>NC_071532.1:106728606-107938606 GCF_026979565.1 Vidua chalybeata | reverse complement strand
ACAATTTATAGCCTACGCCTATTTCTATTTAAAACTCCCCTTGATAGTATTTTTCTATTACTATTATTGGAAATGAGATAAGATTTCAACTTTGACAGGTGAAGTTAAAGATTTCCGCATGGCATTTGATCACAAAATTCTGGAATATTTCCTACATAAGTTCCTAGTGACTTCATATTTAATGAAATTTTGAAAAATTGGAAGGCAAATCTCAAATTACTAGAAATGGCTTTCATTGAGAAATTCAATCTCAGTTAAAATTCTTCAGAGTTTATGGAGTTTAAATCGAGTTTATCAGAAAGATAATTGAGCAGTGATGCAACTAGATTCTGTGAAAATGGTCTTAAGGTGGAAAGCCTCAGCATGCAATTGACCTTTAATCAATCAAAGAAAGGGCTAATGGGAATGGAAGCCCTAAAAATTACAAATATGACAATGGAAGTGATTATTCATAATTACAAGCTACAAGGAAAGCAATGATATATTAATCTGAGGAACTTTTCAACAGGCTATAAAATTGTCAAAGATATATTTTAACCAGTTCAATATTATGGCTTTATCAAACAAAAATTATTGGAGTATTTAGCCAGGCTAGTTTGGATAAAATGATAGATGCATCTTCATAGTAAATGTTTTTTCATCACCTTTATGGCCTTAAATCTGCTGACTAAATTAGTCTAGAGTGGTGTTCCTAGTTCCAGCCTTGAACATCTATGAGGCCACAGATCTAATCTTTGCAGAATGAGCACGTGGTTGTGGTGCTTTGGCACAGCTGAGGATGATGAGGCACTGGAATACGTTTGTCAGAGAAGTTGTGAAGATGCCCCATCCTTGGAAGTATTGAAGGCCAGGCTGAACAGGGCTTGGAGCAACCTGGTCTAGTGGAAGGTCCCTTCCCATGACAAGGGGCTGGAAATAAACAATCTTTAACATCCCTTTTGACCCAAAATATTCTGTGATTCTATGATTATAGTGTGAAAATATGCAGTAAGTTGCATGGTTCTAGATTAAAAGTTGACGCAGCTCATATGTGATGCCCTAAATGAGGTGAAAGGGGTTTCAGATGCTGGAGAAGGCTGTTAATTCTGTGAGCCTGTGCAGATCTTTCCTCTGAACAGAAACATGCAGAGCAAACTGGGATTTATCAGCATAAAAGACCTGCCAAGGGAGAAATTAAGATCTTCCCAGTCTTTCACATGGAGCCTTTGAATTCAGGCTGTCTTCATAGTAGGAATATTAAGCGATCTGAGGAGACTGCCTTACAGTAATTCCCAGGCTTCTTTGTGGAGTAGCTGGCAGAAAAGATGGGAGGGAAACAGCAGAGAAAGGTGAAAGATAAAAGGAAAATTTTTAAGTGAAGTGTTTCACTTATTTAACTGACTAAAGTTCACCATCTGTGTAGAGCTGTGTTGAGAGCCAAGGAATTTGCATGTTACAGTGAACCATTTATGAAATACACAAATACACATATAAATATATTAGAGTAAATTTTCTTGTAGCTGGGCTTTTTTTACCATTACAAAACCTTATTTACACTAATGTTCATAAATTTACATTGATTACTTCCTATAAGGAATCAATATATTTCTAAAAATTTTGAGGATTTCATAGAAAGTTTCTCAGGATTACATCTAAGATAGTCTTAAGCATTTACTTGAAGTTTTCATTTCACTTCCAAAATGGAGATCTTTTTTTTTCCCTCTAAATACTCCCACTATCACTTTTAGCAGCCTGGTTCTTAATTTCTTTTTCTTGGATTATACAGTGTATTAGGATCAAACCAGGAAGAATATTGCAGGTGAAAATTTTTCACTTTGTTAAACAAAGTGACCTCTCTAATCCTTTCTGACACATAAATAAGAAAAATCCTCTGTAGGACAAGGTCACACGTAGTACCTGTGAGGGTTTGCATGAAGAAATTCAGTTTCCAGCTTAACTTTGTTTATGTGAAAGGCTGCATATTTACAACTGAAGAATCTGGAGGCTCAGCTGCTATATTCTAGTAGATCTTGGCCAAAAAATGAAGTTCTGAACACATCTGGTCACTTAGTGGCAGTGTGTATGGGTAGAGAGAGAAACAAGAGAAGATGCCCAGAGGTGCATTCTCTTGCAGTATTTGTCAGTCCAGCAGCACAGCTCTAAATTGTTCTGCACCTTCAACACCCACTCAGTCTTCAGCTAAACTCTCTGCATTTCTTTAAGGAAATCATGGTGGTTTTCAGTGCTATTGAACTCAGTAATTCTTCTACCTTCTCCATGAAAATCAAGGCTTAAGTAGACAAAACCTACAAAGGGGTCTTGCCCTGGTCTTGCACTTTCAGTATGGAATGGATTTGGATCAGGATGAACTGATCAAAGTGGAGAAATGCTCTGAAAGAACAAATAACAGCACATGCAAAATTCCAGGCTGAAGGATTAATAGTCAACTGTACAAACACAAGATGAGGACTGAAAGTTTTATTTAAAAGTGTTAGGGTGTTACAGTGGATCAGAGGCTGAGTGAAGGTGCATCAATGCTGTCATGCTGTTGAGAAAAAAGACAAACACAAGACCATGAAGCCCCTCCTGCTCTCTTCAGTATCAGTATGTCTCCAGCTGATTACAGCATCCAGTTCTGACACATCTCTTAGGGAAGAGTATACAGTGACCAGGACAGCAGAGAAACTCACCTGAGGATGGGAGAAAGGCTAGAAACCTGGTCTGGGGAAAAAAATGAAATAACTATTTTTAAGGAGACAATAAACCTGCAGCAGCAGCTCCTGAAGGTATCTTCCATATATTCCTGTTTACATGCTATGTCCATGGAACATTTACTTTCCTCCTTTAGCCACATATGAACACATTTCCCACTGCTCCCATAAATGAAAAGTCCCAGGGATCCATAGAGTCCTGTGCCTCCTCACTTGGTGTCCTCCAAATTTGGCTTTGACCTCCTCATCTCAAGCCTTTAGACAGCTCCAAACCTGTCAGCCAGCAGGTCAGGGCTCTCCCCAGCCAGCTGCCTTGCAGCTTCTGGATGAGAAGTTGGCTGGGCCCTGCCTGCTGTGTACAAAATAATCTGGGTTTAGGCATCAACATGTACTTGATTTCTTCCCCCTGTAGAGCAGTGTCTTCCCAGCTAAATTACAGGAGTTCTTATTTTGTAAGATAGCAAGAAAGTAGTCAGCTATGAGCTATAAATTCAGATCCATTGCCTATTCAGCTCCACAAAATAGCAACTGCTCATTTTTAGGGCCATAAAATTAACTATAATAAAACACATACTTTCCTAAAAGAGGCTGTGATTCAGTGAAGCTGAAAAAGCTTCTTTCTGAATAGGCAATAGAACGGGTATTGGGATCCAGCCTCTTCCATAAGTGTAGCATTTGAGCTACACCAGATTTCCATGCTCACTGGCCATGGAGAAATTTGTGATTTATTGAATTTCCTCTGCACCAGGCAGGGTAAAACAAGTGAAGGTTGCAGGAGCATGTGCACTGCCCTCACAACACTTTTGTGCTAATCAAAGGTACTAATCATAACAACAAAAAAAAAAAAAACCTAAACTGCTTAAAAATACCTAAAGACATATTTTCATAGCAGAATATTGTATGTAGGAAAAAGTGTATAAATGTATACAAACAGATGTACTGTATTGGGTAAATTTTGGACACTTCCATTGAAAAACCTAGCCATGACTGACCAGTAAGTTCAGAATAATTTGCAAAAATTGTTTAATAAGTAATCATTAATATGGAATAATTTCAAGGGAATCATGGAAGCTAAAAAAATGAGATAGGACTTATTAGTTACATATTTTTGTGAATTATTAGCCTGCAGTCTGCAAATATCACATAGATCTTATTAAAGAAACCAATTTTCCTAGGAAAGAAGTCTTAGGATAGACCTGAGCTATAGTGAATATTCCAGCTGTTCAAACTGATTTTATCTTCATGAAAACAATTCAAGCCTCTATTTATTTTTTCAGCTATGCTGTTGCTACTGAATGAGAGAGCTCTGACTCCACGTGTTGCATATTCACCCATTCAACAATCAGATTATTGGCATTCCAGTCCCCTTAGTCTTTCGGCAATATCTCCAATGAAAAAACTTCCCTGTGAGGTGATGGAATATTAGATCAGACCTTGTGGAGCCAAACACGAGGGAATTATTTTTAAACATACGTTGAACAAATCATCTGAGGGCATTGCAAACACTGAACAAAGGTGCAATTTGGAGAAGAAAATAGGTTGTTTGGCCTCAAATGTATCAAGCATCTCCACGAGCCCACCTTATGGGTAATTGTGTGCACCTACACACACTTGCATACATGCACAGAGCCAGGTACGTGCACACACATATCTATGTGCATATAAATAGTTTTAAGGCAGGTGCCTCCAAATGGCAGTGTTCCCACAGAATCCCCAGTTCTGTTTCTTGGCATGGAAGCAGACTTCCCTGCCGTGTAAAGACATGCTGTTACGCTCTTATGAGTTTTAATTTTCTGGCTAATTGTTGACAGAAGATCATGAAATCTCAGGGCAGCCAGTCAACCCTGAGACTGCAAGGGAAAGTGAGGAGCCCAGACACACTTAGCAGCTCTTAATAACTTGTTGAATCTGAACTTCTGTCAACTCTGGCCTTTATTCTTTCCCTAAATCTGCGCTTGGAGCTGTTTTCTGTGTTGAGACATCTTGGGAGCCAACAACCAGCATGAAAGGAAGGATTGCTCTGCCCATCCTTGTAATCCCCTCTCTACAGGAGAGGTGCAGACATCTAAATAAAGAAAATTGCACTTTGTATGTCACCAGGCTCCTCATCCATCATGCTGCTCAGCCAAAATGTGTGCATATATGCCTCCAGTGAGCTATCTATGGGGGAACAGAAGAGAGAGCAGGAGGGATTGCTATGTCTGCCTGGTTTCTAAGAAAGCAATGGACTCCCAGCCTAGGAAAAAAAAAGTGTTCTGATTAGAACACCACAGCTCTTTCTGATTCATTGCCTTGGAGAAGTGAGAGCAGCTTTGGCATATACCCCTGCTATTGTGTGCCAGCTCTGAGAGAAGCCACACTGAGAAGCCTGGGGCCGTACACCAAAAGCAAAAAAAATAATCCACCGCAGTAATTGCTTCTTGTTAGTGCAGCTCAAACCCACAGACTGCAAAAGGTTAAGCTTTTGGTATAAAATCTAAATAGAGTCTGTCATGTTGTTCCCTCATAAATACAGTACTGTACTGTTTAGTTTGTTGCTTAAATCCTAATCTTGCTGGTGCCTGGACCTTCTGCAGAAGTCTGAACATGAGAGAACATTTCTGGTGTCAAATTCATTTTAAGAGTAGACATTAATTTTGTTTTGTTAGGGGTTTTTTGGTGATGGTGTTGTTCTGTTTTATTCTTGATTTTTTTTTTTTTAATAATGTTCTTACTCTCTTCACTGGAGTCAGCCTTCTACATGTGACATGCAGAAACACACACATGCATATGAAACAATATTGTGGCCACGTGCCAAGGAGAAGGTCAGGTCCTCAGGCCATGAGCACATGGGTCTACATGTGATCACCTTCACTGTGGGAGCACACCTGAAAGGGTTGGAACAGGGCTCCAGGCTCTCTCTGGGGAGGCCATGGAGAAGCCACAAACCCCTTGCCTAGGCTCTGAAGAGAAAGCAGATTTCTCAAGCATGGCTAACACTGTCCCAAAAGCCTCTACACACTATTAACCTGGGGAACTCACCACCACTAGACAGAATTGAAACCAAGGTGGCAGTGCTATTCAAAATATGGCTGCTGAAGAACACCACAGAAACATCCAGAAGTACCTTAGCCTGCATAAAAATGTGTGCATATGGAAAGCAGCAGTGAATTTACATTCTTAACAGGCAAATTTCTGCGGTCTACACTCATTAACAAATTGCCTTAAAAGGCAGTGAAACAGTTAACCAAAGCGACATCTCCCTGCAGAAACTGTGCATAAAAATGTACAAATGTTGTTTTCCTTCTCTGTATCAGCTTGTGTCCCAGTGAACTGCTATAAATTATTCTGCAATACAGATTCTGAGTAGTACAGTTAAGCTCATCCCAGATAAGAAAGGTTTGTTGTTTGCAAAGATGTCATGGTTTTACCCACAGTAATAATGTATCCCTAGACACAGGAATCTCAGCCTACTCGTGTGAATCCTCATGACTCGCTACAGTGGGAAAATATCAGAGTTAAAGATGGGTCAGAAGATGTTGAGTGAGTGATCAGCAATTCAGTCCCCTGAACTAACCTCTGGAAACACTTTTACCAAATTCAGGGGTGAAACAAAAGTTCATCTTGAGCCATTTCAGCACGACCTAAACTGTGCTGTTCAAGCTGTACAGACAGCAGGAAAGCATTTCATAGCAATTTCTCGAATTAAAAAGTATTTTCATATAACGGACTTCAAACAGATTCCATTTTCCTATGACAATTTTTGTGAAGCAACCCATTTAAACACTTATCAGTATGACAAACAGGATATAAAACCAACATGAGAATGAATGAGATTTCTAAAAGCAATTATTTTGCTAATGGTTAAGACAAGAATTTTCATAATGCTTTTAATTAAACATATGCTGTAAATAGTCAAATAAAACTAATAATATTGGCAATTCTGCACCCACAAAAATGTATCAGACAACTTCCCCTTCTTTAAAGCAAGCAATTTAAAGACATTTGTTCACCTGCTCTATTCTTTTGCTTGAAGCTATTAAACATTCAGTTACACTGATCTGAGATTGCGATCATGTCTGGTGTGATGAAATGTGTTAGATTAGATTTACTGACTGGGGAGCCTGGATCACAACTGCTTCCTATTCACTTCAGAATGAATTTGAAATTATTCCTTTAAAAATCGTTTTATGGACCTCAAACCTAATTCAAGTCTCAGTTATAGGGTGTTTCACAAAAGCATATCTCAATGTATGACCTCTGTCCTGACATCCCTTGTCAGATTCCTGCTCCACCAGCAGTTGCCCATTAGATTGGGTTCCTCAAGCATGGTCCATACTCTCCTGATCATCTCTGTTGCTGGTCTGTGATTTGGTGGTGGTTGGCTCTGTCCCAGCTTCCTCACTCCTATCCCTCCCTTTGGTGTCTCCCCTCTCTTTTCATGCCTGCGCTGCCTCCCAGAAATGGAACTCAACCCCTCTGCTTCTCTATCACCACTGCTGGGTACAGAGACTCTTGGGGAGCCAGGATTTGGCTGATTTCCCTCTTACCCAGTATATTTTCCCGTAATTTTGCTAGTCTTCTAACTAAATTTTTTTAGCTATTTCCAGACAACTCTACATCACAATATTACCAAACCATTCAGTGCAGTTTTCCTCTGTCTCACTTTTGCCTCACCATCTCCACTTTGGAGGTCTTTTCTTCTTGAGCTTTCACCAAGTCAGATCTCACCAGTGCTTTCAAAGTTGCAGCACTGCCTTCTTCTGGGTTTTGGTGCCATTTCTTTTACTCTCTTTGTGTCTCAGAGCACTCTGCTTCCCTCTTTCTGATACAAACAGGGACACATGTGTTCCTCCTTTAGCATTGGCAGCCCTACCCCACATGATGCCTTGGCACATCTTGTCCTTCTTACCTCCAATTTTTTCACTTTCTTTTCATTTTTACTGCATTTCATACCCCTCCTTCAATCATTGCTTTCCCATTGCACCTCCAGAGACACTGGTCAGGATTTAGGGTGCCAGCACACTTTTCTGGTTGTCACACTGAGCAGCAGTTGTCACCTTACCCCACCTCTTGCTCCTTGCCTCATACCTACACACCTTGTTACCAACACTTGGAGAGTCACCAGGACCCACTGAGTCACCAGGAGGGCCTGTGTGTGAGCCATTAGCCCTTGGCAAACACGGTGTAAGGCATCTAAAGTGGGAACTTTATTAACAGAGGGTCTGTATTTATACAGCTCCTAGTTGGGGACCCGACCCCAGAGTTCAGGTTCCCCAGGCGCTGAGGCACAATGACTAATAATAGTACTAATCCCGCAAATATCCACAAGGGAATGTTTTTGATTACAATACAGATGCTGATGTTTGAACACAGGGTTTCAAAATCTGCTTGCACTGTAATTTAAAAGAAATGGTTATGCTGTGGAAGGCCCTTTGACCCGTCTATACCTGCTCCCAAAGTGATGTGAAATTCATCCCCTGCAGAAAGGCAGAACAATGAGCCAATTAGACCCCCAAGACCCACAAAGGGTGAGTTATGTCCATAGAGCACCTACATGTTATGAAAGTACATTGCTGAAAAAAAGTACCCTAACTGTAACAGTCTCTTTGAACACAATATAAATGCTACTGTGGACCACAGGGGTTAATCCATTACAACAAGGCAATTAGATTTAGTGACTGTTTGGAAGATAAAAGCAGCGAGTCATAATCAATCCTGAGAACCCAGACATGATAAATTTCCATAATTTCCTCTTACTTCATAGATCTGAGCATGACAAAGCGAGTTAGGGTGGAGTGGTTACAGTCCCATGTCAGAAATGCAAGAGGAATTTTATTTTTATTAAACAAGTTACATGTGAAAAAGGAGTCTTTCTCTCACTCTCTTTCTAGCAGTCCCATTCCAGATGGTGGTACATTTAGCCCTCAAATATTTTGACAATGCTTCTTGCTAAGCTTTGAATGTCAGTTTCTGGAGGAAGACAAGAACAAAAGGGGCTTCTTTCCTGGTTCTGCTACAGCCAGGGCACTTAAAATTGAAGGCCCTATTCAGCATCTTCTGGTTAAATCCTGATCAGGATAGTTATACTCTGCTTGTAGCTTGTTTCACCCACCCTGGCGGGTGGGAAAGCACAATTCCAGTCTTGTCTGGAGGTGGGACATAATGTTATGTTATGCACACTCAGGCTCTTCCCAAGGCACACTTCAGTAGTGGACCTAACAATTTCTGCAGCTGAGAGTGGCAAATCCCCTAGTCATTGAGCAGTGGGCTGTCCACAGAGCCAACACCTCAGGCCAGTGTGAAAGGCTGGCTCAAAGGAAAACCACCCTGGTAGTTTGAGTTCTGCAGCCGTCGGTCCACTCTGCAGCACAGGTCAGCTAACCTGGCTGCAGGAGGATCCTGGCCCCCTGACCATGTCCTCCAGTAACCTCCATGCTGGGCTCACTTAGGTAGCTGAGGTTGGATGCCTGCTTGGTGTAACTCCACTGACCTCACTGCCTTGTGATATGCCTACAAAGGAAAAAATTTTGTTCTCACTGGATATGGCGTCAAGGCAATGCCCTTGAAATGTTGATGTGCAGTCACTGCTCAGATTTTGGACACCTGGGTTAGAGGAACAGGACGGCAAGTGCAAGGCACTGCCACCCTGCACAGCACAGCTCCTCCTGGCAACGCTGCCTGGGGCCAGGGAGCAGCTGGGGAGCTGGGGTTTGATCACAGGCAGCGGGATTCATCTCAGTTTTGGCTCTCCAAATATTAGTGACCTAACCTAGGCAAGCCATTGAGACTCCTTCTGAACTCAGGAGGAAAAGATCAGAGAGGGATTAGAATCATAGAAGGGTTAGGTTGGGAAAGACATTTAAGATCAGGAGTAGGAAGAGGTTACTGTCGGATAAAATCCCTAAATAGGAGGGATTCACAAATTGTGAAGGTGCTAATCATACAACACAATAAATAACTTATTTAGAAAATAAATTTAACATTTAGAGAGCTAAAGTGAGATAAATGCAACTCTTCTAATCTCTAGCAAGTTAAAAGCAAAAAGATTAGATAAGATACCTGAAATTGTTTGATACGTCCACCAGCTAGTTAGCATCCTACTCACCTTTTTCCCTTTACCTAAAAGAAAGCTCCAAGTTAAGTAGATTGGGCAGAACCCAGGCATTGTCCTGGCCCTTTGTAGAGCTATAAATTCAGAAACACCACACAGGAATTCTCAGGAAGAAAAGCTATCCCTAGTGAGGCAACCCTGTTTATTCCTAGGAGAATATCAGTTGTCTTCTTCAGTGAACCCCCAGCTCAGCATCACAGGAGGTGCCAACCAAAAAGCTGACAGAACTCTAAGAGGAAATAAGCAGCATCCCCCTCCTCTCCCCAGCTACCCATCAGACCCAGCATTGTGCATCTGCTGGCAGCATTTGGGCTGGGAGAACAGGGATGAGCTGCCTCACTGGCTGTGCTGTTACTCAGTGCCTTAATGACACATAATCCCCTGTTTGACAACTGGCCTGCATGTCTGTGGTGATGTGACCAGCTAACAGCAGTTCAAGCATTCCTCTACTGTGTGTAGCTTATTAGGCCTTTCAACATTTTTTTCTTATTAATATAATAATATTTGAGGAGGAAGAACATGGTACCAATTAAGTACAGCCATGAATTTTATGAACAGTATGCTGGAAACCACATTAATGACTTCATCAAGGCTAAGTGCACACATCAGCCCAGTGATTTTACTTAAAATAAATGTAGAGCTCAGGAAAGATTCCCAGCTGACAGCCCTGAGGACCAAAGCACCCTCCCAGCCACAGAAAAGACACAGTGAAAGCAGCAATGGGATATACCTCACTACATTGCCATGCACATGTGGGCCCCAAGCCCACACAGAAGGGTCACCTCTAGACTGGCAGAATAATTCAATATTACATCCTTTGCTGCTTATCTGCACTTGGATGAGGTTCCTGTTTATGCCAGCAGTAAGAGGATCTTTAGTGCTACAGTAACCAGAGCCTGGATTCTCCTCTGGACTGCAGCTAAACAAATCAAATTACAGTTTTCCAAGAGTCAGCATGATTTCAATCCACCTCTTTGCCTGGTAGGAAGTAGAGCCTCTGAGCTGCCTGTGAATATAATCTTTGTTGTCTGTTTGCTGTTTTTTCCTAATATATTCACACCTTTTTTCCCCTTGAGTTTGGAAGAAGTTTACCATAAATATTCCTGAAACTTTGCCTATTTTCATTACTGTGGTTCCCTTCTTCAGCTCATCCTTTGCCACACTGTCTAAAGATGACCAACTTGAAAAAAATATCTTATCCCAGGCCTTATCATACTGACCAGCAATACCTCAGTGACTTTTACTCCAGGGCTACCTGTTGGATTATTCTCATCCAGAGGGTGGCCAGTGGTCAGCTCTATCCCACTGGATGATTTATTCCAGCTCCAGACACCAGACACTCCCCCTGCATTGGTACACCTCAGGAGTGGACAGTCTCAGACTATTCTGATGAAAGGTTGGCTTTTGGATGCAGAAAATTTGAGGTTTTTTAAAGACTTTTGGCTTTTTAATGGAAGAAGCCACTTTTAATGCCGTTTATGCAGCAAGAACAGTGAGGTCCAGATCTCCTGCAACAGCAACAACAAATATTTTAGACAACCCCAGCCACAAAATTCATATCCAGTTCAGGATTTGAACATCCATAAACTCTTTTCTTGGTTGTGAAATTCAGCTCAGATTCTCATGGCAAATCATTTCTGAGGCCTATGTCAGTATTGGACCCAGGCCATTCTTTGCTAGGAACTGAATCACTGCACATAGAAAATTGGAAAATTGTCAAGTGAAGAAAAATATACTGAAAAAAATGCTAATGGACAGCGCCTTCAGCAAAGGCTGTTACCTGGCTACTCCATACTTTAGGCTGCTTCACCCTATTTTTTCCAACTCTTTTTCCAGTGTTAGTGAAATGTATCACATGCCAGTTTTGCACAGGTACTATTTCATGGGAGGATATTTGAGATAAAAAACAATATCAAGTTTTTCTATGTATTCTTCCTCAAAGTAAAGGAAATAAAGGAATAAAGGAAATGGAAACAAAGTTTTTCCAAACACATGACAGAAAAGAATTTTTTAACAAACTAAATGATGAACTCATGAAAATAATGACTCTTACATAAGATTACCAAATACACCTGAGGACCTAAAACATATAATTGATTTTAAAGTAATCTTATATATGAGCAGAGCAGATTTATCCTGGAACAAAAGCCATCATTTAATTTCTCTATAAAGAAATTTACAGGTTTTACTTTTATGGGTTCTAATGAAGTTAAGCAACTGAGGAAATCATTCTTCTGATAAATCCAAGTAATTGTGTTCTCTTCAACAGAATTGCAAAATCACAGGGCTGCTGGGTCTGGAAGGCACCTCTGAAGATTGCCCAATCCAAGCCCTTGCTCAGAGCAGGGTCACCTGCAGAGGGTTGCCCAAGACTCTTTCCAGGTGGGTTTTGGATATGTCCAGGGATGGAGATTCCACAACCTCCCTGGGAAACTTGGTCCACTCTCCATGTGGAAATGGTTTCTCTTATGTTTAAGTGGAATTTGCTGTGTTTCACTTTGTGCCCACTGTCCTTTCTTCTTTTACTGGGCTCCATGAGATGAGACTGGCTCTGCCTTCTTTCCCCCTAGCCCCTTCAACCAAGCATTTATACACAGTGGTACTTTTATTTTTCTGATCTAAATTCTATATCACCCAGTCCTGAAAACACATATGAGTGTATATATATAGATTTAAAAATATAAATAATCACAGTTATGTGGCTGGCTTTAAAACTGCACATAGTCCTGATCATTTTATAGTTATTCTTGTATGCAAGCCTGCACAGGATCAGAACATTTAAAATAACTAATCTGGATCCCAACAAGAAATATGCATCTGACCTCAGGATGGCAGGCATCTCACAAACATAGCTAAGAATTATGTATGTCAGGAAACTTACATGGAGAAAGATTAGAAATGGAAACTATGAATATTAAAGTGTCTCGTTGGGTTTTTTAATGTAAATTTCACTGAGGCCAATCTCTTCAGTCCATGTTTTTTTTAAATATTTCCATACCTCTCAAAGTATCTAAGGTATGTTAATAGCCAGCTTTTATGCAACACAAGCAAAACGACACCATTTCAACTTATCAGAGTTCCTGCTTAGCAAAAATGTCACCTTTACACAGTTTTTCACTTATTTTTGTTGAGAAGTAAAGTCTCTTCCTGCGCCTTTTCTGAATTAAAAAAGGAAGGGCAAAGGTGGGTGATGAAACGTGCTGTGAAACACAGTTATATATGAGGAACCAGGCATGTAATGTGTATTTTCATAACTTCCCAGCAGCAGCCAAACTTCCACTTCAGAAGAGCTAGCCTTTCACATTTCTTTTTTTCTATGGGAGGGAAGATTTCCAGCACTGTGTTTAGTTTCCATATCACGCTTTTGCTGGAAATGTCCTCTTTCCATACAGTACCTCTGAGTCACGGCTCAACGGGAACGCTGACTATAATCTCCTCTTGACATTGAGATGTTGCTGAGCGACCAGAGGATATTTCAAGCAGTGGAATTCATGTTCAGCCACATGTTTGGGCTGACGACCAGTTAAACCTTGCTAGAGCAATATTTTTCTATGCCATTAGTTTTTATACCAAACAAGGTCTGTAGTAACTGGATGCCCCAATTGAGCAAAGCTGTTTACAAGAAATAAATCACTCCTGGCATTAAGAAAACACAAAGCCCATGACTCTCAAGCACAGCAACATTCAGATCTCTATTTCTCATAAACCTACCCCCCAACCATGTGCATTCTCCTACACAGTAACTTTGAGTTGTGGTCAGTGCATTTCCATAACCCTTTATTACCATGCTTACCTAATCTTGCAGCCTTACTTAGCTGCAAATGCATAAGCCTCGATTTTGCTGCTCAAAAAAGGTAAAAAATTACAGGTGAAGACCTGACATGAGGGAGAAATTTTATTTGCTTAGTAAACCAAACCTTAATTCTTATGCAAAATCCCCAACGATGCATGAGGACCAAAATTTGGCGCTGAAAACCATGGGTGACTGGTGCAAGCCCCTGAGTTTCAGGTCCTCTTTCCACCAACCCGCAGAGGATATGACATATTACAACTCCTGGCATAGCTTTCTGCTCTGGAGGGTCCTGAGTTGCACCCTGATGTGTCAGGTAAGCAGGACCCATCTGACACTTGTGAACCTCAGGCCTCTGTTGCAGACAAGTTTCCTCCAAGCAGAGGGGGAGTGCAATCCCTGGCGATGAGGAGCTCAATTTTCAGACAGATTTCAGACCAGAAGCTGGTTGTTCTGTTCCATTTCTGGAGCAGCACCCTCAGTTTTACAAGCCCCAGGGAGCTGCTGCCAGCAGGGAGCACTGAGCAAACTCTTGGAAGGAAAAAAGGAAGCAGATCCCAGCAGGTTGCTGGCTTCCTTCTCCATCACAGGAAGGTGAAAGCGGAGTGCTGGACCAGAACTGGAAGTCAACCTCACACCCAAAAGATGTGAACCCTGCCTGTGGCCATTTTTGCATCAAAGTGTCAGTGACTGGGCACAACCACAAGGTCATCTCTATCCCTCTACCTTCCAGTGCAAGGTCAAATCATACTCAAGAGTCTACAGAGATTGATGCTCCTTGGAATAGATTTCTTTTCAAGCTGGAAGTTTCTCATCTCAGATAAAATTGATATCCAAACCTTTGCGTGATGCATGTAGCTGTTAGTTCCCCTTTTACAATGTCAGGAAAACAGTACTTGCATTTTAGTGCCTGTAATCTCATCTCTCCAGACAGTTATCTTTCTGCATCAGAGCCTGCTTCTTCCTCTCTTTCTGTACAACATGTGCCATAAGAAGACCTTGATTTTTGACTCAGACCTCTCATTTCCTCACCATGGAACTGAAAAAAAGTTATTTTGAGACTTTAAACAAGTTCCCACACAACAGAATTTCACTTTTTGTTTCTCATATAGGTAGTAAAATGGTATCAAAAGCAAATAGTTGCTGCTCAAACACAAAGTGTTTTACCTAAATGATAGATATTATATGATTCGTTATTTTATGTGCACTGCCTTTGTCTTGAAACATTTCTTCAAATGTCCTAGGGGTTCTCAGCCCATTTTACTCACCCTTTAAGATATCAAGTCCAACCATTAACACAGCAATGTCAAGTGCACCCCTAAATTATGTCCCTAAGCACCACAACTATAATAATAATTATAAAAGCTCTCATTTCTGCTGAAAAATTAGCAAAAATATTTGTAATTCAATCTCAAGAGTTTGTGTGCAGAAATTTTGGTTACTGTAGGAAAGATGATTGACTAGGTATTAATGATGACACTTCTGATTCTAAAATTATGGCTTACACCCACATGAGAGACAATTCCCTGTCTTGTTTTCAAGTACTCTGCTAATTTTAAACAATTTCCTAATTTTCCCATCTTGGAAATGGCTTTTTAAAGATGTACATTACAAGACAGGCCAAAGGATCCTGCTCAGAACAGCTACATTTATTAAAATGAATTAAATGAGGTCAAGCCCCTTTCTCTGGTCCTAAGAGCAGATGGCACAGCATAGATCATATCCATGTGTTCTCCTTCATTTCCAAAAATTCTAATGTGCCATTTCCTACAGTGCTTCTTAGGAACACCATGAAGCAGCCAGCACAGACCAGGTGGGTGACCAGGTGAGCACCTGGCATGGGCTGAATTTCAGTGCAGAGGTTTAGCAAAGGTCAGTTTTTCAGCTTTTTGGGGATCTGTGCTTGTTTACATTATTGAATAAAATATAATCATAGACTGATAATTCAGAGAGCTTCCTTTTCCACTTCAGCTATAGACAATCCCCTGTCCATCTCTGCACAGGTGCAGAAAATGGCATTTTTGAGCCAATTAATGGAGGCAGAGGTGAATGTTCCTGTCCCAGGCTCACTCTCATGAATGCAGGAGCCGGGCTCCCTGTGTGGGCGCAGGCTGAAGCTCGGTGGGCAGATTTCCAGGCTCGGTGGCGAGTGCAGCAGGTTGATCTCCTGAGACTCATGACAGGAAACTCTATGGCGGTGAAGTGCTTTAAGATGCCTTTGAAGTCTCAGCTGTGAATAATCATAACATTTCCACAAAATTGACATCAATTCTATGGTGATTATACTGAGTTCATGTTAACTGTGGAGCCAGAGGTATAAAGCTGTGGCACCGAGTGGCAAGTGCGCTCATGAAACTGGATAGCCCACACTGTAATTTGTAAAACTGGAGTGTGTGTTTGGCCGTTGGATAAAATTGGAACAGCTTAACTTTGTGTCATCAGTCCTAATAACATTAATAACACTTTTTTCCTAGATGGTAATTTTGGCCAATATTCCTCAAAGTATTTTACAAAGTGACAAGTAAAATTAACTCTAGTTTATAGGATAATAATTCGAGGCACAGAGAGGTGAAATTTCTGGCATTAGGACTCACAGTCAAAGATCTGAACACCCTGCACACTAGACTGCCTTCCTGGTGGTGCTAAATCCACATTTTGGACCAGCAGATACTAAATTCATGTCTGTATATACTCCAATGCCCTTTCAATGTTTTATGTATGATATTTGTAGGTATACATCTCCTATGTGTGATATAAAGGAATCAGGCTAGTTATGCTGAAGAGAAAACAATTAGTTGTTATTGGAATATTGTCATGTGCCCAAAGTTGTGTGAGAGAAAAAAGCAGGTGAAAAGAAAGCAGGATAGATTTTTAAATGGAGTAGTGTCACTTATGAGTGCAATTCGCCTTTTCTAAACTGCTTAACCATCCCAAGAGCTGTTGTTCTCCAGAGATAGTGAAATAGGGAAGCACAACACATAGGCACAAAGAATTTAGACAGATAAATTAAGAAAAGCAATTAGCAGGTACAAAACACTCAACCAGCTCTAGTCATCTTCTAAGCTCAAGTGTTGCTTTCACCCTCTCACACAGCAGTAAATAGGAGCAGAGCCAGACACACTGGGTTTAAAGGTTCAAACACTTCCTCCTCCCCTGCCCAGCAAAGAAGAGAGATGTCCAAAATATTTCCAAAGCAAATTACAATGGAGCCAACCACAAGAACATCCTGCCATTTCGCAGTGGCTTGTACCAAGCCAATCTTGCTGTTTTCCCGGTGGAGCAGGGAGAAGAGTTGCAGTGCGTTCTTCAACCTCAGCCCCGTCAGCCTTTTCCAGCCTCAGGAATCTCTGGATAATTGATGGCCAGCTGGCCTCTGTGGCTATCTAGGTGATTAGCAGTATACTTGCTGAAGACAGCCATGCACTTTGGATCACCCTCCATTATGGATCTCTTGCCGTGCTCGGTGCCAAGATTGAGGATTGACTTATCATCTGTATGGTACTGCTCCACCATGAAACACACCACTGGAAATCCAGGAGGACAACACCCGTGTTTTTTCTTGCTTTCTGACAGCTTGGTTTTCTCTAGGGTTTTTCAAGACCTTTTTCTTGGCTTTCTTAAGAATGGTTTCCAGTTCAAATGCCCCATTTCTGAAGGGGACTTATTAAAAAGAGGGAAATAAGCTTTTTACAGAGGTAGATAGTGATAGGAAATGGGGAAATAGTTTTGAACTAAAAGAGAAGAGAATTAGATTAGATGTAAGGAAGAAATTCTTCTCTGTGAGAGTGGTGAGGTCCTGGCACAGGTTGCCCAAAGAAGCTGTGGATTCTCCATCCCTGGCAGTGTCCATGGCCAAGTTGGATGGGGCTTGGAGCAACCTGGTCTAATGGAAGGTGCCCATGCCCATGGCAGGGAGATTGGAACTGGATGATTTTTAAGGTCCCTTCCAAACCCAAACCATTCCGTGATTTTGTGATTTTTTTTACAATACTCTTCATTGCACAGATGTTGGGGCCAAGATCCACAAAAAGTCTTGGATGCTTAACTTGTCCTAATTATCCTTCTTAGATCCAAATCCCTGAATTACCTCCCACCTAACTTTGGAGGTGCCTCCAAGGCACCATCAGCTGTATTCCCTACATTTGCCACAAATCCTTCCTCCTGGCACTGCTAAAAAGCAAACAGTCTAACATGTGTGTCATTTCTAAATGCTGCCAATCCCCTTTTAAGGGTACAGCTGTTATCTATCCAGGAATCTACTCAACAGTGGGGAGGACAGGTGAATAAGGAAACTCTAGCTCTCCTTTAACACCACTTGGTGTGGGATATGCCCTCTGTGAAGGAGAGCACTGGGAAGGACCTGGCAGGAGCACAGCCCTCTGCAGAACTGCATAAGACCTTAACTCCATACCATTATTCAGACAACATTGTCCTATATGTGCCTTTCATACCATTATGACACTCCTTTTATACATCTTCATAACTCTATGAACTTTACCATTCGAGCTGAAATTTTTACAAATATTGTTCACCTGTTTACAAAACAGAGCCCAAGGAAAAAAGTGTTCCATTTTCTCACAGTATAAAACTCAACAGAACGCAAATAGGTGTTTCATTAAAAAATTCTCCTATCCCTCTTCTCCAGAGCAGGGATTTGGAATTCAGCAAGGGGCTTACCCTACTGTCAGAGACATGCCTTTTCCTGCGAAAACCTTCTCCGGTGAAATTACCCAGTGAAATTATCCTATGAAATGAGCCTTTGGGAACTCTGAGGTCGCACACACTCCACAGAGACTTTTTTTTTTTTTTTTCAAGTTTAACAGCTTTGGAGTTTCCTCCAGCCCTGAGCCAAATATGAGTTTCTAGATAATTTGCTGCTCTTGGCTGTGGAAGGGGTGCTGGTAATGCTGGGGGAGCACAGGGACAGGGGATGCTTCTCGTGTGTTCCCATTGCTCCTCCTGCTGGAGCTGAGCAGCATGAGGGAGGTTGCTGGGGAGGGAGACGGGTAAAGCACCAGCTGTGTGGGTATAACTAGGGCAAGGGAAAAGCATTACCATTAAGACTCTTCCCACAAATACTGAAGTTGGCAATTGATACAATTTTTAAAGGAAAAATGTATTTTCTGTGCAAGCTTTTTATGCTGCTAGCTGAACAAAAACAAGTAACTCTAATTGCATGGGGAGATGTAAGCACGAGTGTTCCCAGCACCAAGAGCAGGGATCTCAGCAAGAAAGCAGATGGGGACTCTTACATCTTTTTTCTGTCCCTGTGGTCCCTTACTCCACTTCTCCATATCCTCTTGAGAGTTATGGGACTGCCACATTGCATCTCCTGGGTCTCGCAATTTCTGATCCTGAGCACTGGTTGAGATCAACATGGTTTGGAAGAGATAGGATATGATAATTTCATTACAGAGTCACAAAATTGTATAGTTTCTAAAAAACCTCCAACAACCTTGAATTCAACAATTAACCCAGTAATGCCAAGACCACCACTAAACCACCTCACCAAGTCTACACATCTTTTAAATACCTGCATAGATCTTCTGCACATGGAAAGAAAACTGAGACTGCAAAAGCTAACTAAACCGTGGCTTTTCCTAATTTCTTGCTTGCCTTTGAGACCTAAAGCTCTTGAAGAATAGAAAGATGTATTCATATGTTTGTATGTAATATCCATTTTTCCCAGCTAATTTGTGTCTGGAATAACACAGACACCAGACTATCTAGTGTGAAAATGCACAATATCCTAGGTAAAATGCTGTCAGAAATTGGTATTTGGCTATGGGCTGCAAAGCCAAGAGAAACCCCAAAAAGGAAATCAAGGAGAGTTTCATGAATCCAGTTGCTCAATAACCTAATGCAGTTTTTCAAAGCCTCAGTGGTGGATTCTTGTCTCCAGGCTCTCTTGTGGTCAAGGAAGTGTGAGGAGCCACAAATGACAGCATGTTCTTGGCAGCAGTATGCCGGCCTTGCAAGTCTTGCAGGACTCTGGTTCTTCAGGTCTTCAGGTTTTCATTCACCACAGAAGTAAAAAGGGCATGCACATGATTTTCTAAATTTTCTTTCCATCTTCTGTACTTCATGCACATCCTCTGGTTCATACGCGTGTGAGTCTGAGAATGAAAGAGGAAACTGACGGATTTATCTATTTCACATCACTTTTCAGTAATGTTATTAGATGGAAAATGAAAAAAAAAGAGAAGAAAACCCATCAAGCAATGAAAAAGCATTTTTAGAAATGGAGACAGTAGACAGACCTGAAAAAAACCTATCTCAAATGTCATAAAATTTTATATGGACATAATTGAAATTTCTCAACAAATCTGTAAGGGAACACGCTTATTACACATAGTTGTGCCATAGGGTGGGAGATGGCTGGATTTACTTTGAATTTCACTATAGTTTTCTAGGTAAGTATCTCTCACTACTAGAAGACACCATGTCTGAAGTCTTTCCTAATTGTAAAGGTAAAAGATTTTATGTTGGACACCATGTGAAGTAGACTTGCCTGTTGAGATCCCTAGTGAAAGGTGTTCAAAAATCACTCCTGGTAATTGGGAGTAAAGCACCATTGCTTCACCTCAAGAGCAGCTCCTCACCAGGCTGTGCAGGGCTGCTCTTTGAGTTACTGAGTAAGACAAGCTCTTCCAGAGCTGGAGAATCCCAAAGCTTCCTCTAGAGCTTCAATGAAGAAAACCAGGTTAAATCGAAATAATACTCAAAGATCAAAGTGAAAATCCCATTCCTTTAAACCATGTCTTCCTACACAGGGATACATAACTGAAGTTAAAACTTTCTTTGGGAGAGAGAGAAATTCAAAACTTTGCTTTGGACAGTTCAGAATTTTTATGAGCTTGGACACACAAGGTGCAGACAAGGAGCAAGGAAGGATAAACAAGAAGCCATAAGCTTGAAATTCAACAAGAACAATTTAGATTTAACTATAGAAATTTTTAAAGCTAAGAAAGTATATTGCTTAGGAATTTGAGTTTGTCATTACAGGATGCTTTTTAGAATATGCAAAAATGTCAAGAACAACATGGATGATGTTCATGTCTTCAACATCATGAAGTCTTTTCCAGAATTCATGACTTAATATTCCTCTAATTCTGGTATGTCACATGCACACATGTAAAACTACATTAAAAAGACACCAGTAAGGTCACAAAGCAGGCTTCAAAATGTTCATAGAAATTAGACTTTATGCTTTTCCTATCTTTTGCCCCTGCACACATGCATGATGAGATGGCTAGCAGTATTATCATTGCCTGACTGCCATTTTCATTAGGAGCAGTGGCATTGGGGCTGGACTGGACAGGCATGGGGACTAAATACCTCGTGTCTTTCTATTCCAGACCTAAGTGATAATTGAAGGGTAAACTGACCTTTGCAGTGCGTTACCAACAACTGTTCTGGATGTGCTGCCAAATCAGCCTTTTTCTGCTGGATGTTACAGTGGGATGGATTGAAGACCAGTTTTGGAGTTGGTAGAAGTGAAATTGTGCTGCACCTCCTTGCTGATAATGGTAAGACCAGAGGTGTTTAATGATATAAAGAGAATGAAGAGATGCTGTAGACCTTTTGCTTAGGTAGTCTTTGATTTGGGTCTCCTTCAGCAGAGCTTAGGCAGAGATCACCAGTTCTACCATGAGTGTGCTTTGGGACAGGTCAAGAAGACCACTACGTCCATAACTTTTATGTGTAAGTACACAGCTTTGTTTGACTGTCTATAATAAAATGCCTTCAAAAGTAGAACTTTTAATTTTTTTTTCCCACCGGCAAGAGAGGAATTAATGAGATTACAGAATCTTGAAGGATTTACCGGTTTGCTAGGCAAAATCTTTGAAAGGTTTAATCATGTATGTATCAGTATTGTTTCAGTCAAAACAGTAAAGGTGCAATAGCAGTTCTGGTACATCTCTATAAATCTTCTAAATTTGAATGTGTGTGAAGATTGCATTTATGGTTTCACAACCAGCTAGAATCTGTAATGCTAGAATCTGTAATGCCTCAGAGGAACAACTTTGTCAAAGTGATGACTGCTCAGATGGTTGGTTATAATCTGAGTCAACACTTCCCCAGATACAGAGATGAAGAAGACATCATAATAATTGTCAAAAATTTATGATCTCAGAATTAGTGGTTTAATTCCCCTTCTGCAGCTATTAGCTCCTTTTTTGTTTTTTTTTGCAATTACACTTCTGCGCAGCTTCATTTGAGGCAAACTTAATAAGCAAATCCTCCATTTCTTTTTCTCCTCCTTAATGTTACATGTGCATTACTAGACACAGGAGCCTTGAGGAAAAAAATGCATATGATTAGATAACTAAAGACTATCATAATTTACAGTGCCAGAAGGCAACATTTGGAACTTGATTGACACCCTTAATTCTGTCATTTATCAGCTTTTAAGTGCTTGATTCCACAACTATAAATTGTTCTTTCAGGTTGGTTGGATTATTTATTTATTTATTTTGAAATGTAATAGCCTAGGTATCAAAAAATCCCATTTTCCTTTCCCCTGCATGGCTTATCAGGTGACACCATGCCAACATTCACGTGGGAAGGACTGGGCTCTATTGACGCCAACTGTGGACCAACCTCTATTAAAGATAAAAGAGAAAGCAGCAGTGAGACTAAACTGTCCTCTTCTACCAGAGTTACGTGGAGGTGAGAAAACTTCACCAGCAATTTTCACAGACATTTACTGACTTCAAAGGAATAATGAGCAATAGAAATGCTGGGAGTCATCCAGACTGCAGTGAGCACAAAAACAGGGCTCATTCCTTCTTCCCCTTCCTCTCTTACTTCTCCCAGTCTCCTTCCTACTTCTGAGTATACTTAATCCCTTCCTTCTGTGCTAGACAGACTCAAATACAGCTGCTCAACTCACAGCAGAAAAATATCAGGAGTCAAATTAAGCATGTGGGCATTTAATGATTCCCTGGATGAACAGATTGAAGAACAGCAAGACAGACAAACAAATAGCTAAAAGCTTCTAAATATGTAGACTAGCACAAGCAGAGGTATGCTTTCGTTTGACCTGCATATCTGATCTCAGATTTCATATTCTCACTGTGTCCAAAAACTGCATTAAAAATATTTAGGGACACATTATACTAAATTTACAAAATCTGGAGTCAGCACTTGTTCACACACATCAAAACCCCGTATAAACATGGGCACATTTGATTCCACTGTACAGATGTTAATGACTTTTTTTTTTCTGTAGAGGTTTACTTTTTGGTCACTCATGTGGTGGGAAAGATAATTTTCAAGAAGCCCAGTAAGTAAATTCAGTAAGACCCAAGGAAGTGGGTATTGTCATCTGTTAACTACCATGTTGAGCTTTGAAGTCAGGAGAAGCCACAGTGCTCACCACATGGCCATGGTTAATTTTGAGTCGTAATGTCTTCCTCCAGATGACATTATGTCAACCACTGTAATAATGTGCTCGCTCTAGCTTTGAAGGGTTTTTTTTCTGATCAGTGCCTAGGATTTTATCGGAAGAGTCATGGATCTTAGAGGAACAATTGCCAAAAGCTCATTGTGAAATTTTGCAGGATCAGATTACTGTGGTGGAGAGAGGGTGAGAGTCCAAGGCAACTTTAGACAAATCTGCCTAACTCAGTTTATTTGATACAGGTTGTACAATTGCACAAAGACTTATTTCCCTGTCAATAAGAAAATAATGTTGCTTAATAACAAGAAAATTATATGGTGTTATTTCAGCTCAACAGAATGAATATTGTAGCAAAATCTTTTTTTGCCTTAAGATAGTATATTTCTATTAATGAAAGAACAGTGTAAAAAAATGTTTGTGAGAAAGATGTTTTATGAATGACTAAACATTTGTCAACTCTTTATTACTCAGGTATCATGTACTGACAAGACCAGTGCTCTAATACTTTATATTCTTTACCTTTTTATCCTTTGAATAACTCCTTTTAAGTAAAAAGAAATTTTCTTTCGGGTCTGTAACATTTATGAAATTAAATTAGCTGAATTACATCCTCATTATCTCAATTAAAATATGATCCAGAGCTAGTCAGGCCCCCTGTGTAGCATCCATTACTGTATTACTCTTACAGTGCTACTTACCCATGATCAAACAGCAAAACCATGAGATGACCAGAAACTGAATTTATGTCTCCAATACCCAACTCCAAAGCTTTGACCACAACATCATCACTCTCTTAAATTGGTTGCATTTGGTTTTGGTTATCCCAAATCTCATCAATGAGGTTTTGCATAAGCAGAAAAGCATCAGCATTGGGCTAAAAGTAGCAGCCAGTGGGAATATTCCAATCCTAACGGTTTCTGTGGGCTTGAACTGGTATTAATGAGGGCAGGACTTGCCCTTCTGCTACTTGGCCCACAAAAGGATTTCAGTATGCAGTGCTTGAGAGGTAGGGATAATGGGAAAAAGATGGTCAGGATATGGATTTGTGCACACCACTAACTCAGTCTTTTTCTGCAGTTCTTTTTCTGGGTGCTCAGTCTCACGGTCAGTCATTCCTCAAACGTACTCATCTCACATCACCTTCACCACTGTAAGTGTTGCATATTGTTAAGAGTAATTCTTGTGTCTCATGTTAGAGTCAGCTAAGGCCTGCATGATACCCACATACAGAGGTTCTCCTCGAGCTCAGGTGCCCGTGGTTTGTGGGTGGGGAGAGAGTTTGGATTCCAGCCTAACTGCCTTCAAGACACATGCTGTGGCAATCTGAGGAATTAACAATTTTAAATTTAACAGATCTTGGTAATTTCCACCTAAAAACTGCCTGAGAGACGTTTTGGTAGGTTCATACTTGTTTTTAATAACCATAGAAGCTCAGAATTCCTGAAGATCAAAATTCATGTGCAAGTTTTCCAAGGCAGAAAAGTGAGATGATGCAGATAGCTGACTGAGGTGACTTAATTCATGGCAAAATTAAAGGAATGTAGTAAAGTGATTCAATAAGCAAAGAATTTAGAAATAATGTGTAATTGGGGCCACTCAGTAAGTTCAAATTAACCTCATTCTCTTTTGAACCAACACATTTGGTCTGTAAAAATATCTTCTGAGATATATGAGGTACATAGGCTTTTGCAAGGTCAGTTGGGTGTGTCGTCATTCTCCTGCAACCATGAACTTTGCACAGTCTCAATAGCACAGAAGTAAAATGAATTAAGAAATTATTAGCTAAGAGATGTCAGAAATAGGAATGTCAACAGGAAATTAGTTTTTAATATGGTACACCCCCGGGCTCCTACAGGGGTTGGTATTGTGTCATGTCATCCAGTGCTTTGATCATTGTTCTGAGAACAAGTATAAATATTGCTGTTCATAAAGTTTTCAGATTGCACAAAGTTTTCCAGGTGGCTAAATAACAAATGAAGACTAAGCTTCAATACTGAATGAATTGCATCAGTCAGTAACCTCATCCCAAACAAGAGATGTTTTGGCAGGTACAAATGGAAGTATAGCTCTAGAAATAAGTGGTTCAAACAATGCAAAAGATCTCCAGACCAGCAATGGATGCTTTTCCAGAAAATACAGATAGTTACATTAAAGTTATGATTTGTCCAGGCAAGATATAAGTCAGATCACATATTTCCAAATTTTCAGTTTTAGATCACAAGAACCTAGTTAATCTGGCCACAGGTATACACTTCTGCACAGAAGTAATCACTCTGGACTTTATAATCAGAGAGTCATAGAACCATGGAGTGGTTTGGGCTGGAAAAGTCCCTCAAAGATCACCCAGATTTTCCCTGGGCTGGGATATCTTCCACTAGAACAGATTGCTCAAAGCTCTGTCCAGCCTGGCCTTGATTACCTCCAATGACAGAACATCCACAGCTTCTCTGAGCAAGTAATTTCAGGGTCTCATCACCTTCATCACAAAAAAAAATTTCCTTATGTCCAATCTAAATCTCCCTTTCAATCTAAAATCATTGCCCCTTGTAGACACACTACAGGCACTGGTAATAAATCTTTATCCACTATTCTTTTCAGCCCTCTTTAGACACTGAAAGGACACAATAAGTTGGAGCCTTCTCTTCTCCCTGCTGAACCACCCCAGCTCTCTCAGGGGGAGATGCATTTTAAACCCATGACATATCTCTTCCAAATATAGATAACAAAACCAAACTAGATTAAGCAATCCCCAAGAGACCCTATTTCTTTCCCTTGTTTATAGTAGATGCCTGGGTTAGCATCCTCAATGTAGCTATCTAAAGTTATACAAGGTATATCCCACCTCAAGTGAGAACAAAGGAAACAATTCTCTCTAAGACATGAGACATCAATGTATCTTTTATTAAATTATACCTTCAGAACAGCATAAATCAGGAATAACTCCATTCACTGTTAAAAAAATAACGACTTATATTGGAAGATAGTTTGAGAAATGATGAAAGAGTCCAGTTTTCAAAAACAGTTTCCCAGTTTCACAGCGTGCTTTTTGAATCACAGACTGTGTACCCCTCATATTTCATTTGTATCATGATATTGCAGATTGAGTGAAACTGTGTTTTTGTGGTAGTAATGCCATCAGTTTTCTCTTAGAATCCATTCATCAAAGTAAATTTCAACAATAACATCAATGTTTTCTGATTGGTGGAGAGTTCAGTGTGTCTTTATCACAAACTCAACCACATCTGTCCTTCAAGCAAGTCTACTGACATTTCCAATGACGAGGAAGGGAGAATGGCAGGCCTGCTCACCCCTACGTGTCTGGCTTGCCTCCCTGACGTGACATCATTGCTCATGCCCTACTCCAGCATAATCGAGCAGGTCAGTGGTTATTCCAAGCTTCACCCATTCCAGATTCCACCCTTAACCCTCCAAAACGAGTCTTTTATAGTTAAATGATTCACTTATTAGGTAAAATAAACACGAAAATAATGTCAAATTAAAATAAAGCGAAGTAGCATGAAGTTAAATTCAGACTGACACTGAGCAAACAGTCTGGCTGGAATCATTATACCCTTTTGGAAATAGGCACGGATATCGGAGCATGGATCCAATTAGTTTCAATTGGGAGGACCCTTCCTGTTCCTGTCTCCCTGAGCTTAAATCTCACCATTTAGACATTATTTTAGAGCCAGGGACAACTGTCCTGCAGTTGCCATCTACAGGAACTCAAGAAACCTGCAAACTTTGTTCTGGGCTCAAGACAACAAAGTACTGAAACAAAGCATGTAATTTATCCTTTGCAAAGATCTTTTAGACCTTCAAGAGGCCTTGGCTTCTATGAAAATTTGGAGGGAGAGCAAACCCAAGGCAGGTTCACCAAGTGCAAGCACTGGTCTTCATGTCTGGAGCCAACAAGAGGGGCCAACATACACAGACAAAAACGAGGGGAAAGGGATGAGCAAGGCCTGCTCTGCAACTGCCTCAGAGAAGTGATGTACCACTCTTTCACTGACTTTTATTAATTGTGATCCACAAGGGATTTATTTAGATGCACTACCAGACCACCTGGTAGTGCATCTAAATCATATGGAAATCATAGCAGCTGCTGCAGCTGCTACATCTGCCCCTTGGCTTTTCTGGTACTGCCCCTTACCTCAGCCCAGAAGAGGCAAAATGACACACAAAATGATATGAAAGAGCAAGTCAGCAGCACTGGAGCAAGCTTGTGGCTGTTGGCAACTTTCTGCCTTTCAGACATAGCTCCCTTGTCGAAGTTGTGGTATCATATAGGGAAAACACAAAACCACAAAATTAACTTGGTCTTGCCAAGTGAAAGTCAGAGAGGAACTTTTTACAAGGATAGGTAGTGATAGAACAAGGGGGTATGGCTTTAAATTGAAAGATGGCAGGGTCAGGTTGGATATTAAGAAGAAATTCTTTATATGGGGGTGGTGGGGCCCTGGCACAGGTTACCCAGGCAAGCTGTGGCTTCCCCATCCCTGGAAGTGTTCAAGGCTGGGTTGGATGTCACTTGGAGCAACCTGGTCTGGTAGAAGGTGTCCCTCTCTATGGCAGGAGAGTTGGAATGACATGATCTTTCAGGTCCCCTTTGATCCAAACCATTCTGTGATTCTGATTCCATGCCAGTTCAGGATATGTTGGACACAGGATTCTTTACTGAGTATGGCTGCTGTTAGTACCACTCAAATACAAACCCCAGAGGTGGAAGGAAGTGCATTTACCCAAACTGAGCTTCCTTGAGCTCAGTGAAACAACATTTTTCAGGCCCATGTGGGAGAACAATTCCCAGCAGCACTTGTAGATTTTACACTACTATGGAAACCATGCCCAGGATGTGTATAGTGCAAGGTTCATCCCCACTTGTTTGCAAACATTCCACCACCCTGAGAACTGGCAGTTCCTCCCAGCTATGTCACAAGAAGCAACATTTTAATATCCTGACCCAACAGAACCCAGGAACATCTCAGCAGCTACCTGTCACAAGGCAGCTGTGAGCACCACAGATATGTACAGTTCCTGATTTTGCATGCAGTGAGAATCAAAAAGAGTGTCAAGATGTACTTTCAAATATCTAGGTCTTTATTTATATTTTAGGAGGAAATATGGACATTGAATGTCTTTTATTCAAATTCTTTGTAAAATCTGAAAGTAAATGGAGCCACAGTATTTCTGCTGTGGGTGCACCCATATTTTTCTTCTGATTTCTGTGTATTTTGTGGCAAGCAGTTTTCATCTCTCTCTTTCTGCTACACCTGGAATTACCAATGCACATAAGTGTATTATCTACGTACTTAAATTGCCTTTTAGCCCAATAGAAACCATACATGTATTTTTCATTAATACACTGTTGAATTTGAAAATTGAGTAACAGTGATTAAAAAATAAAAATCAAAGCTGATATCACCATTTCTGCCAAGGCAGAGTGATCCAATCAAAACTTGGCATAATCAAGTGGTATGAATTCTTCCAAACATTCATTACAATCTTTAAAACAATCCTTCATCCAAAAAGCTGATACAGCATCAATCATCACTCCCAGGAAGCATTAACAAAAGAGGTATAAGAAAAGGCAAAAGCAAGAAGTTCTTATTAAAAACAATGCAAATGCGGCAAGAAAAATCTTAACTTTGTTTTTGCTATACTTGCCCTTCAAATATGACAGCTGATGTTGTTTACTTAGGCTTGTGTAGGTTCAGTATTCTCTGGATGGGGTCATCATCCTTTCAGCAGGACACTTTACATCCTGGCAATGTGTCACAGGGCTCTGGCCATACAAATAAAAGCCATGTCTAGACAATTCTTGAGAAATAAAACCAGTAAGATGGCACTGCTATAGAATTTCTCCCTTTCTGATCCTAGAGAAACTGATGATCTGTCTCAGCATTTGGCAGTTGCAGGTCAAAACTACAAGCATGAATGAAAATGGCTGGGGAAAGAAAAAGGCAAGAAGATATTACAATTTGTAGGTGTCACCAGTTACTATTTCATATAATACAGCATTTAATCTCTTAGTACTAAGAATGTCTTAGAAACAAACTTTTAAGACCTATTTTCAGAGTCATCACACAGTGAGCAAGCTGAGCAGACACTATGGCAGTAAATGTGTTCCTGCTGACCTCACAGAAATCAGTGACTAATAAGAAATGCTTCTGGAAACACCACCTTGAAGACACCCGTGGAGAAAAACATTGCTCATCTTGTTCCCAGCAATGCATTTTTTACATTTGTTGCCCAGAGAAGCTGTGGCTGCCCCATCCACGGACGTGTCCAAGGCCAGGTTGGATGAGGCTTGGAGCAACCTGGTCTAGTGGAAAATGGCCTGCCCATGGCAGGGGATTGGAACAAGATGATCTTTAAAGTCCTCTCCAACCCAAAGCATTCTGTGATTCCATGATTCTATGATTTCCACAGCCTCCCTGGCACAATGGGAATCCCTCCTGATGTTTGTTTTACAGAGAGAGATTGTGCCCATTATGGTCCCTTGAATTTTGTAAACTGTGCAGTCTCAGCACACTGGCTACTGTTTTGTATATCAAATTGTTGGGGGGGGTGGTATCAATAAACAGCTGCATGGTCAAATTAGTACTGTTTACTGTCAAATTAACAAGGAAAGTGATACTTTCTGCTCTTTGTTTATAACCCTGCACAGTTGGCCCTGGCATCAGAAAGACTAAATGAAAATGGACAGCTCCCGATGGTAGATGGTCTCTGAGATCAAGCAGAAGGGAAATTTTGTTTGTCTTATAAGCTAAACAGTATCTTTTCAGGTTCATGTGCTCAGAATAACAGCTATTCAGCTGCAGCAGCTGTTTTGTATTTCACTGCTAATTGTGTGTCTCATTCCTTGCAGGTCATTGTTTGATTGTTGATGTTCACTCAGGGTAAAGGAACAGGAGTCCAGAGCACATATGTGTGCATGAGGTAGAAGAGTGGGGAAATGCTTAAATTCCTGGATGAAATTTGTGTACAGCTGTAGGTTTTTGTTGTACTGAGCTTTAGAAGATAGACCCTGGCCTTTCAGCGCACACTCTGAGCTCTGCTTTTGGAGAGATGGTGTAAAAGTGATGTCAAACACTTGCTTGCAACAGTTATGTGCAACTGCACCCACACTGAGGGTGTTTTACCCCAAAAAATACCTCAAAAAATCTACAAACAGACTTTGAGTCTAAAGAAATCTGAGCTCTTCAGTCAAACTATAAATTTTGAACAGAACTGAATCATTGCTTTTATTAAAATATCTACTTTAATAAGGAAAACTTAATGTATTCCAGCTGACCCTCTCTTTAGGTGAGAAACTATGAATTACAAAGATGTTACCTCTTCACACTGCTTCTTGCCTTTCACTCACTCTTCTGCCTTTTCTTCCTTCACCTCTCCAATTACTAAAATTTCTCCTATAATAGTTTATTTTCTAAACTCCCTTCACTCAGACAGAAATATAGAAAGGCTGTCATCACATAGCAAAATGAAAATAATTGGCCATGAAAAACGGGCACAACTTTGTTTATGATAGATTTCCCCCTCATTTTACCTTATTTGCCTTATTGTCACTTCAAGACATGTTTTTGCAAGACACTTGGTGTTGGTGTACCTTTCTTTTTAATCCAATTTCTTTTTAATTCTACCATGTATTTGCAAGAGTATAGTTATGAGAGCTGTGTGGACAGCTTTCTAGAGCTATATTTCTTGTCAGAGGAGACAAAACTTGGAGACAGTAAATATACAGACTGTTTGCATCCTTCTGTTAAATGCTCAGAAGCTATGTGAATGAGTGTGGCATAAATGCTTGGATGCATTAAACCCAAAATGCAGCTCTTCTCTGTCTCCAGTTAAAAGGCTTTTGTGGTGATATCATGTTGATAAGAACTTGGAAATGCTATAAACAGGTAGATAGGATCTCTAAAAAATGTGTTTGAGGTCATTCTAACTCGTCCATCTCAAGAAAAAACTTCACTGCAGGCAGCATTTGCAGATCACATAACATTTTGCAAACAGCTAAAACAGTAAGAGTGGCAGATCAGTACCACAGTTAGGCATGAAGGGCAGGATGAATCACATCCAAAGTGCTTTCAGGACACAGTTAGACCTGTGCTGGGCATCTGACCTGTGTTTTAGTCATTGCAGGTTTCTTCCCAACAGTCAGTGAAGTTCATCTGGCTGTAGACACCCACATCTGGTCAGAAGTTCTTTGCCCAAGGCTCCACTAACCAAAGCAATAAGGTTTTGACTGTAGTGAGAGTCAAGACAAATAGTTCACTGGTGGATATTGACATATGTAGACACCTGAAATCATGAGTTAAGGTGGCATCTAAGTAACTTCCCTATGATCCTTGTGTAAGAGATTGAGAGGAGCGTTCCTCATTCCACTCTAAGAGGCAACTGTGAAGTAACAAGTAGGATGTCATACTCCATAAATTCTAAGGAAACCTACTCGAGTGATTTACACTACCCACACAGCTTTAGAGGACTCAAATTCAGTGAGATGAGAGAGAGGGGATAGGGAAAAGGGATGGGGGGAGAGAGAGGGGAAAAATGGGAGGGAGGGAGGGAGGGAGGGAGGGAGGGAGGGAGGGAGGGAGGGAGGGAGGGAGGGAGGGAGGGAGGGAGGGAGGGAGGGAGGGAGGGAGGGAAGGAAGGAGGAAGGAAGGAAGGAAGGAAGGAAGGAAGGAAGGAAGGAAGGAAGGAAGGAAGGAAGGAAGGAAGGAAGGAAGGAAGGAAGGAAGGAAGGAAGGAAGGAAGGAAGGAAGGAAGGAAGGAAGGAAGGAAGGAAGGAAGGAAGGAAGGAAGGAAGGAAGGAAGGAAGGAAGGAAGGAAGGAAGGAAGGAAGGAAGGAAGGAAGGAAGGAAGGAAGGAAGGAAGGAAGGAAGGAAGGAAGGAAGGAAGGAAGGAAGGAAGGAAGGAAGGAAGGAAGGAAGGAAGGAAGGAAGGAAGGAAGGAAGGAAGGAAGGAAGGAAGGAAGGAAGGAAGAAGGAAGGAAGGAAGGAAGGAAGGAAGGAAGGAAGGAAGGAAGGAAGGAAGGAAGGAAGGAAGGAAGGAAGGAAGGAAGGAAGGAAGGAAGGAAGGAAGGAAGGAAGGAAGGAAGGAAGGAAGGAAGGAAGGAAGGAAGGAAGGAAGGAAGGAAGGAAGGAAGGAAGGAAGGAAGGAAGGAAGGAAGGAAGGAAGGAAGGAAGGAAGGAAGGAAGGAAGGAAGGAAGGAAGGAAGGAAGGAAGGAAGGAAGGAAGGAAGGAAGGAAGGAAGGAAGGAAGGAAGGAAGGAAGGAAGGAAGGAAGGAAGGAAGGAAGGAAGGAAGGAAGGAAGGAAGGAAGGAAGGAAGGAAGGAAGGAAGGAAGGAAGGAAGGAAGGAAGGAAGGAAGGAAGGAAGGAAGGAAGGAAAAAGAAAATTGATTTTTTTTTTAATTAGAAAACAGCATGATGTATTAAGAAACTATATGGTGATCTTTACTGGCATTTTTTGAGAACAAATCATAATATGTTAAAAAGCAAGATATCAAATCATGATCCTATAAATTGAATTTTTTCCTGTGCTTTCATCTGGATGCTTAATGATATACTTCTGAACCAAAAGCCTCTGTAATATTACTCCTTCAGTATAACACTTCACAAATGACTAAACTTCAGAGATAACTGAAGCTATTTCTGAATGTTTCTGGATGTTTTTAGGCAGTTGAAAATGTGGAAACACAACAGTAAAAGGTGCCCAAATAATATACAACATACCTCTGTTAAATCTTGAACATGGTGTCTACTTTATTTTACTCTAACAGCATTTCTGTTATGTGATGCCAACTAATGCAGGGCAACTGCAAAGTCAAAGAGGATAAAGGAAATCACTTTTTCAAATCTGTGCCAGACTCTTTCAAAAGACAACTAGGAATGTAGAAAAAGTGATCAAAGGCAAAAGAGCCTGCCAGGCTTTATTTACTCTCTACTCTCTGTCTGTTGGGGATTGACATTTTTTGTATTTGTGTTTCTTTTTTAAAAACAATAGTTTAGACAAATGTGTCTAGACTGATGGTAGAGCAAATGTGACATTAATTATGGATTCTTACACAGTGGCTCAGCTTATGTGGGCAGTTGCCAGTTCCCAGGGAAACAAGAATTGCCAGGCTGCCAAACTGGAAATAGCTGCTCATCTTACCATGGCCTCATCTCAGAGTGTGACTGCTATCAGATGTTTCAGAAGAGGCTGCTGGCACATGGACCTGGGCAGCTGCCGGGCAGCAGAACCAGAAATGTGCTGCTATATCTCCAGGTGTTAATGGAGAGGAGCCTACAAGGAGATTGATTTGTTCTCACAGCTCTTCAGGAGGTACTTCAGATCCCATCATGTGCCAGGTGAATGCCAATTTGACTTGGAGAAGATTTTTGTGCAAATATGGTGAGGCTTTGTTGGCATCCCAACCAGGCCCATTTAGTGAAATCCCTGAGTCTGATCTCACAGGATTTATTTGCTCAGGCCTGACCACACAACAACAGGGACCCAGGCATTAGGCAATATTGCAGATCTTTTGCAGCAGTGGAAAACATCTTCCTTGCTGGGGACGTCTTCCATTTTGGGAAGACTTTTGTGCTATTCTGATTCAATTCCTTTGGTGGCTCTGAATAAATGTGCTGTCAGCTAATAAATTAATGTCTTTCATGTCTCAGTTGCTTCCAGGTGATGCGTCTAATATTAAAGCATTTTATAATAATAATAATGATGATTAATAATAACTCTGAAGTGAAATCCTTGTGTTTTGCTCTGCTGAAAATCATACTATTTCTGATTTTCTCACCCTCAGGACATCAGATCTCCCTGCATGATAACCCTTCTCTTTGTGACATCAGCAAAATATAGATTTATGGAATCATAGAAGGATTTCGGCTGGAAGGGAATTTAGGGACCATTCAGTTCTGAGCCCCTGCCATGGACAGGAGCACATTCCACTGGACCAAGTTGCTCCAAGCCCCATTCAACCTGGCCTTGAACCCTTCCAGGGATGGGGAATTTACAGCCTCCCTGGAAACCTCTTCCTGAGCCTCACCAAACTCAGAATTTTTTCCTAATATCTAATCTAAACATACTCATCTTCAGCTTAAAGCCATTTCTCCTTATCCTATCACTCCATGCCCTTGTGAAAAGTCCCTCACCAGCTCTCTTGTAGGCTCCTTCAGGTACTGGAAGAGGTTCTAATGTTTCTGTGGAGCTTTCCCTTCTCCAGGCTGAACAGCCCCAAGCTCTCTCAGCTTGTCTTCATAGAAGAGGTGCTCCAGCCCTGTGATCAGCTTAATGACTTCTTCTGCACTCATTCCAAGAGGTCCCCATTCCCCTTGTGATGCAGGCTCCAGAACTGGATGCAGCACTCCAGGTGGAGTCTCACAAGAGCAGACTGGGAGATCAACAGGCTTTTATGCTAAAATGACCAATCACCGTATTAAATGTGCTCATTCTAAGAAATGGTTAGTGATAAGCATAACTCTTGAAAAAAAACATCTGATCCAGTAGCCTACTTCCAGCCAAATACATAACTTTTCTCATGGCATTCAATATTTCTTTCTATTGAGCTGATTCCTTACAGATCTTTCAGCTAATTCATATTTGATCACTGATGAGACACCACATATATTCTGACTTCTTGCGGACCACACAGCAAGATATGAACACATTGTAATAACAGGACAATCTCATTTAGTGTGGGACATATTGCTGACCATACTCAGTTTATGCTTAAAAGTCTGAGTTGTATTAGTGTCCCAGACCAGGTTGTCAGCTTCTACACAAGTTTATAGGTAATGTGCTATCAAATATTTCTTAATATTTGAGCTCACAAATAAATCTAAAAACAAATATAAGATTAAAAAAAAAAAATTATGCCTTTTAACAAAGACTCAACATAATAATTTTTAGAACTTGCCAGTGACACAACCCATTATTGGTTTGCTCATATTAAAAACTTCCTGGCTTTATATTTAATCAAAAATAGCTCTGACTGGCAGAAGTGCTGAAGACTGTAACCTTCTGGTTATCCACAGAACTAGAATAACAAGGGCAGCGGGGCAACGTCTCCTCACTCTGCGTCTTCACGCTGTCTCTGTTCTCCCAGAGGGTCCAACTCTTCCCACTCAGTCTAGGGCTGTTTTGCTGAGTCTGACACCAAAACTGTGTGACTGAGTTTCCTGTAGGGGTGCCAGGGATGAAACCAGAGTCAATGTGTAGCCACAAAGAATCCCTTAAATCTTAAGACTCAGAAAAATGACTCAGACTGGCTGAGGAAGCCAATTCAGGCAGATAACTACTCTCTGCAGCACTCAGGCTAGGGTGAAAGAGGTGGGTGAAAACTCCTGCCCTGTTATTAAAAAAGCAATTTCCCTGAATTCTCCCTGCATTGAATTCTCCATTGCCTTAAGTGATCTGCTGGTAAAAGCGCAGCAGTCAGCTTCTCTGGTGCCAGAACCACAGGCACTGGGCATCGCAGAGCACCGCGCGCTCTCTGCAAACAGCGTGCTTCCCAAAACTTGTAATTCCACACTCTTTGAGAGGTGTAAATACAAAGCCACTGAAAGCAGGTTGGGTGGGGATGGACCATACTCTTCCCTCCTACTCTGTGCTTCAACACAGAGAAGCAAAGGCTATGGGGAGATCCCATTGGAGATTTTCTGTCCTTAAAGGGAGTCTAAAAAAAGAGGGAGACTGGCTTTTTAATTGGAAATATAGAGAGAGGACAAGGGGGAATGGCTTTAAACCAAAAGAAAAGAGATGTAGATTAAATGTTAGGAAGATGATCTTTACTGTGAGGGTGGTGAGGCCCTGGCAGAGGTTGCTCAGAGAAGCTGTGGCTGCCCCATCCCTGGAAGTGTCCAAGGCCAGGCTGGACAGGGCTTGGAAGCAACCTGGGGTAGTGGAAGGTGTCCTTGCTACCTCATCTTTAATATCTGTTGATGTTCATGTTGAATGTCAATTCGTGGTTATTTTTTCCCTAACACACACAGAAAATCAGGATGCACAACCTTCCATTGGAGGATGCCTGGTGCAAAGGCATTAAGCCCATTAAGAGCATTTATTTAATAAAAATAACATGCTAATGCCTGGTGTGGAAGGAACTATCAAGAAGGATAGGAAGAAGGTAGGACCCCCTGGGTAGAGCAAGATCTACCAAATGACAGTAAAAGACACTGAATGACATTCTGAGCTTCCTAAGTAACCAAATTCCCCTAAGTGACCAAATCCCTCTAAGTCCACATTTGGACTGACATTGTCCGTCTTCCATTTTTTTTTTTTTTTAATTCCTAAGAGAATATTCATTTTCCATTACACCCCAGGAAAGGAAAAATTCCTCTTTTTCAGCTGAATGGATAAGTAACAACATCACATGGATCATGGAAATTAAATATCTGCCATACTGTTCACACTGTGCACAGTTGTATTCGTTTACTTAAACCTGATCAGCTTCTGCCAGTAGTCAAATACTTACCTTGAGTGCACAACAGGAGAACAGTGACTTTCCATCTACCTCCATTTACAAGATGTTTCCTTAACCATGTAAATTTAAGTAGGTGGCATTGTCCCATGGATATTTAATCAGTGAAGAAGCTGGAGATATATTGTAGATATTCTATATTTAATTACTTGTTTTATTAATGTTTCTCTGTGCCTCAGGTCCCTTATTCCTAAACATTAATGCATCCTGAAGTATTATCAACACAAGGTAGTACAGTAAAATTAATCAGCTCTGTTTATTTAGCAAATTCTTAAACAGAAATTATATTCAACATTAGTAAATGTGCATGGAAGTCTAATTTGAATTTTCAAGAATGCCCTAAAGGACTGAAACACTGCAAAATACTGGACTGGATGTTGTTTGAAAGGGAATTAAGAATTTTTTTTTTCCCTTTGATTTTAAACCATATTTTTACAGGCTTTTGTAAGTTTCTAGTAATTTCCTTGGTTTTGTTCATTCCTAGTTTTTTGTGTTGAATAAGACCTATGTGTTGGGTTGACTTCTTTTGTTTTTCCCTTTCCAGTATTTTTTCATCGCATTGGTCACTTGTCATGGAAAGTGCTTATCTTTCCCTATCCTTACTGTGATAAGAAATGGCCACAAGACAGCAGACAATAGGCATTTTTCCTACCTTTGTCTTTTCATATAATTGGTCTTTTGGAACAGAAAATCCCTTAAAATACATAGGATGCAACCTCAAATAGGTTTTTTTTTATTTTATAAAAACTTGGTTTCTTCATGGGGATGAGTCTGAGGCTGTTGCTATGAATTTTATGCTCCCAGCATCCAAAGATTTTGAACACTCAGTGCCAAATGCCAGAATTTACTGTTAATATCTTTTGACTGTTTCCTGCCCCATAAATGACTGTTCCTGATACAGAATGGCTCATACTTAGCATGAACAACACACGTGCAAGACTGAACACCTGTGGAATACACACATTCCCTGTGAAAACATGGGCAAAGGCACAACAGAGAACAGCAGTGGGAAGGGAATATTATATAAGTTGTGAGAGGGAAGAGAAGAGCCAAAACACAATATACAAAACACAAAAGGAACCTCTCGGATGGCGAGTCCCAGGGGAAGAAGGTGTGTAAGCCTGTGGGTGGGATCTCACCAGCATCAACGGGATACTGACGGTCCAGGCTCAAGGCCCACTGAGGCCCTTGGAAATCCCTCTTGTGCTGGATCCCTGCCCTCTCTCTATGACCCCCAGCCTGGTAGCTCTTGTCCCAGGCCTTCTTTGCTGACTTTTTTCTCATCTAATTCAGCTCATTAAAGTAACAAAAGATACATCCAACAAAAAAAAGTGTGGAAATCAGCCATTTCCTGCCATTTTACAGTGGTAGCTCAGCTCATACAGATATTGGATATGCAGTGGAGCCACCCAAGGGAAGGTGCAGGACTGCAGGACCCTGGTGCTTAGCTGTCCCATGGATTCCCACCCCACTGCCTACAAAAATATGCCAATAGCTGTTTGTGATGGATATATGGTTAAATATTTTGATTTATTTTGAACACAAACACACTTATGGCACCTATACTAATATATAAACATGGAAGCAATGCTTGCCTGGATGTCCATGTCCACACTGCTAAATTCCCCCCAAAAGTGGGAACCTGCATCTGAACAGCTGCTGGGACCAGTCTGAGTTCTCTGTTAGCTCCCAGCTCACAACTGGGCCCTGCTGGGATCAGGCCAGAAGAATCTGGGGAAAGTTCAGGCAATTCAACAGCAGAGACAACAAAGGGGCTGCACATTAAATTCTCCTTCGCACTGGTTAATCTGTCAAAATAGGTGAAGACAAAATAGGTGTCTCTCATAAAAAATAAACAAAACAAAAAAAAAAAAAAAAACCACAACAAAAAAAACCCACCAATAGCATCAGCAACATAAAAATATGGATCAACCAAACCCACTACTGCTTCCCAAGACACTGTGGGCTCCATCCACATTTTGCTTTCAGAACCCCCTCTAACAGGATACCTTGAGTCAACAAGGGTACCTTGAGTCACTAATTTGTTCTCTATATATCCCAGGGTTGAGTGACCAATCTTTTATTGATTTCCTGCCCTTCATGAGAGTTTTGTTCCATCTCCCCATCTCCTCTTTGTATCAGACAACCCTGCCATATAAACATTTCCCAAATACTCCCAGCATGTGCACCAAGTAAGTTGTCATTTTTTGAGTTCAGAGCTCAGGACTTATTTTTAATGCATATTCAGGATGTGGGGGAAGGAGAGAGAAAGGAAAATTTACAGAGTGAATTTATTTCCTTTTTTTTTTGCACTAGAACTAGTCCATATTAATTCCAGTTGTGCTGATGAGAGAAAATTTTTTCTTGGTGCTGCCCAGGAGGCTCTTGTAGACTACAGAGTATTCCCCTTCTTAGTTGTAGATCAACACAGCCTCACAGAACACAGAGCTCTCTCTTCACAGCTTTCATCTGGCTCAGCCCTGATTTGCAGAGATATCAGTAAGAGCTTTTCTCCAGGCTCCAGTGAGGGATATCTACAGCTCTTGCCCAGTTTGCTTCCTACTCTTCACATTTTGCTGGCAGCTGCTTCTGCCACTGGAGGGACAAATGTGTTCTCGGTTGTCTCCTAATCACTGGCCTATGGCACTGCAATGACAGGGGGTTTTGGGGGACTGGAGCAGAATTTGTGCCTTTCAGAGGGATGTTTCAGTCAGTGGAAGCACAGATACTCCTGGGGGGTGGCTGTAACAGCTGCTCACTGCCCAATCCAGCAAAGTGTGCAAGCCCAGAATTTCAGGTCACCCCCACACCCATTTGTGTACACCTGAGATAATTCTCACTTGAATCCATCCATCATAAAGCTAAATGTCTAGTCTGAGATGGTCCTGAGATGGTCCTCAGGAGAAGAACAGAGCCTCCCTAGGGGGAGGTGCTCATTTCACATCACTGATGGCAGATACACCTTGGTCTGAGGTAGTCAATGTTAGATGAGGACAAGCCCACCCCAGGGTTTTGGTGTGAGCCCTCATTTCAACAGGGTCACACCAAGGTGTGCTGGGCTCTGCAGAGGCCACACACAGCCCTTACTGATAGGGTAGTTTCTAAAGATAAATAAAAATCTCAGTTCCCCTCCCACTCCACATCTCCCTTAACCAAGTGATTCTCATGATTCATAGAATCATAGAACCATTCAAGTTGGAAAAGACCTCTAAGATCATTAAATCTAATCATTAACCCAGCACTGCCAAACCACCTCTATCAGCACCAAACCTACATGTCTTTAAACCCCTCCAGAGCTGGTGATTCCACCGCTTCCCTAGCCAGCCTGTTCGAGGGCTTGATAACAAAGTTATACAAGTAAATTAGTAGACTGGTGATTCACAGGTGCAAAGTTTCTAAGACAGTTTAACATCTTTGCCATTGAAGTTTTTTGCAGAGTGGGATACTACTGTCCTAGTGAGAGACATCCAGTGCTGCTGGCTGAATTAATTGGAAAATCTGTCCCAGCCTGTAAATACCAAATGGCAAGAAGTCCAGCTCCTGGATCTTTAGAAAAACCAGGCCCTTGCATTTCAAACAGTTTCTTGTTTATCTCCTCCACAGCTGTCACCTCTTGCAGTCCTACAGGGAGTCAGAAGCAATTCAGTGCAAGAAAGTAGTAAATAAAGAAATACAGAGAATTGCAAAGAAAGGATCAGCAGGCCTTATTTTCAGAGCTCATCTTCACTGGTTCTGCAGCCATGGCATGAATTTGCACTCTCTGAGACCCAGCACTTGCTATTCACAAAGCTGAGTAACCACCTGTTCTACTCAACCACTGTGTGTGTGTAACCTACACAGCCAAGAGGTTTTTACTACAAAATGCAGCAGCTCCTGGTTTGTACCACTCCAGGCTGCCTTTCTGTGAGAAGCCACACAGTTCCTCAGGATGCTCCTGATGGCAAACACCAGGAAGGGGTTGACCACTGGGTACCACCACCAAGCCACGGCCCAGCTGGAGAGGCAGCTGCAGAAACCCAGCTTCACCCAGGTGGGGTTGGACACATGGGGTCAGAGCCAGGACCTGGGTTTCTCCCTGCCTAGAGAGCATGAGGGCATGCACCACATTTTTAAAACAAGGAGAGAATGCTTTGGAACTGGCATCTCCACCACTGCCTTCGGTGCCCACAACTATGTTTGCACAAATATATGAGGGGTATCAAGAATTTTATAATGATACTCCCTCACCCATGGTTCCAGTTAAAACCACCGTAATAAACAAAACATACAGAGCACATCACTGGCACCAGAGGCTATAATTTTCTCTGAGCAGAAATATTACCAAAAAGAAAAAGAAAAAAGAAAAACAAAAAAAATGCAGGATTTCATCCAATTTAGGAGGAAATCTATGCAGACCTTTCATTAAACTTCTCTACCATTATTAAAGTAAAGTCAGTAGCCAAAAATTCTTTGATGATTACATTGAATCATTTGATGACAGAGTATTTTGGGAAAGGGCACAGATGTAGATCACTAGTAAAAACCTTGAGTCCCAGGAAGAATAACCTTTCAAATGTCATAATACTTTCTCTTTTGTGAGGGAACACTTTTAACCCTCTTTTAAAGTGAGCTCCATCTTTTCTCTGAAATCTTTTGGTGTTGTAGCTACGAGGAAAACAATATGCGACATCTTTCCTTACGAAGCTGCAGAAGATCTCGACACATGGTGAAGAGAAAGCAAGTACCAAACAAGGAATCTTGTACTGCAGGATATGAAACATGTAACTCTCAAGCACAATGGGAGCAGAGGTGTCTACTTACTTATTTTCCTGCTTAAGACATTTCATAAAACCACAAGGAAAACATGGGCTACATAGTGAACAATTCATCACCACATGACTCGCATTACTCAAAATTCTGTTGTCTGCATATCTTTATGTTTCAAATATCCCAAACTATTTATTTTCCCCTAACTTTTAGCACCCAGTTGTGGGCACTTTAAACAAACTACTTTTGGAGGTGCTGGTATGTGGTGTTCAGAGGATGAAGTTATCTGAAGGTGCTTCTCTTGCTGTGTCACTCCTGTCCAGTGACACTGGCCTTTTATGTGATCTTGTCTTTTTTTTTTTTTTCATTTATATGAACCACTCTTTCTAAATTCTGTGGAAATGCTCCCACTCAGTAAACCAAATGAGCACCTCTTCAAGCACGCGTTAAACTCTATCCCAGCTCAACAGACCATGTAACCCTTTGACTTCAATCATGGATTTAAGGATAAGTATGTGCTCATGCATTTTTTCAGGTGGGAGTCAAAGAAAAAAAGGATGTGATCAGAGCTGTATCTGGCCAGCTTTGATCACCTGCAAAACAAAGCTATGGGCTACATGTGCCCACCCCTCTGAGACCAAAACAGTGATCATTTACCACAGAGTCATAGAATAAGAGTTTGTGTTGGCAAAGACCTCACCAGTCATCGAGTCCAACCATTAACCCAACACTGCCAAGGCCACCACTAAACCATGCCCCCAAATGCCACATCTATACAACTTTTAAATACCTCCAGGAATGGTTATTCCACCACTGCCCTGGGCAGCCTGTTCCAGTGTTTCATAACCCTTTCTGTGAAGAAAATTTTCCTAATATCCTATCTAAACTGCCCCTGAACTTTCCATTTCCCCTTATCTTCCTGCTTGTTATTTGAGTGAAGAGACCAAAATCCACCTCCACAATCTCTTTTCACATGGCTATAGAGAGCAAGAAGGTTCCCCTGAGTCTCCTTTTCTCCAGGCTGAGCCCCCACAGCTCTCTCAGCTGCTCCTCATCAGACCTGTGCTCCGGACCCTTCTCCAGCTCTGTTGCTCTTCCCTGGACATGCTCCAGCCCCTCAATGTCTTTCTTGTCATGAGAGGCCCCAGACTGAACCCAGGATTCAAGGTGTGGTGCCGCAGCACAGAGGGACAGTCACTTTCCTGGTGCTACTGGACACACTATTGCTGAGACACAAATGAAGATGTTCACCAAGTCCCCATGCCAGAGAATAGCAAATGAGTAAAGCAAGCAGGTGGCAATGACTATCAACCAAACATAGCCCATTTTGGTGCCCTACAAGGAACAATTCCTTCTGAGATGCTATTTCACTGAAAAATGTAATTTAATTTCCAAATGCTGGATTTCAACGAGATATTTAACCTGGTATCCTGGTTAGTAAATGAAGATTAACTGTTTTGGTGGGGTTTTGCATGTGCATCCAAACCAGAAATTTTGTTTGGAAAATCTTGACAGGATTACATTTTTTAGTGAGAATTTCCTTTGGGCTGAAAAATGTTTTTCATTTGGATACACATTGCTCAGAAGATCCTTTAACTGAAAGACACACACAGAAGTCTATGAGCTGTGCATTCAAATTTTTGGGAAGTGATGAACATTTAGCTGTTCCCCTGGGAGCTCAAGTCACCTGTGCAGCAAGAGGTTCCTGACTAGGTCTCTGCAGGTGATGAACTACGCTCAGGGAAGACATCAGGATTTCCCTGGCCTTGTTACAGAGTGGATAAAAGCAGGAGAGGAGCAGACCTGTGATGTCCATCCCTTTGGCTGTGTGTTGGTTTGGGCTGGGACAGAGTTAATTTTCTTCACAGTAGCTGGGATGGGGCTGTGTTTTGGGTTTGTGCTGGAAACAGTGCTGACAACACGGGGTTGTCTTTGTTATTGCTGGGCAGGGCTTACACAACACCCAAGCCTTTTCTGCTCCTCACCCCATCCCACCAGTGAGATGACTGGGGGTGCACAAGGAATTGTGAGGGGACACAGCTGGGACAGCTGGCCCCAACTGACCCAGGCGATATCCCAAATTATGAGGTATCCTGTTTCAGAAGAAAGAAGGAAGGGAGGATGTTTGGAATGACGGCATTTGTCTTCTCAAGTCACTGTTACATGTGATGGAGGCCTGCTTTCCTGGGGTGGCTGAACACCTGCCTGCCACAGGAAGTGGTTAATGAATTCCTTGGCTTATTTGTGTGCATGGGTTTTGCTGTATTAATTAAACTGTCTTTTTCTTAACCCACAAGTTTTCTCACTTTTACCCTTCAGATTCCCACCCACTGGGAGATTGAGCAAATGCATGCATGGTGCTCAGTGGCTGGCTGAGAAAACACCACAGGCTGCTGCAGTGGTGGTGGCACTGAAGGGATAAGGGCTTCTTGGTAAGTATTATTTATCAATTGCATTATTTAACCCCAATGCATGGTGGACTTCAACCCTCTGCATGAGATGGGAGGTCAAGAGCTAAAAGAGAGCATGGCACAGGGAGATGTGGCAAACAGCAGGAAGGAAAATATGGTAATGAGATGATCATGTTTATTCAGTGTCTGGTGTCCTACATGTTCCCAGAAATAATGGAGCACTTGGAGACTCAGAGAGGAGGGTTTCAGAGCATGGTTTGGCTATTTTTTCCTGTAGAACCAGCAGATGGCAAAAAGGCCCTAAGGAAACATCAGTCTCTTTGGCTCTGATTATGTCTCCCTAACCCACTATCTCTACGTTTGCCTTGCCACAGCCACCACTTGCTCCTCTTCCCTTCCTTTCTGTGGAGGAGAAAACCCTCCTGTAAGCAAGGAATGGGAAGGGAGTGATTGTCCTGTTCTTCATACGGTGTCTGGGAGACAAACAATTAACCTGACCATTTGAGTGATGAACGAATATCTCTGGACAATCCTCTCTCTGCAAAAGGAGGATCCAGTATGAAATGTTCATTTCATTTGGATTGCAAATTCATGGACATAGCACAATGGCTTCAAGAACTTACTATATTATTTGCATACAGTGTCATATATTTTCATTATTTTATTGCTATTACTATGACAGGATGTCAGGCTGGGTGGAAAAACCCTTTCAAACCTTTCTGGCATTACCTACTGATGATTTGTCACCATCCCTTATGCTTCCCTGTAGTTTTTTCAGAGGAAGAGATTAGCCACATGCTCTGCCATCACCTCCGGACAGAGGCAGGCAGGTTCTCACTGCTTATCCAAACTACTCTGGATAAACACCATCACTGAATTAAGGAAAGCTCAGGCAACCCCTAAACCATGGAAAGAGTTGTGGAAATTGTGGAAGCAAATACCTGGGACAAGGACATTTTCCAGCAGCTCAGTATTTGCTTAGCAAACCAACCTCCATGGTGTTGGTCACAGCCCCCAGGGCCTCTGCAAGTAAAACAAGACCATGTACTGGGCAGAGAAAGGAGGATCTCTGCCCTGTGCACTGCCCAGGTTGGTTGGTGCCACTGAGGTCCCACCTGGCCATTGTGACTTTGTGGCACTGGGAAATGCAGTCAATTTAATTCAGGTTGTGTCTCTCCCAGAAAAGCAAATCATAAAAGTACATTAAAATGTGATTTGTTGAATGGCGACCAACATAACAAGCCACCCCAGACAGCTGCTTTTCCCAAGCCTTCCCTTCCTGACAGGCAGCTGGAACTGATAAAGCCATAATTGCCCCTTCCACTTCAGAGAGCATCACGGGGAGGAGTGGAGAGAAAGCAGCCTCTGTTCTGGTGGGCACAGGACTCTTGTGTAAAGCAGATCTTTGGGGGAAACTGGTGCAAGGGTGTAGAGAAAACTTGTATTTTAATCACAAGTATCACAGATATTTATAAAACCTGTAAATACTGTGGTCCTTCTACTCTTCCAAGTCCTGGTCCTGCTGGTCTGTCAGGTGCTGGTGGAGAGGATGGATCAGAGCTCCATGTTGCTACTCCAAGGCACAGATGAGCAATCAGTGGTTTGGCTGCCAGAGGAGCCGTGGAATCAGGCTGGTCTCCTAGGAAACAATGCCATTGTTGCCACTGGAATAAACATCCTGGTGGGCCATTTGTCTTTATCTGGTATTTCCATTCTCTGCTGATTAACCCAGCCAAGTGAGGTCTTCATGTGGTAATTACAGCACAGCTCATTTGTGTGTGTTTTACAATGGTGTTGATATAATCCCACTAGAGTACCCCAAGCATGTGCAAGGAGTTCCCACCAGAAATCCAAATAACGCCCCAGCACTGCTGACAGCTTAATAACATGACAAAGTTCAGTCTCGCTGGATGTCAGGGACAGGAATGTGGCTCAGGCTGCTCTGACCTGGAGCTTTCAAAATACTGTACAGTTGAGGCTGAGTGTTTGACAAATAACCTTTTCTTTGCCTGCTCAAATCCATCAGACGCTACCAGGTGCCATGGAGAGGCCACATGCCACTGTTAAAATGTTAAATTGAGTGGCACAGCCATCGAAAGCTCTGAGGAGGGACATTTATCTTTATTATTATTGTTATTAATAATGCAGATATTGCTGTGTGTTGCATTCCAAGGTATTTTTGCAGCACTAAATCATCCAAACGCCCATCGACAGCCCTGATAAATCACACAATAAACCAAAATTCAATACAGCTGTCAGCCCAGACCCTAAGCAAAATCTCAGTGAGCTTAATTATAAAGTTCAGGCAGGGACTGAGCCTGTTTGCAAGGGGACAAGGGGCAGCCTGGCACTGGAACGAGGGGCAGGCTGGCATTGCCACTCCAGGAGCTCAGGAAAAGCTGCATCAGCCCTCTCCTCACAATCCACAGCATCCCAGCACTGCCACAAGCAGCAAGGTGGGGATAGCTGCTTATGACAACACCTCTCACTGTTTTCCTCTTTCTCCTCTTTCCACTCTGCTTTACTTCTTCTGATTTACTTTAAGCTATTTCTCTCTCTTTGTATTATTTTTATTTTTCCTTTTGCTCCTCTCCTTTCCTTCCATCTCTTCCCTCTCCACCATCACTTGCCTTCTGTCTCACCATCCCTTTCTTGCTCTCTCCCTCTTCTTCCCCTCCTGACCCCCCCATCAAAGCAAGGAAACCGTAACCCAAAGGAAGAACAAGAGTTGAACCTGTGCCAACACAATGGGCCAAGAGGCTACATATGGAACCAGCAAATCACAGAGCCATGAAGGATGTTAGTGATTTAAAGTCATGTATATTGAAGTCTGGATCTTAAAATGAATCCATAATAGTAGAGGTAACTAATGGAGAGACTTAACTGACAGCAAGCAGAGTTTTTTTCTTTAACATTGTTATGTTTCCACAAACTCCTCTTTTCCTGTCCCCACCCTTCCCCTGCTCCCCTTTCTGATTACTTCAACATCCACACTGACAATGAAAAGCTAAAGCTGCTGCTTTATGAATAAAGATTTTGCCCTATACACCATAAATACGAGTGCTGGTTGCAGAGCAAGGCATCCAACTGGCTCCAACATCTGTGGGGCTCTCCCTGGGGAATCATGCCAGTGGCAAGGGATGGGGAATATTCCCAGCAGAGCAAGCAGGCAGCACAACTCTGGCTGTGGTGTGATAAATAACCTTCTGAGGACTTGGGATTCAGCAGAGACGTGCTGCCAAAGCCAGCTGGTCCTGTGGTGGCTCACATCCCAGCTGCACTGATTTTCCGCCATCATTAAGGATGACAAGGGAAAACCCAGAACTAAACTGCTGCTCAAAGGGAAGGATGTCACTGTACATGTGTGCATGTGCATGTATGGATTTGTGTGCATACGTGTAAAAAACATTTTACAAAGCATGACTACAGCAAAACATTACTATAATTGCAAAGTCACTGCAGAGTCAGGAAAGATCAAATACTGATCATCTGCCCCAAATTTGCTACTTTTCATGTGCAAGCTTCATGGTGTCACTGGAACCTGAAGCAACAGCTGAGGGGCAGGAGCTTCTGAGCAGTCACAGCTGCACTTGGAATCATAACCCAAATACCTGCCTTTACTACTTAGTGGATATATGTATATAAATTTATACATTTTATATATAAATACATAAATATGCATGTGTATCTTGGCACAGGCCATTTAGTACCCTCCCAAACTAACTTTTGAAATCAGCTGGAAGCTCATTTGTCCAGGGGGTGTTTCTAACAAGCCATTTTCAGGCAGCTATTTAGCTGAGAAGGGTAAACCAGTATGGACAGGAGCCAGTTCATGCCAGTTTGTCCCAGAGGTTGGGAGTGATCCCAGTACATTGAGTTTATTGGTACAGCAGTTCCCTGAAATCACAGCACTGTGCAAAAATCACATCTTTAATAGGTGAAACGTAGCATCTGAAGTGAAAACTCATCTCTGAAGTTTTCAGTCTTGGTTCCCCACACTGTGAAACATCATCCTATGCCCCTTGAGGACACAGGAAGTGATCTGATGAATGTTTGTGAAGCAGTCACAAACAATGCTGCTGCAGAGAGCACATGATACCGTGACTGTTTTAAAGAGTTTCCTAACAGGCTAAGCAATAAGGAATAAAGAAGGCCCAGCACCACTCTGTGCCAAGAAAACAAATTGCATCATCCATTCAGGGCACTGACGGGGCAGGAGCTGTGCAGGATGTGGTGCATGAGCTGATGACAGCTGGTACCACAACGCGTCCACACCAGGAGTTGGATGAGGATTACACGGGTGACCTGAACTCCAGCAGGTTCTTCAAAGTCCTTCCTTTGGCACCAATAATGTTCTTTAATGTTGTTTTAACAAAGGATTGAGGGAAGGGGGACTTCTTGCAATAAGTTCTTTCTCACACTTCCCAATGAATGTAATTCTATCCAGCTTTTCCCAAAACCTGTGGCTTTCAGTGCAAGGGAACCAGAAGAAATCCCCTCTGTTATCTCTGCTCTAAAATTCAGGAGCATAAGGGTTACAAGGCTTACATATGCACTGAAGAAAACACCCTTTCTTCTTGTTTTTGGCAGTTTAGACTATTCAAACTGCTGCACCTTCTTCCCTATGGCATTAAATTCCCCTTTGCATTCTGCAATGCTGATTTAAGGGGAAACTCAAAGAGATTAAAGTCCCTGGGGTGTACACACAACATCCAAGAGAGAAGGGTTTTGTTTCCCTCTAGCTGCTGAACAACAGGGTGGGTTGGAAATTGGCCACCAGCCTTTGGCATGGCCATGCTGGCTCTGGGATGCTGGAGGAGCCAGTTCCAGTCCTGCTGAGGAGTGACCAGACTGCGGGTTTTCCTTTTCCTCCAGGCTCCTCCAGAGAAAGGCTAGATCCTGTCAGCAGTGGCTGAATATTGGTCAGATTATGGGGCATGTGGGTATAACCTGTATTTATTTTTTTTAAGTATATATTTGTTTGATGTTTTGCAAGCATCTGCTTAAGATTTCTGTGCTTATCTAACGGGAGGAAAGAGGCCATTCTTCCCAAAGCCAATTCAGTGCAAGAAAATGTCATAACACTGCTGGGCCCCTTCGTTTCATCCTTCGCCAGAGGGACTCCATAGCTCCTCTGCTGCTCCTTGGAAAGCCAAGCAGCAAAGGCTGGCAATTAAAGGCATCTGCTGGGCTCATGAAAGGAAAGGCATGCATGAGATATGAAGGATGGATGACACCTGAAATGTCTAAACTCTTGCCTGGCGCAGACTGGACTGATTGCTGCATGTTACGTCAGGTAGTCAGATAAAAAAGAAAACCCAAACTAAACCCTCCTTGAGAAAGCTTCCCCCCACCCCACTGCTGAAGGAGGAGGTGCCAGCAGCTCTGTGGAGCCCATCAAGGACTCTATTTTTTTACATAGCAAGCAGGGAGAGACAGCAGTACAAATCCCCGTCAGAGAGAGCGATTACCTGGGTAGAAGTGAATTTTCAGAGACTGAATGACCAAAAAAATGACCAGCAGCAGTGAGACATTGCTGAGGAAAGGGGAAAGCTTTGGCTTTGCTCAGAGCAAATGCATAAGGAATGATAAAATAAAGATAGGAAAAGTCATAAGTGATCCAGGTTGTTACTCACCCCATTTTTCATCATTCAGATCCGCAATCACAATCACTTATGCACAGAAACCACTTACTTTACACAGCGCCTAATGGATCTGATGCACTCAGTTTTATTACTGTCAAACATCACCTAGACCCATGTCCAGAGAGCCTGAGACTTGTGTTAGGTTTGTTTGCACAATGAGAGGGGACAGAGCTATAGGGAATAATTTTTAATTAAATAAACTACAGAACCACCAATGTCGAACATTTTTTGTGTATGGTCAGTGGTCAGTAGGTCAAACCTCAAGAGTAGGGGCTCCTGGCAGCCCTCTGTGAATTATTCACTACTGACCACTGAGTCAGAGATGCTCATCAGGATGGAGCAGTCTCATGGTGTGATGGCATGACAGTGACATGATGGAGCTGTGCAAGGTGTGTGTTTTACAGCAGTGTCCCTCATCAGCCATAGCAGTGCACAGCAACCCTCATCAGCTGAGTTACTGAACAGCAAAGCTGAACTTCCATTCAGGACTGGCTACTAATTAAGAAAAAAAAAAAATTAATTTTTTAATACATGTGATGGTGAGTTTTTCAATTTCCCTGGTTTTCTTTCTTGCTTCCACGACTGGAGAGAAAGTGAAAGATCACATCTGCTATAAAAGTGCACCTGGGTGGTTGCACATTTAGGGCTTAGTCCAAAAGAAATCAACCAAGGCCCTGGATTTGTACAGTGCTGGACAAGTGAAATGGTATTTCAGCACTAGTTTGAGCAGAAGCATTAGGCTGGCACTTACCATCTTAGGTCTGGAGAATTTGAAACAGATGCCCATTTTTGTATCATACACAACATCAAAAGAGATGTGGTACCAGAGCAATGCAGGACTAGAGAGATGTGACCCATTGGGTACAATCTTTGGGACCATAAGAGAAGTCTATATATAAATTCAGAGAAATCCTGCTTGTTCCTCTCCTGCTGCAGCTGTGGGATGGTGAACTCTTGTTGTTTCAGATGGAATGTGATCCCCTGTGGTTTGCTATGAGAGGGATTCTGAGCTTCTGTATCTAAAGCACCTCTGGAACTGGTTTGCTTTGGGGAAGCTAAATTCAAAGTTCTATGCTGGAGTTCAGTTTACACTTCACATTTGTATATTGTAATCCCAGAAAGGACATCCTGGAGCCAAGGCTCCAGTCCTCCTGTGGCTGTGTCTAATCTCTCACAGTAAAAACAATGTAAGAAATGAGGCATATGGAAACCTACTTCCTCATGGACTTTCTTTCAGTCCTGGCATTTCAGGACTTCTTGACTTGGACATTGCTTCCAAAGTTTCGTGTTTAACAACATTTACAGATCTATACTTCAGGAAGTTGAACCCCATACTCATTTTGATCTGCACAGCATCATCCAGTAAAGGGCTCCAAAGTTTAATTACACACTGTGTAAAAAGGCCTTTCTTTCTGATTGCTTTAAACTTGCTGCTTGATTATTTTATTAGGAATATATAATCTCTGGTATGAGAAATAATGAATGGCCACACCCCATTTTACCCCTCCATTATTTTATAGATGTCTATTATAATCCCACCAGTTCTCATATTCCAGTCTTAGAGTAAGGGATGACTATAGCTGTATTCAAGCTATGAGCACACATTTGGTTTTTTGCAGGCAAAGAAAAGTTGCCTGTTTAAAAAAAAAAATTAACAAAATTAAACAAAGTTCCGCAATAACCCAATGAGAAAATAAACCACTTTTATTCAAATTATACGGTGTTAATCACACTTGGAATATAGTTATAAACAGCTTCAATTTAGGAAGGTCGGTTTCTTCATTTAACACATACTCATTTGAAGGATACAAAAGAAATATTTGCTTATATATTCAAAAGCTTAAAATGAAACAATGAGCAGATAATATTTTTGTGTTTAAAAATTAAATTTAACTCTTTCTTCAATAATAAAATATACTACCTATTATACAAAAAGGACATTATTTTATTCACAGTTGACAGAGTCTCACAATCATAATATTAAAGGTGAACTGCAATGACATTTTAATTATATTTTTCCTATTATTACAGATTATGAGGGTTAGAGCAGCACACAAAGGCCCTAATCAGAGTCTTGTCATGTAAAGAGCTGCACATGCAGAGAACAAATACAGAGTTTCTACCCGAAGAGGTTGCACTCTAATCTAAAATTGCACATTAAGAGAGGATGTTCCTTGACTGAAAAACACAAGTACACAAAGGGATCCTGGCTTGCTTTGTTATCTGATGGAGACCTCTGGATACACAGTTACTTTTCACTGTCAGACACTATAAAATAGTTGTTTACAAATAAATAACTTTCCTTTGAAGCTTACCAGGTCTGAGTTTAAAGGTAATTCCTGATTTCTCCATATGAGTTTCAGATCTTGCTTTTAGCCCAGTACTTCAGGTGGAAGCCCTGAAGCCATTAGCCATTTCTGGGATTAACAACATTTTGGAGGAGAAAATCCAGTCATGTGAACTCAGGTCTTGACCAGTAGCTAAAAATTTGAGTGTCCTTTCAAATGAGCTCTTTTTTGCCTGTATAATGCCCTGAAGAGGTATCATGTCTGATCATCATGTCATGGTTCACTGCCCAAATTTTGCCTTTGAATATCAGTGCAGGTTTTAAGCAACTGTGGATCCATTGGGGCCATGCAGGTCTCTGCACAGGTTACTCACACACTGATAGGAAACTTGTCCATGTAACTATTAAGACTTCCAGACTGGTTCCTGCTCTCCTCTCTCAGTGGGCTCCCCTTCCTCTCCTTCAACCTCAGACCTCCTCAAAGTAACCAGAATTGTGCTCCAAATGAGTCAGGATTTGAAAAATTATGGTTCTGGAGAGGAAAACACTTCTGCTCACCCCCAAATCTTACTATGCAACTTGGTTTTGATCTTCAGGCTTTAGAACTGAAAACAGGGTACAAAAAAAAATCTATTGATCACAAAATCATAATTTTCTAGGAAATACACAGCAGGACCCTTCATTAAAAAGAAAAAAAAAAAAAAAAAAAAGGGAGCAAAGTGGGGGTTACCATCATAGCTCTGAGGGTTTGCACAGAGGAGGGCCAGTTCTCCAGTTCTCCAGGAACCAAACCAAGCAGCTGTTGGGAATTTGTTCATAGCCTCTGAAAACACAGGCAGGAGTAAAAGCTGTCAGGTTTGCACCAGGAAAGAGGGTTGGGGAGTGGGGTTTTTCATCCCAAATTCTTACAGATAATAATGCCCCGCAATTTCCATCACTAAACAACACGACGTACTCCTGGTGTCTTTGAAACAGAAGGCTTAGAAACACAACAGCATTGGAAATGAGAAGTGAGGCAGCAGCGGGGCAGCTCGGTGCACTTAAGGGAGCATTTTTAAGCCATTTAGCAGGAGTTTATTGCTCCAGCACTGGAGGCTTTGAGCATTCAAGCACGACAGGGTGTGCATTGTTGTGCCAGAACTGCCCGCCCTGGGTGTGTGTGGTGTGGGGCAAGGGGCCAAGGGCTGTGTTTAAACGCACCCGCACGAGAAATGCGATTTAGGCAGAACAAAGCACACTCCTGTTGTGCCTCCCCGTGATTATAAAATAGATCTGTGTCATTATAAATAGAAAATGACTGGTGACAAAGATGCTGCTTTGACTCACTTCTGAGGCCAAGCTCCTTCGCTGCGGTTCCTGATGTCAGACCAATTTAGCGGCTGCGCTGCAGGCGAATGCGTCTGGTTTGGGGTTAGCCAGTCCACATCTCATGATGGCTTAATCTCATTTTAAAACAGCAGGGGATTCACTGGGGTCCTTTGCAAGCATCACTCCCTCACCCAAGGACAGCTCTGAATGCCTCCAAAATGTGCTGTGCCCACTGCAAGGCTCAGATTGCTAAATACCAAATTACCTTGCCCTCCAAGGGACTGCCAAACTTTCGGGGTCTGTGAAGTTGAGATCCTGCTTCCACACAACTAATGGTGTGGTTCTTGTTTATTCCAGTGGGAACCAAATCAAAGACACAGAAATAATAGTGCTGTTTCAAATGTGTGAGTTTTCCTCTTCATGCCACTTTCCATCCCCACAAACTTCACAGCATTGTTGAATTAAATAATGCAGATAAATACTCTGAATATATATATATGTATAACTGTATATATAGACTTTATGTTGTACAATAGGTAATTTTAAAAAATCAAAAAAACCAAACACAAACCCCAAAAACCCAAACCAGAAACTAGAACTGAAGCCCCTACTACAGTATCTGGACTATTCTGTTCATTTACTCCTAAGCATGCTCCTTAAAAAAACCTGCAATCTTTCTGCTTCAATAATTTAATCAGAATCACACTTTGTTTGTATTTTATACCACAGTTTATTCCCAATACTGGGGATAACCTCTCATTTCCTTAAAGCTCTTAAAAACTTTCTTAATGAAAGAGTAGAGAAATCTGCTGTTTGCAAATTCTACTTACTTATTGGTAACTTCCAAACTAAAGTAGTTAATTTAATGAAGGAGGGGGAAAAAGGAGTGAAAAAGAAAAGGACTAATTTGGTGCCTGTAGCCATTTCCCAAATTCTTCAGACTTTATGGACCTAGAGAGACAGGGAAAGAGCAACTTCTCAGCAGTGCAGCAGAATAGGCCAAAATGACCCTGTGAAACCCAAGCAATTCTGGGAATTAAAGGATGTTCACTCCTGTTATGGTTCTACACTGCAAACTGCTTTTAGGGCTCCCAGTAGTACCCATTAGCAATAGCCAACTTTTCTGTTTTAATTTAATTTAATTTAATTTCCACTAACAAATTCCACCCTGTGGTGAGAATTGACAGTATCGTGTTGAGAACCATTAAAGCATATTTGGATTGTTTTTACTTCATGTATACAAAAAAAAAAAAAAATCCCCACCCTTCTTAGTTTTCTTTAGACAAGCCACTTCATAATAAGAGTGAGGCAGGCACAATGGAGGCATCATTGTGCTGTGGGACACCACCACAGGGAGTGTGGCTGGAGATACAGCAGAACATGCCTTGGCATCACACTGCCAGCATAGCCTGGGCCCTGCTCCACTCTGAAACCCCCGTGGGACCCGAGCAGAGCCTGGCAGCACTGCTCGTGTCCCTGCAGTTACCACCTGGTGTTCTTCTTCTGCACGAAGAACCTTTATACCACTCTGCCTCCTCTTCTCCCCGAGTGCTCTCTGTTCTCTCTGCACTCAAAACATCTTCATGCTTATGCCACCTTTGGCTTTACTGGGAATTCCTATCGGGAATTCCCCCACTGGAAATTCTGCCACCAGATTTCAAAGGGAAGAGAATAATAATGCCCTTCATTAATATAGGCTTTTCTGTCATGGCTTTTAGGCCCCTCTCCAGGCAGGCAGGCAGGCAGGCAGGCAAGCAAGCACATGTTTAACATTAAACACATCAGTCGTCCCTATTCACATGCTGCAAGCTAGAAATGCTCATTAGCGCTGGATCATGGCTCCAGCTGAGCTCTAACACTTCAGCCAGGGAGGCAGGCTGCAGGAAAGGTGGCCCCAAACCTTTCATCATGGTTGCACCATCACTGGTGGAGCAGTTTTGGCTCCTCCAGAGGGTGGTGGGTCCCCTTGGCAGCAGAGGCACGACCTGCTGAGCTGTGACAATGCCACCATTCAGAGCTGCTTAGCTGATGAGCACAGCTCAAATCCACCACACTCAAACGCATCCTTGGGAGTGTTTTCAGGATTAGAATCCCTCCAGTGAATGGTGAAAGGGGAATGAGCTGGGGCAACAGGGCAGTAAGATGATTGCTGCGGTCTCTGAGAGGCTGCTCCTGCATGGGGAATGTCTGAGGGGTTACATGGGATTCTTTGGGCTTTTATGTCACATGTTAAAAAATTGACTTATCAGCCTTTGGAAAACAGAATTGGATGGGGTTTCTTGGCTTTTCTGGGACCGAGTGTTGTTGGAATGTGGGACAAGGAAATAAAGCAGCTTAACATTCTCTGCACCTGAGCTGGAAGGGGAGAAAAGGGAACAGGACTCCTCTTTTCACTGCTGAGCACTGAGTGCGCTGTCCTAGTTCAGTGTCCAAACCATCACAGCCCCCCTGAAAGGAGGAAATGGGGAATCTGTGACTCAGAGGGAACATGTCTACTACCTGAGAGAAACCCCTAGGCAAAGCTACCTTCAACATGCTGCCTTGCTCATGTCTGTGCTGAAATTCACAGTCCAGACTAAACAGTTACTTAACTCTTGGTTAAAGTATCCCAGGTAGAAAGATACAATCTAAAAAATTATTTTAATGCTGTTTTCTCAAAAAAAAAAAAAAAACAAAAACAAACAAACAAAAAAAAAAACCCACAAAAAAAAAAAAAAAAAAAAAACCACCCAAAAAAAAAAACCCCACCAATCATTACCTCCTTCAACTTCTCAACAAGTATAACCCTCACAGCTTTCCTGCCTCCTCTGGAATTACTAATTACTAAGTCCTTGCAGACATCAAAAATTAATGAAGAGATGAAAGATTCAGCAAAGAGGCAAAATCTTACTGGAAAAATATTTCTTTATATCAAAAACAGTTCAAGAATAATGAATACATTTAGAAAAGTAATAAGCCAAGGCAAATTTCCTGATGCTTAAAAGAATACACATTAAGGAGGACACAAGACGTAGGGGTTATTTTTTTTCTTTAAAACACCAATTCTTTTTTTTTTTTTTTTCCTTAAATAATGCTTCCATGGGCTTCTGGTTTTACAGGAGTGTGACTTCCATGGGCTAAATTTTTGCAATACTTTCAACTCAGCTAATTAGCCAAACCCAGGTGATGCAGACAAGTGGCTTCATCCTACCAGATGGAAGGGCTACACAGTTTCCCCTGTGCCCATCCATGAGAATCCTGCTATTTATCACTGAGGAAATGGTTATGGCTAACTTGGAGTTGAATTTGAGCACAGACAAGAGAGGGAGAAAGGTGTTCAGGGATTAAAATAAAATAAATATATCTTTAAAATAAATAATAGGTGCAATTCAGCTGAACTTTCCTGTAGGAAAGAGAGTTGTCTATTTTCTTTGTGCTATAGACTGTTATTTGCCCTGGCAGTGGCTTTTCAGCTGGTGCAGCCAGAGGAGTAACCAGTAGTTCTATATTCCACACTAGACCTGACAAAGCAATATCATTATGTGATTTCTATAGGAAAAACTGTTTCTGGTTTAAACAGACTTTAAAGAGATACTCTTTAGTCCTACCTGAGCTGCAAAATGACCTCTTGGCAATTCAAACAGTTCTAACAGAGAATAAGGGTAACTAATCCATGGGATTCTCAAGAACTCCCATACCACTGCTAATAGAAGAAAAAATCAATATTCCTTACAATATGAATGGAGTGTTGGATTGACTGAGCAGGGAGCTTTGAAATAAATACCTAAGAAATGTTTGGATGAAATGGACATCTTCACAGACATTTGGTCTGCATTTCTGAAATGTAGATGATTAAATCCACATTGTTGGCTTCTTCCCTCTCTGCACTATGTCTTTCTTTACATCTTACAAAAAAATTTATGAACAAAGTTATTGTAAATCTGCAATGTCTGTCTTGTCACTTAGATTCTTTTCAGAAATGCTGCCTTGCCAATGTAGATATACAATCCTGTAAGATTAATATTTATTACTTATAATTCCAAATACAATGGAAGCTCACCAAAAATACTCTGCCTAAAAGAGTCTGGAGCCCTTTACAATCTTGTTGGTGATGGATCCTGAGCCTCGAGTACTGAGCTCAAAAACTTAGCAAAACACTTTTCTATGTAGGATTTCCAGTATTTCCTGCTTCTGGCAATGGATAAAGCCAAGAGGCACAAAGGTGAGTGAAAGTTACAGATCTGAAAACATGAGCTTGGATTTCAAATCCAAACAAAGGTCAGGGAATGCCTGAACCTGTCAATGATCTTGAATCACCCTATAAGAGAGTTATGAGTAAAATGCAAAGTTAGGATGCAGAGTGAGACTTGAATTCAGACAGAACTGGCACTGTAGGTGAAAACTGCTCCATTTTCCTCTAATTTCTCATATCCATAATTATATTTTATCTAGATATTTTGGAATACTGTATGAAAAATGAATATACTTAAGGATCTTTTTTTTGCAATTTATTGAAAGGAAATTAGCCTTTTAGATTAGAAATCTAGAATTAGAAATTAGACTTTTAGATTTTATTATGAAATCTTAAAAAGTTTTTAAGAACATGCAAATCATCTCAGAAAAAGCTCGTTGCATTTATAGATAATTTTCTTTTTGATATGAGCCTAACCATTTTTAAACATATTTTTTTTTTTACAAACAGATGCAATTTGAGGTCACTGAAATCAGCTGATTGTGATTTGGCCCTCTTCTATAAAAATAGAGACAAACATATAAGAGAATTTCAGAACTATGAGATTTAGCAAAATGGAGAAGATTCTGAGATGAAAATCAGGGCAGACCCTGGTTCACCTGCCCAAGATCTGCTGCATGTTTGGACAGTCTTCTTTTAGGACATAAATATAATAAGCAGAGAGCACGAATCTGCATCTGCGTCTTTCATTCAAATATTCACAGCAACTGTGACTAAGGAAAGCTACTGACTGAAGTGGAAACCTGGGAAAAGGCAAATGAGAAAAATGTAGTTTCTATTGATTGACAGGATCATACTGAGAGTAAAAAATCCCCAGGACCACTGATCAGATAGAAGACTTTTCTCTAGGAACAAACTTGCAGAGCTTTGTTAATAACACTTTTTTAAACTGACCAAGCCATCCTGACCCAAGTGTTGAGTGAAAACAAAAACCAGAAAGATAGAAAGAAAGGATCGAGTCAATTAAATAAATAAATAAATAAATGCCATAATTTTAAAAAAGAAAAAAAAAAAGAAAATAATATCACAATAATTCCAATCTCATGAAGAAATGTTTTTAACAAGCCACATGTTCTTGTGCAGATACTTCTAATCTCATCAGATTTTTCTGGCTGTTATTAGTGTTCTCTGAGCCAGCTGATTTCTCAGCAATATTTTAAGGAGTGCAAGCCTTTGCCCTCCAGTCTAGCCACTGCTAAAATAGCCCATTCTAGGAGAAGACTTGGGAGTTCGTGGATTTTCTTTCAAGGTTTTGAAAGTTCAGAACAAATTGACCATTGCAAGTGAAACAATACTCAACCACAAACTCTCTTCAGTCAATGAGCAACAATCTGCTCCCAGCTGGGTTAGTGTGAAAAGTGGAATTATCCCACTAAAGAAAAAGGATGATTTCAGATTGTCATCAGCATCACACGGCAGAGCCTGGCTTTCAATGTTGTTCCACTTTCCCAGCTCTCTGGCTGCAAACAAGTCTGCTGTGAGGTTCCCCTTGGTCACAGCTCACCAGCTTGGGGTTCCCTTCAAATCAGTGCAGCTTTAGCAGCTTTGATCAGAAGGGGAGCCACATCAGGTTACAGCTCAGCTTTATTTTATCTTTTAAAACAGCAATAAATCCCCCCACAAACTGAAACCCACGAACCATGTGCTCTCCTGTATGTACTGGAGCACATGAGTTTCAAGTGAAAGAGCTGTCATTCTGAATTTGCTGAAGAAACGTGCAAATAATCACCAGTGTAAAGCAGATGTGCCAGGCAGGCACTGCAGACAGGGCAAAATAATCTCTTTTAGGAAAAAAACACCTAATTCAGAATTGTGGAACCTGGATGAGTAAGGTCTGGATGAGCGGGACTGAGGCACCATGCATGGATTTCTGCTAGCACCCTTGCTGAATTCCTGGCTGGAAATGTGCCCCTCGCTGTGCCAGCCTGCCCTCTTTGAGGCTCTCACAGCAAACTCCTCCTGGGGTGAGATGATGAGCGCTTGAAAGTGACCCATCTGGAGCCCAAGGTGACGAAAGCGCTTCCCCTGCCTGGAATCTGTGTGCAGCGACAGCTTCCCTCTGCTGATCCAAGTTTCCCAAGATAGCAATTATAAAGGAACTGGCAACGATACAGTCAAGATGACAATATCCTGCGTGGTCTGGTTTGCTGTGCCAATTCCCTCTGTGGGTGCTGGAGTCAATCTGCTGCCCCTGTTATTGCTGTGTCTGCCTGTCTCTACCAACCAGCAGATCCACTGGGCATTTTGGCACAGGCCCTGCTCTTCCAAGGGCTGCCTGCTCAATTGCTCTTTCACTTTCTTCTGCTTTAAACACTTGGATCCAACAACCACCATGCAAATTTTATGCAGAGTAGCATCTGCAAGTCTGACATATTCACTCCGGCTTCCCCCTCTTGCGCCAAGTTAAAAATAAATACCCTATAAACTCCTGGGCCTGCTAAGACAGAAGATGCATTCAGAGAGTTTATTTAAATATAACTGCTAAGAGCATTTCTGCTGTAGGGTCAAACTCCTATTTTTCCCCTCTCTCTCCCTTGGATTTTGTTCATGCCTCAGGGATCTTAATAGAACTGAAGAAAAAAGCATCCTTGAAATAACTTAGAGAGGAACCAGTTCTATGTGTTCCTAACTCTCTTACCTGAAATTTCAGCTATTTTTAAAACTCTAAAGAATGCAGATCATGATGTACCCCCAACACAGAACAAGAAACTAGTCAAGTGGACTCATTTCCAATACTGATTGCAAATAATACTAGTTGAGCCAGATCTTGGGTTAGACTTCAAAGCGTGTCCACCCCCACCCCCCATCCCCCTCTCACCACCCCCCCACTACAGCTGCCTTCTCTTTTCTCCAGGGAGAGGCAGATTTGTCCCTGCCCAATACACTTGGAACATGTGAAGTCATAAAGATGCCAACCAGACAGCCTAACGATAAAGTACATCTTAAGGCAACAAGGAGCAGAGTCCGTAAAAGGGGATGCTGAGCCATGGCTGGGGACACTTAGGACTTGCTGAGCCTCTTGGCCACATCTGCGTAGGCTTGCTCAATTTCTTTGTCTGCTGCACAGGTGTTGGTGAACTCATCCCTGGTGTACGCGTTCTTCAGGTACCTCCACAGCCCCGTCATCTCCGCTGGGAACTCGAAGTTGCGGTATTTCTTTGCAACAATCTAAAGCAAAGATAAAATGAAAAAACCCATCTCACAGGGGATACATCTCCTTCTTAGGGAGCTTCTTTCTCTCTTCTGTCATATAATTAATAGCAAATTAGAGGAATGTTTGGAGAATCAGCGATTTATCATAGAAAAGCCTGAGAAGCGAGTGTTGGTTGTCCCCTATCATGCAAGGCAGCTGCTTGGCCTAAGGATACTCTAAAGCTACAACCTGGATACTGTTACCAAATTTCAACTTTTATGATACTTGAAGTTCATGGATTTTACCATATTGGGTTTCGTTTTTTTTTTTTTTTACAAGTCATAAGTACATCACTTAAAGCTGAGACACCACATAAGAAGGGGCTGAATTATAAAGAGCAAGACAGATTTAAGAGAAAGGCATTATTAATGATTATAACATATTTTCATATTAATGATTACATTTAACATTATTTTATATATAGGTGATATTATATTTTTAATATATGTAATATATTTTGCCTGGTAAATGGTGTCAGAGGATATAACCACCTACAGCTGTTGGAAGGCTGGATCCATGTTCATGAAAAGGAAAAATTCAGGGTGGTGTGGGTACCATGATTAGGAAACCTAGATGATTTAGCATATATTAGAAACAGGAGCACTGGGATAAACTGAGAGAGAAAATGGTTATTTCAAGACTTGTTAGACTAGGAAATTGTCTATCAAGGCAAATTTTCAATTCCTAAAAACACTCAGGCCCTTATTCAGGAAAATAGTTAAGTGCATACTTAATTTTAAGCACCTGTACAGTCCCATGAAGTCAATGGGATTAATCTGCACTTAAAGCTACTTGGTTGGTTAAGTACCTTGCTGGATTGGGATATTTCAGTTTTCCTGTAGGAATATACCATATAGAATAAGCTTGTGGTGACAGAGTGAACTATCTGATAGGAAAGGATGGATTAGCTAATTTAATGAGTGCTTCCAATCTCTAATTTTTCTGACAGTATAAAATTGTTCCTGGGCATAAATTACATACATATGTGCCACAGAGTTACCCCTTATTTTTAAAGCACAGAGTAGAGCTGTTTTCCATCTCAGATTTCTTAGGACAGTCATGTTCTCAGAAATGATTGTGATTTGTTTCTATTACCAGGATCCACTTGGTATATGCAAGCCCAAATCCTGTCCTAAATTGCATTTAATTAAGCATTCTTGCCTTCCATGATGCTTCACACACATATGGGAAAGATAAAACCTGCTGGGCAACTTAAGTCAACATTTTCAAAATTTCCAGCACACATTTTCCATCAAATGAAAAAATAATTCACCCTTTTCTTCTATCTGTTAAATGCTTTTCAAGCAATATTCTATGGCTACGCTTGTCTGAGAAAAAATTTAATTCTCTTTTTACATCTTTCATTTCATCCCTAGGAGACAAGAACCAGTGAGGGGCCACACATTCATTTTGCATTGTCTGACTCCAATGTCGCCAATGAAGACAAGCCAGAATAAGCACTAAACCTGTGAGGATATTATCACATTTCTTACCTGGTGACTTATGTGCTTTTTAATTTTTTTTTTTTTTTCTTTTTGCATGTGTGCAGTCAGCTCCCAGGCTCAGTTTATGTTTTGGCTCACAGAGCCAAATTAGATGCATGACTTGGCTTTAATTCCTAGCTCATTCACTTGCCAAGGTCTGCCAGGTACTTGCGTTATTCTAAAGCAACATGTCATCTGATAAATTAAATAAATGCAACATTTAGAAGTCAAGATGATGTACATGATTTGCACTATACCAGCAACCATTGTACATCTTAAATCCTGGACCTTGGCAATGACTTTGATTTGTTAACTTCTCTGTGTGAAATACCAGATGGAATAAATATTCCCCAAAGAAATTGACTGCTGCTCTTAAGTTACAAATGGGTGGGAACTGACTGAAGTTTTGACATGTTTCTTAAGGACATTAGAAACTAATTAATACGAAAGACTGCTGCTACTTGCAGCAGGGTAAAAATAAAGAGACAAGACATCTAGAACCTGTACTGTCTTCACCACTAATAAGTGATGGGACAGTTTTCCCATGAACTAAATATAAATTTCCTTTATTTAACCTGTAGGAAACACTGAAGAGCAAAACTGTGTTTCAAACTGCTCTTCTAGGCCTTAAGAATTCTCTGCTGAAATACACATTGCCTTTGGCACTCAGCTGTCAGAGCAAGGCACATCATGTCAGATAAGGATTCTTTGACCATCTCACGACATCTTTTACCTTCACAACGTGGAGTTTGGGCAGAAGGTTGCAGTCAGCAAGTGTCAGGTCATCTCCATCCAGAAACTTGCGTTTAGACACTTTTTCCTCTTCAGTGCTGTCTGCATCAATCTCCTCTGGCAGGGGTGTTCTCAGGTAGTCATCCAGCTTCTTCAGAGCCTTCACCAAGCCCCTTTCAAGCGCTTTGCCAAAAAAAGCAAAGAATAAGTGGTTAGGGCAGGATAAGAATTGTTTATAAATGCTCATTGTCAATGGCTATGGTAGTGTCTAGAAAAAAAGCCAAGAACCAATTTCTTCATTGTTAATTTGTGCTCCAAAGCCAACACAATCCAATGGCAAAGTAGCCCAGCAAAGTACATCTGCCTGAGGATAAAGCTCATCCTGCAGTGGGAAAAGGGACACAGGGACCTTGCTGTGCCATGTCTTTTCCTGACAAACAACAAAAAGCAGTGAAAGAGATCACTGAAGAAAAAAACAGCTTGTCAAAATGATACACCAAAAAAACACATATTGCCTATGATATTCTTCTGGTCTGTTGAAAGCCATCACACAGGAACTGGAACCCTGTACACTGCTGCTTCATTCTTCTAACCAGCTGCATAGGACTGCAATGAAGCAGAATTTTCTAGCATTACTTCAGCTCTATCAAGTCTTAGTTTTACCTCTTTCAACACCTTTGCACAGTAATTAAGGCAATAGCAGTAATTCCAAAGATGCTAACCAGAGCTCCATAGAGCTGAAAGATATGCTACAAATGAGATATTAGCCAGTGTTAAAATTCCCATTTAACTCAGGTTCAGCTTGGGTGCAAACACTTTTTGAGAGATCTCAAATAGTCTTGTGATGGAGAGGAGACTCCAGACCTCTTATTTCAGTTACTGAAGATCATGGCCCACACTGCTGCTGGCTCCAACAAATTCCAGTCTTCAAATGCCACCTAGACTTCTACAGCAGAGTGCAAATTTTTTCACCCAGGCAAGGAATTTGTGTTTTTATCCTTCACTGTCAGGACAATACAAAAGCTTGCTTGCAATAATGCACTTACAAAAAGCTGGATAACTCTGTGCAGATTTGTGCATTACTTGCAAACACTCGGGGCAAAGAAGGGTCTTTCGTGTTTTGGTCTGAAGGGTGAAAACCATGATGGAGTCCTGGTCCCCCACAAGTGCCCCAAAGTGCTAAAGCAACATAAATAAGAAACAGCAAGAATTTACAATGTGAAAAAATAACAACATGACTCATGGGCTTAAGGCCAGAATTTCAGCTGGTGAAAATTACCTGCAGTGATTTATACCTGCTGCAGATGTGGCCTGGAGTCAGTATTAATGGCCTAATACTGTAAAATCTTATATCTCTGAGTAACCTACTGCCACTGAATGTAGGGGAGAGTTACTCAGGTGGTATAGTGCTACAAGGCCTATGGAGGTAAATACAAGGATCAACAGGTTCAAACTGAAATAGGGGAAATTTGGTTAATTATATGCAAGAAATTCTTTATGGTTGTCCACCATAAAGCTGTGGTCCCATCCCTGGCAGTGTTCAAGGCCAAGGTGGACAGGGCTTGGAGCAACCTGGGATAGTGGGAGGTGTCCATGGCAGAGGGTTTGCAACTAGATGGTCTTTAAGGTCTTTTCCAACCCAAACCTTTTACAATTCTATGCTCCTAAATACATATATGGACCACAACAGGCACTCAAAAGGGCTGCAGCAATGACCCTTCAAAAAGAGCCTTGCTGGCACAGATAACTCCACAGGCTCTGCTGTCAGCTGCCCCTGTGCTTTTGGCACAGAGAGAAAGGTATGTCCAGGGCCACTGAGACAGCAGGAGCTGAACACCACAGAACATGATTTCCCTGCTGCCCTGACATCCATTAAACCTGTGCCAGCAGTGGAAGTCAGATTAAGCCACTTGATGCCTTGCTTCCACTGAAGTCTCTTGGCCCAGCACCAGGGAACCACCAGCCTCTTTTGTGGCTGACTCTGAGACACAGTGGCAAACCCTGGCTTAATTGATTGACTGGAGAAATGACTGTGATCCAACTGAAAACACCCCCACAAACATAGCGGGGAGGGAAGGAATTTTATTTCTGAAAGCAGATCATCTAAAGCGACTGAAGTGCTGCCATCCATAAAACAAAAGTGTTGCCATCCTTCATTTAATCAATTCAAATTGAAATCTGACACTGACATTCTGCTGTCAGATGCTGGCAGTGGTGCCTTTAATTGCCTGCAGCCGTCCTGCCTCACAACTTCCACGGGAGGGTAGGAACTGTGGAGTGTGGCAGCACTCAAAGGATTTAGCAATCTCTTTTTGCTTTGACCTGTAACACCTCTTGGTCAGCCTCAGACTGTGTCCTCTTACAGTGTGTTCATAGAGACAGTGGACTTGAATTACTGTGATTTCATTCAGTTTTGTTCATCTGGGTTTAGAGAACTGGCTCCACACTGACCGCTTTCCAGTATTCCCTTCACCCAGTAGGCTTTTGGTTCTCCAAGTCATCTGAACAATATTCCAGGGTCAGGAGGATGTTTGATGCTTTGTGCTAGCCCATGAGGTAAGTCAGGTATGTGCACAGAGACAGCAGCAGCAAGTGAGGTGTGTTTATGTCACTCTTCTGGAACTTATTAGGTTTTGGGTTTTTTTTTTTTTTTTGCTCTCATTGCTCTATCAAAGTGCGTCATGGCTGTCCCAAAAACAAAGCCTGGAGTGCAGCCTGTTTGTGACAGCAAGAAAAACAACTATCTGAATTCATACTTGGCACTTGCATACAGCAGCTTTAGGCCAGAAATAAGTGTATGTTAAGGCTCAATACATCTGTGACCTAATTCACAGGCTCTGCTGGAGCCCACAGGATGCTGATACCTCACATTGAAATCACCACAAGGTCAGGACCATCTTATATCCTGATAGGCAAGAACTGAACAACTACTTGTGACACCAATAACCCCATTTTTTTAAATCAAAACTCTTCTTAGTAAACTAGATCTTAGATCCTAGTAAACTTCTCAGAACAGCCTGAAAAATAGAAATATAGTGAATAAGAAAGAACTGCTCTCCTTCCAATTAAATAGTGAAAAAATTTTAAAAACTAAGAGAATTAAAATCCAAAAATTGCCACATCAAATGGATTTTAGATGCACAGAGTCAGATTTTTAAAGCCTGTCAATGATTTCCAAGGCATTTTTTAAAATCCATATGCAAATATCCATGATGTAAATCTTACTTTCTAGGTACCCTAACACATTCAGATCTATCTGTAGGATTTAAAATCTTATGTTCCTCGAGAAGGTACTCAGGGAAATCCCCAGTCAAAGTAGGAGGATGTGTAAAATAATCTAATTTTCTCTCTTGCCTGTTAGATATTTAAGCTTTTTGTGAAAGGTGAAAAATTGTGAATGGACACCAGGAAATGACCTCTTCACAGTAGCCTACAGCTCTGAATGTTCTGAGACTCCTCCTGAGGAAAAAACTGTCTGGGTTCACATTGCTGACCAAACTCAGGTTGGATTAATTCCTTAAACTTGGACTTGATTCTAAACTTCCCATACTGTGGCTATTTAATGAAAATCTGGATGACTCTACATTGTCTCCACTGAGAACATAAGTGAGAGGATGCACTCACCAAGGCAGGGGCCATGTGAACACCAGTCAACCCGACTGTATGAAGACATTTATAAAGATGTGAAGATCTAAAAAGTTACTAATTCCCCATTTACTAATTTACTAATTCCCCCATGAGAGCACCACCCACAGTGAATTTCAGAAGTGGCTAAGCACCTGATTCTCTTGGCAACTTGTCCTCTGGGAAACATCATTAAAGAACTAAATAGCTTTGCTGATAACAGCTAATGGGTGGGATAAATCTTCCCAAAGTGAGTAAAATTAAAATAATAGGTTTGAAATAAACACCCTGAGAGCTTCCTCTCTGTTCAGTGGAGTTTTCTCTTCTACACTTGCTTTTGGTGACCCCTAAATGAGCTGTGGGGAGAACTTCTCCTGAAGTGTCTAATCACACCCTTGCATTGTCTTGGTAATGTCAGGGTGGAGAATTCAATATTACAGCATCAAGTAGAGCCAGGCCTGAGTATGTGGCTCTGTGCTGCTTTTGAAATTTCTACCTCCAACTGCTTCCCCACCCTGCAGACTTTGAGTAGGAACTTAGAGATCTCAAATGTGACCAGCTCTGAGAGAGAAGCCGTGTCATCAGCTTATCTGTGCAACAGCTGAAATGTCTGAACTGGAAACCATTCTTCTGGACAGTGGAATCACTAACACAAAGGCACCAGCATCATATTGCCTTCACTGGGACCTATTTAATATGACCTCGAATTCCAAGAAATTCTACCCATGTATAGACAAAATCCATGGTGGAACCATCTCTCTCAGCCTTCTCTACTTCGTTCTGGGCTAATTATGCAGCCAAAGACAACTTCTAGCAATGACAGTCCTGCCCTGTCATCCCACCAATAATAAACAATAATATTAGTGAAAAAACCCTCATGAGTTTTTCGTGATTTTTCTTCTCCCTTCAAAACTAGGGTTTTAAACAACTTTACCGAAGAATTCTGAGTTAGGAGCCAGAAAAATAGCACTTTCCAACCTCAAAGCAACCACAGAACACTTAATGAATGTATTACCATCTGTCAAATGCACAGGGTGAGGTTCAATTTAGCTGATGATACCTAATTCACATTGACGTTCTGTTTTCAGCAGAAGGTTACTTGATGTTGAACAATGAGATTAACAAATTCTGACATGCACAAAAATACAAATAATGTAACAAAAGTTAATAATGGGCAAAACTGTGCTCTCAGTTGCACTGACATAAAAGAGGAGTAACTGCATTGTCAACAAGCTCTTCCATATTTACTCCAGTTCAACCAAGAACAGACTTTGGCTCTGTTACTCAACTCTTACAGCAAAAACTTCCTTAAACTTTTAGCCTGTGCAACTATTTCCAGGGGATGGAGAGAAACCCTTGTGCCTTGAAGTACTTATACTACATCTGAACAAAACATTGGAAAATGTAATGCATGGAGCAATCCTGCAAGTCAAGCAGAGGGCCAGATGACAAAGATTCATTAATAGGTACTCAGGGTGAAATTTTGGCCATCCTGAAGCTCATGGAAGTTTTGCTGTTGACTTCAGTGGGATTAGGATTTCTCCAGAATCTTTTAAAGCCAAAAGAGACTGTTTTAATCAGTTAATCTGACCCCTGAAATAATACCAGCCATAAAACTGCCAGCATCATCAGTCGTTTCCATCTCTGTTTTCTGTGGGTCAAATAAGGCTGAAGCAAAATGGAAAGTAACTAGAAAGTAGTAAAATAAAAACAGTTCGGAAAAAATAAAACTGATTCAGACTGCCCACACCCACAGCATTTGCAGAGGTCAGGCAAGGACTCTTTTTCCCCTTCCTTGAACTCCAAATATTTCCTTCCTTGTTTAATGTTGGGACAAGGAGAAATAGCAAAGCAGACAAAGCACATAAACACCAATCTGTGGCCTGAATGAGCCACTGGAAGGCAAATCATTCCATCTTAAAATAGTAGCCTAGGAAAAACTGAATTACCAACAGAGAACCCTCAATCTCACTTTCTCTATCTCTCTCACTCTCTCTCATAGGTAGACTGGCTACCTAAATTTAAAATAGCTAAAATGAGGTGAGATGACTCCTTTTTTATGTGCTTGTGTGGAACTTCTTGCAGGATAAGGATTTCACTTGATAGTAATTATGGAAAATATTCAAAGCATAGAGGATACAATCAGAGTACTAAGAACAATAGATTTTTAAGCAAACTGAACATAAAAACTATTTGATTTTTGTGAAAAAAAGAACAAAAATAGTTAATTTTTTAAGCAAACTTTAAGCAAAAAAAAATGCAAGATTTCTAAACAAACATGAAAACAAGGAAGTAATGTTTGGGGACAGTTGGTTAAGTAAGTCTTGCCTAGACATCCGATCATTTTTGCATCACTTTTTAAATGTTGGCAATCTTCAAAATTAATATATCATTTCCAAATTAAAAGGAGAATACCCTTATGTTTCAAACAGTTTAACAGAAAATACTTTTACTTTCCAAAGCAAGTTATTATTCACAAAATTCCACCCACATATGCCAATAAATCAGGTTACTCACATCACCCATGGCATTTTTATTAAATAAACCTTTTGTCACAAAACATTTTCTCCCAGTCAAGGGCTAATATATGTGGCCCTCTTTCTAAGTGATGATCCCTGTGACAACAAGGCTTCCAAGGGACTGAAGCCCAGCAATATCTTGTCTTTTGTAGCCAACATCTGAAACTACCTGAGGCTGATCACAACTGCAAGGTTCTTAATTGTCAAGCCCAGGCAAGTACAACAAACCATGATCCATGTTCAAAAATGAACGATTCCTGCTGCTTCCCTTTTTACTGCTTTCTTCCACTGCCCTCATGTAAGATTTATCCTGTAACACACGCAAATTAACCTGGTGAAATACCAATGAGGGAAAAGGGGGAACAGTACATAAATATTCACAGTCTCAATCAAACCATCTGAGATTTATTTTTCCTTTAAAAAACAAACCACCTTTCCTGATCACTTCCAGATTCACAGTTTGATATTATATGAGATCCAATACTGTTTTCTGGTAGGAAAAAGGAACAAGCTAAGAAACAGCAATTTAAGGTAAGAAAATAGTATCATTCCACTAGTCTGACAGTCTGATTAAAAAACAAGGATTCATATTTTCACTCTCTTTTTTTCTCCATCCTGCCCTTCATTTTTTTCTTAATTTTCAGGCTGGCTCAACAGAGTATTGTAACTTTAACCTGTATAGATTAATTCTTCTCAATGGAGGAGCTGTGACTGCAATACACGTGACTCTGTACTCCATACAGAACAGTTTATCTTCCCTCCTGTGATTTCAATAAAACCCTTGAGATCTGAGTGCTGCCTTGATTTCTTCTGTTCAGCCATTTAAGGGTCGGGTGCCTTGTCTAAGCTGGTTCTGTAGGTTCCCTCTGTGCTCAGAGGGACTGAGCATCTCCAGAGGGAAATTCCATCCAACTGCCTGAGCCACCTGATTCAGACCAGCGTGACTCACTGCACACATGCCCTTCTTGCTGTGTGAATTGCAGATGAAACCTAAAGGACTAGCTCAAACTAGACACCTCACTTTCAGGGAGGTGAAATCAGGCGAGATGAATCCTACCCTTTGAATATAATTTCACAGTTCACCCAAGTGATCTAGGATAATACCTCCAATTTTTTTAAAAGTTACTTAAATATTAGGGTTTACTCCCCACAGGGCCCATTTGAGCATTGCAGAACCCTTTCCAGGCGTGTTTCTGCCTCATAAAATCCCCAGCTCTGAGCAGCAAATGAGTGGGAGCTCTCTCACTGAGAGCCATTGGAAATGCAGAGGAGGATGAAGTTGTGTGCTCCCATGCATCCAAGGCATTTAGATGCCTAAGTCCGGGCCAAAGGGAGTTTCTGGGGTGATTCAGCTCTCCTATTAAAGATGTTCCACTCCAGATAAATAATTCAATATTCACTGGAAAAGACACTTGTGCATGTTCCCACAATAAAGGTGAATGCCCACACAGCCTTGTGAAAAAGCCATGATCTCTCTGTCTCTTTAATGAAAGATTCCCATTTAATGAATCAACAAATACCTTGTGTATGCAGAAGATAAATAAATTAGTGTCTCTTATTCCTCAAATCCACTTTTTCCTGGTTTGGGGTTGTTGTAGGGGGCAGAGGATCATGTTCATCCTCCAGACAAGTCAGAGCTGGGACTTGAAAAGGGGTTTTTTACTCCCAGTCCATGTTGGGGTGAGCAAACACCAGGAATGGGGTGAGTCAGAAAAACACAGGAGCACACATGGAAAGAGCCACACAACTCTGGTCCTAAATCACCTTTCAGACATGGTCTGAGCCAGGCATAAGAGGGACACATTTTCCATGCATGTTGGCACATATATGTTCTGTGTATGTGCAGTGAGAGAAATGGAGGTGCTAAGCCCCAGGAACACTTCCTCCAGAACTCAGAGGAACATGGAGATGAAACAGCTGAGGGATACCCCAAGCACCCTCAGAAATCTGGACACATCAAAAATCTGTTGATTTCCTTATGGGTAAAGATTCCCCTTGCCTGACTTCTAATTGTTAGGTAATTAGTCTGACCTAATTGTTCAAGTATCCCTTATAGGTAGCAATGAGAAAAAGGCACCTCCAAAGAAAATTCTCCCAAGTTTAGACTCATATTTTGAGAAGAATCAAAAGCCCTTCAGAAATGTCTCTCTCCATTGATCAGAAATAAACCAGGATTTTTGAATGACTAGTATATAACTTTTAGACAGATTTAGGTGAGATAATCCCACCCTTATCATCTCTCTTCCCTTCTCATCCCATCTACAGACTGATGATGTGGACTGATTGATTGATTGATTGATTGATTAGAGCTCCACCCAAAAGTTTTGAAATATTTTGACAGACATGTCTCAAAACCTCCATAGAAGGAATGAGAAAGACTGAAAGCTTAATTCCCAGCTACCTTTTCCTAAGACAAAGAGCAATGATCCAAGGATTAAGAGGTTACCTGGATTTAGGAGACTTGAGACCTGATCTCTTCTTCTGAAGTTTTCTATATGGCCTTGTAAAAATAATTTAAATAATTTGCCTTGCCACGTCCTATATACAATATAAAAATAAAAATACTCTTTTCCCACAAACTTTACATTAGTAAAGCAGTAATGCACCAGTTGTGGAAATATGTTTCAGGTTAGATGTGATAAACAGTAAATATAACAAAAAGAAGAGGCATCTTGGCATCTTTCTATTTTTGTGATACCATCTGTCCTACTCCCAAATTAAACCTAGTGAAACAGGTGAATCAATAATACCTTAAATAGTAAATTAGACATGTTTTTCAAGCATCTAGAAAGATTGTTTTGACTTGTTTCTATTTTTTTACTAAAAACTCAGGTTTCCTCCTTCCCTTTTCTTATCCATTGTTACAATGGAGGCAAGAAATAAATAGAATACTTGTAACATTATCATGAAGAATGCTGTCAGAGCACCTTCAAAGGTTTGTTAAGAAGAAAACCCAGGTGTTCAAATGACACCAAAAGAAAGCTTCATTCCAAAGTCTCTTAGGAGTCCAAGTGACCCTGAGGGCAGGAAGCAAGTGAATGTAAAACTACTGGCCTACAAGTGCCCCAGGAAGAACAGCAGCGAACTTGCGTTTCACAAATCATCCTGACCCTGCAGCAGCACGTAAGTGACAAGCGCCGTTTCTAGGGCAGGTCCCCAAGGGCTTAATCCTGACCTCTGCCATGTTAGTCTTGTGCAGGTGTCCCTAAAGCAACTGCAGACAAGCAGCAGCTGATTTGCATCAGGAATTTGGAAAAAAAGAAAAAAAATTAAGCCCTGCACATTATAAACACACATTATTTATAGTATGAGGTTATCGCTCCACTATCTCGATTTTTTGTGTGTTCACTCAGAGTTTAAACTTTTGTTTTACTACTGAAGAGCAAATAAGACAATTCTGGGACTAACAAAGGAAAACTAACTTCGTGTATCTGCGGTCAAGTAGGAGAAAAGTGAGATTCTGGTAGCGAGTGCAGCTGGACTTTAGCAGCAGTGCTCTGGGGACCCCTTGTGTTCCAAGACTTAAGTGAAGAAATTTGTTCCTGTACAGGCTGTTCGTGCTTGAATCTTCAATACTAATTTCTTCCAATTCCATGCACATAGAAGAATAAAGTCCGCTTCTGTTTACACCAGGATAATCCCAATTGCATTCCACTGTTTTCAACTATGTTGTTTAATTCCAGCATCAGTGAAGACACGTGAGAGGGAGACAAAGCAATGCCTAGCTAGCAGCACCTGAGGATGAAATTTTAAAGCTATTAAGTTCCCAAATCCTTCTGTTCACTTGGAAAATCTCTGTCTCAAATAAATTTATTTAGTATTTCCAGAATTTTCTGTGTTCAATTTTCCAGAATTTTTGTGTTCAAAAATTGTTACTGAGACACAAAAAGCCATGAGACGATGAGATTTACAAATGAGTTCCATTTAATTCTTTCCCATTGTTTCTCTGCTTTTGAGATTTTTTTGTTTCAAGCCCCTTCAAATGACTTAGGGATCATCGTGATTATGCCTCAACCTCCCTGAAAGGAGCAGAAGCAAAATCAGTTATAATTAAGTCTGGATGTATGAAAGCAATCCAAGAATTAGTAGGGAGGTCACATTGCCTCTGTTGCAACTGAGCTGTTGTGGCAAGTGTTAAAAACATTTTTCCCAGTTCTGGTGTCCTCAATTAAAAAAGGAAAAAGGCATTGGTAATGCCAGCAAGAGGTGAAAGGAAAACAGTAAGACAGTGCTCAAGAACTGGAAAAAAGCCCCAAAGACTCTTCAGTGCACCAAGGACACTTCAGTTTCTCTGTTCTCTGCTCAATCAAACCAAATCCTTTTCAGGATGGAACATTAACATGGTTGCTCTATGGGCAAAACTCACTGGGATGTGATTTGTAGGAGATGATAGTAAATAACACAAAGATCCTTCTGGCCTCAAAGTCCATGAAATTCAGATTGCATTTTTTCCACAATCATAAAAACCAGGATATTTTTACAAGAATTATTTCTCTAATTCCCATTTTGTCACCTCATTTCTAGCAGTGTTTTCAAGCTGAAAGTCAATAACAAGATATTTCTAATAAAGAAACCTAGCAACAGTGAATTTCATTTACAACTCATTCTTCTTTTCCCTGTTATTTTAGGAAGAACATTTGCATGCATTAAAAAAAAATTGAAAAAAATTCTTTAAAAATCTGTTTAGCGAAAAACAGAACCTGGGCCAATTCTTTTCCCTTTGAAGTCATCAACAGTTTTGCAAACTGACTTCCAGGAGCCAGTCACTGGGCTATCTACCATGTGATAGCTTGCAATGGCTAAATGTAAACCTGTGAACAATCCTGTTAGCACACCAAGACCAGTTGGGTGTTTAAACCCGAATATTTGGTTATATAAGGTTTGGACACTGAACTGAGCCAGGCCATAACTTCATCTAAGTCCTTACTGTGGGGAACAACTTAAGATACACCAAGTCTATCACAACAAAGGGAGTTATCCACCAGGGCAAAACCATAGAGCAATGAAGTCAAAACTCAGTTCTAAATAATAATGTCATTTAGGCCTCGCATTCCAGCAGCAAGGCGCTTAATTCCTCCCAGGACTGCTGCTGCCAGATTGCTCTAATCCACTTCCAGCTGTGCTACTGCTCCTGAGTGCGAGCATGGGAGCTCGGCTGGGAAACAGAACAAAGCATCCCAGCAAAGCCAGCAGCACTTGGAGGAATATTCCAACACACAGGGGAAATAATTCCCTCCTAAAGGAGAGTGGCTGCCAACTACTGCTCCCATTGCAAGTGTTTTACTCTAGGCCTGGCCATGCATACAGGCCCTGACTCAGCAAAAGCTTGAGTAAGTGCCTTAATTTCATCATGTCATTAACCTTGTTGACTTCAGCATATTCTATAACTTTAAATTATAGAAATACATATATTCTTTCTTTTTTTCTCTCTCTCTTCCTCCCTATGGTATTCTATGTCTTCAAAACTGCTTCAGCACAGACATGTCAGAAAATTTTGCCTGTTAGTAAAATTAATGCATATATTTACTATTCCCAAAATGGCTGCATCTAAGCCTGTTAACCAGGCATACCAAGTCCCTGCCTTGGAGAGCCTGCAGTCTGATCACATCTGAACTTACAGAAAATGTTCCTTTTGTGTTGTCTTCAAATAGTGTTTTTCACTATTTCCATCAGGAAATCTTTGTTCCTCAATTAGCAAGGTATTAGAAGATGGAAAGTTCAGAAATATTCCCTTGTAAATTACATATTTCTCAGATTAAGGTGGTGGTGTGTTATCATTTTAGAAAACTGAAAACCTCTTCCTTTTAATGATATAACATTTCAGTTCTCAGTTTTGGCAGGTCAAAAGATATTGGTCCTTAAAGCTGTCACTGGTACCAGACAGAATACTGATGGCTCTGGGCATCCAGCCAGCATGATTTTGAGAACTTTCAAAAAGTTATTTCTCAAGAAAACTTATGTTGCAAACTGCTGTTCTTGGGCATTTTAGACTTTGATTACTGGGCAGAAAGCAGATAAAGCAATTTGGGACAGGTGATAAATGCAACTTGCAGCACTTCTTAACAAGTTAGCACAAAGCTACACCACAGTTTTAGTGGTCTTTACATGTGTGTTTTTATAAGGAGACAGAGTGAACAGTTTTATTAGCATATCATGAGTGAGTTATGTGGGTCATCCCAAATGAATGGCAATAAAAGCTTTATATCACACTCACCAACATGTATTTGGTACTTTATGTGCCACAAATGTTGCAGAAAACCTATTTTACATATGTTTTAAAGACTGGGTATTTTTTATATTAGGGCTGGTTTTGTAAAGCTGCCAAGCACTTTAGCTACCATAAGCCCGACATTATTCAGCTCAGGGGGAGCAATAAAAACTTGTTTAAAATGTTCTGAAATAGCTCTTTTTTGTGCTTCAAATGGCCAAAATTAAAGAATCATGGAATCAGCATGGAATAATGGAATGGCCTGGGTTGGAAGGGACCTTAAAAGTCATCTATTTCCAACCTCCCTGCAGGGACAGGGACACCTTCCACTAGCAGAACTGTCATCCTGACATGTTCCATCACTAAGCAAGTCCTTTTCTCTAAAGCAATTTTAAAAGCTCTTTCTAGTCCTTCCTGGTTCTATGACAGAGAAAACTTGGTACTGTCATACTACAGGACAAATTGTGGCTTGATCCAGGCCTTGGACCAATGTGGGGTTTGTAGTGGAAAATGGAAATTCTTCAACTAAAGAGAAAGAATAAAAAAATGTAATATCAAGTTGATACACAGACATTACACACATATTCATATTTTTGCCTATATATTTATATGGCACTTTGAAAATCTGTTCAAAAAGCATAAAGCGTAATGTTGGTCCCAAATTAGAGTCTGATCCAAGATCCCTGTCACAGGAAACTTTCCATCAATACAAGAGCATTCAAACAGATTTTTAAACTTGCTCTGGCAAACTCAAGAGCAGCTTTGCCAGGAACTTTTCTGGGCACAGGGTGAAGCCTTTAGGCATGGAACACGTCAGAAGGACCAAAGACTCAGGAGAAGCCATATCACAGTTACAGCTATAATATGACCCCGCTGGCTGAGAGAAGCCAGGCTGGAAGGAAGAGGGCTGAGTCCCTGCCTTTCCCCACCATGGGTGGAAATGCTCTGGGGACAGATGTTTGGCTCTCCTGCTGCTGGAGCCAGACCACACCACGCTCATCAGGATGTCCCAAGCTGCCCCACCACATCAAGAAGCTCCTACTCCTGACTCAGGAGCCACACAGGGTCTGACCATGCAGCTGGTATTACTGTGAATATTCTACACTGGGGTTTGGAGTGAAGAGATTTTCTGCTTATGACAAGAGGCATGTGATGGCTTCCAGGAAGGATCACTGTGCACAATTCAGCCTGTGCACATACCTGTGTCATGGGTCTGACCCTCTGCCTAGCAGGAGTAACTCCACAGTGTAAAACTGAAGTAGGGCAGTTTTAATTCCAGGCCGGTGTGTGTGTGCGCATTTCTACTGCACGTGTACATACACAGCACACTGAGAGAGACATTTCCCACCTCACACACCAAACCACAAAGTGTGATGGAGCTACTGAAAGAGGTGAACAGCACTTAATCACATGTGAATTAATGATTTAAATGCGCTTTTATTTTTGGCCTCTTGATGTAAATCCAAACCAGACAAGCAGAGTCCTCTGGTCAGACGGCTGGAAATTCCTCTGCACGAAATCATGTTGGTGGTCTCCCAGCTCAGCGCCTTCTGAGGAGCCATACAGTGAAATATCCTTCCGTACCACTAATGAATGCGCCCACCCACACTGGAGCTGGTGCCCCCTAAGAACTCAATTCAAGAACAACTTTTTAAACTCCTACATGAAATCAAAGGGCTCATTCTGCGAGCCAAAGAACTCACAATTTTAGGCGGGACAGTTAATGGGTGGTTACCCCAGGTTGTCCCCTTGGTTTGCAGCACACAGTCTCACAAGTAAAAATAATAAGCAGGATGCTGACTGTGTACACAGCATTCCAATTAATTAGATTCCATCCTCCTCCAATGAATACATAAATTGTTGCTTCCCTGGTGATCATACAGAGCATGAGTGACCTGCTCAGCATCAACCAGAGGAACCAAAGTAAACACACAAGACCTCAGTTTACTTTCCTGTGCTCAGACAAGACTTCCTTCTCGATATTAAACAATCACTAAGCAATCAAAAACTCTCAAATTTGCCATGAAAACTTGATCAAGAGCACCAAGGAAATAATTTTCAAGACTACTGCACTGAACCCTCCCAAGGACTCCTGTCTATGTGTGAATGAGCTCTTGTCATTTCAGGCACAAGGGGTGAAGCCTGGTGACAACAGCCAGAGAACTGAATAATCCAGTGGTGCTACTGAAACACAGATCTAATCCCACAATGAGGAGAGGACTCCTTCAAAAAGGCCTGTTATAAAATTAACAGTGGCACAAGGGGTGGAAGGAATCAAGTTCTGATTGAACTGACTTGAAATAATAAATGCACACACTTTCTTTAAACACAGCTTGCCACATCCTGAGAATCTGGAATCAATTCCTTCCCTTTCAAGAAGCTTAAAAGTGGTGGGACTTTGATATGGCATGAGCATGTTTGCTTCTGGGCTTACAGCCCTCGCCAGCCCGTTCCAAAACTTTCAACGTTTTTATATTATAAGACAGAAAAGTTAGGAAAACAAAGATGGAAAAAAAGAATTAGAAATTCAGGGAACTATTAAATCAGGGCAGCTTCACTGCCAAATACCTTTGGTAAGTAAATGAATCATGATCAATAACATATTGCCATGCAGACTTACAGGAGAAGGTTATCACCTGCTTCTGTGCCAGGCATAAAACATAACGGTGTGTGGCTAATGAAGTACTGCATGAATCCAGAAAAAAAAAAAAAATCACTATTTTTCTCTGTAATGTTAAAGCATTTTTACTTCAAAGTAAATTTAACTGATCCAGAAAAAACATAACTTTTTCCATGAAAACTTTGTCAAAATTGATAGGTTACTAAGAAATACTTCTCTTTTGACAATGTTACATTTGTAAGAGGAAACTGTCTTGACAGAAAGAAACCTGTTTTGGTAAGGAGATGTTTCCGCCCTGATTGTAAAGCTGCTTGTGCAGAGCTGCTTTATACATTCATATATTTGCCAGCAGAGGGTGTCCCAGTCTCAGAAACAGACCTACAAATGTACCCTTGCATCTGTTCATTCACATAGGAGGACTCAGACACACACTAAAGCAAGGATTTACCAATCTCTTGTTGTCCTCACTGACTTTTCCACTATCGGGAAAAAAAAAGAAAAAAAAAAATTAGCTATGTAAAGGCTGTGCTAGCAGTGCCATCTTGCCAGTGCTCTCAGGACAGGAAATACCACAGTGACACAGCCAGCAGTGGCATCACCTGAAGCCTGAAGTGTGACATTTCTCCATGGTCCTGGCTGCAAACTCTGCTAAGAGGGCCAGCAGCTTGGACTTCTCTTTGGTGTGCATCAGATTCCCATCAATTCTCACATCCAGTACTCTCATGCTGCATAAATATAATTAATTATGTAATTAATTATTAATTACACAAACAACCACTTTGTGTCAGTTTTCTGCAGAGCCGTAACAGCCCCAGGCTGGGGTGAGAGCTCACATTGCACACACCATGAGACCTGTTCTAAGCCAGTACCCTACAAGGAATGGTCACACATAATTACACCTAACCCACACTTCTCACAGCCAGAGACAGACTGATGCCACAAATACCCAGCCTGATATCCCACATGTTATTGAATTCACTTCCCTGACTCCTGAGTTAAGAGAACATAATTTAAATAACTTGATGTTCGGTGCTTTAACCACCTTGCCATCCTGCCCCCTGCCTCCGCTGGCCTCTATTTCCCATTAAAAGAAATGAAAACTATTGTTTATATAACGACCTGGGTTCTATAATCTATTTTTAATTTACTAACAACTCTTCTTCTATTTGTGTTTTGATCACATGCAACTGATGTTCCAGTCACTGCTGTGGCTTTCCAGATTAACCCAAGCACTGGAATCAGCTGGAACAGATACAGGAACAGATATAGAGGAACAGATATAGAGGATGACCCCTAGACACATATAACCTTTATCTCAGAGCTGGGAGCTACAGAAACCATTTTTGATAACCCCAAGCATCCATCTCTGTTCTTTTAGGATCTCACCTGCTCCTGTGGAGACAGGGAAAGGGACTTCACCTAAGTAATTATATTTTATAAAATGCTTTGTTTTGTCACAGAACTATATACAACTACTTCTGCTGTTATATAGGAAACATAAAAATCATATAATATCATATCACAATATATCAAAATGAATGTATAAAATTTATTTAATATATAAATACAAGAGACTACAATATTAATACAATATAAAAACTATTTACTTCAATAGAAAGACTCAAGCTGTACTAGGGGAAGGCCAGGCTGGATATCAAGAAGAATTTAGTCAGTGGAAGGGTTGTTAAGCATTGGAATGGGCTTTCCAGGGAGGTGGTGGAGTCACCATCCCTGGAAGTATTCAAGAAGTGACTGGATGTGGCACTCAGTGTTATGGTTTAATTGACAGCATCATGATCTAAGGCTGGACTTGATGATTTCAAGGTCTTTTCCAGATTCCAAATTTACAGATCCCAGGTCTTCTGTGTTTTCTGTCATTCTATTCTATTATTTTTAATAATGCAGCAGGACCTGTTGTAAAATGATATGCACCAGCTCAGGGCTAGAGCCCCAGATCCCTTTTGAATCAGTGTTGCAATTTTACAAAAATATATTAAATATAAATCAAAAATAAATAGGTTCATTAGGAAATATGTACAGGGTGTTGCTCTCCTTTCCTCTTTGCACACAGTCTTTTCACTGCTCAAGAAATTTAACACAACTACTTTTTGACTAACTCATTCTCCTCCATCCTAATCAGCCTTCAGAAAAGCTGCCATTGTTCAGATGAACCAGACAGAAGGTGAATAAATCATCCCTGGGATTAGGGAGAAACTTTTCTTCCTTAGCCCTTGAAAACTGACAGTCAATTACTCTGCTGAAATTGAGGTCTGCACTGACAGTCCCAGGGACCTTACTTCATTGATAGAAAGAACATAGTTATAGATAGAAAGATCCAGTTCTACTCTGCTCATGTCTGCTTTATTCTCCTTGCAATGCAGCACTCCAGCTGTAATAAAATTAAGCTAAAAGCTTTTCTCTACTTTGAAGAGGAAAGATGAGCATCAGTACATTCAGAGACTGCAGTGTCTGGATAAGACAGGAGCAGGAACCAGGTAAAAAAAATGGAGTGAGGATGTTGGCAGGGAGTAAAGATTGTGTCTCTCCTGCAGCTGAACAGCTCTTGTTTCTAAAACTTTGGTGTGCTTAATTGTCATTTACAAGAGTATCTAAATCAAGAGTTTGTTATGCAGAACTAGGGAAAGCTCTCTTTAATCATACTGCAGCTTCTGAAAATGTGGAGTGCTTTGTGGGGTTAGATGTCTCACCATAGTGAGACCTTGAACTCCAGCTCTGCTTATGCCAGATGCAGACACCTCCAGGACACCCATTTATTCCTGGCTGGAGATGCCAGCCCTTGTGAGCCCAGGGATTTGAATATTGCAGTCACTGAGAAGCAAGAGTTGGGACTGTGCATGTAGGGTAGCACAGCTGAAGATTTACAGTTGCACAGCAGACCATAAAACTTCCTTGTAAATGGCCAAGATATTTTACTTTCATTGTTACATCTATTTAGTCTAAACCTTAATTTATCTTCCTTTTACAACTTCCTATAAAGGTTATCTGAGCATCCCATTAGCACTAGACAAAAAAAGTTTTTAGCATCACTGAGAAGCAAAGCACTATAATTATTTCCTTCTGTTAGCAACATAAAAATATTACAGAGGAGATTGTTATCTGACATAAATCATCATTTACACACTTTTATCTCGTGGGTCAGCCCCGAGCAATGAAATATAATTGCACAGGTGAAGTGTGTGTGGCAGAGCTAGAACTTGCAAAATCTAGTGTTTTCTGAATGATGTGATATAAGCCCATGGTATTCAACTTGCCTTATGTCTCTGTGGAAGCAGTAATACAAGGGAGAAGGTAGATCAGTGAATGACTGCAAATATTCTACTAGATCATCTCAAGGGATAGGGATGTGTAAATCCACAGCTTTATGGAGCAACAGGAGCTCAAACTCTCTGGAGTTTTGCCTCTCTGAGGTGAAAGGAATGTAGAGAAGAACAGCAATTTCATTAAGAAGACAGTGTGGGATGCATGTAAATATGAATGGCATCTGGTTTCTGGGGGACTCTTTCTTTTCATAAACAAATGCGAAGGAAAATCTGGAGCTTACAGAGTGTAATTACATTTCTTAAATTCACTCCTATCTTTTAATTATTGTATCTGGAATGTCTCGATATAACTCAGTTTATATGAGCAAATTAGCTATAACAGCATAACATAATCATAAGATAAAAGGGCCAAGAGCCTGATGGCAACATCTAATAAAGCATGAATTACTCTCACAGGTTTGAGTCCAGTCAACACACACTCCTCTAAGCAGTGCTGGGGCAGAGGAGGAGGTAGCACAGGCCACCAGTCTCTTCCAGTAAGCAGTTAGGGATCCTGTTCTGGTGAGGAAACTGGGCTGTATGGACAGGAGTCATGTCATGGCTGTTGGTAAAGAGGCTACCAAACACTCTGTGGCTCTTTCAACTGTGGACATGTGACTTGAGTCCACCTAACCAACCACCTCAAGCTGATCAGCAGCAGCACCTGATGTCATCTGAGCAAAGTTTACAAAAAAAAATGATGAGAGAACGGCAAAATTCTTCCACTTCTAAGCCCACAAACTCCCTGGCACATTTGGCAATGGTCATACTCACCAGCATTATCCTGCTGCTTGGTGTTTTTGATGTATGCAGAAAATTTGGAAAATATATCAATTCCAGCAGTGTTTGATTCCCGATGCTTAGCAGCCAGCTTGGGGTACCTGAACAGGAAAGAGCAGTGGGGAGAGTAACATCTTGTTACCAGCATCACAGCCATGGCTACAAATACAATTTACAAGAAGAGAGGAAAAACCTCCCATGTGAAGAACTGTAATTAACACTCATTATCTCAAAACAACAGCTTGGCAAGACCCTCTTAACCATATCTGTTATCTGTCTGTCGAAGTAGGCATGTGGGGAGTTACACAGTTACACTTTGTCAAGACAAAGGTAATTGCATTTGTGCTTTATGTAACCACAATCCAAAATCAGCCTTAAATCAGAAGGAAACACACATTTCCAGAAAGGTGCAGGGGAGTGTGGCAGCCAGATTGCTCTGTTATGAATGGCAGTCGTGTCTAATCCTCTCCTCTGAAAATGTACTCCAGGATGGAACAGCAAAGGGTGTTAGGATTAACCAGGTGAAGGAACATAAATGTTCCAGTCCCTGCATCGCTTTTTATAGACATTTGGTGAAAAGGAATAAATTGATTTGAAAGATAAACACAAACTAACGACTCCTACTGACTTCAGTGGTCTTGGATCAGAGTATAGAAAATTTAAATGCCTGATCTCTTGCCTCGGGACTGGCCTATAGCTGCTGATTCACTTGGAGGTAAAATGCTCCACAAGGAACCAAGCCAAATTTGATGGATTCATAGATTCTAAGGTCCAACTCACAAGCCAACTATTTATTTTTTCCATTATCCTTGTATTAAGTCCAAAATGTTTGACTTAGTAAGGCATATCTGGTAAATCTAAACCTTTCATTGGTAGCTTTTTCATACTGAAAAAATCTGGGCCTTATTCCTAATCTGAATTAGTTTAGTTATAACTTCCAGTTATGGGCTCTTGTCATTTCTTGACTAGAATAATGAGCACTTTTCTGCTTCCCGAGCCTCTCGTCCTCTGTAATCAGTTCCCCTTCCAACCTTTCTAACACACCATACAGCTCAGAAACCTCTAGTTTTTCACTCTAAAATGCTTTTCCTGGCACAGATATTTTGTGTGGCAATTCTCAGCATCTCTTCCAAGTTACTTTTAGCTTTGCAAAATGTGGCCACCAGACCCCTACAAATCTTTTCTAGTACTGGTCTCCTTAATTCTGCATACAAGGGCATCCTGAAATGTGTACAGAGAAAACATTCTGCAGTTATTAGTCACATAAGTAACCTTCACACATGGAAGTCATCTCACTGAAGCCAGTAAGTTTCATAAATAAATATTACTCCTGTAAGTAAAGGTTGTAGGAAGGAGTGCTTTTTAGGAACTCTTCTTAGGTCGTCTTTCATTCCTAGGAAATGCAATATTGACTGAAAAAAAAATCTGAAAATCTTACTTTGGAGGTGCAAGAATCTCTTCCAAGAATTCCTCAATCTTGTTAACATCTGTCTTGACTTCTCCATTAAATGTCAGGAAAGGTGGGTGGGTCCCAGGAGCCAGATTGTGCAGGTCAGCTGGCTTTCTGCAAGCAGAGAAAGTCATGAAATCACTAATCTTTATGGTCGGGTAGTTGCACAGATATTTATAGTTCCTACAAAATCAGTCTGCCTTTTTTTCTCTCCAGTAATTCGTGGTTTGAAGATTTTGAAACTACCCCAAGCACCCTGTTTAATATAAAAACATTCCACAAGTGAGAAAAAAATAAAAACAACAGCCAAACCTGAATCCCAACTATTTTGTTGTGCACCACAGGCTTTCTAGGCCAGATAAAAATCTGATTTAACTTGAAGGGGTCTTTCTATAGTGCAAACATTGGGTCACACACCTATTTTCAATTAAACAGAACAATTTTTACCTTTTCAGATCAACAGTGGTGACATTGAACACAACTCCTTTGAGCCACAGGATCATGAATAGACGCTGGGAGAATGGGCAGTTCCCAATGCTTTCTCCATCTATACCAGCCTGGCGGGGGGAAAGGAAAAATGGATTTCAGATTTGTTACTCATTTACCTCCCTCAAGACGGAAAAATGGATGGTGAAAGAAAAATGAGCATTTTAAAAATAACCAGCAGTGCTTGTTATTTAATATAGTTTATCATCAACACAAGAATGGAGCTACTGCAGGATTCAGCCCTTGTCAGGAGCTCAAGGATGCAACATGGAGCCTCTCCTGAGGACATCTCTAAGGAGATGTGTCCCTTGCTGATGGCAAGCAACATCCAGGGTGTTCTTTCAACGACTCTCACACCTACAACTGCCTGCCTCATGGACAGGGTGGACACACTCAGGACTTGATTCTGCTTTATTTAAGTCTGTAGACTGCAGTTTATATCAGCTCAATATCTGCTTCACTGTTTTACTATCTAAAACATGTACTTTAGAGTTAAACTCAAAAACTCTGGACATTGACTCATTCTTGTTCACATCAACAACTGCCTCAGACACAAACAGCCAGGTTCAGACAGAAATCTCTGTCTGAATCCTCCCAAGGTTCAAGGCAGGTTTCAGCCACCACATTCAGTTTGTTCCTATCTCTAGTATCTAACGAATTGCCTACAAACCACTACACAACAACACAAAACTGCTAGTGTTAGCACTGAGGAACAGCTTATTTTTTCCTCTAAAAATTTATGGTCCTTAGCCATGCAAATTTTAACTTTGAGCAATGGAGGGATACAAGTAACACCAGCTGAACTGAGCCAAAGCTGTGGCCAAGGACAACATCCTTCTACAGTAATCATGCTTGTGGCCAAAGCTTTCAGGATGATAATTGTTTTGATAGATTTCCATTTTAATTTGTGGTATCATTGTGTTTAAAAGATTCTTATAATCCTGGTGAAGCAACCAACCTTCTGTTGTTGACCCACATGGATTGCATAACTGCATTTTAAGCACAGTGTGTGTCCAAAAATGGCTGATGAAAGAGCTAAGCAGATAAATGCCCTTTTCCTTTGGAGACAATATTACTTACTATAATTATAATTATTATATTACTCTGTTGGCTGTCATAAATTTTCTCTTATTAATATTCAAGCTGTGAGGTAGCATTTCTCTGTCTTAAGAATGAATCCCTTCTAATTATTGCAGCTCTGTGAAACATCCCCAGCACAATTAGAAAGATTCTGAGACATGTCCAGTTGGTACAAATTCAGGCCTTGACTGTGAAATGTTCAGCCAAAAGGTTTTCTGGTGAGCATCAAGAATCTTTCTCATGTCTTGAATACAACTTTTGACAGCTCCGGGTTTAAAAACAAATTCACACTTCCTGTCACCAAACTATGGGAAGAGTGTGAATTCAACGCTTGGAGACAACCTGACATGAACTTCAGAGCTGTGTAAAGAGATTTCATCTGGGTTCAGATTCAGTTTCAAGCACTCAGACTCTAGAGGTACTTGGATATAGGGGGGAACAGTCTGGTTGCAGTTTTACTTGAAATTATGGATCTGGCACATGGCATATGCAAGGATCAACAAACAACGTGAGTGAAAGATTGTTAGAGCATGAGGATGAGTAAGAGAGGATGCACTTCCCATGCACCTGAGGTGTGAGTAGCCTGGATTTGCAAAATTTCATTAATTTCATCATTAGCTCTGTTCTGGAAATTTCATAGCAACAGCAACAATATCACCATGGGAATACCAGGCTCCACCTAGTACATGCCATAATTACTGCAAAGTCACATTTTCTGATTTGGATTTTGTTTGTTAAACCTTTGCCAGGAGCTTTTGACTTCTTGCCCTTCCTGAAAAGAGGCAGATGCTATGGGAGAAAACAGTGATATGACACCAAACTTCCCCTTGATTTTTTCACCATCTTAGTCATAAATCACAATTTCATCTTTTCTCATGAAAGACACAGGAACACAATTTCCCTGCTCTCTCCATTTGTTTATTCTCATGCAAAGATTAAGGCTTGCCCAGACCTGCATCTTCTTATATGTTCTCTGTCCTTCACGGGAATGGTGAAAAACCATCTCCAGACCAGAGGACTGATGGAAGGACAGCTGAACCACACAATCATAGAATCAGTTGAATCACAGAATCAGTTGAATCACAGAATCATCTGAATCACAGAACCACAGAATCTGCTGAGTTGGAAGGGACCCACAAGGATCATTGAGTCCAACTCTTAGCAAAGAACATCCCAAAGAGTTCCACCATGTGCCTGGAAGAATGATAATGACAAGGGAGAAACAGAAGTGATGGGTTGTGTGGGGCTAAGGTATGTAGAAGTCATAGGGAAATTGAATAAGATGTGAAATCTGGAAGAAATAAGATTGACTTGGCGATCAAAAATAAAATCATTTGTGTAGGTCAAACGAGGGCTCCAACAGTCCCAAATGGTCAAAATTCCTTCTCAACACTTCCAAAGCAACAGGAAACATTTATTGCTAGAGACACATTTGGAATAGGCAGAGGAAACTCCAAAAACAAAAGACAAACTAAAGAAAAAGTACAGGATGATCTCTGTTCAAAGCACCAGGATCTGGAAGCCAGGCTCATTATTTGGGTGGAGACTGACTCATGGGTTTTGATCTCATGTGACTGGCATAACTGAAAATGCTACCACAAATCACAAGGCAAACTGGTGACAGAGGAGGGAACAGAATCAAAATCTCCCCAGCAACACAATTTATCTATTATATTCAGCTTTTTTTCTGTGAAAATTATAGGCAAGGCTCTGTTGGTTTTGTGAATCCTTTCTCACTGCTTCTAACAGCAGTCAGTAATTCAATGTTCAGCACTCAAAAAGAGCAAAACCTTAGTAGGTAACAACTTCAAAGGCTTATCAGAGTGTTTTGAGAACCCTTGTGAAGTCTATTAACTTCCAGGAGGAGATGAGAAAGAAGAGAAAACTTCCTAGGCTTAGTCATTCTAAGCTTCAAAGAAAAACAGCTTTCTTAAAGCACTCCAGTAGTGCCTAAATAAAAATCTGTTACATACTTGTCCAAGCATAAGGGCTCAGAAAGGCAGGAATTAAATAATACCTTCATCAAGATCAAGAATTCAAGCAGTGGATGGAAAGAAAAGAACATATAATTGACAAGTTGGAGAACCACCATTTGTCCCTGCTGTTTTTCACAAAAGCTTTCTCATGCAGCTTCCCTGAAACACAGTGAAAGTGATGATGTACTTATAAAATGGAGAAAGTTGGTGACATATGCACTCTCCCTGCCAGCAATATTGGGTATTTCTGATACAATGATTGCAACGAGGGACAGTACTGACAATTTGGAATAAAAGACTGCAGATATGAACAGATTTGAGGCTTTGTGGGAACTAGGATAAAGGAGATAGAGTTGTTAAAGTGCACTCCCAACTGAGAAGAGCCTCACCTGAAAAGGCAAATTCCCATAGTGACTGTGGAAAAGTACAATAGATTTGAGGATTTGCTGGGCAAGACTCTTTGGCCAATCACTACTCACCCCACTGAAGTTTAACTTAGGTGCCCAAGGGACAGTCTCCTGTGTGAGCAAGGCCAAGATGCACATCTGAAAGATTAATCTGTCTGCCTTTCACTTCGACTGAATCCACTGAGTGTCTTAATTCTGATGAACATGGACCCCAGCAATACAAAAGTCTGGAGTTTGTGGAGACAGAATTTCTAGAGACTTATGTTTCTCCGTCTTGGAAATAGCACTTTCTGCTCTCATTGCTTCCCACAAACATAATTTTATTCGTTTACCTACTCAGAAAGTATGCTTTTCTACTTAGTCTCCAGCTGTTTCTGTCCTTCACACCAAGTGATGCAAGGTCCTGCCCTGGAACTCAGTGTAATAACATCAGGAAAAGCCTCCTGTCAGACCAGCTGCTTCCCTCTACCCAAGTAATGGCAAGAATGAACAACGTGTTCTCCTTTATTAATTATAAGGTGCTCCTCCTTAAACAGTTCAGTTATTTTTAGTGAATTAATTAAACCTTAACAACATTTGTGTGCATGTGTGGGGGCTGCATGAACAAATTAACATTAATTAACAAAATTTAGGTGGTTTCAGGAGGGAGAAAAAATAGTCTCAGTGATTTTATTTTTACTTTGTGTCAAGTATTTTTGTGAAGTCATGGCAGTATCAAAAGCCTCCAACCACTGCATAGCACAGCTGAACAATGAGAACAAGGAGTTCTTCTCAAGTTCAATACTTTGCTATAAATGAAGTAACTGGAATAAATTTCCTCCCATATTCCAAAAAATATGCCAACTGGTACATGCAATACACACAGACAACTGTATATTATTTTAATTAACCTTAAGGGAGGAAAAAAAGACAAGTTCCAGTTTTTTCCCAAAATACAGAACTTCAAAGAAATACACCATCATTAATAATGACTAAGCATCTAGCTTAAAAATGGCAGCATTGGAAAGAATTGCATATGGCAAAGCACTGTGGTTTTTCTAGGCAAATAATGTATTTGGGTTTATCTATCCTCCTTCTCCTTTCATTTTTCACTGCATTGAGGTCACTCTGCACGTGGTCCAAGTGTCTGTTAGACTGTGGGGTAAAGCAAGGAGGTATTTTTTAATGACATTAAAACACATTTTTTTTTCAAAAGGATTTTAACAAGTTAACAAAAACAAGCAGGCTAATTCACCTCAATATTTAACAGTAAGGATTAAGGAGGGATTTGATTTCATCATTCCTACAATCAAACTCAAGGCTCACATTACACATGGTTACATCCTCTCTGTTTTAAAACTGGGAATGCCTTTTGACACTTACTCTCCTTATGCTTAGAACCCAAAAGGGAAGTGAAAATCCTATTGGAAATGCAAAGCAGGCCAGGAAATACCTTATTTAATGTGCAATTAAGAAAAAAAAAATCTGTTTTATTAATTATACCACACACACAATAGCACAAATCTCCATTGTAGGGAAAAAAACATGGGTTGCAACATGAGATTAGACATGCCAAGGTATTGCTTTAGTAAGGTGTTTTTTTTTTTTTTTTTTTTTTTTTTTTCCATTTTCTTGTCTTTTTTTTTCCTTACCAGCTTCTCATCCAAATGCAAAAGCCAGTGAGCTTTTTGGAGTGCCACCAACCAAGAGGCAAGCTAAGAACTGTACATTCATAGAGCAGCACTGGTAGGTCTTAGGTAAGAAGTAAATCTTGCCTCAGAATCCCTGTGTATCACAGGACACTCTTGTTGACTGTGGCTCTGATTCAGGAAAGCATTTAAGCATGTGCTGAAATTCATCCCAGCTCAGAGGAAGTATATGCTTGACTTTAAGCATGTTCTTAAGTCCTGTTGATTTCAATAGGACTTAAGCACATACTTAAGTACTTTCCTGAACAGGGGCCTATGAAAACAATAATAAATTTGCTGTGCAGCATTTCAACTTCATTGGACTTTTCCTGAGATTTCATTTTGCTAGGAGAAGCTGTGGGCAGCAGCCTTCCAAAGGAGGGCAAGATAGAGCAGGAAAATATTCCTAAGCACACCCACATGGAAATGGACCATGTGCATATATGTCAAATATAAATAGAGCACTTGCCTGAAGGGCTGTCAGGGTAGTAACAACACAAAAAGGAAGTGGTGAGACTCTCTAGCCAGCTCCCCAAAAGCCAGCCAAAATGCTGTCCCAGTTTGGCATTACATCCAGGCATAAATTTCAGATGCACATAAGCTGAACTGGTCTCTGCTGCTGGCCAGGTTGAGGGGAGCTGGCTTCTCACACTGGGTTCCAACCAGCTGAGCAGCATGTCAGCAGGGCTGAGCATCTCCAAGGGTCTGTCACTGCACTCCCAGATCTCTGCAGCTTTGGAAGAGATGCATTTGTACTCTTGAGAGGTTCAGGACTTTCAGTGGATGGAACTGAAGGTTGGAGACCCCAAGGGCATCATGCAGTTAGGACAGGACAAATATTATCTATAGGTTTGGTAAATCATATAAACCTTTTATATCCACATGAGGGGCAGCATGGGCAGGAAAGGATCAGTCCTGTACGTTGGCTTCTTCCAGAGAATCCTTTCATGACGGCTTAGGATATTCACAGTTAGAGATCAGATTCATCTGCTACATCAGCTGAGGTCCTGCTAGCAGAACAGCTGCAGGCACAGGGATCAACCTGCACAAACAGGTCTCAGCTGCCTTAAGGGCTTTGTCAGAGCCACTGTCCACTGCATTTGCTCTTGCATGAAATAAGTTTTGCTCTGAAATAAACCTTGTGATGTCTGAGAACTCCAATCAGTCATGTGCAGTTTAGACTTAGAAAACTACAGACTAGACATGGATGAATGGTCTGATCACATGGAAAGGATTCCATGCTATTCCATCACCTCTTCTGCTTTCTACTAAAGCTGCACAACGTGACAAATGTCAGTAGAGTAGAAGAGCACAGAGTAGTCTGACACCCTAGAACATATTATTTGTATTTGTAGATCTGTTACTTCGCTTTGCATGTGGTCAACCTAATGAGAATTTAATATTAGATAATCAGAGTTAGTGGGAACAATAACAAAACTTCCTACACCAAATAAATACAAATATATATATATAAAGTTTGGTACCAAAATATTTTTTCCCAAGAGACCATATTCCAGCCTGCTCTGCTGTGAGGAACTTCTGAACACCAAGGCTGACTTTCAGAGGGTGATGTGTAAGAGAGAGAGTCATTAAGTAACACCATCAGGAGTGTAGAAAGAAATCACATAGAGCATGTATTTATATTCTTTTAATGTCAGCAAAATACAAACTAAAGGATGGGTGCTAAATGCAGGCTGCAGTGGCTAACAGTTTTAGATTTTGTGAGACAATTTGAAGGCACCTGACTTCTCACAAATATCAACTCTCTACACTTGGCAAATCATGCCACAAGCAACCCAAAATGAAAAGCTGAGTTTAAAAGCCTCAGTAAGAGGGGAGTATCACTGACTGTGAGTTTCTTGAGCAACTACACAAAAAATTCAGTGTTCAAAAATAAAATCTCCATTGGGAGAATATTCTTTGAGGAGCTCATTTGGAATTTGACAAATACCTGATGGAGATGCACGGAAGCTTTGGCCATATCACTTTGGGGAATGCACCTGGAGTTGTGGTCTTTGGCCAGCCCCCAAGGATGGGAAAAGTGCTGAGACCACACAGAGCTGGGAGGTCACAACATGCAGCTCAGCAGGACTCTCAGGGTTCCTGGCTGCCCAGCAGCCCACCCAGCTGAAAAAATTTCCTTCTAAAATTACTATATCAATTTCCCTCCTCACAGAAAACCCACCACAGCCTCTGTTCAGTAATCCTGTGAATGTTTTAAAATGGGTCTTTTAGACTTAGCACAATTTAGAGCAAAATCTTGAAATTCTTCATAACCAAAAATTGCCATTCTTGTCATAGCTCTTGACAGCAGATTGTACACAAAGCTCCCGTGTTTCAGAACATAGTGGACTGAAAATACAGGTGTTTCATTCTTGGCTCGATGGACAAACAACAAACATCCTTTACATTTCTTCCTGAGCCTTTTCCAATTTAATAAAGCAACTGTGCTCCCACCACTCACCAGGATCCTGTGCCAGGATCCTGGGTACCCACATCAGCCAGTGGATGCAACCTCAGAAAACAGCTTTTAAAAGCTTTGCATTTTGGGGACCCATCAATAATTCATTCTGAGTGAGACACCATAGGAACAAAAAAAAAAAAAAAGAATGCAAGAAATGTCAAATATATAAGTTTAACATATAGAAAGATACCAGAACAAATGAGTAACAGTAACTCACAAGTGAATGTGGAAATCTAAAGTTGATAAGAAAAGACAATATGGACATATCAGGAACAAATAACATTAATTAACCCAAGTAAATTTTGTTCTCTGCCAAGTTTCCCAGCACTTGGGTAAGAAAGAAGAAGCAGGTACCTAGAGCTGACCTCTGTAAGGTTTATGACACCAAATCCAGACCATATTTTCATTAACAAAATAGGGAAACAAGACCTGCATGAAACCTCTGTAAAGTGCTTGTACAAGTAGTTGAAAAAATACTTATGGAGCAGCAATAATCAAGTTTTCTGTTAGCACATAAACATATAACAAATAGAGGTACCATAAAGGTCTGTGACAAGATGAGTAAGATTTGATGTTTCCATTAGCAAAATGGAGGAAGGAACAGACAGAACCTTACAAAATTTCCTGACAACAACAAGCACAGAGAGGTTACTGGGATTTCCCAGGAGAGGAGTAGACTCAAAGCGATGCTAAGAAGTTGGAAAAAAGTGTCTGAAATCACTTACATGAAATTCAGCACAATAAACTTTAAGGTGTAAGATGTGAGAAAAACAAAATGTAATGTACAAAATGCAGGATGGGGAATAGCTGGTGAGGGCAAAGTGAAGGAGGTTTTACGTAAATCACAATGTGAATCATCAGTCTGTGCCTCTACAGGAAATAGCAACAAGATAATGAGATGTACATGTGTTGCTCTACTACAACATAACAGTCTCCTCAAGCATGCATAAGACTGCTTCACAAATAGGATGATGATCCATTATTGTTCATGCCCAAAGAGAATGGGATTAAGTATTTTGCTCAATTTGCAACAATAAAGATTTAGGAGGGGAAAAAAGCTAGTGCAATTATAGGACTAATGAAACACAAAGCAGACTTTCTAAGGAGGTTGTGTAATCTACATCTAGTGGAGGCTTTGAAGAAACCAAAATAAGCTGTTAAAACTGGTCTTGATTTATTTCATCCTGCTGCAGAGCAAAGAGGGGGCATAGAATGTTTTAAAACCCCTTTTTAACAGTATACATTAGTGACTCTGACAATAAAGCTGCTCCTGCTGCCAGTGCTGGATGCTTGGTGGCACAGACTTTTGCCTCCGTCTGACCTGCACAGGATAAAGTCTGGCTCCAGTGAAATCAATGGCAATTTTGCCTGTGATTTTGACAGTACCAGAATTTCACTCAGAGGTTTCATGGCCAGAGGGGACAATTATCATAATCTTTCCTGACCTTTTGCATCATACAAACATAGATTTTGCTCAGCCTGCAGCCAACATCTTGTGGCTGAACTGTAACATATGTTTTGGAAGGGTTTTTGGGAGAGGCACAGACCTCACATAGAGTGGTAGTAAAATCCCCTCTAGCGTTGCCTGTTTGCATTGCAGGGAGCCGCTCTCGCACCCAAGGAAGTCAACATCCCATTTCTGGAGTTTTCCAAAAGGTACCTAACTTGTCAGATCAGTTATACATGCAATCTTTTTTTCTTATCTATCAGTTGCATTTATGCACGTGGGTTCAATTACTGGAAGGAACCTTAGTGACAGGATTTGGTGAGTCAGGACACAGCAGTATTTAGAAAATTGTCATGATTTTAGTAAAATTCAATAGAGATACCAAGGCATCAGCTGCTGTTGGTTGTTTTGGATACAATTGTGTATCTCATAGGACAAAGTAAGGGCTTTGAACAAGAAATTCACAAATCCTGTTATTAAGGCAAATAAGCTTAGAATCAGAATGGTTCTGCTTGGAAGAGACCTTAAAGATCATCTATTTCCAACCCCCCTGCCATAAGCAGCGACACCTTCCACCAGACCAAGTTGCTCCAAGCCCCATTTACCCTGGCCTTGGACACTTCCAGGGATGGGACAGCCACAGCTTCTTCTCTGGGCAACCTGTGCCAGGGCCTTACCACCCTCACCAGGAAGAATTTCTTCCTAATATCCAATCTAAACCTGCTCTCTTTCAGTTTGAAGCCATTTCCCCTTGTCCTGTTACTCCAGGCTCTGATAAATATCTAAATATCTTCTCTCCATCTTTCTTGTTGGCTCCCTTCAGGTACTGGAAGGATCTTGTCCTGCAAGATATTGCTACCAGTGCCTGTTCATGCTCTGCATATCCATAATGCAACTCCTTCATTTTGGAAGCTTAAGCCTGCAGGATCTTGTTAGGGTTTTTGCCCTTAGGTGCCACACCCATCAGTGGGTTACATGCTAATGGAGTAGGTGGTGGATGCCCCATCCCTGGAAACGTTCAAGGTCAGGCTGGAAAAGGCTCTCAGCAAACTGATATAGTTAAAGATGTTCCTGTTTACTGGAGGAGAATCAGACTAGATGACCTTTAAAATGTCCCTCCCAACCCATAATAATCTATGATTCAGTAATAATGTACCTTATCTAATTCTGTAACAGTCAGTATTCACTCAAAATGTTCCCACTACATTTTCCACTGACTTCAGTGAAAGCGGAGTCATACTTTGGATTCACTAGTTTCTTCCTAATAAATGATTAAAACCACAAGTGCTCTGAAGAAAGAATTTGTGAACAACTCTTATTTAGCTATTCACAAAGGACCAATTTTAATATTTTCAGATATCAATGATTCTATATCCCGAGAGCTAATTAGATACCAAAAAAAAACCTTTCCCCCCAGGAAGCTGCAGAAAATAAAACGAGAGATACATCAGTGCCAAAAGGTGTCATAGGCAATGCAAATTCTAGCCAAATTATTCCTGTTTCTAGTGGAGATCAGGTGCAAATCAGGTATTTCTCCAAAACAAGATCTCTGCAGAGTTCCCATTACAGTACCAGAACCCTGCATGCATTTTTTCTTGTAAGAATTAAATCTGGCACATCTGGAATCTGGATGTCAGTTAAAAATCTCTGAGCCAGGGGTAGTAATCTGGCCACACAGCATATTCTGCAAATGTTGGTGAATAGCAGCCAAATTTCCATGCCTCTAAGCAGCATATCAGACTAACAAATAATAAACAGCAGCCAGGTGCTGAAAGTCAACGCTGAACCTGAAATAAGACCCAGGGCTGAATTATTTATTGAAATTCCATTACTTTATTTGCAGTCTTAGGAAAGAGAGTCACTTGCAGGCACTGCAAATAAAGGTCTGGATGGTGAGTGTTGCTGATAAGGGCATTTACCGTATCAGCTGATCCCATAAAGTGTCCTCGGGGGTCTCGTTTTGTGCCATATTAACATATAAACCGTATAATAAAAATACAGTTCCTCAGTGACTCTGAATGGGTTAAAAGAGCAATTGGCAGCCCTCAGGAGGTGTCCCAGAGTGGGCAGGATCGGGCCTTCCTCTCTCCTTTTGCATCTCCAAAGTTCACAGCCCTGCAGAGGGCAGGGGGAAGCCCCATCCCGAGATGTGACGGGTGTTCCTGACTTCCACTGAAAGCAGATCAAACTGAGCTGCAAAGGACCAGCAAACCACAGGCCCAAAGCAGTCTTTGGTTTGATGTCTGCACTTCGGTGTGACTTCCAAGCACAACCCACAATCACTCCAATAAACTAACTGTCAATACAATATTACTGGTATCTGGACCAAGTCTTAACACCTTGAGAATAAAAATGCCTTATAAATAAAGTTTTTGGTTTTCAGCTACTCACAGAGAAATAATTACAGAGTTCAGTATCGAGGGGATTTTTTTTACTTTTCATATTTTGTTCCTTGCTGTATTTGTTCATCTGATCATCTACACAGACATGCAGTCATATTTAGCCATTAGAGGGGTGTTGCACTACAAGGCAGTCTTTTCTGATGCCACTCCCTCTGAAAGTTACATTAAACAAGAAAGAGAGAACAAGTTCTGAGTTTATAAGTGGAAATACCTGCAGTGAAAGCAAGAGTCTAAGACATACAGACAAGCAGCAAGTAAATGTTCCTTGGGACCCACCTAAAAGCAAAACAATTTGTGTGTTCAATATCAAATGATGGAGAAAATAAACAGTAGTGCTTTCCAAAAGCTACTGAGAAATTTTAAGTAAGTGTGTGTATTAGTAAAAGTAGAATTTACAAATATTTTTCTGCAGTATGGGCTTCTGAATTTAATGTATGATAAATACTGTAAACAGAAAAGAACAGATCAATGAGAGAAGTCTGGAACACATTTCTTGTTTGCTCAGTATCCCAGTACAGGATGATTTCTTAAATTCTTTTGCCTGTACTGTTTGGGCCAGTTTAAAATGCTTTAAAAATAAATGGTTTTGATCATTTTCTCAAAACAAATTTTTACCTGATGCTCAGAGTGAATTTCCTCTGATTTCATTTTATCCTGTTATACAGTATGAAAAACAAAAACAACCAAACCCAAACCTTAATTAATTTCAATTCAATGCTATTCATGAAAATAATCAATTGCACTTTCCCTAGCACCTCTTCACCTCTTACTGTCCTTTTGTTGCTGGGATCCTTGATAATGCTGTCAATTCCATATATCATCTTTTTTTATTATTATTCTTATCACTCCTAAGTCCCTCGTGCCTCAAGTGGAGCACCCTCCAAAAAGTCCAGCAGTGACTCCAGCACGGCTGTACAGCAGAACTCTTCTCCAGCCTGTTCTTTCCTCTCAGCTTTCCCAGAAGCAATCAGTAACCTTCTTCCCAAAATGTCTCTTGCTTGCACTCTTCCCCCCACAAGAAAATAATCACTTTGTTGATTTTATTTCATTTTATGCCCCTCATATTTCAGCCATATTCCCTGGCTTCACCACCAATTTGGTGACTGCAACCCTGAGATCTGTCCCCACCTCCCCTTCCTTTCTCTGGCTCTCCAGTCTGCTTCTCTGCCATTGTCACCCAGCTGCTTTATTAAAATTAAACAAATCCTTTTTGTTATGGTGGAAATGGAGTGTGACACAACGGTCAGGCTCTCTAAATCTCCTCACCCATTTATTGTTAAGTTCACAAGAAGGTGCCACCTTCTCTGGAGACAATCCAGGGTAATCAGGTAATTGAGAAACCAGAATTTGGCAAGAGAATTTCTGAACATTTTCTACACATTTGTGTACAGCTGGGCCTAATTCCCTCAAATACCTGAATAAGATATGAAAAATAAGGGTTTTTTTAAATATTTACTTACAATTCTCTCTAAAATGGAGATTTTTTTCCCTATTATTGTAAAATGTCAAGCACACACGGGTGGTCTTCAAAAAATAACAAGTAAGAGAAATCCTATAATTTCACACTTCCAATGAAAAGCTAAACATCTCTTAGTATAAAAATCTCTTTTTCTGTCAGAATGGCACAAGGTGATTAGTACTAATGCTTCACTCACTTCCAAAGATCTTGGATATGGCTTAAAATAAATGTTAAATAAATATTCAAATAATTTGTAATAAGTTAAAAAATTAATAATCCTTTGTGTCCAGAGTAAAAGAGATGTCATGGGACTAATTATAACTTTATAAAGATTATAATATTTATGTAACGTTATAGAAAAATATATAACTTTCTATAAAAGTTTTATAACTTCTTCGAATTTCCCATCTTGGCCACATCCTTCCCCAGCTCTTCAAGATTGGACCTGAGGAGCTGTCTACAGTCAGCATTTCTAAGATGTATTATTATTGTTGAGTCATCTGTTTTGAGATAAACTCTGGATCATGAGGCCATCGAGCAGAGATTCTGCTCAGTGAGAGAATGAAGTGTTCCCACAAGCACAGGTCATAGGGCTGCTGGTGACGAGGAGCCACTTCCCACTCTGAAACAAGTCTTCCCACATCCATGTTCACCTGCCTTTAGTAGAGACTGAATAGCAAGAAGACTTATGGAGTGTTTAGAGAAACATGGAATTGAAGATTTGTAAACATGGAATTGAAGTATGTAATAGAAGATTACGTTCATGCACTCTGAGGAGCTCCTTGTGGCTCCATCTTGGACCAGGCTGAGTACAGAGTGCTTAATGCAGAGGAAACATCATTTCTGAACCTCAAGCAAGACCCAGCCCTAGGACTGGATCTAGAGGTTAACTGTGAGACTCAGAGATAATGTTTTAAAAAAGAAAACAAAAATTCAAATTTAGCACATCTCAGTACAAGAAAGGGCAAAACAGAATTCCTTGTCAAACTGCAGAATTAAAAGTGAATTAAAATGAACCAAATGCTAATTGAGGACTGAAAATAGACTTAATAATTAAGGGCATTGTTGCACTGAATCCTCTTGGCATGTCCTGGGCATTTAAAAGAACTAAGCACAGAAAAACAACAAAAACTGCCTTTCTGAGAGAACCTAGAACCTGCAAGAATATTCCATGATTCAATCCCTCTTCATTCAGGAAGAGCTTTTTAAAAAAATACTATAATTAAAATAAACAAACAAAACAGGTCTCCAGTTGCACACTGAATCAGCAGCAATGGCTCATCACAAAACACAGGGCAGTGAAAGAAAATCATTTCCCCCCATGATATGCATTTGCATCTGTTTGAAGTTGCCCATTCAGCAGCTAAAAGCAAAAGGAAAGCAGTAACACAACGTGCCTGTTGATCCACACAAATTGAGTCACAATCTAGAAAAACGCCAGCAACAATAGCAATGATCCATCAGGGCTGGTTTCTCTGATTTCCACTTGTTTGGGACAATACACAGGTACAGGCATGCACCAGCAGGCAGAACAACAATAGCTACATGCCCTGGATGTCAAGGTTCAGGGTGTTTATTTGGGTGTTAAAATGTCATGAAGAGGACAAGCTTGGCAATCCATACAGAGAAGCACCAGCCCAACCTGAAAATTAATTCAATATTTTGTCAGGAGTCAATCCACAATGATTGGGTAGCTTTTACAATCACTCATCTTTGTAAAGGGAAAAGAGGGGAAATTTTATCTGGACATGCTACTGGACTACACAGATATGAAAATGGATGTTGGGGCAAACGTTTCATAGGGAATGAAGCCAAGGCACAGGGTTGTGGCATGCCTTAGGCAATGATAGACAGAAAGGGAATTCCACTCTTGTATCTCCCAGTTTAGCTCTTCCTCATCTCATCTTCAAGGTCTGACCTGTACTGGCACAGCAATCATCAGCTCAGCCTTTGGAGGCCCTTCCAAAGTCTGGCCCTGGCATAACCAGGTTTGATAAGCATATAAGATAAGCAATCCCATATTTAACCAGCACCTGAATTAATCACATTCCATTGTCACACCCAGGACATGTAAGCAGCCTCTCAGCATCATTTCTGTCAGACTAGCCTCAACCAAATTTGTGCTGCTGTTCAGAGACACAGAAAGCAAAGATTCCTTCTGAGCTTCAACCAAGCCCTGTTCTGTCTTGTCAAGACCTCCTCCATAGCAATGCCCTGCTGGTTTGCAGATTATCTGGCATGTTTATTCCTTTCTTGCCCCTAGCTATGTGTGCTTCATTACAGCATATCCAGAGGTAGACAGGGCATGACTTCTTTGGTGGTTCATTCCAACAAGTAATCACCTTTACAATTATTATTAAGCCTACTCCTACTCTGACTACATTTGACCTTAACTATTAATAAGTTGCACAGAGAAGTTGTGAATTCCCCATCCCTGGAAGGGATCAAGGCCAGGTTGGATGGAGCTTGGAGCAACCTGGTCTAGTGGAAGGTGTCCCTGACCATGACAGTCTGTAAGTCCATTCCAACTCAAACCATTCTGTGATTCTCTGTCTTGTTATACCTCTTACCACTGTCCTAAAAGGACCCTGCAGATACATTTAATATTGCAGTCAAGTGATGCTTGTTCTTTTAATTAAAGGAGAAAGGCTGCCTTCAGGATGGCAATCTTAAGCAATTTTTAAGCCTTAAAATTATTCTTCTCTACTTCTTTTCCAGTATCCTAACACACATAAGTTCTGTGTGCTGTTTAAAATAGCCAGTCAAAAGATAATCTAAACCTTGACCCCTCCCTACTAATAGCAGTGGCAAAAAGCCAAAGTAAAAATGCATAGCTGTGATTAGTATGATTTGTGTGTTTGTTATTAGGCTATTTACTGTGAATTACTAAGCCTGAGTGGCACATGAACACTGAATCAGTCATGCTAAGTGCTCTACAAAACCCAAAGGACACAAGAGCTATTGACTAAAGGACAGAGCACAGGATCAAGGTGAAGTTCTTACTGGGCCTCCTTGCACAAGGCGATGGCTTCTCAGCTTCTGCACCTGTATAGTACTGACCATGATTGTACAATACTTTGGAAATACTATAAAAAGGCATCTATATTTATTTTTTACCTCAGGGAATGGGTTTTGCAAAGACACTCATGTTTAGAGGTGCCTGCCAAAGCACAGAGCAGCCTGCACAGCCTCCTTTGTAGAACTGGGATCTAAGGATGATTAATTGCTATCAGCATTGAGGAAGTTTGGAGAATTTCTAGTATCACCCTGTGCTTTACTACCAAGAATTAAAAAATCAAAACCCAACACTGACAAAAAAAATTCCATCTTCTGAACATTTAAAACTGATGCTAAACATTCTTTTCTGAATACAGTTGCTGAACTCAGTTGTCAGATTTCTGAGATGGAGCACACAAGGATTAGCTCCTCATACTTTGAACTCCACTGTGAGCCTGCAGCAGCACAGTCTCTTTGGGGGTGATGAGCCCTTCTCCAAGAAGTAGAGCATTACACTTATGTCCTTACCTGCAGCAGAAGTTACAAAAAAATATTGTGTCTCCTTTGGTATCTTCTTGGTTAAGAGAAACAGAAACTAAAGCCATACCTAAATCAAGCAAATTTCCTCTGTGCATAAACCCCATTCCCAGAGTCATGAACAGGTTTTAACACCTGAGATACTGGTGAACGGTGACCTGAGTCAGATGTTTTTCTTAGACCAGAAGAAACAAAAAAATTGTCCAGAGAAGTTGTGGATGCTTCATTTCTGGAAGTATTAAAGGTTAGGCTGGATGAGGCTCCAAGCAACCTGGTCTAGTGGAAGGTGTACTTGCCCATGGCAGGGGAGTGGAAATTACATGATCTTTAAGGACCCTTCCAACTCAAACCATTCTATGATTCTATGAAATGCAAGAGAAGCAACAGAAATAGTTAAGAAACAGCTTCTTTACAGCAGGATTTACATAATAACGGGTGGAAAAATTTACTACTCCCATATAATATCCTTGCAAGTTTTATAGAATTTAAAGTAAATGAAAATCAGTTTCAGCCTTGAATATTAGGCCTTGAGAATTTTAATTACCTTTTGCAGCAAGCACATACAGGTGAATGCCATAGGCTTCTGTCACCTGCACTGCACACAAAATTAGCATCTATCAAAATGAGGATTTAGAAGAGCAAATTGTCATTATCTGAGCACCTTTATCCTCCTTAACAGAATGTCCTTTACACCAGAGTAGCTATAGTAAGGGCAGTTTCAACTCCTACTGTCCTACAGATGCATTAATACAACACAGCCCTCCTGAAATAGATTACAATTAGTGCTTTATTTCAGCTTTATGAAGGGTTGCCAGAAATACATAAAAAGGAGATATTTTAATGTCTTTTGGAAATCAGGTGCATAGGGGAGAAAACTGGAGAAGCCCTTGAGCTCCAGATATACAATACCTCTTAAGAAGTTAACCAGGCTGCTTTGGGGATCAACATAGAAATCATTGGGATTGCAAGACTATTATAAATTTATGAGTCTGTTTGTGTGTGAGAACAAGCAGGAAAAGCAGAGAAGTTGGTCCTACAGAAGATGCAACATGTGCACAAACTTGGCACCAGAAAAGGACTGGTATCGGCATTTTATCAAGGTGAGGAGAGCCTGAAAATTTTGCCTTGGGTCACTGAAGGAGGCAGAAAAGCACAAAAGTAAAGAAATCCTGTGAAGAATTTGGGTCAAAACCTGGAAAAGAAATATTAATGAGCTTAACATGTAAAATTTGCATTGCAGGACCTTTTCAGAGTTTGATTAGAAAAAATAATAAATATCAGAGAGTTTGAATGATGGGAGCTGTGCTGCTGCTTTCTATTAAGATGAAGTGCTGAAGTGCTTATTTGTTCATAGACTGAAAAGTTAAAAAAAAGGTTGATTTGGGTTTTGACAACACTGGGGCCATTTTAACATGGCAAAGCTTTGCTATGGTGTGTTAGAGAACTGCATCTCAGGGGCTGTGTGATCCAATCTCTTTTTGAGCACATCTCCTGTTATGACACTGTACTCATGACATTTCTGTGGTGCATCAGAGTCACTGAATCAAAGAAGAATATGTGTTGAATCATGGAAGATCACTTCAGCCAGTGAATACCACCATTAATAAAATATAGATACATATAGAAGAGTAAAATCATAAACACTTTAAAAAATAAGTCATGAAATTATTCTTGAAAGGGACAGAATAATACTCATTTACAAAAAAATCTTTACATTTAAGAGAGAGCAAAAAATCCTATCAACTCATCATTCTACATTTACGTGTGTACTGGCAATCAAGTTATGTAACAAACAGCAATGACATGATGTAAATGCAATCAGTTAGATTAAGTTCTACCCTTAGGTATTATTAGATAAAATTACTGGCTTTGGAACTGCAAAACACAGCTGGATACACTTTGAATTACTTCTGTTCCACTATAATAATTTCCAAGTCTTAAATTTAATATAAAAATCATGCCAGGAGTACATGATGCTGATTAAATTCCTCAGATATACAAAAACCAGATTTTTAAAACTCATAGCTCCAGATGTACATATATATCCCTGCTACCCCATCTAAATGAGTTTTATTGCATGTCAGCAACACAGAAGTGCAAAAAAATGGGGAGAACAAGAGACAAGGAAGGGAAGGGAATAAGGAAATTACCACATGAAATTTTATTGTGTCAAACAAATCACTTCAAGCTATTTACAAAGTACCTACTGTAGCACTTTAGGTACTGACTCTCATTTCCTACATCATGTAAGATTTATAGACTGAATCCAGCACAAAACCAAACCCTTCCTTATCCCAACTGATTCTCGCTGACTTTAAGTCAACCTTAGCTAAAAAAAAAACGTTTATCACTAAAACCTTCTATTATTCATGTACAAAACTAACACATAAAGTCACAGCCCTTTAACATCTGCCTCTCTTAAAAAAGAGTAATTTGAAAAATCTACCAGAGTTCCTAGCTAAAAAATGGAAATATTACTAACAAAATAATGTTTCTGTTACCTCTGCAGCATTGCTGGGATTATTTTGCCCATATCTGCCACATTTTGAAGAATTATGTCCCACACAAGAACTACATGATATTGTTGCTGTGATGATCAATGTGCTCTCCTAAACAATCCTTACACAGCCTTCTATTAAATTCTATTTGACACAGGCAGGTGGACTGATACCAACATTAAATCCTGGAGCACAGGCACACATACTTCCTGCTGGCTCTCCTGGAAAGGGTCCCTGGGTATTTTGGGGATGTTATGTCAAACGATCCCAGTGACATTTGCTGTTCTGGATTAGCCTCAGCAGAGCCACGTGTTGCCAATAAAAGTTTCCTGAGGACACTGGAGCTTCCCTGTCATCGCTGAACCACGACACAGCAACCTGTGAGCCTGACGGGATGGGAGCTGCTAGAGATGGAAAAAGAGCAACCTGCAGCTAAAGATAGAGCACTCAGAGCACACTGGTGGCTAATTCTACGTACCAGCAATAATAATTATGAGTATCACCAGTTCTTCACGGTTAAATTAAAACACAGTGTTTACCCAACTTGACTGTGTGGCTCAGAAAAGCCAGAAAAAAGGAAGGAGCTAGCAAGGGGAGTTTAAACAAGACCTCAAATACACTTAGACAGGCCTAATTCTGCTGCCACTGAACTCAGCAGTACAAAACTGACTTGCTTTTGTAGCCACGACCCAAGCTGAATGTTTCTGAATTTTTATTTATTCTAATGGATCCCATTTGTAGAAAATATGCATATTCAACAAAGTATTGAAATACGTTTCATTTTAAGTAGATGTTTTGATCACAATTAACATGTATATCAATACCATCAAGTTTAATAAAAACAGTCACAGCTGTTTATAGAGGAAAACCCCAAAACCATGGCAGATCAGGGTATCATTCACCTTTAACCATAAACTAAGGATGAGACCATGAACTTAGGCAGGAGACACAGCTGGAAATCCCTTCTTAACTTGAGAACCAGTTTCCCAGGCAATCCTAAAAACATTCCAGACTAGGTTTAAGGTGGCCAGGATAGTGAGTAGATCCCTGCCAAGTCACTTTATAAACTTGGCCTGCTTAAACAATTTACTGCCTGTCTCTAATATTCCCACCAATGAGGCCCTTGTCTTGACGCAAAACAAAACCTCCAAATGCTCAGAGACAAAACAGACACACAGATGCTGGACTGTATAACTCAGGCTAAAGCCTCTTTAAAGTATTGTTTTCTCTTCATCAGAAGGAAAAACAAGCAACTAAAAAAAAAATAAACCAAAAAAAAAATAAAAAAAAAAAAAACAACAGAGAGGCAACGATCAGTCCAGGTAGCATTTCCCTGATTTAAGCAGGTCAGAAGTGGAGTTGTTACTGATTTGTCACTCTGTTCACTCCTGATTTGACATCAGGATCTTAGCAGAACCACTACACTGAAATACTCGAGTCCCCCTGCATGGAACATTCAAAACTCATTTACAGATGTTTAAACAAACCTAGTAAAATTGTTGTCCTCCCTGGTGTCCACACCTTGTAAATTTTGTAACCTTAATACCAAATCACAAGGCCAGGATGCTGGCAGAGGAGACTCATGCTGCTGATCATGCACTGCCTCACCAAAAGCAGTTTGAAGAGACACAAACCATGGTGCCCATCACCTGCTTGGCAGCTCCAAAGGGTAAACATTCAAGATACACAATAAACCCTGTGCTCCCACCACTTCCAGGGTGAATGCTGAAAAGCGTCAGAGACTGCACACACCGTACACATCTGCTTTGTAGGGTGGTTGTAGCTTTTTCGAAATGTGAAAGGCTTGGCAACAAAAGAATGTAATGGTCAGTCTTGGAGCACCAGACAGGTTGGACCAGATGTTTCAGTGTCATTATTCTTCCTTGTGCTTTTTTATCTTTGTTATTTCCTTTTTATCTAGAAAGTTTAGCTAAACATAGGAATGGTTTTGTATAAAAGCCAAGCTGAGCTCATAATACCCAGGAAATACTCACATTTCTCAAGAAACAGAAATTATCTTCGAGCCCTACAGATCTAATTCTGATTTCTAATCATCAGTTAAACATTTTGAGGGCAGCCTATGAATCAAATATACTGCATAGCCTGTCTTGTTATAAAGGGTTAGAAGGTTCCTAGCAAGTTATCTCTTCCTGTTTGCAAAGCCAGTACTGGTTGTGATAACCCTGAAAATCTGAAACTGAAATCAGTTTTCTTATCAGAGTGATTCTCTCATATTAAAGCCACAAAAGCCTTCACAGTGGGGAATGATTGCTTGCAACAGGAGTAACACTTTTATTTATATCTTCCTTTAAGGCTATGTGACAACACTTCACCAAAATCCAAACCAAGGTTGGTTTGAAATCACCTTTCAGCAGAAATAACTTCAAAAAAATCCAGAAAATGCACCCAAAAAAAGCCAGAACAATATCAACAAACCCCCCCCCCCAAAAAAAAAAACAAACAAAAAAAAAACACCAACCAAACAAACAAAAAAACCACCCAACTTGCTTTCCCTGAGATAATTTCTGGGATAATTGTCCACAAGAGGAGCAGCAACACCCTCCTGAGAGCAGCAGCTCCTGGGTCTTTGATGGAGCACACTGTTGTGGATGACTGCTCTGTCCTGGCAGCCGGGCTCTCTGACTGACCCATTCATTCAGAGCAGTAAGTTTGGTACAAAATCTTGCCATCACTTTTAGACATAATCCTAATGGGCCCAGTCAACTGGAAGATGGGGACATATTAAATGTCTGAAGTAGAGACTGTGGATGTTCAAGGCCTCTGAGGTCTCTGATTTCTACACTTGCAGCACCTTCACGTTTTCCCTAGAAGGGTGTTCAGTGTGACTCTGGGTGAATGCTTTGAGAAGTAAAGCCTTACACATTTTAAGCAAAAGCTCTTGCTCACCTAATCCTATAATGGTTTGGGGTGCAAGGGACCTTAAAGGTCATGTCATTCCAACTCCCCTGCCAAGGGCAGGGACACCTTCTACAATACCAGCCTGCTCAGAGCTCCAGCCAGCCTGGTCTTGAACACTGTCAGGGATTCACAACTTTGGGCAACCTATCCCAGGACCTCACCACCCTTATATACAGAATTTCTTCTTAACATCTACTATAAACCTAGCCTCCTTTAGTTTAAAGCCATCCCCCTTTATCCTATTTGCCTTTGTGGAAGGTCTCTCTGTAGCCTCTTTAGGTACTGGAAGGTTTTATAAGGTTTTCCTGGAGCTTTCTCTTCTCCAAGCTGTTTTCATAGCAGAGGTGTTCCAGCCCTGTGATCCAATTGGCAGCCTCTTCTGGACTCATTCCTGTGGGTTCACATCTTCCTTCTGCTGAGGAGCCCAGAGCTGGATGCAGCAGTGCAGGTGGGGTCTCAAAAGAGTGGAGTGGAGTAGAGAGGCAAAATCACCTCCCTCAACCGAGGTCCCTCTGATTTGGGTTCAGCCCAGGATACTGATGAACATACCCCTAATATTAATAATAATCCATCGGTGCCACAACAATGACTCCTTCTAGAAGCAGCTGCCTGCCAGCTTACCACATATTTTCCTACCACTCTGATATCATCGTCTTTTCACTGTCAGAAATATGGGTTAAGATATATCTTGTTATAGAGTGTGTCTAAAACAGGAAGATTTTTTAAATGGCATGTACTTTGGTCCTCTTGTGGGCTTGTTTGCTTTCTAGACTGCACTCTGAGCAATGCAGTCCTCTTTGCATCATGTTTTGTTTTCCATGGGTACAATGTATCTCCATTCAAATTAACTTTTGATATTAGGTATTAGTCTAATTCTTAAAGGCAAGGAATGTACATCCAAACACCTGTTTCCATTGCAAACAGAAAGAAGCCACAAAAGTCCTGTGGTCCTCCCTTATGGGTTTTAATTTTATTACTTCACGTAATAGGAGCACTATTTCAATTTTGTCATTAAGTTCACGCATACAGGTGCAAGATTGCCAGGAAAAGCTAAATACATCTTCCATCAAGGTGTCATTGTCATTTATACAGAAGCACTTTGCTTCTCCAGCACACAGAGGATTGAAATTAGCCCAAGTTACAACAAGCTGGGTTAAGCACAGAGCAAGCACTACCTCCCGACGTTCCCTTCCCCACGCCGCTGCCCCCAGCGTCTCGCGGCACGATGCAACAAACCCTTCCCTTTGGCAGCTTCCTCCAATTCCCTGTCAAACAAGTTTAGAGAGGGAATTGCTGCTGGAGAGTTTCAGTGTTCAGCAAAGGCCTGCTCACACAAGCTGCACATCTGATCAAGGCAGCACCACCTCCCTGGCAGACCTCACCGCTCCCACCATCCCTCTCCTTGTGTCCTGCCCCAGATTTGGGAGGGTTTGCTCTCAAGCACGCACCTTGCAAGAACAAACACTTGTTCACAAAAAAATACCTCACAGATCCAGGTTAGGGCACCGTTAGAAAACAAGTGAAATCAATGGGGATGATAACAAATAGGTCTGATAACCACTTAACCTGTCCCTGCCACAGCAGCTCAGCTGTGTCCTGGTGGTGCCCAGCCTGTCTGTGCAGCTCAGGAGATCCTGAGCCAACCTGCATTGGGTTACAGAGCAGCTCTTTCGGTTACAACTCTGCTCCCTGCTTGTCTGTCTGAGGCTCCTGCGCTCCTGGTTGACAAACAGCAAAGAGAAATAGAGCAATTGTGTAACACCTGTCTTTTTTTAACCTGAGACAGAAAATGCTTTTATTAGGGACACTGTAGCTGGTGAAAAACAGCCCTTTCTGGTTTTTTTTGGGCTCGTGGAAGATACAGTTTCCACCAGGCCACATCTACTGCCCTACATTTTCTCACTTATTGCTGTATTTTCTGTGTGCTCCTTCGGGGATGTAAGACAGAACTCTTTTCCTTGGGTGAAGTACAACCTCTGTAATACTCAAATGAGGAATTGCTCATTGATCCCAACATCCCCTGCTGTTAGAACTTGCCTCAAGTGTGGTCCGGTATATTTACATTTGCCACTTGTCCCAGTACCTCACGGTCCTCCAGAAGTTACCACTTTTCTGTTTTTTCCTGCCTTAAAACAGGCAGAATAAGTATCTTCTTCTTTGCAGAGTGCCTCTCCTGGATCAGCCTTCCTGTTTACCTCCCCTTACTAATATCCTATTGTTTGCAGTTACCCTCCAGAAAAGTTTTCACCTGTTCATGATACTCCTATATTCTCCTATTTTTCAGCTTTCAGCTTGTCTCTCCTTTGGATGTTCTCTTTTTATTTTTGAACTTCTGAGGTGTATAATTTAATACTCTGGTCACATGCTTTACTATAGAACCTTTTAAACTTTAAATTAAATTAATGGCACCTTTCCAAAACATCAAGAATTGCATTTTTTCAACCTAAATGGAAAGTCTTCAAGAAGATACCAATTAATTCTTCTGTTCTAGCTCTGAGTTTTATGTGAGTCTCTACACAATTCTGTAATATGCATTATGCAGGAAGTCACATTACTAAAAATGTTCTTTCTGGACTTATAAATCTTCAGGTGGTGGCATGGCTTGATTTAATGCAGTGCTCATTTTCCCCAGTATCTTATTCACACAATGAATCTGGGCAATGACCTTCACTTTAACAGCTGATGCAGTCAAAGAACCACATATCACAAACATCTGTGTCAGCCTCAGTGAAATACTGCGAGCACTAAAACAAATCAGTAGCTACAGGTTTCCATTCCAGCACATATTTGGCTGATGAGGGAGTACCAAACAACATCACAAACCTATTTTTTAGCCCATAAACATCTCCATTAAACTCAATTTGGTAGAAACAACTTGTAAGAGGTGAAGTGACTGGCTGTATGGACTCCTGCTGGTCCATTTTAGTACATTAAGCTCTCTGTAAAAAGTATCTATGGGGCTCTTATGAACCTGAAATTCTTGTCAAATCTGTTTGCTACAGAAAAAGACCTCACTGCTGGCTCAGTCACAGCACCTGAACTGACTGGTTTTGGAAGATGTGTGAAGAGACAGTGTATACACATCATGGATGTGGCTGACATTTCAGCTTACAGCCCAAAATATCCATCAGGGAGTACAAAGCAATTACATACTCTCATCTTGACAGAAGGGAGGGGTTGGAATTTGCTTTCCTAATCATTCAGGGCTCTGTTTGCTAAGGGTCTGAGGTAACTCCCACATATTAATAATAATCCAATGGATTTACAGGCATGGATTAGGCTCAGAGAGACCAAACACCTGCAAGTGTTCCAGGCCAGACTGGACAAGATTTTAAGCAACCTGGTCTAGTGGAAGATGCCCATGCCCATGGCAGGGGGACTGGAACAAGATGATCTTTGAGGTCCCTTCCAAACCAAGCCATTCCCTGATTTTACATGGGCATAGGGGATCTCAGCCTCAATGTGTGTAAGAGGCCTTAAAACACTCTGAACATCAAAAAATCTGAGCTCTTCACTGAGACAGAGTTTCATCTGTGCCACTGATTTTAATGGTAAGGTTTTCACAGCCCAAGACCACCAGTCATACACAACTTGAAACATTCTGAAACCCTACCACATAAAAGGTGTAATTTTTCCATATTTTCATAAAATTCTTTCTGTTGTCAGTTACCATTCTATAAAATCAGAATGAGCTTTATTTTGAGGAAACCAACAGTAAAAACTGATTAAGTTTGTATTCGTTTAGGGGGGAAAAGGAAGTATTGCAGTAAATAATCAGAAGACTGACAGCTTATCTCAGTCTTTATTGTTTTACAGTCCATCAGCATTTCAGACCTGACAGCCTCTGCTGAGGTACCAAATCCTGGTATCCCCAGCTCTTCCCAAAAATGGAAAAAGAAAGTCAGGATTCATAGAGCAAAACCTGAAGCCCACAACCTCAAGTGTAAAGTTAGGACACAGTACATTGCAGGCAGCAGGCTAAGAATAACAGAACAAACTCAGGAGGAGAGAATTAACAATAAAACACAGGAACTCTGACTCTCCCTCCACAACATTACCTAATTCTAATGTCACGAAGAAGAAAGCAGAGCGAGCGTGTGTGCAAGAGATAACAGGCTGTCACAGCACCGCTTCCGCTCAGCGCCAGAAAATTAAAGTTTGATTATTCAGTAGAAGCTGAGCCGATCTGAGAGTCACACCAGTGTCCAGTTCACAGCGCAACTTACCTTCACAAAGAGCTCAATTTCAGGGTCCTTTCCTTCCCCATTAGCAGCAACAGAGTCTGTCATTTTTCACCCCCAAGGCTACCAGCTGATCTCTTGATATTAAGTGGCAAAAGGAGGTTTCAACTGCACGGCGTGTGAGTTTCCCTTCTGAACTGCTCCCACAAAGCTCTTAAAACATCACTTGTAATGATAAAGCTCGAAAGGAGTGGAGTAAACAAGTTGCAGGCAATTAAGTTAATAATAATTAAGAAAAGGCAGGCAGCAGAGGAGCAGTCCCTCTTACGGTAGTTCTTCAGAGCAACAAGTGCTGCTGTGCTCTGGTACGGTATCCTCATCTGTCAGAGCTGCAGCCCTCGCTGCCTGCCCAAAATAGCCCAGAGCATAAAAAAACAGAGGGTGGGGTTAAACTCATAGGGGAGGAGACAAGCTCCTGGTACCTACGGCAAGATCAGTCTCTGAACAAATAATTCTGCTCTTCCCTGTTTTCAGGGTTTCTGTTGTTCCCTCCCTCATTCTACAGCTGGGAGCACCAGGGACAGGGAAGAAGGAAGTCCTGCAGCCGGGCTGGTTTCGTTGCTTTAAGCAACAGTGATGTTTTTTTCTGCTTTTCTGAAGGGTGTTTGTCCTGCCTCTAGCTGTTCAAAATCCTAATATTGTTATTGCTAAGAAAGGTAAGAGAAACAGAGCCTGTGCACTGGCTGTTGGCTCAATCAAGGAATGGGAAGAAAAGCAGAGCTTTGCCTCAGCAACCCCCACCATGTGTGTGGTACAAAGTGGTACAGAAGCCAAAACTGAGTTCTCAGGTGAGAGAAGCACCTGTGATGTGACCTCTGCTGATGGAGCTCAGGAACAGAGGAATGGGAATGTTTGGGTCCCATAACTATTTCTAAGCATGTCCCTCTGTGTTGTAGAGGGGGGACAGGAGGGCAATGATTTGCTGGGTGGAGCATAGGAGAACAGTTCCAAGGGCCTCAGCCTGCTGCTGACAAACTGCTGTCATCCCTACTCCCTTTCCTTTGCCCTGCATTCCTTGCGTGACTCAGAGGGCACCGCACAGCAGCTCTGAGCATGAGGTGGCACCTATAGAAAGTCCTGACACAGCCAAAAGGCACGAAGGGAGGGAGTGCTGGCACAGGAGGGGACAGCAGTTAGAGGTGAAGGGGTCAGTGGCACCTCCTCCTCGTCCCCATCCCTGCCTGGAGGGACTTTGTGTCCTCCTGCCCTCGGGAAGTCTCTCCCTACGCTTCTGCCCCTGATCCTGTTTCAGGACTGCCAAAGCTCTGGCTCACAGGTTGTTGGCAGCTCAAGGTGCCAGACATGAGCAGTTTTACCTTCCCCTTCTGACACAGAGGTGCCTTTTGGGGAGGGTTTTGACATGATCAAACACTCGCCGTTCCTGAAAGCGCTCTTAGCTGTGTGCTTCTGTGATGATCTCCAGTTCTCTCTGGAGGCATTTGTCACAGCTCCAGAGCAGTCACAATCAACACCTCTATGGCCCTTTGGGTAGGTTCCATGGGAATTTTCCCACAACAGCTGCTTCATGTGCGCTACGTGAAGAACTGAAATGGTTAACAAGTAAATCTCATTATGCTGTTGCAACTGTAATTACAACATAATCATAATTATAATTACTGTAAAAGTATGCTTATGGTTTTTAGATCTAATTAGCACTCATTCAAATAACTGGAAGGTTAACTATAAGAGAATTAAATGTTATTACTCCTTTGATTTCAAATTTTTACATGTAATTTTTGGACTAGGCACATTAATTACCAAACATTTAGAGTACAATTATTCTTAAGCCTACCGGCAAGTTTCCAAGGACAAGTTTTAAGTGTACTTACATGTGGCAGAAAGAATCATTGCATTGTAATTATGCATTACAGTTATAAAAGCCTGCCAAAAACTTAAGAGTAATCACTGTATCTCTAAAATGCATCCCTAAATAATGCATTCTTAACTATACAATTATAAGCTTTTGGGATTTGCTGAAAAATTGTTTTGCTCTAGCACCTTGTGGCAACATAATTTCCCTTTAATAAGGGTTCCTGGGAACAATGGGAAATGGATCATCTTGACTGAGGTTACCTGTAGCTCCAGCCTCACTGAAAACACTGTTTTGATATAGGCAAGTGGTTTGAACAAGTTATATCATAGGACCATTGGCTCTGGAAAAGTAGATACTGCCAGCTATGAGCACAGTAATGAGGTAATGCTGCTAATGCTAAACCAAAGGGTAGAAATAAAATCAGCTTTCAAAATATCAGCACTTACAAGTTAGGATGCATGTGACCTATTTAGATGTCTATTTTAGAATGAAAAACTATGCCCTAGAAGTGTCTAATTTTTTTCCATTGAGCCCAGGGTAATGAGATAAACATTACAAATCAAACAAATCCTGCAGTAATTTTTAAGTAGAAGAAATCTTGGCTTTAGAGCCTGATTCCTGTGCTTGTGCCATCCCTCACTCCAGAAGTTGTGCGTGCCTTGCGCTTCTGAAAGTCCAACTCTAGATGTAGCAATTTCAGTAGAGCCTCAATGTGTTGAAACATTCAGATCCTTCCCTCTCAATTACTCTCTGGGTTTAGTGGTGTGTTCTAATTAGTTTGCAGACGAAGATTATTGTGCTGAGGCTCAGCAAAGCAGAAGGGAAACTTTGCAATACAAAGGGAGCAAAGGTGCCCTGCAGCCATTTCCATCCTAACCCAGATATAAACTGCTGCAGGGACAGGTCAGATCCCACCTGGCTCGGGGTATTCTGGGCAGTGCTGCCACTGGAAGGTGCCTTCCCCATTTGCTTCCACCTCACCCCCTGCCCCAGGACCTGATATAAAAAAACAAACAAACAAAAAAAAAAAAAAAAAAAAAAAAAAAAAAAAAACAACCTCTGCTTTACAAAAATATCCCCATGGAATCCCTAGAAGAGACCAAACATAACAGCCAACATAACTTGTTCATATAATGCTGTTTTTTTGAAAAAGAGATTCTGGAAGCTGAATTTAGGATAAACATTGTAGAAGGCAGTGAGTAGGAGGAAATATATATAGATGCATATATATATATTTATATATGCACTGCTTTAGGAATCTATTAATGCATTTACTGCTTTTCTGTCATATAAAACTGACTTATCGCTTACATCTGGGTGGAACCTTTCTGACTATAATGGTTTTTAGTGTCTACACAGCTCTTTTGTGTGTTATGAAATCAGCTCTTTCTTCAGCCAAATTAAGGGTAAGATACTGATAAATAATTAGTACACTCTCATTTTACTGCAAAGAATGAGTCACTTAGTTTGGCCTATCATTTTCTCACAAGTCAGAAGTAGCAGAGGCTTTAAGTTACATGCAAGATCATTAGACACTGAATTATGAACTCCAAGTCATTATAATGTGAGGTTTATGAGATATAGAAATGAATATGAGCACGTCATCCCATTAATAAAAGAAGAGAACAGCTTCAGAAAAGGAACAGCCACGTCCCTACGTAAGACCTCTATTGTAGGTGAACCCTGATGCACTATCAGCTTTCACAGGCCTGATCCAAGCTTCACTTCCAGCAAAGATTTGTCCCAAGGGGGTGAAGCAGAGGCCAAGCATCCAGAATGTAACTCTATCAGTTCTCCTGCACACTGCTACGTTACCAAGAAGGATCAGAGCACAAAGCACATCCATCCCCCAGTGCTTCCATCCAGCTCCTTCCATCAGAGCGGGTATTGCAAGTTTTATACGACACAGGAGATGTTTCTCATTGTTGTGATGAAAAGACGTAAAAGCTTGGTGCAGCTACAGTAAATGCAGCAAATGGTATTTGGGGCTATGATTTCACCAGAGAATTATTTAACGGCTTAGATGTCAAAAAACCCCATACCTAACCTGCAGCCAGGGTGGTTTGAACAGGTTATGGAAACATCCCTTCCAGAGACAGTTCTGAATTACTGGAAATTTCCAACTGTATTTATTGGATGCTAGTAGTTTTGATATGCAACACACTTAACAAGTTAACAACTGCAAGGAATCAATCCAGTAATTTTTATTTTCCCTTGAGTACACAATGTGTAACTATTGATTTCTTGTCTGAATTTCAGAAAAAATCAAAAGATTTGTCTCAGATATTTGGGGCTAGACAGCAGGTTCCTCTCCCCAAATGTACAAGACATGCAAGGACATACAAAGCTCTTCTCATCAGCCTCATGCCAACATTGGGTGAACAGATACTTTCCCTTGACTCTAAAGATGTACAGTACTGCAAAATGTGTTGGTTTGATGGAAGAACTTTGAATTTGTTCCTTTTTGTGAATTTTCCCACAATCAAGGTAATGGAAGAAAAAACATCAAGAGATACAAAAACAACTGTGCAGCCTGAATGTTCCAATAAATGGCATGGGATAGGATGGAAAAGCGTAGACCAGAAAACTTTGTACTTCGTTAACTGGCCAGTTTGAGGTAACCCACTCTATACCCACCCCCAGATATTATGAATCCATCACAGCCATGAGTTACAGCAGCTCTCCTTTATCTTTTTATTAAAAAGCATTATTTTAGCTCTAAAATTATCTTGTTGAAACTCTTCTGTTTAGCAGAATGAATAAGTTCAAACTGGAGTTTTGTAAAGTTCTAGTCCAAAACCATGGAATTATTTTTATATATAGTTATGTTTTCACATGGATGCAGCATCAGACCTTGCTGTAACATTAATAAGCATTAACACCTTCAAGAGAAAACCTGCTTGCTGTTCAGTGTGAAGAGGGGTTGCATTATGGATTATGATCTCAGTGCTCACATAGAGACAGCCTCAGGTACCCATTTGTAAGAAAGTGGCTCTGAAAAGGTACAAAATCATCTCCTAATGCTGCATTCAGTACAGAGGCTTCTAGAGGGCAGTGGTTTATTTCCCTATCATTCCAAAACCAACATTTCAATTAAAAACAAAAGATACTTCCAATAAGGACTGAGACTGCTCTGGAAAGTGGTATTGTAGGAGATACAATGGAGAGCATGACAGATTGTCCCAAACTGTGGGCCATATGGATAATGCAGCTGATGAAAGGAGAAATGCAGAAATCCTCAGCCCTTGCTTTTCAAAATGAATCCTCCATGCTATCAAGTGTGCTGAAGAAAAACAGCACCAGGTAACTGTGATGCACCCATTGTTGTTGACTCACTAGTGTCATAGAACTAGTTACATTATTTTACTTCCAAGTCTGCAACAGAGTAAGTAATACCTATTCCTGTCTTGTTTTACAGGAGTTCATCATGCAAGTCCCTTTTTAGATTATTTCTGTTCACTTCTTTGTATGCTTCTTATCATAAATTAAGTCTAAATTAATTAAGACTTGAAGTATGAATATGCAAACTAGGATTAAATCCCTCCCAAAACAAAAGACCAGCACACAATACACGACTTTAATCCTGATTTATGAATTATTATTTACAGAAAGTGTTCAAAATGGCATGTACAACTCGTGCACATCTCAGGCTAGGCTTCAATCGCTCCCAGGAACTGAGGCTCAAAGAATGCATAGTTGCTGCTGATTTCACTGGACACATTAGTGTTTCACACTGTTGTGTAGCAAACAATTTGGCTGAGAGCTGAATTTACTTTCTTTGTTCTGATGCATATTATATCTAAAAGTTGAAGCCTTCAGCAGCTCAGTTTGAAATTACCCATGACTCAGGCTAGTCCCCATGGGTTCACACACTGGCATCAGCACCTGCACAGCAGGTTATGTGCATGGATCTGCACTGTGGGTTTCAGAATCCTCTGTGGTATATGTACTGTTTGGCTTAAGAAAAGGGCCTCTGGATTTTTGCTCCCTGTTAAACTCACACTGGATCAGTCTGAAATAGCAGGGCTCAACATCCTTACATCTCTCTGTGGCAGCAAAGTTTAACCTCTGCAATGGTGATGCCGCAGGTCAATGGCAGTGCTGCTAGCCTGGGTTAATGCAGCTGGCTGACCTTCAGTGAACTGAAGGACTCTTCCATTCTCCTTAATAAATTGCCTTCATTCATTTTTCATTTCACCTTTTGGTACTTCTGTGATAAACTTTCCACAGAGTTTGCCAGCTCACTTGCCTTAGTGCATCACTTCAAGCTGTTATGAAATGAATGGTGGGTTCTTTGTTCTTTTTTTCCTTCCTAAGAACTTCAGAGTAAGAGTTCAACATCTTGCAGCACCTAAAGTTGACTTGGTGATACTCCATTTTAGGTTTGTTTTGGTGGGTTTTTTTTTTGTGGTTTTTTTTTTTTTTTTTGTTTTGTTTTGTTTGTTTGTTTTTCTGGGTTTTTTTTGTGTTTTTTTTTGTTTGTTTTTGGTTTTTTTTTTTTTTTTTTTTTTTTGCTTGAGGACCCTTTTCACTGCAGAGTTAATGCAAACAACCAGGATGAATTGAAGCAAGGTGATGAGTTATGAACAGATGTGAACTTCTCTTCTGAAAATACACTTTACATTAGCAGATTTTTGCTGGTAACCATCACATTAACAGATTTTTGCTGGTAACCATCACATTAACAAATTTTTTCTGGTGACCAGCAAACCCAGCTCATTAGGACTTCAAAGAACATGTCCCACATCCTTAAGTGAAAGATGGATGTGGTAATTCTTGAAAAGGTGGCTGGCTTAAGACCAACAGTAAATTTTTAGTGTAATTCAACACTGAGCACAGTCTAAATAACAGTGGTGCCTTGTTTAAGTCTGTCAGAACTGGGAATACTGGGTAGTCTAACTAGAAGAACATAAGGGGTTTTTTTGCCTCTTAAGTGGAAGATTTTCCAAAAAATGTCCATCTTTTGCCAAAATCACAAATTTTCACAGAGCATGTAGCAGGTATCACTTTTGTAAGAAAAGTGTGGACCCTTGGCCACTGGCTGCAATATCTGGGAGCAACCTCACAGACCACCAAAATGTGAAAACCCAGTTTGTCTTTGCAGTGTCACTGCTTTGACCTTGGTGACAACTCTGATGCAATTCTGTAGAAAATGGACTAGGTTTTCTTGTGAGACCTATATCAGCTGGAAAAGTTCTAATGAGATATGGACTCCTTTACTCATTATTAGCAACTTCTACCCATTTCTAGCCAAGCAGCAAATCAGAGTTGATACCAGACTAATTAACAAATATATATAAAGGTATCTCATGATGTTGAGAGAAAACTAAATTTCCTTGCAGAGGGTGGCAGCAAACAGAGACTCCCCAGTTAAGCCTTGCCTACAGGTTCATGCAGAAAATTGACCTTCAGAGAGGAAAAGCAGAGTTCAGAAGGGTGAAGTTGTGTGTGTTGTGAGGTTTGACTCCTCTCAGCTCTGCATCTCGACTTGGTGGAAGTCACTGTGAGGGAGTTTCAATCATCTCTGACCATGCTGGGTCTCCTGACCAGAAAAAGATGACTTTAGCATACAGAATTATCAAACCAACACGCTCTGCAATTATCTCATATCTCATGAGAGATCTAGCAATTAAGCAACAAATTAAAAGGTAACAGATAGCCCTGACAGAATCAAAACTGAAAGCAAGTTAGCCATGTCATCTATTACTCTGCCAAGATAGTATAAACCTTGCACTTTATTATTGTAAACCAGAAAAAAAAAATTAAAATGCTGTAATGAAAATGAAGGAGAATCTACACATATAAACTTTATAGTGCAAAGCTTCGTAAAATCAAACAGGAGGACTCAGAGCCACTGGAAGTAATACATGTGGGAATAGTTTATTGATAGGGCTGATAGTGCCACTGATTTTTAATGCTTCCTAATTCTTTCCCCATTTACACCCTGTTTTCAAGTCAGTGTAACTTTTGCCAGACTTTAAAAAGGGAGCTTTTCAACACTGGTGTCTTCTTTATTCATCCAAAGGACTTCAGACACCCAAAGATTTATCCTGCAATGCACTCAGCCACTGAACTCACTGATTCCCCAGGCAACATCTTAAAACAAAAGCTTGAAAGTGAACAAAAATGCAAGGAAATGACCCAATTTCCCCAGAATCAACAGCAAGCTAAGAATAGATTCCTGAACTCCTCAATGTCAGCTTAGTCAAGCCATTGTCAAATGAAAATACATTTGTTTTCCCAAGTGTTCAGAACTCCATTGTCATGGAGTACGCTCTCCATACAGGTGATTATGTGAATATATCTACAAGTACAACATTCTTGTACACAGTATTCTACAGGCACACTTCCAAAGACATTCCACCAGCCCACCTGTCACGCTCTGCTTGGAAAATCTGCCCTTCAGTCTGTTCCCTTTTTCTTTCTTTTTTTTTTAATACAAAATGCACTTGGTTACCATCCCCATGAGTCACACAGCCCAGTCTTGACAAGTTAATTGTTAAGTGGAATTAGGCAGCAGAATGTTCTTTGGTCACATCCTTGCAGGGACTTGCAGAGCACGGCCTCCTCCCTGGCTGGCAGTCGAGAAGGGAATGCCAGGGTGCCTGAGCTGCCGGCCGCGCTTTTATACCGGGGCTATTTTTAGCTGTTATCAGCCGCGGGTGCGGGGCCAATCCGCGCCCGGGGCCGCACAGAAACTCTGCCCTGGCCAAACTTCACTCGCAGCAATCTCCCAGGGAGGAGCCAAGTGACTGAATTTGCTGCTCTGAACGTGAGCTGTTCTTTATATGGGCTCCTGCAAGGCGCCAGCACAGCAAGGACGCGCGTTAGAACCATGAGGAAGTTACTGATTCAACAGATAAGCATCCTGCCTATATTTGGTGAAAATGAGTGAATTTAAGATGCCTCATGAAGTCCAATAAGTGATGCAGTCATTCAGTATGATATACATATAAATCAATCTCTGGTGTTTTTACAAAGGTGGTGATTTTTATGTCACCTTATAACTATGTACGGTGTAAGTGGAAATTACTTACTGTGATTATTTACAAATCCATGTGCTCACCAAAGAAAGAAAAGACAGATTGGTGCCTCTTCCAAACAGGCCACATGGTGTATAATAGACTTTTGACACTGGACCTTTCTCCAGCATATTCTTTTAGTAACTTTTCCTGGAAATATGCCCTCATAGTAACTTTAGGCTTTGAGAAATTAATTTGAAATGGCAATAAAAATGTGTATTAAAATTAGGAAGAATTTCTGATGACATTTAGAAAAATAAAGATTTTATAAGTTTAAATTAGTTCTCCTAGTATTTCTGTTTACTGAGGACTTGCCAGTATTATTTGGGCACCTCACTGGCCATTTCTGGATAACAGAGACCCTCTTGCAATGAGGGGCCACCCAAAGTATCAATGTTACAGCTAAGGATGAACGTATATTTATAGACCAAGTATAAATGTGGGCAAATATAAAACACTTCTGCTGGTCAGATTTTTAATCAAATAGATTTTAAAATTAATCCAAAAATGGTACAAATACATGTGAGCAGATGTCTGAAGAGTGATTAACTACCTATATTTTCAGATGCAAAGCTTCCACTCCTTCAATTTGCTTCTCAAGCAGCCCTCAAGCTACAGGGACACAGAGCTGAGATCTCCCAAAGCACAGCAACATAGACATTTCACCTGAAATAGAATTTGTTTACTCAAACAATCATAGGTATCTTAAAACAGGAGGTTATTAAAAGATTTTTTTCTTGCTTGTTTAGTTTAGCTATAAAAGCAGAAGCAACCTGAGACAAGATGCAGCTGTGAAAAAAAAAAAAAGGCACCTTTGTGGAAAGAAAATATGTGGAGAAGAGGATTACTATGACAACTGGCAGAAATGGAGACAAAAAGGATTGGCTGATTTAGCCCCAAAACATCTGAGGTTGTCTGAGCCTAAACTGATTTTTAAAAGAGCAAAATGCATGATTGACTACTAATGGACCATACTGGCGCAAGAGCAAGGATGCTTTCGCTGCACATAAATAAAGGTAATTTGAAAATTAAAGTGTCAAACCTTTAGAGCAGTGACATTCTGAAACAGATTTCCAAAATGAATAATAATAGTAATAGTTTCTAAATAGACCTTGATCACTTTATGAATGAAGTATTGTATTATGAAGCTGTCTGTAACAGAATACTCAATAAAATGTTCCAGAAAGTCACATCCAGTCCCATGAATTTCTTTTTCAGATTACCTAGAATCCCCAAAGAAACCATCTTGGTCAGTGTGCAGATTTCTACCTTTCTGTGCCTCATCTTTTATAAACATGTAACCAGGAAGATAATGGTTTTCCCTCAGAAGATGTGTTCTTGAGTTTTATTTCATTAACACCTGCATGGAGCCTGCAACAGAAAATCAATTAACTTGTAAATCAAAATCCTGGTTTTGAACGCTGCTGGATGTACTGGAACCAAACCTGTACACTGACAAATTCACTTCCCAGCTATCCCTGAGCACGTCATTGTAACATCATCAATGTCACTGACGTCTTGCACTATCAGAGATATACCAACAGTAAAAATTCACCTACAATTGTTTCGTTAATTGATATGAAAAAGATCATCTAGAGATCTAAATATAAAAATCATACCTGCAGATGACAAATAAATGACTCATTTTAGAGTGACACACTTCCTCCTTTTCTTCTGCCACAGAAGGCAGCTTCATACAGGTTCACAATATTTTCCACAAAGAAGTGGTAAATATTTTTTATATTGCCACAATACATAAAAATATTTATATGTCTCTTTTCAGCCACAAACAAAGTTATGAGAGGACATTGTCTAATTCTAAATGAACTAGTAAATACAGTGGCAGAACAGGGGAAATTTTGCCTTCAATGCAGGGTCTTATGACCCAAAGAAACAAAGACTTTTTCTTTTCCCAATTAAAATCTTAATCTGTGTTTGAAGCAGTATCTAGGAACTCAAATTTAGTATGTTCAGTTAGCTTTTCTCTTCTACTGTGGTGTCTGAAATAAAATGTGATTCTAAAACAAATACAGTTGAAAGACACATATGGGGATTGGTGTTAAAAAAAAGATAAGATTTGATTGAAGTTAAAGGAAGAGTGCTGGATCTCAGTCTTTGAAAGATGATAAAATGTATTAGATAATTTTGTCTGTTTAATTTAGACTGTAAGTGAAATGCAGAAGTGTCCAACATTGCACTGTTTGATCACTGTTGCACTTCAGTTGTTGCTGAGTGGGGACTCTGAAACAATAAGGGAAGTTAAATAGCCTGAACAAACTCATCAATCCAAAAATTATTTCCAGATGTCAATTACCAGAATTCACTTCTAGTCTAATCTAGTCATCCAAGATTTGTATTTAAACTGTCACTGGTGGAATTCAGTTTATTTAACTTCAGGTGACCAGGCCATTGTTTTCAGTGAAAGTTTATGGCTTGATGCAGTTGCCTAAGCCTAGATACCCAGCAGCATTTGATAGGATAGCCAAGGAAATCCATAAACATATATGAGACTGGATTTATGGGACACTCCAGAGGTAGCTGGAGGCCAGGAAAGCCTTTAGACATCTAAACCAGCAATGGATGCCCGTGGTTGGAAAACTGAATTAGGCTCCGCTCCATACGATGAACAGAGTCGACCTAACAAGGAACCTCCCTCTACAGGTGGTGCTTGCACTTGGCCACAGGAATTAACATCCCATCATGGTATTTCAGATAGCTTTTTGTTGCAAAAAGACTGCAGAGGTGTAGTTAATGGCTTACAGACACACCTTCAGTTGGATGAGCCAAATCCAACCCTTGATATCTAAAGAAAACAAAGAGGAGAGCAGAAATGCTGCTTTCCTCTTGCAGACTCCAAAATAATTGACATATTATCATCACCTGTTGCTCTGCAGGGATTATGCATTATTTTATGTTTGTGAAATATTAGTCTCAGTAGAGCTGCTCTTTAGGGACTTCTGAAATAACCAATTTGAAATAATACAAGTTGCTGTGTTTTGGACAGGATTCATTTAACAGGTGACAATACTGCTACACAGGTAAGTTTTCAAGGCCAGCAAAGGAGTACTCAATCCACAAATCCAAACATTTTTCACTCCAAAAATGTAGGTGCTGAGATGTTTCAAACGAAAAAAACAGTCCATGCTGGGATAAGAGCCTTGTTTTCAGAACATCAAAGAGGGTATCACAAGATGAAATGTATATGAGGAAAATAAATGAGTAAATAAATCCTGCTTTAATTTTCTCTTGGTGTGACCTACATTATTTACATTGTGTTTGCCATTGCTGCAATCACTCTGCAGGCACAATTTCCTAGATAATCCAGGTCTGTATTTTGAAGCTGTTGCTACGCTACTACGCTGTGCCCGGACACCGCTGTGGCTGGAGCCACACACTGAGGGGGGCACAGGAGAGCCAGCTCAAAATTGATTCACAGACCTTTCTGCAGGTGCCTGAGTGAGGCACAGACTCAGCAAGGGTTGGAACCAAGACCTTTTACCCTTTGTATCCAAAAGATTAAGCAAACTGCTCTGCCCTGCTGCCAAAACACACGTTCTGCTCGTGACTGATAGTTGGGGGACTGGGTGTTATCTGTAACAGAACGGGCGTCACTAGTCTTTTCAAACACACACACACACACACACACACACACACACACACACACACACAGAGGATAATTCAGATAGACATAAATCCAGCTGTGAAGAGACCCACAGCACAGTTTTCCTCCTCAGAAATAAGGATTAGTAGCTATTAGGTTTATATGTGAAGACTAAAGAGATTACCAGTCTGCTGTACATGACAGGGTAGAGGAGGGAGCCATAAAGCCATGCTGGGTCTGCACAGTGGTGTGGAGGTGTTAGAGGTGTATCCTCATTTTCTGAGTTAGCAGAGCAAAAGCACTGCTGAGGGTGTCCTTCACACTGGATTTATGTCAGAGCAGTTCTCTGACTCCAAAACCATGCTGTTTTCAGTGAGGGGTGATCAGAGTCTGATCATACCACTAAGAGAAACCTAAATTCTCACAGAAGAGAAACCTAATATTCTCCAAGTCAAATGGCAGCTGCAAACTGCGCACTACGACTGTATTATACCTGCTTGCAAATGGGCATGTAACAAATGGTTGAGACTGTCACTGAAGCATTTATTGGGAAAATCACAGGGCTACTGGAGGAACCATATAAATGTTAAAGGACTCAAAAATATGTTAAAATAGATCAGATAAAGTGTCCTGACTAGAGAGTTGGATAAATGATGAATTAATGAGGTGCTTGCTGTAGTAGTTTTTATTAGCACTGCTATTTGCACTACCTGTATCTCCAAACTGGAGCATAAGAATTGTATAAATTAACTGGAGAAAGACTGGAAAAGGTCATAAAAATGACCCTTAAAACAAAACAAAAACAAAACAAAACAAAACAAACAAAAAAAAACACAGACCACAACACATCAAACTACTCAACATTTAGAAATGATGACTCAAGCTTGAAGGCAAGCTGAAGGATTTGTTTAGTTCAAGAAAACAAAGACTGAAGGAAATTTGATTTGTGTCTTCTGTATACATAAAAGTCTTGTCTATTAAAAAGAAAAATAGCATAATTCAGAGAACAGAATTTTACTAAAGGAAAATAATTGTCTCAGGACAAAAATTAAGCATTGACAGAGACTAATTGGTATAGGTGCTGAATGGGCAACACTGAATGTTCCCAAAGAAGCATCTGTTAGGGACACTCTAGATAAGACTGAGAGCAGAAGGACACATCACTTGGTGTTCCAGATTTGTATTTCTATAGTTAATTGTACTTGTAAGATATCGTAAGCTATTTTTAGGAATAAAGAACCATTAATTTCATTTTAATTATCAAAACAGGTATCACGTTAGGATATTGGCTCTTCATGAGGAATTTCCTGCTGTGTACATGTCAACTTCAGCATCTTGGTCTGTAAATCTGCCAAGATTGGAAGATTCTGAAAATAGTTCTTGGATCTTTTCCTTGCTCAGGTTGCTCAGTTAACACTATTTAAAAGGTGGATTATGAATCACTCAACCTTTTTCTAAGGTTATTAATAAGACCAAAATAATATTTGCTTACGTCTGTTAGATTTATTATTTATAATATTTTTAAAGGCTAAAATGTTATAAAAAGACAAACTACTATAATTTTGTGTACATATGGAGAGTTACAGCTGCCACCTGGCTTCAGCCTGAATTTACCTTTCTACCTGCAAACCTTGGTGGAGAAGATATGGCTGAACACCAGCCTCATGTGCTGTATTGGAGTCAATCAGAAGACTAACTGGCTTCCATTGCTAGGAGGTCATCCAGATATGCTTACAAATATCTAACAGCCCAAACCTGCAAATAGAGTTGTTTTCCTCTATAGATTATGAATGTAGTAAGAAATGCTCAGTTCTGCTCAGCAAAACACCAGTTTAACCACTAACTTCGGACTGGACATCCATGTGGTTCTGCTCTCTTCAAATTATATGTGCTTAAAATTAGATTTGTCCTGTGACTTCATGTTCTGAATCATTAATACACATCCCTAAACAGAATTTTCTCAACAGATACCAGAATGCTTCATAAAATAAGAGAAAAGCCAACTCATTAGGAAAAAGTGTGATTTTCCCAGTGACAAAATGAGTCTCACTGCCCCTGTAAGGAACAAGATCTGTCATTCACAACAGTTCAGCTCAGCCTGGGGAGTCAGTAGGGAGCTAGCACAGAGTTAGCTGTGGCACCAAGTTGGAGTCCTCAGACTTTCCTGGCTTGGAAATCAGAGAACCACAGACTCACAGAACTGGTAAGGTTTGAAAAGACGTTTAAGATCAAGTCCAACTGTCAACCAGCACCACCACCATGTTCACCAGGTCCTCAAATGCCACATCCACATCTTTTTGGATGCCTAGGGATGGTGACTCTACTTCCCTGAGCAGCCTGTTCCAGTGCCTGACAACCCTCTCCATGAAAAAAAAAAAAAAAATTCCTAATATCCAACCTAAACTTCCACTGGCACAACTTGAGGAATTTTCTGTCACCTTGCCACTTGTTACATGGGAGCAGAGCCCGACCTCCACCTGGCCCTGCCTTCCTTTCAGGGAGTTTGGAAATCAAGAGCGCCCCAGCTCCCTCATCGGACCTGTGCTCCAGACCCTTCCCCAGCTCTGTTCCCTTCTCTGGACACACACCAGCCCCTCCATTTCTTTTTTGTCATGAGGGGCCCAAAACTGAACCCAGGATTTGAGGTGTGGCCTCAGCCATTCCCAGCACAGGGGGACAAATCACTGCCTTGGCCCTGCTGGCCACACTATGGCTGGTGCAAGCCAGGTGCCATTGGCCTTCTTGCCCACCTGGACGCACCTGGCTCATGTTCAGCTGCTGCAGCGGCACCCCCAGGTCCTTTTCCAGCTTTCCAGCCACTCTTCTCACAGCCTGCAGCACTGCAGGAGTTGTTGTGACCCAAGTGCAAGATTTGGCACTTCAAATGAGGGAGTGGGAAACATCTTGTTGGAAAACAAAAATGTCCTTTATTTTCCAGCTCCTGACTTAATGAAATTTTACAAAAGGATACCATGATTCCAAACAGAAACAGCTAAATGCATAGGTTCTGATTCTTAAATATAAGCACTGGTATCCACTAAAAGGACAAGAGGCAACAAACACAGATTCAGATACACAGTTTTAAATTCTATTTAAAACAGTTTTACTATGAGGGTAGGACATTAGAATGGTTGCACAGAGAAGTTGTGGTTTCTTCATCTTTGAAAATATTGAAAACCAAACATGACCCTGAGCAAGATGTAGGTGATCCTGCTCTGAGTAAGGAGTTGGACAAGGTGATCTCCAGAGATGCTCTCCAGCATCCATACCTCTGTTACTCCAGTGCAGTGATCCAACAGGTGCGGGTTGATGATGCTAAACCACATTATAACATTTGTATTTTTGCCTAACACAAGGTGTTTATTGCTTAGGGTAAAGAATTGCCTTTCTTCTTTTGGGAACCGTGTTCCTATGGCACAAATGAGTACAGAGAGGCTATAATCTGTAGTCAGTCTCAGGTCATCAAAAAACAGAAGGGCAATCATTTGCTTCTGAAAAGAAAATTGGAGGACTGGTCTTTGAATAATAACTTAAGCTTCAGGAAAACAAAAAAGTTAAAATTTCCAAAGAAACCCAAACCTTCAGAACAAACATCCTGTTCAATAGGAAAATACAGTGTACAGGTGAGAAGGCTGGACCTTGGAGCTATGATTGGGTAAGGCTGTACTGTGCACTCAGTAACACAGCCCGTGTGCCAGTCATATTTGAGTTCAAATTGCAAAGGCTTTTGTTTGAATAAATTACAGAGTTATTGAAAGGGCATTAAGGTGGCTGTGACAAGCCTGGACGTGCTGGATTAATGTAAACAGATTCATGTTGTTACATGCTGCATTCTGCTGTTAAAGGCACAGGGAATTCCTTTTTTACCTTATGGCACATCCTGAAGTAGCCCACTGACATGATATAGTTACCAAGCACTGATAATCAGTGAAAAATGAGTTAAAGTGATGTAAAAATTTTCTTGGTGTCTAATGAATGGACTACTGTGAACATTATCCATCCAGCTGCACTGTGAGTTAGATATCATTTAATCTTCCCACTTTCTCTGGTGTTCAGTCCTCTGACACTCATGTTTCCAGTCATTCACAGAGATTTATTAGGTCTACAAGGAAAGGGAGGAATAAATAGTGGCAGAATTGTCATGATCACTATTGTCCTACAGCACCAGGTCCTGCTGTCACTGTTACTGTCTGCAGAAAAGTGCAAACCCAGATGAACCCAATTTCAGAGCAACACTGGCCTCAGGTAGGCTAGAGACCATGAGAGAAGGGAACCATCTATGGGTAATATTTATTGACACAACTGAGATATTAGTTGCCTGTGAAAGAAGCCACAGACCTCAGGGATTTTACTACTCTTGTTATATATTATTCTGTGACCTTCCATTTTACAGGCTGACTTTTGCTATCTAGATAATTAAAGAGAGCAAAGCTCGATCTGCACTCCATGAAGTTACTGCTTTATTACCTTGATACCAGAAGGATAGAAAAACAAAAAGCCAAAAACTAAACATCATCACATTCTCAAGGAGTAAAACACTGTAACAGGAGTTCAGTTCAGTCACTTACCCAGCAGCACCCAGTGCCCTGCCCACTGGGCACAGCATGGATCACCTGAGAGCCTCTGGTCTCAGCCTTTCAGCCAGGTAGGGATATCTTGGGGCTCAAGGACATCTTAAAGACACCAGGCAGTCACGTTTTGCAAGTGAAGAGAGCACAGTTTGCCTTTCTCTCTGGAGTAGTTGATAAGAACCTTTATGGGATAATCAACTACTCTGCACAACAAAAGCAAGGAAAAGGACTTTCCTTAGACCTTGTCTGACAGTTCTATTCAAAATGCCTCTCTTCTCAATGTTTCAAATTAACCCAAACAGCTGTGCTTGAATGGGAACATCTGCACACATTTCTTATTTTATCCATAGAAAAATAAGATATTGTTATTTTGAAATAAGAGGAATGTAAAGAATAAGGAAATCAAAGAGATTATTTTAAAGCCCAAATACAGGTTGCTAACACCATATAGTTGATAACAAAATGTACTCAATTGCTGCAGCTTTTAACACATACACAGGACTACATGCAGAAATATAAAAATATAAAATAGAACTAATGCCACAGCTCTTACTTTGACCATATGATCAACATGTTTTTAGCAATGACCATGATCCAGTCACAGAAATAGGACAGGTGCTGTTTCAGGGAGTCATTTAACCAAATAATAACTACTGAAAACACTTCTCATTATGTGTGGTGACAAAATCTCTTCTGCTTCCAAAGCCCCCATGGAACGGAGAAACAGATTTTGATAATATTATTTATGTTGAAAAGTGACAAACTTCATGAGGCTTTCTTGAAATAACAGAATATTATAATCATGGTGTATTGTTCTATTCAAGGTACACAAGATCTTGAACATTTTTATATAGTTAAAAAGAAGGAACCGTCAGGCCTGTGTTTCAGCCTAATAAATGTTGAGAAAGGTTAAATACAAGTGCTTTTATGAAGGGAATAATAGTGTTCGTTCAAGAACACAGGTGTTTACAGTTTTGAAACCTAACTAATCCTCTATAAGGTGAGAGAATTTGTGAAAGCGCTCTCAGTAATTGATACCTAACTGGAAATTAATGAAAATACATGTTGAAATTGTCACAGAAATACCTAAATCTAAATATTGAAAGAAATGAAAGAAAAGCTTCTTTCAGGGATGAGCATTATTTAAACTATATATTCAGTTTTCTTCATAGCACTCACAGCTATTACTTTTGAGCTCTCAGCTACTAGATAGTGAAGTGCAGGGATAGCTGAACTAGCTCAACTAAATAGTAGCAGCTTAGCTGTAACAGCAGGGAGATTTCCCAGAATAAATGAATTGCAGCAACAATCAGAATACCTACACCCTACTTCCACTTGAATGAAGAAATCCCACGCACTTCCACACAACACAAATCACCTCTTTCTTTGTTTAAAATGCAAGAGGTAAGTGAAGAGATTGGCTCCTTGCAGCAGAGTTGGGAGCAAAGCAGTGGGCAGCTGTATTTCATTCATTTGGAGGATACACATATTGATTTGAGGTTTAAAACTCGGGTATGCTTAGGAGCACCTAGGTTCTTACCTTTACAAAAACGGAAATCTCAAAATCTTCCTGAAAGTTGTTTGTTTCTCCAAAGTTATTGTTAAGGGGAAACTTGAGGGAAGTTGAAGAGTTGGTAAAAGTGCTCTGTCTCTGACGAAACTGGAAATCTGGAGGAAAATGCAGGTTGCTCTCAAACATTGTGCCCTCTACATCTTTATCTTCCAGAGTTGGGCTCATCAGATCCATCTGCTGCTGTGAGTAGTCTTCTTCAGCACCATGGTGAGATGAAGAATCATCTTCTCCATCACTTTCATGCTGAGAGGCCACAGAATTATTACCGCTATATTCTGAGTTCTCCTTACTACCATCCATGTTTTCTGGGGTATTAGTGATGGAAAAAGGGGATGCTGAATCTTCACGGACATGATCAAAAAGAGCACCCCCTTTATTTTCCTCAGAATCTGAAACCTCAGAGACAGTAGTGTTGTTAGCATTTTGATTGATATGAGTGAAGACTGGATCTTCCATGGCTGCTGGCTGGTGAGATTTGCCTGCCTGCTGGTACCTTACAGACTACAATTAAAGTGAGATGTTGACAGACAAGGCTCCTCAGGAGGAAGCAGAGTCTGTGGTGTACTTTCTGAATGCTCAGCTACACATGGCAGATCTCCAGCAATCATTTACTGAGAGCCTTGAATCAACAACTGCACTTCCACCGAAGTAAAAGGCTGTCTCACTTTTAACCCCTTTGTCAATCTGACTCCTGGAACTGTATCTCAGGAGCTGTAATCATTTGTTCCTCCAGATGTTGCCTGGGTAAGTATAGCAAAAACCAGCTGAAGAACCTATCAGTACTAGAAAGCTACAGTAAAAAAATAAGTATTCTTACATAGGAAGTCGAAAATAGTTCTACTGGAAATCTTATTTATGTAAAGAGGTAGAAATGTAGACTTTGCCCACTCACTCATATTTTCACAAAATTTTCACAAAATATGAGTGAGTTTTTTCACAAAAACTTCAAGGAAAAGCAAGGCAAAACTGCCTCAATAATACAAGCAATCATCTACAACATTTTAGTGGTTACTTACAAAATCATCAACAACTGAAGATCATTTATGAAAAAATACCAAAAAATATAAAGGGGTAAATTTTAACTCTTTCCAACATTGCCATGCATTCACTTTGGGGGCCACACATTTCACATTTGGCATTGTCCTCCTCTGAACTATATAAACTAGGGCCAAAACTGTAAAAGCTCTCATAAGCTGCACTGGGAATACAGGAAAAGAAAGCAATGAAGAAGTATTAATCATGTATTAATTACATATATATAATGCATCAAGTAATTATAATCACATTTTGGTTATGTATCTCCATGTTGTAAGACATACACTATAGAAATCTAGTTTGCCACCTTGTGTATACAGTTCCTTCTCTAATGAATGGAGAGACACACCAAACTGCACAGAACATAAAGTGGGTGAATACTGCCAGGTTTAGCATAGAATTAACTGCCCTTATAGAGATAGAGACACATTCTAGAGCGACTGAATTTAACAGAGCTGAAACTTCTGAAAGATCCAAACCTTCAGTTATCAAATTATTATAAAGTTACCAATCTATTAAAGTCATGAGAACTTCAAGCCTTATTGAAAAAAACTTTTGATCTCTGTGTTTACTGCATCTGGATTACATAGATTATTACAAGAATTCTTATAAACTAATTATATTTAATCTTTTGGGGTTGAGTCAAAAAGAAAATGAAGGTGTTTTCCTCCTGACCCAACCTTGTAACTTCCTGAGAGGTAACTGCCACAGCCAGGTTAGATTTCTTAAAGAAATAAAGAAGAGAAGTGAAAGAGAAAGATGGTAATTCAAGCCATTCCGGGCAGAACAAGAGGGGAACACAAGCTGTTTCATAGTGTAGGATAGCAGGTGCAGCCTGCCTGGGATTTATGACTGTAGTTAATTGCCATTACACTTATATTAAGAAGTTTAGAATACTACTAAAATTAAGTATCAAAAGCAAACCACTATTTCATCTTACTTAAACTTAGGGCTCCTAGATAACCTGAAAAGTGCCACGGTCATGATCACAACCAAGTTTAATCACTGTGATTGTACAGTACAAAGATGGAGGTAAGTATCAGAGATCAATGAGGTCTCTTAGCTCACGAGGGCATTTCTGGCCTGCTGCAACTCAAGGACTTCAAGGATACATTACCCATTACCAAGGCCTAATTTCAACACTTATTACCCCCACATTCCTGCCTGGCACAAGTAGGCCATCACCAAACAGGACAAAGCACATCTCTTTACATTAGCTGTACGTAACTCAGCCACAATTCCTCATGTGGAAATCCTAACTCAGATTCTGAAATGTGTGCTGTGTAATCTGTCTTGCAAACTTCTAGCACTCGAGACCAAGACTAATGATAAGACTGATTTAAAACCATAAGCTTAAATTACTGAAGCTCCAGAAAATTCAGAAAAGCAATAAAACAGATGGTAAGTTTTATAAATTCAACTTCTTTTAGGACTACTTTTCACTTCTAAGAAAACACTTGGATTTCTTCATATTTTGTAGAAAGACAAATGTATTTCTGCCTGGGTCTGTTCAGCTTGCTCTCAGCATGACTTTGATCAGCAACTCCCACTGATCTTCAACCCCTTCTTACAGAGTGCTTGCAGGATTAAACTCGCTGGGATCATAAAAACTCTCTCCTTAATAACTCGCCTGGCAAACAGTTTGAGGGGAAAAAAAGAACACAGAAATATGCATGACACAAAACAAAGAACAAAGTCCAGTTGTAGTCCAGTCCATGACGTTTTTTTTCCCCCTCCACGAAGACAACATTTGCAGGATGCAGCAGCACCTGCTGGAGGGTTTAAAATATCACAAGTAAAACAAGGAGTAAGAGCATAAGGTGAGTATTATTCAAAAAGAAATACAGTTTGATGTGGGTTTCTTTATTGTGAGTTATCCAAGTTCTTCTTTCCTCTGCCACCCTCCAAGAGCAACGAAAAGTATCATTAAGTGTCCAGTGAAATGGGACATCTCTCCTGCACAGAAGTGAGAGGGAAGAGGTTGTATGAGGCAGGAGAGCAAAAAAAAAGGTCTCAGCACAACTAAAGCCCTCTGAGTAACAGTCCCACCCTAAAGGCATGAGAATGCAAAATTACAAAATAGAGATCACCAATTTCATCCATTCCCTAAATTCCTCTGCTCCCAAATCTAGAAGGTGTTGAGTTAATGTGGAAGTTAGTAACACAATATGTTCTGCTGCTAATTCTGTAATCCAGGTTGTGTCACTGACCATCTGGACCCACGTAAGCCATTGATAATGCTGATCACCAGCTCTGCAGAAACACAAGGAAGCACAAAAACCATAAACAGAAAAGTTCATAAAAGGACAAAGAACATAAGCAGTAGAACTCCTTATTTTCAGAAGCTTGTTTTTTACTTCATGACTGAATTTCTGATTTTACTTCAGCTTTATTCTTTTTAAAGGAAGACATACCAGAATCAACATGACTACAAGTCCAGTTAGCGTACTTAGAGACAAGTTACAGTTTTGTTAGTGTTCAGCACCTGGAATAAGCAAATCACTGATTCTTTCCACAGTCCAGTGGACACCGATGAGCACCTCCAAGTACATCATAGAAAAAGATGGGAATAATTATATCAAAAGGAGATGAAGATGGTCTAGAGCTCTTGGAAACAGATGAACCTGAAACTGAATGATGGTAAACAAAGTTTACTGTCCCTTAGAAACTGAGGGATCTTAGCATCCCAGAGGATCAGACCCTTCATTTGCACTTAAGTGCACTCAATGAAAATCATGGATGTTCCTGGCCATTCAGGATGTTGGTTTTACAAAAAAAAAAAAAAAAAAACCAAAAAAACCCAACAACTTTTTTTCCTTCATAAAGATCCAAAATTTCCAAAGCTTTGCACATGTAGTTCAAGGACATTATCAAAACTACACTCTGGGCTCTGGGAGACAGACTGGTCATGGTTTACAGGCATACTACAAGGGACTTGCAATAAATTCATATCACTTTGTTTTTACTCCTGGCTGCACTCAATAACTGGAGGAAATCAACCACAAACAAACTGCTGCACCATTTCCAGCCTCAGCTTTTACTTGTGTTGTTGGCAGCACCTCATCTCTACGCAGTTCATCAACAGTAATCCTCTATCTACTGCCAATCTTGCACTAAACAACACGAGGACAAGACTTTATCCCACATTTTGTTCCTTTATCTGTATTCTATTTGTACTGCAGTAAGGAAAACAAACACACCAAAGAATTATTTCAGAAGACAGTGGTATGGTAAATGTTCAGGATGACACATTTCACACAGGAGCCAGCACATCCTTGAAGCAAGCATCCAGAAATCCATCTGTTGTTCTGCTAAAACTGACCTGCATTCTGCAGTCTTGAGGGGCTGGTTCATGAATTCAGGACCCCACTGTAGTAATGGTGATTCACCTTCACCCAGATTTCCTGGGCTACTGGCTGCATAAAAGGCATATTTTAAGCAAACATACCCATAAATTTCACTCTGCATATGACAGACATTTCTCCACTGGGAACCAGACAAACACTAGAAAACCACTTTACACAGGGACACTCAATTCTCATTATATCAACAGCTTTTAGTTGTTAAAAATACCAGGAGTCATTGTCAACCTACATTTGAAAACCTGCTTTACCTGCTGCAGTGCCTAATTGTTCCAAATTTAGATGTTTCAAAGCCCTTTATTTTTGGTCTTCCAGTTCATTTTGTAAAACTTTACTTGGTTTGTCTTTAAGTCCATGGTCAGAAACTCCATTGGAATACCTGAGAGCCTAAGAAATGCCAACATTTTATCTGCCTAACTGCTCCAAGAAAAACATTTTTGTTTGCCTTTAAAATCTGGCATAATTTCAACAACCTTGTTTATCTCTGAAACTAAGCACCCTTGAAAAGCTCAGCAACCCAGTTTCAAGCCTGTTTGCAGTGGAGGCTCTGGTAACCAAAATAAAGAAGGCAGAGGCACTACAGTCCTCTGTATCACCCTGTCACACCACCTTAGGGATCTCCTTCCTAGTTTGAGAAACAGAAAGGTTAAGAGCCCTTTTTGTTTATAGTCTCCATATACAAGCAATGCTTTGGACTAAATGGGCACTAAAAGCTTAAGGTCTAATAAAGTTTAACAGCTGTTACTTACCCAGCTTTTTATATGGTTTCATGAAACATCTATTTTTTTAATCTCAATTTTATGAAGATGCATCAAAACACAGTAAATTACAGGTTAAATGACAGATTTAAAAAACTACTGAGCAAAAATGGAAAATGGTGACAGAGGTCTCTATCACATGGATAAAATTGAGAATAAAATTGGAAATACAGGAAATATTTCTTGTTCAAGAAAGCATGCAATACAGGGCAGGGATATCTTCCACTATGCCCATGTTGCTCCAAGCCCCTTCCAACCTGACCCTGAACACTTCTAGGGATGGGGCACCCACAGCTTCTCTGGGCAACCTATGCCAAGGTCTCACCACCCTCACAGGGAAGACTTTTTTTTCCTAATATCCAATCTAAACTTGCTCTCTTTCAGTTTGAAGCCATTCCCCCTTGTCCTGTCACTCCACAGTCTTGTAAAAAGTCTCTCTCCATCTTTCTTGTATGCACTCTTCAGGTGATGGAAGGCCAAAGTTAGGTCAGCCCTAAGCCTTCTCTTCTCCAGGCTGAACAATCCAAATTAAATTAGTCCAAATTTAACCCCAAATTTAATTAATCCAAATAAATTCAGTTGCTTCATTTCCACAACACTGCCAGCTAGAGGGTATGGTTTCCCATCTAAGTGTTGTACTAAACCTAGCAACCCCTGAGAATATTTTGAGGTTGCCTGCTCTTTACTTCCTGGCATTGACTAATGTTTTTCGAGCTGCAAATGCTTAGTTGTACTCCAGCAGTAAATCTGCAGCATCCAGTACTTAGAACTGCAGCTTCTAAAGGCAAATATGGGCTAAAGTACAACAGAGAGATCAAGGTGAAGAAAGGCAAACATCTCAGTAGTGCCCAGTTTTACTCCTCTTAATGTAAGAATGCATGTAACTCACCAATTTTTTGTAGGCAAACACTGTAAATGGAACCAAGAGCTGTATTAAACACATTAGATACATATTGGCAAGGCCAGCTCAGCGTTCAGAGCTGTGGTGTGCTGCCTATATGATGTGTCAAACTGGGTACAACACATTAGGCTTGGGCTGGTGAATAAGTGAATACTGCAAATGGTTTTCAAAGCATGTGGGCAAGGGTAAACAAGAGACTACTCACGCCTTTTAGGACTGAATAGCTGAGTGAGTATGCTGCAAAAGTAGGCTGACAAATGAGCCTCGGTGCTTAAAAGTTGTCTGCATCTGTACATAAAGTTTTTAACAAGAACTCAATTGTAACTTCATGAAATTGGTCAAAATATTGCACCTGGTCTGTTATGCATTCCCTAGAGCTCTAGTCCACTCTGTGTAAAAAGTATTTTTAAGGCAATACAACAGATTTATAAAGGACGTGTCCCTCCTCCACATGATCAGCTGTCATGCATATTCACAAAGCTGAATTTGTATAATCAAAAAGAGACTCAGAGAAAAAAGCCACACAAGGACCTTGACTTGAACTTGACATAACATCTAAGTATCTGGAGATGTTTTTTCCCCTCTTTCACAGGCCTGTGTTTTACCACACCTGCTACATTCCATAAATCGAGGTGAATCAGGGGCGTGTCACTTTAGTCAGCCTATTGTACCACATTTTAGAGCCACTCCACAGCTGGCATACACAGGTAGCAAAACCTGCCTAACTCATACATATGTGAAAGCCATTAGGAAGAAACAAGCTGAAATCTACACTGCCTGCAGAATAAACATCTAGCAGAGTACACAGAATGAAATTCAGATCTACTTCAGTCAGTTGTGAAGCCATAAGCATGTCTTTTTCTGTTTTTAGGATGAAATTTACAATAGTGATGATTTATGCTCTATGCTATTAAAGGATGCTTAATTTCTCTATTTACATAGAGCTGATCTCATTGTTTTTCAGCACTAGTAACTTGACAGGTTTTGCAGAATTACTAATCCCTTCTCATAATAAAAAGGAAAACCATGTTTTTTGGGTTTTTTTTTTAATATAAATTATTTGCCTTAATTTATGAAGCAAACTTACACCAGAACCCAAAACAGATCTCAACTCAGCACACACTGCTGTAGTGGCACTCGGAGTACTTTCAGCAACACCTGACCATTTCCTACCTGTATTCTGAATTTTAGGGTAAACAGGTTTTTTTTTTTTTTTTTTTTTTTTTTCCATAAGAGACCACAAAAAGGTGATGTATGTGAAAAAATATGAACAGCCAACTGACAGAGCTGTGTGACCAAAAGGGAGATGGAGTCATGGAGGAGTCATGGAGGAGTCATGCTGACAAGCAGAACTGCCTCAGAAAGGTGACAGCCTGGTGCTGCCAGGCACCTGCAAAGAAGGCAGGAGGCAGCTTATGGGCGTGCTGGAAAAACACAGGGACACTCCCAAGGACGTGTCCCATCGCAGCCTCACCTCACGGTGCCCTTCTACAACTATGGGAAGCCCAGCAAACAGCCCCAAAGTGAGCTGCATCCCGGCCCGGGGGTACAACACATCCCTCACAACCCCCCGAGCTCCCTGAAAACACCGCACTGCTCTGCTTCGGAGGGCTTCATCCTACAGCTCCCCTCAGCTCTGCCCCCTTCATCCCGGTGTGGCAGCAGGACCAGGGCAGTGACTGTCCCCTGTGCTGGGCACTGCTGAGGTCACCTCCAGGGCTGTGCTCAGTTCTGGGACCCTCGGTTCAGGAAGGACATTGAGGGGCTGGAGCGTGTCCAGGGAAGGGAATGGAGCTGGGGAAGGGTCTGGAGCACAGGTCTGAGGAGGAGCAGCTGAGGGAGCTGGAGGGGCTCAGCCTGGAGAAAAGGAGGCTCAGGGGGGACCTTCTGGCTCTGCACAACTCCCTGACAGGAGGGGACAGCCAGGTGAGGGTCAGGCTCTGCTCCCAGGGAACAAGGATAAGACAAGAGGTCATAGTCTCAAGTTACACCACGGGAGGTTTTTTTTAGTTGGACATTAAGAATAATTCCTTCACAAAAAGGGCGGTTAGACACTAGACTGAGCTGCCGAGGGAGGCAGTGTCCCTGGTGTTTAAGGAAAGACTGGACGCGGCACTGAGAGACATGGTCTAGTTAACAAAAGAGTGATCGGCCATAGGCTGAACTCGATAATCTCAGAGCTCTTTTCCATCTAATTGACCCTGGGACACCTCAGTCAAAGAAACCCCCCCCCCCACCGCCCCCATAGCCCAACCCTCACGGCCTCCTCACGGCCCCTCCGACCGTCCTCCCCTCACTTCCCGCTCCCCCCATCAGATCATCACAGCGCCACGCCCCCCGCGCCGCAGCCAATCGGATCTCCCGCCAGCGGGCCCGTAGCCAATCACAGCGGGCGGAGGCCGCGCTCACCGATGAGCTCCCGCGCCCCCCCTCAAGGCCCGTCAGTTGTCGGTTGGGGCTGCGCGGGCGGCGGGTGCGCAGGCGCTGAACCCCCATCCCCGCCGCCCCCTGTCACCTCCGGTGCTGCCCGCGCGTCCCGGCCCGAGCGGAGCCGGAGCGGGACCTCACGGTGGGGCCCCGGCGGGAACCGGGGTGTCCCGCGGCGGGAGGCTGTGGGGACGGTGAGCCCGGTATGAGTGCGGGTGAAGGACAGGCGTGGGTGAAACCGACCCGGAGCGCTCGGTTGGTCGGCGGTGCCGCGTGTGTGCGCTTTGCAGGCGGAATAACCCCTGTTCTGGCCGAGCCGAGCTATCCAAAACCTGTTCGGGAAGTTCGGGAGCAGATGGACTAGTGCTGGTGGTATTTCAAGCTGGGTTGTTTTGCTGGGTTTGCCAGGGGCAGAGTTATTTTTTTGTTAGAATATGCCACTTGTGTATAAAAACACCAGTGCTGAGCAGCTGCGGAGCATTTCGAAGGGAACGCTGCGGGTTTGTGTCTTTCTTACTGCGCTGCGGAAAACTCTGGTTCTGCTTTTTAAAGCACCTGACCACGTCGAAGGGGTGATACCGCCGCTGCGTTGCTTTTGCCCTTTATTTTCTCCGTTCTCTTATTTAAAAGGCGTGTGTCCTCCAAGTCCTCCGTGCTCAGAGATGTCTTAATGCTGTTTTTGACAATCCTCGTAACTTTTGTATGTTCTGCAGACCATTTAACTGTTGGAAACCGGGGCGAGGGGTGGCTTCCCGTACTTTGAATTCCCGACACTGCTAAAGCTACAGCTAATATTAAAGCTCCTTACACCTTTAAAATAAGCCTGCTGTTTTAAGGAGCTTGCGGGAAAGGGTTGATGTTAAAAATGTTGGGAAGTCAGCTGCTGTGCTTCCTAGAATCACAGTTTGTCTGCACATAAAGGAAGAAAAGGATAGAAGAAATATAAAGGGAAAATTTCCCGGAATGGGGCTCTTCCTGAGAAGCAAATACGCTGCCTAACAACACTGCAGATAGTTTTGTGAAACCTGGAACTTCACTTCCTCTTTTTTAAAGACTGAGAGCATCATTCTGTAACTTCCTAAACAAAGTGCTTAAGTCACACAATAATACATTAAGGGAGGTAAAAGCTTACACATCATATCTGGCACTCATAATAATAATTAATTTCTTGCTGAGAAATACCTCATAGCTAAGGTTATTAATTTTGTGTTTTTAATAGAGAGAAAAGTGTGGTATATGAAGGACAGATTTAAATGCTGTTATGGTAGATTCAGAGCAGCTCAGAAGGAAAGGAGAAGTTACTCCAGGCAGTTCTGTGTATGGAATGAGCAGTGAGTAAATGGGGATGTTGAAAGGCTGCAAAGTCTTCCAGTAACTCTAGAAAGCAGAAACCGTAAAAGGGAAAGTGAGATGAAAAAGGACAATTACAATTATAGTAGGAAACAGGCTTCTTATCTGAACAGTGATGCGTAATAAGAATTTAGGGCTGCAGAGGACTCTTAAATGTGGGTCTGGAACTGTTCAAGTGTTTGTGCCTGTGCTGGAACATGAAGAAAAATACTGATTTTCTGTCTTGGAATGTAGAATTGGAATAGGACACACACAACAATGGAGTAACTGATCAAAAGAAAACAATTCTTCCTTTCATTTAGTCTTCAGTGGAAAAAATCTCACTGCACATTTGTTTTAATATATGAAAAGCTCTGACAATATATGAGAAACGTCTGAAGTCAGTAGGGAGATCCACTGTTGACTCGAGTGGTTGTATAGACTGGGTGTTTTAAAATTACCCTCTGGAAGGAAGATGTATATAATGTTTAGCTAGTTAAACTGGTCACAGTAGAATTGTTTTGGTTACATGCCTTGTCTGTTTAAATTTTTCAGGTGCATCTGATTACTTGCTGGAAGTACTTCAAAGTCTCCACAATGAGCTCGATGCTGATGTTATTTTTTGCTGCAATCCTCCTCTGTTCTGCTCACTCAGCTGGTGACTCGGTACCCAAGTTGCTCCTCGTGTCCTTTGATGGCTTCAGGGCTGATTACTTGGAAACCTACAAGCTTCCTCATCTCCAGGAATTCATTGGGGATGGTGTGCTTGTAAAAGAAGTCATGAATGCTTTTATCACCAAGACCTTCCCAAACCATTACACCATAGTGACCGGTTTGTATGAGGAAAGCCATGGCATTGTGGCTAATGACATGTACGATGCAGATGCCAAGAAAAAATTTTCACAGTTTAATGATTCAGATCCCTTCTGGTGGAATGAGGCAGTTCCAATTTGGGTAACAAATCAACAACAGGGAAGGGGAGCAAGTGCTGCTGCAATGTGGCCCGGTAGTGATGTAAAAATCAACAACACGACACCTCATTTCTTTATGAAGTACAACTTCTCAGTGAAGTTTGAGGAGAGAGTGGAGAGAATTGTTGAGTGGCTGAACAGCTCTGACCCAGTGGTCAATTTTGCTGTGCTCTACTGGGAAGAACCAGATGCAAGTGGGCACAAGTACGGCCCAAGTGACACCCAGAACATGCACAGAGTGTTGGAAGAGGTGGATAAACATGTTGGATTCCTTATGAACAAACTGAAGGCATCAGGCCTTTGGGACACTGTAAATGTCATAATAACAAGTGACCATGGAATGGCCTCCTGTTCTGCAGAGAAGCTGATTGTCCTGGATGAATGCCTCGGGCGCAATAACTACACCCTGATAGACAGGACTCCTGTTGCTGCAGTGCTGCCAAGGCAAAGTATGTTTGGGTTTGGTTATATTTTAAGGCATATATTGAGAATTAAATCTTGTTTATCTTGCCTCTCTAAAAAGTGCACAGTATGCTAGACTGTTCTAATGTTTTGCAAAACCTATGGAGTTCATGTTGCAGAACTTCGACATAATGAGTAAGCTAAAGAATGATGGTTTATTTGGAAATTTGTTTTGGCAATCACTGGGACAAAGAGAGTTTCTTGTCAAATTGCTGTGGCTAATAAGGATGACCCTGCTGCAGGTGGTTGGAAAGTAGGTAGGTACTGAGTTTGCCTGCTCTCTTGTTGCTCACTTAGTCTATGCAGCTGTGATTCACAGTGAGCATGAAATAAACCCATGTGTTTATTCAGAATAAAAAACATCATTGTGTAAATTTCCAAGTAAGAATCTAGTCCCAACTTTGATCATTTTACCACTTCTGTTTTTGGGAGTGAAACCTAAGATTTCCTACCATAAATTCCGTTTTTGTATCTTGGAGTAGTCTCCAACAGGCAGTCATGACATTGCTGACCTCTCTGTGGCCAGACTAATGAACAAAGTGATTCATACAGAAAAAAAAAAAAATTACTGCATTGGATAAAATATTGGCTACTTGAGGGGGTGATTGCTTTCTCTTGGTTTCTCTGCTTGAATTTTGCCCTTCAAGCCCAGATGGTAAGTTAGGTTGTGGGTCCAAACCAACGCCTGGGAGGAGTCTGTTTTAAAATGAAAGCAAATTTTGAAATTCACCTCAGCCACTGGAGCATTTCATAAGGGACATGAAAAAATTCCTTTTCTGTTTGCTTTTTTTAAAAATAATTAATTTGAAATAATGGATCCTAGGTTTAATGAGAGATAATTGTAGTAAATAGGAATTAATTTCCAGCTGTTTCATGTGCAATATTTTCCTTGGCAGACAAAGAAGATGTGTATAACTTACTCAAAAATTGCAACAGTCACATGAAGGTTTATCTGAAAGAAGAAATTCCAGACAGATTCCATTATCGCCATCACAAGAGAATCCAGCCCATAATTCTGGTTGCAGATGAAGGCTGGACAATCGTACAGAACGAGTCCCTTTCCAAGTGTAAGTGTGTGTTCCTCTGTGGTTTGTGTGGGTAAACTGCCTTGTCAGCTGCAGGATGGTTCTCATTTAGCAAGGGGAGTCCTGGCACTGTGCAGGTTTAGGAATAGTGCAGCATTTTCTAGAACATTCTCAGCCTGAGCCTGGAGTGCTTAACAGATGATGAGGATATGGGGAATATTCTGTTGGCCGAAACACTTTGTCATGTTCGACTTAATAGTCTGAGTTATCTTAGGCAGGTTAGCAGTCTGTCTCAAGCTTTCCCTGGATGTGGTTTAACTTTTTATTGTATATAAAATACATATGTAGGGGTGCATAAATTGAAGCATGCAACACACAACATTTAATATTACAATACATGTTCTAGGGAATGAAAATAAATGGCAGGAAATACTAATAACAGTAGGAACACAGCAGCATGATTGAAAGACAAAACTCAACAGGTGTCACTTCTCAGAGTCTTGCTAAGCTAGCACTTTCTTCCTGCTAGAATGTCAAATTACACATATATATACGTATATGTATATATATATATGAGTATATATTTCCAGGTGTTCCACAGGCAGGGTTATTTTGGCAGACAAGAGGCATGGATAATTAACTTAAAAAATGCAACAGTAACATGAAAGTGTATTGCAAAGAAGAAATTCCAGATAGATTTCCTTGTTGTAATAGTAAGAAAATTCAACCTGTAATTCTGGTTGCTGATGAAGGCTCAGTGTGTGTGTGTGTATGTGTGTTCAGAAAGTGATCAGACAGATTCTTGGTAGGAAAATCCATTAATAGAAATTAAATACAAAAGTACCAACTTCTGGGAAGTTTCTGAGCAGCCAACAGCTCAGGCTGGTCGGTAGGGTCACGGATAGCCCTCCTGGATACTTCCCTGTACGACTGCTGTTAGAGACAGGGTGTTAAGTGGTGTAAAATCCTGGCTGCACCCAGTTTGGCTGATCGTAACTGTCTGCCCTTTGCAGAATTAAGTTCAGGTTTTATCAGTATCTGTACAGCAGTGCTGCTTTTTAATTCAGGATGTGTTTATATTTTAATTTCCCCATGGATTTGCTACAATTATCTTCAATTTGGCAACATGTAGCACGGGTGTTCTCTGATCAGAGTTCTCTTTTTCTTGTTTCTGCTTAGATTCAATTTCATGTGCCTAAAAATAGTTAGTAAGCGAATATTTATAAGGAACAGCATTGTATCAGTTGAAGTAAATCTCTTTTCAAATCAGTTTTATTTGTGAAGGCTTCCCAGAATCAGGCAGGGGAGGCTTTAGCCTAAAAGCCTCTTTAAGGTTTATTGCCTTCATGGACAAAGTGGCAGCACAGTGATAGCCAAGGGTACCTACCAGTAACTCCACACACCAGAATCCTACTTCAGAGGTGAAAAATTGGGAACTTCATTGGAGAGGGACCTTGGAGTAGCTCTGTTCAGAACAAACAAGTAGTAAAAGGCAGGGAAAACAATCTAGAAATATGAATCAAAACAAACAAGATGTGGTAACATACAGAATGGTAGAAAACATTAAAAAGAACTAGTGGAAGCTCACTGAAGTGGTGAGTGTCACCTAATCAGTTGGAATCTGGATGTTTTTGCATCAGAAGCTTCAGGAAAACATCCAAGGAAGCAGTTCTCAGGGATATTCCTCCACTGTTACTAAGAAATGGATTTAAATGCAGTTACTCAAATATTGTGCTGTGAGAGACATCTGGCACCTTGGACAGGTTTTTCATGAATGCTATTGGGAAGTTTAACAGTGGCTGCTCTTTAGCTGTTTATAGTTAATCTTAAAAACCTACTAGATGTCCAAGTTCTCTTGACCTTATAGCCACAAAGGTTTTGCTATGTGCCTGCCAGAGGCACAGTGATCTTTTGGTTTTGACTCTTTGGGTGTCCCTTCAGATGAAGTACTTTATCTGATAAGCATGAATTGTGGGTATTCAGTATGCTCAAACTGAACACTATCAAGGGAAAGGTGCCTGATTTTTAATACGTAATTAAAGTGTCCATTCTGCAAGGAGAGATGACTTCCCAAAATCTGAGGAGTAAAAATTTGCCTTCTAGCTACTGACTCATTGTGGAATGGCAACCTCCTTTTCAACTTTGGCATGAAGAATGGGAAAGGGAAGACTGGAAATGTTAAACACTCACAGGAAAAGAGATTAGTAGGAGGGAGAGCCATGGGGAAAGGCCAGTATAGGAAAAGACTTGTGAGGCTTGGGGGAAGAGGGAAGGAACTGTGGCTTTTTCTGCAGTTGATCCAACAGCTAGCTGCTTTTATGTTGTGCATTAACCTTTGGTTAGAACACGTGCTTTGGGGGTGGGGGAGATGGGGAGGGGACCAGTGGCTCTGCAGCAGAGGCTGTGCCAGTAACTGTGTGCTCTGCCCCGCTGCAGTGGGGGACCACGGCTATGACAACGCCCTGCCCAGCATGCACCCGTTCCTGGCCGCGCGCGGTCCCGCCTTCCGGCGCGGCTACAGCCACGGCAGCCTGGACAACGTGGACATCTACCCCATGATGTGCCACGTGCTGGGGCTCGCCCCGCGGCCACACAACGGCACCTTCGCCAACACCAAGTGCCTGCTGGCTGACCAGTGGTGCATCAGTGTCCCTGAGGCCATTGGCATCGTCATTGGGGTTTTCATGGTCCTGAGCACTTTCACCTGCATCATCATCATCTCCAAGAACAGAGTGGCTCCCTCCCGGCCCTTTGCCCGGCTCCAGTTACAGAGCGATGACGATGATCCTTTGATTGGATAGCGCGGAGGGAGCTGAGCCTCGCTTCCGACATTGTGATTTCAGGAAAACAGTTTCAGTTTGCACTGGATGGCATTCTTTGTTTGATGCACTTTATCTGTGTAAAATACTGTACAGCCAGACCCTGCTGATTTGTGTGACTAGTGTCAGATAAAAATATTTTCATAACCAAACAGGTGGCTTTTTACTGAAAGAGACTCTTAACAAAATAATGCTTAGTTTTTCATTCAAGCCTCTGAACACTTTCAGAATGAGACTCCAGAGTGTGACTAGCCAGGATAGACAAAGTGAATTTTAATATTTGTAAATGATAATTGCTTTTTTGTATTAAATTAATATTGACTACTTTTAGTGTTCTTGCACCTGTGTTGAAAAGAAAAACTTTTTTGAGAGTTAGGAGTTAGTTTTGTTTAGAGAGTATATTCTGGTGTGCCCTTAAATTTGGGGAAAGAGAAGGTTCAAGACTTCTGTTTCTACCCTAAGTCAGCAATGTGAAAAGAAATTTTTGAGAAAGAAAGTAGAAGTCAGTGATTAAAGAACCTGGTGCATATATCTCTTCTATTTTGAGCAATGAACTATGTGGTTCAGCACTTACAAGCCTGGGCAGGTGGCTCTGACATTTCTGGATACGTGTCTCTGGATGACTTAGATCCACAGGTCCAGCTGGAATGGCACTACTGCCTTATCTCAAGAAAGTCAGTTTAACCTGGGAGTCTTTGAATTACCCAGTTTCATCAGCTGTAGTGTAAAATCACTTCTCCTGAACCCTATTAAAAATTTCTCAGGAGTAAATTCTGCTGAAGGTGGTCTTGAGCAGAAGGAACCACCACACAGGTGGTTCTGCCCTGTGTACCAGCTCATAATTGTCTCTTGACGGCTGTTGTGCTAAAAAGCAACAACTGAAAGTTTGATGTGCATGTCATCAAGCAAGGATTTCAAACTCCTATTTTAAACCCTGGAAACTTAAAGGAAGAAGGTAGCAGATCTTATCTCAAAAAATAAATTCTCTGTAATGCTTGAGGTACATAGATGCAAATTCGTGCTGAAGACCAGAGCTAACTGTTCCCTTAATTGAAACGCTTGATTCTTTGTTAATGGTCATGTAGTAACTTGCTATAAAAAACCAGTTTGATTGAGAAAGCCTTACATGGTACCTTATCTTTCAGTGAGATTAAATTGTTATTGCTAACCCAAAAAGAGAACTACAGTTATCAAGTCCTTTTCCTACAAGTCTGATGGTTTTAAAAAATAAAGTGACAGAGGTATGTAGTAGCAATGGGGTTTCTCTTTCACAACTTCAGATTCATTGCAGTTTGGTGTTGGCCACAGCCAACTGTTGGCCACAGTGGTCCAATGGGGAGGGACTAGGAACTTTGGAGGGAAGGGGTAACTTTGAACTGCCCACTGGAAAAAATAAACTTGAGTTTTATGAACGTGTGGAAGTTTTAGTAATGTGTCTTCCTCTCTAGGGATTCCATTGTACTTGATTAAAAACACAATCCAAAATCTAACTACTTCTGCCTTTTTTTTTCCCAAACTACTAATTATTACTTATTAATGCTTTACTCTGAATTAATCTGAACTTGAAGGAGTTCAGATTAATTGAAAAAGGCTCAGGCCCCTTGAAAAATCTGTGCTGTTACTGGCAGAGTACTAGATTTTAGCCTGTTGATATTCTAGAGCAGTAGCTGGACTGAACAGAGTCATTTCCTCATCCTACTATATTTAAATTAATTAATTACATGCACTAAGAGGTCAGGTTAATGAGTAACTACAAATGGAATGTGTTGCAGTGTAAAACCTAGGCTTAGATATGCTGTAAAAGGGAGCATGCTTGAATTCCTATGTTGGAGAGAGTTTTGTTAGGTTCAGGTAATTCTAATCCAGAGTTGGGTCCTCAGAAGGTCAGTCAGAGAATTACTGGAGATGCTTTGCATCACCTGTGTTTGGAAAGGCTTGACTGAGTTTACCTTTCTGGCAAACATCCTGTCTTCTACCTGTGAGTTTTGGGTTCTTTTCTAGAAGCTAAAACTGGTTAGGACATTATTTTCTCCACTCTGTTCCTTCCCCCCAGCAGCTGTCACACAGCATGTGGTTGATGTGCTCTCAGTTCCTCTGTGCATGCCCTCCCTCCCAGGCAGGTGGCAAAGTTGCCAGCAAGGCTTTGGTGACCAGAACTGTAAATGCTGACTGAAGCAGGATGGCAGAACTTTGACCTGAAATAGGAATGTTGCTACAGCTGGGGAAATCAAGGTCTAAATGCATTTCTCCTCCTAGCTACTAAGGCAGCCCCTTCTGATGAGAACTGCTACAGGCACTGAGCTGCTGTGAAACCAGCGAGAGGCTGTGTCTGGTGGAAATCCTTATCACCCTCTGTTCCTCCTCTCTTTAGCAGGAAGATGAGACAGTGTTACTGTGGAAAGGGTTTAAAGAGGAAATTTAAGTGTTAAATAAGATAAACTGTATTCCAGTTGCACTGCTGAGTATTTTCATTTCCAAAGATGTGATGTGGTCTGTAAAGGTGCTGAGTGTTCTTCCTGGCACAAAGGGTTTCAGAGTAGCTCTTGTGCACCCAATTTCATACAGATCATGTACAAATCAAGAGAATCTAGAAAAAACATCTTTCTGTCTTTAAGACATGCAATTGATTTATTTAAGGATGATTATTTTTAGCAACAGAGCCTTAAACATGACAAAACATTTCCACTGCCTCATTCTGGTTTGTGTGAAGTATTTCTCATGAAAGCCAGTGGCTGATTTCCTTTTGAGCAGCCAGTTTGGAACAAGAACAGCAAAGCTGTGGCTTGTGCTTCCTCAAGGCTGCGATAAAGGGACAGTAGTTTGTGACAACATTTCATGACTTGCTAAATAGACACAACTCAGCAATGGTCACACAGGGCAGGATAATTCAGGGTAAGTTCCTAACCCTTAACTGGCTTTGCAGTTTAGAGAGGAACAGGGGATATTTAGTGACATTTCCCAGCACTGAAGGCGGATGTTTTGTTACATTGACTGCCTCCATACAGGAACTCTCCACACTGGGTAGAGCAGCCCTAAAACAAACCCCTCTGGGGTTCTGTGCTTTTTGGGCATTGTCATCACAGAAACAGTTCCAGATTTGAGCTGGTTTCACCTGACTACAACTCTGAAACACTGCTTTCAGTAACTTGCTGCCCACATACTGCCTGTGAAAATAAACCAACTTTGTGTACCTCCAAGGACCAGACCACAGGGACAGATGTTTGGTGTAACATGCATGGTAGCATCTTTTATTGCAAAAAAAAACAGTATTAGAGGTTTGCTAATAGGATTCAGATTACAATTTCACTATGGAAAAGCTGATACAACTACTGAATTTATAATTTTTATGTACTTGCAACAATTTTTGTAGTTTACTATCTAATAAATGCTTATATCACTTTTACTGTAGGGCAAACATGCCATGAAATTTTTATACAGCAGCATAGATATGGCCAACACAGCATCCATGGCAATATTTAAGCAGGGAAGAAGATTGGGAAGTAAGCCTGTTAAATTTCCATTTTACAGAACAACAGGACCCAACCACTGCACATTTGTCCTTCTCCCACATGAAGGTCAAGATTGTGCTGTTCACACTTCTGACAGAGGTCAGGGGAGCAGGGGGCTTGAAATGAGCTGATCTTTAAGGTCCCCTCCAACCCAGACTATCCTATGATTGTATGAAAAGTCAGTTTGTACATAATTTCATCTTACAACAGACTTGGCAGTTCTGGGTTAATGGTTGGACTGGATGATCTTAAAGGACTTTTCCACCCTAAGTGATTTAATGAATCTGGTTTTTCTGCCTTTTAATTTTTTTTTTATTATTTTGAGACTGCATTTCTTGTAGCAGTATTACTGCAGCTCTTGACCAAGAAAGTCTGGAAGATTTTTTTTTTTTTTAGTAAAAGAAACTGGATTCCCACTATTGGTAACTGATAGCTGTTTTTTCCATATATGGCAGCAAGGTGGGAAACAAGAAGTCTGTTATATAAGAACTGTGACCTAAAATTCCAAACTTCTATCACACTTCCAGTTATTTTTAACAAAGGCATACACTTTGCAGAGTCCAAGGAATATTTGGGATGCATACAAGTTGAAACCATTCTCCCCAGTCATCTCCCTCCAGTTCAAGTTTGCTTTCCAGAAGTGTTTTCAATGAAGCCAGCACTTCATGCTTGACAGCATTATAGCAAAGATTTCTTTTAACTTCAGCATTTCCAAACAAGAAGAAATAAAGAAAACATTTGACATCTGTATGCTCCACAGGTCAGTAATGAAACATATCATGCATCATTCTTGGTTTCCAAGTTTAAGTTACAAGCAGTACACAGTGTACTCAAATTCTCTTTCCAATAAACTTGTTTGTACAATCATAGAAAGTATCACAGAAACCAAATCCCACGTCCCCCCCACCCAAAAAGGTGTCTGACAAAATGTCACATCAGAAAAAAAGTTGCTACTTTTCTCCAGTGGCATCATCTGTGCTTTCAATTTCATTAAGCTCACACCCAGTAACTTAAAACAGTTGGGCAAATGTCCTAACAAGGAACTACCCAAGAGGTACCTGCAAATACACCTAAGAATAAAGGAAATGTTTGACCCTAATCTGAAATACCCAAATGCTACAAGATTGCCTTCATTTTTTTTTTTTACAAAGTTTTATTTTGCCCTCCTCAAAGAAGGGCCTCACAGTGCAATACAGAACAATGACATCAACAATTCTCACGTTCCTGTCCCCAGCCTATTCTGATATTATTGTTACCAAACCCTTTGTTGGGGGAAACCTGCTGCTATATCCTTGTTGCATATTTGGGCAGGTAAATGTAAGTCCCAAATGACTGATCAACACTGACAAACTTTGGCCCCTCCTTAAAAATCAAGGGTCACTTTGGCTGATGATAGAACTACACTTGCCACAATTAAACTGAGGTTTAAGGAAAAGCTCTGAGATTACAACTCAGTTATTGTTACATCTGCCATGATCACTGCTACGAAATTACTGCAATAAGAAGAATTTCTACTAAAGCAACATGTTCCAAAGTGCAGAAGCTAGAAGTGAGGGTTATGGCATTGTTATGATATTTTTCAGTGTTATTGTCTTATCAAAGCCTGCAGATCTTTCTTTAAACACACATTACGGTTGTGCTACAATTAATTTTTAAGCTGCAAATGAAAAAAGAAAAGGTGGACTCAGTGCATCAGTTTACTGTGTGCCATCCACTTTTTGTAAGGTGGGTAGGAAAGGGAAACTCAGAGGTTTGGGTTTTGTGCTCAGACTTCCCTGGTCTCTGAAAACTGCTGTGAACATGTTACTGGTGCCATGGCTCACCTGGAACCCCTGCAGCACTCAGTTTTGCCTGTGCCAGCAAATTCAACTTCAGGCTAAGGGCCAGCTGCACTAACAGTCAGCCTTACAGACCTTTTCCTTCAGTGTTTTCTTAGAAAATGGCAATGCAGGAAAACAAGGCAGTTCACAGCACAGGAACAGCACAGAGTCAGCTGGAAATCACAGGATTTCATATACATCTCTCAAATCAAGGGCTGTCTTCCAAAAGACCTGCACATTCTTCCTGCCTTCTTAAACCTACTATTACAGCTGAACTTTCAGCATAACCCTTAAGTTGTTGGGCTATTTCATTGCCTTCCCTCTGAAGCATTCACTGCAGCCAAATGTGGCCTCTGGAAATGTCCACATCTGTCTGCAAGACAGCTTGGTGCTAAGTAAGTAATTACAGAGAAACACAACAGATCTTCATTTAGTCTGGAATTTAGCCCAGCAAAAGGAATTTTGTACCCCAGCCCTCCCCTTGCAGTACTGACTGTCATGCCTTTGTTTTGGCAGAGCACATCCAAAGCCGAGGTGTTCCCATCCTTGCCCTCTGCTGGGGGCTGTGGATACTGACATAAATTGCATTTAAAAATACCCAGTCTACTACTTCTGCACTAATTTTGAAAGTTTTTTTCTCCTTCAGTCATTTATTCAGCAACAAAGTGCTGAGAAATACTGTCATCTCACAGGAAGAAGAGGAGGAGTCTGACAATAGACAACTTTTCTGTTTTTCATACAAAGTAGTCAGCAGATTCTCACCATTTAAGTGAGCTCACAAAAAACCTCACAGCTACACTAGTGAGAAGATTTATTGCCACATACAAAAAAATGAGAATATGTACCTTTGTTGACTCAGAATTAATATTTTTCCCTGACAGAGGTTTTCCTCTGGAAAAATAAACTCCAGTCTTACACCTTATTAGTAAAGTGTGCTTTTTTAGATTTGAGAACATATATGGCTTTAGATTTATATAGCTGTCCCTTAAACTGCATGTGTAATCCTGATCATCCCATTCCAAAACCCACCCAGACAGAACAGATAAAGCACAAGACACAAGTCAAACTCAGAAATCTCCACTAGCAGACCAGGGACAAGCATGACAACACTCTGAAACCAGCCCGAGTATCCTTGTTCCTTAACTTATTCAACTCTCTTAGTACCACAGAAATAGAAAATATTCCATTTAGATATACAAGTGTGGTGCATGTATGTGTCTTTATCCTGCCAGCTGCATGGAACTCCTAGAAAATTTAGTGCAGTGTACAGGACATAGAAAAATGTAAAGACCTACATTTACCTGAAATCATATCTAAAGTGGTAAAAACCTATATTTACTTAAATAGATTTTTAAAACATTAAGAATCAAGTTTAATAATGATTGCTAAAGGCAATACCACTTAAGATTTGTATTTTGGGGCTACAGTTAACACAGTAATTTGAAGAAATATTTGTAACTCGAAACTTAGACACCTAGCACTGCATGACCTAGCTGAATAATAATGTTCTTTCCTGCAGGATTTAACCCACCAAGTTACCTGTAATGGTGATCCATTGAAAAGCTTCTTTGGGTAGGGAAGAAAATTACTAACAAAGAAGTTTAGTACCATTCAGTGACTTGTTAAAATCAAAAAATCAAAGAGACTCAAAGAATAAAACTAAAAAGAGGGTGAGAAATGAAATCACCATTTAATAGTCTGTGAAGTGCACCCCAGTTGATGTTATTTCCCTAAAAATAGCCATAATAAGGTATTTGAGGTCTGTTGTCACTACAGGTCTACATACACACAGAGCTTCCCAGATTTACCCAGGCTATCTTCAAGCCCTGGAAGATGAAGTGACTGCAGTGTGAAACAGGAACATGCTCTCTCTCCATCCCTGGTCTGTACATGCCCCAGAGTACCAATGGATCAGCATCCATCTTCTTTCACTCCACATATTCGTGCTAATCCACCTCCATTGTTTATTTTCTTTGTATAAGCTTATTTTAAGCTTTAAACAGGAAATAATCCCAAGTGTTATTAACCTTGCAGCAGTGGCTGGGCAGCTTCAGTGTGTCGGATTTGCATGGAATTTGCTTGGGCAAGGACAAAATGCCTAACAAAAACTGCAGTAAAAACCAAAACAAGCAAGCTGCCCAGGAAGACTCCTATCACAGTTGAGTAGGAATCTGCTCTACGGGCTCCAGGAACTTTCTCAGCAAGTATATCCTTCACAGCATTGAAGGAACCATTGTTGGGCAGTGGGTTGATGCCAAGCAGATGGCACAGTAAGGGGTACAAGTCCGTAGCATTCATGAATTGTTTGGTGGCATTCTTTCTGAAAGCAGGCCCAACTGCCAAAAAAATGGGATGCATTTCTGGTACAGTGTTGTCATATCCATGATTACCAACTAGAAAAAAAAGATAGATAAAGATCAGTATTCCAAAGTTGCAAAATAAGCACTGAACATCTTCCTAGAATTAGCAGAATGCAGAAAAGGCACAGCCATCCTTACAGAGAATTGTTTTGATTGACAGCACAAATGTCTCCTAGCAAATACCAAGTTTCAGAACTACAAAGAGAAAATACCTAAAAAACCCACAACAGAGAACACTATTTAACAAAGAAGGGGAATAAATGAGCTCATATGGCAGTAACAGCATTGTCAATGGCACACTGCATACACCCACACTTCCTTGATTTTCCTCAAGGAAAAACTCCAACTTTGAAACTGGTCTAGATCTCTTAGAGAAAATTCTAAAAAAACATTAGAGTCCCTCTTCTTGAGTAGAGTCAGACTGTCCATGTGATTCCAAGGAGACACTCTGACATTTTGTCCAATTTTGTGCAGTGCTAGGTGCATCAACTCCCCAACAAGGAAGAAGAACTCACTGGTGGGTGTCCAGTGCCCATTCCTGACAGGGGCATTAAAAACTGGGAACATGTCAAACACACAGGCACAAGAAGGTGCTCTCAGCAGCTACTGAAAATCTTGTTAAGTCTTGCTGGTAACATTCTTCAGGTTCATAACCAGCAGCAAAGTTCAGAAGATTCTCAATTAGAAATGTAAGAACTGACCATATAACACCCGTGTTTTAGGTTACCAAGAAGTTACAGTTCACTGTCTCCATGCTACCTGTAATAAATCTCAAAAACGCAAGGTGAGGAACTTGAAAGTGTTGGGGGTTTTATTCCTCCAAATCACCTAGAATACATTTTTTCCTCCAAGGAAAATGAAAATCGCTGGTGTGCAGTAACACAATATCCAAAGACTCTTTGTAACAATAGAATGAGGTTACTCTAAGTCTAGCATCCAGACAAGCTGGGAACTTTCAGAAAATGTTCTTGTATTTTCCAACCCAACCCTTCTGCAGTAAATAAAACATGATAAAACAACCCTATTCACTCTCTACGCAACACATTCAGTACAACTTTCTTTTTTAATCTCTCAGGAAATGCTTGTTGGTTTGCTATATCCTGAAAGACCTCAAGTATGGGGCCACCAAAACATGTGATTGATCTTATCTCAGTAAGTTTAATGTTTAAAGAAACAGTAAGTGCAGATGCTCCTCCCCAAACAGTAGGGTGCTTCCCATCCCATCAGGGGAAAAAATTATAAATTTCACACACTGCCCTCCCAGCTTTAAAAAAATTTAAAAATGGACAATGGTTGCTGATACTAGGAGATGAAGTACCACGTAAGGTCCTTGCCTTGGAAGATACAGCAAAACACTATAAAGACAGAATACTTACATAGAAAACCATCAGTCTTGTTATGTACAATTTCCCATCCTTTATCAGCCACTGCTAAGATGGGCTGAATTTTCCTGTTGTGTTTGTAATGAAATCTATCTGGAATCTGCTCCTTTTTATATACAGTCATGTTGGGATGAGCATTGGCCAAAGCTTTATATACTTCATCCAGTTTGCCTTCAAACAAACAAAAGAGACAAAAGACAAAAATTAAACATACCAGTGTGTTTGCTGAACTCATCAGTGGTTAAAATACAGCTGAAAGCACAAGGCAAAATGCACTTCCCCACAAGTGAATAATAACTGTAAGAGACAACACTGTGTGCAGAGAAGTTCCTGTGAGAAATTCAGAGCCTCAGTCATGGTAAGATCCCCCTCAGCACCAGACTTCATAGCCTGTTCCCCAGCAATAACTGCCCTGCTAATTTTAGGAAAAAAAATCCTTCATTTCAGTTATCAGAATGTAAGCTTCTCACAGGAATGAGTTAGAAAGCATTCAGTTGTCTCCTGGAAAAGGAACCAAACCCTTCTAGCTTTATGCAATGCCTGAAAGCAAGAAGACACCTCCTAAACCTGTTTGTGAGGTAATGGCTGCATTCAGGCCAAATTCTGTCACCTAGCTGGCTGTGACAGCAAGTGACACTTTTCATCTATTTTAAAGCAGTTTGTTGCTTTCCTTTATTATTCAATAACAGCCAACAGCATGAGCTACTCCTCTGTTTTCTCAGTGCCTGCTCCTTTCCCTTCCCTAGTCAAGTGAGCTCTACTTGAGCTCAAACCCTCAAGAGCTCTACTGACACTGAATAATTAGGCATTTTCCACCCCCAATTCTTTATTTGCTTATTTCCAGTTTCTGAGCTTGCCTTTCCAGTAAAAGCCACTGAAGAGCCACAACCAGTTGGTCAAGCTGGCTGGAACACCAGAGCACAGAATGGAGGAACCAGAACAGCCAGGAACACAAAAGCAAGTGCAGGAATTGACATCTGACCAAATTTCTTCATTCCCCACCTCCACTTAAGGCCAGATTCCATGAGAGCCATGGAGTGCACACAACACACTCCTGTGAAACACCAAATCCCTCAGCTCTGTGATTCAGGTAAGTATTTGTGTGACACATGCAGCTGAATGCACCGTGTGTCTGCAGGCCCCTTTCAGACTGCCATTTCCAGTATCCATGGAGTTTTGAATGGCTATCAGTGAAAAACGTTTGGGAGAAAGTGGCCAATGTTTCTAAAGAATCCATCTTCTTTTTCCCCCTCAGTTCCTAGAATCCGGTATAGAAATTCTGAAGGAAAATACATTAATGTTACTTATCTCAAACTGGCACCAAAAAAAAGAATCATTAAATTAAGAAACAAAACAAAGGTCAAGATGAGACAGCAAAAGCAAAGGTATCAGAGATAGTTACAGCAACAAGAAGAGGGACTCTAATGCAGCATTTCTAGGACTATATTAGTAATAAATTTAATTTTGCTATGCCAGCTTTCTATATGGGATGGCAGGGAGGGGAAGACCCAAATACAGCAAACTTTATTTTATCCTAATTATTTGAATTAATATATTTCTATTAAATGCAAGATAAAGGCCAGCATTGCCAGCTGTGGTACGGGTACCATCTTTGTAAACACCTAATTACTTCCCCCCACACACTAATACACTAGAATGGTTAAATAATGGCTTTAATCCATCTCTTGGGGAAGCAATAGATAGCCAAAAAGTTAAAAGAAATTGCTGCATTTTTAAGCATTCAAACTTTTTCTCAATCTCACTAAATTTTGCCATTCCCTTGATTTAAGAAAGACAAATTGAATAGCAGGTGAAGAATCAGTGTTATGTACTTAAGCACATATTAGCTCATACCTGAACTGACAGTGAAACTCATTGTTTTACAATAAAAATAACATCTGGTACCACTGAAGAAAAGAATTTTAGCTGTGCTCAAAACTAATTCTTGTTTATTGGTAGTGTAATAAATACCTCAGTCTCTGGGCAAAATCAAATCCAAGCTGTTTCTGAAATCCACTTTTTTACTATTCTGTCATCAAATTGTAGCAGAGATACTGTTTCTTTTCAGCATTTAGCAGACAGGAGAATCAAGTTACACATCTTAAAGTTCTCCTTTACTGCATTAGGGGGGTGTCAGCACTGAAGTTTACTTTTACAGCTTCTTTATTTACTAATGAGAACATCTTGGGCAACCTGTTTGCTTCTATGGGGATGCAGCTTCCAAACTTGGCTCTTTTATCACCACAGAGAGAAACAGCACCCAGATATAGGGCCTGACTGTGCTCAGGAAGCAGAGACCTCAGTTTGGACATACTAACATTTTAATCTGGAGTATTCTTCAAATTAAAAATGACAAAACACATTTGTTCATGCTTTAGTTAAGTGACTTACAGGTCACTTAATTCTGCAAAATACTCTCCCTGCTTAGGCATTAGAGTGCTATCTACCCATTACTGATGCAAATGTTACGGAATTCTTAAAAATCACCTTTCCAGAAGGCTGCCTTGAAATTCAGTTTGTGTGGGCAGGGGTGTTATTTTCCATGTTTACACTTCTGCACCAAGTAGTTTACAGTACTTGATCATCAAAATAGAAAGCAGATGCATTAGTGACACTAAACATACACCTGACACCTCAGCAACCCTTAGGTGACTGCAACCAGATTTCAGATTTTGATTCCAACATTGTTCTTACCCATCTTTATCTCAATAAAAATGGTATGAATGTAACTGACTGGCTGTTCAGCGTGACAGGGGAAAAAAACTCAAGTGAACTATAATAGCTGGCAGCCAATCAAATAGCCAACACAGGCTTTCTTTTTATCAGATCCCCATCTGTTCTCAGTTTACTGTTTGAGTTAGAAATATAATTCTTCCACTATGGCTTCAGCATCTTGATGAAAGGCAAGATATGTAACATTCAGGTGTTATCTATCTAGAGCGCCATTCAGCCTTGATACTGCCATTAGATTATCTTACTTCTCACAAGGACTAAAGGATCCTTGGCAATATTAGTCAACAGCAAACAGATTTGGTCCCTTTTCTTTTCTGAAAGTTCATCCAGGCTTTTTCAGAGCCCACAAAAAGAACAAAGGGATCCTGCAAGTACTTCTTGTTCAAGGCTGATGTCCTACTGCCACCAGTGCTGTCACCACCAACTCAGTCTATAAGGTTTTGATACTCAAGTTCCTCCTCAGGAACATTATTGCTGTAGCTCCTACCTTCTTTTGGCAAAATGGCTACTGCAGGGGAATGGTCGATGACTTTATAGAGCTCTCTGCTCACATACTGATCAAGCTCAATGAGCCTTTCTGAGGATGACTGTGACATTCCATGATCACTTGTGACTATGACATTTATCACATCCCACAGCTTTGCTTTCTTCAGTTCAGAAATGAGATATCCCAGTTTTCTGTCAATATCACTGATTACTGCTTCCATAAGTGGGTTTTCTGGGCCCAGAACATGTCCTGTCTCATCAGGCTGTTCCCAGTACAGGAGACCAAAGTTGATGGGCTCTTCTGATGTAAACCACTCAATGAGCTTTGCTACCCTGTCTTCAAAGGGAACAGATTCATTGTAGGGCATGTAATGTGTAGGCAAGACTCCATGTATCTTCACATCGGTTCCAGGCCACATAGCAGCACCAGATTTGTGTCCTTCCCTCTGGTTCGTCACCCATACTGGACTGGCCTCTTCCCAGAACTTGGAGTTGTGGGTGTTCATTTTGTTCAGGGAGAAGGTTTCATTCAGGACAGGGTCATACATCTCGTTAGCGACGATGCCATGGCTCTCAGCATAGAGCCCGGTCACCAGCGTGTAGTGGTTGGGGTACGTCTTCGTGATGAACACATTTGTCACCTGCCTGACGTGCACCCCGTTCTTCATGGCATAGTGAAAATTGGGAGTGGCCACTCTGTAGATGTAATCCCACCGAAACCCATCGAACGACACCAGCAGCACTCTGGGCTGGACTGGCTGGAGAGACAGTGCACTTGGAAGACAGAGTAAGAAAATTCCCAGGACTTTCCAATAACTGCTCATGGCTATTCTGGAAGGTATCTGTCCCCTCTCCTGAGGCAACATGGCATCTGTTGAGCAGAGGCAGAAGTTGTCAAAGTCATAACTTAGTTTTAAGAATGAGTGGCTAATATTCCTTATGTATTTATATACTCTTAAGATATATTTTACAAAAGCATGCAGTGACAGGACAAGGCAGAACAGAAGACAGGGTTAGATTAGGTATTAGGAAGAGATTTTTTACTGTGAGGCCCTGGCACAGGTCCAGAGAAGCTGTGGCTGCCCCATTCCTGGAAATGCTCAAGACCAGGCTGGACAGGGCTCTGAGAAACCTGGTCTGGTGGAAAGTATCCCTGTCCATGGCAGGGGGCTGGAACAAGATGATCTTGAAGGTCCCTTCCAACACAAACCATTCTGTGATTCTAATTCTGATCATAAGACTCAAGGATTTTGACTACTCCTAGCTATGACAGGTATTCCTCATCTAACAGTCCTTATTATGTCCTTATCTGATAAAATATGACACATAATTTCACATTGTATTGGCTTGTCATCCCCTGCCCCAGTTTCCTCCTGTTCTTCCCAGACAATTTCTTGTTTAAACCTCAGATATCTACTCAAAGCAAGATCCCTGTAAGAATCCTAACACAGAACTTCCCTGTCTGTAACTGACCTAAAATTTCATGCTAATATTCCCCACTTTTTGCTCAACAGCATCTATTAACTGCAAGACCAGATATTGCTCAATCCAATCTTGCATATGGGCGGTACCAATACTCCTCACAGTTCTCTTTAGGCTTCCATTTTTCAGCAATTCTCTGGGACTCAATCACCACTGAAATTCAGCTGGAAAACAGTGAATTTGCAACCAACAAACCCATCTTAATACTCAGAGTACATAAATATCCTAGTGAATATAAGAAGTTATGGTATAACAAGCACCTGAATATCACTGCAACAATGGAATGGGATCTGTGGCTGCCCCATCCCTGGAAATATCCAAGGCCAGGTTGGACACGGCTTGGAACAACCTGGGCTGGTAAAAGGTGTCCCTGTCCATGGCAGGGAGTTGGAATGAGATGAGCTTTAAGGTCCCTTCCAACCCAAACCACTCTGTGATTTTAGGATTCTGTGACTTGCAGGCAGTCAAATATTACTACACCAGACTTGTGTGTCTCTCGAAATTAAAATCCAGGCCTTGAATTCTGCTAAGAACAAACTGACATTCCAGAGACTTAATTCCCCTTTCAGCAATCAACACAGACCCAAAGGCTACTGATTACCTCAGATCCACCTGACGGGAGATTTTTTTCCAGCTGAACCTGAAGGACAAAGGGACAATACACTGTTGTGTTGTTGGAATCCCAGCTGCCAAATTATACATAACCCATAATTCCCCTTCTGGGGAGGGACAAGTATGGATTGAAGTCCTCTCAAGTGAAATCAAGTCTCTACTTCTGAATTTTACACGACTAATGATCTCAGCATGATGTCTAATTCTATTATTCTAATTCCTTAACTGCATGCTCTCAATGAATAATAAATGACGGCTGGTTTGGTTTTTTTCCAAGGCCTTCTCATACTGCTCTTCCCCAGTTACAGCCTAAGCACATCTACTGACCCGGGTCTCTGCAGAACTCGGCACCACAAAACTCTGGGGACCCGAGCTTCTCTGGGGGGACGAACCCACAGGACTGCCAAGGGCAGGCGCTGCCACACGGACACACGGACGGACAAGACAGACAGAGAAGAGCCCCGGGCCCCGCTCGGCGGCCGCCGGAGCCCAGCACACGCGAATGCCGAGCCCAGGCCGCCATTCCCCACACGCAGCGCCCGCACCCCCACCAGCCCGGGCCGGAGGAGGCCGGGCACCCCCCGAGCCCCGGAGCCGCCGCCGTTACCTGAGGGGCCGCGGAGCAGCGGCTCCGGCCCGGCCCCGCCCGGGAGCGGCCCCGGCGCCGTCACTCAGCGCGTGCGGGGCGGGCCCGGCGGGAGGGGGACCCGGGATTACGGAATTACGGAGGCAGCTGCGTCTTTTGGGTCGGGAGAGAGCTCTGAGATCACAGATCCAGCCTGTGACCGAGTACCACCGCGTCAGCTGAATCGCGGCCTTCAGTGCCGCGTTCGGTCTTTCCTTAAACGCCTCCAGGGACGGTGATTCCACGGCCTTCCTCGGCAGTCTATTCCAGTGAAGACATTTTTCCTAATGTCCAGCCGAAACCTCCCCTGGCTCAGCTTGAGGCCATGTCCTCTTGTCCTGACCTTGTTCCCTGGGAGCAGAGCCCGACCCTCACCTGGCTGTCCCCTCCTGTCAGGGAGTTGTGCAGAGCCACAAGTTCCCCCCTGAGCCTCCTTTTCTCCAGGCTGAGCCCTCCAGCTCCCTCAGCTGCTCCTCCTCAGACCTGTGCTCCAGACCCTTCCCCAGCTCCGTTCCCTTCCCTGGACACGCTCCAGCCCCTCAATGTCCTTCCTGAACTGAGGGTCCCAGAACTGAGCACAGCCCTGGAGGTGTGGCCTCAGCAGTGCCCAGCACAGGGGACAGTCACTGCCCTGGTCCTGCTGCCACACCATGGCTGGTACAGCCCAGGTGCCTTTGGCCTTCTTGCCCACCTGGGCACAGCTGGCTCATGGTCAGCTGCTGTCACCAGAACCCCCAGGTCGCGGGTGAGGTGACCTCGGGTGGTGTTTGGGGCGGGCTCCCCCGTACAGCCCTAGGGTTGTTAAGGGCGTTACTGCATGTCATAGAGCTTGGACAGGGCTGGGTTGGCTGACTGTAAAACAAGGAGTAAAATTCATTCTCTGGATATCTGGAAGTGCTTCTTCAGTTAGAAATAATAATAATAAGTAAACAATCGGCTTTGATGCTGTTTTCCTATCAGCTTTTTTTTTTTTTTTTTCTCCTCTTGTGTTCTGAGGCTCCGAATTTTCCATTTGCTTCCCAGAAGATGCTTTTCCCCACCTTTTGATGTCCAGACCCACAGCTATGCCCTGGAATGAAAATGAGTTTATCCTTCCCCATCTCACTAGAATCTAAACTGCTGAACTGGACAAAAATCCAAGCTAGGTTTCCCACCTTTCCTGGTTGAGGATCTGTGCTACATAAAAGTCCAAAGTAGTCCAAAGTCCATGTCCTGTGTATGTACACAAACCCCACCCCAATTCATGGCAGTGTACAAAACCATTATCCTCTTACTGGTGCATGGGAACACAGAATAATAGAATTGTCAAGGTTGGAAGAGACCTTGTAGATCAACAAGTCCAACCATATAGAATCATAGAATCAAACATGATGCTTATATGCTTATTAATCATTTTATAGCTGACACTGCCTATCTGGTGAATACATATATATATATATATATATATATATGTATATATATACACACACAAGCACTGCCGATCTAGTGAATAAATATATATATATTATTTATATATATATATATATATATATATATATATATATATATATATATATATATATATATATATATAATGTTATCATTTTATATTTATATACATATATGTGATACCTTTCTCCCCTTCACCCTACCACCAGGGATTGTACTAGGGAGCAAGGCTCTTCTAATTGTTTCTTAATGTCTTTTTCCTCCCTCCTTCATTACTGCTGTCCTGTTACAGCTGTGAGGCTGAGCTATTCCAAGCCTGGAGAATCACATAATCACATTGCTGCTGTGCCTGGTAGAACCTGTGTGGATGTTGCTGTTCTGCACCTGTAGGACAAAGTTCATAATCTGGTTCCTGGCTGTGAACCCCACCAGAAACTTTGGAGAAAAGGAAAAAAGGAAAAAGTTGTTTTAAAACTGCACCTGTGTATACTGAAATCTCTTCCTGGGTGTCCCTCAACAGCAATGTGCTGTCCCACGCTGTTACTCATTAGCTAGAAAAACCTGTGCTCACATTTACTGTTGGTTCAGGTTTGATTTTGGGTTCTCACTCGGATCCAGAGGTGTTGGGAGCTGCCTCTGCAGTGGCTGGGATCAGTCACTAGAGGGTACAGGTGCACCTGGATTTAAGGAACAACATGAATAGCTGGAAAGTATAATATTTGCCTTGTATGCCAGAAATGGCTCAGCTGCTTAACACTGATATAAAATGAAAGCAAAGCACCGACAAGGAGTTTGCTAATTCCACCAAAATGTTTAATACCATAATAGATTTTCATTGAAGTACAGCGCTAATGTGAATATTTGTACAAAATATGTGGTTAAAAATAGTATTGATTTATAATATATACAGATATGTCACATCCGTGTCAGAAATGCAGACACTCGAATGAAACCATGAGCAATGCTTTTAAATCTACAACAACATACACGAAATATTTCTGCAGCTACCCACAGTAGGACAACTTGCCAAACTGACACTTAAGGATCCACCAGTCCTTACAGATGGCATTTCTGTCAGAAGTTTCTGTACAACAACTCTGCTCTAAAATGGATTCAAAACATTTACCTTCATTAACCCAACAGTGAAGAGAACACATCTGTGTGACACTAATGTAGACACAACTTTCTCACACTAGATATATTATCAGTTACAATAATTTGTTAAAAGAAGGCTGATTTTTTGGTAAAAATAATAGAGAAGTTTAATCTTTCTTACTGGACACTCTTAATATTGTGAGGGAGCCCCTGATTCAAATGGGCCCTTAATACAGCTCTCGGGTACTTGACTGTGCATCCTGAAGTCTGTTTTAAGGTTCTGAATATCTTTATTTTTCATTAACTTCAAGGCTGCTCACACTTCACAGCTTTCCCAGCCTTACTTCAGCAAGAACCTCCCTAACAAATGTCCCTATTTAAGCTTTATAGCTATGGCATCAGAACACAATCCTATATTAAGATGACTCTTGCTGCAGCCCCAGAAACTGTGTAGTTACTGAACAAACTGACAGAAGGAGAGAGAGAATTCAGGCTGGTTTTTTAAGCTTTCTGAGCATCTCTGCAGTAGGGTCTTTCAGGGCTCCTGCCCTTCCATCCAGAGTGCTGCTGCTGTTCTGCTTCTAACAGTGCTGGCTTCTCTCCCCTCCAAGCCAAAGCAAATATACTCCACACTTCAAATAGACCTGTGGGAAAGAGCTTTTACAACACTTCCTCTCTTGTCCTTTTGCCCCTGAATGCTGCAGTCTATGTGTATTCAAAAAAAGAGCACAGCTACTGTTATAAAAACATCTCTTTTTAAGAGTAGCCTAAAATATTGGAAGCTGCTGTACTCCCCCAGAAGATGGGTCAAATCAGGAAAAGCAGTGTTTGGAGTTTTTGCTAGTATAACTTGTTATTCAAGAGCATTGCACGATGCTGAGTATAAGTGAGGGTATGCCTGGGACTTTAATCCATAGTCTTGTTTTTTGATAAACCAGAACTAAAAGTGATTTCTTAGGCAAAAGGGAATCAAGGAAATGCAAAGGTCCTACATTCACACTGGTATGTGAGAGAAAGCCTGAAACGGCAAAAAATTTAGTGCTGAAATGTTTGCCACTAAAGAAGGACCAAAAATTATTTCAGTAAATATTCTTTAGAAGATCTGAAAGCACTGTGACTGTGATCAGTCTGATCCTCTGGGACACAGCTCTCTGCCATCCCCAGCTGAAGTCCTGAAGCTCATTTCCCAGTGCTGTGTCCAGTGCCACGGTGGAAGAGCCACAGCCGGCATGTCGCAAACACAGCATTTCAGTTGGGTGGATGAAGAAGCTCACTGTGGTGGGGGAAGCTCCTTTGGGGCTCAAACTGAAGAATAAACTAGGCTTCCTGCCTTTCACCTCTAAAAGAGATGAAAAGAACCCCAGAAGAAGTTCACTATTACTAGTTTTTCTAATTAAAACACAGAGGTTAAGGCCTGTCCTTTCCAAAGGAATTAAAAGTTTACTTCTCCTGTGAGACTTCCTAAGTGATCTAATTTTCAGAATCATGAACAATCATCCTTTGAGAAATGAAGTTTTTTTATGCCAGGCACACAGAAAAATAATTTTTTCAAATCCAGATTTGAGCATTTCAATATCAGAATTTCACAGGACAGTTATCAGCAAACACATCTCCCAGTTTCCAGTCTTTTGCAAGACCCAGCACAAACTGATGTAAGAGACAACAATTAGTTTCAATTTTTATAAAAATGAATGTTAACAGAACTCTTTCCCCAGCCTGGCTGGCAGCTGGATGCCATGTTCCTTGTCCAAGCATTCATGGCCACAGCATCACCCATGATTATGAAAGCACAGTGAGAACCACATCAGGGGGCTGGGACGTGCCAAGCTTTTGCTCACCAGGGACTGCACTGCAGCTTTTTTTGTGTACACTGAGCCAAATCCACAGCAAACCAGAGCAAGTTCACATGACTGTGAAACTGCAGCAGCTTAAAATGGAACATGGCATATCCTGCCAACAAGAAGGCTGCTTTCCCCTTAATTTCTACTGAAACAGAGTTTGGCCTATGTCACACATTTAAGCATTTTCAGTTCTACCAGGGGTATACACCACACTACTCAGTTTACTGATATTGTTTAACTCTTTAAATGTTGCTTTTCCAAACACCAGTGCAAGCAGAACACAAAAATACTGTTTGCCATATTTATTATTTTAAACTAAGCTCTGAATTATACAAGTGTAAAAGTGATTAATTAGCCAGTAGCTTTTTAATACTCCTATAAAATATGACTAAATAGAATATTTCAAAAGTTATGTACAATACAATGGAAAAGCTCATGGTGTCTTTGACAGTGCTCAGACAAACCACTGGAATCACATTCTTCCAGGAGTTCAGTCCATCCCTCAGTACAAACAACAATCTGTATTTTTGCTGAAAGCTTTTACTGTGTTGCTGAATGGGACAGAGAGGGGGAAAAGAGCAAAATAAAACCAACCCACCCCTCTCACCCAATTTAGGATCAAATTAGTGCTACAAAATGTATGCATGGGGAGAATTTTTATAACCTAAACCACTTTACAGTAACTATGGCTGTGGTCTTGCTGTGGTTGAGGAAGGGATGCTCTTGCCATATTTTCTTGGCTGAAAACAAAGTTTACTGGAGTGTGTCTGTGTATATTAGGAAGGGGGGAGTTTGCACACCTTGTCTTAATTACAAAAATCAAGGCCACAAAAATTACTTGTTTTGTTCCAAAAGAGCAGATTCTAAAACACTCTCCATGCACTGGAAATGTTTTCATGCTTTAAACTGCAGTGAGGAAGTCATTAAAATGTCTGTTTCGTTTCTGAAGAGGTTAGAAAGGACAAGTAGGCAGCAGGCAACAGAAGCAGCAGCTGTACTCCCCTGATTTCCTTCTTTTAATTTCCAAAGAGCAGCAGGACCCATGTCCACCCTTCAGAGGCCCCAGGGCATCACCTCCAGCCGCTCCCTCCAGCTCCTGCTTTGGGCAGGAAATTAAAAGGATGTGGGCTGTGCCACTGTGCCGCAGGAGCCACAGTGTAACACTGAGGCTCCATTCTTCCAGGGTTCCAGCAGGAGAGAACCCCTGACATCCTGTGAGAAGGTGCAAGTAAGAGTGGCTGACCTCAGAAAAGCTACAGAAAAGCAAATTCCAACTCAAATGAGTAGGGGCTCTGGCTGCGATTTACTGAATTACAATTCCCCTTCCAGATAGTCAGCGTTTTTTGAAAGAAGCATTCTAAGCATTCTTTCCATGTCAGGCAAGAAACCAGCCTTCAGTAAAGCACTTGCTTCTCTCAAGAGCCACAAATGCTGATACTTTGATGATAGGGACATTATTCCATAATACAGGAAACACCTTTTTTTTTTTTTTTTTTTTTTTTTTAATGATGATCATTATTTTATCACATACAGGTGATATATAAGCTTTGACCATAGAGGCTGCTTTGAATTTTCAGGTTTGTAATTGTGTTTCTATTTCAATGCTTCAAGCAATGAGCCATGTCCTGCTGCCTCCTGGGTAGTACCACACAGCTTTCCAAAGCACGGAGTAGTCACTGAACGGGGCCTTGTGTAAATCTGTTCGAAAATGCACTTTGAGGAAAGAACATTTAAGGTCCAGTGCTTTAATTTGCAGTGTAGTTTTACATCATTTGAGGCCAAAGTTCTTAGTTCAGAACCATGTCTCTCCAAAGTTTGAGGACATGGATACAAGACCAAGATTTGGCTTCCTAAGGTCTTGCCTGTAAAAAAAATCCATTAGCAATGATGTCTGATCATTTACGTGTTTAAATCTTACTGGGCTGTTTATACTGGGCTAAACTAAACCCCATGGACATCAGTGCTGAGTGTGCTCTCAAAAAAAGCCAGTGCTGTTACTCCTGGAATATTGTTTGTGGCCTAAGATGGTGTTTTCAACAGGATACGTTCCTAGGCCTGTGAGTGACAATTTTTTTCTTAAAATCAATTTTAAATGTATCACTGGAAAAATAAATGACGTGGCACCTCTCATGAGTCACTTTAGGGAAACTTTACACAGCTTTCATGTAGATACTAAAGCCCCATTTTCTGTTCAGTCTCTGCTGTGTTTAATGAGCAGTATTCTATCAGTGTAACAGCACACAACGATGCCCATATTGGAGTAACAATTATAGAAGTGCACTGAGTGCTGAGCAAAGAACTGCATCTCATCAGGAATACCAAGGGGGGGCTGTGGTGGCCAGAGGATGAACTATGTGAGAATGACAAGCCCTCATTCCCAGATGTCCTCACCATGCAGGCTGGGAATGCCATCTCCTGTCCTTACTGACAGAGCAACATGCCGCTTGTCCTGGAAGTGCTGCCGAGCCAAGACCCTGCAAGGGGGACTTGACTCTGCTGAAGCTTTGTAGCATTGCTGCTAATTAAGAGTGTGATGGAACCTCCCTCAGAAACCAGATTGTTAGGTTTTACGACAAAAATCTTGATTACAGAATCTAAGCTGACTTTTCAGATCCTAGAATAAGCTTCTAAGATGTATTTACTTATTTTAAGCTGTAAAGGATTTTAAACCATGGAAGCTTGCTGTGCCATTTTATGGTCACTTTGGGGAGTACAGCTGCAGCTAATTAGCTTAAAAATCCCACCACACCTTACACATACGCTCAGTTTCTGCAGTATTAATTTCAGTGGAACTACTCATGTGCATAAACTAAGCGCATGCTTAAATATATGCAAAATCTGAGCTCAAATGTCTAGAAAATATGTTCTCAAAATGACAAGTATGCCTTAAAAAAATAAATCATCATGGAAGGTCTGCCAGACAGGAAAGCCAGGATCTGTCTGCTGTCAGCCATGATGCAAACACAGAACATTTTTTGTAACCCAGTATATATTGCAAGTGAAAGAAACATGCAGGATGGGGTGAAAAAGGGGATTCAGTTGCATGCAGTCTAATTTCAAGTGTGTAATTATGGTCCTGTTTTCTTTGGCCTAAAAAAAGAGAGAAAAAAAAATCAACTAACCTCTGCTCACCTCCACAAACCCAAACTCCATACAGCTCAAAAAGGGTTTTGAAGCACAGGACATGGGAAGGGAAAAGGGCTGAATATTAGAGATTGCAAGTAATTACTGACAATTTCAGGGCTATTCACCACACCACTAGGAAAGCATTTAGCCTGTAATGTTACTGGAACGTTCAGCTATGACAGAGAGCAAAGAATCCCATCTTACATGAGCAGTCAGTCAGCTCTTCTTCCTCAGACCTGAAGGGAAGCACCACTCATCCCTTGATAGAAGATTAAATGATAATCCCTACTGATATTCTGGCTCCCTTCTCCCCAGAGAGAAGGACTGACCAGACCCCCCAGCAGCTGCTGCCTCTCCCCTCAGCCCAAAGAGCTCCATCTCAGATCCCTGCTACCATTTCAGACCACCGTTCTCTACAGCTATTGCTGGAAGAAGGTTGTTTTTTGTTTCTGAAAATGTTGCAAAGATAGTATTCCTTACAGAAAATTCCAGGGGGGTGCAAAGGCCACCAAGCTGCTAGTAGAGTAAAAACAGCACACCTACTCCCCTTAAAAAAAAAGGAAAAGGGAAAAGACTGTTGGGAAGTGAGGAGGGCAGAGGAGCAGGCTGCTTGATGAAGGACAGTAGCAATGCCGGGAGTTTGAATATCAAGACTGATATTGGCCTAATTTCCACCCAGATGATCTCTGGTAGTGGTGTTTCAGCATGCAAATTACAGCTGTGAAAAGATCCTCAGACTGAAACCCACCCTTGTTTCCTCAGCCTTGTTTTGTCCTTTCCAGTTAGATCTATCAGTTGGTGTGTGATATGGTTACAGGTACAAAGATCTTTTTCCTAGCCCTTTTGTTACAGAGGCTTGATTACTGTGAAGGGGTTTCAATGACCTTAGTGTCCCAGTGCTCAGAAGGCAAAGACTGCCTTTCAACAGAACAAAGCAAACAAAAACCAAGAGCTGTGCTGGAGGAGAGAGAAGTGCTGCTTCTGCTGGAGAGGCTCAGTTAGATACAGGCGGCGGCACACCGGGGCGTCGAGTTTGAATGATTTTTGGCTTTGGAGAATTCTTTGGGTCCTCATCTTCCTCCATGTCGCTGTCACAAACGTGCACTACCACACTGGGGGTGGACTCTGTTCCTGCGTGCAGCTCATATTTCTCTCCTGGAAGCAGAGAAAAGCAGTCATATCAGAAGATGGCAATCTGAATAGCAACACAGCCCGTGGCACTCCTGGACTGCAGAATACTCCATACCTGGGTAGGGAGCTGAGTTTGTGCTGCTCCTAAATACAGGTGAGCACCAGCACGGCTGGACTCTGTCAGCTGCCACAACACATCCTGGGGACCCTGCCCCGGGAGGCAGTTTGATCACAGGCGTGTAAGGCATCATAAAATACACACATCTTTGTGTCTATAATGGGTTTTGGTACTAATATTGGTGGTCAGCGACACTGAAATAAACCCCCAAAGTAGGCAGAGTAAGGAGAAAGAGCACAGAAGTTCATGGTTAAAAAAATGAACTGGAACCCAACCTATCCAACCTTTGGTCTGAAGTTATTTCACACCTGTTGAGTTGGGTTTTTGTGTTTTTTTTTTTTTTTTTTTTTTTTTTTTTTTTTTTGCTCTGGCTTCTTTCCTTCAGTCCCATTTAAAGCCCAATTGTTGCTCTTAGACAGATTTCAACACTTAATCTAATTTCTCTAGAAATAAATTCCCCCATATCTCGGCTGCAGACAGATTTTGAGTTTCAAAGTTCTTTATCTGGGGCTGTAGCAAATTTTGTCTCTACAGATGAGATTACAGAGCAGTCTATAAATGCTCACTAGAGCAGGCTGAACGCCTAAACAGTACATATATTTTCTAACTATCTACATTCCTTATTTAAGTCTCAACACAGTATTCCTCTGAGGGAGATGAACATGACTTTTTTTTTTTTTTCACACAGAAAATATTCTGAATTGGAAGGGACCCACAAGGATCATGGAGTCCAACAATTAAGAGACTGGCCCATATGGGCTTGGGTGGTTACCTGCAAAAGTCCACAAGCAAACAAAGGATCAGACATAGGGCTTTGAGTCCTGAATTCAGCCTGCTGGTACTACATGTATTCTGGATTTTGCATGGGATACAAGTAGGTATTGGTAATTAAATTGCAAGAAATTAATTTAAGACTTAAAAAAAAAAAAAAACAACTTTGCCTGCAAAATCTTCTGAGATGAGGAAGGTGAGGCCCCAGCAAACACAGTTGGCCTCTGTTTGTGGTGCAGTGGCTCCTAAATGCTGCACCACTGGCAGAACCCAGCAGTGCCACGTGTTGTAGCATGGAAGCAAACAGCAGTCTCTGCCTCAAAGCTCATGTGGCTTGCTTGTGGTACTAATTTGGAGTTTTATTTGTTTGCCACTTTGTGGCAGAGTAATTCATGTGAAGAAGAGGTTTCAGGTTTGGCCTTGCATTAGCACATGCAGTTCTGGGACTGTGCTCACATGCTGTTTGTGCTGACAAATTCCTGGTCCAAATAAGCCTGGGTGGCTTGAGACTAGAGGACACACTGTATTTTTGCCTAAAAACAAGGAGGCAACTAGTGAATAATAGCTATAAGCCAGGCATCTTGCTGTGAGAAATATTTTACTGCTGTGATACCATTAATGTTGACATTTAACTGCTCTATTTTTGGCAACCTTTCCTCTGAATCCAAATCGAGCAAAGCATTACAGGTCTTGCTGATAGGCTAAAATATAAAAAGAGAAATAGCTTGGTTGTGCTGCATTGAGGAATTACATGGTTTTTCTTTGCCCATTTTCCCTGCGGGCCTCAGCTAATTTCTCAGCTCTGGGCTGACGTCAATGCCGCCAGGCAGCACCGAGGGCTGCATTGGTCACTGTCATCGCGGGCAGCTCTGCAGTGCCGCGCACACGCAGCGCCGGCCTGTCCTCCTACAGCAGCGCCGCCGAGGAAATCACATTCACTGCCCTCTTAAAAGGTAATAATCCCAGTTCAAATGCCACATTCTTTTACTGCTCAAATCCCTCCCAGAAGGAGTCTTTCTGCTGAAAAAGAACAGTGAAAAAAGTACAGATGCAAGGAAAAATATTCAGATGCCTCTGGCACAAGTAACTGCAGCAGCAATTAATGTCACTTTGTAAACCAAAATGTGATGCACTCATAAATTAGGTTTTTAAGGCATACAGTTACTTCTGAGCATAAATGAGCTGCAGACTCTGTTCTGTACACAAACAGCACAAAACCTTTTCATGACTGAGTTAGGAACAGGACAGCAATAATCTGGGACTTTTGTACAGCTGCATCTCGTTCCAAACATAGTCGCTGTTTGCAGAAAAACACTAAGGTGATAAGCACAAAATAAAAATCCAAGAGATACAGCCAGATTAGCCCTTCCCTTCTGTGGCCTCCCTGTTTCTATGATTTTTTCTTTTCTCCTTAATACCATTTCCAGCATTAAAAAAAAAATAATTAATGAGCTACGCCTGCAGCAGTTCAGCTACTGAAGCAATGGTTGAGTCACTGGAGTTATATTTACACAACCTAGGTTGTCCCAAGCTATGAGTAGCAAGTTGAATTAACATAGGTAAGAATCACCAATGTCTGTAATACCACCCAAGCATTTGTCCAGTGACCTCTTTCAGCTGTCTCTGACATGGTCTCCTCTGTGATCTCAGGCCCTATATTGATCCATGCTCCTGCTTCTCCTGCTTGTCTGAAGAATTCTTACAGGATAGATAAGCCAAAGGATTCTTGGAGTCAGGGGTCTTTCTCCTCCAGCTGTCTTTGGCCTGTCTCTATCATGTAATAATACATTTAAACCTTCACATAAGCTAACAGTGGCAACTCACATAAATTTACTCAGAAAATTATCATAAAATTTATCAAATATACTCTGCCCTTCGGGGCAGAATTCAGCTATGGCACATCCAGTATATTGATTTGTCAAAAAAACTTTCTGATAAGCCCCTGAAAACAGCAGTGATGTTCCTCCCTAACCATTTGCTTTGCATAAAAAAACCAGTAAGAATTTCTCCCTTAACAATGAGCACAGCTGCTTTTATGTCACTGGGCCCTACCTTTTGTGACCACATGAGCCAGGACTAAACCCACAGTCTCAGGTGACGCAAGAAAGAAGAGCACAGAAGCAACTTCATGATATTTCAGAATTAAAAGTAATGGTATAGGATTTTCTATCCCTTTGTGAGTCAGTACTGTGACCTTTCCTTGATGGTGCAGCTCCTGTCTGACAGGACCCTTTTGTCCAGCAAAGACCATGTTCATATACATAAAGAATAATGAACAAATGCTAATGATAATGTGTAGCTACCTCATCCCTAATTCAGACTCATGAGCAAAGGTTAATGAGTTCAGAGCTGCCCATTTCAAGTAAATGTGGCATTAGCATCATGAAAATCACTTCCACTTTCAGGCCCTTCATCCAAGTGCTTTACAAATAACAGGATGCAAATAACAGGAGGTCCTTTGTATGGGTGCATGTTTGTGACAGAAGAGCTACAGCCCACCCCACAAAATACCTCCATAAAACACCTCTACAGCAGGAATCTGCCATAGCAAAGTGGAGGAGCTGCTCCCTGGAGCCCATTACTGATGTTGCAGGAGCTGGGTACCCTCGTCTCCCAACCAGAGGAAAAATTTTCTCCATCCAGCAGCTCTGCTGTACCCTGCCCCTGGTAAGAGAAGGGAAGGGCAAAAGCACCCACGGAACAGCAGGAAGAGGAAGGATAGAGATGAAAAGTTTTATCTATCACCATTTGTTTGTCCCTCCATCCCCTTTTAATCCTCCCTGGGAGTCATATGAAGTATTTAGTATTTCCTTTGAATCAGTGATGACAAACACGACAGTTTGAAAACACTTGGGCACAGAAAATCTGCCCTGTGAGATGGTTTGAAATCCCTATGTATGGCATTTCCTGGGCAGGGTCCTGCGCTCACCTGTTTTCCCCTTCCCTAGGGAAGGGTGAGCCAAACCCAGGGCAGAGCAGGGGCTGAGGCTGGCAAGGAGAAGTCAGGGTGGCACCTGGGATCTGGGGGAAAGGCACTCTGGAATGCAGAGTTAGAAATGAGGGCATGCAGGACAATCTGTTGTGAAGAAAGAGGCAGTGGGGTAAGGAGGGCAGATATAGGCAGGTTGGGGAGTGGATAGGGAGAGGGAGGGAGTGCTTTCCAGCAAAGAAAGAGCATATTCTAGTGCCAAGAGGATAGTTTGCAAATCACTGCACTAATAAATGGCAAACAACTGCCTGTTCTTTGGGAGGAGCAGCTCTGCTGTAGATACAGGCTGGACCTGGAGACTCGCTCTCCCTCTACACTGCAAAGGTTTCTCACATAAAATATGTTTGCAATGTGAAGTGGTTGTTTGATTGTTTGCCTGTCAGGTCCAGGTTGTATCCTCACCTGGCCTAACTTGGAGCTAGCTTTTTCCTACAGGAATGCTTGCAATGTGCCAAGCTGTTCTCTAGTCCCGGCCGTGATGTCTGTAGATCATCAGCATATCAAACTACTGGAAGTTGTCTTGACAGTGGAAGTGTTTTCCATCAAACTGATTAACAATTCCACTCCTTTATTTGCAATATATTGAAAAGATTGTAGGCTGGTGGTCAGCACCAGGCACAGTCATGGTTTCTGGCTCTGACTGATCTACAGCACTCTGTTCATGCCTCATTTAAAGCCTAATTTCTGCATCTGTAGAAAGTGAGAATATGCATCAATCATCCAGGAACTTAATTAATTATGCCACGATCTTCCCTAAGGAGTAAATGCACCCTCACTGATCTCAATTCCATGTGAAAGAACCAAAACCAGCTTCTTTTTGAGCACAGAAAGAAATCTGTTCCATTAGATCTCCAAGATGCCAGCCTGTCACTGCTGCAGCTAAAACACCTGTCCAAAACTGCTGGCACATGGCAAATCTGTTAACTCACTTCCAGCATCCTACTTACACTCTGGAGCAAATCTCCCAACATTTTGCACTCAGGGACAGTTTTGGTCTCTAATTTTGTGGCTATGATGATTATGGCACTATACTGTAACAGGAGATGACCTGGATTCAGGGAATGGGAAAGGAGCATGGGTCATGTCCAGGTGGTACATCTTGCATTTCCAGTGAAGTAGGACAATAAAAATCATCTTATGCTGAGGGCATACAAAGACACTGTTCACTATTTAGAAGCATTAATGAGTTTTCCTGGTCCTTGGATGTTCATTATACCAAATCACTGCATTGAATACAGCAAAGATTCCTCACAAATTAAAGACATGGAAGTCAGATTCTAACATTCTCAGCTCTGTAAACAACTGTGCCAAGTGAGTATTTTTTGACAGCTGATAAGCTGTAGTTACATTTTTAAATTGTGTTTTTGAATGAAAAAAATCTCTTCTCTGAGGCTACCGATGCTGTTTGATGTCCAGCAGTGTTTTACTGCTGCAATACTGAGAAACGAGTGTTACTGGGATTTGTTTTTCAATGAAATTCTAAACATAGTAAATGCACAACTGAGAACAGCAACACTATTTTAAACCCGCCGCTGCAGTTAACTAAAATTGATCCCTCTAACAAGTGCTAAAAATAGAAAGACGAGAGCACACAATGGCTTTTCATATTGCTCCCTGCAGGCTCCTTAAATCCGGTGAATTTGACCTTCACGCAAAGCTGTCCCAGAGTGTGGGACAATGAGTGATATTTCACATTCCACTGCTCCAGAACAGGAATTGATTTATCACCCAGCTAGCTCGGGAATTCGTTTACATGTTTCCATTTATAACACTGCTGCATCAAAGGGGAAAAAAAAAAAAAAAAAAAAAAAAAAAAAGGAGGTTTTTGGTTTTTCTTTTATTCAGCATTTTAGAAGCAAAGTATCACTCCTGGAAATAATAATATGCAATATCGTATGAAGTCTTCTCCCTGACTGCCTTTTTCTTCTGCCTTTTTCCTGCTGAAGGGGAACAAACCATAGGAATCTCCTGATATATATTTTCCTCTTGTGAGAGATCCCATCTGAAAAAGACAGGAGATAATCCCGCAAACCTTGTGAATCATGAAACATCCTTCTGCACCCCATGCACTCCAGCTCTGAGTTCCTTTGGTGCAGTTGCACAAAAGCACCAATGATTAGATGTCTGCAATTGGAAGCTGCTCTCAGAGCGAGCAAGCAGCATTCCCAGTACAGCTGGGGAGAAAACAATTCTCTCATCCCACAAGAATTTCAAAAATAAACTGCTACATTTTCATGAGTTCACCCCCACAATTGTTATTAGATTGGATCTGAAATGTTTTATTTCAGTATGAAGATAATTTAATAGGCTATTTTTTCCTTGTGGCTTATGAACATAAATTAGATTAATTTGTAAATGATACTGCTTGGACCTGAAACTGGAACCTTTCTAATTTTGAAATTCTAAAATAGGATGCTTTAACAGCTTTGAAAGAAAACTATTTGTAAAGATGACTTAATTAAATCAAAAGTAACCCTCTCCTATGTAAAGTTTTGGTTTTATCAGATGTGCATTTTCCAAGGGAAAGCATTGCTTGAAAATCCCAGCTAGCTTCAACTCCTAGCATTAGCTGAAGATGAGAAGACAGAAGAAAGCCTGGATGCATTATCCATTGACATTTATCTTGTGCTAACAGAGGCTACAACTTATCCCATTCCTCTTGCATAGTTTTCAGCAGGAAATGAGCATTCCTAACAGAGCAATCCCACCAGGACTGGGGAACAGTAGTTGTCTCTCAACAAACAACATGAGAGAGTCTCCACTCCAGTAAACGTGCACTTTTTCAAGTGAGAAATCTGCACCTTGGAATGCAGAACTGAGCAGATGTCGTGTACAGCAAAAACTCCTCACATCTATAGCCAAACATTTGTCCAGTCCCCACCTAAACCATGAGCTGTGTCATCTAGGCACAAACCCCAGCACAATAAATGGTGTAAGCAAAGCTTTGATCACCTCTCACAAGCTGCAGATAACACACAATTCTGTGCCTACACATGGCAAAACTCATTCTGAAGGAAAGAACCAGATGACATCCATCAACTGAAATCCAAATTTTAATGCAACTTCCAGCTCTATGCCAACTCCCTCTACAGTTATTATCTACACTGGTATTTCCTGTCTGCTTTTCCTGACACATTTTCACCCAAGGACCACAAGCTTACCTGGTCCAAGCTTAGAAACTGCATAAAGGAGGTCGTAGTTGATGACAGGTGTTGCATCATCTATTGGTTGCCACCCTACAGGTGGGGAGGCTGGAGGCGAGATGAGAAACTGTTTTGCAGGCTGTGGTGGTGCCAAATGAAGCTTGTCTCCATCTGTCTCAGAGGTCTGAATCTTTAAAGCATAACAAAGACACTGTTTAGTACAGAAAAGAATCACAGAATAGTTTGGGTTGGAAAGGACCTTTAAAGATCATCTCCTCCAACCCTCCTGCCTTGCTCAGAGCCCCATCCAGCCTGGACTTGAGTATTTCCATGGATGGGGCATCCACAACTCCTCTGGGCAACCTGTGCCAGTGTTTCACCACTCCTCCTGTAAAAGATTTGTTCCTTACATCCAGCCTAAAACAACCTTCTTTTAGTTTAAAACTATTTTCCCCTTGTCCTATTGCAACAGGCCCTGCTAAAAGGTCCATTCCCATCTTTCTTGTAAGCCCCCTTTAAGTACTGAAAAGCCACAGTGAGGTTTCCCTGAAGCCTTCTCCAGGCTGAACACCTCCAGTTCTCAGCCTGTCTCCACAGCAGAGGGACTCCATCCCTCTGAGCATCTTTGTGGCTTCCTCTGGCCTCACTCCAACAGGTCCATGCCTTTCCTGCATTTGGGACCCCAGTGCTGGACACAGGACCCCAGGTGGGATCTCCCTGAGATGGGATCAGAGTCACATCCCTCAGCCTGCTGGTCACACTGTGGGTGATGCAACCCAGGATATTTGGGGTGCCAGGGCACATTACCAGCTCATGTCCAGCTTCTCATCCCCACAGGATGGCTAAATGGAATGACTGCTCAAATCATACCTTTCTCATCCCAAATGCCACCCAGGCAGGGTTGCAGCATCAGTCTCAGAAGAGAAGGCCTGGAGATGAATTTCATCTCAGCCTTACAGATGGTGCCTGTGCAGTAAATGCGCAATGTGGGGCTGTGACATCAGCAAATCTACAGTGTCTGTGCCTCTTGTGTACATTCCTTCAAGATAAATGCAAAGCTTTGGTAGCTCCAGCTGCTAGCTCAGAGATTTTTTGAGGCTGTAAAGGTACTGTTGTGATCTGGTCTAAATGCCTAAATAAAATGTGAAATAACACAAGTAACTCCTGAACCAAGGCCTTGTAAGTAACTTCAGAAAGGTTTCTACAGATTTTATTTCTTTAGTTGAAGTGAAAAAGGAATCTATGATGTTCCTTAGTCATTTGCAACCCAGTGTCCTTATTTTATTTCCATCTTATCTACTTTAATTCCTTCTCTTTGCTAGTATGTTAAAGAAGCCTTGACATAAATGAATTGTAATGCAGCTATACCTGAGCAAGATTACAACCAGCTCGAACACAGAAGCAATAAACTCTATTTTCATGACAGCAAACATAGGGTTTGCAAAGAGCCAGTCTGGATCTCTCAACTCCATGCTCCCCAGAACTTGTAGGTCTGGAAGTGGTTATTCAGCTTGGCTGAGGCCAGACACTGCTCCAGACACTGCTGCTTCCACATCTTCACTCCCTGAACACAAATAATAAGCTCTTGTAAGAGTACGTGTACTGGAGAGCATAGTGCAGATACCAGAATGGCTCTGCAGGAAATCAGCTTAGATAGGGAGACTAATCACTATTGTGCACGTTTTGCTTTTTGTTGTTAGCCCAAGTTTTCAATTATCCTCTTGAATGTACAGTTAGAATGAAACCATTCTCAGATCTGCCTAACTGCAGGTTTTGCAACCTTTCAGAAAAAAATTCAGAGCCAGATTTAGGAGATCAGGGCATAGAAAATGGGATTGAGGCAGATTCTTAACACCTAAATCCAGCTGTAAGATCTTCTGAGCTCAACTAACTCGTTAAGCACATTGTTTTTTTCACAGCTGTAGCTTCCCATCTTCCTGTGGTTCTGATCCTGCCTAGACTCACAACAGCTCCTGTTCTGACCAGGATGAAGAGGTTCATAATGTAACATTATGGGTTTGCTTGGTACCTTTAAGTGAGCCAGCCCTTATCCTCAGACCTCTGAAGGGCCAACCTGGCAGCACAAAGCAGACTTACATTGCTTATAAACTAGTGGGTATCTCACAAGCCACAGTGTTTATTAACATCAATTTATTAACCTGCATTCAGAAGAGGTGGTGTTGGGTTCTCAACCTCCTTCAACTTTCTCTATCCTGGCTGGGGCCCAGCCTGCTGTGGGAGACCTATGTTCTTTCTCCCTTGGCCAAGGAGAACTGAACACCCACCTGACAGTTCCAAAAGACGAATATAATCACCTACTGCCCCAGGCTGGGAGTGTTTTTCTTCCCCTACCTTCTTCCTTTGACTTAGACTCAATAAAATCCTTTTAGAGAATTCAGTATTTGTAATTCATGTATTCAGTTAGCAAAAGCCAAAAAGGCAGGAGGAAGCCTGACTGTGGCTCAGGGCTGAAGCCAAATATGTAATCTAGTCCCACCTTTTTTATTCACTTGGATTCTTTACATTAATACTTTCTTATGGTCAGTTAAGAGAGTCACCCACAGACAACATCCAGTGTTGTAAATCACCTCTGAGATACATAATTCTGTGTGTTGAATGAGCAATTTCAGTCCTAAGTGGTCCTTTAAATTTACTGCAGACCCTCAGGGCAGAAACAGCTCAGTCAACACAAGGAGGTTTAAGTAATCTTCTATCAGAGAGATTGGACATGGGAGAAGCCTTTATTACTTTTATTCAGTGTTAGTGCATAGCTTTTAAAGAAATATTGTGCAGTAACACAGAAGTATATTCCAGATTTCATTACCTGTGCAAAATACAACTTTAACTTCTTCCCTCTGAACTGTGTTTCATGCAGTTCTATTCTGGCACGAGCAGCTGATTTGGGACTGCTAAAATTTATCCGCACACGCCTGAAGCTTTTGAACAGCTGGAATGTCACGCAGTCATCATAGGCACGGAACAAACCTTCAAACTTCTCCTGCAAAGGAAAAAGAAATAATGCTGAAGATTAACTTTGTGCTCTGTCACAACAGTCTGAGCCAAACAACGACCTGAAACTCAGCTGTTTAAGCAGGAGTTTTCAACCAGTGGCCTTTGGGGACAGGTGTCCATAGACAAATAAAGCCTCTGTGAAAAGAAATTAAGGAAAGCAGTGGTCTGGTAGTGCTGAACTCTGCAAAAGGTTTAGGGGAAGAAGTTTTCAAATTGAGAACCCAGCAGCTATTGAACTTCTCATAAAAGCTGAGCAAACCTATGACAGTGACATGAAATTAAGCTGAAAGGGCACATGTCTGAAAACACCAGACAACAGTGGGCTCATGTGCACAGAAGCAACCATTGTGCTGAATTACAGTGGAGTCAGCAGACAAAGGCTGGAACCGAGGCTTACATCCACATCAGCATTGCAGGGTCATTTTGTATTGCATGATATGTTTTTCTGGATGTTTTGTCATTTAAATACTTAAGAGAATACAGACTTGTTCTTTGAGAGGTCCTGCAGCATCTGGAAACAAATTGGACAACTGAAAACAGTGATCTATCTGAAAGAGAAACTTCAGGCTTCAAAATGTTTAGCTGTAGAAACATGTTCAAAAGCTCACAACAAAAATAGGGATATTTTAGCATTATAAAAGGAAGGTCTGAAGTTTACCACATCCATGGACTTGGAGATGAACAGAAATTCAAGGCACTTTGGCAGCCTTGGAGGCTCAGACTCCATGATTTCTCTGCAAGCTGTGAGCACACAGAGGACTAAGTTCCACACCATCAAATAAACCCAAAGTTCTTAAATCAGTTCTGACACAGGTCCTTTTCATTCACACAAGCATAGATTCATAAAATGCCAAAGCTGAAAGGGGGCAGTTATTATTTAGTCTAGCCTTCATGTTTACTCAGATTTCAGACTGCCATCCAGTGAGTCACACATCAAATCTGAGCATTTTAGCTACTGCGATCAAGACTTGAAGTTTTGTAAGATGGAGAATCAGCCAGACCAAAGCCCCTGCTTTTAGGAGTGCTTTAATTCTGGAAAAAAAAAAAATCACCACTGGTGAGATTATTTGCCACACCATTTCATATATACACGGAGAGCTGTTATGTCAAGGGTTTGTATAATTACAATAACCTAATGTATATTGGCAATAACCTGATGTTGATACCCCAGCTCTAGAAATGTTCAAGGCAAGGTTGGATGGGGCTATGAGCGATTGGGTCTAGTGGAAGGTGTCCCTCCCCATGGTGGGGAATTGGAATGAGATGATCTTTAAGGTTCTTTCCAATTCAAACCATTACAGGATTCTGTTTTCTCTGCTATCTCTGCAAGTCCTCACATTTTTGCATGTTTTAAAATACTACTTTGCTTCTCATCCAGGAAAACAATTCCTTTTGCCTTACAGTGGATAACTGGTAGAGACTACAGAAGATAGAAAATGCAATTTATGTAATCTCATCAATACTTCAGTTCTCATATATTGAGCTTACCAGCAAAACAAAGAATTCAGAACTTCTCAGAAAAATGCATCCTGAAGCACAGTGCAACTGCATCAGGGAGCACTAACAGCACCATGAGAGTAACTACTGGCAGAGTGAGACATTTGTTAAGGAGTTAACGGGGAAGCAGCCCAGTTCCACAGCCAGGGCTGTGACACCAGAGCACATGTGCCCAATCTCCTTTCATTCACTGCCAGCTCTGTGGTCTTCCTCCCCATAACTGATATTCCATCATTGGCACCCTTTCAAAGGAACCTCCCTATGGTCTATTAAGCTTTCATGATTTTCATTTCATTCTGCCTGACCTCACCTTGTCCTCTCACTGCAGGAGATACTTTGGAGGAATGAAAAAAGAAAAAGGAAAAAGGGAGGTGAGAGCTCTGTGGTTTGGCAGAGGGTGACTAAAGGCATGCAGCAATTCCCAAAACAGTTGAAGTGTGTAGGTTTGTACAAGCAGGTCTAGTCTTACCACCCAATGTCCAAATTGTTACATCTCAGTTACGCTTTTTATCTGCTTTGCTTATATTTTTGAAAAATTCCATTTTCCTGAGCAGAAGCCTACATCCAGTGGCATTTGTATAAAGGTCAGCCAAAAGCAGCAGTCATCTCAGTCCTGTCCTGATTGGAATTTTGATGCTACAACCTTCACAATGACCAGGGATAAAGGGCTGGGGGAAGGGAGAGAAAGGGACAGGGGCCCAGTGTCTGTTTAAAGTAGCACACAGCATTCAAAAACATAGTCCAGATAAAAAATAAAGTGACTAATTAAAGCTTATGTCTTCATGTTGTCTTTATGACCTACTTTATACTCTTCAGTATATTTTAAAAATTAAATAAAGAAATTTAAATACATATTAGTGGGGAACTTGGCAGTGCTGGGTTAACAGTTAATCCTAAAGGTCTTCAACCTAAACTATTCTATGATTCTGTGAGAGACAGAAAGGTTTATATATATATATATATATATATGTATGTCTAGAATGATCAAGACATTATAACAGAAGTCTCATAAGTCAAAAACTAGCAGCAAGGTGAACATTTTCCAGTAGTAGCTCTCAGTTTCTCTACAAGTCAACAATAAAATTCATCATATAAAAAAAGTTTCACCAAGAGTGGAAGGAATCATGCATGGACTTGTCTGGACACTGGGAAGTATCTACTCCTACTGATTTTTTATTAATAAAGAGATGCTCCCTGTCTGGATGCAGCAGTCAGGGCTGTGTGCTTGCCCCCTCTGTAACACAAGCCAGAGCCCAGATCTTGATGAGGCACTTAACACAACATTAGGGAAGACACAATTTCAAACGTGGGTCCAAGAACAGTGAGCACAAGGAATGTACTGGGCCCATTCCTGTGCTACACTGAGACTCACTCTGATTAGGCACTGAAAGGGATAGATGGAGAACTGTAAAAAAGCTGATTAAGTCCTAGATGCCATTGCCACACTGGGAGAACTTTAAAGCACTATGGACTTTATTCTGCTTGCTTTTCAATTTTATACTGGCACAGCTTTAGAGACCCAGCCTTGATTAATGCTCCTGAAAATGCTGTGGGGAGGAGGGAAATCAAGCCCTCTACTTGATATTATTAAAGGGCAGTCTATCCACAGTGGGGACACTTCCACTGCACTGACTGAAACTGCAACTCCCATTAAAAAGATTCATACATCTGGATTTTTTTACATTTTCAGCTGATAATAATAATAACCTAAGCAGAGGTCATTAATCATCAAGTGAAGTTAATGGCCCTCAGCTGCATTTTGAGCCATCCCCACTCCTCCGAGCTTGATATCAATTCCCAGGAAAAGCCTTATGCCTTAATTGCTATTGCCCGTGACTTCTAATATCTGCTGAATGCACTTATCTGGATAAAAGTCTTTCAGAGTCATTCCAATCTATAAGAAAATGTATCATATACATTTTAAAGACCTAAGCAAATTCTTTCCCTTTCAAGTTTTGTGGATAAATTATTCAAGACTCATAATCCTCTCAATTCAAGACTTTTAAAGTGCTTTTAGGATTCAGTTCTTTTAAATGCTTTTAGAAAGTAAGTCTTTGAACTTCCAGAGCACTTTGAAACTTGTGTAAAAAAAAAAGAAAACATCCAAAGTTAAGCAGCAGTGTTGCTATTCTTAAAAAGTCAAAATGTAGAAAGTCATGAGTTACGCATTTATTTCTGGGATTTTGGAGTGTCTTCATCCATCCCAAGAATGTCTCAATTAATGCTCTGGAAGATGTGAGCAACCTTCACTTCCCCAACTTCCCATTTCTCCCTCCTGGGCCCCGTGCCCTCTCTTCATCTCATTATTCCTTTGCCCAACACTGGGCACCTTTCCCCAGTTTTTCCTGTCACCTTCTGTCAGCTCCCATCACTCAGTGCCTCTAGCATTTTCCACAGTTCTCTTCTGTTTGTTTTCTAAATTAACAAAATTAGCACAAAGTAGGACCATACTAATTAAATCTGCTGATTACTCCAGCTTGATGGTTATCATTTAGGACAGCCAATGCTGAGAACAAACAGAGCAGCATGCAAGGAAGAAATGAGCACTGGACTGACAGACAGGAGCTAAAAGCCTCTGAGGACAAGGGCAAACCTATGCCCTCCTTGAATAAAAACTATTTCTAGCACTAAATGGAACTCATCTGGGACCAAGACCCTGCAAGTCACATGGTAACAGCGATCAGTGAAATGCAGCCATAGGGAGGTAAACAAGATGCTGGGTATATTTGGAAAAGTATTTCAAGTAAAGCAAGGAGAGTATTAACAGCATTGTATGGAGCACTGTAGCAGCTAATTAAAAATGCAGGGTTTGTTGCCTGTATCCTAAGCAGATTAATGGGAATAGATCCAGATAAAGGTTACAGGGAGGTGCTGGAATGAGTCCAGAGAAGGACAACAGAGCTGGGGAAGGGTCTGGAGCAAAGGTCTGAGGAGGAGCAACTGAGGGAGCTCAGCCTAGAGTAAAGGAGGCTCAGAGGAAATATTCTGGCTCTGCACAACTCCCTGACAGGAGGGGACAGCCAGGTGAGGGTCTGGCTCTACTCCCAGGGAACAAGCAACAGGACAAGAGGACATGGCCTCAAGCTGAGCCAGGGGAGGTTTAGGCTGGACATAAGGAACAATTTCTTCACTGAAAGGGCTGACAGGCATTGGAACAGATTGCCCAGGTAATTGGTGGAATCACCATCCCTGGAAGTGCTCAAAAGGTGGATGTGGCACTTGGGGACATGGATTAGTGGTCATCACATCAGTGCTGGATTAATGGTTGAATTTGATGGTTTTATAGGTATTTTCCATCTTTATCATTCCATAATTCTGTGAATTAACAACTTACTAAATAAGAAATTGAAATGCCTGGCTGATTTAGCAAAATAAAACAAAGCCTGAGAGGAGATGGGACAGTCATCAGGAATTTACCAGTACTGTTCAGAGCAAGGACAAATCACACATGTATGGTGTAAATCTAGAAGACTACATTGGCATAAAACAAGTGGGAACAGCTGGCATAAATAGGTTTAGTCTAGAAGTTAAAGAAGGTTTCAAACATCAGAGTAATGATCCAGAAACAACGTTCCAATTACAGCAGTGGCAGCAAATTATTTTTTTAAGATTGAATTTGGTTAGTTCATGTGAGGGACTATGACAAAGTATCGACACAATGAGCATTGTAAAACACGACAGCCATAATTAGCAAGTGAATTGGGTTCTGACACAGCAAGTTCCTGTGATTTATTTCCAAACATTTCTTTCATGAATAGCTCCACTGGTATTGTGTTCATTCAGGACAAAAGCCAAGGCCTAATTCAAATCAATGGAAGCCTTTCCACAGACATCAGCGAGCTTTGGATTAGAGCCCTAGAACTCAGAACCCAAATTACATTTTATTATTCAATGTGTTTACACTCATTATCACCCCTGCTACACATTTGATTTAGGAGGTGGCTGTGATTTAGAACTTTAGCATAATGCTTTTCCTAGAGTTTTGCAAGCAAATAAAGAAAGCATTTTCCTATTTTAATTTTTCCTGTTCATTCATGTAAAAGATACTCCAAGGAACTAACCACAGTAGAGAAAGGGATATAATTCACAATTATTAAATTAGTTTTTCCCGAAATTAGTTCTGTACTGGATATAAATATCCCTGTAAGACATAAACTCCTATCTCAGAGTTAAATGTATTCTGTTTCCAGACAAGCCATGCTGGTTGCAGCCCTACAAAGTTCTCATGAGGCACAAGAAAAAAGACAGAATCTGGTAAAACAGGAAGCTGTGCACTGAAGAGTCTTGTAGAAAAAAAAAATCTAAGAACAGATTCATTCCTGATTTATAGCAAAGAGGATGGGCACACCAGTTACTTGTAGAGGGATACAGGAGTCACTAAGGTGACACACATTTAACAAAAATACTAAAACAGAAGCCTAGAAAATATGAGCTGAAGTGATTTCAGCATTGAGATATGTCAATGCCATGTGAAGGGTATTGTAATGACCTAGTCTGGATATTGTGTGTGGCTCTTCTCATCCACGATGGAGGCAAGATGGAAGAACAACAAAAGACTGCAAGGATGATCAGAGAAGTTGTGAACCTGTCACAGGAGGTGAAGGTAGATGATATCCATCCCCAGAAATGTTCAAGGCCAGGCTGGACAGGGATCTGAGCAACCTGGTGTAGTGGAAGGTGTCCCTGCCCATGGCAGGAGCTGGAATGAGATGGTCCCTTCCAGGTCAAACCAGTCTGAGATTCTGGGATCTTGCCTTGGGAAACAGAACCCAAAGTATGAGGTGTTTTCTGTTGCATCTGTGTGTAAGGGAATCAATAAATAATGTAAAGGGAAAGAGATTAGAAGAATTAAAATAGCCAACAGTGTTGATATTAAAGAAAGACTTCCTGTTAAAAGATTTAGACTTAAATTGAGACAGTTATTTAGCACTAGACCTGTAACATATCAAAATGCCACTGGCCCAGAAATAGAAAAAAACCTAATTGCTTTGATGAAAAGGGTAAGAAGGAAAGATTAGAGAAGAGCACTATGCATTTTTGTGGTTCTGAAAGACAAAAGGAAAGACTAGAGGAAAACAAAAAGGTATCCTGATTTGTCTCATGAAAACTTAAAAGAACTGGGCTCATTGGAAGTGCTTTTAACAATTATTTAATGAGCCACACAAAACAACCAAGCAGCTTGATACAACTCACATGTGAAAACTCCTAAAAAGCAGGAAGTCCCACAAGTATCCAGTGTAAGCAACAGCCTCTTCAAATTCTCTGCTTCTAAAAAGATGAAACTCATTGGGTATCCTGGTAGTGCATATGAAAAACCACTATTGATTCTCAGTTAAAATTCCAGGAGTGCTATAAAGAGAGGAAATATTTTAAACCACTGATGATAGAGAATTCCTATGGGCTTGTCCTGCTGCCTTTAAGTAATGGCAGGAGAATAAAATACAAATTTACCATTTAGAGATCCCCTTAAGGCAAAGGTCTCCAGGTTGTAGCTTTTTATTTCACCTTTCACTGTAGGTAGCAGTAGCTGAGTGTGGGATCTTCCTACTCCCTCCTTACAAGTGGGGGAGGGTATTATTTGAATGCTCACCCTGAGTATTACTGTCTGAATGTTGGTTTCTTCTGTTACCAAAGGGAATCTCTCAGCTGGCAACAGGAATGGAAAAATGTGTCTTTCCACCTGTCCTTCACCAGGGTACATTTTAAAAGGACATTTCTACATGTGAGACATTTTGAAAGGGGGGAAAACCAGGGAACAGTGGCTATTTTGTCAGGTAATCATAATCACAAAATACTCTGCAATGACCTCCTGGTTACTATATTGTAAAAGTGTGTTCCTTACCTTGGAACTCAGTATACAGCCCTGCTTATTTCTTCATGAAGTTGGATTAGAGCATTAAGATAGGGCTGGAAAGAGCTTGGGTTTATTTGCATTAAACATGGTAGTAATTAGTATATTCCAAAACTGAACAATTCTGTCAGTACATGAACAAACCAAGTCAGTTTGCTACCCCAGTCCATTCAGTTAGTTGTTCTATGCTTGGCTTTATCCTGTTTTCAAGAGCTGAAGGTCAGGTAAATTGTGAATCAGAGATGAAATAAAACAGTAAAGCCAAAAAAAATTTTAAGGCTGGGCTTCAAGAAGGGGGGCATTACAAAAAGCATTAAATCTTGCTCTCTCCAGTAAAATGAAGATTGATTTGCCTGCACTACTGCAATCCTGATAAAGGGCAGCCTCATACCTTTAAGCTTTACTATGTAAAGAATGCACAGTTTGTATTTCAGAAGTGATGCTCAATGGCCTCGTTGCCCTGCAATTTGCAGTGAACCAACACTAAACAGGAGCACACTGACCACAAAACACAGCCCTGGTCCATGGCTCACACATCCTGCTGTGTTATCCTTACACACTGGGACTGTTCACAGGCATCTGCATAGAACTTTTAGATCCTGAAGGATGCATTGAGTGTTCTGCCCTCCACATTGTGCCAAAAACATTCTGACAGCAGAAATATTTGATGTAATGCTTACTGCTTACAGATCCAGTATCTTGTACCAGAGAGGGACTTTCTCAAAGTCTAACAGATGTTACACAATGTTGTAAAGACATATCTAACTCATCATCTCTCAAAGAGATGGCAACAGTAGGTCAGGAGCTGGAAGAAGTTTGCTGGTCCCACCTCATGCTGGGACTAAGGCAGGAGGAGGCATCCATCCCTCACCAGCCCTCCTGCATTACATGCCCATCATGGCATGACAGCACTGTGAACATCCTGGTGAACAGAACAACAGAGATGTCCCTCTTGAAAAATCAGCTGAACCAAATAAATTTTCCTTCCAGTCTTCCAGCTCATCAGCACAACAAAAGGTACAGAGATAATATCTGCCCCAAAGCTTAATGGAAATGCATTCACATTTCAGAAGAGGCTGACAAATGTCAGGGGCACAGAATTCTGCTGCGTTGCCTTTTCTGTTTTTAACCAGCTCACATCCCTGTTTACCTCAATGTGACGCACATTCCTCCTGCTTAGCTCCACTGATCTGGAAACCAAAGGCTCCTTCAAGATGAAATAAATTGTTCCTGTGGCAATGCCAAGGGGCTGATTTAATATAGTTTGGAGAGTTCTCAATTCAATTTCACACCCAACGATTGAGCTAAAAGAAAAATCCACACTTTACATGTCTTCTTTATAGGAACACTGTTATTTTACTGTATCATCAGCCACAGCTTTTCTGAGCACACCATATTTGAAGTACTCCAGTTCCAGATGCTGTATGAGCTCCCTGAAATGCTGGAAGTGCTCTTTCAAACCAGCTGGTAAAGTGCACATTCTATGACCAGATCCATTAGTTTCAACCCCAGTGCTGGGGAGTGTTATGTAGAGACATCATTCTCTGTTCCCTGAAAAGCTACATTTGATTCCAGTGCTGGCTACCATTATTGTGCAACATCACATAATAGTTGTCTTTTATTTTTCTCTTTTGTATTGTATTTGTCAGTGGGAAAAAAATCAAAACCTGAACAGATTTGTGGAAGATTTAATGCATTTGTTTTCCAAATAGCAGCCTAACATTTAGGCTTGAGAATGGTAAAAATAATGCTAAGAACAAAGACGTGAAGAAAATATTGAGACTGTCCTGAAAAAAACAGCCTATTTTTGTTTGCTTTAAGAGTCCAAATAATAACTGAGTAGATAATATATGTAGTGAACTCCAAGGGGCTCATCTGCATTGGATTTAAGAATGTTCATAGTACAATACCAGCTATTGCTTTTGTCTTGTTCCTGTTGTTAAGCCCAACAATTAATTGGTAGCAGAAGGAACAAATTACTGTGTATATGTTTCTAAAGTTCTTATTATCTTAATTTAGCACACAAAATAAGGAAGAAAAACAACCTTAATTAGTTTTTACCAAAAGCTGCCACATTTATGTTAATAAGAAATGTTCCAGGAGCAGATCTCTGCAGCAAAACAGTTGATGCTGAGGACTTTCTGATCAGGTGCCACAGACTGAATGCCCATTAGCAGTTGGAACATATCAGGCATGCTACTAGAGTGCATCTTCTATATGAATTTCATCTGAAAGGCAGCCAGTTCATGAACTGCTCTGTGATATGAACAAAAAGCACAGTTAATGAAGAGCAACAGGAAAGTTGCCTCATGAGAATGCCCAGCTCAGACTCAAATGCTAATGTAGACACAAGCCTGTATCTCTCATAAAAATAGCTGGCACTACAGGAGAAGAATAAAACAACTGCACAACCAAACTGAAGTGCTAGAGCCAATAATAAATAAATGACTGGTAGTCAAACCTGTGCACAAAACTAGGACTGAAATTATTTATTACGAGAAGCTGTGTGAAAATTATTCACATTCATAGGACTATAGAATGATTTGGGTTGCAACAAACCTTAAAGCTCACCTAGTTCCAAGCCCCTGCTATAGGCAGGGATACCTTCCACTAAACCAGTTTCCTCCAAGCCCTGTCCCAGCTGGCCTTGGACACTTCCAGGGATGGGGCAGCCACAGCTTCTCTGGACAACTTGTGCCAGGGCCTCACCACCCTCAAAGAATTTCTTCCTAATAACTGTATAAACTTTGATACTATAATAAGAGCTACATAAATATCCATCTTATTATGACACTATTTTTCATTGATCCTTGGCAACTGCAATTTCATGCCCTCAAGCCTTCTGAGGCCACCCCACTGTCCTGTTCCTGTGGTGAAACTTGAGGCCAGGACAGACCCACAGTCACAGTGGGAAACCACAGGCTCACAGGAAACCATGGGAGCAGAACCAGAGTTTTCATAACTCATTCTAAATCACTTTACTTCTACACAGTCCCCAACTGGAGTATAGAAACCTCAGCCTCTTAAAAGTCTGTTACTGAGGCTGTGGAAGTGTCAGGGTACACCTTTGTTGCTGTGATGCAGAATCAGGACGTCAGTAGCAAAATGCTTTAGCAAAATGCTAAATGCAAGGATGAACTACAATGAAGGCAACACCAAGAGCTGAGAAACTGTGTCTTATTTATACTCTTGGAGATGCAACATTGTAAAAGAACCATAAAATGCACACTACTTATTCCCTGACACTGTCAACCCAGTTAAACTAGAAAAATAAACAAGAACAAGCCATGGGACATTTTAAGCTAATAAAATGCTTGCATTGCCTATTCCTGATTTACTGTTTTGCCTACAGTGATCAACATTTATAGCATTTCAGCTGTTCTCATCAGTCATGGGGAATGCTTTTTCCCTCTCCTCTAACACAGCAAACTGCACGAGTAGGACTAAAAATACAGTTTCAACTTGTCTGGATTTGGAAAGGGCACTGACAATTTTGAAAGTGACTATGAAGCAAAAAAAAAAAAACCTGAGCAGAATAGAATCTAATATCATGCAGGTCCATAAATGTTACTTAACTGATAAAAAAAGGTACAAGGGAAACTCCTGACCCACCAATGCACATCCTCTCATCATCATCCTCTCTCTACTTCCTCTGCAGCCCACATTCAGTGACGCCCCCAGTCACAACCAGCAGCCCTGTGACCACTGTCTAATGCTCTGCTTGTGCTGTTTGACTGTTCCTTGCACTTCCCAGTCTGTCCCAACCATCTGTCATTCCCCGTCTTACACTTCATTTGCAAATTACTCAAGCAGGTCTGTTGTCTGTACATCTGAGGAGCTCTTAGGAGCTGCAGCCGCTGAGGCTCTTTGTACAATGAAGATAAACCAAGAATGGGAATACTTTGCCTCCAGTCAAGTGGCTGAGTGGAGTCTTTAGCAAACCTACATCAGCTATAAGTAAATGGTGTTTCTGAATTAATGGCATCAGCAAAAGTATCAGAGATAAACATGTAAGGAAGTGTTGAAAAGAAAACTAAAGAAAAAATCTTCAGTGGGCTGGAAGAGCAGGAAATGCCCTGTTTACAAATGTGACAAATTGGGGAATATTGACATCACATACATATATATCACATATGTCTTTGGCTGGACCAAAAACAAGGAGCGCAGGAGCTGAGGGAGAGGATTCTGCCCCTCTTCTGCATCCAGCATTGAGGACCTCACTGCAAAAAGGACGTGGACCTGATGGAGCAGGTCCAGAGGAGGCCACATGCTCAGAGGAATGGAGCACATCTCCTTCTGTAGCTTGCCAGTGAAAATCCATGTTCATCATCAATTCCTTATGCATATTTTCTTTTTAACCTAATTTGCTCCTTGTAGTCCTTCTTTCACTAATTGTTTATAAGAGAACGACTGCACTTGATGCATTTATTTGAACAGATTTTTTTCTTTTTTTTTTTAATTACATAGGATATAGACTTTTCCCACAACAAGAATTGTGCTAAAATGTAGACATCAGTGTAAATAAATAAATAAGTATATCTAAATATCTAAATATATATATATATATATATATGTAAAATTTCAGTTCAGAAAAAGGAATAACTATAGGTAACAGCCTATTCCTCCTAACTTCAAATGGCAGAACTTCCACAGACTAAAATGTTAATGTTCATACATTGCATTGAAAGAGTTATAAAAGACTGCGAGTTTTTTATTCTCCCACATCCACTGATTTGGTGCCCTCAGAGGAGGCTCAACTGAGCTATAATCTGCTGGGTATAATTCCTCTTAATGCTGTTAACAGTCTGATTTTGCAGATCATGGGAAAAAATGGATGGAAAGCATCTACATAAAGAGAGATGATGCACTCTTTCCTCCATGCTGCTTCTAGATTTTCACTGGAACCCCCAGTTCAGCAGTGACCTACAAAAACACTGAAGATACTTTCTAGTTTGAATAAATTTCAGTGGAAAAAAAAAGTGCTTGAAACATTTTTACACTTGGAGAGGCTGTTTTCTTCCCCATCAGAGGTCCCAGTCTTTAGAGGATGCCAGGATCTCAAGCTGCACAGATGCTGAAATACCAAGGGAACACCATACAATGGTTTACCTGCCTATTAAAAATATTTCAACAGCTTATTTTAATTTCCCGTATACACCACAATGCTAAATTAGCCTCTAGAACTTTACAGTGTTACCGGACCTCATGACATCAAGAATTTAGCACACATCAGAAAACTGGGCTTGTGCAGGCCAGGAAAGAGGATTTGTGTGGACTTAGTAAGCAGATTCCAGCAAGCAGAAAGGCTGAGATGACAGATCTGTACTGGGGTTCTGTACTGGGTACCCTTTTCTACAGAAGGGTAGAAAAATAAGCAGAGGTTTCCATCTGACTCAACAGACATAGTACCATCCATTTCCAGACAGCACAGGGAATTTCAGTCAGTGATATAATTGTTTTATTAGGCAGATGGAAGGAACCCCAGGGTGAAAAAGCAAATATTCCTGACCAAACTGCCCCCATGTCATTTTTCAACCAACTGGAAAATTTCCAGTTGGCACGAATTCTGTTTTGAAACAAGAATTGGAAAGTAGACTAATCCTATCTTAGAGCTAAAACTAGCACTGCTCTTCATCAAAATAATTTTCATTTCCTGATGTGAAAAATATATCAGCAGCAGCATGATATTAAAAAGATACTGGACTGGGATTATGAAACTGAAGCTGCTGTCCACAGATCCAGAGGAATTTGTGAGAAGGAACGAGTCCTGTGACTGGCAAGTAGGGTTGTAACAAATGGAGATTTTCTTCTTTTTATGAACAAGTTTTTTACAAATAAATAGGACACAAAAAATAATCAGTATCCAATAGTTTCTTGCCCTGTGGCACTGTTTCACACTGGCTCTGTTTCTGTTGCATTTGCCCTGCAAATGTTGCCCTGCATTTTCTGTTGCATTTGCCCTGCAAATGCCCTTGTGCCATTCTGGAATGCTGGAGGCAAACATGCAGAACCAGAGAGCATCCAGAGCTGGAAGGGACCCACAAGGATGACCAAGGTCCAACTCCTGGCCCTGCATAGGACACCCTAACAATCCCACCCTGTGCCTGAGTGTTTTCCAAACACTCCTTGAGCTCTGTCAGCCTTGGGGCTGTGACCATTCCCTGGGGAGCCCACTCAGTGCCAAATCACCCTCTGGGGAATCCCACCTAAGCCTCCCATGACACAGTGCAGACTCAAGGAGTCTAGCTTTGAGGTCAAGGAGATTTTTTGGTGCAAATAGATTTTAAATGACAGGAGAAGAAGTGGGATGCCAAATCTGGTGGAAGCAGTCATTCAAAATAAAGGGAAGCCATCTGTGGAAGTTACATCTTCAGCGTTCAGAGGGGGTCCCAGACCACTCAGCTTGATGCGTGGACCGTGCCTGCATCCAGCTGCACATCACTGTACTGCAGAAGCAGCATGAGTTGTAGCCCCAAGAACAGAATTTACAGTTTTGAATTTAAATTGAAATTGTGTATTTAATCAGTATGGGATATTAGTATTGAATTAAGAAGGGCAAATTACCAACTAAAAGTGAATACATTCATGCTCAGCATAGTCCAGACTTTATCCAAGGGATACTCAAACCAGAAACACAATAGGACTGGATTTGCTACACATGAACTTCAGATTTAATGGAAGACATTAGGGGGGAATAAACCACTGAGGGTACCTTCATATAAGTAAGTGGTCTCAACTGAAAGAGGTCAGGTTTAGATTTGGTAGCAGGAAGAAATTCTTCCCTGTGAGGAGGTGAGGCCCTGGCACAGGTTGCCCAGAAATGCTGTGGCTGCCCCATCCCTGGGAGCATTCAAGACTAGGTGGGACAGGGCTTGGAGCAACCAGGTCTATGGAAGGTGTCCTTGTCATGACAAGAAGTGGGACTGGGTAATTTTTAAGGTTCATTGCAACCCAAACCAGTCTGTGATTCTCTAATTTTATGATTCTAAAATAGAGTAATTAAATAGGTACCAACCTGCAGCATTATCATCCACACCTCATTTTACACACAAGTGTACACTCCCATTATACCATCATTTTACCATACTTATACCAACTACTTATTCCCAAAGTAAATTCCCCTTATCCAAGACCTTTTCTTTATAGAACTGTTACTCTCCTTTGCTCTGCTTCTATTTCACTATACAATATGTAAATTATAAAACTGGGTAATAGTTAAAGCAGGAATTTTACACTAAGACCATGACATGAAAAAGTATTCTATACTGTATTCTAGGATGCAGCATGCATTGAGTAAACTCTTGTTTTGTGACTACTACTGTATGCAATACAGTAGTATACTGTATGTATGCTCCTTCTCCAAAAATATTATCACTTTGGGAGTTAGGATTGCAGGCAGCTTGCTTACATCACTACAGTTTTTCAACAGTGTCAGTCTAATAATTTGCTACAAAAGCATGAAGCAGGTAGCTAAACATCTTTCCTCTTTATTCACTTATTAAAAAAAAAAAAATCAGGCAAAACCAGATCAGCTCCGAAGCCTCTAAAATTTTAAGTACGCTAATAATTTACTTCTGTCTAACATAAGCAGCATACTCATTTCTGCTATGGCCCAGCATTTGGCTTTGCTCCCAGCTGTCTTGAGTAATAAGAATTTTTTTTAGCTCAACAGCTCTCAGATTGTGGTTCAAGGACTGGCAGCCGCCTGCAGAAGGCTGGCTGGTCACACAGCCCTGCAGTTCCTCTCATGGAATCAGCTGTTTCTAAAGATAAAGGTACTACTTTTCACACGTCAGTGGTTTTCTTCTTAGGCTCTGTAAACAAGGTAGCAACATGAAATCTCCTTTCCAGACAAGAAAATGTGCATCTGAAAACTCTAACCAGTCTCATCAGAGACAAACAGCACAGCTGCAACAGCAAACTTGGGCTGGAACACCTCTCCTCTAAGGAAAGGCTGAGAGAGTTGGGGCTGTTCAGCCTGGAGAAGAAAAGGCTTTAGGAGTTCTAAGGTTTGTGGCAGCCTTGGAATACTTAAAAAAGATAAGATGGAGAAAGATTTATAAGAAAGACAGAGAGAGACTTTTACCAGGGCCTGTAGTGACAGACAAGGAGCAATGGGTTTAAACTAAAGAGGGCAGGTTAAGATTGGACCTAAGGCAGAAATTCTTCCCTGGAAGTGTCCAAGGCCAGGTTGGATGGGGCTTGGAGCAACATGGGATAGTGGAAGGTGTCCCTGCCCATGGCAGGGCTGGAACCAGATGATATTTGAAGGTCCCTTCTAACCCAATCCATTCAGTGAATTCACATTTGTTTTGCTAACAGAAGAGTGATACTGCTGCTAATTATCCACTGCCATTCACTAGAACTCAAGAGATTTGCATCACACAACTGTTTGGTCATGTGAATGTTTTTATACAGCTGTGACTTTGATTTATTTCTTTTTGCACTAAAATTCATCATGTTGTTTAACCAAGAATTTTGACCCTGCCCTACCAAGACAGTGTCACTCACACTTTTTTTGAGGCTCTTCCCTTTTGACTACTGTCATTATTCTCAACCTGCTTGCAGGAAGGAACATGTGAGCTCATCTACTTAAATGGCTTCACCATTTGAGAATCAACTGGTTCTAGTTTAGACATTCTGTAAACAACTATGCACCCACTTTATGGAAATTATATTTGGAGTGTAGATTACTTATGGTAATGACTTGAACAGTGTGAAAGCTTTAGTCAAAATATCTACACTCTACATCTCCTTTATTCCACTTATCCCATTGCCCTGTCAAACAAGGAAAGTACATTGATTTGACGTGACTTGGTCTACACAACCCAGGCCTAGTTACTTCCAAACTTATTTCCAAAATTTGAGTCAGATAAAAATACCAGTAATTGTCCAGGTCTTTTTTCTCTCCCCCTTTTAGACACAATTTTTTTTTTTAATCTCCCATCCTCAGCAGTCTCTTTATAACCTATGAATTCTTAAAGATAATTTCAAATAGTAAAAAATTATTTCAGCTGCATCCTAAAACATACTTAGGTAGATTTTAACAGCTCCTGTACACTTAAATATCTGTCTCACCCCCGCATTTTTAGCAGTTTTTCTCTGCTCTGGCCATTACTAGGGTTGCTTTTTCTATTAATTTAGGTAATTATCTGTGTTATTATATAACATAAATTAAATCAGTTACACCAAAACCCTCCCCACATTATGTATCTTGCTATTAATGGATTTACACATTGCTTTCCTCTTAATTTTTATACATCACAAAACTTCCCTTGTTCTTATTTAAAACCTCTGATAATGGAAACCTATTTTGTGATTTTGCACACTTGATTTTCACATTACTTTTAAATCCTTAAACTGCTTCAAAGCAAAAGGAGTATCTGATCTAGCCCTAACAGTCTCTCATTGTATGTCCCATCTGTCCTTTGCATCAGGATAGATAATCTCCATTATGCATTCAAAAGTGCCTCCTTAGCTGCTAATTCTCATGTTCTTCTTGGTCTCTCAGATAATCTTCTTAGGAAACACTATTTACCAGCTCCATAAGGTCACTGAAAATGACTTTTCAGAAAAATTATTTTCCTCTGACTTCAGACTTTATTTCAAAAGCTAACTTCAAAATAATTTTCACCAACAGTACTTGCCATTATTAATTTCTTCGATTGCTAAAATCAAACCTGAAAATCAAATTAAATTACCTACCTCCATGTGCTAAAAAAACCTGCACCCAGAACAGTCTCATAATTTGATACATGTCCTACTGTATCACCTACCGTTTGGATATTTCCAACAGGTTAAAAATTACTGTTATTTGTTTCTAGTATCATCTACCACACTGAACAAAAACAACAAGGGAAAACACAAAATTCGTTCTTGCATTCCAGGAGGATGAAGCAGAAAGACAGAGCAGGTGGGAATAAAATATATAAAAAGAGAATATATTTGATTTTTTTTTTTGGTAACATTTCCAAATTATTTCCTGTCCCATGTGTGCATATTTAGCTTAGTCTAGTTATGTTCAATCATTTAATTCCTTGTGAAACATTTAACAGCAAAAAGTTTTGAGGAAGGAGCTGAAAGCAGAGTGGCAGCAGCCCAGAGTACCGATTCACAGAGGGATTTTGTTGTGGGATGGAAGCCTGTGGAAGATGTTTTCAGTAAAGCAGAAAGCTGTCAAGATTAATTTAACTAAGGTTTCAATGATGCTTAACACCTGCTTGATGAAAGCTTTGTCACAAAATCCTCCTTTTTTTAGACTATCAATTGGTTTTTCCAGCATCTTGTATCATCTTCTGCCCTTAAATCATTCCACTACAGCACAAGAAGTCAAAGCCATCTGTTCTCACCTTGGTCGCCCATTATTACTCTGGTTTTCATGAGCTCTCCTTCCATCCCAGCTCCCCTGCTGCTGTCACCCCTGCAGACACCAGTCCTGCCACCACCTGCCACAACCTGCCCCAGCCTCCACTGGAGTTTTCCCCACCCACTCTTGGTCCTTCCCAACAGAGTAACTTCATCAGAGTGACTTCCCTTCTCCCACTCCCCATGCTCCCCTTCCTCATTTTGGCAACATTTTGGATAACAACTGATTTCCTCCTCCCTCAGCTCAGAACAGTTCCACCTATGATCTGCCCCTTAGAGATACTTGCTTCTCTTAAAAAAAATGTTCTTCTCTGAGGGAGAAAGTCCATTTCTGCTGGTGGGTTGCTTTTGGTTTTGTTTCTGTATCAGCAGTAGGAAATAAAACAATAATCCTCCAAACAAAACAAAATATACCTCACCCTCACCAAAAGCAACATTTGTTAAAACAAATTTGCCAGTAGAGGTGTAATTCAGACAATTCAAAAGTTTTTATTCTTAGTTGTTTTGTTATAGGTTTTCTCTAAGAAATGTGGACAAGTAGCCAAAACTGAATGAACCTTGTCACCAGGCATGAGGATACACAGCAAAGGATGATGAAACTTGAAGATGGTAATGTTTGAGTAAAATTAGTACAGCAAATAAAACAATCATCTCCTTATCTCCTCCATATATGGAATTTCTTTTATTGAGAGGATTAGCAGGTATTTAACCATTATTTCTTCATCTGCCTCATACCAGCACATCTGACTTACATGAATAAAAGGACAAGTAAGATTTCAGCAAAGTGGCTTCTCTCTGGCTGTGCAGCAGAAGTCCTGCTGCATGATTCAGTCCTCTGGATTCCTCCACCTTTTAACAGCAAACATATCCCTCACTGCAACAGACGAAGCAGAGAGATTCTTCTGCAAGTGACACATTGAGCTGCAGAAATTCCCCTGTACAGCTGCCTGTTGCTACTGCTTGGAGTTCAACAGGTTCATTGGATTTCTCAGCTCAGGGACTGTTATTTTAACAGGTGGAACTACCTGGTGCTGCAAAACTGGAGACTCTTCCATGCTCCTGATAAATATGAAGCCATCCTGTAAGATAAAGTCAGTCTTTCTGTCTGCCAGAATCTAATGCAGATTCTGAAAAGCAGCAAGTTTGGGCTAATTAAAAACAAAACAACAAACACACACAACCCCCAACAAAAACAAACCACAAAAACCCCCACCAAAAAACAACCAAAATCAGCTACCAACTCAGCAAAGCTCCTTGGTCTCTGGAAAATGCCTAGAGCTCAACAACATTTGAAACTGAACATCTACAGAACATGATTAATAAAAACAAGTATTATAAATTACACCAGCTCTGCATGCCAAATCCAGTTTCCTAATCAGAGAACTTACTTCCTGGTTCCTTAGTCTTCCATCTGTAAATGAGAACACTTGGAACTTTCTACCTATAACATCACCTTGAGGTTTTCCAGCAGCTCCAGGTGTACAGAAGAGAAGGTGCCATGGAGATGCTGCTGCAGCATCCAGCTCTACACGGACCCACCCAGCTGTCTCTGCAAGGACAGCACAGCTGTTTGCTCCATCACAACTGCTACAATCAAAGGCTTCTCTTTGATTCAGCACCAGCAGAAATTCCATGTGGGGACAGTTAAAGGCATCACAAGGACACTGATGTTGTGAGAAGGTGGTCTGTGCTTCCAGGAATGGACATGGACAAAGCAGAAATCTGCTGGAATCCTAGATGGAAACCACAGGCTGGAGCCAAACTCCATGACTGCATGTGCTTTTTAGAGACATTGCCAATAAGGAAAAGAAAGGGGAGAAGTCTCCCCTTTCCCTGGGGGAAATTTTAATTCTGTTGGCCTTTAGAAGGAGAAATTGCCTATTGAAAATCGTATTAGTGGGGGAAATCTTCAGGAAAGGCTCATGCACACAATGCTGGTGCCACTATAAATATGTGCAAGGAAAACACACAGTCTTCCAGAAAGTGGCCATTGACTGGAGGCTTTGCTTGGCTGGTTTCTGGTCCTGTGTGTTAGCCAAGTGTTTGACAAACTGTGATCCAATTTTCTCAGTGTCTTTTTGCCAAGGAAGAATTCTCTGCTCAAGACCATACTGTCACGGTTGTTTGCACTCTAACATATGATTGGGCAGCATCTTCCAAAGCAAACAGGCTGTTGAGCACTTGAATGATCAAAACTGAGTAGATTATTTAAGTCCTGTGGTAGAATCATCCCTAGAAAATATTAAAGGAAGACCTCTCCAACCACAAAGCATTTATATTAGTCTATGAGCAAAAAAAAAAAAAAATTACTATAAATTACTAAAAAATTACTAAAGATACATAAAAGGTTGAGCAAAAAAATTACTATAAATTACTAAAAAATTACTAAAGATACATAAAAGGTTGTGCAGACCTCTGCCTCAGAACCTGCAACACTGCTCAGTATCAAATCTTAATCATGCTAAGCAGCAGCAAACAACATCAGTAAAATCTGAGACAAAAGAGTGCACATATACAGCACCTTTAGAAGAAAATGAGACTGGATCGCTCCAGACCTGAAAATAATGTGTCCTTGATATTTTTTTTTTTTTTTGAGAAGAGAAAGAACTTGAGTACTTTATCTCTCTCAGTTCTTCTAGGAATTTTATTTTAAATTTTTAATAATTTAAGTAATTATTTACTGAAAAATCAGTATCATACATGTATCCATATTACAAGTATGTCAATCTACAGCTGCACTGATTAATTCTTCAAATCTGCTTAGGAAAATCACCATCTCTTCAGTGCTCCTCACACAGGCTGGGCCATTTGTCAGTAGAATTCCAAGCTCCATCTTACCTTATTACCTGCCTTGAATTAATTCTGCACCTTCTACCAAAGTATTTGAGTTGTTTTTTTCTTTTAATTTGACAAATTACTCATTGTCTAGCTATCCTTATGGAAGGGAAATAATCTTCACGTGACTTCCAATAGAAAGGAGGATCAGAGAGAATACAAAGCCCTCTGACTTGCTTTGCTGTTCCCTGTTAGCATTAAAAGGGTGAAGAAGGAGAAGCAGAAGCTTTGCCATATTCAGAGGTCTGTAAACACCTGCAGCTGCCACTGACCTCTGGTGAAATAGCAGGACCCCCTTCTTCTGAGGCAAGGGAAAAGTGAGTACAAATAAGTGAAGATCAGCCTAAAGAGCATATTATGGCCTTTAGAAGTCTTACCATTCTATCATTTCTTTGGGAACTTCCCTAAAGAATTCAGCTGCCTTCACATAAGGGTGTTAGAAGGACAGAGACAAAGCCCAACCTGTGACTGGAACTGGGAGCACCTCAGTGGGCAGCAGCAATGGCTGCACAAGCCCCAGCTTTGCTGTCAGTCTCTGTGCTGACCCTGACGCCAAGCGCAGGGTCAGTGTCCTGGAAACAGCACTACAGCATTTGGAAAGCTCCTCTCCATTACTTGCTCCAGATCAACACAGACAGTAAGCAGAGATCAAATGACAAGCATGTTTATTTCTCCAGCAGAACTCTTAGATCATACAGATTTCACAGACTTATTTGCAATTAGAAAGAACTACCAACTACAGAAAATACCAAGAGAAGGTACAGAGCAGGCCTTTCTAGCCATCAGGGTATTTTTGGCAGTCATGCTGTTGTTTGGTTTCCTCCTTATAGCCCGTCTGTGAAGTCTTATGACTGTGCAACAGACTCTTCCCACGGATCAAGCTCACATGGCTAAGGAGAAGGATGTAAAGGCAGAAACCCAGAAACTCTCCCAGTAAGTCATGCTTCCTGCCACTGGACAGCTGGCACCATCCAGAGGGGCAGCAACACTTCTCCCCCTTTCTCCAGTTTTCTTCACTTGACTCTGGCCTCAGAGCACTTAAACTTTAAACCTCAGAACATCTTTGTGAATGAGCCACTTAGACAAGTGGAAAATTGAAATGGAGAGCAAAAACCACAAGCATCTAGTGCTTTTGCCCTTTAGACCTCAGAAGTTTAGACTGCTAAACCTCTCATAGGCAACTGCAGGACAATGACTGAACCGCCAACCCATCCATCCCAAACAATTCCTATTAGCAGGGTGCTCACAGATTGACAGAGATCCTGTTCCAGTGGGCATTAATCGTCCAAAGCAACAGTCCAAACAGTGAAATTATTCCTACTATTTCCCTTTGCTGCCTGGCTCATGTACACATTAGGTTTTTCCCTGTATTAAGATAATGGTCCCATCCACATTACATTACTCTCTTCAGGATGTGATCCATTTGGATCATTAGTATGTCTTCTCTCTTACAGTAGTGCCAAGTTACCCCAGTCCTATCTTGTTTCTGAATGGAATGGTCTGTATGAACAAAAATGAAGAGAGAATATGTTGAATTAATCATATAAAACCACATTGCTTAGAGTAAGAAATACAAGTTTAAATTCTCTTCCACTGTTTCAGTGATGTCTAGAATTTCTCTATTAGAAATAAACAAGATATTCATTACCTAATTGCTTATATAACAAAGATCATTACATGAAATTATCATCTAGAGGCACTGAAAGAATCTTAATTATCCAGGTGAACTTCAAAGCAGAACTGCACTTCGTGATTTCTCTGGTTGCCTTCTCAACTCTTCTAGTTCCTGATCTACAGTCAGTAGCATGTTGATTAGCCTGACCCAATTTCTGGATTAGAAAAGACAACTCAAAGCAGCAGCTGATCAGAAGTGAAGGGCTTGTTGGATGGGTTTGTGGCTGCCAAATCCACGGTGTCAGTGCTGGGGGCCAGCTGCCACTGCCAAGGTACCCATACAAGCCTCTGTTCATCGAAAGGATGAGCAGCTCCAAATGCAGCAACTAAAAAGCTTTACCTTCAAGTACTAAATAACTGCTCCCCTGTTCCAGAGGCCAAATGGAAACAGAGTGTTTCCAAGCCTGACTGCCAGATGCTAAGAGCATAATGCCTACAGAATAAGGTCTCCTCCAGAGGTGGAAAAGCAGCAATAAGCTGGAGAGCTCCCTCTGCTCCAAGTCCTGTGCCCAAAGCCAGATTTGGGTAAGAACTCCCCAGCTCTGAGGGACCGATGTTCTTGAGAAGTGGCAACTTCCAGGAGTCCCCACTGTCACCTGCTGTGGAAACTACTGCTCCAGAGCCTCAACACTCCAAGCTCTGCTACTGCAGTCCTGGCAAGCTCCTCAGACTCCCAGCCTGCAGCTGTGGCCAACATGTGCTGCAAAGTGCAGAGCAATGGCTCTGTGTTGCCAGCACCCTTCTCCCAAGCCTCATGGGAGAACAATGGCTCAGTAACACAGCATCCTCCTCCCAAGCCTCATGTCTGTTCTAAACCTAAACTGAAATTAAAGTGAGATATGCTGTAAGCATATCCCAAACCCTGAACACAACCCTTACTGATATCAGAGAACTATTCTACAGGACTAACAGCTCACCTTAGCAAATCTCACCAAGCACCACATGTATTCTAAGATCTTCTATCTCTGTTCTACCACTGAGGGAACATTCCCTTCACACAAGGAGAAGATTCCCTGCAATAAAACCTTCTGTTGGAGAAGTGACAATCAGTTGTCAATGCTACCTGTGCCTTCAGCCTGACCCACGGAACGTCAGGGTAGGTGAAGACAGGAATTCACAGGGTAGGTGAAGATAGGAATTCTGTGCTTGCTTTTGCTCTTCAACTTCCACACCCATCTTTTCTCAGCAACAGCATCCTTCCTTTTTAACCCTAATTCTGTTCCTCATCCTGTCAAAGTCAACATAAACTTTTCTATGCTGTGACCACACTGTCATCAAAAAACCTCACTTTGAAGTGAACCCTTTTGCATAACGAAAAAAAAAAAAAAACAACAACAACAAAAAAAAGCCATACTGTTTTTTTCCCTGCAATTCTCCTGGAAGTGAGCAAAGAGCAATAGGTATCTCTAGCTTTACATTATCAGCAGCAGTGAAATTTTCACAAAGAGGGTGCCCACACTGCAGGCTGCTGCATGGGGAGCCTGGGGATGAGCACAGAGCTGGCCACAGCCTTCTCAACAGAGTTTGGGGACAGGCCAGTAGAAAGGGGCTGCAGGGAGCCGTGGGTCACGGAGCACACACTGCTTACAGCCTCTAAGCCAGGCAACTTCGAAGTAGACTTTGTGTTTCTAAGCTGCAGTGCAGTCTGCAGTGCAGTCCTCACTGCAAATATACCCAAAGTCTTTGCAATCAACATTTTAATTCAAACATAAGAGAGGAAAAAAGCAAAATAGGACAGTTTTAACCAAAGCAAACAAGGTACAGAAAGTCCAAGTAACACAGAAATGTTACAATTCCTCTAATGTCTCTATAAGCCTTTTGTTCTCTTACCTAATACTCCTGGCCCACACTTTATAGATGCTGCAACTTAAATCAGGCTAATCTAAATCTTACCCAAGTCACTGGAATGCTTTCTGCTGATTTATGTTAGTCAAAATTTTGCTTTTGCATTGCTACTGACATAAGAGTAGCATGAGGATACAAGACGCTCACTACAACTTTAATTTCTTGCATAGTTTTACATCTTACATCAAACATGGACCAGACACTGAAAGACCCAGGTACAAGATCATATCAATGCAGGTGTAAATCCTACATGTTAAAAGAAAATGCTCTCAAGTGAAAAAAAAAAAAAAAAAAAAAAAGAGAATACAAAAAGAAAATAAAAAAAAAAAGAAAAAAAAAAGAAAAAATGAATAAGCAGATAAACATTTTACTACTTCAAAATAATACAAGAAACATGTCCCAGTTCAGGCAAGACTCCTCACCTGAATAATTCCTCTGAATTACTCACTTTTTCATCTCTAAATTCACTATTAAACTGTTAGGAAAAAGCTTCTTAAATTAAGAAGAATCTCTTGATGCCAACACAAAAGCATCTGTATAATGTATAAATGATCTCACACAGTAACAGACTAACAGGCAAATAAAAAACCTCAGAGCCTCTTGCAAATCAAAGTAGTTTTATTTCCAGTGGCTTCAATGTTTGACTCAGAACCAAACAGAACAGAGGTTCAAAATTTGTCCTCCAATTGGTAAATCCTTTTTACCCTGTTCCAGTCTTTCAATACTAAGAACCATCAGATTAGAAACTAATTTTGTCTGTACCTTTGTCCTTTATAAACTGCTGAATATCACTGTATTACATCTATGAGCTCTTTCAGATGATCTGTGAAAAGCATACTTAGGATTCCTCTTTCAAACTTAATTTGCAGTGATTTTTTTGCAGTAATATGAGAATAAATGAAAAAGATAATTGATTTCAACAGTAAGCAATTACACACAATGACTTTTCTACAGCAGTTGTCTAATTAAGAGACTATGAGCCCTGAATATCAAGCCTTAGATTTAAGCATTATTTTTCAGGTATGCATATGATATGCAAGATGCATAACTTTTTGTGTTCTGTTACACTGCAGATGCACAAGGATACTTACTACAAACTTTCAGCCCTTCACAAAAAAAATATGTTTTCATATTTGATTTTAATGTGAAGGAAAGAAACAGCTACTGTTCAACTGAGTAAAGATATCTGAAGGTTATCAACATCAATAAATAACATTTATGGCAAGGCTGATCTAAAAAGTGACACTGGACTAAAAATAACTAGACAAAATTAACAATGAAATATTTTTTAATGAATATGAAACATGCATAGGCACAGATGTCAGTTATATAACCCATTTCTTACATCATTAAAGAGTAAACACCAGGCTATTCTTTCAGCTTATCAAAACACAGTAAAAAGCAGGCACATTTGCTCCCCTAATTAGCCGATTTTTTAAAACTGCGTTACTTTTACCACCGCAGCAGACTCTCATCTGCCCCTTATTGCTACATACAAATGCCTATTGTTCCCAAAGGCTTTTCTAAGAAGCAACAAAAGGATTGCAGGCGCATACCTTAACCTCTTGGCTGGCAAAAACCTCCACATCAACCCCACAGGCAACCAGAGTAGAAACATCACAGTCCATGCTACGGGCTGGCATCCCCCGCCTTTGTACACAGAGTTAGGCAAGCTCAGAGTCACAAAGGATGTAAGAAAACGACAAAAGAATAAAAAAAAAAAATCTTCAGTACTGCAATTGAACAGTCCAAGATTCAGTTTCAGCGCTGGCAATGCCTGCAAGCCTCCAACACGAGCTCTGTGCACTTAAAGTGAGTTGCTGGTTGCCTGTCCCCCGTACACCCACCAACTGAGCAGGCACAGCATAGTAACAGCGCTATTCCATCTCTCATGGCAATGACATCACCACAAAGACTGACATAAGCTAAATCTATTTTTTCAACCCTTTTATCTCTCGGCAGCACAGTGGATCAAATTGAACATGATTATGTGCTAAATCTGAACTCGGACTAAATCAATTCAAGCAGCGTTCACTGTCAACTGAGTCATAGCTGTTGTTTCAGCTGAGTGCTTATGGTGGCAAAAAAAAAAAAAAGAGATCGCCTGACACTGAAAGCTCCACTCCTGAGTAAATTAACCCACCCTTTAAAGCCACTAATCTCAAGGTAACATTTGTTACTTTACTATACTTGAAAATTTACAGTGAAGCACTAATAAAAAACCCCTCAAATCAACAAAATCTCAGCACTCTGCTTTTAATAGCTCTAAGTCCTCTTTTTTAATAAAGCACACTCTACAACCCCACACACGGGATTAGAGAACATCTTGTCCTGTCATCAGCAGTGATCAACACACTGCAAATTTGATGCCAGTGCTTCGCATCCACGTTGCACTGTGACTCATGCCCAGGAAGATCAGAGGCATGTCTGTGTGCGGTTTGGAAGTCAATACCCCTTCAAAGAACAGAACATGAAAATTTCCTTGAAATTAGGACTTCACACTAGGCAAACTTTACACCATCCATCCTAAGGGTTAACCCTTCACAAATAGAACTGCGTTCAACAAAAGAAACAAGTAGAAGTGAAGACGCTTTACACCTGCTGACTCAGTGATCTGTTTATTCTTTGCAAATTTTATCATTTTTTAAATGATAGAAATAAAATATCTACATGTCCAGGACTTCTAAAGTGATCTTTATCCCAGACTGGCACCATTATTTTTTCTCTACCATTTCATTTTTGTGATCCATAAATTACTATTAATTGTTGTAGGCCTAGAATTGGCATTTATGGATGCATCAGATTAATAAGGAGAATGAAATATTTAACTACTGGTATGAACCTAGGAGTAGCTTATGGCTCAGTGTAAGAGACTGCTCTGCTTACCTCCACTTCACTCACAAATAAACTCCTAATTATACTAACATTAGGTGTTAGGAGGAAATTCTTTACTGTGAGAGGGCAGTGACATTAGATGTTGAGACAAATGAGCCAAAATCACTTGTCATAGCATTCTTTTTCAAGTTCTATTAAATAATTTTCTCACTTTTCAACTTAAATTCATAGCAACCTCCCCAGCAGTAATCACAAACTAAGATCCATAGGCAGGACAAAAACCTATCCCACCACTAAATATTTTACAAACCCAGACTATACAGACCAGCAGAAATGGATATGGCAGCAGAAGGCAGAAAATGAATCAATATTGTTTGTCACAATTATCAATTCCTTTGTGCACTGGTCACTTAATCACTGTCAAGATTTTTCATAAACCACAGGAAACCAGTTTTTAGAAAGAATTTGAAGTTAACATTTTTGTGAGTGTTTATAGGACCTTTTATTCCTACATTTGAATATAATATGTATGTGCTAACAGAGAAAAAAATCCATAAAGGCCTGATTGAGGTTGTAGGCAGACAGCAATGGAAAAATCATGGCATCAGAAAAGTGAGAAGCCAGTAAGTGCTACCAAAGAGCTGGAAGGAAACACTGAAAGCAAAGATGAGTCATGTGTCTGAGTCTTATGAAAGTTTTAACAGTGATGGACCAACAGGATGAAAACAAAACAAGCATTTGGGAAAGGAAAAATATCAAGAACCAGATGATGATGGTCTCTAAGGTCCATAAAGGCATCCAGAGTGAGGGTGATGCCTGGCCTGAGTGTGGTTCCACAGCAGTAATGGAAAAAAGATCTTACATTATAGAGCTGCACTGCATAGTCCTGGAATTCTTTTTTTTTCCTTTCTTGTTCTTTAAAAACTGTCACCTATCAATTTCAATAGCCTTTATCTTCTTATGAAAACTGGCACCTGATGTGCAAACTGACCTGTTCCACTTCATGATTATTCCCGCACTTCCACTGTTCATCTCCTTCCAAAAGAGAATCACTGCAAATTTTCCACTCAATCTGAATAAGGAAACCTTACTGAGATCACAATTACTTTCATTTCTTACTTTTTCTTGCCTATTCCAAAGTATAACCTAATTTTTCCCCTTAAAAATCACTCTAGCTCACTAGGGTATTTTAGTGAGCTCTTTACAAAGATAACCTAGTTGGTTTTGCCTCTCAAAAACAAAGATTACCTAACAGAAGAACTCTACAAAGCTTTTGAGTACCCCAGCTAATATCTTTCAATATATGTCATATTCTATTTGTTACTGCTCACTTCTCATCTGAAATCAAGACATGTTCCTATATGAATGGGTTTTTTTCAGGGTACTCCACAATTCCTTGTAGTCTCACCTAATGTTAATGAAAAATTTATTATTGAATGCATTAAAATTGGTTAATATTGGCTTATTTCTCCAGTTCAGGAGACTTTCTTTTCATCCAAATTTAAAGAAAAAAGCATTTCAATTTCTTTCATAAGATTTCTTAACTCTGTCTCCAGATGGTCTTGCTAATTTCAGTTCACCGAATTCCCAAGAAAAAATGAAGCCACATTTCATTAATATTTTAAAGTATTATATTTAATAAATATATGAATTTGATATAGATAGACCTGCACTTCAGCATTGTACTGATACTCATTCAGTATCACAAACTGGTACCACAATGTAACTCTACTGCCATCCCTCACCAACTTTATATGGAGTTTAAGACCATAACCATAAATTCTGAGAACAGAAAGTAGAGAGGTTTGAACAGTTATTCAGAAACTTCTTAATTTGTTTCAATGTTTGTCCATAGCAAGAGTTGTGCATGGAATTCAAGGGGCACTACTCGCTACTGTGAATATCTCAGGAGGCTGAATTTAGGAGCAGTTGAGGCTCATTTGTAAAATCAGGCTGAGCATGGAAATACCAAGTTTTCACAGTTACACGCATAGGCATCAGACAGGTTCTAGAACTCAGAGCAATATTCCAGGTTATTGTTCCTTCACAAGCACCACAGTAACCATAGCATCACTAGACTCTGATGATTAACACTTGATGATCAGGTCCTATATTTTATTCAGATTTTATATTTTCATTTCCTCAACCAGAAGGAAAATAATAGCAATGCCATTCCAGCCAGGAATCTTCCTTTCAGGATCTGTACAGTTCCTGGGACAACATAGCCTTTACTCCTGTGTGTGGAGTTGTTTTCCTCCTGTAGTTCCAGCTGTGTCTCACTTTAACACATATGAGCAGCACCACAGATTTAAGATTTTCAAGCTCAGCTCTCAAGTCATTAAAACAACTGCTGCAAAATCTTGACCCTCCTTTTGCAAGCGAACTACTACTGATTTAACCTTAGGGCAATTTCACTGGCTCTGGACCTCACAGTAACATCAGCCACATGATAACCAAAGCCAGCAGCTAAATTCAGATCTTGACTTTTTTGCTCTATGGATGAAGCTTGTGCTTGTTATCACTGGTACTAGAGGGGTTATTTCTGTAGCAGCTCTGCTTGCAGGTGCAAACTTCACTAGGTCAATGTACAAATCCAGAAAAATAAAAAGGAGGCCTCCATCAATGACCCTTTGAGGGCTGAATGGAACACTGGGAATGGATTCACATTATGGCTGATTGAAGTGCTTTTAATGATGTGCATCTCTATCGATCTTGTTCAGCCTACTACACAAGTAAACCACATTTAAACCATGCTCCTACCTATCAGTAGGAATATACTTTTACAAATATAATCTCATTTTTAGTGGAATTATAAATGATATATACTTTCAAAACCACATAAAAATTTAGAAATGTAAGAGACAGTCCTGAAAAAATAAATCCAGAAAGACAGTTCTTCCAATTTCTTTGTCTACAGCAGAAGATAAAAAAGGCCAACCACAAACGTTCTTCAGGAGCAAAGTCAGCTCCTTCAAAGAGCTGTTTCACAAGGACATCGAGAAAATAGAACACCGAAGACTGGGCAAGGTTCAGCTCACCCATAGAAAGAATTTTTTTTTTTTTCTCATGACAGTGAGCATTGGCTTGTGCTAAGGTCAATTACCCCCAAAACAATGGAAGCACCAGACAAATCCAGCCAGAGGAACACACTAGCAAACAGAATGGCCATCAAACTGCTCAGAAATGTATATTTTAAATAGAACATTTAACTACCATTGCAGTAAATAAGGAACACTGAACTATCCAACAGCTACAAACCCACTGATTTTGCCACGATGAGTCTGACCCCCAAGTTAAAGTTTCTAAATTGATGCCAAGTTAAAGTGGCATCGATTGTGGCAAAAAAAGGACTCCAATTCACCCCTTCTCAAATGAAATAATCATTCCTATGAAGACTTTTAAAGACACAGAATCTTGACCAGATGATAAAAGTTAAATTAAATTTAGAATAATCCTAAATCAGTAAATTCCTCATACATGCAAAGACTTTTGATTTTAGAAAATGCCTTGGCTGGCTTTGCTTTCAGGAAAGGTAGCTTTTCTGTATTTTAAGTGATATTTTGCTTTTCTGTAGGTAATAACTTTCTGTTAGTCATGCTTCTAGGTCTCGGAATCTGAGGGCATCCAAGAAAATAAAACAAATCATCAGCATTAGGAAGGATTTCTCCCTCTTTAATAAAGATAATACCAAACAACTCAAAGGCCTGCACATGATGGGAAAATACTTCAGTGACTGCATAAACAACTGTGTCAGTCAGGCAGCATCACTCTGCTGTCTCATTCAGCTACACACAAGCTGCAACTGTGAGTCAGAGCTGCTCAATTATTTTAACGTGGCTGTACCATTCATAGTCCTTCGCTTCCAACTAAATTCAGGGACGTGTGAGGGGGTGGAAATCTGTGCGTGTGTTCTGTCAACTCAGAATGGTTACAAATCCTTTTCTGTGCCAGATCCACAAAGGAAAACAACTGTTATGGTCCCAAATTGCAAACCTCTCTCTCTGGTAAAATAAACTGCTGCAGTTCAGGAGTCAAGACATCCTTGATTCGTCCGGTGAACCACGACCACCTACAGAATACATAACACACACATGAATCCCTGAAGAAGATCATAATCCTGCAGTGTAAGCTGAATTTATTTGCAGCCTAGCTACACAGGATCATTGATAAATTGCATAGGTTTCAAATTAAGAGAACTAAACATAGATCCCCACATGCTGGTGTACACATTGCCAGTATAAGCAACAGATTTAGGAATTAATTTCATGGCTCCAGCATGGATAGCTAATGCAATGGGAGATGCCTAAGGGTATCCAAGATACACATACAGGCTTGACAGACATGATCCAGGACCTCTGGAACATCCCCCTCCTCTGAACCATCAGCCAGAGGCCCCAAGAGGTTCTTTAAGATATTTAAATTAGCACTTATTATTTGGGCAACTTCAAGTTCAAGGTACTCCATGGACTATTAGAGTGGGATTTTGCTGATCAATCACTTGCTGTGTAGTTCAGGATGGACTGAATTTCTCTCCAGCCTCTGACTGCTAATGAGATTTTCAGCAACTACAACAGAAACATAAGCATCTAGCACATATGTACAAGCTGATGCTGTAATTTAAGTGCTAATCTATAGCTGAATCCTACACATTAAGTTATCACTGTTCCTCAATTTCTCCAACAGCAAGATAGGAATGGTGATACCTGCTCTGCCAATGCATCCAATATTAATGAGCACACATAAAACAGGTTTTTATGCTGTCTTTAATTTTATAAAAGTAATAATGACTGAAGACTATGAAACAGGTGAAGTCCTTACATATGTTTATTCTTGCAGTACTTGAAAACAGAATTAAAACCAGGTCCCATAAGGATTCTGTACGAGATTCACACACACAGAGGATGCCAGGCCAGTGCTCTGACAGCTGCAGGAAACTGAAATCCCAAGCACCTCCCTCAGTTCCCAGTGGGAAGATGGAGGTGCTCAGGGGCTGTCACAGGAATAAGACACTGAAGAAATGGATTCAGTTCTTCATAAGAACTAACTTTGTGACCTTGGATGAAGAGCATGCAGGAGCACACATTCAGAACGGCTCAGAGCTTTGTGTTTATTTAGATTTTAAGTGTAATCTGGGCAGGACAAGGACTCTCCATTACTATTTGTTATTTTAATGGATGATGCCAGTTGGAATTGGTCTGTAATGCTCCTGCCTAAAACTGTGATTTGCAGTTATCCACAAGCTCTGTTAACAGCTTCAAAGTGTATTTTAAAATCATTTCCATTTACCTTTACTTGTCTCAGACTAGCAAGGGTATTTAACATGCCTGTATGTTTTCCTTGTCATTTCAGATGCTTCATCACAGCAAAATGCCCTTGAAAGAAGAGCCTGGAATACCAATGCTCACTGCTGTGAGAGACCAACCTTATCTCTCAACTGCAGCTCTGCACAGGACATGCAGGTGAGAGATTTAATGGCTGTGCTGAGAGAAAACAGCCTTTACTGCCAAGCAAGCAAAAGCAGCCCAGTTCAAAGGGAAAAAAAAAAAAAAAAAAAAAAAAAAGAGAGAAAAAAGCCCACTGTCAAACAGCATGCAGTCAGACAGTAAATAATGAAGCAATGCATAATAGATTTCTTACGTAAATTGCTATTTTATCCTGATATTATAGGGTGGGATTTATTTTACTGCAACACTTTAAAACAAATAGTCTCTTCTATTAATCCCCAGATTAAACTGCAGGCAAAAAATAAGGTGTTGATACTTAACATTTGCCATATACAAATAGTACTTCTTGTCTTCATTATAGGTGACACTATTGTCTATTTTGATAAATCCTCTGCTATTATTGTTTTATTTATGTTGAAAAGACAGATGGAGATTATATACAATGAGACCTAAAAGTCAGGTATAGAGATTCCAATGGCTCTAAAGGGAAGTAGGAAAAGAAGAAAGAAATCTGAGTAATTCTAAGATACTAGTGCACTTGTAATGTATTTATAAAATGGATTTATCCTAGTTTCTCCTTACAAGACTGATTTCATTGATTTCACAAACAGAAGAAGGAGACTACAATGGGCCATTTCAGAGCCTGTATCTTATTTGAAGACAGATCAGATTTAGTTTCCCCCTTTTCCTCTCCCTAAACCCACACTTATTTTCCTAACTAGAACTCAAGAAACAGTCTTCCATTGACGCAGCCCAGGAAAGGACCAGACCCAGTTCTGTTCCTATGTTTTGAACTCTCAGTTTATTCAGTATCTCCATATTTTTATGAAGTGTGATACAGCTCTAAAAAGACATCAACAAAAATAAAACAATTTAAAAATTGAAGCAGAACTAGGTCCTATACAGACATTTCATATATGAGGTATCAGTGTGGTTTCAGAAGGTATTTAGAACAGTTCCAAACCATTTAGTTATTTTATAATGTTGGTCCACTCTATAATATAAAAGAGCTTGACAGTGCATTGTCAATATTAAATTGACAGTAATTAAATAGCAAATACATTAAAGTACAAATGAGTGACAGAAAATTGATCTTATTTCAAAGCAACTGATCTATATTTAAACAGTCAGCTTCCTTCTGAAACATGGAGCTTCAAACAATGAGCCCAGATGCACGATATTCCGCAAACCAAAGCATCTTTCAGTTGTAGAACATTTCCATACAAAAATTCCAACTCATTCTACTTTTGATAGGAAAGTAGAAAAGGAAAAAAGGTTTAGGAAAGCCAAAGGCAGAAGGGGGAGAACGCAAATATTGGGTCCAACTAACCTACAACAAGTTTAGCTGCTACTTTAGAATATGGTTTATTTGTAGGTTGGTTGTTTGGTTTTTTGTTTTTTGTTTTGTTTTTTTTTTTTTGTTTTTTTTTTTTGTTGGTTTTTTTTTTTGTTTTGTTTTGTTTGTTTTTTTTTTACTTTAAGCAATTGAGTTTTAATCAGAAGCCCCTGTCAAAACTGGAGAAATCAGAAATAACTGTTTCTGTGAAGTTCTATAAAGCTTCTTGTTTTCTTAGAAACAAGATTTTCTCACCCTCTACCTTTTTATTTTTCCATAGCTTCTTGTAATCTAGTTTCTTTGCACCAAAGTAAATCCAGTTTATGAACTTGTTTAACTTTGGGAATATGCTGGTTAATTTTCTGTAGATTTCACATTAAGTGGCTACACATATTTGGGACCTAGAACTAATTCCTAAACCACACCTGCAGTTACTCCAGGTAACTAGGTCTGCCAGGAATACTCTAAGCTTGGTTTTGAGACCCCGTAGCACACAACAGTCCACATCTGTGCAGGTATTGTGGGCCATGTTTAAGATCTTTCAGTTCCCTCCACTCCCAGCCACACTTTCTCAACCAAAGATACTTTCTAGAGCCTAATGGACCCGTTCCATTTTTTTTTTTAACTATATTAAAACATTCCAATTGCAAAGGTCAAAAACCCATATAATCACTGGATCTCAGAAACTCTAAAGTAAAACTTTCATGAAGTCATAACTTTAGTCCCACAGCAACTGCCTTTGACTTGTGCATGTCCAGATACACAGATGCAGACCCAATAATCTGATGTGAGTTGTACTCTATAGCCCAGTCCATCTATCACTTTGTCCAACATAGATTTAAACATCCAAATGAGGGAAGTCTTCAACAGAAATGGTAGTTAAAATTATCTGTTAGTACACGATGACTTTACCTCCTACTCAGTTCTGCATTCCTAATCATGACCACTTGTGCCCTACTTAATTCTACTCTAACTTTTGCTCACAACTTTATCACAGCTACCTTCAACTCATCACCAAGCAATGCATATTTAGTTATGTTTGTATTTCTTCACAAGTAAGCTCATCAAATTATCTGAGACTATTTATTGGTGATTTATCTTTAATTTACTAATTATTTTTGCACTGTTAACAAAATTTCACAATAATATTCTATTCTGGTTACATGAATCAATTCACAGAAGTTTTGAATACAACTCCAATTAAAAGCTTATCACATAGCTATAGACCACTTAATTTTCTCTTAAGTCACTTAAATTAGAGCAATGCAAATAAGCTATGAATGGAGTGCCAGCAGTGAAGCACTCAAAAATTTCAGCCATTAAAGAGCTAATCCAATAGCCTCATTTTTTATACAGTGCCCAGTATCTCAGTTAAGGGAGAAAAAGTGTCTGACTAAAAAACTCCAGTCCTCTCCACCTTGTGCCCTTTGATGTGAGGTGTTCCATACTAATGTTTACCATAAAATATGAATTTGTTTCAACAGTTTCTTCTCCCTTGCAGCAAGCAGAGCTTATTGCAGAAAGCTGATTGCTTCCCCATTGTTGAAAAGACAAAAGTTATTTAAGTATTAATTTTCAATTTATTATGAATTTTTAGAGAAGTATCTATGCATTTTAGTCATAAACTGAGATTTTACAGTCAGAACTTCATATTCATCCTTCAACTAGAGATGGACAAGCAAAATCCTACTTCGGTTCACTTGAGATCCCACTAACTACGTTACAATTTTCTCAGGTCACAGAGATAAATTTAGGCTCAGATGCTACAACACATAGCAAGAGGCACCCTGGCTCTACCACCTGCTCTCTCAAAGGATCACTTGGAACTGGTTTGTTTCGTTCCATGGCCCTGGTTTCATCGAGTTGAACAAGAAGAGATTCTTGCTCCACAATGTGTGTAACACAGGAAGGTCACAACTCTTTAAATTAGCACTTAAAAGAGTGCTAAAGAGAGTTCTAACATTGGATGATATCCAGTGATAGCAACCCCTTCTCAGGGCAAGGATAAGCCCTGCAGCTGATGCAGTGATTTAGACTAGGAACAAATCTCAGTGTGTCTCAAGCATGTTTGTGTTTCTGGGACACATGGAGGCAACTGAAGACAGTCATGGACCACAAAACATTCCTTGAAGGTATCTGAATTACAATTTGAACAAAGAATAGTGTCTTATCTTTGGACATAGCAACTGAAAGAGTTACTATTTTCTGTTCTGTTGATGTCCTTGTAAATCTTAAAAGGTGATGGTCATGTCTGGTTGCCATTTACAAAGTATTTTACATACATCAACAATGCAGCCAAATTTCTGAAGGGACATGGACCAGGCCATGTACAGTGATCAGATTTTAAAAAGAACCAATTTCCCAATAAAACAATTCCTGTATCAAGTTGCAGGTTGTCTCAGGGCAGTCTGCTATGTTAGACTGTACTAAAAGAAGCCCACTGAAGCCTTCAAGGCATCACATTCACTGTAGTGATGGACATAATATATAAAATTTGCACAGAAAAAGACCCTTACTAAGCACCATAAGACTCCCATCAGTCTGCCAAGGCTACGAGCCAAGGGAGTGCAGTGGTCACGGACCAGGGGCACTGTACAGCCACAGGGGCTTACACTGAGCCCACCCTGGCAGCAACACAAACCCACAGGGACTGAAACCGCACTCACTGATGCAGACACATATTGTGGTATCCCTAAAGACAGTCCCAACTTGCTGCCTTGTTTCTGTAAAGGAAAGGTGGCTGACAAGCAGACAGGTTTCTATACTAACATCCTCTTACACGTAGAGTTAGTTACAAAGCTGTAAAATAAATGTTTAAAAGCTACTAAATATCACAGGATCATAGGAGGGACCTTTAAAGGTCATCTTCTCCAACCCCCCTGCAATGAGCAATCTGTCAAATCTGACCTTGGCTATTTCCAGGGATGGGGCATTTTGAAAGTAGAGATTACAAAAGCTTTTCTGGAAGACAGAGTAGTTACCAATAAAAAATCATGCCACAAAGAATCTTCAAGGCACTGCTAGGATTTTTTAAACATCAATTTAAGTCTAGAAAAAAATTATTTAAATTTTAATGGCCCACATTTTTGACTTTTCCTCTAATGCCTTTGAGCTATTCCCCAGTTACAACTGCTATATTTCAATTTGCTAATTAAATTCTTCCATTTTTGGATAAACACAAAATAATTATTTTTGCTGGTTTATTTACTACTATACAAATTTCTGAAGTAAAACATTTATGCAAGCTTAATGCTCAAAACCAACAGCAGTTCCTCTGCCCCTAAAATGTAGGCAGAATTACAGGTTAAGAACTATTTTAGCAGTACTTCTAGAGGAAAAGGTGATGAAAGCAACATTTTTTCAAAGCAAAATTTTAAAAGGCAGAGAAAGAACCCAGAGGTATTTTTTCTATTGTTTAAAAGTCATTATTCTCAAACAGTGATTGTATAATCCACAGGACAGCTGCATGCTGCAACCAATAGAATATTTTTTTAATATGCAATAATTTTCTGTCTATAATTCTTTACATGTATTAATGATGGAGAATTCAGTTGTACAGAATTTGCTTTGTCTGGAATTAAAGTATTACTTCCTTTGGTGAATGGGAAGCCAGAGTCACTGGTATTTACAACAAGAATCTATTAAGTAACAGAACACTGCAGAACTTACATAAATAAAAGTGGCCTGAAGTCCATGCAGTTTTAAATTCAAAGGAAAAGAACAAACAGATCCCAGACAGAGATTTCAGTCTTCAAAATGGCAGATAACAGAGAATCAAACCCAAGCTTCTTTCTTTCCACTACCTCAGACCTCCATTTATCAATGTACAGAATCTGCTGCAATCTGGAAAACCACTCAAATGGCTGAACTAGAAAAAGAGACTCCTGTGTTCTCTCTACATCCTGTTTTTGCAGAATACAGCTTTCTAACCATATAATCTTGTCTCTTAAATTAATTTTGAGATCTCACTATTTGAGTGCTTTTTTACTTTAGTGCATTGTTTACAAATTCTATTAAAAAACATCTGAAACTTTCACCCCAAATCAAAAGCAGGGGGTTAGGACAACCTTAAATTTCATCAACCTGCAATTGTGTCACCAACTCATAAAACCCTGTGACTGGACAAACATAAATACAGCTTTCTTAAATACAGGCAGAAATGTGGTAAGAAAGCACAAGCCTGCACAAATTCAACAGACATTTGGAAGGTGTTTTGAAAGAGATCATTGCAATCCATACACCTGAATGCCAAAATAAAGCAGCAGAAGTTTAAAGTTGGACTCTTTTTGAAGAGAATTTTTAATAGATTTTTGTCTAGTATGGTTTATTTCAGAAAAATGAATGGGGGATCACATATAATAAATAATTTCAAACAGAAAATTGCTAATGCAGACAAGGCAGGATTGGTGCAGAACAAAGTGCAGAAGAGGAGAACACTCCCTTCAGTGCTAGCAGCAGAAGTACCAGTCCATGGGAAGGTTGTGAATATCTCCTATTGAGTTGTATTATTGGCAGCAATTTTATCTGTCATGTTCATGACAACCCACGTGTGACCCACAACAACTCACAAACAGGTCAGCACCCACAAATCCACCGATGGCTCAAAGTCCTCAAAGCATGAAAGATCAAGATTGGAACCAAAGGCTGACCAGGACCAACAACCCAGGTAAGGTAACATAATTAACATGTGGGAAAAGCCACTGCATTCCTAGGTTTCAGCAGCAGAATACTTCCTGATAAAGAAAGACAAGTGATTATGTCACTTCACAACACCTCAGCACAATTTAAAGAGAGAGAGAGAGAAAAGATGACTGTGGCATGGGACGTGAATAACTCCTGTGATTGAAGAACAAGCTCCAAGATGTCTGTGAGAATGTTAACAGGACAGGATGATTGGCACTGCTGTGGGAAAGAAAAAGACAGGAGTGATTTGAAGGATTTTTAAGTGTGGGAGGGAATAAATGCAGAGCAAAGAAGGCGATAAATTTGAAATGGAAATGTAAAACAGCAGCACGAATACGTAAGAGTGATTGCGTTGGAGAGGAGGAAAAAGAATCCTGAGCACATTCCTATCTCACACCATTTTACATCTTCCAGTACATCAGAATCACAGGCACAATGATTCACAGGGAAGATGCTTAACAGTGATGCTGAATAATGAAATAACCTGGGAGAAAGTGTGGGAGTCTTGACACCCAAGTGCGTGGTCAGCTCAGCTCAGAGGCTGCACTGGTCAAATACATTCCTGCAGCCACAGAACCAGGGAAAGAACAGTTCTTAAGTTTGCTGAGCAGATAAACTTCGATTGATTGTCTGGGCCTGCCACCTGGAAGAGGTGTTTGCAACACACTCAGCATAAAAGAACAAAAAAGGCATCAGAAAAGGAACAAGCGTTTGGTTGAAGTCATTCAAGTCTTTACATTGCCAGCAAAGCACACGTAAGTGAACACTAAACCAGGCCAACTGGATGTAAGCAGCCAGGTAAGAATTGGGAAGCTGAATCAACTCCAGCTTTAGTGCTGATGACTCAAGTCAGGAGAAAAAAAAGCAATGATCCAAGACAACTTAAAGAAGATTCCTACCAAAAGAGCCAATAGAGTACAAACGACAGTGGATTATGTCTATCAGTAAACTGGGAATGCAGTCTCAAATCCAGATCTAACAGGAGCTTGTTATAACCTAAATTAAGAGCTTACTAGAAGCTATTTTACTTCCACAGAGTTTGATTTTAATTTGGGTGAAAACTTCAATAAGTGTCAGTCAAGAAAGTGCCCGATTTTGTGTAATAAAGTCTGTGATAAAATGATTCTAAGGAGTGCTAAATCAGTATGAGCAACTGACCTTTTTCAGTCAAGTGGTCTGCAATGTGAGGGCAGACAGGAACCAGGAGTAGTCTGATACCAGCACATCAACACTCCTGAATGTACCAAGAAATTTCTGCTTTATACAGAGCTTTTATAGGAATGTGTTGCATGAAGTTGTGACTTTTTTTTATAAGGGAAGGAAGATAAGTAAGAATCAGGGAATAGCTGCAGCTGAAGGGCAAGTCTGGAGATCATTTAGTCTGTGTAGGGTCAAACCAGAGCAGGTTGCTCAGGGTCACGCTCAGTCAGGATTCGAATATTTCCAAGGACTGAGTTCACAGTCTGTCTAAGCAATCTGTGCTAACGCTTGACTACCTTACCATAAAAAGAAGGCTTTATTGTAATTGTTTTTAATGTTTAAATTAATTTTCCATTTTTTCAATTTGTGTCCAGTATATTTCTTTTCACTGAACACCACTGAGAAGAGTCTGGATTCAGCTTTTTCACTCATCTTCAGGAGATGCTTACGCACAGCACTGCCCCTAGCAGCAACCCTAGGGGTGCACCACCAATGTCTGACTTCCAGCTGGACTTTGTCCTGCTGATCTCAACCCTTTTATCTCAGCAGCTGAGTCACTTTTCAATCCTCCTGTTGTGGCTTAACATAGTTTAGTTTTCAGTTAAGGAAAAAATCCATGAACTATGGAAGTGATTTCCTGTAAGGACCTTGGCAGCTTCCCTTGGACCTGACAGAACCAATCAGCTGGTTAATTTTGAATTTTGACACCCTGTTAAACCACTTAAGAGAGCTGAATACAACTCTGTGAAATCACATTTAAAGACAAATGAACCCCAGGAAAAACTCTCTTGCTTCCTGCCTTTCCCTCAAGTGACAGAAATGGAAAGGGTGAAGATACATAGAGAAAATAACATGGAGACACCGAGGTCAGTGAAGAAGGAGTCAAATCCCAGATGGGAAAAGAATGAGGAGGTGCCTTAGTCTTGGGCTGATATTCTCTTGTAAGGCTATGGTGAAGACAGAATTGATACATCAGACTTTTTTTCCCTGTAATTCACAGAATGCATTGGGGGATGTAGTGTTCTAGCCACAGCCATGAGCAGAGGCACCAGTGTTAAAGCAAGCAGATGTTGAAGCAACTGTGAGAAGCTTCTCTAATGAGAGGCTTGAACTGAGAGAGATGAGAAACCTTGCCCCAGGGATAGAAAAAGAAAACCTCTGTTCCCAGAGATAAACGAAGAGAACTTTTGTTTCTATGCTAGAACAGTTCATCCTTAAAATTGCACCCCAATAAGCTGAGGTGACCCATGGTAGTCGCTGTGGGAAGACTACCAAACCATGGGAGAAACTTCACAATTGCAGATTTCCAGGCGGCTGCTATTTGTGAAAATTCAAACCATGAGAGAACTGTTTCTTGTGGGAAAGTCTCCATGGCATGGCAAGAAAGACTCCTGTCCCTATGTGAACTTAAGAAAGATTATTTTAGAAGGGGTAAACTGACTGAAAATACCAAATTTTGTCTCTTTACGTTGTCAGAGAGAGAAGAAAGAGGAGTTGGGGGGCGGATAAGTGTTTAGAAGGTTTATTCTGATTTCTTATTATTTTTTCTTTTAGTTCTGTTAATAAAGTTTTCTTTATACCCTTTACAGTTTTGAGCTAGCTTTGTTCTCCTCCTAATCCTTATCTCACAGCAGAAAATGAGTAAATAATTCTAGTGGGTGCACTGGCATTTGGCCACCACTAAACCCACTACACCTCCTCACTGTCTACTCATCTAGTACCTACTTCAGTAGTTTGTGCATGGGTATGGTACAGGGGGCAGTGCCAAGAGACCTAAAGTCAGGATAAAGAGTATCTGCTGCTCTGCCCTCATCCATTGAGGCCATCACTTCAGCACAGACCATCATCAGGTTCATCAGGCACGACTTTCCACATATTTAACATTGCAGACTATAATTTAAGGAATGAACCAAACCCTATATTTAACATTTTTTCCATTATTTACCCCTCTGCTCTTTATTGTCTCTCTCCATATCTGAAATTCAGCTAAGCACACCCTAGCACAACATTTGCAAATGGCTGTTCAGTAGCTTCACAACACAGACATGTAAAGATCAGAATACAATCCATGGTAATGTGGTAGTCACTTGTTATCAAAAATGTATTTTTCTTTTAAAATGTTTGAGAGAGTTTACATGACTTAGGCTCATGCAATATATGGCCCCAGGAATAGTTTTAAGTCTCTGTAAGCAGGTAAGAAAAATCTCAACTACCATACATTTCACACACACAACAGTATTTTATAGATGCAACTGTACTTGAATTTAGTTCAGACCAGGATTGTGCTTTTGAAGCAAACCTCCTGACAATCCTCACCTATCACACTTTGTTCCACACCACTGCTCAGGCTGACTGTGCAAATTGGATTTCTTGGAACAAAACTGAAGTGGAAGAGGCATTCCAGGCATGCTCAATCCAGAGAACATGAACTAGGCTAAAAAGTAGTCTGAAATACCACATCCACATAAATACAACAGACCCACTCTGGCAAGATCTCAGCCCAGAGACAGTTTCCTTTAGCAGAGGTTGTCAGAAAGTGAGAACTTCAGCACAGGGTATTTGGCCACTATGTGGAAAAAAAAAAAAAAATTAATCAATGCTGGAAAGATAAGGTTGGTGTCAGAATGCTGATCTAATTTCCACTTCTTTCCAGTCATGCAGGAAGGAACACCAAGTATAAGAACAACTGATTTGTAGTAACAACAATGCACAGAAGGGCCAGGAATATGTTCCAATAAAAGTAGGATTTTAAGAGGCCTGCAACCACCCACACTCCATCCATGGCAGGTTATACACAAGGAAACTCTACACTTGCCAATCAGACATGAAAAAGTTTGACATCAGATTCAGTGAAATCAGTTTTCTTCAGTAGGTGTCAGTCCTCACATGGAAGGATTAAATGCTTTACAAAACCCTAAGAGAAACACAGCACAAAGAAATTACTGACTTTGCTGAACAACCCTCAAAAGTCAAAAAACAAAAAACATGTACCTAAAGCCACATTAATTTCCAGGATACTCCAATAAACTGCTATGAAAGCATATGTCTTATAGGCCAGCAGAATAATCTACCTTGGAAGAGACATCTGGAGGTCATCTGGTGCAACCTCCTGCTCAAGGCACAGAGAGCTTCAAGATCAAATCAGATTGCTCAGGGCCCTATTCAGTCAACTTCCAAGAAAATCTTCCAAGGATGGAGGTTCCCCAGCCTCCTTAAGCAGCTTGATTCACTACTTACCCGTTGTGAAAACTGTTTTTTCCTTCTAAGTTTTGCAGTGGGAAATTTTGACTGGGTTTATTTGCTGCCTTCTCTCCTTTCATGGTGCACGTGCAAGAAAAGTCTGTCTGTCTCTTCTCCACACTCACTTGGTGGCAGAGGACAATTAGGTCCCTCCAGAGTCTTATTCTTTTCCTCTAGGCTGAACAAACCCAGCCCCACACACAGGCTGTCCTCATTATATGCTCCCCTTCAGAGCCCCTCTCCAGCTTGTCTACACCATTTTTTTATGTACAGAAGCCCAAAACAGGACATGCTATCCCAGATGTTGCTTCACCAGTAAATAAAATAAATCACCTCCTTCAGCTGCTGGCTCTGCTCCTGCTGATGTAGCACACCATGCAGTTACCTGTGACTGAAGACTGGAATCTTAACATGTTAAAATACAGAAGCCTCATGGTAAGAAAATCGAAATGAAACACAGCTGGAAGCAAATTTACCCCTATCTGCTGCATCCTCAGAGATGGAAGGGCTGCCCTGCAGGGGGCTTTCCATCCAGCAATAAAGTGGCTTCCTGCACTGCAGGAAACTCAATGTGTTCTCTGATTCCCTGGGAAGTCCCTTTCCAGTGTCTCTGCAGCTTGTGCTTCTGTCTTACCAAAACTGTTGCACTGCAGGCCTCTTCCTTTTCACCTTTCTCCTCCCCTGCTATTTCCTGCTCTGGAAGCCAGGTTTTCCCAGGGCTCAGCTGCTTCCAAGGAAGAAACATCTCTTTGGCTGTTCAGCAGCTCAGGTTTTAGGGTCCAGTAGCTCATAGAAGGCAAACTGAGCTCTGTAAATCACTCTCAGACATTAAAAGAAAAAAAAACCCAAACAAAACCAAACCATGGACACAAGAAATAATACACTAATATTAAGCATTCAAATATCATGCAAAAATCACCTGTTTCTTAAGCACTTTAAAGAGCTTTGACTAAGACCAACTTATCTAAATCCTGACCCAATGATCTCGTTTGTGAGTTGAGGAAGTATGGGCTGCATGATCAGACTGTTAAAATGAGTTGAGAACTTGCAGAACTGACAGGCTGGAACACTAATTATCAAGTGCTCAACATCTATTTGACAAAAAAAATAACAGCTGAATATCACAAGGGTCAGTATGAGGGCACAGACTGCTCAGTATCTTCCTAAGCATTTTGAGCAACAAGGCAAATTGCAAATGCGCTGAAAAAAAAAATTCACTTGAAGGGTAATACAGATGTCATCTGCCCACAGAGGCTGTGGAGTTGTACGGAGGTTTTTAAGAGCTGATGAAAAAAATCAGAGTTGACCTCAACTAGTGTTGGCAACAGTCCTAAACTTTAAGGCAGAGGCTGGACCAGATGGCCTCCAGAGACCCCTTCCAAACCATGTCTCTGTGATCCTGTGAAGACACAATGTAGGAACTTAATTGCTCAGGACAGCAATAGTAATTTGGGGAACACACACTCCCAGTGAGGACAAAGCACACCTTAGCCTGACACATAGATGCACCAAATAAAACACTTGCCATTCTACTCAGAGACATGTTACCACTCTCAGACTCAAAAAGGAATGTTTCAGAACTTCTCATTACAGTTTTTTAATTATAATGTGCATGAGGAAAAGTAGGGAGGTCTGTTTACTTGTCAACTCAAAAAACCTGAAGTAGAGAGAGAAGTTAAATTCTAAGTCAAATAATACAATATACTTTGTATTGCCAAGAGCTTAGAAGAGTCTCTTTTTTGTCTGACAAATCTTTGCCAACTCCTCCTTGACTGCCACTTAAATATCATAATAAGCACTACATTTACTCAAACTTTCAATTACAATATAACACATCACAATGACTTTTGAGCATATAAAGCCATCCTTTACCTAGTTGGCCTATAGGATCTTCCACAATTCCCAAGAGAAATAAGATGTATACAGGGTTGAATTCCACTTTGAGAAAACTGTTTTGCAAATAAAACAGTAATTCTTACAGTGACGAGTTGTCTCTCTACCATAAAGCTTTCTTGTGTCCAGTCTGAGTTACTTAAACTGCTCCAGTAACATATTTGTTTGAAATCTGGCAAGCAGACTTCCTACTGCTGTTCTTAAAATTACCTGGCTGTTTACTAGTCCAAGAAAATCACAGTGAGTTTCCATGTAAGAATTATTTTCCTGAAGGCTCTACACACATGATGTGCATATGCACATGCAACACAGAAAACAGAAAAAAAAAATTCAATTTGTAGGAAGGTTTATTATCTGCTCTTACATATCCAAAATACAGAAAAAAGTAATCATCACACTCTGTTCATGCAAACATATTATGCTAATTTTTTTTCTACACACAGCAAAAACATTTTTAGTTATTACCTTAGAGCAGGAAGTTCATAATTAAATGTTCTGGCTTAGGATTAATTGAAAAGTCCAAGTTGCATAAATAACATGGTATCACCAAGATTACTTAAGGTATTAGAGGGACATGAATCATACCTACCTAAGAAAGCTGTTCCTGGCATCTCTTGTGCTACATTATTCATTTTGGTTGTGTTTATTTCCTCCAGGGTCTAGGACATTATATTAGGTACTGTACTAACAAGCATCACAGTCCTAACATACTTAAGATAATCAATAACCATATCAAAGAGATCAATCCTATTTGCAAGACTTGAAAGTTATACTTTTTTTCCCTTATGTTTTATGCATTTAAAACTACTGATGTATTCAAGTATTTCAGGAAGCATTCTCTTCAGTCCATTCATTAACTACCGTTTCACACGAGACAGTGATTGTACCCATTAGGCACCAATTAGCTCTGCTAAGTATTTCTGTGCATATCTGGAGGACATTCCACCTCCCCCAGAAAGATAAGAATGCCAAAGACTTCTCCCCGCCCCTTAGCAGTCAAGTGGAAAAGGCATAAAGATATATTCTTAAATTAGAAGATTCAAAGTTAAAAGTAGAGCTTTTTATCAAGTTATTTTTACCAAAAACAGTCTCTTTAGCAAGGCTGTGCTATGAAAAGCATAAGTACTCAATCTTCTCATTTTGTTTAAAAAACACTGTAAACGTATTTAAATAATTTACTACTACATATTTCAGCTGATCCCATTTATCTAAACCAGGATGAAACTTTATCCATCTTGTGCATTACCTTGCTTTCAAATAATCCTATACACTTCAGTAGGGTTTTGCCAAATAAGACAATAAATATGCATACACATGGATCAGATTTTAATCTTCTTAATGCAATTGTACTTCTCCTCCTTTACCAAAAAGAAAAAACAAAATGATGAGGGGCTCCCTGTAACAGCCAGGCTTAAGTGCCTTAAATCATTCCTGAGCTACATTTGCTCTGTACAATTGCCTGACAAGAGGCTGTATTCAGGTGGTCTGTTCCTCTGGGTAAGAAGCAAAAGGATGAGTGAAAATGGCCTCAAGTTGCTCCAGAAAAGGTTTGGACTGGATATTAAGAAACATTTCACCACTGGAAGGGTTGCCAGGCATTGGAACACGCTGCCCGGGGGATTGGTGGAATCACCCTCCCTGGAAGTGCTCAAAAGGAAGGTGGATGTGGCATTTGGGGACATGGATTAGTGGTGCCCATGGCAGTGCTGGGTTAGCAGTTGGACTCCATGATCCCAGAGATCTTTCCCAACCTTAATGACTCTGTGATTGCATTTATCCCAACAACATCCAGCTACAGTAGGTGGAATTGTAATGGCGTCCTTGTCAGGAGAGAAAGATAAACCTGTACACAATTTGGGTCCAAAGTCCTAAATAGACCAGTAATCATTTGGCTATGCTTCCTCTCCACAGCATGAAGAGCAAAGCTGCTCCATGACTGAGGATTAGGTGGAATCTCACATTATAGTTATAAAGCCCTTGCCAGAACAAGATTTGATTTACAGCAGCCCATATCAACAGCATTACATATGTCACATTTATTAGGCTTGAATTCCTTCTCAGTAGATACTCACCAACATTCAGCTGAGTGACTCAAAGCAATAAATCTATTTTAGGTTTTAAAGAAAACTATGACAAGCAAGACAAAAGAGAAGTTGCCTTCAAAACCAATTTAATCAGTGGGCTCTAAACTACTCTAGGGTCTAGCTAAACTGTTCTCCTCCTTTTTGCCCCTTCTCTCAGCTTTGTTACTAAATCAGGTGTAATCACCTATTTACACCACTTTACCTGGTAGTGCTGCTGGTATGGTCACAAAGGACAACAGAACCTATTTTACCAGGTTTTCAAGCAAGCACAACACAGAAATTACTTCAGTCTGACTTCCTAGCTATATACAGGATACCATCGATGGAATAAATGCATGGAATGAGGAAAGACTTCAAAAATGCTGAAGATAAAATGCTAGAAGCTGAGTTCAGGTGCTGAGCCACAATACAATGAGGCAATTAAGATCTAGGTCCACCATAAGCAAAGCCACTGCAAAAGAAATCTGATAGTAATAATAATTCCTCTGTAAAACTATTTTGCAGGACTGAAATGAAACTGAAACACATTTAGGGTGAACATCGTTGTTCTAACTCCACAAAACTAGCAAGGATTAAGAAGTGCATTTTGTATTTAATATTCCACTGGTGGGGTATTTAAAACTACATTCCTTAGCATATATTATCTTTCCCTCTTCCAACAGCAAGTGCTGTGTGGTGCAGGGACGAGTCAGCAGATGGCACCCACGAACCAGACACACACACCCTGATGGCCCTTGGCTCACACACATGGGCTGGGTTATTCACAAAAACCTAGGATTTCTTTCTGTACCAGCCAGGATTTTCCCCTACACCGTGTAAATTATCTAAGTGTGTATAAATCAAGTTTACCTTCACTACCAAGGACTTGCTGCATGATATTCAGATGCAAGGAGATATCAGAAAGAAGCAGAACAGTGCTTTTCACATTCATAATTTTAATCTCAAACACCACAGTATCAGTGTTTTTACTCCAGTTTACATCAGTTTCTGTGCAAGAAAGACAGTTGCAAATGCTCCCTTTCACCTTGCCAAACACACACCTAAGATATAACCTCAAAAAATAAAAAACAAAATCAACATACAGGTGGCAACTTAGGTCAAAAGCCAGAAGGCATTAAAAAGAACGTAAAATTCTCTTAAAAATCAGTATCACAATACTGACACAACTCACGGTTTTTAGGTCTGGGGTTAACAGCAGTCCTTATGCTACAAGAATGTGGATAAAGGGTAGCTGAAGGTCCTCAGCAACAAAATAAGGGAGGGCATTAACTGCTAATGTGGAAGAAAAAGCAAGAGAGTTACAAAATATTTCAAGGAGACTGGACTACCCAGAAACTCTATACTGCATATTTGTAGTACATAAACCACCTAAAATTCTAAAAACATCACTGTCTTCATATGACTTTCACCTTATAAAGAATTTTCTGAAAATCTAGTGCCTGTTATTGTTCACATTCAAACTCCACCACCCCTTCTGCCCTTCAGTTATACCACTAGAAAGTAGTTGGTTTTTATACAAAACTAATTCTCATACCAAATGCAGATCTGTGCAACATTTTTTTTTTCTTCTTCCTCCTGTTAGTTTAGAGAAAGAACAGGCTGGAAAAATACAGGGTTGTGCTGGGAATGGAAGATACAGAAAAATCTCATCTTCACTCAAGCTACTGATAAGGTGTACATCCATCTCTTTCTGTTTCAAGACTGACAAATATCAGATAAAGATTTAATTCTTAGGCCTGAAGTAAACACATGGAATACAGACACGTAGCTTGGGCCAGCTATTTTAAGCAGTTGCTTGTGTTGTCGCCACACAGCATCAATCACATCATACATTTTAGATCAACAGAAAGACTGGGATGCAGCAGGGTTCTGAATAGATAATCAGAACTGTGCTTCACTACATGACAGCTCCACCAAAAAAAATTCTCAAAATCTAAATACATGCATAGGACAAACTGCATCTGCTATATGTAGGTCAAAAACCAGCAGGGAGTCAGAAAAATTTTCATTCAAAACAGTAAGACTGATGGATTAAGACAATAAAACAATTTCTTTGGGAAGTACTTACTAAAAGGTACAAGATTTTTAATTTAAATTATTTGAAATTGGAATATAAAAACAAGAAGACAGATTATATTCCTAAGAAACACTTCTATACCATTTGTGCTGTGTGTTTCTCCCTCTTAATTGTGAGGGAAACAAGAACAATCACAGGAGTATCTGCATCACAGAGCACACAGCAGGTAGAATGGACACCAGGCAAAGAAATAACTGAAAGGAAGATTTGTAGTTAAAGATGCAAAAGATAAAGGGACTTCCGGAAGGACACAGAAAGGAAGGACAAGGTAACAGCATTCTGTGATACATTTCCACAGCTCCTGTTGGCAGCAGCAGACTTTAAAGAAATTTGGAAATGTCTGTGACTAAATCCCTCAAGTCAGACAGTTTGAAGCAGCCCTGCACGTTTATTCAGAGGACTCCAAATGGGTCAGAAGTTGCTCATTTAAGCATCTAATATTATATATCCCAAATTGGGTCTCTGCTTGTTAAGGAAACATTCCTGGAAGAATCCACACAGAAGCTTTGCAAAGACAAAAAAGTGAAAGCGAGCAGTGCCAACTTGTTGATGTACATTAAAAATGTTTGATATCACATAGGAGGCAGCCTCTGGGTTATGTCAGTGCTCTCAGTCTGTACATGGCCCTGTCCCAGGATCTCAAAGAAAACCATGTAAAAATAAATCTAGCCCCAAAACTGGCAGAAGGCTGATTCAGATGGCCCTGTGGCTCAATGCAACACAACCTCAGCCATGTGAAATACCCATTCATTTCTCTTGAAGACTGCTGGTATTTCAGCCTGAGTGAACTGACTTTGCTTTCAGTCAGGGATACCACAAAATCCAGCTGTTTAACAAAAAACAAATCCAAACAAAAAAAAAAAACAAAAACAAAAACAAAAACAAAAAAAAAAAAAAAAAAAAAAAAAAAAAAAAGAAGGAAAAAGAAAAAAAAGAATCACCAACAGCTTAGAAGAAGAAATATAAAAAAATAATCAGCATCCAAAAGAGTAATGAAGAATAAAAATGGAAGAGACATGGATTTCTTGACTTTATCATGGCTTTTGTAAGTCAGCCCATGGTACACATCAGTCTGATATCGAGGGGAGTCCCTAACACAGGGGACATCTCCCCCCTCCATTCAGGGCTGGTACCTGATTTCCTCAGCATCTTCAGATGTTCCCAGCTTGTTCTTCCCTTGAAAGGCAGCCACACACTGGAAACACAGGGATGAAACCATCAGATACCTCCCCAGTGCTGGTTCCAGTAAAATGAAATGGAACACTTCTAAAAGACTGCATGCCGCAGTCTTATAATATCTTTATGCTTTTTAAACTCACCATAAGGCAAGGTAAAGCAAATACACACAGATCTCAGTCCACCCTGCTGCAGTGCAAGAGTTGCTTTCATTACTCTCTTGTCAGAGATATTGTAATTTTTTTTCCCATTTTATTCTCATCTTAACTTCCAGCTCATTAGCCCCTATCACATGGAAGGCTTCTCTTATCCCTCTGAGACAAACACATTACATCTACCACATCTGCAATGCCTCTGCTTCTGGATTAAGTTTCAAAGCCCAGTACAAAAGTTATGTAACTTCAGGAGGGTAGAGTGTCCAGAAAATGCAATTAAATTAGAAGAAAATAACCTAAAAGTAATCACATTAAACCAAGACAATTTTAAAAAGTACATTCACACACACTACGCAGGAAACTGAGAACTCAAGCAAAATCCTCACTGGTGGAATGGTATCAGCAAATCTTGCTGCCCCAGGATTGGACCTGAGAACAAAACCATGGAGAAATCTTTGCACTACTGCAGCAAATGCTAAAATTTCCATCAGCTGGAAAAGAATCACGAATTCAGCTGGCACAGAAGAAAACATGTTTTCAAATGCACAGAAGTAACTGATAATTCGTATCACCTTGATTCAACTATGATCTCTCACCTTTGTGCTCAAATTGGTTGCAGATTCTTAATTAATGCCACAATCTTAAAGCCACCATCCCTCCCTTCTCCACTCTGTATTTTCTCACACCACCTCCCCATATCCCTCGTTTTCTAAGACAATATTCCTCTCCAAGCAGTATTTTTTACCCACCTCTTTTAACTATTAGTTTATTAATTGCAGTTAACTCTTGCACAGTGTTAACATATATTTTGTATGAAATATTTGAGAAATTCCCTTAAATAAGTGGAAATTACAGTTGTACATTTACTGGTTTGAATGTGATTAAACTGTAAGGTTGCTTCTGTAAACACAGTGTCTTTGTGCACTGCTAATGAAGGCTGACCTTCATTCAGCAGCCTTTTCCTTGGGCCAGAAAACTGATATCAGAACTTGTGGTTGGATTAGGACCTCTGATGCTATTAAAATAAAGAACAGCTGTTGCCCTAACCACATTAGAATGGCTTTACTGCACTTTTTGATTACTATCAGCTAGAAAAACAGGATTTTTGTTGACTTCAGAGTCCAACAGTTTGCTGGAAGGAGAAGGGCAAAACTGTGTTTGATTATTAGCAGATATTTGTTGATAAGAACTACTTAGTGGAACAAACCAAAGACCCTTCTATAAATTACATAAAGGCAGCTTTTCCCTTTGGGAGCTGTAGCTCTTGCTGGTGTCAGCAGATACCAGACGGGTTGACTTCTTCCTTTAATATGCAATGCGCCAGCATCAGTTTCAGTGAGGCCCAAGGAAGTTCCTGCAGAGTTCATGGCTGTGCTTTATTCCAAGTGTGACCTGCTATCTTATCATCTTGGCTTTTATTGCTTTATAAAAACATGCCATGACTTAGATTGCCAGACAAAAAAAAAAAGGGGGGAAAAAAACCCAAACAGGAGTAACACCACTCAAGAATAGCAAGTATCACCAGCTACAATATATCTTATCATCCCAGAAAACAATATATCCTGCTATCATCCTGGATAAGAATGGCTCAATATTCCATGCCCATGCAGTCAAACTCCAGTATTTTCAAGAAGGATAATCAGAAGAAAAACTCCACCAACACCAAAACTCAGTCAGCCGAAGTCCCTGGCTGAACCCTCATTCCAGCTAACCCTGGTGGAGTTTAGAGGAAAGCCACACCAGCCTCAGTGTACCAGGACAGATCCAACTTCCTCAAAGATCAAAAGGCATTTGAGTACAGGAATTTAGTTCAACTTATTACAGGAGACAGACAACTGCCAAGTGGAATCTTAACCTAAATGTGTACAGTGTTTAGGGATATCTAAATCAGACCTACCCACAGTTTATCCTACAGTGGCCATTGTGCTGGAGAAAGGAGTAATTAAGAGGATGATTTTTTACTGACTTATACACAAGACCTTGCAATTCCCTATGGCTCCCAGAGCCTGTTTACTCATGTCCTAACTGAAGGCCCTCATAAACCTTGGCATGGATTTGATAACACCTTTGTTAAAACATCTCATTATTCAAAAATCTGTTATTTTAGTAGAACTGGTAAAAAAATACTTTGAATGGTGCTTTCCCAGGAAAGTTTTCCCACCCAGCCTGGTTTGAGATAACACATTCCCTCTAGACTGCAGAGTAGAACACAGCCACAGAAAGCCAACACTAGAAGAATTTTTCCATAGTTGCTCTTAAGGAAAAAAGTACGTTTCCAAATTTAAAAAGCAGACAGTAACTGCTGTCTTGTGTGTTCTGGAAAGAACATTAATCAGGTTATTTTTGTAATTTACAAACAACTAGTACAGTTAAATGCTTTGAAGCACTACTTCAGATTTCAGCTGCAAGGAATACAGTCCTACCTTTAACCCAGTTGGTCTTTTGCCAGGCACGTTCTCCCATCAAAACAAGGGCATTTGTGCTACCAAGAACACTGTGCATGGATGGGAAAATAACCTCAAGTACTGTAACAATTACTAGACAGCATCCACATGACAGACAGTGGCCTTTCAGACCCAGAAATACTTGTTAATAACTTTTTGGTTGGTTGAGGGTTTTTTTTTTGGTTAAAAAAAACCCCAAACATCAGCAGCACCACAAAAACACCAAACCACATTTTCAGAGCAGGACTGAACATTGATGCAATTGAGGAATATTCAGAGCTGGGTAATTCCTGCATGCTACGAGCATCATCTCCAGAACAACCCAAGAGAAGATGGAAGGAATGCCTAAACTACACTGACAACTCCTTACAGCTCCTTTGGAAATTTTGCAGATCACCTCAGAGGAAATTACCATCAGACCCTATATACATACATAAATTCAAGTTGTCTTGTTAAGAGCTACAAGAGCAGCCTTAAATCATCTCCTTATAAATATGTATTGACATTCTGAATATGCAAAACACACCAATTAAAATTAACTCATTTTCTGCCTCTGAACCACAATGAATACTCAACAGATCCCAAATGTCAATGAAGGTGAACTTCCCTACTTCGCCTTTTCCAGTAAAACCTCTCCTCCTTATGGTTACTCTGGCTTGAGACCTAAGGAGTTCCAGACAGAGATGCTTTGTGGATCTTACTGCCAGTCATGTTTATAGAGAGCTCACATGCTACAGTACCTCCAACTTCATGACGTTACTGCTTTCCCTATCAGAGCTCCTCAACAGAACTCACACCTGACTTGTGAGCAAAGCACAGGAACAATAGCTACAGGGAGGAGCTGTGACACCACATCCCATTCCATGTGCCAGCACAGAGCTGGATAACAAGGTCCAGCAACTACACCATTGGGTAAAAGGGAGGTTTATGAATGACAAATACAGAATTGTAGAATAGTTTGGGTTGGAAGGGATCTAAAAAGATGATCTAGTTCCAATCCCTGCCATGGGCAGGGTCACCTTCCACTAGACCAGGCTGCTCTAAGCTCCAACCAAGCTGGCCTTGAACACTTCCAGGGATGGGGCATTCACATCTCTCAGCAACCTGTGCCAGGGCCTCATCACTCTCACAGTAAAGAATTTCTTCTTAATATCTAATGTCAACCTACCCTCCCTTTGGTTTAAGGCCATTTTAAGGCCAAATATCAACAGCTTCTTTCAGTTGTAGAGAGAACTTGCATTATGAGGCTGAAAAAATCAGGCTTACCTCTCCAGCAGTCTGATGGAATATCAGATGCAGAGCATGGAAGACCACAGGTGTTTTCAGACAAAATACTGTATTGCTCAGAGATGGTTCATAGGAAAAGTATTAGAAATTAGTTACAGAAAAAAAAATGCAATAGAAAATGAACTTCAGATTGCATATTTCTTAAAGCAAGAACAGCCTCCTAAAGCTTTATTTTAGTGTTTCCAAAAATGCATACAAAAAAGCAGTACTTGGCTGTCTGAAAACAAGCACCCAAGGAGAAGTGCAAAATAGGATTCCCAGGGGGCAGCTGTGATTCACGAAGGACACTGCTCCTGCAGCCACTCTTTGCAAGCTCTCTGTATTTTCATTTTATTAGATGCACAGACAGAGCATAGTAAAGAAACACTTCCTTTTTCACAGAATGCCGGGGAGTAACACTCATCCCATTTATAAAGCAGGACAGGGAAAGTAGGTAGATTCCACAGCATGAGGCACAGTCTGCTTCAAGCGGCAGCTTCTGATAATGTTATCGTATCAACCACCACCAACCTTAAAAGGTAGAAAAACTGAAAGTAAAGCAAAGCAACAGCAAGTGTACCAGGAAGGCAAAGTGAAGCCTGCATTCTTTTCCAGCCTTGGAGCCTGACTTCATCTTTGCTAGGGTGACCTTCCACTGGGTCCAGGCTTGAATACTAACATTAGACTAAAAAGAAGTGTGCCACCCTCTAAATATAATGATGACTCAACACCTAGAGGCTTCAGTGATGTAATATGAACAAAGAGATTCTGACTTCACAATCTAGATGCTTAAAACTCATGTCAAAAGGAACAGATCTTCCTTCCCGTGCAGACATAAAGCCTGCCTAGAGCCTCCCAGAGCATCATCTTGAATTAGCCTGTAGGAAAAGGGAACTGAAGAAACATTTCACACATGGCAGCAGACACACTGGCTCCACTTTGTTTAAAAGGAGCACTGAACAGACACATTTCAATTATCAGTCATTTCAGTCAAAGCATCAGCAGAAAGTTTAGTTTCCAGAATTAACATATAAAAGTTAAAGACAACACAGCACACCAGTGAGCAGTCCAGTGTCTTTCACTGAACCATAAAAATAAAAAGAGCATCATGAAAATGAGCTTTGCTGAGAAATCCAAATGCAAGTACTAAGGGAAAAAAGTCTTTACAAGTAAGGCTACAAAGAGCTCTTAAAGCATCACCCTTGGACAAATATTTCAGCACCCACCTGAGGGAGCCTTAAATATTTTTCAGGATCCAAATTCAATAATACATCTTAATAAAAAAGAGGAAGTCTAACAGAGGCTTCTGCAGTAAGAGCAAGCGATCATCCAATATATGTCAATAAAGTTGTAATGTGAAAGAATCCCTCATGAAAATAGTAATTGTTTTCATAGTAATGTCCTTCTATTAAAATAGGATTATCTTTTCCATTGGCTTGTTAGTTTGACTTTTCTCCTTCCTGCCCCACCCCAGCTCCATTAAGCTCACAGTTCAGAAGATGCATTTTTAATCACCTTCAATCCCCAGTCTTGCATTCCCACACTGGCCCTCTGCATCAGAAGAATTAACACACACTTCAAGAGATGTTCACAGAATCACAGATTGGAGGACGTTGGAAAGGACCTCTGGAGGTCATCTTTTCCAACCCACCCCTGGCTCAAGCAAGGTCAGCTCAAGCTCAGCTATCAGGACCACATCCAGATAGCTTTAGAGTATCTCCATGGAGAGAGAGGCTGCACCACCTCCCTGAGCACTGTGTGGTATCACTGCCACAGTAAAAAAGTGTTTCCTGATGTTCAGAGGGAACCTCCTGCATTTCAGTTGATGCCTGTGGCCTCTGCTCCTGGCACTTGGCATCACTGAAAAGAGTCTGGATCAGCCCTGTTTGCATCCTGTCTTCAGGGGTTCACACACACTGCTCAGATGCGCCTGAGCCTTCTCCAGCTCAACAGGCACAGCTCCCTTGGCCTTTCTTCAGAGCAGACAGGCTCCCATGCCTTCATCTCTGTGACCTCCCTCCAGTATGTCTATGTCTTCCTCATGCTGGAAATTCCAGAACTGGAAACATTTGATCAGTATTTTCTCATGCAAAAATAATAATAGTATCTCCTATTGGTTTAGATTACATTGGCAAGAAAAAGCACTTGGTAGACTTTGGCTATCACTGCCTAGGCAGCTCACCATAACGAAAATGCTCAGAAACTGATGAAACATTCTTTATCTGAAATAAAACCATCAAGTTTAATTGGTGCACCTTCCAATTTGAGCCAAAAGAATGGTAAAAAAAGGAGCATGCAGCTTCTAAAACTCTTGAGGAAACACTTCCTTCCCTCATCAAAATATATTCTAATAATGAATTTTATTAGCTTTGTGTAAGCATCTCCTGAGGCACTACAGCATCTGAAGAAACCATTGTAAGAGACAAAGATGCTTCACTTTGATAGTGTGTTTACCAGTCTCAGCCTGAAGGAAGTTCAAGTCACAGAACACAAAGGTTGGTTTTACAAAACAGTGATACATGCATAACAAAAGCACAACAAAAGAGTTACCAGACAGAGTTTAAGGGCTATGGGTAGCAATTAATTGCTGAAACACTCATACCCACCCTCAGGAGTTATCAGAGTCATGGCCTTTGGCTCACCAACACACTTGCTTTATCAGGAAAACTAAAAGGTGCAGCACCCCCATTCAGTCACACTACCAGCCAAAAATAAGTCTCAATTTTGCCATATCTTACTCACACATAAATAGTCCCATCAATGCAACAAAACACAGGGTTAAGGCGTAATTTTATTTTTAGCTTCTTTATAGTAAGACTTCCATGACCCAACCAAGTCAGTGCTGTACACTCCAAAACACCAAATTAATCTGCCCCTAACATTAACAGCTTTATGCCAAAACAAATGAGCAGAACACAGGACAGTGACAGGGGCACAACCGAATGTGATCCCAGCTTAGCAACAGATTATCCGGATAATCTTCTCCACACCTTTGCTAGATTTTAGGAACTAAAAAGCTCTGGTATTTCAAGCACACTGTAAAGAAGGTACAATTTAATTTTCCATAGGAATGTGCAGGCTGTCCATGATGGGAGTGGAGATAAGCAAAGCCACCTCCCTTCAGCTACAGCAAGCTGCTATCCTTCTGAAGCTGCTAAAGCATCCTGCACAAATCCTTAAATGCCCATAATATCGACCCAGTTACCTGGGGCATTTTCCTGATCCAAACATACATTTCTTCCCAGGAACACAGACTGGAAGGTAGGGAAATATTTTTTGACCAGATGCTCTGTTACTGAAGCAAGTTCAGTTGTAAGTAGCATTAATCTATATTCCCCTTTTCTTCAGTGTTTCAGAGCAGTCAGTTGCAAGCAGCTTCCTTGAAGCCTAATGGCAAAATCATCTTCAGATCCCAGAGTCCACAGCTCCCCAGGCTCAGGATAGTGAGACCTCAGGGTGCCAGCCAGGAGAAAACCCAAGCTTGTGTCTTTCCCTGCAAAGGACTTGGCCTTCAGCTGCCAGAATTCCTCACCTTCAGAAAATGAACATCCAAACTCAGGCTCCCTGCAGGTGCCATCATTGCTTTTGACAGGAGACCGAATCCCTTCTAAGAGGGATTGTAGACACACAGCACTGGTGAAAGGGTATTTCTGACACAGGACTCAGAACAAACCAGATCAGCTTATCTCCAGCACAGGTGTACATGCTGCCAGCAGCTGCTGCAAGTCCACATTCCAGCACAATCTGGAATTTACCCTGTATCTGATACAAAGGAGTTAAATGCCTTCAATTAAAACCTATCTTTAGTGAGTGTATTGCTTAGATATTAGTGTGTTAGAAGTTTGAACTTGACATTTCAGCCCCTTGGACACCTCAGATAACGTAATATAGTAAAAAAGGGCAACCCCAACAGGGAAGAAACAATGACGTCTGGCTCCAGATCAGAAGGCTGAAGGATCTGCTTTATTAAAATGATACTGCATTAAAAATATACTACATTAATATACTATTTAAAGAAAAACTATCCTATTCTACCTACATGCTTCTTACTTATCTATCAACTAACAACTCATGACTTCTCTGCTGAGAGTCTGAGACACAGCTGGATCCGATTGGTCATTGAACCCAACCAACCTTCACCAGGTTCCAATCAAGCAATCACTTCAGGTAAACAATCTCCATACCACATTCCACACGGGGAAAACAAAGGAGCAAAGATAAAGATTGTTTTCTCTTCTTCTCTCTGTGCTTCTCCTGAGAGACCGAATTATGTCTCTCTGTCCAGAGAATGTGAATGCCACAATGTAACTTTAGAACCCACACAGTAACTTCTTTACTTTAATGCTGTTCCATGCTAAAGCCACTCAGAACTTTCCACACCAAATCAAACTAGCCATTTACAATGAGGGGCTGCTCTGGCTTCCTTTACTAGCTAACTTGTAACTTCCAATCATACCTTCACTTTACTCCTAAAAGTGCAGGTCAAGAGTAAAAGTCAAAAATACATTACAAAAAGCTTTACTTTCTGTAGAATAAACACCACAATTAAACAATTTTAGATATAACCATTACTATAGTACATACGTTTTAGAAGTTTATTGTACCATTACATATACTTTGGATCAATACATAATTGAAGATATGATTGTTAGCACCATTTATGAATAGTGATCATGTGAGATTTTAAAATTTAGCTTAGCAACTTGACAATATTTTTATTTTGAATTCATGTGTGCTCTTATCTTGCAGCAACAGTTATTAATAGAAAGGATTATGGGTATTAATCAACTGGGAACACAAGAACATGTTGTACAGGAATAATAAAAACCATAATCAACTCCCCAGGTTCTTGGATTTAATGCAAAATCAGAAGGTAATCTCATCTCGTTAAATAGAGACTTAGAGGAGTAACCACTTACCTGCAAACAGAGCTCCAACCCACAGCATGCACAGGGCGTTTACAGACCCGCACGTGGCACAGAACATCCACCTCCACAACCCAGCTGCTATTCTTAAGCCACATCCTTAAGTCCTGCAAGTCTTTGGGGATTGCTATCCCACATACTTACATAATCATCCAATCCATTTTCTAACTAAGCCATCAGCTAAATACCAGAATGCAGCTCTCAAAAGGGAAAGCTCAGGAGTGGGGATAGAATCTCTGCAGGGTAAAGAGAGATAGTCTCTACTTCCAGGTGGGCTTCTGTTTTGTTCCTTTAAAACTGCACTTTCAGGGACCTTCAGCTTTAGTCAAGTTCATTACCAGATGGTGAGAAAATTCTGGAAAATGGCAGAATGTAAATGCAAGATACTTATTAGCAAAAGGCCTGTTCAATAAAATAGGGAACTGTTTTTCAAAATTGCAATTTAGAGTGTAGAATTTGTAATATATAAATGCCCACTTTAAAGCTCATATTGCAGCACTAACCTATATTACTGAAACATACACAAGACATTATTACAGAAGACAAAAATGCCTAAAGAACTAAACCCAAATAATTCCACTTATACAGCCTCACCAGACATCACTTTCGGTACCTTTAATGGGAGCCTGTATCCTTAGAAGTCTTGTTTTATTCCTCTTTTATCTGGCAATCCCCCCACTAAAAAATCTTTGTCCATTCTGGCCAGCTCTGGTCCCAGTGATTTTGTAGTTTTATCTGGATACCTCAGACAGTTTCAGGCAAAACCCACTGTACCACTGCCAGCTTGTTTCTGAATTGAAAATTCTGAACAGAACACTCAAGTAGCTTGAGATGTGCCTATAACAATTAGCTCAGACTCATTTAATCAGATAATAAAGCCCCAAGCTATCACTTTTATATTCTTGAAGTCTCAGTCAGAAATAATACTAGAATGAGAAACAGAAACTGAATGCTTCCTGCAAGAGTTGCTTTTTTGTTATTGTCTTTAGACCATGTTGTTCTCAATGTTGTTTTAGATTAATTGCAGAGTTCAAAATATTTTCATGAAGTTTCTCATGTGTTTTTATCTAGAAATTCTGAAGTGAATGAGAGTGAGAACACAGTATTACAGATAACTTAAAACACATCAGACCTTATCTCTCTTCTCTACAAGTACATGAGAGGAGGTTGGAGTGAGGCAGGTGGTGGTCTCTTATCCAAATTAGCAATCAGTAAGACATAAGGAAAAGGTCTCAAGGCATGCCAGGGGAGGTTTAGCTTGGATATTAGGAAAAAATTATCCACCAAAAGGATTGTCAAGCATTGGAACAGTCTGCCCAGAGAAGGGGTTGAGTCACAAGCCCTGGAGGGGTTTAAGAGATGTGTACATGTGGCACTTGCACACAGTTTAGTGGTGGGCTTGGCAATGCTGGGCTAATGGTTGGACTCAACCTTAAAGGTCTTTGCCAACCTAAGGATTCTCTAATTCTGTGAGAAAATACAGAAAGGCAGCCTCCAATCTCAGTGATCTGTGATCAGCAAGCAGGAGCAGCCATCACATGTTTGACTTTGCTATTTCCACCATCCCTGCAGCCAAGGCTGCCATGAAGACACAAACCTCCATTTCAGTATTCTGCAAATCTCAACAAAAAAAAAAAAAAACCAAACAAAAAAAACAAAACAAAAAAAAAAAAAAAAAAAAAAAAAAAAAAAAAAAAAACAACCAAAAAAAATTTTTTTTGTTGACCTCAGCTGACAAAAAGCCTTTTTAAGCTTTTGAAATATACATCAAAGCAGAATGCTGCTGTCACCTTAGAAAGAAATCATATTTGTGATCAAGTTTCTTTGCATGAAACAGATGAAACTGTTTCACTGACAACAATAAACAGATATAAAGCATAGGTTTCTCTTACAGGGAAAATTTGGAAACAGACACTGTACCTTACTGTCCTCATCCTCAAACACGGACTGGTGAACATTACAGGCGAAGAGAGAATTTGGGAGATCGTTGAAATCAATTATTTCATGAAAATCCTCCTCTGCAAAGCATCTCTTTAGGCCGTTGTCTCCATTGATGGAGTAGAGTAGGAAGTGTCCTCCATCCTCTGGGATGCAGCCATACTGGCCAAGGCCCCACATTCCAAAGAAGTAAGAATCTCCCCTCATCCCTGGCAGCACAGAGAAGATAACATCACTCAGTTACATAAAGTATTTAAACATTCCACATCTACAAGGTAACCCTGAGATTCTTAAGTCTGGTGTTTCCGTTTGTAGAAAATAAATTTCACACTATTTCAAGGCAACAACTGGCCTCTGACACAGGGCACTAAGACCAGTCTCACCAAGGTTCAAACAGGGACTTTAACTTCATTTATTAGCACAGAAAAGGCCTAAACATACCAGTACAAGCCTCTGAACACAAGCTTCAGAGACATTACTTAAGGGCCCCTTCCCCTATGAGAAAACACTGCGCTGTATTTGGGTTTAAGAGAACCATGTTTGTTAATGGGAAGGTTGCTGGTGCTTTTGAGTCTACCGCTAGCTCAGGAAGCAAAATGCTCAGGGTAAGAAGAACTTCAAAAATAACTTTGCAATTTAAACCAGGCTTCAAGAAAAAAAAAAAAAGACCCTTATGGAAAGGAGCATGAACACAGCATCATCAAAAGCCAAGACACATCTCTGCTACATAGAACACATCCAATTTTTCCTACAGTTTAAATACAGAACTTAGGCTGGTTTTCAAAGCCCAATTTCTTTGCATCTTAATCATGCCAGGAAGCAAATAAAGTTAAGGGAAGAGTAGACTCAAGATGACTTTCAGCACTTTTAGGAAAGTCCTGCTGATTTTGGAGCCTTTATCCCAAATGCATCAGAATAGAAAGGTAATTTTAAGGCATACAAAATGATGGGCACACATAATGAGCCCATACACTAAATGGTATCACAACTGTTGTTATGAGAGAAACCTTCATGCCAGCCAAGAGGAGTAAGTCAAGGTCCAATTAATGATCAGTATGTTAATTAGTATCAAATCAGGTATTTAGCAGTCCTTAGTAGACATCAACCTATTGCATCTACAGAGCCCCCGTAAGTTAAGTAGAAGTTTACTGGATAATAATCTATTCCCTTTTATTTGTTTCTTTCAATAACAATATGCAATCATTAACTGCTTTTCCTTCTAGCACAAGCATTTAGAGTTACATAAACTCAGTGTGCTCATCTGTTCTGCTCTGCCCTTGCTCTCTTGCATACTTGCTATTCTCTATAAATAGCTGTAAATATTAGCTCAAACACACTATATAGAACTGCTGTCCAAAATTAAACCATATGGGTTTATTACACTTAATCTCAGTAAAGCTAAATTATGGAGCTAATTTGCCATGGCTGTGCCTTTCATATAACCTCTGCTCTGAAATGAGATTTGGATGATGACAGATCACATCATTCCATAACATAAGGTTATGGAAATATCAGTAATTGTTATTGCTGGAGTCTCAGGGCTAATGACAGAAGTTCTCAAGTACACAAGCTGAAGCCATGCTCAAAAGTACTGTGTTAACCTGAGGATGGGTTTTCAGGCTATCAAATACACACTTTCAGCAGCTCAGCTCAATACTAGCACAACCACCTCCAACTAATTTCAGTTTAGAAATTAAATTCTAATTGGAAAGAAGAAGCTTGAACAAATGTCAGAAGAGATGGCCACAAGTTCAACAGTACACGTTAGTGTAGGAGAGCTCACCATCACAGCAACATTGCTTCTGGTATTTGAACCAACTCACTTAAGCTTTGTGTTACTGCACATTTCATGGTAAACACATCCAGGGAAATACTGCAAAGAAATCCTCATAGCAGCCAGAAACTTCACATCAGAATGCAGTATTTTCTCTAGCAAAAACCTTTAATAAATCATCTCCTCCAAAAACAATCATCTCTAAGCATGTTTGTCATCATGTCTAGCCTGTGTCATTAGGTTTATGGAAATGAACCTCAAGCCCAGTGTGTTACAAAACACAATTTACATGGCAGAGCAGATTTGTGCCAGGCTGTGGGAAGAATTTAATTTACAACAGGCAAACAATTTGCAGCCAGGGAAGACACTGACCATCTGAGAGTTACACTGGACATGCTAAAGTTGTAGGAATCTGGATTATGAATGTTAAAGCTAACAAGTTTCATACCTCCTTTCCCAAGGCATAACAAAGCTTATTTGCAGAGAAGCAAAGAATCTCAAACTATTGACAGAAGTCAGAAAAGTCTATAGGTTTCCTCACTAAACAGTTGTTTATTTTTCTCTCCTGGAGAGCCATATTATAATAAAGTACTACATAGGAAAGCTTTTAAGCTAGGAATTCAGCAAAAACATCATGACAAACAACAAAACAGAACAGGATTTTAAGTTACAACCACAAAGCTCAGGTTTTTAACCAATAACAAAATGAACATATGCTGCAGCAGCCAGGATGAGAAAATAATAAATATTTACATCATGTGGCAGTAGTCTCGCTCTGCTAGAGCTCTTGGATAGGAAAAGCTTGATTCTTTTTTTTTTCAGCCAATTATTGAGATGTTTTTGCCCAGTGGGACTTGGGTATTGGCCAAGTCTTTTTAAGAAAGTCACTGTCTCACAGGCTCTTGGCCAGCTCTTCTCCCAGACTTGCAGGTGTCTGTGCTTGCACAGGCATCTTCTACTCTTAAGATACACCCAGAGTTCTGATTAGTGTTTCTTCCACTAGCAAGTTAACTTATACCTGATTCTTAAATCCTCTGCCCAATTTATGATGGGATGGTTAAGAACACCTGTATGGAGTGACTGTTGTTTCACAGATTCTCCTTTGCCATGCACTGCATAGAAAGCACAGCACCACAGTTAAAACAGAAACCTAAGAAAATACATACCTGTTCCCCAAGAGAAATAAACTGCCTATGAGCCTAAGCTCAATGATAATCACAGGAACAAATATACTGAATCAACATTTGTTAGCAGACTTCAATCAGAAGTTATCCTCAGGCATAAGATGGAAATCTGACATTCTTCCATATTATGAATAATGCTACACATTAAAAAATGTACATATATATTATATATATATGTAAAAAATCATAACTACATATCCTTTGTTATGTCTCTTAAACCTTAAGGCTCAGGTATTATGTTGTTGGCAGTGTTTTGTGGCTTCTTTGAAATTACTTAGCCACTTCAGGTAGTCCTCTGACAAAAAAAAAATATTCTCTTTCCAATTATGCAACTAATTAAGAAAAAAAGAATTTACATTTCAAATCTCTTAAAACAATTAACTCTAAGTCATGTATCATCCATGAACTGGATTTCCATATAAAATAAGCCCAATTAAAAGTAATCTTTTATGTTACGATAATACAATCACTGGATCACATTCCCGTTTATATGTTAAAGCTCCTTTCCACAGCTTCTGAAAAAATTAGTTAACTTCCTCCCCTTAGGATCCTTTTTAGATTAAAAAAAAAAAAGCCCAAAAAAAAAACCACCTACATAACAGTAAACTGTACTTACCTTCCTTTTAAAATGCAATGAGTTGAGATCAAGTTATATATTTGCTTCTCCCTTCCCAAATCAGATTTTACAAATACTTCAGATACCAGAAGTTGCCATACAGAATTTTTAAAAATGGCAATGCCATTAGAAAAAATATATATACACTAATATAGACACTATCCAGAACTAATATTGATGCTAAATTATCCAAAATCTTACCTGGGATCATGACAGCAAACTCTGTCAGGATTGTTCCCCTGAAAAGTCTGAGACACTGAGGCAGATTCAAACCTGAGCCAAACAACTTCATGTAACCCCAGCTAAAGCTGAGCACTTGCCACATCCATTTATTCCCTTTATTTAAAGCACACCTGAATGTTATCTGTGTTATTTCTGAATTTAGTGTAAGGTTTGGACCCTCAACTTTAATGCATCCCACAGAATGAGAACCTCAAGAGTGCTGCACTTTTGGAGAACCACAGCAGCCACTTCCCTCCCAGATCCTAGACATCACTTCACTCTGATGTGGATTACTTTAAATTTCTCCTCCCATGGTCCAGGCATGCAAAGGTTTCTAATCTGGGATGGCTCCAAACACAAGGCAAACACCCTTCCCACTGGCAGAGATCAGGTCATGTCAGTGTTCAGCACTGGAGACACTGTGACCAAAATCTCTGTAGAGATTCCAAGTGGGAGCTCTGAGTTCATTCTGTTACCTCACTATTTTTAGACACAGTACACCTCTAATTAAAATTAACAGAGGCCAGCAGAAAATTATATTCACTGGAAAACAACAGTAACTCACTGAAGTTTCTCTTTGAAAAATTACACTTATTTTTCAGTATAAAACTGAAAGGGTAAAGATGTACATCTTCTCATGAAGTCAGATCCCTGCAGAGCCAAAACCTTCAGCAGAAACTGTATTGAATTAAGACAATTTGAGGACATGAAGTGTCTGAATGGACCAATGCCTTCTATATCACTGAGCATTTATAGATTTATCCACTTTTTAAATGGAAACTAATAAGGCATTTCCTTGGTGAACATTTCCCTGTCTTTAGAGTTTTTAAAAAGAATCCCTGAGGGACATCAAGAAACAGGCACACATCTCTTGAAATCACTAGGAAACTTAACTTTTTTTTTATTAAACACTGCTTGCCATGACAAACAACATGCCTAAAAATAGAATAAAGCAAACAAAACATTACAAATAGAAGCTTTAAATATAATCACTATAAACTAGAAGTATTATTGAGTCCTGAGTGCAAACCTGGAAACCATAATCTGCAGGAATTAAGAAAATTTGGAGAAAAAAAACAAAGCAAGAAAAGTTGCAGTTGCTTTTGTAGAAGGGTCCAGGAGAAGTGTAGGGATTCTATCTTGGCTTCTACTGAAAGAAAAACCAGCCCAAATAAAGCAATTTTTACCATAATTCAAAGACAGGGGAGAGGCAAGAGGGGAGAAATCAAACCCAGTGAATAAGATTTTACTGAAAGAACAATTTTTTTACTTAAAATAGTCACTGATTTTACAGTAGCAGAGCCATCAATTCCAGTGGTGTCAGCCTAGGGCTGCATCTCCTGCTGAATCCAACTGGCTCCACACCAAAGGCTCTGTCAGAAAGCACAAATGTATCAGGGAAGGTCACAGAGTAACTTACTGGAAGTTCATTCCACAATGAACACTGGAGATGAGCATTATTTTTAATGGTGCTAATTCTTCACCGTGGAAAGCTCCTATGGACTTAAATAGAGGCTTTTTACTTAATTAGAAAGAGCAGAACTGGACCACACATGACAGGATTAATGAACCTTTGCAGCCTCAAAAGCAACAAGGACTATAGTGACCCCCTCCCACAGCCGTCACCCTGATCTCCCACCTGGGCAAATTCCCTTACAGGAATCAAAATTACCAGCACAGGGAAGTCCACTCACATTTGAGCTCTAGTTGGGTTAGCACCACACAAAAGTAGTGCCAATCTCCACTTTTCCTCTTACAAAAGTGGCAGATATGAGGAAGAGGATTTTATTTTTTTTTTCTAAATGCTAACTGGTGCAAATCCCAAATGTTCTAATCCTTTCTATTGACATTCTAGCCGCATTAAATTTAGCTGAGACTTGGGAACTATTTTTGGAAGCTTTTAACATCCAAAGGGACTATTCAGTTTTATTCCTCTAAAGCAGGACTGGTCAGCTCAAGCAGTCCAAGACATGCACATCACACTGAATGTTCAGCTGTGCCTCCCACATCAGGGATGTATCCTGTGACCACAGAGGGACTCATCTGGCATTGCCTTGCTGAGCACCTTCATCTCCAGCACTGGAGAAGACAATCCAGGAGGCACTGGTGAACCCTACCAAGCCAAAACTCCAGTGCCACTGCACCACAGGAAGGTGATACTTTGGAGCAGCCAATGCCAGGTGTGAAGATTTCCTGTGCCATTCTTAGAGTCAAGAAGCTGAGCTTCAATCAGTTGGGCACTACAGTAACCATGGCAACATTAAGGTATTCAAAGAACAAAAAAGAAAAACCCAAAACCCTCCTCAAACACAAAGAAACCAGAACAAGCCTCCTGATCACCTTCACTTGGCCTCTATGCTAATCTATTTAAAGCAAGCCCGTTTCATAAGGGGCACACAGCATTAGAGCGTCACCGGCCTTCAGCCAGAGCTGTCACCTCACACAGGGGTCAGTGGCACACTCGTTCAGCAAACCTCCAGCTTGTAACCTGAAATTCAGAACTGTGCCCTGTATCTCACCTAGAGCTACCTGCAACAGGAACCATTCACAGGGCTTAACTCCCAGAAGACACTCAGGGCACAATGATGACTTGGAATAACATTTAAAAGTTTCCTCCTCTAAAAAGATTTCCTGCTAGCACAATCAAGTAATTTATAAATTAATTAATTAATGGCACACGTTTTCAACACAATGACAAACCAAGCTACTGAATCTGAACACAAACTACAATACTTGGAAGGGGACAGACAAACTGAATCCCACACCCGACAACTTCTCAGAAGTTTAAGGAGGACAGGACACATCCTGCTGTTAAAGGTACCAAAGACTAGTTAACAGAGATGATCATCTACAGAAAATCTTCTTCTGTCCTTGTTTACTGAGATCTGTTAGCAGTTTTCTGTAATGCTTTATATTCTCACAGTATTCAGACTTCCATCTGTACAAGGATGACGGGTAACTATATCATTTAGCTTCACTACAAGATAAATGCAGCAGTTTCTTTACACTAATAATGTATTTTCATAGAATAGGAGTTTTCCTTTTCATCAGGGCAGCCACTCTAAGTAGCTAAAAGACCAAACCATTTCCAAGGGCAAAACTTGAAAACCAAAGACAGAAGCTGGTGTAAAGTATAACCCCTGATTAAACTACAAATCCCATTTATATGATTTCTTTCAGCTGTACAAACTTATCATACATTTGTTTTTAGGAACCTTCATTAAACTCCAAACTCAAGAAATAAAGGAACACAATATTTTAAAGAGATACAAAAGAATATAGGAGAGGTGAGGGGGAAAAAAAAAAAAAAAAAAAAAAAAAAAAAAAAAAAAAAGCAAGTTTGGAGAGCTATGTTATTACATAAGCATCAAATGATATTGGCTTGGGATCACTGAATCACAGAATGGTTTGGGTTGGAAGGGATATTAAAAACCATCCCGTTCCAACCCCCTGCCATAGGCAGGAGCACCTTCCACTATCCCAGGCTGCTCCAAGCCCCGTACAAGCTGGCCTTAGACACTTCCAGAGATGGGGTATTCACATTTGCTCTGGGCAACCTGTGCCAGTGCCTCACCAGCCTCACAGTAAAGAACTTATTCTTTCATATCTAATCTAAACCAACCTTCCTTCACTTCAGAGCCATTCCTCTTCGGCTACAGCAGCCAAGTTTAAAGCATCCCGAGAAGAGCCTCTCTCACAGGACTCCCGGCGCAGCCCTGCCCGAGCGCCCGGTCCGGGTCCGCATCGCTGCCACCCCGACCTGCTGCTCCCAGCACGGCCGCAAACCCCCTTCCCACTTCCCCATCCTTCCTCACGAGCTCCTCCGCATCCCATCGTGGGAGACACCGGCCCCGGCCCCAATTCCTCCCGAGGGGCGGCCGCGGGCTCGCCGCGCATCCCCCGCGCCCCGAGAGCCGCGGGTGGATGGAGCCCCGAGGGCAGCGCGGCGCCGGGGCAGGACCACGGGGCGGTTGCATAACCCAGGTCTGCCGGACAGCGCTGCAGCCCCGGCGGGGAAGGAGCCCTTGGGGAGGCGGCCGTGCCCTTACCTGCGGCTCGTTCGCCCTTCCCTGCCCGCCCGGAGTCCGCCTCACTCCGCGCCCAAGGCTCCCTCAGAGCGCCCCGCGCCCGCCCGCGCCGCGCCCGCCAAGGTGGAGGACGGGGCGGCCCAATCAGCAACGTCTCCGCCTAAACAGGCAGGAGGCTTCACCAATGAGAATGCGAGGAGGCGCTGGTCCCGCCTCCCACACCCCTGGCCACGCCCCCAGCTCCCACGGCGACCCTCCGGGAATCGGTGACCGGCGGAGCCCGTGAGGGGACGGGGACAGGGCACGGGGGATGTACGGGGACAGATGTGTGGGGCCAGGCGAGCCGGGCAGGGGATGTGTGGGCACAAGGCATGACCGAGGACAAGTGGCAGGTGTGTGGGGACAGGCGAGAGGGACACAGGGCAGGTGAGTGGCACAGGGTAGTGAGGGGACACAGGTGAGCACACAGGGAGCGGTAGGAACCAGGCAGTGTTTGGTGTTCTCGTGGCAAAGCTGCTCTCCCTCAAGGTGTCGGTGCCCCCACCCTGAGGGTGAGGCGGGATTGGGTGAAGTCAGGTGGGGTGGGATGGGATGGCTTAGGGTAGGGGAGAGGTGGGGTAAGATGGGATGGGGTAGGGACATACAGGATGGGTTGGAATGGGAGTGGAGAGGGGTGGGATGGGTGGAGTAAGGTAAGGTAGGGAAGAGGTGGTGTGGGATGGAATGGGATGGAGTTGAAAGGAATGAAATGGAATGGAAGTTAGGAGAGATGGGGTAGGAGAGAGGTGGGATGGGATAAATAGGAGTGAGAAAGGGTGATGGGATAAGGTAGGGGAGAGGTGGGTGGGATGGACATCCTCACAGTGCCAGGGCACCTCGCCATGGTTTTAGTGACAACCCCTCGGGCCCTCCTGTGGTGATGTTACAGGGGTCCTAATTACTCTGGAGGACAGAGCTCTCAAGACCATGTTCCCCTGTGACCACCAACACCCAAACTGTCCTTTGGAGTGAGCTCCTTCTGGGACGGAGCCAGATCTTCAAGCTAACAGGTGAATCAGGGGTATCTCCCCAGTACAGATGATGCCAGACCAAAAGAAGCACTTGCAGGGCTCTAAAGGAAAGTCACGTTTACAATGGAAAGAGGCTGATTCTGGTCATGATTTTAAAAAGAAGAGAAAGCCCTCAGATGCCCCCAAGGCATGTTTTATTAAAAGAAGGGCTATTTTCTCTCTTCCAGCTGCACATCTGAGGCTAACACTGATTTCTGTGGTCTCTTCACTTTGGAATGTAATACAAAGGGATTTAATCAATAGGGTGCTACAGAAATGTAAATAGGCTTTTGTAAAGATGGCTTTGAAAATCTATAGAGAGTAATGAAGAACTAGAAGACTCCTCTGTAATTATTAAATACCCTATAAAAATCTATGTAAGGAATAATTCTCCATTAGTTAAAAATATATAAAAATATGTGTGCCATTTATAGCAGCACTTTCCAATAATAGCTGAAAATAAATAGTGTGAAGAATGAAATCAATAGTGAATCCCACCTCATCTCTGCAGACAGCAAAGAGCAATGCTGATTGTTGTACTTGCAACAGAAGAGTTTCTTCCTGGTCCCTTAACTCAGGACTGACTTATGCCTTGATGCATATCTGGTTTAGATCCCTTTCAGGGTTTCTGCTTCAGTTCTACTTTTATTTTAAAATGTATAATAGGTAACTTATAATAGTAATTATTATTTTCATTGATTTGTCCTTGTGCTTAAAGTATCGATCTCTGACCATGATCTTACAGCTTTAGGCATTGTGCAGAAGAGTAAGCAAGCTATGGAACCACAGATGTCACTATATAAACTAATCAGGTTTTAAATCAAATTATCTGCTTGTTGGTTTTTGTTTTGGGAATTAAACCTGGTATGATATTTTCCTTTGTCTCCATTTATGTGTGTTCCCTTTGCATGATGTGTTATTTTAATATTCTGAGTAGGAAGAGCATCCACTGGGCTTTTTCTGTCCTGCGTTTTATGTTATACTATTTCCTTGTGTCTTCTTATCTCCAGCCTCTTAACTGTATCTTGTGTCTCAATTTTTATTAATTTTCATATTGGGAAGAATGTTTTCATTGTGATGAAGCTGCCCTAGCATATGTTTTCCTTGTGGTAAAATAGGAATCCCTGCAGTTTTGAAAGCAAGATAACCAACCCCTGGTCAGGAAAAATCAGGAAAGCCAAGGTCAGCACTTTGGGTTTATATGCATCCAGGCACTACTGCTAAGATGAAGGGGAAAAACCCCTAAATTCCACTGATTGCAGTGAAATGTCCTTCAAAGCAGATAATTGTAAGAATGGCAGCAATTGCAGGATTTTAATATCCCCTGTTATAAGCATTAAAGATTTCTATTAGGAAAGGTCACAAAATAATATATTGTTTAGACATGGAAAAACGGTGTTGCAAAAATAATAGGATAAGAGCAATTGAGAGAAGGTCCTTTGTGGAGTCCCACCCTTCACCCCAGAGCCCATGGTTCAGGCCATGCACCCTGTGCCTCTTAAAGGCTGTGGCCACCTTCCCACAGCCCAAGCAGTTGCAGAGTGCCAAAACCTGGAGGAAGCTGTAATTCTGGAAAGGATACCAAAGGAGGTGATAAAACAGCTGCTACTTGCAGGATCCACAAGCAGTGCTGTGAGCTCATCCCACAGAATTGAGTGGGAGTTTGTTACTGATATCCCAGAGCACAGGCTTAGCCCGACTCCTCCAAATCCTGAGCTGCTCATTATCTTCAGTCTGCACCTGCTTCCCATCTTCAGATTTAATCTGTTAGCAAAAGTGGCCTCTCAAGTGTGCTGAAGCAGACACTGAGAATTTCAACACAACGGAAGCACTGTAACCAAAAGATTTTGCCCCCTGACAATGTTACCTTGATTTCTGATAATCAACATACAAACCCTGGCCAAGTCCTGCAGCCTTTGCAGACATTCTGGTGACAATTTCCCCTTTTTTAGAAGAAACAAGTAAGTAATACCTGAAAATCTGTAGATGCTGAAGAAGTCAATACTTCATCTTTTACATTTCTGCTCACTGGGATAATCCCAAATTCTTTGGCCAGATCTGGATTATGATTTCTTGCAAATGGCTGAGTCTGGAGATTAGAATGGATAAAGCAAGTAAAATTAATGATGACTCTGTCAGCATTATAATCTTGATTGTTTCTGTTACTTTTTTAGAACATAAAAAACACAGTTGGATCCATCTAGCTTTTGTCTTTTGTCTCCAGCAGCCAAGACTGGATGCTTAATAAATCAGTGTAAAAATAGGCTCTATGTTCTCCTATTTACCTTATAGGAGTAGATAGTTTACCTTATTTACCTTCCAGCAAGTAGGAAGGTAGGGATTTCTGGAACTCATGGTTGAATCTAAGTTACTTCACTTAGTAGCTACCAGTGGTCCTGTTCTCTAGGAGTTTTTAACTCTTTTTGAACCCATTTGTGTTTTTTGCTTTCCACAATGTGCTGTGACAAGATAGTTTTTCACTGTGTAAAACCAATAAGTCTTATCCCTGTTTAATTGTTCCTTTGTTATAGAGGCAGTAAATTTATTGTTTATATCTTCTCACCATCATTATAGGACAAGGTGGACTGACTTAAGATGAAGGAAGAGGGCAGGTTTAGATTAGATATTAGGAAGAAATTCTTCCCTCTGAAGCTATAGAAGCCTTGGCACAGGTTGCCCAGAGAAGCTGTAGATTCTCCATCCCTGGAAGTGTTCAAGGCCAGACTGGAGCAACCTGGTCTAGTGGAAGGTGTCTAGTGGAAGGGGTTGGAACAAGATCATCTTTTAGATTACTTCCATCTTTCTGTGATTACTTTCTAGCCTTTAATTGGATTTCCCTACAGCTATCCCTTTTTAAATTTCATGTGGTTTTCTCTTGTTTTCACTGGGAGACTTTATCACCATCCTCTCTAGCCTATCTAATTTTACAAGAAAACACTACTTTGAAACCTTGATTCTGCTAAAATGACTGTTGAATTTTGCTAGGTCTGGAATAGACAAGAGCTGTCTGGCCAAGGGACTTCAAATAACTCTGAGCATCTGGGCTAAAGAGTCCTATGACTATGGGGGTCTCCTCATCATCTAATGGGGAAGCTACTGATTCTTAACATTCAGTTCCCCTTTTTGACCACTTCCTAGCATCACACTGACATTTCCAGAGGGTTTTCCACTTCCGTCTCCAGATCTGCAGTGCTCTAACCAGTGTCTGTGTGTGTGTGGTTGGGGTTATTTTTTCCCCTGTGCTTTGCACTTATCACTGCTGAACTTCATCTGCTGGTTTATCACCCAGTCACTCAGGGCAGTGAGACAACATTGCCTCAACACCTCTCCAGTGTCTGTGTGTGCTCAGCAACTGCAGAGCAGCTTAGCTGCAACATATTACAGAGAAAAGCAAAAATGTGCAAAGCAAACACTGGCTCTTCTTCCTTTGTATCTACAGAGCATTTTACATCGTTTTGGGTACAGGAATAATAATTGCACAAATGAAAAATTCCTGCTGGAAAGGAGACTATCCTCTACCTGCTGTAAAATTTCAGTGCCTGTAGTGCCCTTGTACACATTATTCCACGAGCAGGTTGATCGTGGAGCAGAGCTGTTTCCTTTGGGGGCCTGGATATGCAGGGAAGCACATGCTGCAGCTGGGATGTCTGTTCCCTCCAAATCTGCTGTGTGGGGGTCAGGCAAGTGTGGAGTCCTAGAGAGGGCTTCCAGCAGCTAAAGGGGCTACAAGAGAGCTGGAGAGGGACTTTTATTAGGGACAAAGAGTGGTAGAACAAGGAAAAAGACCTTAAGTTGAAGGAAGGCAGGGTTAAATTAAGTACTGGGAAGAAATTCTTCCCTATGAGGGTGGTGAGGCTCTGGCACAGGTTGCCCAGAGAAGCTGTGGATGCCTCATCCCTGGAAGTGTTCAAGTTTGGGTTGGATGGGGCTTGGAACAAAGTTGTCTAGTGGAAGGTGTCCCTGCCCATGGCAGGGAATGGAATGGGATGGGATGATCCTTAAGATCCCTTCCAACCTAAACCAGTCTGTGATTCCATAAGAGCCTGTGGCACTGCTCTGGAACCCCTGAATTCCCACCTTTGCAGTGGGGCACCCCCTGCATTTGGCTCTGTTGCTCCCTAAATCCCCTCCCTGGCAGATCCGTGTTGTTTCTGAGCATCTTCAGGAGCAGACAGAGGTCAGACAAGGAGCTTGTGTCTTTTAAGGCAACCAGAACAGGAACAAAGAATCGTTCCATTTAACATCTACTTCAGAGAGTGAGAGCTGTTGGAAAAAAATAAAGGGCTTTTTGATTTCACTTTGCAAAAATTCCCTATCTATCATAAAGTCCCACAAAACAGAACTTCACTATCTTATAGCTAACCCTCTGCTTTAAAGACAACAAAAATGGCACGTCCCCATTTCTGTTGAAGGAATATTTTTAACCAAGAGATGTTTTTTCAGCCTACATGCATGATAGATCAAGGAGAAAAACAGGTTTCATTGACTTTTAAAACAATCTCCATTTCAAGAAAGAAAAACAAACCTTTTGTACTGTAACAAGCAACATCCTTACACTACAAGTGCATCTCTCAGATCTGAAATATTATGGCCAGATGCAAATAGTCACATTTGAATGAGGATGCTGAAATAGAAGGTTTTCGTTTTGTTCCTTGTTTCTTTAAAATTTCTTTTAAAACTCCTTATGTCCTTTTCCAAGTCCTCTCAGCAGAGTCCTGGACTGTTTAGTTCATAATTGGTTCATTAAGGTCAAGGCCTGTACAAGCTACTGTGCAAATTCAAAAGCAATCTTGGAGTTGTAGCCACAGTTCAAGAGCATGACTGATGATGTCAGCCCAAATTCCTCAAGAATAAATTGTGGTTTGCTGCCATGTGTTAACAAGTAGAAACACTTGGTTTCTAGGATTTACCCAGTCAAACTACAAGAAGCTGAAACATCTGGCCTGTCAGAATGGTCACAAGGTTATAGAGGCAATGACAAAGATGTCAGAAAATTCAATCCAGGAAATGAGCACAGTTCAACCACAATATAAGTTTAGTCTCTAAAAACATTGTCTTACCTTTCTGATGCACTGATTTCTACCTTTCTTAGTTTTTAATTCCCCATGAATGAAACTCCATGTATTTTCAGGAAGTGCTAAACATCATGATGGTTTTTAGTAAGTAATTCTTACCACCTCTCCTGCTATTTCTTACATTTGTGATGAGAATTATTAGAAGTTACTTGCCCATTGTGACCCAAATGGAAATAAAAAAATGCAATGAGCCATAGCTATGTGACCTCAAGCCAAACACTTCAAACTCATGTACCTAAATATAGACACCTAAATAAATGGCCTGGTTTTCAGGAGCACTGTGTGACTCTCAGAGTTGTAGGTGCTCTTAAAAATCAAGATGCTTATTTAGGTATCTAAATACAGACTGAGCTTATGAATATATTATTTAATTTGCTTAAGAATGTAAACAACTAAGAAAACAAAAAAGCTACTAGAAATTCTATTTTTATATGTGCTAATTAGAAGGCCACAGAGTGTAATTCACTGCAAGACACAATTTACTCCTCTAAACCAAATATTGTGATAATTAATGTTTATTAATTGTTGAGAAGCAGAATTTAGGAGCCCTAGTTCTGAAGCAGTGCTTGGTAGATTTGATGGAGATGTCCACTGTATGAGATTTCTTTGCCTTTTATTAATCTTTATGCTTAATTATGGAAATTGACACAGGAAGGCTTTTGAAAATGTCATTTTAAGGAGCTTTGTTTATATTGAGAGAGCATTAAAAAAAATTGAATGTTTCAGTCTCCTTAAGTGTGATCCATAATCTTCAGGCTTCTTATGTTTTTCTTTCTTCTCTGAAATTTTCATTTATTATTCTGGCACTTTTAAGTGACTACTGAAGGCATAATTGGAGTATCATGGGAAGCAGGAGGCTGTGTTATTAGTCAGCATGACACCACATACACATCCAGGTAATGGAAAATAAGCAGCTCAAGCAGGTAAGTAACAATTGAGACTGTATTTTTGAGCCTGAATTGTGCCTAGAAGTGTAAACTTAATTTTTCAATACTTCTACTAAGACATAGTTTGTTTACACACTTTATCTTTTAGTATGCTTGTATTTATATAAATGCTTTTATATATTTTAGCACTGATTTTCTAGAGATCACATCAGTGACTGCCAGGGTCCCTGTCCTGCCAGTCTTGTGAAAGGGGAGTACTGGGGATGGCAAAATGGAAATGGTCTTGGTGACACAGATATTTTTGGGCAGTCACAGCTTCCACAGCACTGAGTCACTGCATCAGAGCAACCTCTAAGGAGTGTCCTCCTTCCACATCTGCCCCCTCCTTCTGCTCTCCCAGCAGTGTGGCACAGCTCCAGAAGGGACAGCCAGTCCATTCAGGAGTTATCTCCTACTGAGGCACTGATCTGCCAGGCCTACCCGTGCAGTGTTGCACTCCAGCGTTAAGCTTTTCAGGTATTTGGCAGCCTGGATGTCTTAAAAAACCTGAAGGAAAATGTAAGCTGAGTTTACAGCTGAGCTGGGAAGGGGGAAAAGAGGACTATTGAAGTTCCTAGGGAGGATGGAACAGTAAATTGAAGATGAAAGGGAAAGATGAAGAGAGCCTCTAGTCTAATTGTGCCCTTCAACTGCTCCAGGGCCACCTTGGGGAGCAGCCTGCTGTGCCATGAATGTCCTGCTCAGCCAGCCCACCAAGACATCCGGTGGCATGGCACCTTCCCAGGCTGTGACATCCAGTGGCATGGCACCTTCCCAGGCTGTGAGAGCTCAGAGCCCAGCAGGCAGGACAGCCTCAACGCTGGAACATCTCTGTGTGTAGGGATAAATGTTCCTTCCCAGGGTGTGGCAGCTCAGGGCAGATATGATTGCAACAAAGCACCTGGATTTCTCCTGGCTTGTGGATGTGTAGAGAACTCATTTCCTACAGACCCATACACCTGAATGTACAAACTGTAAATGTGCACAAAACCTCTGAACCAAGCTGCAAGGCCAGAGTCTGCTGGAAAAATTTAGCTGGATATATTGATTAATACCCAAAGGACATAATAAAACCATCTCTTGCTGATTCAGGCCTCTTTATTATTTTAAGGAACAACTAGATCATTGTGATGAAACTGGCTTTTAACAAAGTGGTGTTTGATTTTACTTCATGGTAAGCAAAGACCAGTTGCCAGGTTTTCAGATAGTAAAACATTCCTTGGTTTATTTTCTCAGAAAAAGGAACTCCAAACCTCAGCTTTAATGCCTGGAAACACCTAGTAATTATCCTTTTTTATCTGTGTATTTTTCCAGTTCTATACACAAGCTTAAAATAGTAAATTATAATATTAAGATTTGGGCAGAAGGGCATCAAAGGCAATATCTTCAGCTCTAGTGAACTACTTAAAGAGCAGAACTCTTTGAGCATCTCAACCTGCTTATCCATTTTAACCTGGGAATCACATTCAGAGGGCCATGTCATGATACTGGAAATCAATTGATTTTCTGGCCTCAAGCAAACAGAAGGACACAATGCTTTTCTGAGCATTGATGGTTGTCAGAATAAAGGTCAGCTAAAAGGCCAGTGCCTTGAGACTGCCTATGTATCTGTGCCAGCAGTTAAAAGACCAACACTATGAATCCAGTGTGTTTAATTCAAAAGAGTCAAGTCTGGCAATTGAGACCTTTGAGGGGAAGAGGTGAACAGAGCCCCATCTTCAGCTTGGATCCTTCTTTACCAGTGCAAGATCCCACAGCAAGAGTAGTTTGGACTTGCAATGCTGAGGGACCACATCCACAGAGCCTCTCTTGGCTCTTATTTGGGTCAGATTTTCACAGAAATCACTGGTAATTGCCTCTGAGCAAGGACACAGGAAAAAAGGGAATGCCAAGTCTTTCTATTCCATAATTATGCTTTGTAAAGAACATGATCCTCCTTAGGTTTAGATTTCTCTGCCCAGCTATGATTACATGATCTGAGAAATGCACTCAGAAAAAAGATATTTTCTGCCTTTGTGGACTACCTAGAAGTAGAATGCCCATATAGATAATTTATAGAAGCAGAATGCCCGTATAGATAATTTAGATATTCAGACTTTCCTGGTTTAGGTTTTGCAGATTCCTGAAAAGTAATGAGGTTGCCTTTTCCTCCTCCCTTTACCCCAGGAGCGCACACACTCCAGAGCAGGAGCTTTTACATTGGAAAAATGGGCAATTTTGTTGTCAGGACTATTCATGTAGAAATGTCATTTCAGTGCTTGGTAAAACAATTCCATTTCCTAATCTGTAGTTCTACCTTGTTCCAGCTAGGAATCTGCTCGTTTTCATTTCAGTCCACTGTAAAAAGGCACAGCAAGCTCCAAAGGCCCCTCTACTATTGGAGAGCTCTGATCTCTCTTAAATTCATCAGGAGCTGTTTGCAATCCCAGCCAGGGCTGTTACAGTGCTATTGATGGGAGATGTAGGATCTCCTCTCCAGCACTGAAGTTCTTGTTTTTGTAACCAAAATCCATGTTAGGGCCTTCAAGCAAAGTATCCCATGTGACAATCATTTGCTCATTTACCATCACTCTTTCCTCACTCACCTTTTTCAAAGCCAGAAAGATGATGTATACTGTCTCTAGAGCAGGAAAAGTGCAGCTAGGAATGTTAGTATAGATGTAGTTCCTACTCACAGGCAGCCCTACTCAGCCTTCTAAATAATGCTCCTCCTTAGGGGTTGGTTTTATGAAAGGAAGTTGTCTTTTCACTCAACAAGAAACTTGACCATAGTCTTTAAATGCCAAGCTTTGCATTAAAAACAAAGTATTTCTGAAGACTGTACATTACAGCTGTTTCATTATCCTCTTAAAATCTGTGAATTAAGAGATATAAAATATTTCTGCTGAGTGTTTTGACTGTAACTCTACAAGTAGTGTAATTTATCAGTAGCACACATCAGGAAAACGTGTAGCTTATCCAAAGCCTTCCAGACAGCCATTGCTATCAATAACCAGGCAGGAGTGCTCTGATGAGTGGGAGCAACACTTACAGCTTTTAAGCCATATAGAATTTGCAGCAGTAGGTAATTGTCATTATTACCCCAGAGTGAGGAAACAGGGATGAAGTGATTCACCCAAAGAGCACAATGAGTCAATAGGGGAGCTGGGAATAGAGTGCAGAATTCCCTACATTATCCATTGGAGGCCTCAGATAATATCATTTTATAAATGCTCTATCTTTGTAAAGACTTCAGTGCTATAATTATCCTCCCAGGACTCTCATGGAAACAAGATATTTATAACTCCATTAAGCCTTTCCTGGTAATTTTATGATCAAAGTGAAAAACCCAAATAATGCTGTGCCAATCAGTCACATGTCGAATGTCATCCAGAATGGCCACATGATGAAAGCCTCTCCTTGGCTGTTGCAATTAAGTGCTTGCTCTCTTCTGCCTGCCTTTCCTGTGTCCAATTCTCCTTCTACCACAAGGCGGACAGGGAGTATTTTTTGCAGTCTGATGAGCCACGCATTTAGAATGTACCAAATAATTGGGAAAGATGCTTGTTGCCAACAAAGCCTACTGGTTTGGGCTATAAATGCTTCCTAATATCCTTTCATGTGTGCCAGGTTCACCTAAAATGAGCAAAGCCACCTCAGTATTTCCACTAACCTTTGTATGTCCTTAAAATTGCAATGCAGATGCCAAGACTAACTGTAAACAACAGGTTAGGGACTGAGGCTTTTGGACCCTGGTTCAGCAAAGCACTTAAGCCTGTGCTTAAATCAAAATCCATTCTTATTCCCCAGATCCATTTTAAGTGTTTGTTTAAGGCAAAACACATGCTTAAGTCAAGTTTTGCTTGGCACACTGCCTAAGTCCAGCACAGAGCAAGGGCCTTAAAATTAATTTCTTTTTGAGGGGAAGTCATTATTTTTAGCCCACCTCTCAATGGTCACAGCCCTATCTTTTAGTCCCCAGACAGCTATTTTGAGGAGGTGTATGTGCTAAGTCTAAACTTCTGGGTTCTGTGACAATCAGTGGCACAGAAAAGAAAAAGACCACTTGAAATACTTGGCTTGAGAGGGGCCTTTGGGGAGGCTCATTAGAGGGAAGACATGAAAGAAGTTTATTCTGGGAGGTGGCTGCTGATACTGTGAGTGATCTTTTCACTGTGCTGACTGGAGAAGATACACTTACAAGAGGTCAACAATTTTAATTCAAAATGTTTTCAGGAGTTTTATATTTCCACAGGAAATTCAATATTTCAGGGAAAATGTTTATCCTTTCTTCAAAAGTATATAAAAAAATTGTCTGGAATGTGTTAGTTTCCTTTTTCTTCCCCCTGAAACATTTCTCTGATATACAAATATTAAAGGAAAATTCATGTAACAGAGTTTTATTTCTCATTCCTCATAACACTAGATTCCCTGTCTCATTACAACAACTCTTACCACTGTTTCAATGACTTTGACACTGGAATTTATCAGGTAGATCTGGCCTTTGCCACATCTGGAGGAGGAACAGTTACAATTTCTAAGATGTTTTTTGAGGGATGCTCCACTACTTTCCCTTTAACACCCAGACTTCATAAGAAGGTAGAAATAAAAAAGGTAGCTTGAAATACATTTTATTTCTTTGTGGGCTTAAAAATCTTTGGCTTCTTACAGTCTTGTGGTAATAGCATGAATAAAAACTTACTCTGATTCCTGCTATGTCCTGATATGTAGGACAGCTTTCTAACAGCAGGGAGAGTCAGGTAAGAGGACAGATCCCCCATGGAAATTTGGCACTGCTGTATTTAAAAGACAATTGGACAAGCACTTGAAGAGGAATAATTTAGATATTCTTAATACACTCCTGCGCAGGGTATCGCAGTGACCTTTTAATGCCTGTTTAGGCCTGTCCCATGGGAAAGTCTTTCTCTCCCCCAGAAGCTTCTGGATTATTTCCAGGCAGAAGACCCCTTTTAGCTCTATCACTTGACCACCACATTGCTTTACTAATCCACCTGCCTTGTTTTTTTCCACCTTGGAAAGTACAGCGAGTATCAACAGGGCAGTGATGGGACCCCATAGTCAGGCCCACTTTTCTTCACCTCTGCCATGAACAGGTATTTATTTCCTGCCAAAAGCCTGCACTTCTCATAAAAACATGTCCTATTTTTCAGGACTAATATTTTCACAGCTGATTCGCAACTGATCGGGAGTTGCTAAATCCAGTAGCCCCACAGAGGTGAGGCTGCTGCAGCTCCACACCCCTGGATCCAGCAGACACATCCACAGATGTGTAAAATGTGTGTATGCACTGATGGTTCCAGTGGCCAGCTCAGACAGAAACACTCGGCACTCAGACAAACAGCACCAGTGGCCTCATCCTGCCCCCTCTCTGGCAGATCAGGGTGAAGGTCTGTGAATGCAAAATATTTATAAAAATCATCACAGAATCATAGAATGGTTTAAGTTGGAAGGGACCTTAAAGATCACCCAGTTCCAATCCCTTGCCATGGGCAGGGACACCTTCCTCTAGACCAGGTTGCTCAGAGGCCCATCCAGCCTGGCCTTACAAATATTATGGTCATTTCCAAATTTTAAAATTAAAATATACACTTCCAGGTAATATCATGCATGAAATCCAAGGGAATGGCCTTCAGTTATGGAAGAGACACTGGAACAGCAATTAAGATTGCAATTCATACACAGTTAACCATTATGGGCTAAAATAAAAGTTGGATGAATCATTTTCCAGCCATATAAATCACTGAAGTTGTTCTATCACAAAGGTAAGCCAACCATGTAATGAATTATACAATGTGTTGTTTTCCTATGCATGTTATTCCCATAGTTTGTTCTGTTGTTCAAAGTCTATTTGCATGAGGCCATTTTTTTGCAAATACTTTTAAAATGATGAATAATCTTTACTTATAAGACTAAAAATACATGCTAGCCATTGTTGTATATTAAATCTGACAGCAGTTAAAGTGTTGGTATCTGAACTTATTTGACAGTGTCTTCAAACAACTTTCACTAGGTATTCTTTACAGGATTAAATATTGTTAGATTTGTGTAATTTGTTCTATAACTCATGGGAGAGAAATTAAAAGTGTTCTAGATAATAACAGACAACCAGTCTCATGAGCAGGAACAGCTTTCCTTGCAATCACTTTTTATTGGCAGTTAAACATGGTCAAACTTTAATTGCAAATTCATGCAAGGACTGATTCTGAATCCTGTGGAGCAAAATAAAGCTCAGCAGACATTTCAGGTGCTCCAGTGGAAGAAGATCCCAAAGGCTTGCAATTTTTCCATTACAAATGTATTTTATTTGCAAGAAGTTGGCACTGGTTGTAGGCAGAGTAGGCCAGACCTTCACCTGCCCACACAGGCAGTGACACACAAGTCCCCACAGTTTATCAGGATGTGGAGCTGATCCAAAGGTCTCTGCTCAGACTGTCCTGGATTTGTGCACACTAGCACCAGGGACCTGTTTGTTGTTACCAATGTGATTTCTTAGCATGAGGCACCACTTTGGCCTTGGTTTAAAGCACCTTGCAGGTAGCAGTCACCTGGCCCAAGGGAGCTGCTTCTCCACTGGTTCTGGCACAGCTTCCACAGAGGATTTCCAGACACTGCAGCTTTTTGTCCTGAATGTTTGGTTGGTGAGTTTAGTATATCAGATTTGCAAAGACAGTGAGTAACTGGCCCACAAATTATGAATGCAGCAGGAGAGCTTGGATTGAAGCACTGGGAGATGGGCAGCCAGGGGAGAGCACAGGTATGACTGCACTGGTTTGGCACAGCACAATGTACAGCATTGAAAGCTGAAATCAAGAACTCTGCAGACAGAGAAGCTGTCTGAAGATGTGGGATTAGGAAACAGCTCAGTGGTCCATCCATCCAGCATGGGCTGGCAAAGAAAGGTCAGTGCTGCACAACTTTCATTCCCGGCATTTATACTGGACCTGTAACGGTGCCATGGGTTGCTGTGTCCCCACCAAGTGTAAAGGGCTCTGAAGAAAGAAGAATTTCAGAAAAACATGTCAGTTAGTTTAGTTAATGGAATTAACATTGTGCTTTAAGATACAAGCATTCTGCATCTTCAGTCTTAGAGAACCAAGACCAAATACCAATAATTATTTCTAGGCTTTGCCAAAGCCTTTGAGTAGGGCCTTCATGGTTAATTATTATTCCAGTCACTCTGTCAGGGAGACATGAGCCCTTAAGAAACCCTTGCAATTTTGAATACTTTCAAAATATTCAAATAATGAAGTGGCAACTGTGCCATTCTACCTTAAGTGTAAAACCTTTCTGTTGCTCATTCAGTCTTACCCTAACCATTTACCTTCCACCCCTGAATATGGAGTGGAAGAGCACTACAAGTGTAACATCTGATTCCATATCTTTAAAGTATTAATGATCTCGTTCCATATTTACTGTTTTTGTAAGCAACAAGTATCAAATCTCTGCTAATGTTTAGGCAATGATGAGACAAAACATTCTTGTAAGCACTTTTTTGTATAGGCAGTGCAGCCCCAGTAACCGGAATTGATGAAATTACCTGGATTTTCTGAGTTAAAACAACAATCGAGTTGTTCATTACATGTTTTATAATACTCCTCTCAAAATTTATGTAACCACAGTTGAGCATGGTTGTTCAGCTGAGCCTGATGAATGAAAGGTATAAAGATGGACAGTGCTACACAAATGCATGGATCTCTTACTTCCTTTGGCACTGCATCCAACAGCACAAATTCGTATTTGTACAGGAACAGCACAACGAACAGCTGGATTTCCATGATCGCAAACCACCTGCACGAAAAGGGAGGAAAGCGTTGGCCCTCCAGACTGACCATCACATGTGTGTTATGATCAGGTAAGAAACAGGGTGTCATTGACTCTGTGCTTTAGTTCTGCCTGAAAGTTTATCTTCCATAGGAAAACTGCTGTAGTTCGGGTTTGTTACTCAGCAAGGAACAGGAATGTGGTTGCTGCCCGTTCTTACTCTGGTGGAACACTGGACTGCCAGTATCCCTCTGACACCTATTGTAAACCAGCTCCTTATCATTATGGATTTTTCCACTATATAAACATTTATATTCTCCTAACACTTGCTGACTTGAAATAACTTCCAAGGAGTGAGAAGGCAGTCAGACAGAATAGGCCATATGACTAATTGTGCTATATAAAGTTATATAATGCAGCTGGGAGCCTGGTGACATCAGAGAGTGGTGATAGTGGGAGTTATTATTTAATGCGTCAGCATTAGGATGCAGTAGGAGACCCAAGGGCACGATTTCTTTTTTCTGTAATACTCTCCCAAAGGTCCTTCTTAGGCCAGAGAAGATTTTGGATAACTGCAGGTGAAATCCTCCAGGCTATTGGTTTTTAATGCTTATGTGTACAAGAGCTTTCTGCATTCACCAGTGTGCACCTATGCAATGTCATGGGATTGCTCACTTGCAGAGTTTAGACATAAGTCTTAAATACCCAGTTAAAACAGTAATACCACCTTGCTCTTCTACAGAGAAATGCTGGGAATCCTGGATAAAATAGCTATGGGGGAATTCACAGGGGAAGAGGCTACATGACTGCACATGGAGTTGGCCTGGCAGGTGTGAAGGGAAACTAAAAAGCCTCACAGACCCAAGGTAACTCCTGCAGAGCCACCAGGCTCTGCACGTGGAGCCACCCTGGGCTCTGGAGTGGGAAGATCCTTGTTTGTTTCAGCACAGCTTCAGACCCAAATTATTCCTGTGATTTCACACTGGAATTGCCTTGAGCTTTTGGTGGCCTTGGCTCAGGGGAATGGAGTGCAGAGATATTTTGATGGCTATTAACCCAGCTCAGGTGGGATGTAACCCAAGCTCCAAGCATGCAGCACCATGCAAGGCTGGGTCCTTCCAGTCCCAACTCTGTCTGCACAGCAGGGCCCTGGACCCCAGTGCTTGAGGGGACAACACACCCATGCAACACAAGCACAGTCACATAGGCAATACTCACCTGGTTCAACCAAAGTAGTCAAACTGACATCAAATTTTTCTTTTAGGTAAAAAACATGGCACAGAAATGGCTTTTTGGGAGCTATATCCACACTGGTTTGGTAGAATATTGGACAGCTAAGTTATTTACTAGCTTTCAGTTTGATTAAATTAGCTTTTAATTTTATGCTGAACTTTTGCAATGGAGAAATGAAATGTTTCATACGTTTCATTTATAAACCTCAGTAAAATAAATAAAAATGCATCTTAAACTTGAAATATCATTGTTTCAATCAGTCAGATTTCATGAAGGAAATCTGCAACCTGGAATCCTTGATACAACGCTTGATTTAATTTTCTTTTTATCAAGACTATCACATTATTCTTTTACAATTATCACTGAAAAACCTGAAGGTGTTTGTTACCATGTGGACTGCCAAAGGGTCTGAAAGGGCTTTTTTGTTTCTCAGCAAGAACAAGATTCTCCATCTGTTGTCTGTGTAGAAATGTAATACTTTTCTCTCTAAACAAAAACTTATTTTAAAGATGTTATCAGAATCCAGAGAACAGCCTGGACAAAGATATAGGTCAGGATATATAAACAAGCAGCTTTCAGAAACATTGTTTTGCAGCTTTCCCTGTACCTGCAGACGCCTCTTGTGAATTTTGCTGTTGCCCTAGCTGGGAGTGAGGCTCTGCTCAGATTTAGCTCAGGAATGTGGTACAAACCACCAAGGTACAGTGAGTGAGCACTTCCCCCTGGCAAGCCTAAATGGTGAAAGCAGTTTTATTCATTTTGCTCATGTCTTTAATGCCTTCACAAAGTTTACCTGGCACTCATGTCTAGCCTACCACAGGGTGAAGATTCCAGAATGCAGATCCTCTGAAACACCCTCCAGATTCCTTGCTCCACATGGAACTTGAGGTAAAATGACTGGTTTTAAGGATTCTAAGGAGACTTTTGTCTCAGAGGAGCTCAGGTTTTGAAGGCAGAGGATTGAGCACAGAGATGTCTGAACACAGGAACAAAGAGCAGCTGGCTCCCTGGGACTTGTTCCAGGAAGAGGGACAGCAGAAAAAACAGCAGAAGGAATGCAGGAAGTACCAAGGCTGGCATTGCTGGAGGAGTGAAGTGAGACAGGATCTGCAATTTAAGCCATTATACAATTCTGTGTGCCCTAATGCAAAGACCAGATTCAAACACTGAGGAGCCAATTAAGATACCTGAAGATCAGCAGAGATGTCAATGGCATCACAGAGCATGGAAAGAGTCTCAGACCTGATAAATGTTCTGTGGGTTTGTTTAGAACTGGTTTAAGGCAACCTAAATAACTGTGTCTGTAAAATGGTGTGTTTGGAAGTGGAGCAACTCTCCCTTGATGAAAAGAAACCTCAGCAGGAGCAGAGCTAGGCTGAATTTCTTCCCTGGGTAGGGGGGCAATATCCCTTGATACACTGGTCTCAGATTCCACCTGATTATTGTGACTTCACCTATCTTTTCCAGGAATGAAACCAGTTTCAGATCAATTTAAACAAGGTGCAGATGATGCCAAACTTTAGGAGACTGGCAAAGAGCAAAGCAAACACTTTATCTCCAAGAGTAAGAGAAGCCCAGTACAAGAGACTAGTTCTCTGCAGGGTTTGGGAATAAATAAATTCCAGCTGTTTCACTGACCTTCCTGGACACTGATGCTTCCCTCCTCCAAATGCCACAAAGCTGTCCAAGAAAGCATTCTTCTCTAAATTTGCCTCTTTCCAACGATCCTGTGGGAAGAAACTTTTTTTTTTCCAAATCAGCCTTATATAAATAAAGCTTAACTTTATTTCTTCAGGCTAAAAATGACCTTGGACAGTTAATCCTCAATACAAAGTTGCACTAATTCCATTTTTTTGCATTCAACCTGTGAGTATTAGAGTCTGGATCCAAAAGTCAACACCAAATCAGGGAAAGAAATGAGGGTCCCATATGAAACACATTTAGGTGCCTTAAAATGCTGGAGAAGTTTTCAAAATTACCCCCAAAGCAGTTTTCCTATACCTCCCCATTTCCTAAATCCTGCATCTTGAGCTATTAAAATGCAACCTTCTCTTTTTAAATGTACCTACAAATGCAAATGTTCAACCAGTACAGAGGGAAGCCTCAGCCACAAAATTGTGCCCTGACCCACAAATAGCTCACACACATCTTGCACAGAAAAAAACGCTTCTAAGACACTCTGCACAGACAAATGCAAGGTCTATGAACTTTAACTGGTGTAAGCCAGTGTATGAGAAGAGGAGAGATTCTCCACAAAAAACAGCTTGTCTGTACCCAAAGGGATCCCTGCCCCATCCTAAATTGCTTTGAAAGGAAAGGGAGAACACAAGGGACAAGGCAATATTGGCTGAAGTTTTGGTGGGTGACACTGAGAGAAGCAAATCTCATGACTGCTGGGTGACAAACTGTACCAGCCTCCACAAACTCAGTGCTACTCTGCCAAGTAACACCCTGTCAAGCTTCTGGTGGTGAACTCCTCTGATGAAGTTGTCCCAGAGAAGACATCATCTCACATTTATCTATTTTAGTTTTTTTTTTTTTTTTTTTTCAGCTAGGACTGTTTAGAGACTTCTGAGGAAGAAACCTGTCAGCATCAAAATCCAATAAGGAAGAAAAAAAAATCTCAGTAGTGATGAAGCAAGGTCACACATCTGGAATGACAATGTCCAAGGGGCACTCATCTATTCCTCATGAAAAAAGGGAGAGTTTCTAAAAAACAAGCTAACTTGCTCTTTAGAAATAAAGTTACTAAAAAATTAAGCTGCTGTATCAGAATTTCAGTTTCAGATTTCAAAGAAGCAGGAATTGTTAAAAGGGATATCAAATCAGGAAGAGTTTGCTAGAAGGGAAGTTTTGTTTAAAATGCTCCTTGATGTATTTCTATAAAAAAGACAAACTGTTCTACATTGGATGGTGCTAAAAAGAGCAGTTACAAGCCTGCCCACACAGCCACCTGCAGTGGAATAATAATCAAGAAACTAGATTAACTACTGAATTAGCAGAGATAATACCTACGACAAATCATCTGGCAGGGAGAGGAGAATACTTGGAATCACAGAATTGGTTAGGTTGGAAAAGACCTCTAAGATCATTGAGTCCAACATTAACCCAGCACTGCCAATCACCACTAAACCACATCCCCACCTACCACATCTACACATCCCCTCCAGGCATGGTGACCCCACCATTCTCCTGGGCAGCCCGTTCCAATGCCTGACAGCTCTTTCAGTCAAGAAACTTTTCCTAATATCCAATCTAAACCTCACCTGGCACAATCTGAGGCTGGTTCCTCTCATCCTATCAGTTGTTACTGGAGAGAAAAGATTGACCCCCACCTGGCTGCAATATCCTTTCAGGGAGTTACAGAGAGTGATACGGTCAGGACCAAAGTGATATCAAAGTAGTAACAAATTACTTGCAACATGTCACTGAATTTATAAGACTTTTTTTATTCCTACAAGCTCCTCCCTTATGTCTCTGTATTCAAGGCCATTCTCCAGCCAAATTTAAGCACATTTCTCCATATGCTTTTATTGTAAAATAAGTGAAAGGGAGAAAAGACAGCAAAATATTCACACTAAGAGTGACAACTTACAGGTTTGAACACTTCTGGTTCAGGAAAATATTTTGGATTCCGATGCAACCAATATGGTGACAACATCAACATGTCACCTGCAGGGATGGTGAAATTCTGAAAAGAGAAAAATCTCTAAGAAAATAACTACAAATCTCACAAAATAGTCCCTCCTTGGTAGTTCTCTTCCATCAGCAGAAGATCCTAAGAAAAGACAAGTGAAGGTGATAAAGCCATGGTGGCAATATTACATGTTTGAAGTTTCTTCTTGCTGTTGCTATTTTTTTTCCATAAAACCTAAACAGTGGGGAAGGTGGAAAGATTATTTGTGTTCTAATTTGTTTGGTTTTTTTTTTAGATATCAAAAGATCAAAAGCATTATTTCTGTCTTTCCTGCTTCTTGATTTATCATGTGAGCTGTTTTCTTTTTTCTAAGTATTTTGTTAAATACTTCCTTCAATACAAAGAAATTCAAAGAAAGCCTTCTATGACAGTAGAAATTAGTAATTTGATCAGTAATGTTAAATAGTCATGAGCACTGATTCCTTAAGAGTGTGGGTTTTTTCCCAAACATTTCTTTGCCAGATTTCTGAATACTGACACCTCCCTTCTGAATGGTAGTGAAGAGGACAGAAAGGAGTCTTATCAGTAACTAAAATGTAGTTCCTTCTACTATACTTGTTGTGTCTGATTCCTCTTTTATATGCCATCAGTATCTGTAGTTCAATTCAATTCAATCTTAAATCAATTCAAAATTGAAGGCAAGACTGTAAGCCAGAAAATCCGAACCACTCATAAATTAATGCTGATGACTAAATCTATTAAAAAGAATACATATGTGAGGCTGGGGAATATCTCTATCACTGCAATTTTACCACTTTTATTGGGAGGACCCTTTCCAGAGAAATCACACAGCATCCTTTGGGGGAAGAAAAACCCCACAACCAAACCTCACCTTAATTCTAATTGGGTTTATGACTTTCTTGGTGATTGCACCTGGAGACCTCAGCCGTATGGCTTCCAAAGTGCACCATTTAATGAAAGGGATCTTTTTCAGGGCCTCCTCAGAGACTTCCAGTTTATCTTTACCTGTTATGGCATAAGAAAGAAGACTCCATGTCAAAATTACATTTCATACTTGTTTTGATACAGGCTGGCATGTCTTGATTTAGGACTGTGGGTGAAATACTTCAAGACTTCAAGGCATTGTTTACACTCAAAAATTGTCTTTATATTTCAAACTAAATAAATAGACCTAAATCAGTAAAATTTAAGAAAAGCCACTGAACATAATTCAATAACTCTAATGTAGGTGTAGATATGGCATTAGATAGAAGGGGCCAAACAAAGTCATGTTGGAAGTTAAAAGTCTTCAGAGTTTTTCTGTGCTTTCATAGGGCACTGCATGGAAATCTCAGGGACTGTAGGCACCAAGACAAGAATCCATGGCTGAGCTCTTGGGCTCTGTTAACATTAGAAAATGAAACAAGGCCAGGAGAAAGGCTTCAGGAATTTTCTTTATTGGTTAATTACTGACATGTTTCTTGATACAGTTTTGACCCATGTCAACAAAGAGCCTTCTGTGAAAGTTTAAGTCTGGTCCAAGGGACTGCATATGGGAATGACTGCTCCCAGTAGGTGACTGCTTTTTGAGGGAAAGAGGTTACTCATGGGGGCTGAACCATGCTGGAAAAATTTGCCTATGATGACAGAAAAGAGAACAGTTCCTGGACTGTTTTTTTCCCATGAATAGCTGTAACTCTGGTGAACAGCACACCATGAAAAGCACCTGAACTGAAAGACCTCAACTGACCCTATTAGGTGCCTGGAAAAAGCATAAGACTGGGAAATAAAAATCTAAGTTTAAGTGATAGGAATTAAGAAACAAACACATACTGTTATTTTCTGATGGGAATGAAGAAAAAAACACATACTGTTCTTTTCCTATTTCCTTCTGCTAACATCAGAGGGGTTTTTGCTTAAAAGTACGCCTTAAGCTTATACTGAGTAAAGACCTGAGAGCTGGACTCTATGCTATCAGTAGCACCCTTAATTGGAACACCCATTGTTCCCAGCCACTGACCAAGTGTGCCATGTGCTGGGCCAAGACAGGATAAATCACTTCCAGCTTCCAGAAGGACAAAATCAGATTTATTACCTGCTTTGCCAAAAACAGAAGCCAGGTCTTCCATGACTTTCTTGTAAATGGAAGGATTAGAGAGTATGAAAGCAAGGGTCCAAAATGCAACCTAAACAGAGATGGAAATCCTTGAATTTAGGGACATGGAACAGAATGACAGTATCTTTTTAGCAAATCACAGAGGCAGGTGAAAACATTTGCACTTTTTTTGTATGTGCCTGTTGTAGCTGAGATATACGGGGAGCTGTGCTTCCTGGGTAAATCCATATCTAAGGGCTCAGCTCCTGGGAGATTATGTCTAGTCATCTGCTGTGTACTTATCTTTAGTGAACATTATATAGCTTTGGCCTTGAGCTTTGAAACACAGAATCCTTTATTTTCAAATAACTAGGTGTTAAATGAACTACTAAATCATCATGCATTATTAGTTTTAGCTGCAGGAATGAAAGGAAAATAAATTCATATTAGCATTTGCAGAAATGAGGTTAAATAATTTGCAGGGCATTGTCATAGTGAGTCACACTAAAATGGGCAGGAAAAGTTTTAATTAACAGCAAAACAAGAGTAGTATATCCCCTTTAGAAATAATTTGCTAAGTGATTATGCAATGAAGTTGAAAATCAAGAAATTTAGGAAAGGAGAAAATCCTCTTAAGCAGGATGAAACCAGAAGGACTGGCAGCAATGCCAGGAGTCTCTCTCCTCTTGCTGAGCTAGCAGGAGGTGCAGCCTGCACACAGATCTGGTCGTGGGCCATCTGTGCTGGTGAGGGATGAAACTCTGACTGTTATTTCCCAAACAGACTGACATGGATGCAGCCCTCCTTCTCCAAAGCAAATCTTGTAGCTTAGATTTCCTGTACAGCACTTGGACACTGTGGCTTCTCTCCACGGGCTAAGAAGGGATAACTGAATTGTTTCAGATAAAAGGGTTTAAACTGCTTGTAAAAAATGCCCTTGGAAGGTGAAAGGCCTTTTCTTTCGTCATTCCATTCCCCGGAACAGTGGTTGTTACTATTCTGAGAAACAGAAAAATATCTGTATGTCTATTTACAGCTGAATATTACAGAAGTAAGTGTTGTGGAAGGAATGTCAGTTATCCTGATAACAGACAGCAGGCTATGCCTCCCACTTACGCCAACACGTGAATCCACAGAAACCTCACTGAAATGGATGAATTTCCCTTAGGCTAAAATGCAGTAATATCCAATCTCCAAAAAACATAGATATATCCGTTAGGGGAACATATAAAAATAACTCACTATCATGTTTTTCTAAATCACATCTGTAATGGACATAACTGTGCTGGAAAGAGCTTAGTAGTCATGGTAAATAAAGGATGGTTTTGCTGCTATGAATTTTTCATCTGAGAAATTCCTATAAATGTCTTTGGTCAGCCTAAGTTGTGTTAGATATATTGGGCTTGTTAGCATACTTATATCAGTGTCATTAATCCAGCAAATCCTTTTCTAACACAGACAAAACTTAAGAGCTCTAGAATCAAACTACTGCTTTTCTTCCACTGGCATTTGTACAGCAGATCCCAAAAAAATGAGAGACAAAATCACTCGAGGGTTTACACACAGATGAAGTTACTCTATATTATGCTTTTGATATTCTTTACAATTGGTAACACCAGGGTATCTGAAATAGTCTTTTCTGTAATACAGCCCCAGTGCTTCAAAACAGAGTTAAATGCTCTTCACAGCTTAAGACTGTGATCTCAATAGCTGTGAGGCTTATGTTCCTGAAATGTTATGACAGGGACAACATGATTTAGGAAAAATACAAGAAGAGCTTTTCTTGTCATTGCTTCTGTGACATTGCAGCCTGGGTATATTTGTAGTGATGCATGTGGGCGTGATAATCCCTTCTTTGGAATCCACGGAGTGTGTGTGACCTCTGCTTCAAAGCCTTTCCTTCCCAAATCCAGGCTTTGGAGCAGGAGAGAGAGAAGGTGTTTCTGCAGCTGATGTACTTACGGGTACAGCATTTGCTTGGGCAGCCCAGAGCATCAGGAGACCATAATTGGGAGCTAGATGTTTTCCCTGCAAGTTATCCAGGAGATGTTGTAGAAGCGTCTGTTAAAAATAAAAGAAAATAATCTGTATTTCCAAGAACATATTAAAAAATATAGTTTGGGGTAGGGCTTACTAGAACTCAAGGACTAGCTTCTCAAAGAGAAGTAATGTTAGTTATAGATTTTTTGGAAGGCACAATGTAGAGATGACAGCTATTAAGAGAAAGTGAGACTTACATAGAGAGCAAGGAGAACTCTTGAATTCCTCCTGAATACTTTCACTGCTCTCAATTTCCGTGAAGTTTTAGAGGATTAGGTTCCCTCACTCCCCATTGTTGCTTGTATGTGGAAGAAAGGAAAAAAAAAAATCTCTATTCTAATTCCTTCTCTACACCTCTGTTTTAAAGAACCTGAAAATGGGAATGAGCCAGTTGAACAAATGGAAATGAAGAAAATGCTCTCTCTGTTCATACCAAAAAGGTGCTTGTTATAAAGAGATGGTCTGACACATCAGCAAATTCCCTAGTTTCAGGCACCTTGTTGGTGACCTAAGCAGTGACTTCAATGGGCTGATATTTGAAACTATAGCAACTGTGTAATGTTCTAGGATCAGCTTTTGTTTATAGTATTTCCTTAAATGCAGAGCAACCATGCACTTGAGGCAAAGCTTCCTGCCCACTTTTCAGAGGGGAAAAGGCCAGTCTTGAATAAAAAATAGCTGATTTTTTTCCGAATTCCCATCCAATCTAAGACACCAAATTTGTGCTTCCTTCTTCCTGCACCTTCCTACCTCCCACCACCCTTCTCTTTCTTTCTGCTGATCTGGTTTATTTTATTAAAGAAATTGCAGTATGTAAAGCTTTTGAAGTCTAAATAAAACCTGTTTTGTTTAATGATCTGTTCTACAACCATTTGGTAAGTCAAAATTCCCAGGCCAGTCTGCCATCACATTTGTCAGCCCTATCGGCAGAATTCCTGCCAGAGCTCAGGAGAATAACCAGGGGAACAACTTATCTCAGCTTTGACACAATCAATACTTAGGGTACTTGGCTCCCAATCCAGTAATCTGCTATTTTCTACCAGCCTGGCTGTTGAAGGATCTGCTCACTCTACACCAGGGTTTATAAATAGCACATGTAAGGCTTTGAAGTTTCACAGCACGGTGCTCTCAATGAAACAACTGAAGGGTCTTTCACCTCTTTCAACTGCTCACTGCAGTGTGGTAGTGCAGGCTGGGGATGGGCTATAGCTCTGAACCCTTGCCTTAAAATTCCTCAGGGGAAGATGTTCATTCTCAGAATTGCTTGAAATGAACTAAATGGAGGAACAAGAGTCAAAGTTATGGGTCTGTCCTATTGCAGGTGACAGCAACACTGGAACATTTGGGTATAGCTATAAAAGCTGACATATTTGACTTATTTCTTCCAGTACTGAAATAATTCCTGCCCTCCATTGCTTCAGTCAGAATATACAACAAAGTCATCTTATTTCCTAGCTTCGGATGTTTACCTTGGATGCAGTCTCTGAAGGGTTGGTCCTTTCAGCATCCAACACTACTTTCTCAAATAATTTTAGAAGCCATTTTTTGGATTTAGACCAGTTCCTGTAAAAAAAAGCAACAAACAAGAACTACTTAACTGAGGCAGCACAAACCAACATTTCCTTTTCCATGAAAAGCCCTCCTTGGGATGTTTTCCAAAAGCCCCTGGGCAGCAGTCAGCTGATGAACAGCCAAGTGTCACTCTGACTGACAGAAGTGATGACTGGCATAAGGAACAGCACATCCAAGGCCTTCACCTTGGCCAGACCTCCTCTTGCAGCCAGGACCTGGGACTGCAACACTCCTACATTTTCATACCTTTTTATTACATGTTTTCATTGTTGATTTGGACAGATTGCTTAGGCCAATCTTTTCAAGAATGATCTTCTTGAAGAAAATCAAGGCTATTTTTTAGAGCATCCTCAATTCTTACTGAAGGTATTTTGAGGTACTAAAGGTGCAAAGATGGCCCTGAGAACACTGACAGTATCTGGAAGCACCTCCTCAGGGTTTGGATGTCTCTACCCAAAGTCAGTTCTATGCCAGCACACACATATAACCTGGGATTGGTACTGGGAAAACAGCTGAGGTGTGCAAAAGAGTAGAGAGACACCTCATTGGAGGCCCCCTGAGCTTGGGACTCACATTTAGGCTCAAGCCTTTGCTCTTTACCCCATTCTGCTGTTCCCTGACAGGTCCAAGCTGGGCTCTGCTTACCTAAGCCAGGTTATTTCTGCTTTATACCAGGAAAATGCACAAGACAAGGTCAGAACTTTTTTGAAGCATTTAGCTAAAAGCCTGCTTCACCTAAGGGCACACCATCAATAAAAATTGGGCATCATCCTCCAGGAGAAATGCTTCCCATGGCTGACACTGCAGCAAGATAAATGTCTGTAGTGGGTACACCACAATCATCATCTCTACCCCTTTACCTCAGGAAGCACTCGGGCATCTGAGAAGCATATTCAAAGTCCTCATCGTACTTCTGAAAATGCTCTTCAAACTCCTTGATTTCACTCGGACTGGTTGGGCAGATGCCCCTCCCAAACAGGGTGTTCACCACCGCTGGATACATGACATGCCTGCAAGGACAAGATGCCCAAGACTAAGGGGCCACAGGGGAGCTGTTGCAGCAGTTTTAGACCAGGATGTAGCACGATGGATTGCCAGCCCTGGAAGCTGTGGGACTCAAAGGTCACATCAGTGTGAAAGGGCTGGCACAAAGCTCACACCTCAGCCACACACTTGTTTCAGATTTTAAACAGAGGCAGGAGATACACAGACCTCAGGCTGGTCTTCTACACATGGCTGAACTTCACCAGCTAGGGTTTGGTCACTTGAGTCAGAGCAGAAAGGCTCTGGCCACTGAGGTCCCCTTCTCCTCATTAACCACCCCTCTCATTTCAGTTTGACCCACATGAATCTTCTGGGCATTGCAGAAACCCCTCTGGATCAAACATCTTGAAACATCCCTTCTCTGGCTGCAGCTTTCCTGGGCAGATACTGCTTTTTTGGTTTCTTTCCATCTCACTCTTTCATGCTTGCTCCTCTGTTATCCTGCAAACTCTGAGCTCCTTCCTCAGACTTTTCTCCTGTACTCCAGGAAACTCTTGTGCAGCCTTTGCTGTGTCCCAGATGCTAAGTGAGAATTTCAGGGAATAGCACTCACTTTCCTGATTTTCTGATAATTAGGAAGAGGGGGCCATCTGGTGGCTCTATCATGTTGATGCAGCTAAATAACAATTATGCAGAATGTTGCATTCCAATAGTTTTACTTTGCCTTGTTTAGCAAAGCAGAACCAATCACCCCCTACTAGATTTCAAAGCCCCTCTCCCCATTTTTCCCCAGGTAATCCAAACTGCAGTAACTGCAGTGAGAGGTGTCAAGTGATTTAATTGCACTAACAGCTGTATCTTACTGTATTATGTAGGAAAAGGCAGTAAAAGAAAATCTGAATGTGAGGTGTTAGAACAGGTCCAAAACAAAGGCAGTATCTGTCTCCATCCCTGGGAGTCTTCAAGGCCCGGCCGGATGGGCCTCTGAGTGACCTGCTCCAGTGGAAGGTGCCCATGGCAGGGGATGGAATAAGAGGATCTTTAAGGTACCTTCCAACCCAAATCATTCTGTGATTCCATGAGTTCAACTTGTAGTACAGATGGACAGACAAGATATAGGTGTTGTCCCAAATAATCAGGAAAAATAAGGAGTTAAAAGCTTTGTTGCTGTCACATGAAACAAATTTTTTTTAACATGAAGTTCTGGCAGCCAAGTCAGTTGCAGAGGGTCCTAGTTAAGCTTCAAGCTAAGCTGGGCTCAAACATGGAAAGTTCTCAAACTGCAGAATATTAAGCATTTTGTCTAAGTTCTTTATCAATATGTGAAGCTTTTATCCCATCTTTTGGGAAACAGGGTTTGTTGGAACATGCTGTGTTTTTTTTTTTCCAAACAAGCAATTCAGATGCTTCTCCTAATCAGGAGAAACACCTTTACATGAAACCCTATCCCCTCTGTGAGCCACCTGAAACCATGAAGCTATGATCAGCATCCAGACAAAACTTTTGTAAGACTTTTGAGCTCCAGCTGCTTTACAGAAACATTTCCCTTACACATAGGACATCCCTGAGTTAGAGATGTGCTGCAAAACTCCCTTACCTTACCAGGTCATTGAGGTCACCTGTGCCCTCCGTGCCCAGGTGAGCCATGTGCTCATGGAGCTCCTTACACAAAGTGCCCGAGAACATGTGCAGATTAGTGGGACTCATTTTCCCCTTCATCATGCTGTAGAGGATACCATGATTCTGATAAAATGCTTCTGCAGGAACAGAGACTAAATACAAAAGGAAACAGAAACGTTTTGGAAAGTAGATTTTTCACTGAAAGATAGTGTGAACATTTTTACTCATAACTTTTGACTCTAATTTAAATGCCTTAACCCTAATTTTCCTAAAGTAAACTTCCCTGGAAGCTTCCTTGTAACCATGTAAAGATTTTGGTAATGAGTCTGCTTCTCCCAGTCCATGTAACATCTTCCTGCCTCGTGAAGCTTCAGTGTCAGAACCAGCAATCCAGAGATTTCCCCCCAGTGGGATGTACAGAGATGTGCAGGCACACCACAAAACTGAATGAAGTGAAAAAAAAAAAACCAACCAGTTTGTGTCTCCATGCTATAGTAGTACATCCTCATAAACACCTCATCTTTTTCTAATGACTGTTGTACTACTGTGTAACAACTAATTATTGCTGCAAGCTGATTTTCCATGAAGTGATAGGATTACCTAAGATTGCTCTTAACAAGGTACAAGCAGGTAGGGTGTCCAGCCACAGCAAAGGACCTGATCTCAAACTGGGGTTGCTAGACTGTAAAAGGAATAACATTCCCTGGATCAGAAACTTCTGATTCCTTGAGACTGAATCCAAATCCCTCAGCTGGTTTACAGTACTGAGTCATCATGGAGAAATTGAATTTCACCATTTCATAGCATGGTCATGGATTAAAATAAGCATTTAAGGCATGATCAAAAAGCCAACAGGCTTTTGGTTGGGCTTTAATGTTCCCGGGTAACTAGATTTGGTTTCCTTTAAAAAAGAGAAAGGTCTCAGTTACCTGCATTCTTGACAGCTTCTTGTACTGCCTGTTCAAAATTTAAGTCTTCAGATTTAAAAAATGCCTCAGTTCCTTCTTCCTCAGTCACAAAAGTGAACCGTTTTCCCAGAGCAAATATTGTGAACACAGGTCCATGCTGCAACAAAGAAAGATTTCCTGTCAGTACACTGTTAACACATTTTGCAGGAGCCCCAGCATGACTTCAGTGCTGCTGAGAGGTGAGGAGGGAGGACATGGTCATTCCTGCTCTCTGCACACCTTGGCTCAGAACTGCACAAAGATGAACATGAATCAGACTAAAATTTGCAGATGTATGACCAGAATGGAATGTGGTGTGTGCCTGACTTCTTGAAGAGTAGAAGAGATTTCTTCTCTTAAATTAACACTTAATATTTGAATTACATTGCAGCTCAAACAATACAACCTACATGGATTTAGAGAACCCAAGGGATGGATTATCTACTGCATCCTTTGGCTGCCACAGCAAAGTACCACTACTGTAAAAATCCATATTCTTACTATTTCAGTCTACACTGTTTTAGCAAAAAGTCTACCCTCCTGCATATTTTTACTATTTCAGTTTTCTTTATTTTTTCCTTTCCTTTCCTTTCCTTTCCTTTCCTTTCCTTTCCTTTCCTTTCCTTTCCTTTCCTTTCCTTTCCTTTCCTTTTTCCTTTCCTTTCCTTTCCTTTCCTTTCCTTTCCTTTCCTTTCCTTTCCTTTCCTTTCCTTTCCTTTCCTTTCCTTTCCTTTCCTTTCCTTTCCTTTCCTTTCCTTTCCTTTCCTTTCCTTTCCTTTCCTTTCCTTTCCTTTCCTTTCCTTTCCTTTCTCCTAATACCAATGATTTCTTTCTTGTAGAGATTAATATCCAAATAGCTAACAACCTTTGAGCAGAACAGATTGACTTAGGTTCAGGAAAGGTTTTTGATGCCATAAGTCATTATTTCATCTTCCCTTAATCTAATATCCTAGAGCCCTCTTGAAACTTCCAGCAATAGGAATTAAATTCTGAATTCCTACATTGTTAAAACAATCCCTGATATTTGTAAGTACTTTAAACTAGAAAACAAATGTGAAATATCTACTGTCTTTTTACTGCCTATTTTAGGCATAAAAAGATCATTCTACCTTGCTCACATTGTTTATGCCATTGACTTTAACCATTTCTTTTGCTGTTGGTGTCTGTAGTGTAAATCCTGCTTCATCAAAAGCTCTTTGAAGCCAAGGAAAAGATTCCTCCTGGCATCAGTTGAATTTTGATTGTGTCCTTCAACTGCAAATTATTACAGTAAGAGTGACAGTTCAAACTCTCTGGGTGATAATAAATAAAATATTGTTTTAATAACAAGTATTCAAGGCCAGGTTGGACAAGGCTTTGAGCACCTGTCCACTAGAATTTGTCCCTGCCCATGGCAGGAGGTGGAACAATCTGAGCTTTAAGGTCCTTTCCAACACAGACCAATCTGTGATTCTGTGACTCCATAACAGCTAAATTTCTAAGACTGCTTTTTGATGTCCACGTCCTCATCATCTGTGTGGATAAAAATCAGTGAATTTCTACCGTGCTTAAAAATTAGATTTTTAAAATTTTAAATTAACATTAAAATGTACTTAAATTACTTTTAAAATAAAACTAAATATGAACTAATAGCAACCTGCAATAACACTCAATTATTCAATTAAGGTTGCTCTCAATTAAAGATTGGAACACTTTCTTTTAGGTGATTACATGTGAGCAAGATGTCTGAGATCCTATAATAGACAACAGAAATCAAGTCTGTGCAGTCAGGGGATCCTAAAAACCAATTCACCAAACCATCTCCTGCACTCCTGTTTTTGGAGGAGCTGAGCTGCCCTTGACTCCACTGACAGCACTATGTGTCCAGTGACCATCTTGGTAACCTGAAACACCCACATCAACAATCTGGGTCTGAATCTCATCCAACTTCCTGCAATCTATTTAGAATCATTAAAATTTGACCAATATTTAACAAAACTGAAATAAGAAAACTCCATAGATGACCTTCTCCAGAATAAGTCAGCCTCATGGAGCAACACCGTCATGGCAGATATTCAAACACAAATGTTTCAGAAAGCAGATATTTGTGTCCAAATAGATATGACACTTGATAAATGCAATGCAAAATTAAACTACTAAGAAAGGTTTGAGACTCAAACTAACAAAGGCAATCTGCCTTCCCAACAACAGAGACTCTTCCAAGCATGCCAGATGCAGGAAGTCTCCCAATGTGCTGCTGAGCCTGATAAACAGTCAAGGTGTAAGGAAACCCAGTGGAATAGGAATCTGAGTTAGGGATTACATCAGCGTAAAACAAGTGCCACCTTGGAGCCTTTCACTGAGAGTGATGCACTGAGACCTTGTTTTGAAGGAAGTATTGAGCAGAATAGACTTAAACAAGTTCCAGGTAAAACAGTGATAAATATTTCAATTCAGAACTCTTGAGGAATTAAAATAAGAAGTTGCAGAACTCCCTACTGTGATCTGTTAAATCATCCTCAGCAACAGGAGGATGGACAGGCAAACGTACTACCAGAAGGACCTGGGAAGCCTCAGAGTCATTTTGGTACTCAAAAAATTACAGTAAGCATTACTAAAGATTGGAATTAGCAGTAAATAAATAGGATGTACTAAAAAAGAGCCCAGTACAGCTTTTAGGGAGATATAATGTGTGGCATTAGAAGTATCTTCTAATTCATTCTTTGGAAGAAGAACTAAAAGTTTACTCATGATCTGGAGTCATTTGAGAGCCTAAAAAATGAGAAGACCTAGAAATGTCACAGAAGGCAGCTTAGAATAATGACACTCTGAAATTACTCCAAAATCTATTATGCAAGTGCTAATAAATGGCTTCAAACTGTAAGCAAGTAGGTTTGCATTGGATATTTGGGAGAAATTCTCTACTATGAAGGTGGTGAGGCCCTGGCACAGGTTGCCCAAAGACGTTGTGGATGCCCTGGAATTGTTGAAGAGCAGGTTGGATGGGGCTCTGAGCAACCTGGGATAGTGGAAGGTGTCCCTGTCATGGCAGAAGGGTTGGAATGAGATGATCTTTAAGGTTCCTTCCAACCCAAACCATGCTATGATAATTATTCTGGAGCTTTTATCTTGCTAGGAAAGGAGAGCAAAGAGGACAAGAAACATCTAAACCCATGCTGTGCCTGCATCTTCAATTTAATTTGTGTTTCTGCCCATTCCAGCTCAGCAGGATATTCTGAGCTAGTCAAAGTCAAAGGGATGCACAACATGCATGAATATTTCAATAAAAGGAGATTAAGTGGACTTAGATCTCAGGAAAAGAGGAAAAGAGAATCATTACTCTCAGTTTCTCATAATGTAAAAGCTAATGGGCTTGAGATTAGGAGTTAGATGGTTTAAAACCAGACAGAATACTATATTCATATGGGTCATGATTAAATTATGGATTCACTGCTATGCATTGCAGTGCAATGCACAGCAGTGAATATACAAGATACATATTATATACATAGGATAACAGAAGAGATTAGGTCAAATCATCTGAATGCAAATTCCAGCCTATCAAATCCCTAAACCAGGAGCTGGGAAGAAAAAGCAGGAGGCTACATACTCTCACCTGGGTTTGCTCCTTACACCCTGTTACTGAGCACCACCTCATGGCTGCTGTCCCAGACAGACACCTGAATAACCAGACTGTTCATCTGTCAGAATGTGTAATTACACTGATGTTACACTGCAATAAAATCAGCTCCTGGAATGAGCTGTGGGGCAGTTCTACCTACACTTGTGTTATAGGAAGGTACCAATGGAGTGCAGGCTCTGCTGCCAGCACCCACGTTTCTGCTATGAAACAGCTTTTAAGGACACTTCACAACATAGACAGACATAGAAAGAAAAAAAAAAAAAAAAAAAAAAACAAAAAAAAAAAAAAAAAAAAAAAAAAAAAAAAAAAAGCTTTTAAGATTTACTGCTTTCACTCATTAAACCTAATTTTTTTTCCAAAGATTGGGAAACACTTCAGTGCCACGGTGAGAGGCAGATTCAAGCCTAAGGAAAGTAACACTCCAAAGAAACAAAAACTTCAGAAGGATGTTCTCCAAAATCCCAAAGGAAGTCAGGGAAGTAGTCATATTCCCCAGGGGCACTGACGGGGAGCAACCACACTTAGCTGAAACAGCTGCATTGCACCAAGAGCTCTGCTGGGAGCTGGGAGCACTGGGTGGGATTCCTCTCCCTTGGGTGTGCACATGCACAGGGTCAATGCCATGTCCCCTCTCTAGCTCAGGGACTGCAGCATTTTGGTCTTCTATACCTGGGACCAGTCACAGACCTTCAGTGACTCAGCTCTGGACACTGGGTATGGAAATGCTCCACCAGAAGCCTTCTCCAGCCTGACCCCCTCCACGTGCCCCTTGCAGTGTAACCTAGTGAGCCATCCCTCACCCAGCCACACACAGAAAGGCCAACAGTCCCAGGACACGGCACCTTGTCCCAATTCAACACTCTCTAAGAGGGATATATGGATCCCACAGGTCCCTACAACAGTGCAGAACAATCTCCTGGGTTTAACTGAACTTCTGTTTGCTTAATTAGCAAACTGATGAGAAGAATTTGAAATTCCTCACTAACTCTTACCATGTTTGCCAGGCAAACTGGGGAGCCACACCATTTGAACCCCTCATTAAGCAGCTCACCCTGTATTTTATGTGGCATGGTGGTTCTGGTTATTCCCTGTCCATTCCAGACTGCTGCAAAACTTCTCTCACCAGGCAGCTTTAGGAGGAAGAGGTGGTATCTTTTATTAGACAAGAGATTAAATATTTTATTAGAGCAGGGGAACTTTCTTTTCTTAGTACCAGTGATGACACAAGGGGGAAAGGAGACAATTCTTCCAGCCCACATGTTCTTCCGTGGGAGGAGAATAGAAGCAGCAAACTCCAAGCAAAGGGCAGGTTGAAAGCAGTGGAACTTTACTGTGTTACCCAGGGCTTGAGAGAAAAAGCAGTGAAGGATAGACACAAAAGGAATTAAGGAAGAAAGTAATTAAGAATGAAGGGAATTAAGAAACACATGAGTGTCACTTTGACAGTCTGAAGGATTAATCCAGGGGAAGAATTGTGAGAGTCTCCCCTGGAGATAATGACCTTGTAGAGATGAGGAGGTTTCACACTGCCTAAAGCTGTTTCTGTAACACCTTTTACGAGGGCAGCTTGCTCATACTAAGGACACTTAACCTTGTTCTGGCAGTATTAAGGAGCCTGGAATTATTGCTGATGTGTTTTGCAAGCCCTGTAGTGCCTGTTAATGACCCCTTTGGCAGCAACACATGTTTTGTTTGGCTGTACTCTCCAACAGTGCCTACTCTTTTAAAAGGGAGCAGGCAGGAAAAGACTTATTTTTCCTGGCCTCAGCACAGCATGCCAGTGTGGGAGGTGGGAAGGGAGGGAAACTTTCAGTGCCTGAGGAGGGTTTAAGGAGAGGAAGGGGACAACAAACAAGTGGCCTTCCTCAGAGACAGGGGGACTGTCAGGTGATGCTGGTGCAGGCAGGTGGCCAACCTGGGAGGGAGGGAGGGAGGGATGGAGGGATGAATGGATAGATGGATGGATGGATGGATGGATGGATGGATGGATGGATGGATGGATGGATGGATGGAGACATCCCCCTTGGCCCAGGCAGACCACAGAGAGGTCAGAAGGAGCTGCTAGACTAGAAGTCAAAGGAAAGACCCTACCAGCAAACACACAGTAAATGGAGAGATGTAAGAAAGCCTTCTCTTCCTTCTTTGAATTTTCAGCCATTGAAAAAGTTTCTTGTTCTAGTTTCTGTCCCAACAAAACCAGAGGTTTATGAAGTCCTTCAGGTGTTTCTGGTGTGTGCAGATGTGTGCAGACGCAGCCGCCACAGCATCAACCCGGAGTTTAGGGGGTCTCCAGGCAAATGAACACCAAAATTAATTAACCCAGAGCCAATGAGTGTGCATTTGCACAGATGAAAGCTACAGGAAAGACACAGTAACATAAAATTAAAACTGACCTGTCAAGCACAGAGAAGCCAAGAAACTCCAGACCATACCTCTGAGTTTACCCCATGATGCACCCAATGTGCTTTAATACAAGATTGACAGCCCTTGTTGTTCTCAAAGATCAGATTTAATCCTCTGAGTTTATAACAAAACAAAAAGAAATATAACTATGAAATCTAGCAGTTCAAAATAAGAAAGCAAATTTTAAACATCCAGTATTTATTGATGTGGGTTTTTTCCCCCCCAAATTTCAGGATTTACAGTGGTTTCATTTTTAGCTATTTTTTGCAAGTAGTGGGGCTTTGTAATCCTTCAGCATGGAACACTCAAGGCTGCTATATTGTAGTAGCAGGTGATATAATCCCTGAATGAAAGTGGGAAACTGGGATTTATGTCAGTTATTATTAAATATCTAGAAATTGAGAATTTGATCTCTTTCTATCTGACAGACACAGAAAAAGAAATTCAAGTCCAAGGGGTAAATCCTGACCCCCATGTTTAGTTAAGATTATTAGGACAGAAAACTTTGTCTGCCAAGTACGTTTGTGTGTTGCTTGAATACTGAGGGACACCAGCTGGTGCTCAAAAATCTCACCTAACTTTAGGCATGCAAATAAGTAGTTTTCTGGTCCCAGCACTTGGCACAGAGCTTTCTACATTATCTGAAACCAAAATTAACACACAGCCAGACTGCAAAAGCACAACGGCAGAGGTCCAAACAGGATCACAGCACAGAGATCGTGCCTGGATGAGATCCACAACTCACCAATGCTGGTGGTACTAAGCCGATTCGTCACCATTTAAATGCTCCTGACCTTATAAAATGTGACAGGAAAGGGCAAAACTGAACGCAAAAGTTTCTGGTTGCCTTTCCCCTTGCAGGCAGCCACCCTGAGCACGCAGCCACGAGCAGGCAGGCCAGCACACGCATTACCTTGTTTCTGGCTTGCTCTATAAACTCCAGAGGAGCTTTCCCGAACTGAAACGCAGCTCCAATCCAAGGGATCCAGCTCCTGATGCACGGAGGGGAGCTCGGGTTTCTCAGCTGAAACAAAAGAGCCTTGACAATGAAGAGTCCCAGGAGCACTGCCAAGAGCACAGCGAGATCCATTTTGCCTCTCCGCCCGCTGTCCCAGCCCCGGCAGCTGCTCCGCCTGCCGCAGCCCCGGCATGGCCGCGCTGGCCGCGCTCCGAGCTCGGCCGCGAGACCTCTGTGACCGGCCCTGCCAGCCAGCGCTGCCCCGGGAGCACGATGAAAGCGCTGAGCAGCCCAGGCCACAAACCCTTGTTCTGGAAAAGCCAGAGCCAGTTCTGCTCTGTTGTGGGATGAGGACCAACTCTGCCGCTTGCAAAGCCTAGATGTTGCTGTGGCAAAGCCTTGGACTTTGCACCAGTTGCTGGAAGGCCACCCGGGCAGCCAGGGACACGGCCATGGACACTGGCAAAGCAGTGCAGAGCCTTCTTCAACTTAAAAAAATATACATGTTTTTTGCAGTATTGAGATTACAAAGCAGAGAGCCTGTGATTTACAGACATTTAGCTTTCAGCGAGTCAGAGATGGCAAAAAACTTCTGCAGGCATCACCTGAAGCAGAAACCTTAAGAAAGGTATCTCTCACCTATCTGAGATTTCTCATTGAAGGCTAGATGTGTGTCCAGTGTCTGAGGAGCAGAGAAATGCTTCTGAGGTTGAACTGACAGATCAAAACCTGCTGGCCACCTCTATTATATCAGCGCCATGTCAGAAGACAAGGTTTCAGAGAGGTCAGATTAGTTCCTTTGCCTGTGTGAAAGTGGCACATCAAAATTACTTACAGAATACATTAAGTATAAAAAGCCCCAGGAAGTGCTCTCAGCATCTACCCCCACACACCCTCAGCAGGTCTGAAGAGAACGGAAAACCAGGAGGAGTGACTGACAGACCAGATGAGTGTGCTGCTGCTCAGGGGACCTCAGAAGGCTGGAAAATAGGCAGAGAGTGACTTATCTCAAAGTCAGAGAATAACAGCTCGGAAGGGATCCCAAGGATCCCCTGGTCCAGCTTTTCCTGGGGAAAAAAAAAAAAAATGACTTAATGAAGTTCAGCCAAGTTCTGCCACTGCATTGGAACAACACCATGCAGCAGTACAGGCTGAGGGGGCACCTGGGTGGATGGGAACTTTGCAGATCTGGGGTCCTGGTGGACACCAGGTTGAACATGAGTCAGAAATGGACCTTTGCACTCAAGAGCACCCTGGGCTGTGTCAGGGAAAGTGCTGCCAGCAGTTTGAGGGAGGTGATCCTCTGCCAAGTGTGAAGTGCCAAAAAGAGCTGGAGCATCTGTCATTTGAGGAGAGGCTGAGGCAGCTGGGACAGCTCAGTCTGGAGAAGAGAAGGCTCAGGGGGATCTTCTCCGTTTGTATGAACACCTGAAGGGAGGGTGCAAAGAGGATAGAGCCAGGCTCTTTTCAGGGTGCCCAGTGAAAGGGCAAGAGGCAGTGGGCATAAACAAATACAGATACAAATGCAGTTTAACTCTCTTCCTGTACAGGAATAGGTGCACAAACAGGAACCTTTGTTCCTTTGCAGACAGGCAGTACAGTACAAGTAGCACAGCAGAAATACACCTGATAGTAGGAGGTTAAGAGCTGTGAAAACCAGATGTATGTTTTTCATTAAACAGTAATTTTGAAATACCTTGGGATGTTACATGTTAGTTGTAGGTGAACAAGCTCACATATGTCAGCTGTGACAAATAGGGTGTTGATCTCCATTTTGCAAACTGTCTGGAACAAACAGATAAATCACTGTTAACTGTGATATTTCTACACTTCTTTGTTTAGCTATCACAGCTCTTTATATGTTTATTTCTTGGTTTTATTTTATTCATTAAATTATTTATCTTCCTATAAAGGGGTAAAGCGATAAAAGAGCTTAAGGGCTTGTAATATTGGAGAAAATGCATATTTTCATTATATGCATCGTATATTTTCATTAACTTACTGAGTAGTGAGTTTAAAGGTCAGGTCAGACAAGTCCTCAAGCCTCTGTGAAGACATTAATTGTGGAGCCTTCCCGTTCTGAGGAGGATGTAATCTGATAATTAATTAAAGGCTTTTGTGTTTGTTTTGGCCTTTTTTGGTTTTTTGTACTTTTAGGGCATGATTTGGTGAAGGACATGAGATGCAAGACACTGTTGTGAGGAGGACACAACTAGTAGGAATGTGCAGCAGTCACTGCCAAGCTTTCCTTGGGCTGGGCAGTGGTTAATGCTTAATGGTTTTTCTAAGTGAACTAACACAGAAGCACAGGTGAGGGCACTGGGCAGTCTGGCTGCCTTTCTCCAGCAGCACACAGTTGTCCCAGACCCCCTGCTGTGCTTCCACCCCATCTGAAGGTCAAACTGGCTTGGGACAGAAACCAAAAAACTCCATCTCACTGATAATTGAATTAAATTAACTGGAAGGGTCATCTCTGCTGATGCTGTCTTCTCAGGATTTGGGGATATAGGAACTCCAGGTGTTTGATGGCTCTCCATGAGTACTGGCCCTTCTCTTCTCCACACATCACAGAGATGTCCATGCAAGCATCCAACTGTAGTCAGGCTCATTTAAAAGGTCCTGTGGGAAGAGAATATTCCTCTTCACAGCCATCCCCCAGTCATCTGGTTTAAAAAAGAACCTATTTCTTCAGGCTAAAAATGACCATGGAAAGCTGCTCCTTCCATAGGATGCTGCAATGCTATGAGGTTTACTTTAAGGAGGGATCTAGTTGTTGTTTTCCACTCCATGAACCATGGTCATAGAAAAAACAGAATGAGACTGTACCCAGAGGTGTATAGATAAAGGATGGTTGTGAAACCCTCATCCTGGGAGGTTTTCAGGGGACCAAACAAGACCTTGGGCAACCTGATGTAACTCTGAAGCTCTCCCTGCTGTGACAGAGGACTGTAGGATGACTGCAGGTGAATCCTAGAGGTCCCTCTCTACCCCACATTATGAGTAGATGATACACAGGCTGATAGAGTGTGGCACAAGCTGACACAAGCCCACGGAACAGCTGTGGAGGGAGGTACAAAGAGCCACAGCAGATGGCATGAACTGTCCAGAAACAGGCTCTGAACCACTCATACCTTCCATGCAGCCAGGCACGTTTGCATTAGACTGCAATATCCCCTCTCCCCATTTTTAACCACAGCTTTGTCAGGAGTTTGTTTTATCCCTGCAAGAATTCCAATGAACTTTAACCCCAAGAAGGATCCAATTTAATACCAATTACTGGTGACCAATGAGACAGATTCATCCAACTTCAACTCAATATTTCACCTGCAATGCTCCCTTAATTTGTCTGAATTATTTTGACAGGGATCACCCACCAAAGTTTTAGGCAGTCAGAGATGTGGGGAGGTGTTCTGGGATAAGTTTCTGTGACCAAAAAAATGCAAAGCTTCTCTTGAACAGCACATACTTTTTTTTTTTTTTGTGGGTTTTTTTGTTTTTGTTTGTTTGTTTGTTTTGGTTTTTTTTTTTTTTGTTGTTGTATTTGGGGTTTTTTGGTTTTTTTTTGCTTTTTGTTTTTTTTTTTTGTTTGTTTTGTTTTGTTTTTTAATGATGAGACACTAAGTAGATCTATAATAATTTAAGAGAAATTAGGACTGGCACACAACAGGACTTCAGCACTCAGCGAGGAAAAGCTTTAAACTTTTCACTTAAGAGCTCTGAGAAGTGATCAACTTCTGCCATCCCAGGCTTGCTGGGATCCTTGTTCAAACTGCAGTGCTGCGTGCCTAATCCGCAGCCCCAGCTCGGCACGTAGCTGTTGCTAATGGAGCTCTTACTAAACCAGATCTGGATCAATTAATCCCTTCCGTATGCAGCTGCTTGACACGGGAACAGAGTTTGGGGCTCCCCAGGCAGTGCTGCCAGTGACAGCACCCCGCAAAGCAAACAGACCCCACGTAATCTTGAGCTCTCATTAATGATTACTCTTTTTAATGTAGATGATGGACAAATCCATGCGTGTGTCTTTACCTGCAGCACCAGTTTCCAGGCACAGAGCAACCTTGGTGACAGACTACATTTCCCAGGAGCCTGTTGCGCCGGAGTCTTTTGTGTCACTGCAGAAGGACCTTGCAGCTCTGCAGAGCCACTCGGGCTGCTGCAGTTCCCGGCGCTGGCGCTGGAGAAACATGACCTTCAGCAGCTTGTCTCCTAAACCATCCCGAGCTGATCTGCGCTAGGGCCCGCTCTTGCTGCAGACTGTTTACCCTCGGTTCATGTGAGATGCTAGATGTCACCTGCAGAAGACGAGAGGAGCTTACCTCTTCCAGAGAGATGGCCCCGAGCCAGCAAATTCGCTCTGTCAGCCTGTGCAGCGGCTGTGGCAGAACTAGGTACAACTCATCGTGGTTTTCCGAGAGGGAAGGGGGGTCAAATTTACTTACGGGAGGCAGAGGGAGCATCAGTCCTCGGATGCCCTCATTCCTCAGTGTTTTGCTCCAGCAAATCTGCATTTCACTCTGTTAGTCGTGGCTTTTCCATAATCTAAGTGTTTTATGCAACCTGACCGTGGCTGGAGGGAGGTTTTTCAGGATGAAATCTTTGCCTCGGAGACTGGAAGGCTGCAGTCATTAACTCAGTGCACTTGTGACTAATTTAAGCTTTGCACTGGCTGGGTTTCCAGAGAAAGAATAAAGAGGCAGGCAGATCTGTTGCCTAAGTTACTAGCAAGGCCTTATTCCTTCAGGAATATCCTTTTCATAGTCAATGAAGGTTAATCAAAGAAAAATTGACTCTTAATTTTCTGGTCACAGTGGACATGCTTATAAAAATGGAGTTGGAAAATTGCTTGGTGAAACATGGAATAGAAACCCAATGGCATCTATGTAGCACTGCTTTGTGACCAAGTAACTTATTTTGAATATTCTTCAGCATGTTCTTTATAATTTCTATAGGCTCTTACAGGCAAGTCAGTTACATTGCTCTAAGGTTTTGTAACTTCTCAATCTTTGCTAATCTTTAAACATGAATACCAAACTTAATGCACAAATAGACTATAAATCTGCTGAGGCTTTGAGCAGTGACTTCCTTCCCCTGGCACCTGAGTCCTGCTTTGGAAGGACCCTGGTGCGTCTCAGAGGTATCAAAACAAAGGCAAGCCCTGCTCCTTCCCTGCCACAGGCTGGGAAGGTCCATCACCAGGCACTTCTGGCCTGGAACTGAAATGAGGAGTACAAACATGTATCCATACTGTTTCAGGAGCTGCCCTGGGAAACTGAGATCAACTTGGATCTCCTTCACTGGCCACGAGTTATTTCAGTGAGAGAAATAACAGGCTAGACATTATTTCTGTGCCTGTATAATGAAAGCAAGCATCCAGATAGGTATCTAAGTTTGTAGGTGAGCCTGAATGTATGTCAGCATTATGGTGGCCTCTGTGGGGTTGTTCCTGACCATTACATGTGCTGCCACTGTGCTGGACAGTGGCTGGACAGAATTGGAAAGACCATATGATCAATTGAGAGATATGACTGGTCTGTATTCAGGGGGAGTAACTGGAACAGGATTTTTAATCCCGAGTCCCTCAGAAGATACACATATTGCATAACAAATCTGCAAAACTAAATATGGGAGAAAGACTGGGTGTTTGACAAGAATATCATTTAGCTACTTGTGCCTAGAGCCACTTTTAACAGACCTGGATGAGAATTCTCCTTTTCTCCAGGGATTTCCTGGACCCTGTTGGGTACAGCCCCTGCTCCCTGCTGGTGCCTGCCCAGCACCTTGGGCGCTGGCAGGACGTTGTGGTGCAGCTGTTCCAGGCACGGGAGGTCTCCTTGCAGCCGCACTCGTATTCACGTGTCTTCCTGGTCCTTTGCCCTCAGTGACATTTCCCTTGGATCTCACGAAAACCCGGCTGCAAATCCAGGGTGAAGGTGCCGTGCGCGGCGATGGAGCCGCGGCCGGGCCGGCGGTCCCGTACCGCGGGATGCTGCGCACGGCGGCTGGAATCGCGCAGGAGGAGGGCGTACGGAAGCTCTGGCAAGGAGCCACGCCGGCCGTCTACCGCCACATAGGTGAATATCTGCTCGTGATGGGACACGCTGGGTCCTGCCTTCTGTGGCCAAGCCTTTTGGAGTGAGCTTACCGTATTTTCTTGTACTTTAAATATACCTGTGAGGACTTTTCCATCTAGCCTGCAATCCCACTTTGAAATATGTGAGATTTCAGATCAATAGCATCTCTTCCTTCCGTTTCCCAGTCCTTCATGGCCTTATTCTGGCTTCTGGAAAAACAAAATATAAGTTCTCTGTCATATTTGCATGAAGGTCTTGTTCAGGAAATCCAGACACTTAGAGTTCTCAGAACAATAAATGTCTCATATGTGAGGGAAGTGGGGAGAGATAAGGAAAAAAGATGTGAAAAAAGAGATTGCAAGCACAAGGGAAAAATACAAGTGCTTAAAAGAAATGCATTAGTGGTTTGCCACAAATAACAGCTTTCTGTGCTTTAGTTGCAAATAGGGTGACAGCAACAAACCTCAAAAGCACTTGTGGTGGTTTTGTGCTTGGCATCAGCCCAGAAGGAGGCGATGCAGTCCCATGTCCTTAGGGTGCAGGCGAAGCTGTGCTGCCTCCTGGCAGACCTGTGGCTCAGCCAGAGAGATTTTTTGATGCTAAAACGCCCTGGCTCTCCCACTGACACCAGGCAAACCCTTCACTTTCCCCATTCTGATCACAAACAAGAGAGCAGTGACCAGCTGACCCAGGCAAGCTCCAGAGTGTCATAAACCAAGGTCTTGATCTCTATCTCACTGTGACCTCCAGAAATGGCAGACCCAAAAGCTGTCTCCTGCTTTTGTTTTCCACAGTATACACTGGTGTTCGGATGGTTACTTATGAACATCTCCGTGACTCTGTGCTTGGCAGGGCAGAGGGTGAAAGCTTTCCTCTCTGGTAATGTTGCATATCCATACATATTTATTGCTTGCTTGGGGATTGTCCTTACTGTAGGAGACCTACAGCCATATCTTAGGTCCAAAATGTATCTGGTTTTAGAAGGGGATTGATAAAATCTACTGCAAAATACTTGTCATGCCCCATGCTACAGGAAGGGGGCCCTATGGTTAATACTGAAATTTCGGATTTTACCAAAATAAGTAGACCCATGAAATTAATACAACTTGTCTAGTAGCACTGGGAGAGAAAGAAAAGTTGTAGATATCAGCAAGCAGTTTGGAATTTTGGTGGGCATCCAGTTATAATACATGGAGCATCATCCTTTACTTGTGTATTTTGCCATCCTGCCTTTAAACCTTAAGCAAAGAGCAAAATGTAACCTTGTTTTGTTTTATTTTTTCCCCTGGTAAGTTTTAACCCTTTTCAAAAATTGACAGAAATATTACTGACTACTTTAACAACCTGTAGCCACCATAATTATTACCTTTACTTTGGCTGTTAATATATGGAATAACCATTTACACTTGTTCCACTTGAGTTGTGCTGCTGAACTCGTCAGCTTGAGCACTGTGACCTGTGAAGATTTTCAGTGTATTCTGGAGCACAATTTTTCTCCATTTGGTAGGAAAGCTGTGGTTGGAGGCATGTCTGCGGGTGCCATCGGACAGTTTTTTGCCAGCCCAACTGATCTGGTGAAGGTGCAGATGCAGATGGAGGGAAAAAGGAAGTTGGAAGGAAAGCCGTTACGGTTGGTTCCTCTCAGAGCTGGTGTTTTTGTCCCTCTTACTGATCACTCTTTGGCCCAGGGTGTGGTTCTCTGTGTTTTCTGCCACCCCTTCTCCCCAGCTGCTCTGTGCCCTTTTACAGGGAGAGCACCCAATGTCTTTGGGCAGTGAAGAGGGGAGGGATTCAAGACCTCCTCCTTATTCCATTTATACTCATCTTCTTTATTCTGATTTATTGGTCCCAGGGACCACAAACCCATCCTCTGTGCTGCAGCACAGCCATGCTGGCACTGTACCATAGGGAGGGAAGGACGCTTTTTGAAGATGGAAGAAAGCATGAGTGAAATGGCTTGTGCAGGAAGCACAGGCACAAGGAATTCTGGCACACAGCAGGGCTTGAGACTCTCCTCCAAATACCAGGACATGCTGCTCTTTGCATTCCAAGCTGCTGCCATCGTTTGGTGTCATGTACATTTAGTATTGTAACCCAGCGTGGGATCTAAGGTTTGTTTGCCGTTAGGGACCAGATCACTGCTTTGCAAGGCAGCCGGTATCTCTGGTAAAATATTGTGGCATGAAAGTCAAAGACAGATCCAAAAATAGATCTGGAGTGCCAGATCCTTGCAGGTATAAATTCCTAATCTTATGTGAGAACCCAGTGCAGCAAAGTGCTGAACATGCAAAGATTTCACTGGGCTGTCTACCCACAAGTTGCATCTTGATTTCAGGTTTCGAGGCGTGCACCACGCATTTCTGAAGATCCTGTCTGAAGGAGGAATAAGGGGACTTTGGGCTGGATGGGTACCAAATGTCCAGAGAGCTGCTCTGGTGAATATGGGAGGTAAATGGAATAACTTGGCCTGCAGCACTTAAGGCCCCACCAAAGCTTTAAGAAAAAGGAGCTCAGCTGCTCCCTCTGTCTTAGTGTCATGATTACCTGGGGTCCTGTTTGGAGCACCCTGCAGGTGACCTCTGCCTTGTGCACCTGTGTTTTGGTCCTGTGGAAATCAAATAGCTTAAAAGCAACAGTTTTTACCTGAATTTAAGGAAAAATGAGCCAGGAGCTGAAGGGGTCCCACGGCCAGCAAAGCAGGGACTTCACCAGCCACAACCCAGTACCCAAGTGAGGTGAGCAGAGCAGAGCAGAGCCAGCAAAGGCAGCCAGGCTTCACCAAGATCCAGATCTGTAGGGAAGTGTATGGTAATGAGGCAGGTATGAGGCCAAGCCAGGAAGCTGAGCCAGCAACAGGGCTGGTGAGGGTCAACCAGATACAGCTCAGCATCATCTGTAAGGTAAATCAGAGCAGATGGGAGCAGAAAGGAGAATGTACTCACATGTCTAAAGACAGGTGAAAAACTGGGGACAGAGTGCCAGCTGTGCCAAAGGCAGGAGCCTCAAAGGAAATGAACATCCTGTGTCATGCACAGCACACACATCATTCACTCCTGACAGTGCTGTTTTTTCTCATTATCCTCTTTACAGATCTGACCACTTATGACTCAGTGAAACACTTCTTGCTTCTGAACACAACACTTGTGGACAATAGTGTGACTCACAGTGTTAGCAGGTGCCGTATTCTCTAATTATCCCTTTTCCACTGTGGAGCATTTCCAGCCTTACTGTCTTCATCTGCCTCTCTGTGCCAGCAGAAGACCTCATTCTTTGATTTTGATACTGCTGATGAAATGCAACTTTAGAGTTATTTTTTTCTTAGAGAACATCACTTTATAGAAGACAAAAGAGAAAGGATGCAACCATTGCTACTGCCCTCACTAGAAGTGCCTTGTTGGTGCATTCAAACACCTTTGCTCTAATCTGTGGGAGCACAGTGATACAACTCCTGCAGAACATCCTCTTTTTTAAGTGATGGGAAAATCTACTTTATATAAACAATATTATGAATTTCCTTTTGTGGGTCCTTCATCCCTGACTCAGAACTGCACACAGAGGTGAGGGCAGCTGGCACTGGGAGGACATGTGAGCAAGAGCAGTACTAGCAAGCCTCCCAAATCAAGTTTATTTTATGAGTTATTACTCATGATTTGATGATAACTGTTTTAATATATCTTTATTATAAGAACTAGAATCACCATGCTGAAATTTTCATGATACATATTGGTTTCTTCCTTAAGTATCTGTTGCTGTTGGCAGTGCCTGCTCTGGGCTGGTAGCAGCTGTTCTGGGAACTCCTGCTGATGTGGTCAAAACCCGGATAATGAACCAGCCAAGAGATAAACAAGGAAGGTATGGACCCTTCAGAGACCAACTTTTCAGTAGTACATTGAAACCACAGGTCTGAATGATTTCTCTGAGAGTGCTAAATTGATAATTTGCTCTTCATTTTTCTAGTGATGATTTAGTAAATGTCTGGGGGGTGTTGTTGTGATGGCCACCTAAGCAAAACCAGTGGATTTCAGTTCTGGATTAGACACCAAGGAGCTTACAAAAGCTCTTTGGCTTGTAGAAAAATATCAGCTACAAATTATTTTTATGAAGGGGATTTTTTTTTTAAATTGTGTATTTGTAGTCCTAACACTGTTTGTTCTCCTTGCTTATTGCTAGAGGTCTGCTCTATAAATCTTCCATGGACTGCTTGATTCAAACTGTCCAGGGTGAAGGGTTTATGTCTCTGTACAAAGGCTTTATACCAACCTGGATGCGAATGGTACGTGCTTTTTAATTCTTTTTACAAGAACAATTAGCATCAAAGTTGAGGAGTGTGGATGCAGCCCTAACCCTATGTAATATTACAATTTCTGTATGAAAGACATAATCATAGAATTGTAGAATGGTTTGAGTTCAAGAGACTTAAAAGATCATCTTGTTCCAAACCCTCTGCCATGGGCAGGGGAACCTTCCACTTGCTCAGAGCCCTGTCCAACCTGGCCTTGAACACTTCCAGGGATGGGGAGTTCTCAGCCTCTCCGAGCAGACAGAGACTTGGAACTATTGCTCTGGGAACTAGAGCAATATGAGACTGAACTTAAGAATGTGATTTTTCAGAGGAGACAGTTTAATCTAACGGGCTTGTTTATTGGGTTACTTTTGTTTTAAGCCTCTAACTTCAGTGTTTGCTTTCACAGGCACCTTGGTCTCTGGTATTCTGGCTTGCATATGAACAAATCAGAAGGCTGTGTGGAGTTACTTCTTTTTAAAACCTTCAGCATTTTTAGAGAAAAGTCAAAAAGCTGAATTCTCATTCCACAGGGTAGTAGGATCACATGTATAGCTTGTTGCTCCAAATTCAGTCCCTACTGCTTGGGAACAGCTATGACTTAAGGACACTATTTGATTGTCAGACTGCTACATGAAATTTATATTATCCACAGGATAAAATTGTTACAACAATACTTCAGCTAGCAGCCAGCATCAGCTTTCTGAACCAGCAAACAGGAATAAAAAAAAATCTACCAAGCAAATAGAACATAATACTGTCTGTTTGTTTGATAATGGAGATGGTTTCTATTGCTAAAAACAAGCAATGCACTGAACAAGTTCTGTGGCTAAGTGTCTATAAAATGATTTGGGAATTTTTGTTGTTAATTGCATTTGCACACAGATAAAGAACTACCTCTCGTAAGTTTGATGTGTCAGCAAACCAAGCCTGTAGTGCTAGGTATTAAAAAAGATAAAAGCAGTTTACCTGATTCCAAATCTGCTTTGCACAAAATTGGAAGGGTTTGTGTTCCTCTTACTTCTCAGAGACTGCCTGACCTCTCCACTCAACTCTTTGAGTAAGATCATGATTGAAATGCTGTCCTGTTCCCAGAAAATCAAAAGCTTAGTTTGCTCTGCAACACTCAAAGGTCTCAGGATACTCCATAGGACCCAGCTGAACTACTTGTCCCGTAACAATCTGAGTGCTGATGTGGCAGACTGGATCATTTTCCATGGAAATGTGCACTCTGCCCACTTTAAATCTCGATGGAAATACAACATTCTCTTCAATAATGCAAAACGTTTGAACAGGAGTAATTTATTTAGTTTTAAACCTAAAGCCTTCCAGATTTCATGGAGAAGGAGACTAGTGTTGTTTGTCACTAGGTTCACCTTTGGCAATCAAGAGCCAAAAATGCAGTATTAAAAGCAGCCATGAGTAGATAAAACAAAGCTGGCTTTGATTTAGTAATATCTAGTAATTTAATTAATGTAGAAAACTTGGCTCTTTGAATAAATACAAAGGATTTCTTCTAGTCTTTGCAACCAGTGTCTCCAATGTGCCATTTTTTCACTGAACACAGTTTGGGTGTCTTCTTGGCTTGCATTTGCACTTTCTGATTGTAGTTCTGTAGTTCAGATTGTAGAACTGTAGTTCAGTTGCGGATGTATGCATTTGAGGGTGCGCTGCCAGCTTGGAAAATGTTCATCTCACCATTATTAGGGAGTCCCAGAACCACAGAATGGGTCAGGTTGGAAGGGACCACAGTGGCTCATCTGGTCCCTCCTCCCTGCTCAAGCAGGGTCAACCCAGAGCACAGGGTGCAGGATTGCACCCAGTCAGTTCTGGAGTATCTCCAGTGAAGGAGACTCCACAACCTCTCTGGATAATCCACTCCAGGTCTCAGTCACCGCACAGTGAAGTTCTTCCTCATATTCAGGTAGAATCTCCTGTGCATCAGTCCGAAGATTTTGTTCAGAAATCCTGGTATTTTTCTAGCTGTCATCCTGAGAAACAAATCCAAGTTCCTTCTGTCTTGTACTCCAGCACCAGCAATGACAAACCAGCAAAGCTGCTGCTTCAGTTCCATCCCAAGCACTCCTGCCTGCCGTCCTGTTACCCTGATAACCAGGTGATGGATACACAGCTTTACCTTTCTCGTGAGACAGAATAAGTACTTTTATCATACAGTCATAGAACAGTTTGGGTTGGAAAGGACCTCTAAGATCAGCTCCAACCCCCTGCCGTGGTCAGGGACACTTTCCACTAGACCAGGTTGCTCCAAGCTCCATCCAGCCTGGCCTTGGACACTTCCAGAGACTGGGAATCCACAGCTTCTCTGGGCAACCTGTTCCTGTGTCTCACCACCCCCACAGTAAAGACTTTCTTCCTAACAGCCAATCTAATCTTTCCGTTTGAAGCCATTCCCCCTTGTCCTGTCACTGCAGGCCCTTGTAAAAAGTCCCTCTCCATCTTTCCTGCTGGCTCTCTTCAGGTACTGGAATGCCACAATTAGGTCACCTTGAATCTTCTCTTCTCCAGGCTGAACAATCCCAACTCTCTCAGCCTTTCCACGAAGGACAGTTGCTTGACCTCTCTGATCATCATAACGAGTACATTAATTATAAGCAGTGTGTAAAACCACTTTTAGCCTGCATTTATCAAAGTTTCCATGAGCTACTTTTATGGGCACACAGCTTAGGAAAATCACTGAAACTCAAAGTTTTGTTAGAATAACTTTGATACACTTCAATTAACAAAGCCTGAAAGAAGAGAGGTCTATTTATGAAACTGGATACAAGGAGTGCACAATTTATGGACCACAAGGACATTCTGCAGAAAACAGTAGACAATAAAGAGACTAACAAAGACTCAATATGTGTCCTGGAAAGTCCCTACCTGGGAAAAAGATAATATAAGGACTGAAGAATATAGACTTAATTTGCAAGAGAAGTGAGAAATCAATATCCAACAGAAGACAGAATACTAATTAATGAACGAGAATTCTGTAATTTAGAACCAGTAATATTAATTTGTTTGCTAAAAATACATATATAAATAAACATAAAAGTTCTGTATCTGTGTAGAGGCCAAGATTTTGTCAGCCACACCCACACACTCCCCTCCTGGCCAAGAATAAAGTAATGCCTGACTCGCTAACGCTAAAAAGACAGCATTAGAGGGTCTTATTTATCCCAATGATTTCAGAGGATTTGGTACCAACAGCATCACTCAACTTGGTGTCCCTTGCAAACTTGCCGAGGGTGCACTCCAACCGTTCACCTATGTAATTAATGAAGATACTAAATAACACTGGTCCCAATAGGGACCCTTGGGGCACAGCTCAAAATAAAAATGAAAAAATGCCTTGTAAAAATCTTGTAGTGAAAAACTTCTTTAACCCTTAATAAATTAAATCTATCCGGGTGTGAATTATTAGCGATTCCTGAGGAGTGTCTGGCGCGAGCTCCCCGTCCTCACACCGCGGCTGCCGGCCTCGCGCCGCGCCCCGCCCTCACACCGCCGCTGGCCAATAGCCGCCAAGCTCCGCATGCATGTCCCGCCCCCGGCGCCGCTCTGACCAATGGGAGCTAAGCGGGCTCGGCGCTCTCCCCCCCTCACCCCGCCCCCGCCATCCTGCCGCCCCCCGTCCCCCGTGGAGCGCTCCACCGTGGGCGAGGGCAGTACCACCGGGCTCTGCCCTGAGCCCCGAGGCGCCCCGGACATAATTCCGTAACTGGAATTCTCTTCGTGACGCCTCCACGCAGTCTTAACGTAGCAGGAGCGGCCCCATGTATCAACTGGCTTCACTCCTCCTTTTCCCCTTGCCCTTCGGGCCGCTCTCCACCCCACCGAGAGGATCAAAATGGACTCGGCCCCTGGGGCAGCCGCTAACGGCGCCCCCTGGGTCACGTGGGCGGCGCGTGCTCTATATGAGGCAGAGGGACGGCGGGCGAAGCGTTCAATTGCCTCGTGCGGGGAGTGGAGGTGGGGCGAGGTTGATTCGCGATGAGCTCCGGGCCGGGGTCCCTCAGCCGCGGCGATTCCGTCACCCTGCGGGTCCGCGCCGTGGGGCTGTATCCTGAGGTGCCCGTCCTGCGGCTGTGGGGGCTGCTGGGTGAAAGTAAGGCTGACTATGTCCTCCTGTACCGAGAGATCCAGGCGGCAGCCGGGCCGCGCTTGGCGGCCCGCCCAGAGCCCAGCGGGCCGGGGGCCAGCGGGACCAGGCTGTGCCCAGGAGAGCTGGCACTGGTGGAGGTATTGGGTGTGTGGTACCGCTGCTGTGTGGTGAATTGTAGTGCTCAGGGGTATCGTGTCTTCCTGCTGGACGAGGGCTACGTGGTGACCACATCCGCCTATTATCTGGCACGGGGCTGCTCAGACCTGTTCCAGCTGCCCCCGGAGGTGCTGGGCTGTGTCGTGGCCGATGTCCTACCTTCCCACAGTAACGAGGGAACAGCAAGTGGGGATTCACCCGTGTCCAAGTGGACCGTGGAGGCGATGGAGTTCATCAACTTCCTGCAAGGCAAGGAGGTGTCTGGTGTGGTGCAGGAGGTGATAATGCCGCAGGTCATCGTGCTCGAGCTGCCCCAGCTTGTGGCTCAGATGCAGCAACTGGGCCTAGCCAAACGTGTCTCTCCCAGCTGGTTCTGCCAGGTGCTCAGGCGCTGCTTGCCTTCTGGCCAGTTAAAGAAGCAGCTCTGTCAGCAGTCTCCAGCATGTTCCCTCGGAGCTTTTGCGGTTCCACAGCTTGTCCGTGTGTTGCTCTCATACCAGTCTCTGTCACCTGCCTTGGATTACTACTACCCTCAGCTTCAGTTGGGTGTGACAGAGCCTGTCCTAGTGACCCATGTCTCTGACCCACACCACATTTTCTGCCAGTTGCAGTGCCTGTCACAGGAGATCTCTTGCCTTTCTGAGACCATTTGCCATGCTTATGACCGGTGGGAGCAGGACATACTGCCCAAAGTGGGCTCACCCTGTGCTGCCCGTGGGATGGATGGCCAGTGGTACCGTGCCATTCTGCTGGAGCTCGTTGCTGGGGAGCAGGACCAGTGTGCAGCTCTTGTGGTCTTTGTGGACTATGGCAAGAAGGAGACTGTGACCACAGCGAACCTGCGCCATTTGCCTGCCGAGTGTTTTCGCATGCCTGTGGTCACTTACGTGTGTGCTCTTCAGGGTGTTTCAGATGGGGGCTGTGGCTGGTCCTCGCTGCAGGTTGATTTACTGAAAGCGTTGGTGCTTGGCAGAGGAGTGAGTGCTCACATCAAAGCCTTTAACTCCTTTGAGCATCTCTATTATGTGACTCTGTATGGGGAAAATGGTGTTGATTTGAACCATCTTTTTGGGTCTCAGGCTTGCTGCCTGGCCAGCAGTTATGTGAGCCAAACTGAGGCTCATGAGCAGCTGGAAGTAGAGGAATCCTTAATTGAAGAGTTGGGATTGCCACCAGAAGCAACTCCTGTTTTAGCACAAGGAGATTTGGCTGCTGCTGCTGTAGCTGGTGTGTCTCTGAAGACCTGGACATTGTACAGTGCGCAGGTCTCCCACCTCCAAGACCCGTCTGAGTTCTGGCTGCAGCTCCCTGAGTATTACCAGCTCTTCAGGCAGCTGAGGCAGTGCATGTGGAATTTTTATTCCCATTCCACAAAGCTGGATGGTGCTGGGTGGGATCCACAGCCTGGATCCCTTTGTTGTGCCAGTGGGAACGAGGGTGTCTTTTATCGAGCAGTGGTTACCAGAGTACTGGACACTGGGGTGGAAATACACCTGGTGGACAGAGGCAGTACAGAAACTGTGGATCTGTGTGCTGTGAAGGAGCTGCTCCCTCGGTTTAGGGAGCTGCCTGCTTTAGCTCTGAAGTGTTGTTTGGCAGGTGTCTCCCCTCCAAGAGGGAGTTGGAGTGAAGCTGCTGTGTCTGCATTCAGGGAGATGGTACTGAACAAGGAACTAAAGGTTTGGTTTTTGAATGTGCAGGGTGACAAATACATGGTTGAAATTTTTGACCAGTCCCAGTTAGGAGAAGGAAGAGTAAGTAAACTCATGACCCAGGGGGGTTATGCTAAATACCAGGGGTATGAAATACCTAAGACTTCCCAGAAATCAGATAAGTCTGTGACACAGGCCTCTTCCCTAGTGTGTGCTGTAGAGGAAAGCCAAGTAAATGCAGAGAAGAGGCTCAGAAAAGAATGTGATCTAAAGAGCAGTGATAGAATACTTGATTCTCACATGGGTGTGATGGTCAGAGAGAGCCCTGTTGCAGCCATTTACAATTCTAAAAGTAGGGAATCTCTTCTTTCTCGAGACTACGAGGGTAAGGAAAATCTGCACACCTCTTTGAGGCAGAACTATGTGGAAATTAAGCCAGGCTCCTCTTGTGGAGGCCACTTAGAAGTGGGAAGTACAGTTAATGTTATTTTGTCATATGTTGAGAATCCTAGTTGTTTTTGGTGTCAGTTAAGTAGAAATTGCCAGGACCTTGAGATACTAATGGATGAAATTCAGGAGCATTGCAAGAGTTCATCCCAGCCACATGTTTGGCCAAATCTTGTGTGTTTAGCCCAGTACTCGGAGGATAAAAAATGGTACAGGGCTTTAATAGTTAGTGAAGGAGTTTGTGCAGAAAAAGTAGAAGTCATATATGTTGACTATGGCAACAGAGAGCAGGTGTGTTTAACAAAGCTCCGTGCAATTAATGAACGCTTCCTTAGGTTAGAGGCTCAGGCATTCAGGTGCAGCCTTTACAACTTAATCCAACCCAATGGTCAGAATCCTTTTGCTTGGGATGAAGAAGCAATTCAGGCTTTTCGTCAGTTTGTTGTTGATTCATCATCTGACCTTGACCTGAAGTGTACAATCTTTGCCTTGGCTTCAATAAATAGGGACCTGTTTAACATTGTAGATTTAATCACACCTTTTCAGAGTGCTTGCCAGTTTCTCACTGAGAGAGGTGTAGCCAGACCTTTATTTCCTCAAAAGCATCTGGAATCTTTGGTCCAGCTTCACTCTTTCTATTATTCTAGTCACGGTATCAAAATTGGGAGTGAGGAAGATGTTTATATTACGCATGTTGAGAATCCATGGACGTTTTACTGCCAGCTTGAAAGGTGTGCAGATACCTTGGCACAGCTGGCTGACAACATCAGTTCCCTGAGTGAGAGAGTGACCAGCTCAGGAACCTTGGGGAAGTCTGGGACCTTGTGTCTGGCAAGGTACTCTGACAGTCAGTGGTATAGGGGAGTAATTATGGAAAGACAACCTAATGCTAAAGTCTTCTTTGTGGATTTTGGAAACACAGAGACAATAGAGACAGATGATCTGCTTATTTTACCCAATGATGCTTCTGATATCTTGCTTGTGCCGATGCAGGCCATAAAATGTTCTGTGTCTGATGTATCATGTGTTTCCAAAGAAGCTGCAACGTGGTTTAAGGAAGCTGTCCTGGAAAGGAGATTAAAAGCAATAGTGGTAGCAAAGGACTCTGATAATACACTGCTGGTTGAGTTGTTTGATAGAAATACTCAAATTAATACAAAACTGAAAGAGCTAAGCCTAAACAGTACAGGACTGTGTAGTCGTGTACACAATGAGACTTCATGCACTGGAAATACAGATGTGAATGAGAGGGGTGAGACTGCAGAGTCCCCTTTCAATGCAGGTAGGCCTCTTGAAAGAAAAAAATGTCGACCCAAAGCCCAGCAAGAGCAAGGGAGCAAAAGACACTTCAAAGAAGTTGTAAACCTATTCCAGCACTCTGTGAAGGGGCATGTGGCAGCTGGATTACTAGAACCTGATGAGATGCTTAGCAGTAAGAACAATACTGTTTTGTTGAATAAAGTAGGGGAGGAGTCTCTGCTCTTTTCCCAAATGGATACACTGTCAGATACTAAATCTGATGCTGAAAGCAGGTGTATAATGCTTAAAAATGCATCTGATCTACCACCACAGAAGATAGTGCCAGCTCTTAAAACCTTAGTGTATGTGTCTTATGTCAGTGACCCACAGGATTTTTATGTTCAACTAGGGAGTGATGAGGTTCAGCTTAACAACATTTTGGAAGTTTTAAACAATGGGAAATCAGTGAAGGACCCTTGTAGACAGCTTTTCCAAGCAGGAGATTTAATCAGTGCTGTTTATTCAGAAGACAGCCTTTGGTATCGAGCTGTAGTAAAAGAGAAGACTTCTGACAATTCGATAAGGGTACATTATATTGATTATGGTGACACTTCTGTGATTAGTGTTGATCAAGCACGCAGGCTCCCTAAGAACTTGTCATCTATTCCAGCAATGAGCATTCACTGCTTTCTAGGTGGACTCAAATGCACAAAAAATGCTGGCTGGACAGAGAAAGCAGTGTTTTATTTCACCAAGAGAACAAGTGAAATCCTGCTCTCGTGTGAATTTGTAAAGAAGGTTGAGGATAAATGGGAAGTTATTCTCAGTGACCATCAAGGTATAATAACAGTGGATTTAGCTGATAAAGATCTTGCAAGTAGAGAAAGACTTTTCTCAAGAAGAAAAATTGATAAAAGAGAGAACTGTGAGATGATCACTGGCTGTGAGCCTTTGCCTCCTCAGGTACAAAATGAGATTTCCTGTGAAAGTAATTGTAAATCGTTTATCTGGAAATTTCCAGAGGCAGGTCAGACTTTAAAAATTTACGTCACAGTGGTAAATAGTCCAGGATACTTCTGGTGTCACCGTGCTGACACCAAAGATGTGAGCTACATCGATAAAAAAATAGAGGAAGCTGAAAAGCTTGGACTAAGCTCTCTGAATGATGGCAAGTCTTGTATTAAAAGTGGTGACATTTGTCTAGCAAAATACAGTCAAGATGGGTGGTTCTACAGAGCTCAGATCAGCAGTGTGAATGATGACAGTGTAGTTGTTAGACATGTGGATTACGGAAGCGAGGAAAGCGTCAGCCTGGAGCTGATCCGACAGATGCCGTGTGAACTGCTCAGAGTACCTGGGCAAGCATTTGCTTGCTGTCTGTCAGGTTTCAGTCCCCCAGATGGCTCATGGCTTAGTGAAGCAAATAAAAAGTTTTATGATATGACTGAAAACCTTGTACTAGAAGCTAAAGTAGTAGAAATTTGCAAAAATAAAGATTCTGAAGTCCCTCTGTGTGTTGTTAAGCTGGAAGCTTCTGGCAATAGTATTAATGAAGAAATGAAGCCTTTTTGGAAGGCTAATAAAGAAACTGATGACAGTGCTTTCTCAAACCTTTGCAACACCCTAAAGGAAAACAGAAGTTCAGACAGCAATTTGAGTCTTGGTCTCAACAAAGAAACTACTGCTGCTTGTGGATTAGCTCAGGAAGAAAGTGAAAGTGCTTTATTTTGTTCTGATCCTTTCCTGGGTGTAACTTCTGAGTGCTTAGAAACCGTGGAAGCAGCTGTGTCAGTGGGAGCTGCCAGTGGGAAGGTTGATGGTGGATATGAAATAGGAAAGTGTGAGAACAGTTATGATAAAGAGATACCTCTGTCTGAAGGTGACAGTGCTAACAGTATGCTACTAGAACCAATGAGAAACTGCAGCCCTCGTATTGTGGGGAATGGAATGAAAGCTGCAGAACAAGACCTGTCTGAAATACTGTTTGGAGAGCAGGCTGAGCTGAAAGCAGAAGTGACAGGCAGTGATCCAGCAGCCAGCCTTTTCCTAGGAACAGAACAAGAACTGCAGAGACTGCCAGTGCTCCAGGCACAGCCATTTGCAAGCAATGGAACAGAGATATTAGGAGAACTGGATCCATTAGAAAAGCACTTACCATGTAATGATCTAAATGAGCTCCTACAGGAGCTAGAGGGAGTTAAGGAAAAGTCCTCCTATGGTGAAGGAACAAAGGAAGCACTAGAAGCAAAGTCTCTTGAAATGCAGGCAGCATCAGGCAGTGAAACAAGAAAGACAGTGTTGGAGCAGGAATTGCTGGAGCTGCCAGATGTGAGGGAGGAGACAGGGCAGTTGACAGCTCTGAACTGTCTTGAAATTTTACCATTACTTAATGAGAAAGAAAATCTAGTGCTTCCAGTTAGTGACAGAGAGAAGTCAGTAGAGCTGATTCTATCTGATGTTCAGCCTTCTTTGGGAGAGAAGACCAAGAAACTGCAAGCAAATTTGTCTGGAATTCATGAAGCAGAAGCTATAGTAGATGATTGGATGGAAGCAGACTCCCCTTCCCTAAGGCTGTCATCATCTGGTGGTAGACCTGAGAAAGAGCTGCACCAGAAGATGCATGACAAGCAGTCGATGCTAGGAGCCAAATTTGAGCCCTTTCTGGAACTGGTGCTGCCTAATGTTCAGCCTCCTGAGGAAGACAGGGAGGAGGACTTATTAAGGCTGGAACATGCTGTTCTACAGAGTTCTGCAAATAGTGGAAGTCAATTTTCATTTATTTCAAAAGACTCAGCAAATCAAAGGCCTGTTTTTGCTGTGAAATCATGTGACTATAAAGTTGAGAAACATAAGGGGTGGCAGAAGAAGAAAGATTACTGTCTGGAAGACTGGATGGAACAAGACTTGAGTGACTCTTTTAAAGAGAGTGGAAATCTGTGTGTTCAGTCTTTAGGCTGTAAGCCTGGGGAAGACGAAAAGCAAAATGAGAACTTGGCTGACTGCAGTGCAGGTAAAGTATCTGATTTTAAAGAGTTAAATAATCAAAATGTCGTGCCATTCAAAAATGAGAATACCTTTTTTGTAAAAAACCGAACTTTTATTCCCTAGTAAGATATTGTATTAGTGTTGATGCTTTGATGAGTTAAGGACAGCAGACTGGGTATAGTTTCTCATGGGTAATGTGACAGTCTCAGCAACTAGTCTTACTTGGGAAGATTAACGATTTTGAGTGGAAATCCATTTCTGAACATGAAGTGCATTTGCAAGACTGTTTGGGATGACAAATTTTTAACTTTCAAATATCAAGTAGTTTGGAGGAGGTGGGGCAGCAGTGTTTGAGGTGTCTGAGAGTTGATTTTTGAGGGGTTTTTTGAGGGTTGGTTTTTGTGGGGTTTTGTGAGTTTGTTGTTTTTTTCTTTTTTTCCTCCTTCATTGCTAAATTACCATTTCTTGTAGCACACCATGACTATCCTTGTAATCTGAAGGGCTTTGCTGTTGGTTCCAAATGTGTGGTGTGGACTTCTCTCAAATGGTGTGATGCTCGCATTTTGGAGGTATCTGAGAAGGGTACCAAGGTAGGTGTGGTTTGAATACTCTTTCTGCATTCTTAAGATCTAATCCTTCTTTAGTCCTTCTCTAAACTCTAAATAAATATTTTTTAAAATTTTGTTACAGAATTTAAGAATTTCAAAGGCTGATTCTGAATTTATAGACTAGAGAGAAGCAGCGATGTCTCAAATTGAGTTGATGATAAATGCCAACACTTGATGTTCCTTTCACATCTTACTCTCTTTTATTGACTGGGAATACTGAAGGATCTGGCTCCAGTTTGAGACAGACATATGTGTGGTTCTGTCTGGCCTGAAAGTTAGTGTTCTGCAGTGGAGCTGTGTTGCCATTAAATGCTCATGAAACTTGCCATTATTTTACTGGTGTTTTGAGGAGTTAGTGCTAGAGAAGTAGGAACTTGGGAAGAAACTCAAAACTATACTTAGCAAGTAATAACGAATCCAGAACTATTCCTGCTTCAGTGAAATGTGTATTGCATTAGTGGTTGGTGGGAGTTAACTTTAACAGTAGAGAATAATGCAGTGAGCTGCCTTGTTCTGCTGCTGTTTGAGCTGGGGGATGAATGAGATGTCTTCCTTCAGTCCAGGGGGACTGACGTACACACATGCACAGACATTATACTTATATTAAATGACTTCTAGATTGTAACTTAAGATGTGAATCCAAAAGATCGTTACATAAAAGCATCCTTTTGGAAGATTGAATGTCTGAGATAGTGGAAGCCAGCTCTTGTGCTGGTAGATCCCTTGGGTGTCTAAAACTAAGTTCAGGTGCATTCAGATGAGAGGCAGTGTCAGGGATTACCAGGTAATGATATCCCTATTCATCAGCTTTCTTCTAGTTCTGATCTAGTAGTTGTTTTGCAGCCTCTTCCTCACTGTGCTTGGGTTAGGAGCTCAGAAGAGCCTTGAGAAACCTCAGTCCCTACATTGTTTTATTTTTATTTTATTAGTTTGTTCTTCTTTGCAAGGTCCAGACTTCTCAACACCTTCTCAAAGGCACAGAATCCTCAACTGTGTTTTCCTGCTGCTGTGTCTTGCTTGTTGAGTGTGCTAGACCCCCTTTGTGGGCTGCTGTGCCAGATCCCCTTTGGCTCTGTCTATACAGGTCTTGAACCTCTGCAGTGGCAATGAGGAGATTGTGCATCCTGAGAACGTCTGGAATGGAATTCCTGATGGGGCTCGCAGATCATCTGAGGTATGGCAGTGTGGGACTGGACTGGGCAGGACAGTACAGGTTTTTAGAAAGGCTGCTGACCAACTGCTAAGTCATGAAAAATAGTTCTATTATGGAGTAATTAGGAAGGAATAGTAAGGTTTTCACCAGTGGCCTTCATGAAGGACCTACCAGTGGATGAAAAACTCATGTCTGGAACCCAAAGCTCAGGACATGAACCATGCTGCTGGTGATGATAACAGCATGAATTTCCAGTTTGTTCTTCACATGCAGCCTTTGTATCAAAGTGAAAAGTGGGCAGAAGACTAATGTAATGAGTTATAAGGGGGGAAAACAATGGTAAATAGGAGTCCAGTAGTGCTGATGTAAGAAGTTAGTCTAGTATTAAAGGAAGCACCTCGGTGGAAGTCTTGGCAATAGTGCCAGCTTCCTAACAGGATCCCTTTTTGTGTAGGCATTAACCCCTGCAACAGAAAACCTGCAGTCCTTACCAGAGGAGTCCTTACTTCAAGGTAAGTATACTTTAAGCCCCCCACATGGGTTGCGTACTCTGTATTTGAATGGTTTCTAACTTTCTAGGAAATGCTTTATTTTAGAAAATACAGTTGAAACACTAATTTGAGCTTATATAGTTGATACTGTTGGGATTTTCTTGATAGCATTAGCTTATGTACTGTTAGTTTAAGGGTGACTACATGGAATGAAAGCTGCTACTGTGTCTGGATTACAAACCAATTTAGTATTTATTTATTCATCTAATGAGTTGAGCCTCTTGGAACAGCTGGGGTGGCTGACCCATGTTACAGATTTTGGCAGGGTTTTGAGCATTGCCATCAGCATGCTGTTCTTGGTCCTGTTTCTGAGGCATGGTGAGCAACTGCTAGGCAAACTCTATTAAGCATTTAGTTTAGCATTTGAGTGCCCCAGTCCTATAATCTATAAATCTAAATCCATAATAATAACAATTTTAGTTATTGTAAGGATAGTTTGTGAATAGTACATGTACATCTTTATTGTTACTTAAAAATTTTGAAGTGTTACTAGTAAACACCTCTTCAGTGTACCAAATAAATAGTACAGGTTATTTTTGTTTATATGTTATTATGGAATTGTAGAGCAGTTCTGGTTGAAAGGGCCTTTCTGGTGGTGAAAGCAGGCCCAACTAGATGGGTTCTTAAGGACCTTACTGCCAGTACTGCAATCTGTCCAAGAATGGAGACTCCAAAACCTGTCTGGGCATTTTGTTTCTGTGGTTGCTTGATGAAGACTAAAATGAGTTGAAGTGGGGATAGCATTTGTGCTTTCGGGTATTAATTGGTGATTGTATTTCAGTATAACTACTGGTTTATGGGTAAAAAATAAGGAAGCCTACAACAGAAATCAGGTTGCCTATTGAGCAAGAAAAAGTGTAGTTAAAGAATTTGATGAAATGTTAAAATGGTCAATCTATAAACTCTCCTTCAGTTGCATCACTCAAATGCAGGATTATTCTTGACTTTGTGGATTTTTTTCTGTTCTTGAACCCTTTGCATGGAATTAGTGTATGCACTCTCAGCACCAGCTCAGGAAAGGTGAGTCAGGGTCATGCACCTACATGTCACAGAGCTGGAACCTGCTGCACACGCTGCCACTGCCTGGAAAGGCAGTTTGAGTAGGAGGTACTCAGGGTGCAAAAAAACTCCTGCAGTGGTTTATACCAAGTCTACTGAGGGATGGAGTAACTTGAACTCATAACTGAAATCTGGGAGCACTGCTGCTTCATCTTCTTGGGCACTTCTGCTGTTTCAGCTGTTTTATCTTTATAGTTACAGATAATAACTATATAGGTATCTATAATAACTGTAGTCTTCTAATGGTCCAGTATGTCAGTAGTATTTAGTCTGAAGCCCTGTAGAGTTGACTTTTGATCTTTATGTCCTTATACGCATTTATAGAAACATCTTGATGGGTCTAATCTGTGTTTATTCCCTATAGAACAGCAAACTGGCTGCAGTAGCAATTTAACTGAAGATCCTCATGTCCTCCAGCAGTGTTGAAACCAAGTGGCACGTTGACCACATGAAACTGAACAAGTGCCTGTGTATGAAATGTTCCCATGAAAATGTGTTTGTGGGGACAAAAATACCAGCAGAGCATTGGGTGGCTTATTTTTTCTACCTAACTGACCAAATACCTGTCACTACTGAACTTCCTATAATGGAATAGTGTTGGCAGACTGTTGTGTTCAGCTTGTTTTCTTACAGCTGTTGTTGCTAGACTGTTATTGCTAGCTTGTTTCTTATAGCTGTAATTTCCTAAATAAGAATTTGCCTCTTGACTTGCATTTTTTATTGACTGGGGGTGCACTGACTTGTATGGAGTTCTTGGTGGGGGGTTCTTCAACGAAAGTTTCTTGTGAGTTTCTGTATATGCTATTGTGTTGTACAGCACTGCTTTCTGATGTTTGCTTTTGGAAAAGTTGCACTGTCAAGTGTTGTTTTCTCAAATAAAAGAGTTGAGGGTATTTTTGGGGGATAGGGGTGGGGAGGTTTTTTTTTTCTCCTTAGGGGAACATAGTTTTGGGTTGAAGTCCTGCATTTGCAGCTGTTCTAAAGCAATGGAAGAAGCTGGAATAAAGCTTTGGGTGGTATATACTGGTTTGTGTGTTTTAATGACTTGTGTCTGTTCCTGTGCAGAAGCCCAAATGCTGTGTGAGGGCCGTTCTGCAGTCACTGGTTGTGTTTTGACCGTAACCAGCTCTCTAGAGTACTGTGAGCTATGGTGAATGTTTTGAAACCTTAATTGCACTTAATTAATTGAACTTGCTGCAGTTGTACTAATGAAAGATGAATCTTTTCTATAAATATGAAGAAGACTCAGTGGAATGGTTTTGCTGCCACATGTGTGCAACATGCTAATCTGTTTTAAGGACCTGCAGCTATTTTAAGGAGATCTCACCTTTTACTGTCCTTCTCAGGTGTTGAAAAGGGGGTGCTATTTTATAGTGGTGTTCCATGCTCCTGTATTAGCATAGCTGCTCCTTCCTCTTCAGAAGCTGTGGATTTTTCATGCTGAAACAAGGATTTAGGAGCCCAAGCTGGCTGATAGTGAATCTCACAGTAGATCTCAAGTGTTAGTGCTGACTCATTAAGACAAACACATTTATTTGCTTAATATAGACAATACATGGCACTAGGCTGGGGAGAATTTAATTAAACTCTGAAAGACAGGTCTTAGGTGTTATTGCAATCTCATTTTAAGATAATAGATTATGTAAAATACTTAATTACACTGTTAATTTCTTAATTAGTTTGCTTCAGTGGCTTTGTTTGTAACCTGATTTTGAAATGAACTAAATTTAGAAGATACCTTTCCATAGGGCAGCTTCAGGCAGTTCTGATCCAAAAAGGAGAGCCTTGAAGAAGGCCATGCAGGTGGCTGCTGACAGTCTTTGTCCAGGTACAACCACTGCTGTCTTTATCTGTCAGTGGGAGCCAACTGAGTCACCTAGAGACAATTCTGAGGACCTGGACAAAGCTGAGTGTCTGGGGAGAGTTTACTACCTGGAGAGACCTCAGGAGCTGAAGCAGTGCTAACAAGGACCATGTAAAGGGAGCTGTAGAGGTGCCACATCTGTATTCCCCTGCAGTCTGACTGTGTGATAGTGGAAACATAGACAAGGGAGGAGCTGCTGGATCTTTGCCCAAGGGCAATTACAGTTCCTACCAGAGTGACCCATTGAAAAGCTTCTGAGATATAAACATCATCCTCTACGTATGGCACTAAACACCTCTTACATTTAAGTGGACTAAGCTCCTGTGAGGAGTCCTGTGTCTGGACTTTCTCTGCTGTCAGCTGAACTCTTTCCTGTAGCTTTTACTGTGACTTATTAAAATAAGACACAGTTTTGAAGACCACCCTCCACAGGCATCTTTAACTCCTAACTGTTGTCAGAGCACAGCTGAAATACTTAGAATCTAAACAGAAAAGTGGTGGTTTGGGGTTTTTTTTTGTTTTGTTTCTTTTCCCCTACCCTGCAGTAAAGGCTTGCTGGATACAAATTGACATAAAGCTTGGTAAAGGAACCTGTAGCTGAATTCCTTGGAGTTCAATCTGTCTTTTTGCACACTTGACTCCAGTCAAAACCAGAAAGAGCATTTAAATCATTACCAAGTCGTTTCCCCCAAGCTGCTTACAAAGCAGAAGTTACCCTATTGCAGTATTTCAGAGCATCCCACTAACTCATTTGAACAGAAACCTCTTTTTTTATGATTATGTGACTTAATGCCTTGCCTTTTTTTTTTGGTTCCACACTCCAAAAGCTTTTTAAGTGTTTAATGCCACCACATGTCTGACTAGTATTAGTGTCCTGATGTCCATGGCATTTTCAGTACTTCTTTGTATTCTTTACTCAGGTTCAGCTGGAGATGTGTCAATATTGGTTCCAGGAATAACATTGGCTCCTATGCCATCCACAAGAGAATCCCACCGATCAAAATCCTTCTTAAGACCTATAGGATGGGGGAAAAGAAAACCAAGTGGCCATGAGTTAAGTAACCAGCTTTTTGTAAAACTACACTGAATAATGAAATCAATTCAGCAAAGTAGGGAAGGAAAAATGTTTTAAGGAGGAAAAATAATACTCCAGATTTTCTGTACCAGAACAAAATGTCAGTGATTTTTCTCTGAGTTTCCAAGATTACAAAATCCTCTAGAAGAAGTCTGACTTATTTTTTCCACTGACACACTCATTTTGATCTTGTTTTAAACGGAATGGTTATATAAAAAACTTCACAGGAATGAAATATTAGTCAATGTCATACTTTGCTGTAAACAGACACTTACTCAGATGTTTCTGGAGGAAGGCTAATGAAGCATGATTGCTGATATCAATAGCTTCGTTTGGATCTATTTCTCCTTTTAATTTGAAAAATCTTGCAATGATTCCTCCACTCACAAAGGTGAAATCGGGAAAGCTCTGATGTACTGACCCCCTGCAAAGAGAAAAATTATCAACAGGCTTGTAAGACTACATTAAATTGCCTGATTAAAAGATGCATAGACTTCAGTCAAATGTCTTGTGCCGTCTTTAAGAGAAGATAAAGCAGGTTAATCTCACAAGCAAGATTAGCAGGAAATTCTGCCCTAACCACAGAAGGGAGGAAGGTTTGTACATACTTGCTGTAAGTCACTGTAACAGCAATAAAGAGTTGGCTTAGCAAAGCATCAAAATCAAGTTGTCTCCCTGCTCAGTGGTGCAGGGTAGAGCTATCCCTCCCCTGACTGCAGAACTGCCCCCAGAAGGCTGTTTCAAGTGTTCAAATGCAGGTGATGCACAAGGCTCAGCACAAAGCTTGTGCCCCAGGGCAGGAATGCCTTGGAGTGTCTTAAACTTGGGGTTTCTGACTGCTTTGAGAGGTCTCTGTCCCTGCTGTAGGGGATGTATGGCTAATTTAAACATACAGTGAAAACCTGGGCCATGAGGACAGTCAGTCATAGTACCATTTAGGCTGGAAAAGACCCTGAAGATTATTTAATCCAACCATTAACCCAGCACTGCCATTCCAGCTCTAAACTGTATCCTTCAGTGGGATATGATTTCAGAGCCATATCCCATATCTACATGTCTTTTAAACACCTTCAGGGATGATGACTCCCCAGCTTCCCTAAACAGCCTGGTCCAATGCCTAACAATAGTTTAAATGAAGAAATATTTCCTAATATCCAATCTGAACTGCCCCTGGTATGACTTGAGCACATTTTTTCTTGTTCCCTGGGAGAAGAGCCTGACCCCCCGCACCTGGTTCCACCCTCCTGTCAAGGAGTTGTAGAGAGGAGGTCCCCCTGAGCCTCCTTTTTCCCCAGCTCCCACAGCTCCTCCTCCTCCGACTTGTGCTCTAGGGACTGTCTGTCTGTCTGCAGTTACCTGTAACTGCACAGCTCCAACAAGAGCTTCAACCACAGATGGAAATGATGGCTCCTGAGCACTTACTTGATAGTGATCATTTTCTTGTTTGTATCATTGGAGATGAGCTTCTTAATCTTTAAGATGTTCTCAGCCCACTGGAATTTTTCAGAGTTGATAAAAAGCAGCGGTTGCTGGATGCTGTTTTGGTAAATGTCATCACCTACAGGAAGCATCCATACATCGAGGGCAATGCCACACCTGCCAAAAACATCTGGATATTGGCACAGAAGCAGAAAGCTTGGAAGTTCTGGGCACTCTTTGAGTTGCAAGAGACATAGGAAAGAGAAAGTCTCTCTGATACTGAACAGGTAAATTAATCGTTTTGTTTCATAATTATCTCTACTCTGGGGGAAGAGAATTAGTCCAATCTTGCCATATGTTGGTCTCCACTGCCAGGTGCAGCTGGACTGCAAGGTCCCACAGTATCATGGTATTAATAAGATGCAGCCGTTATGTTCCACCACATCCCCACACTTGGAAAAAGCATGGCTGGAGAAAGCAAGACATACCAACACTCTTCTTCAGGAGCCAATTAGCAGTTGGGGGATCCTAGGTAAAGTGCCCTGCTCCAGACCTCTCAAGTGCCAAATGTCTCTGGCCTTGTTTTGCATACTTACCTAAATCTTATTTCTTTGCTGAGACTTTCAATAACTGTAGCACCACCAAAAGAGTGTCCCATCACAGCTATTCTGCTAGTATCAACAGAATCCTGTCAAAAAAATCCAGGTGCTGTAAGAGACTTTTTTTCCCAAACTTACTTTTTTAAAGGGAGTAATTTTTTTAGGCATTAGATCCTACTGAAGTAGGAAGAGCATCATTTCAGCTCTGTTACTCTCTATCCAGCTTTGGATGACCTAAGAATATTTTCAGAGATCTACACAGTGATCTTCAGAATACTTTACATGAACCAGTTTAGAAATGGAAGGGGGAAATCAGAAGCATTATTAGGTGTTTAAAAAAATGCAGGTGGCACCTTCCACTCACCTTTAGGCTGTTCCAGTCAAAGTCTGAATGTAGTACATTCGTTACTTCCTCTCCTGAATTGATTTTAAGAATGAGGTTGAGAGCTTTGATACACTCCTGTGCTCTTTGCTGCACCTGGGGAGAAAGAGACGTTGGGGCAGAGCAGTGGAAGGAATCATCAGACAATTGCCAGGCTTGACAGCTTCTTGGACACAAGACTCTGATAGTTTTCCCTCACTATTCTGAATTGCAGAATTGAGCCATCTGATGAACAACAACATCGGTTTCTGGTGGTGTAAAGAGCTGAAGCTGTTGTGTAGAACCTCTGCACACAGAGGCATTTATCCCTGTAACATGTACCAAAGGCCTTCAACTCCTTCATCCTGTCACTGCTTAAGAAAAGGGGTTGTTAGGATGTGCAAAGGCTTAAGTTGCAAAACTCCAAGGAAGGCTGACTTACTGATGCTTCTCAGGCTCACTTGGATGAGCAAATGTCATTCTGTCACTTGCCCCATCGCACAATAGCCTTGAAACTGTCTTTAGACTGGATAAAACAAACTAAGAAAAAGTGAAGCCCATCCCATTTTTTATATATACTCATCGTTGAAAACTGTAGTGAAGCTGTTGCAAAAAAAGGTTTTCATTGTTCCATAAAAACTGTTTTTAACTGGTATGTCAGTAAAAGAAAACTTCAAGAAAAACCAAGGAATAGTAGTGATCCTGGGAACCACAGTGTGTAGGCAGCCAACAAGGTGTCTGTGCATCACTGAATTTCAAATAAATCCCAATCTCCTGACTTCTCTACTTGTGAAATTTGCAGACAACAGCTTCTGGAGGTTATTTCCAAGCTCATGCATTACACATTGACACTCATGGGTAGGACATTCTACTCATCCAGGAAATGACTCTTGTACTATTGTCTGTATGGCCCAGGGAGATAAAGAGAAGCACCTCCCTGGCTGAGCTTTCATTAGCTCAAAAAACCACTCCCATATTTTAAAGGTCAAGTGTATGCTTGGAAGAGCTTGTCAGTATGGCCACATTACATCCAGCTTGGATACTGCTTATAATAAATTGGAAGTCTGCACTGTTTACATTGCTAAAAAACACCTTCAAGTGCGGTAAGGACTATAAAGCAAACATCCCACTCAGAGCAGCCATGATTCATCATTCCATGGAACAGTAAACGAAAGCTCATGCAAGCCTAAGGCCACACAAACACTTGAGCTCAACTCTGTGTCACTTTTAGGCTGGGCTGAACAGTAAAAGTGTAAGAGAAGTGTAAGAGAAGAAACAAGAAAGTTGAGTGTAACCAGAAGAGAAACAGATGATGCTCAGGTCAAGAGTGCATCGTCAAGAAAAAGCTTTGTTGAGGGAGCAGCTTATGCTCTGAAGAAAGCTATTGTTAGCTGTTCCACCATCAGGGGCACAGGACTCGATCCATTTTTACATCTCCCTGAGCCATGGCAGAAGACTGCTCCCCTGGCCAAAGGGAGACTCTGCTAGCCCTAAAGACAGCACTCCAGCCACACTTCCCAGAGCACAGAGCCAGCCCAGGCACCTGCTTATGGCGCAAGCAACGCTCCTCCTCTCCAGTTTTCAGTTTCCTGTAGTAGATCCACTCCTTCTCCATGTTAGGCATAGACTCTTCCTGTGATTCAGAAACGGACCTTCTTTTACAATAATATGTGGCTGAAGCAGATTCATCTCTGTAATATCAAGAGGAGGTTATTTCTGGGTGTGCATTCCATTTGGTTTGAGATGAAGTCAGCAAAAGTTTTAGATTTCACTCATCTGAAGAGATCCAGCTATCAACCAATGCTGCTGCAATTGCAACCCAGTGTACACAGACTTTCTAAATAATGCAATGACCCCACCAAAACTCCCACCTCCTCTATATTCTTCACCTACTTTATATTCTAACAATAAGAGTGAGACAAATAGCATATCTGAAGAATGACAAATTATATCTACCCCAAGACTTTTCATTCTAGGGCTTATCTAAACAAAAGTCCCTTTGTTTGGAGAAAAATTGAGCCATGGGCAGTGTGGGCAGGGCTGAAAAAGAGATGTTAGTTTTTCTTTTTTAAAAATCCGGAAGTTCTTCTTTAGAATAAGTAACCTTCTGTTCAATGTGAAAAAAGTTGCTTTCCATCAGAACTCCAAAATGTGCAACACACTCACCTGTGTTCCACAGCAGCCACTATAAAGCCCTGAGAAGCCATCTCTATGCAAATAGCAGAATAGATTGTCCTGCAATAAAAACCACACTCTGGTGAGATGTCATTCTTTCAGTTCCATTGCTCTTTAAATGCTGACCACACTAGGAATGCACTAGTCTCCACTCGATATTTCTTCTCTTTGAATTTGCTACCCAGCAGAGTAAGATTTCATATGCCAGGCACCAAAGCCTGTTCACAAAACCTTGGTACTGTCTGTTCAGAAAGGAAAATGCCACTGCTTTTTAATAAGTATCACACACAGCACTTTGCATCTTTGAAGAGCTGTCCAAAAATCAACCAGCTGATCTTCACATCTTCACATCCTCATGGGCTGGTAAATATCTTCACCTCCAACATACAAAGGGAAAACACAAATGGATTTCAGAGCAACCTGGTCTAGAGGAAAGCACCCTTGCCCACAGCAGAGATGATCTTCAAAGGCCCCTTCCAGCCCAGGCTGTTCTATTATTTTGTGACAAACCATACACCAACCCTGCTGTTGTTTCAGTGGGGCCATAATGACACACGACAGCCTGGTCTTCAAATCTGTTGCAGCTCCACAAGGATCTCACCCCCCCCTGCTGAAAATCTGTTCAGAACCACACTTGGAGACTGCTGTCTCCATAGACAACAAAACCAGTTTGTCAATAAACTGCAAAATTACCGAAAAGCTCCAAGTCCATGGGAAAAAACAAGAAGTGGGTATTTTTCTCCTGGCTTAAAAGCAGCATTTGACTTTGCAGGACAGGTCACTGAACCTAAATAAAAATGGAAGTGTACATCATTATTACTGGAATGAGAGAAAGCATTTGTTCCTGTGGGAGAGATCTACAGCTGACCACTGGTATCAGAGCAATCACCTAAAGATAAGGTACCAAGACTCATCTTTAAAATAGAAGATAAATATGAATCTGATTCTGAAAATAATTTCTACTTGGCAAAAGATACTTCTCCTCCTCCCATCCACAGCCTGGCACAAAGTCTATATATCTCTTAAATCTTCATAGTCAGGCATCCAGGTCTTGCTGATATTCAGACCTTAGGAGCTCTCTGACTTTTATATCTTTGCACATTTCCTTGTGGGATTTAAATCACAACATACAGGTACAGCTGACCTAGAGCAAACAGCCCAGACACTCCTATCCACAGCAGGCAGGGACTGCCTGAGAGCTGGGGTCACATTCAGCAGCCTCACTACACAAACCCATCCCACAAAAACACACTTCTTTATTAAAAACTCTTCTTCAGCCCTGCAGCAGTAACACCCTGCTCATGGAGCATGGAGGCAGCAACAGACAAGGAATAAAACCAGAACAAGTCTTACCAACATAGTAATGGAAAAGCCTTTCTCCTACAACACGGTACATATTAAGGAAGTCAGAGAGTCCCTGATAGTATTCTTTGTCTGGAATCCATCGTGCTTCTTCGATATCTGTGGCATCATATGCTGGATAATACAGGCGCAAAAAGCTTCCCTGGGATTAGAAAAAATTAAAAAAAAAAAAAAAAAAAGAATATTGGTATTTATTCATATATGGCAGAGAAAATGGGAAAATGGAAGATTAAAACATTTATAGAAAAGGTTTCGGTTGCAAGAATGTAGTTAAAGAGAATTATGAGAATCTCATGAGAAAATTATTATCATATACAGAATTTGATGCCAATCCTATATCACAATCTTCCTGTGCCTACAATGAATTTAAAGTAACATGAGATACACATCATCACAGGTGGAGATACACATCACCTTCTCTAGGTTAGCTTAGGGTTTATTAGAAATGCTTCATTTAATTAAGTTAATTATTACAAACACTCACTACCTATTTGCTCGATCCAGCATCTTGCTGGATCTTTTCTTCCATTTTCTTCACTGGGAATGGTTTGATGATGTGTTTTGCTAAGTTTTGTAGGGCTGACTGTTAAAGGGGTGACTGAAGATGACCTCAGAGCTAGAGCATCTCTCCAAGCATGACAGGCTGAGAGAGCTGGGGGCCATTCAGCCTGGAGAAAATAAAGCTCTCTAATGTGCCTGTAGTGGTGCTGCCTAAACTGAGCAGAGGTTGTCAGCAAAGCTCTCGGGCAGCTGCACAGCAAGGGACAACAATACATTGCTCTTCCTCCTCATCAAGATGTTCACAAGTCTCTTGTGGTCCATCTTTCTAAACACAACTTTGTTAGCCTGTGTTTCATCTGACTCTGTTTCTTACCACCAGTTCAAATCTCTTACTGTCTTGCACTCCAGATATCCCAAGAAAGCACCCAAGCTTTCCACACTCAGAGGGACCTTCCATACCCCCTTGTCAGTCTTTTTCCTTCACAGACAGAAGCAATGTACCAATGCTCACCACAAGCAGACTTCCCAGCAGATGAACTGTGTGCAATTTGCATTTTTATTTCCTGGTTTGCAAGGGAATTTGCAACACCCCATTCAAATTGACTGTCTTGCTTCAGCTGTACTTTTGGTTTAGCAAGTTACAATCGGGGCCAAAATAAACATGAGCCTGATTTCTTGAACACTAATTTATCAGTTTACCAAAAGTTTGTTTAATGAAGCTTGTTTCTATTCACTTATCAAACTTAAATCAACCTTTGACACAGAGACCATTATGGAAAAACTTTCCTCCACATTGGTAGTGATATTAACTTGATCCCAGAACAGTCCCTGTGAACCTTCCCAATGACTAAGTGATTACTAGAAAGGGGAAGAGGTTCATTACTTATGCCTGAGAGAACTACAGTTGTTCATAAAGCTTATGTAAAAAAACCCACATGCAAAGAGAAACTCATCACTTCTCTGTGCTGATATAGAGTAAGCTCAGTAAAGGAAAACATATGAACCATTACAAACTGATCACAAGTTCCACTACATCGGGCTACTCTGCAGAGTAAAACCACAGTGTAAATGCAGGTGTATTCTCTCAAAGGCAAGAGGATTTGAAATGGAAGCTCACAAGGAAGCTCATTATTTGTCTGGTTACTCTCCCTAACAGTAAGTATTGTGGCTTCTCACTGTGATGACCTCTTGCCAAACTGATATCCTGTTCATCTTCAGAGAGATAAAATCTCAAGAAGACATCTCATCTTTTACCCAGCAGCTGAAACACTGCATAGGCTCATCTCCCAACCCTGCCAAATCCTGTTGGGATCTTTGCGATGAGAACAGAGAGACTGTGTGTGGAGTCTCCTCAGGAGCCCAGCGCAGGAGGGAGCAGTGGGGTGGGTGGGAAGAACCCCCTGGGTCCCAGGAGGACACAGTTTCTCTGCAGTATCTTGTGTAGGAGAGTCAGAAAGCCAAGGACATTAGAAGAGGGAGGAACTGGCCATGGGAAAGGCTTGCAGGTCACATCCATCTGGTAAACGCCCAGTACACATCCTACACCAGGATGGAGAGGATAGAAAGCTCAGCTGTGAGTGTCAGCATGGACCACAAAAGCAAGACCGTCTGCTTTAAAACTGCAGCCAGTTGTTTCACTAATACTGTGGCTTAAATCCAAAGGAGAAAGAGTCGAGAGCTTTACCTCAACTGCATTTTCTGTCATCAGGTCTGTACATCCAACCGAGTGTGGTCCCTTTCCTTCAGGGATCCTGTAAAACTTCTCAGTGCTGCTGGTGCTCCACATTTCCATTGGTGCCTTCACTGACAAACCTGGGGAAAAACACAAAGCAAATCAAGAGACCACCATGGCCTCTATGACCAGACCACCCACACTAAAAAAAATCCAGCACGCTGAAAATCTAGAATTAGGAAAATCAAGATTGAGCCAATACAGAAATCTGCTCGTGAGAAACAAAGAAATCCCGAATTGTCAATCTGACCTGTTCTACTGGGGATTTTCCTTGTTGTATCCTGAATCCCAAGGAGCAGACAGCACCGTGCACTTACAGAAAAGTGGGATGAAACCTTTGGCTGGTGAGGCCGCGGCGGCACTCGGGAGATCTGCGGCGCTACGAACCGCACAGAGAGAGGATTCTGCTGCTCCTCAAGGAAAACCGGCCTGTGCATCAAGGGGAGTGGGATGTCACGGAGAAACACAACGCCGCTGCCATTTTTCCAGCAGGAATGACGAATCCCGGGCTCGACCCCTGGCGAGACAAGGTCGGGCTGCCCGTGCCGGAGCGGGTATCGGGACGATGTGGCCGTACCTGGGGTGACCCCTCCGCGCCGGGCTGGCCCCGGCGATGCGCAGAGCGCGGGGGGAAGCAGCCGCATCCCGGGCTGGGCTCTATTTGCCGCCTTCTCCTTGGGGAAGGAGACACGGAGCCATCCTTCTCTCGGTACTCCGCTGCCCGGCCGGGCTCCCCCGGGGCGGGCCTGCCAATGAAGCACTCCCGGGGCGGGGCTCCCGGTGCGATGTCACGGCTGCTCCTCCCCGGAAAAACCGCGGGGCCGGCGGCCGCTCCGCCCCGGAAAGGTCCCTCTGAGGCAGCGGTGCGGCGCATCCCGGTCCCGCGAAGATGGTGCGGAAACTGAAGTACCACGAGCAGAAGCTGCTGCGGCAGCTGGACCTGGTGAACTGGGAGGCGTCGGGCGGGAACTTGGCGGAGGTGCGGGCGCTGCGGCGGTACCGAGTGGGCCGGCGGGAGGACTACGTGCAGTACAAGGCGCTGGCCCGGGCCGTGCGCAACCTGGCCCGGAAGCTCCGTGACCTGGGCCCGGCCAGCGCCGCCTTCCGCGCCCGCTGCGCCGCCGCGCTGCTGGAGAAGCTGCACGGGCTGGGGCTGGTGAAGAGCCGACAGTCGCTGGCCGTCTGCGAGAGCCTCTCGGCCGCCGCCTTCTGCCGCCGGCGCCTGCCCTGCCTGCTGGTGAAGCTGCGCATGGCGCAGAACCTGCGCCACGCCGTCACCTTCGTGGAGCAGGGGCACGTCCGCGTGGGACCCGAGGTGGTGACTGACCCCGCGCTCCTCGTGCCCCGCGCCGTCGAGGACTTCATCACCTGGGTGGACGCGTCACGCCTGCGGCAGAAGGTACTCGACTACAACCAGGAGCGCGACGACTTCGACCTGGCTGCCTAGGGCTGCTGCCCTGCCTCACAGGACACGCACACCGATAAGATCACGGCGGTGCCACCACGGGATATTCACACAGAAGGAAACTCTGCTTCCAGTGTCGTATTGACCTGCTCCTGGCTCCCTTTTGCAGCTAATGGTTCCATTCATCCATGCAGAGGAACTACCTTTACACATCCACTGCTTTGAGAATACATCCAGTGGCCCAGCTCCATCATCATCCCTGGCATTCCCAGCTTCACTGTCAGCCCAGCAGCTCAGCTCCATCACCATCCTCAACATGCCCACCTCCATCGTCATTCCTGGCATGCTGTCCTGGTTTAGGGCAAATTTTCCTTCTCCCCGACTTTGCTCTCAGATCTAGTTTTAAAGATGCAGAACTTATTTCTGGGCTAAAGAGACAGATGGGGATACCAGCATGATAAAGTCACCCCAGGACACACGCTCAGCTCCATCATCATCCCCAGCATGCCCAGCTCCCTCATCCTTAAAAGTGCATCTCCATCATCCTTACATCCCATTAAGCAAAAGTGCTTGGAAAAGTTTCTGCACAGTCGCAGGAGAGGATTTAGGTCAGACTTGAGTGCTTGGCAGCTTAATAGCAGCTGCTGGAAGGGGTTTTAAGCCAAGCCAAGTGGCTGTTTTAAGACTGAGTTTAGCTGCTTCGCTGCTTTTTTTCCAAGAGGTTGTCCTGGTTCCTCCTTCAGCTGTTGAATGCACATGAATCAGAGTCACTTCTGGAAGGGTTTTCCCTTGATATCAAGGAACAAGGAGGGAATGCGGGGATTTCTGAGGGTCAGCAGTAAACAAGAAAGGCCAAATACCGTGTTTCTGGAACTGTTAAAAGTTTTAGTCAAAAACGGAATTAAAAACAAAAAACTTTTTTGTCATGTGAAGTTAGAAAGGGAAGTTTGATGTTTTGAGTTGTGTCTTTCTTGTGTGGGGTTCCAGATGACCACTAGGCATCATATACGGACCAGGATCTAACTGGGGAGGTGTTGGAGCAAAAGCTGATCTAACCATAACTGCAGATTTGGGAGAACTTTTGCATTTAGCATATTAGCCAAGGGCCGTTGGGAACTTTGTTCTCTTTTGATAAAAAAAGCAGTAAGATAAAAATAAAACTGTTGGGTTTTTTTAGTTCATGAAGAAATGTGTGGACTGCTTTATGATATAATTTCTCTGAGTTTGTTCTGATTTTTAAGCCCTGTTTGCCACCTTTCAGAACTTTTTGTAATTTAAGTTTTTATGTAACTTACGTAAGTCTGGTTTTATTTTATTAGCTAGAAGGCTATTATTGAGTTGTAACATGTTTATCCTAGGAATGCTCTCTTTTCCTTACCCAGGGCTATGAAAGGATTTGGCAGTAGGTTTAGGAGCAGAGCTGTGACTGTCCATTCCAAAGCCAAAGAGCTGGAGTGCAAAGCTGTCCAAAGCTCTGGATGTGGATGCCTTAGTGTGGCTTTTTTGAACAGAAAAAGTGTTCCGGTGAGGTATGTTTTGGAGGTATTGCATGCCCACAATCTGTCACCAAATACTATGTCATGTTTTTATAAGGCAAACAGAATGTTTACATTTCTTCCCAATCTCATAAGCCAGCTGTATTAAGCAGAAGAATTACTAAAGCAATAATAGATATTAAGAAAAGGACACTAAACAGGTGGATAAACCGTTTGCCTACTACTGCTGTTTGTACTTGAATTTATTTCAGTAATCATAACCTCAACAACATATTAACCTTTTTCTTAGAGTGTGCATCTTGCTTATGGTAAGAAATGCAAATTGGAAAAAAGTTTCACACCTAAAGCTTTTTAAATACCTTCCCAGCTTCCCTTTCCTCTAGAACAATGCCATTACTTCTTGGGAAATTTAGAAGGTGCTTTATTCAGGTGCAGGTTAAAACAGTGCTTCTGCTGTGCTTTACTCTTTTGGGGAAATTTAATTGACAGCACAGTGACTGTGCAGGGCATTTTACTACTGAGATGCTAACTCCTGCTCTGCCCAGTGTGTCCAGCCCTTGGAGGAAGTGCAGAAAAGGAAATATCAAACATCCAGCCTGTCAGCGTCTGCAGTTTACATCATCAGCCCATTCCTTTTGTACGAAACAACTTTTTATCATTCATCTGTGCACCTTCAGCATCTGTAGCAGAAGCAAAATAACCCTGTAGACTGTTAAGCAGTGGAAATTCATTTCCCTAGAAATATGTGGGATAACAGCATCCATCACCCCTGCTTTCCTCCTGTGATACTGGAAATCAAATTCTTATGTTCTCTGAAGAATCAGGCTGTGTGTTTATATGTCTGTGTGTTTTAAGTCTGGAACTTCTTTACTGTGCTGGTTGTACAGTAGCTGAGACCTGAGATGAGTGTCCTGCTCCTCAATTTTTAGCAGCTGGCATACTCGCACATCCCTGACCAGAGCTGGGTTGGTTTCAAGTACAGTAAACAGGTAAAATGGAAGTTCCAGCAGCACAGCCACATTCCTGCTGGTGATTACAACCAGGGAAATGATTGCTTCCTCATGTTCCACAGGGCTTTTGCCTTTAGTTCCCGGGTTTGGGTTTGTTTTCCAGAGCTGACATGCTGTGGCTGCTGCTGGGTGCTTCCCACAGCAGTTCTGGAGCCAGGGATTGAAAGGGCACAGGAAGTAGCTCCGACAGCCTTTCCCAACACTTGGATAAACATGGAGGCTTTTGTTAAATTCCAAGGCTGATCCAATGTCAGTATAAATTGGCACAGCTTCCGTGGGCCTGTGTGAACTGGCACGAGGATACGATCCAACATTGCCCATTTTTGGGCCAGGTCCTTCAAACTCTTCCCTCCAGTGCTCTGGGGATTTGCAGCAGGAGAACTTAGGCATGTGAGAGTAACAGGATGGGGTCCTGGGTGTCACTGTGCTTCCTCCCTGTACCTTCTGAAGTGGGCTTGATGTTCCTCAGGTGCCCCAACATCTCCATGTGTCTTGTGGGAAGTTGCTGCTGCAGGACAGAGGATGGTGGTGCTGGTGATGGGGCAAACTCACACCATGCCTCACAAAAATTGGCCACTGCCACCTCCATATGTGCCTGTCCCAGGAGCTGGGAGGTGCAGGGGTACCAGCTTCTCCAGAAGGGGAGAACGGGGCTGCAAAAGCCATTGGCAAACAGCGAGCTGTTTCTAGGCAGGAGCTCTCACTTGGATAGTGGGCAGCAGGAAAGGAGGTTTTACCAGGGCCTTTGGTTTTAGGTTTGAGGGGGTTATTTTTTTTCTCTGTTTTTTTTTTTTTCCCTTTTATTTTTTCTCTTTTTTTTTTTTTTTTTTTTCTCCTGACCTTGGCTTTTCCTTTATTTGAAGGCTGCCAAAGCAGAGAAGCTGAGGCTGAGGAATGTGGGGGAGCTGAAGGAAGGAGTTCTTCACACTGACGCCTTTTGTACTGCAGTGTGTAAAAGGCCAAGGCTATCACTGAAATGCAAATGTGTGGCTTTTCACTGATCTAAGCTCCATTTTTTTTCCCAGTAAACAAGCATGCTGCAAGTTTTAAAGGCTGCTTCCATCCAACAGTTTGCTGTGGCTTAGTGCTGACCTCAGTCAATCACTGACATCACATCACCATGAGCCTTGGGGCTGAGGAAGGATGATACATCCCCTTCTCAAGATGGGAAATGGAGACTGAGAGAAACAAAGGTGGAATTGAGCAATTCCCACATTTTTGGGTGATGGTCCTATATTCCAGGCTAGGCCAGGGCCTCCTAGCCTTGCTGAAGGGCACTTCCCCATGCTCATCTCTGCAGCACTCCCCAGTAAGAAACCTCATAGCAGATGGAAGTGTCACTGTCCCCTTTTTGAGCTCTGAATAATGTTTTATATACATCCCCTGACAGATCTGACCCTGGAGATTGAACCAAAGAGCCATTTCTCATCACCAGGGCATGGGATCACCTTAGTCCCTATCCCAGAAGCCAAAACATTTCAATATTCACTGGGTCTGGGGGATTACTATCTTAAGAGTCATATCAACATTTATGTGAGAGCCCCAGCTTTTGTCCCTGCTTTTAAATACACCATTTTAGGCAGGGAAGCATCTTTTCTGACCCACTGCTTGCTGGTTTGGGCTTGCAGCAGAACTTTGTAGTGGGAAATCTGCCTGCTGGAAACCATCCCCTCTCACTTCTCTGCAAGCACAACAGTCTCTTCCTCCCTTGTATCAGCTGATTTTGAAGAGAGAAAGTATTTCACTCCCAGCAGGCAGAGAAAGGGGAGGCCATCCATTAATGAGAGATGGAAATCTGAGCATGTCCCATTCCTCCTGGAGCTGCTGTTAGGGGATCCCATATGTCCCCAGTAGGGTGTCACCACAGTTTGATCCCACATGTCCCCAGCAGTAAATCACCACAGTTTCTGGGCTGCTGTGAACACGTCAGTGGGGTTGCTGAGTGCAAGCCCAGGCAGCACCACCACCCCTGATCCCTACCCAGAAGAGCCACCACCTGCAGCTCCTGGAGAAGCTGGGATGGCTGTGTCACAGGGTAAAGTACAAGTGGGCTGTCCCAGAGGGTCCGTGTGGCTGACATGGCAGTCCTTGACTTGTCCCTTGTACCTGAGCTTGAAACACACCAGGGGAGCCACCACCTTCTCTCCGCACCAGCTCCAAGAGCAGCTGGGCGCAGGGTCCCATGCACATATGGGGATGCTGGGTTTCGAGAAGGTGAATGCCGTGCTGGAAGAGCACTCAAACCTCCTACACCTTGTCCCTCTCAGCTTCCGAGAAGACTATAGGTGGGAAAGGAACGCTGGAAGTCACCCAATCCAAACCCCTGCTCAAAGCAGGGCTCACATGGGGCTGCCTCAGGTCTGCATGTCTCAGTGCTGGACACCTGAAGCACAGTTTATTCGCCCTCGCTGTGAATTAGATTTTCCTCTTCCGTCTAGTCGGAGTTTTCCCGGCTGCAGCCTGGGACTGCTGCGTCCCATCCCCGCGCTGGACACAGCCGTGTCGGAAGGTGGGTTACATTTCCCTGCATGCTGTCCACACACGGACAGGCGAAGGGACATGTCCCCCGTTACCCAGAGTGAATCCCACCCTTCCGCAGGGACGCACAGGGATTTGGGGTCGGATAAGGGGCTGGAAGGAAGGAAGGAAGGAAGGAAGGAAGGAAGGAAGGAAGGAAGGAAGGAAGGAAGGAAGGAAGGAAGGAAGGAAGGAAGGAAGGAAGGAAGGAAGGAAGGAAGGAAGGAAGGAAGGAAGGAAGGAAGGAAGGAAGGAAGGAAGGAAGGAAGGAAGGAAGGAAGGAAGGAAGGAAGGAAGGAAGGAAGGAAGGAAGGAAGGAAGGAAGGAAGGAAGGAAGGAAGGAAGGAAGGAAGGAAGGAAGGAAGGAAGGAAGGAAGGAAGGAAGGAAGGAAGGAAGGAAGGAAGGAAGGAAGGAAGGAAGGAAGGAAGGAAGGAAGGAAGGAAGGAAGGAAGGAAGGAAGGAAGGAAGGAAGGAAGGAAGGAAGGAAGGAAGGAAGGAAGGAAGGAAGGAAGGAAGGAAGGAAGGAAGGAAGGAAGGAAGGAAGGAAGGAAGGAAGGAAGGAAGGAAGGAAGGAAGGAAGGAAGGAAGGAAGGAAGGAAGGAAGGAAGGAAGGAAGGAAGGAAGGAAGGAAGGAAGGAAGGAAGGAAGGAAGGAAGGAAGGAAGGAAGGAAGGAAGGAAGGAAGGAAGGAAGGAAGGAAGGAAGGAAGGAAGGAAGGAAGGAAGGAAGGAAGGAAGGAAGGAAGGAAGGAAGGAAGGAAGGAAGGAAGGAAGGAAGGAAGGAAGGAAGGAAGGAAGGAAGGAAGGAAGGAAGGAAGGAAGGAAGGAAGGAAGGAAGGAAGGAAGGAAGGAAGGAAGGAAGGAAGGAAGGAAGGAAGGAAGGAAGGAAGGAAGGAAGGAAGGAAGGAAGGAAGGAAGGAAGGAAGGAAGGAAGGAAGGAAGGAAGGAAGGAAGGAAGGAAGGAAGGAAGGAAGGAAGGAAGGAAGGAAGGAAGGAAGGAAGGAAGGAAGGAAGGAAGGAAGGAAGGAAGGAAAGAAGCCGAGGAGCGCGATCCCTCGAGGGCTGGGGACTGGGAGTGGGAGCAGTGAAGCTGCGTGAAGTGCTGCTCAGAAATTACTCAACTTAAAATTCCCCTCACGTCACCATTGCTCCTCCCGTGCTCCCCCCAGATCCTTTTTTTGCTCTTTGCAGGCCTTCACGTACCTGTCGTGCGGTGTCCTGGCTGCCCCCTGCTCCCGTCCCGCTGTGCAGAGGAGCAGGATGCCCCCGCTGGCCACCCACGGCCCTCCACAGCCGGGCGAGCAGCGGCGGCTCCCTCAGGAGGCCGCCTCTGCCGCAGGCACAACGACTGCCGGGCTCTCCCCGAAGGGGAGGGACCAAACTTTGCCTTTGTTTTCAGCTGAGACAATCTTTCTGGGAGAAATCTTCCCTGGGCCTGGAAAACAAGTTTCTGGCATGGAGCCATGCCCGACACAGCCTGCGCCACCCAGCGGAGCCCGCGGCCGCCGAGGTGCTGGGCCGTGCCGCGGTACGGCAGGGACAGGGTCGTGTGTGGGCTCCTTGTCTGTCAGGTCTGATCTCCCGGCTGGGGCTGGGTCAAGCAGCAGGAGCCCCACGAGGAAATTCCCCCGGATGATTGCAACACCCCGCGGAGGAGGTGCAATGCCTGTGGCCGGGTGAGCAGCGGGGGGATGGTGCTTTGGCTCAAGGTTGTGCTGTAAAAATACATATCTTTTCCTCTGTTCTTATGAGAAGGGGGTTAACCACAGTCTAGGGAGGCAGATCCCCCTCTTGGGTACGACATCTGGGGTGGCTGAAGGGGGATTTAGCACAAGTCCCTACTTGTGGGGCAGATCTGTGCTTACTCCGCTTTGCATAGTCCTGGCGTTTGCCCCCTCAGTAACGCTGAATTCAGGGAATTCACCTGAAAAACAGTAATAAAAGATTAATTTAGCACCAGTAATGAAAGATTAATTTTGTGAGAGATCAACAGCTGTGAAATGCCCCTATGAGTTTCGAGGCAGCAGGGGAGGAGGGGAGGTAGAATTTGGCTTGGTTTAAATTGCTTGGACTGTCCCCTTGGAGAGCTGCTGAGCTCCTGCCTTGGGATCAGCAGCTTCCCTTCCCTTTGGGTGTGGGTATGAGCTGAAGCTGGAAAAGAATAAGAAACTTGTATGAAAAGGTCCAAGTTTTTTTTTTTTCCTATACTTTTGTCCAGCCCTCATTTCAGTGATGGGCTGGATGCATTAAAGTTTGGCATTTTCAGGATAGATTTGGTGCTGTTGAAATGTGTTGGAGAACAAGTCAGAAGATCTCTTTTTAATCTAAAGGAACAGATTCTTTAAGGTTAGTGAGAGACAATGAGGAGGAGGAAGCAGTACACAGGTGGTTAGAGTAACAAAGATCTCATGATACTTCTTTGGCTGATTAGGGGCTCCAAAATTTAATTTTCTTTTTAATATATTCAGATTTTCCCAGATGTGCAGGAGTCAAACTCAGTAGAAGACAAATATGGGTCTTTCTTTTGCATCTTATCTACACACTCCCACCCAGGTGTGAAACAGGCTATGATTCTTAGTTTAAGACCATTTGTCCTTGCCCTATCATCTGCTTTTATAAGCTTAATTATTATTATCCCTTTTTATAATTTTTACCAAAGAACATAAGAGGATGCTTGCATAGATGTTTCAGTCACTGCAATAAAATGCTACCAGTAAGAGACCTGCAGCACTGGCAAGGGAGGAGCCAGTTCCCATGGTTAGTGAGCACAACAAACCCATGGCAAATGTTCAATGTGGCTTTAGCTACAAGTCCTTTATATAAAGGACTGCACTTTGCTGCAGATTTCTGTGTCTACAGACCAAAAGTCACCATCACTTTGTGATCACTGGTTTGAAGATATTTTTTTTTCCCTGTAATTCCTTTTCCCTTATTTTTGGAAAAATCTTGGTTTCTCACGGTGCCTGTCTCATTTTTAATCCAGGTGCTTCTTGACCTGTTAAAGCTGCTGAGAGGAGCCGATACATCAGTGAACACCCACGGAATGACCATCCCTCTGTTACCAGGTGCCTTCCTGCAGAGTGCAGCATGACAGAGCTGCACGAAGCCGTGGCTGTGGGTGACTATGACCTGGTGAAAAAGATTTTGAAGGCAGGGCGCTGCGACCCAAACCAGAAGGATGTTGACTGGCATGACAGGACCCCCCTGCACTGGGCTGCTGCCAAAGGTAAGGGCAGCCCCAGCTCTGCTACCTCTGTGAATGGACATCATAAAAGGTGATGCTGATCACCTGTGATTGTATCTAGGCTGGCAAAATCTCAGCTTGTATTTGGTAATTTTGTCCCTAATGAGCAAAAAAAGGTTAAATATCCATTTCAATGGGAACTTTGCCTACGAAATAGTTTATGGGACTGCTGTTGAAGTGATTTTTAGCTTTTTTTTTTCCATCACACAACAATTTGCAATTTACATGATGTGCACATAGGGAATGGCTGCTTTTCCCCCCTTACTTTTCTAAGAGATGAGTCCATGAGTTTATTTCTCATGTACACCTGTGGGAAAGAGCAGGAAATCAAACCCACTGTATTTACACCAGGTATTTATCAAACTCAATAGAACAAAATAATAACTGTGTTTTTACATTGCTTTTTATATCCCACCTGCTTGAATGAAGAATGCAGGACCAGAGCTGTTTGCAACTCCCATTTGGTCCTTCAGCTTCAGAAGGGTCTGGTAAACTCAAATATCCCTTTGCAGCCCAAAAAAGAGATGATGCAACAATAAATAATGTATAATTGTACATAGCGTAAAATGGGAAACTGGACCTCTACTTCTCTGTGCTACAGTATTTATTGGGATCTCATGTCATTACATCTGTCTTTGCTCAGAAATCAAGTGTGTGATTTCCTGATTTACATTTAAGACCATGTTTTCCTTTTGTCTTAATGGATTATTAGGCATTTAAACATCAGCAAAGGGGACTGAGCTACTTAACAAAAATGATGGTGAGAAGCTGACAGAGCCTAGATGTGATTTGGAATACTAGATGTGATTTGGAATAGTCTAGCTCAGTCAAGGCAGTGTGAAGTGGTGTAGAAATAACTTTTTTTTTCTTTCTTTAAGCAATTCCACTGGTTAGAAAAATGTGAAGGTGAATGAAAAAGCCGTAGTTTCTCTACCTGCTATCCAAAAACCCTTTGTTTTAGTAAAACTGTTCACAGATTTTCCCTTTCTTAATGTTTAAATTTTATTTTGCAATTGAACTAAAAACCAAAATGAAGCAATGCAATAGCCAATTGGTCAATGACTAATTGAGATGTGCTGTTCAGAAGTTAGAAAGCTTTTTAATTTGGTTGTTTTTGTTGTAAATTTCTTCTGGAAACAGTCTAGTTTGGGAGAAAATAACCAGCATTTTCTATTCAGTATCATTGATATGATCAAATAGTCACGTGGGTGAAATCTGCGTCTGAGGGAATGATGATCAGCTGTGTGTGACTGCCTTCTGCATCCTGAAGATATAAATTCTAAAGCATCTTCTCTCCTGGTTTTGCTGCGCGTTGCCAGGGCGGTCGGACCTGGTCAGGCTCCTGGTGGATCACGGTGCCCGGCACTGCCTGCGGAGCGATGTGGGCTGGACCGCGGCTCACTTCGCTGCCGAGGCGGGGAAGCTGCGGGTGCTCCGCGCCCTCCACTCCCTGCACGCTGCTATGGATGCCGCCGACCTCTTCGGAGACACTCCGCGGAGGCTCGCGGAGATCTACGGACACCGAGAGTGCTCCAAATTCTTGGAAAAGTGAGTCGTGGTGGCAGGTCCCGCTGCGGCTGCAGTGAAAATTAACCTCACTGCTCCACAGAGGACCAGAACACACACAGTGTGTTACTTATCTTCCCACCCAAAACCTGCTAAAGCCCTGACACACCAGCTGTAGTGGATGAGCAAACACGGGCCTGTCACGGGGAAGCTGTGAGAAGACATTCTTTTATTCCCCTGCCTCCTGCGGTTTCCCTTGGTATGTTTTCAAAATCGTTACCACTTCATGACATCATTGTTTTTGTAAGGATGTTGCAGAGCCGTTATTAAGCAACAGAAATGAAAGCAACAACTGACAAGTGTTAACCCCTTACAGTGGTGAATAGCAAATACACGGGTCGAGATGTTTAGGAACAGCCCTCAGCAGCTGTGTGTGTCTGTGTATGTATATATATTTATATGTATATCATTTGGCTTTTCTTATAGTAAAAAAAATAACCACCCTATTTTTTACATAATCACTGTAAATTAGACCACTTAATAGGATAGTCACATAGTACTTCCAAATTTTGGGAAAATCTGTGTTGTCTTAATTGCTTACAGTTAGCACTGTGGCAGCACCTGCCATAAGAAATATGCTTTTTAATGATTCCCAATTACCATTCCTGTTTTTCAGCTGTTGACTCAGCTCATGGGTATTTTCATCCTTGCAATGGTGTTTCCCTGGATCAGGATGCTTTATTGCAGAGGTTTGAGCTGTGTCCCTTCCTTCATCTCTCTAAATGAGTGGGACAGATCACCAGAGGCCAGCAAGTTTGTTCAGTGCAAGCCACAGTCCTAACACAGCTTTACTTAAAGACACTGCCTGTGAAAGATATATGTGCCAGACCCTGGAGTGCTGAGAGCTCCCAAAAGTGTTTTCTCCCTGGGTTTTTCTGTGACTTTACAGTCCCATCATCATTCTTCACTGGCATCTCTTTTACCACTTCCACATTCGCAAGACTGCTTTGGTACCATGTATATCCCATCTTTTTTTAAATAAGCATTTATCCAACTCAAAGTCTCCAGTTTGCCGGTGCAGCACATGAGCTACCAAGTTTGAAATCAGGCACAGTGACAGGCAAATATCTGAGGAGGCCAGTGCCTTACAAATGCCACTTTTCATTAATCCATATAAACTTTTCTATAAGTACTGCTCTCCTTCTGCTGTACTTCTTCAGCTTGGTTCCTGCTGAAATGCCCCATGCCCACCTTTTATCTTGACACATCTGAGTCCTTCCATAGGAAAAGACAACCAAACTGTGCAAAAATCCCCTGTACAGAGCCCAGAAAACTTTGTAGGGGAGGCACAAGCTCTGGTTTCCAAGCTCTGGCTGTTGGAAGCTGCTGATAGCTTTGCATTTTACCTGCCCACCCAACACAGAATCATAGAATGGTTGGAAGGGACCTTAAGCTCATCTCATTCCAACCCCTTACCATGGACAGGGACCCCTTCCACTAGATCAGATTGCTCAAAGCCCTTTCCAATGTGATGGAACTGAACACTGCCAGAATGGGACATCCAGACCATTTTAGAGCTAAAGTCTTTTTGGTTTTGGAACTGACATGCTGTAATCTCCCACTATTTGTCACTTTTCTTCCACACAGGTATATCAGCTCTTCTTACTCTCAGACCTTCAGTTTAAAGGCATTTAGGCAACCAGCAGCGGATAATGAAGCTTTGCAAATTAGATTTTTTTACTACCTAGCTAGTGTCTAGGTAGTAAAGCTCAGGTCTGCCAGACCTTTGAGAATGGGACATTGTCTTCCAGTAGAGATTCTCTTTATACTCTTCTCAGCTCTTGGCATATTTAGTTTCTATATCAGAACGGGTAAATATTACCTAACCTAGAGGGTGAAAGTCTGCAGACTTCTGCCCCTGGATGAATAATTTTGTAGTAATTACTTGCCTAGTCTATGCTGGTTTTTTGCACTAATCTCACCAGTAATTCCTGCCAAGTCTGTAGCATTTGCTGTGCCCTGGATGTGCTCCAGAGCCATGGGAGTGAGCTGACAGCAGGGGTAGGAGAATTGCCTGGATGATGCCGAAGGGCAATGCTTGTGGCAGGCAGAGGCGCCTGGGAGAATGATTGACAGGTTGGTTGACAGAATGATTGACATCCTGGTCTGAGACACCTTAGCAACAGCCTGTGGTGACTCAGGTCAGCTGATGGAGGGCTTTCTGAGATGAATGACTGATTTAAGGTGGAAAACTTGTCTTTCAGAACCACATGCTGGCCTGACTCACCCCACAGCTGCATGGCTCAGCATGGCTGGGAGATCTAATGACTAGGAAGATGCTTCAAATGTCCAGTCTAGAACATTTTATAATATGCACAAAGCCTGTACAATCACCTCATGGACATAACCCAGCCTGTGGGCAGCCAAGAGTTTATCACTGAGGCTCAGGAATACTTTTTAAAACCAGCCACTCTAATTTATGACCACAGTGAATGCTTTCACGCTCATACACTGGCCTCACATCCGCAAACTTGGAGTAAACTAGGAAGAATGGTTGTCGCTTGCAGTGTAATTTCGATTACTGTCTGCTCCTTTAGATGTTCAGAAGGTCCCAGAGGTGATGTCCAGGGTCAGGCAGTGCCAAAGGGTACAGGGCAGTACTGTGTGTGCTGCAGACAGGGAATTAAGAGTGTGCTTGCACAAAATGCTGCTCAGCACAGAGCAGCCCTGCCCTCCACTCAGCGGTGTGTGTGGGATATAAATATGAGGAACATTTTGTTACACACCATCCCTGTCAGTTTTGGATATTTGCCTGTCATGCAAAAAGAGAGGAAAGGCAATTTTTAAAACCAGCTGAGGATCTGCACCAACTTCAGGGTTGATGTGCATATCTATACAGGCCTATGAGCATTCAAATCCCTCCTGAATCCAAATTCAGCCCCCTCTACCACCACATGACCTTTGCATGCTGTTTGTTGGTCCCCAGGTGTTGCCAGCTGCCTGAACATCCTGCTTGCCTGGGCTGGGCCACTTAATTGTGCTGAGGACTGCATCCACGTGGAAATATTACATGTATCAACATGGAAATATTATTAACATGCAAATATTAGGAATATTCCACTGCTGAGTATCAGTGCCACTCACTGAGGTTTGCATGAACATGCAAAAGTTAGGAAACAGCTGCTTTCAAAACAGCTGCTTCTGAATAGCAAATGCATATTTTGCATTAGATTTAGCTTGCATGAGAAGGGCTTTACTCTTGATGCTATGAGACCTGCCAAGACTGGCACGGAAACCCTCAGCTGTGTCTGCTGCCAACCTCTCTGCAAAGTGCCAGCTGTGGAAACTGTACCAAAGGGTCCTGCTGTCTAAGACCAGGGCATATATATGCTCATGTATAAATAAACAAACAAACAAATAAATAAATAAATAAATGTTTATATTTAAAAGTTTATAGAAAAAGGTTTCTTGCCCTTGGGAGCAGACACTTAATAGAAGACAATAGGGTAGTTCAGTTGGAAGGGACCTACTGCTAGTCCTATGGCCTGACCACTTCAGGACTGACCAGAATTTAGAGCATCTTATGAAGGGCATTTTCCAAATGCCTCTTAAACACCAGCAGCCATGGATCATCAACCACCACTCTCAAACACAGGCTTTGTGGAGACCTTAGAGCACCTTTCAGTACCTGAAGAGAGCCTACAAGACAGCTGGAGAGGGACTTTGGACAAGGGCATGGACAAGGGGGAATGGCCTGGGTAGGAAGGATTAGGTGTATTAGGAATAAATTCTTGACTGTGAGGGTGGTGAGGCCCTGGCACAGGTTGCCCAGAGAAGCTGTGGCTGCCCCATCCCTGCAAGTGTTCAAGACCAAGCTGGACAGGGCTTGGAGCAACCAGGTCTAGGGGAAGGTGTCCCCATCCATGGCAGAAGGTATGGAATGAGATAATGTCTAAGGTCCCTTCCAACCCAAAGCATTCTGTGATTCTATGACATAAAAAGCCCATGTGACGAGATCCATCAATATGGAGCTGCTGGCTTTGCTCTGTGCTGTCAGTTAGAACAGCATTGCACTCATGTGACAGAAATGCTCTATTACAGAAAAAAAGGATTTTTCCTGATATTGGATGGTGTTTCTGACAGATTTCTGAATCCTGAGTGTCTACAAAATCAGAGCCCTGCAGGAGGAGGAAAGGGTTTGTCTTCTCTTGGGCAAGATTTACACATGGAATGCCCCCTGCTGGGGCCCAGGGGGCTCCCTGGGAGGGGAGGTTGGGCATGCTGGGCACACTGTGGTGTTTTCTCAGGTGTTGGTGGAATCGGGGTTTTGACCAGACCAAGACACAAGCCCTGACCCTGTAGATGGGCCCCTGTGAATAGAGATGTGTGTGTGATGTGCTCACTCTCCATTTCTCTCTCAGAGCAGAGATGGAGAGCAGGAACTACCGCAGGAAAGCTGCACTGAGAAAAATCCCCTTAGACCAGAGAGATGATGACTGGGAACTCAAGAAAGAAGAGCTTAAGAAAAATCCACCATGTTTTTGGGAGAAGTGTACGGCCTCTATTCTAAAGAAAAACGTGAAAAAAAAGGGGAAGCAGTAGTGTGCCCTGCCTGTTTGGTGCCTCTGAGTGCTTGTAATGCAGAGCAAAGGCACTGGCAGACCTCAGGTGGATCTGCAATGTGATATTTGGGTGAATGGAAGAAGCTGAAGGCTACAAGAGTGCATCCTTAGAGACAAATTGTAAACAATCTCCTTAAGAGCTAGAAGTGCTTCCGCCCCTATGTGTGTTTCTATGTATCTGATCTCAAAAATAAAAACAATTGAAGAATAAGTTTAAGTATACTAATACTCTAAATCACTGCAATGGCAGCAGTTACCCATATTGTTAGAGAAAAATTAGTCCTCATGCTACCTGATTCACAAAAGCATTTTGGACTGTGGTTCTGCTTGCTCGGCTGATGTCTGTGTGGCCTTTGCTTCTTTGCTTCTGTCACTGAGTCAACCAGGAGACTCCAGATGGACTTGCAGCCTCTGGTGATTCCTGTCTCTTTTCTTGGAAGTGGGATGTAGTTGCTTATTCTGGATGAAGCTGAGATATTAATGTTGAGCTTTCACTGGATACATGGGTCCAACAGCCTGAATCTTCTATTCCTGGCCCAGCAAAAGGGAAAATGTGATCCTTCCTTGCTGCTTTCAGACAGCTGTGACTGCCAAGGGTATTGTAGCTCTGCCTTTTTTTGAGCATTGCCCCCAGCCATTTTTATGTCTCTGCAAATAGGAATGGTGTGCAACTGGTCCTGAGCTCTGCTTCTGCTCATCAACGCTTTCCATGGCAAAAGCCTTTTTAACACTCACTTCTCAGTCATAAAATTTGGAATATGACCCAGAGCAGTTTTCCATACCATGCCAGCACTGGACAGCCACTCTCATTGACTTCTGACATCTCTCGTGTGTCAGCTTCCCTGGGCTGGGCACATCCTGCATCTGTCCCCATGGGCTGTGCAGGGTGGCTGTGCTGATGGACACCCTGTCCCCTCCAGTGCCAGCTGAGTGGGGCTGGTGCACAGGACAGGGATTCTGTGCTGGTGTCACATTCTCAGGGGTTTCAGGGGATGGGAGGAGGGACCCCTGTGTGGTTTGCTGGGGCTGTGATATTTTGTGTGGTAACATCTGCAAGGTGCTGGATTTTTCTGCTGAGTCTTGTGGTATGTGAGGTTGTGAGGGATGGATGTTGCACTGCATGTAGGGAATAAGATGGATCTTCCAGGGCTTTCCTGTGAAAGTGGTTGGGACTGTCAGGTTAAAGGTTGAAGTTCATAAGCCACAGCAGGGGAAGAAGGAAGCTGTGGCTGTTTCTGTCCTTTCAAGGTCTTTCAAAGGGGAGATGTGTCCGGAAGAGATGCTTAAGATGTGCCTCTGGACCTAAGCTGGTTGTAGAAGTGACCAGTTCAGGTACTGCTCTGTTGTGCATGTTTCACCTGCTGTGGTGGGTTGACCTTAGGGAGCAGCCAGATGTCCACCCAGCTGCTCCTTCACTGTCACCCATAAACGGGGTGGAAAATAGGATGGAAAAGCTGATGTATCGAGATAAAGACAGTGAAATCACTCGCCAGTTACTGTCACAGACAAAACAGACTTGATGTGCAGAAAATGAATTTATTTACCTACTGAAAGTACAGTAGGATGATGAGAAACAAACACAAACTAGAGCCCGCTGCCTCCACCACCCTTTCATCCGAGGCTCAACTTCACTCCTTCATCCCTAGCTCCTCCACCTCCTCCCCCACAGCAGCACAGGGGTAGGAAAATGAAAGTGCAGTCAGTTAATAGTGAGTTGTCTCCTCCACTCCCTTTTCATGCTGTTCCTGATCCAGAACAAAACCTGGGTGTTTCACTGAGTCAGAGTGCACTGGGAAAAGCCAATCTCATCACCAGGTCAGGCCAGGAGAGCAGTGACACAGAGCAGGCAATCCTGTCCTTGCAGGCAGTGGGTACAGAGGACACACAGGGCTGGAGTGGGAAGGGGCTCTGCACCCCCTGAGCTCCCCAGGGCCGTTCCTGCCTCGCTGTTTGTGGGTCAGTGACCACCCCTGGTGAGTGACAGGGATCAGTGTGTTCACACAGAGCTATCAGCCACTGCCAGGCAGTGATACAGCCCATAATACATCACACAGCACAGGGCCACAGCAGAAGGAAAGCTAAACCAAAAGAGAGATAAACCCTGCAGTTAATTTCAGTTGTTTCTATGAGAAGATGACAGCATTTGGTGGCCAGTTTGCAGTATTATTATTGCCCTTTTACAGTCAGCTTCTGTACCAGGTTTGTTACTGACAATAATTAAACTCAAAGAATGACCTACTTGAAATAATTGAAAATATATTATGTAAATCACATTAATTTAGTTTGTAGTATATGAATGATATATTCTTAATATCAGTGATGAGAACATTTGTATCATCTACAATGCTTGGAGAGTTGCATTAGAGATTAAACTACTTGTTTTCTATAATGAAATATTACCATTTTGTATGGGCTCCAGATTTTATTACAGTTCCTAACTCATGCAAACGTTGCACTTTACACTTCTTTCTAAGGGAAGAAACTTTAGTAGTGTCTTTTCTAATTTGGGATTGCTAAAAACCAGAATAAGGGAGTGAAGACCCGGAAAAGTGTACTCAAATACTACAATGAGAAATGTCATAAAATTTCCCTTCTTTGTGGCATAAACCATACTTAACACCAAACATACAAAGTTGATGCTGTACATCACTAAGAAGGCGAGAATAGATTTCATGGCTCTAATGTGGGCATCCATGCTGAGGTCCTTCATGGAGTTTGTCTGCATCTTGTGCTTGTGTCTCCAGAGAGAAAAGAGAAGGAAAACAGCAGAAAAGATGACTGTCATGAATGAAGCAGCATATTCAAAGCCAGCAAGAAAAAAAGAAGGGAAAAAACGTTTATCCATTTTGATAGTTGCTGTCCCAAAATTTCCTTGTCCAATGGAACTGCTGTTGTTGCAGTGTGGTTTATCAGCGACGTCATAGGCAATGATGCCGACGGCCAAAGCTAAAGTCCCTGACCCCAACAAGAGCAAGGGCACCATCCTGTCAATTTTTACTTTCAGATAGATGAAGGGCCTGTTCCTGAAATTGGCAATTTTTATACAATAAAAAACACAAAGACAGGCAGAAAACCATAAGTTACAATGATTAAAAAAGGCTTGAGAAAATACAGCTAGTTGAAGTATGGTGGGAACATAAAGGTAATTGGGATAAATAAATGAAAGAAATTTATATACCCATGCGATGCACAAATAGCAAAACCTGGAGCATCCCAGCAGCAGCAAGATCTTCTCATTAGAGTTCAGGGTTTTCTTTTTTACCCAGGCAATGCAAAGCACACAAACAAGGAAGGCATTTATCCACATGCCAGGAAACGCCTCCAGGGTGATGATGGCCACAGTTGTGGCCCCATATGAAGTGACATTGGATTGCTGTGAAGAGGGAGAAGCTTCCATGCTGCGAGCTGGGGAGCAGAGCTGTGCTGGCCAAGCGGGCTGTGGCAGCAGTGCCTGAGGCAGGTCAGTGGCTGCTGTTGGTGGAGTGTCCGGGATGGCAAGAGGAGCTTTATAGAGATGCTGCTGCTGCTGCTGCTGCTGCTGCTGCTGGGGGGGATTTTGGTGCTGCTGCTGTGGGCAGCAGGGCAGGTGCAGGGATGTAAATGTGCTGGGTATCCCCTTACCTGGGGCCAGTGTCACTCTTGACTATTTGAATGTTGGTTTTGGAGGGTGTGTTGGGTGACACAAACAGCGGAGACGTTTTTCTGTGGTGGAGAGTGTTGTGATTTTGAGACTGATCCCTGTTTGATCCATGTCAGGCTTCAGGATCTGGGTTCTTCTATTCCTTTGTCACCTACTATGTCCCATTTAATTTTTTATTGCATTCACTTTTAAATGTTATTTCCTTTGTTATTTTTTACATTTATGATGGGCAGAGTATTGCCTTGAGGGAATTTTTTATTTCCTGATAGTATCTGTTCTCTGCTTTCAGTTTTGATGTGAGTTTCCTCTTCTTTTGCTGAATGAATAGAAAACACTTTGTGGGGTTGTTGGGTTTTTCCCTTATTTGTTTGCTTGCTTGCTTGCTTCTTCTTTTCTCCACATCTTTGTGAATAGAAGTTATTTCTATCACAACTGTTGTGTAGTTGAACTGTCTGTGCTGGGACTGTGCAGGACCACACCATGGCTGAATTTTGGGCTCAGCTCTGCATGGAGAATCTGGCCCCATGAAAACAAAATATATAATATCATAGTCTCAAATACCATGTTTTCAATGCATGGAATGTGTGGATTGGCTCTTTAAAACACAGGGTCTGCTTTTGTTTCAAAGCCATCCCCTCCAGTGTCATTGGAGAAGGGGAGAGATTCACCAAGACTTTGTACCTACCACCCCCTGTGGAGAATGTGTGGTCTTGGGAAAAGGAAATATTGTAGTGATTAGGATGTTACTCTGGTTTAAAGGGTTGTTTCTCTCTTTTCATGAACAGGAGCAAATCTTTTTGAAGGTTATAATATGAAAAATGCATGCCTGTCACTGAGCAGGCAGTAAATTGTCCCTCTGAGCCAGAGCTGGTGAAAGAAATGAACAGTTGGATTCTGTTCAGTTGATGTTGGAGTTATTTAATATTTACATGACCTGCTGTGGATTATTAAACTTGGATACCTGCCAGACCCTCCACCTGGCCTCTTCTTCACTCTTGCTCTGCAACAGGTCAAGACGGAAAATAGAAGAAGGAAAAGCTCATGGGTTGAGATAAGGACAGGGAGATCACCCACCAGTTACTGCCATGGAGAAAACAGACTCACATTTCAAAAAAATAATTTAATTTATTGCTGTTTGAATATAGAGTAGGATGGTGAGGAACAAGCACAAAATTATGGCACAATCCCTTCCACCCTTCTTCATCACAGCTCAAAATTCATTCTTTCATTCCCAGCTTCTCCACCTCCTCCCCAACAAGGTGCAGTTGAATAGGGGTTGCAGTCAGTCCATAAAAAGTTTTCTTTTCCATTCCTTCCTCTTCACGCTCTTTCACCTGCTAGAATGTGGACCCCAGCTGTGGGCTGCAGTCCTTCAGGATCAGATGTCTCCAATATGGGTGCTCTTCAGACTGCAGTTCTTCAAGGTACAGCCACCCCACCCAGTGTTACAAGTGGTAATATTGCAAAAAACAGAGATACAGCAGAAAGAAATGTAAACCCAAACACAAATAAACCTGATGCTGAGTACAGTCATTTTTCAATCAACAAATGCCAAAGCGTTTGAGGAAGGTTTGCAGTACTCTTATTGCCCCTTTGCATCCAGCCCATGCACTGCATCTAAATGAATGTGTTGTTGACAAGAATTGAACTCTGAGAATTACCTGAATGAATTAGCTAAATCAACTGCTACCAATAATCTAAGTAATACTAACTTGATTCAAAGAATTTGAATGATTTATTCTTAACTTTGGTGGTAAAGAGAGAACATCTGTATCATCTACACTGCCCAGAGAGTTGCATTAGAGATAAATTGACTTTTGTCTTACAGTGAAATATCAAGATTTTGTGTGGGCTCCAGCATATGTTACAGTTTCTACCTTATGCAAAGCTTGCACTTCACACAGCATAGAACCCTTATCAGTGTCTTTTCCAGCTTAGGATTGCTGAAAATCAGAATAAGGGAATGAACACCTGGAAAAGCACACAGAAATAGTAAACTAAGAAATGCCACATAATTTTCTCCCTTTGTTGAATTAATTACTGACAGGATCAAAAATATAAAGTTAATACTATACATTATAAAAAAGGAGAGAATTGATTTCATTGCTTTGATGTGGGCATCCATGCTGAGGCTGTTCATGAAGTTTTTCTGCATCTTGCATTTGTGTCTCCAAAGGCAAAAGAGAAGAAGGGCAGAACAGATGACTGGTATGAAAGAAGTGACAAATCCAAAGCCATAGATAAAGAACGTCTGGAAAAAATTTTCAGCCATTTCGCCACTCACTTTTGAAAAATTTCCTTGCCTGGTGGAATTGCGGCTGTTACTGAGCTTTGTAACAGCCATGTCGTAGGCAATGATGCTGATAGCCAAGGCTGACAGCAATGATGCCAACAAAAGCCAGGGCACAATCCTGTCTGTTTTTACTTTCAGGTAGATGAACAACCTGTTCCTGAAATTGGCAATTTTTATACAATAAAAAACACAAAGACAGGCTGAAACCCATAAGTTGGAGCAAGTAAAAAAGCTTTGAAAAAATATAATGAGTTGAAATGTGGGTTGAACATAAAGATAATTGGGATAAGCTATTGAAAGGGACCAACATACCCATGTGATGCACAAATAGCAAAACCTGGAGCATCCCAGCAGCAGCAAGATCTTCTCATTAGAGTTCAAGGTTTTCTTTTTGACCCAGGCAATGCAAATCACACAAACAAGGAAGGCATTTATCCACATGCCAGCAAACGCCTCCAGAGTGATGATGGCCACAGTTGTGGCCCCATATGAAGTGACATTGGATTGCTGTGAAGAGGGAGAAGCTTCCATGCTGCGAGCTGGGGAGCAGAGCTGTGCTGGCCAAGGGGGCTGTGGCAGCAGTGCCTGAGGCAGGTCAGTGGCTGCTGTTGGTGGAGTGTCCGGGGTGGCAAGAGGAGCTTTATAGAGATGCTGCTGCTGCTGCTGCTGCTGCTGTGGGCAGCAGGGCAGGTGCAGGGATGTAAATGTGCTGGGTATCCCCTTACCTGAGGCCAGTGTCACTCTTGACTATTTGAATGTTGGTTTTGGAGGGTGTGTTGGGTGACACAAACAGCGGAGATGTTTTTCTGTGGTGGAGAGTGCTGTGATTTTGAGACTGATCCCTGTTTGATCCATGTCAGGCTTCAGGATCTGGGTTCTTCTATTCCTTTGTCACCTACTATGTCCCATTTAATGTCCCAGAGCATTGCCTTGAGAGAATTTTTCTTTCCTGATATTCCTGTTTTCTGCTTTATGCTTTGCTGCATCTTTCCTCTCTGGCTTTGCTGATAGAATAAAAACATAGTATAGGATAGGGCATTTCTTTCCTTATTTATCAATTTTCTTTCTTTCTTTCTTTCTTTCTTTCTTTCTTTCTTTCTTTCTTTCTTTCTTTCTTTTCTTTCTTTTCTTTTCTTTTCTTTTCTTTTCTTTTCTTTTCTTTTCTTTTCTTTTCTTTTCTTTCTCTTTTCCTTCTTTCTTCTTCTCATATGTTTGTGATACATATGGAAGTTACTTCTATTACAACAAGATTATGAATATGAACTGTCTGTGCTGAGACTGTGTACAGAGATATTAAATGAAAATTTTAATTCATTAAATTAAATTAAAGTAAATTGCAACACAATACCATGGTTGAGACCTGGCCTCAACTCTTTGTGGGGAATATTTCACCTTAGAAAAATAATGCTATAAACTCAGTCTCCAATACTGGATTTTCAAGTATGGATATATGGATCAGGTGCTTAAAACACATGTATTTTCTGCTGGTTCAAATACACCCCCTCCATTACATTTTGAGAAGGGGAAAGATTATCCAACACTTTGTATCTCCCACCCATGTGCATATTTTGGATGCCCTTGTGCAATTCAAATGACACAAGACTCCTGTTTTTATGCATCTGGATGGACACACAGCTTTACTGGGATCTGAGTCACAGATAATAAATTGGTACCATCTGTGCTTGTTCAGGCCAAGCCTCTTTCCTCTCCAGAATCTGTTTCTTTCTCCCTTTATGACATGGGGAATCCCAGATGATTAGCCTTAGTTAGTTAGCTATTTAGGTGAATGGTTACCTAGGTTCTGGCCCATTCCATTACAGCTGTGTATCAACTCTAATGCACAGTGTTTATGTCCTTAACAACTGGAGAGCAATGATCTGAGAAACAGTTCCCACAGAGGGAAATTTCCCATTGCCCCTGTCCCAGGTGACACCTGGGGAAATAAGATTTTTTGTTGTATGGCTTGCCTTAGATAAAGCCTGTTTTTTTTTCCAGATCTCCAGGTGGCTTATGTACAATTTTTATTGAGTTTTACTGCATTAATGGCTGTGTTACTGCTGGCCAGCCCAAACAGTGCAGCTCTGCCACAGCAGATGTTCCCAATGTGCCCCAGTGATAACCCAGATGCTGAGGAGTAGCAGATTGAACTGGTATCAGTGAATCTGGCTGAGATCTTCAGATCACAAAGTCAGGAAATGCTAATCTCAAGAACATGCATGCTGATCTCCTGCACCCTTCCTGCCTTATGTCTTCTTAACAGTCGCAGCTCAGTACAAGCAGGGAGGAAATGCAGATATTTTCAGAGTAAAATAGTTCAGAGCATCCTCCTTTCTGGTTTTCATCTATTTTTGGCACTATTTTAAATTCACAAAAATAAAAAATGTATATAAACCTGACATGGTGCAGCAGCGCATCTGTGTCAAACCTCTGACTTTGCTCCACGCTCTCAGCCAGGGCAGCATTGCACTGATGGGACAGAGCTGCTGTATAAAAAAAAAGAAAAAAAAAAGGATTTTTCCTGATATTGGATGGTCTTGTGGAGAGAGCTCTGTAAACCCTGAGTGCCTACAAAATCAGAGCCCAGCAGGAGGAGGAAAGGGTTTGTCTTCTCTCAGGCAAGATTTATACATGGAATGCCCATGTCTGGATCCAGGCAGTGCTGGGGCCCAGGGGGCTCCCTGGGAGGGGAGGTTGGGCACGCTGGGCACACTGTGGTGTTTTCTCAAGTGTTGGTGGAATCAGGGTTTCGACCAGACTGAGACACAAGCCCTGACCCTGTAGATGGGCCCCTGTGAGTGCAGCTGTGTCTCTGCTGGACTGTGCCGTACAGGTGGAGAGCAGGAACTGCCACAGGAAAGTCCCAGTAAGAGGAATCCCCCTTAGACCAGAGAGATGAAGACTGGGAACTCTAAAAAGAAGAGCTTGAGAGAAACCTGCCATGTTTTCTGGAGAACTGCACAACCTCTGCTCAAAAGAAAAATGGAACTAAAAAGGGGAAGCAGTAGTGTGTTGTGTCTCTTTGGTAGACTGTGATGGTGCCTCTCTTTTTTTGGTAGTGGGGTTAGGGTGGTGCTTCCCCCTCCCCTTTTCAGGCTGTGATCTGAGAAATGCTTGTTAGGCGTTGGCCTTGATGAGCAGCACCTGGGCCCAGCTCCTTTTGAACTTACCAGAACTATTGTCTGCTCCCAGGAAATGCTGCTGTCTAATGAGATCCTGGGTTTTTTAATGAACAGCCTATGAAATCACTTTTTTTTGCCTGAATGACATAACATCCTGGTTCTCATACTTTTAAAGAAAGAGTGTCGAACTGAAGTGCAGCCGGGATGAAACATTGCTATGACTAAAGCCCACTTCCTTGCAGCCCTATAAACAAAAATGAGGGTCCAAAATTAGTCCCTTTGAGCTCTCCTGGACCCTAGTGTGCTGTGACCAGTGGGGCCTCACATAGCTGGGAACTCTCAAGTTTGCTGTACTCAGAGAAACCCCGAACAATAACTGATCCTGGGCCGATCCCCACACTCCTCGAGGCTTAACCCTTGGCCTGATGAGGAGATGTAAAGACATCCAAAGTGAATATTTCACTGCCTTTGAGGGGAATTTTTCACACATACCTTGCACTGACTCTGCAAGTCTGTGTGCATACACATGTGAATAAGCTTTGATAAATATGGGAGACATGCTGCTCTCTTAGATGTTTAAGTATCGTAGATATTTATGTAAGTTAGGCCTGTAAATAAGTTTAACATAAGCTAAAAGCTAAGTTAAATGCTGTTAAGTGTTATTCCTTTGCTAAATTGTTAAATTTAAGATGAAAATAAAGTACTTTTGAGTGCTGTTAAGCTTTGAGGCCGTATTCCTTTTTATCTTTGCCTTTTCTATCATTTTGTTGCACATACCGAAATGTTGCCACAGGTCCCCAGCCAGGTAATAATTAGCACTGACTCCATGATTGCAGAAGGCTGATCAATTGCTTTATTATATCCTCCTATACTATATTATACTACATTTATTAAGAAATTCAGTAACCCTTCCAGCCAGTCTGATACAGCTTTGACCTAATTGGTCAATCCATCCAAACACCATCCAGTGTCCAATTAAGAAATCACCCTTTGGTAAACAAATCTCCATGACACATTCCACATGCACACAACAGCAGGTGCAACAAGTGGAGACAAGAATTGTTTCTCATTCTTTTCTCTGATCTTCTCACAGCCTTCCCCAGGAAAATGACTGGGAAAGTCTGTGCCTGCTCTCTGTGGCCAGAGAGCTGCTGCCACACCAACACACACACACACACACACACACACACACACACACACACACACACACAGAGATAGTCCTCAGTTCATTTCTGTTTTGATTTATGGGATTTTTTTTTCCTGTTTTTTTACCCTTGGTGTGCCTTAACTATGTAGTAAGTGGTAGAGTGAATCTTGCCAACAAATTTCATCATGTTCTTGCTTCTTATTAAATCTGGTTTTTACCCAGATACCCATGCCAGAGATTTTTGAAGCGATCTCAAACACTCATTTGTAACAGGCCTGTAGTTGCTTCTTCTGGCTGAAGGTGAGACATTGATGTTGGGCTTTCTCAGGACACATGGGTTGAACAGGCTGTAACTCCCATTCCTGGCCCAGCAAAAGGGAACAGGTGCTCATCACTTCTTTCATGTCTCTGTGACTTCCAAGAATGTCGGAGCACTGCCTTGTTTTTAGCAGTGCCTCCAGTCCCTTTTATGTCTCTCCTGAGGGAATGTTGTGTCTAGAAGATCCTGGGCTTTAGCTCCTCCCTTGTCTGAGAGAGGCCTCAGATATTTGGTTGCCACCCCTGGCAGATACTTTCCTCCTGGGAGAACAGGAAGCCAAACAAACCCTGCCAAGAATGGGTGGAAAATGCACCACTGGCACCAGGCATAGGATAAGATGTCCCTCTGTGCCCAAGCTAGTGACAGAAATGAACAAACCAGATTCTGCTCTGTTCATGCTGGAATTATTCCATGTTCAGAGAATGTGCTGGGGTTTGTTGAGCTTGGGCGCGTGCCAAGCCCCCACCCAGCTGCTCCTTTATTCTTGTTCTGCAATAGGCCAGGGGGAGAATAGAAGGTGTTACTCTCATGGAGAAAACAGACTCGAGTTGAGAAAAATGAATTTAGTTTATTGGCTATTGATAATAGAGTAGCATAATGAGCAACAAACACAAAACTAGAACCCTTTGCCTTCCCCTCTTCATCTTCACAAATCAAAATTTGCTCTTTCATTCCTGGCTTCTCCACCTCCTCTGCCACAGTGGCATGGGGGGACGGGGAATGAGGGTTGCAGTCAGTCCATAAAAAGTATTCCACACCTGCGTCCTCACTTTCTTCCATGCTCAAGTGTGGATCCCATCTGTGGGCTGCAGTCCTTCAAGATCAGACAGCTCTGACATGGGGTCGCCATAGGATGCAGTCTTTCAAGTTGCACCCACCCCACCCAGTGTTACAAGTAGTAATATTGCAAAAAACAGAGATGCAACAGAAAGAAATGTAAACCCAAACACAAATAAACCTGATGCTGAGTACAGTCATTTTTCAATCAACAAATGCCAAAGCGTTTGAGGAAGGTTTGCAGTACTCTTATTGCCCCTTTGCATCCAGCCCATGCACTGCATCTAAATGAATGTGTTGTTGACAAGAATTGAACTCTGAGAATTACCTGAATGAATTAGCTAAATCAACTGCTACCAATAATCTAAGTAATACTGATTTGATTCAAAGAATTTGAATGATTTATTCTTAACTTTGGTGGTAAAGAGAGAATACTGTATCATCTACACTGCCTAGAGAGTTGCATTAGAGATAAATTGACTTTTGTTTTACAGTGAAATATCAAGATTTTGTGTGGGCTCCAGCATATGTTACAGTTTCTACCTTATGCAAAACTTGTACTTGACACAGGATAGAATCCTTATCAGTGTCTTTTCCAGCTTAGGATTGCTGAAAATCAGAATAAGGGAATGAACACATGGAAAAGCATACAGAAATGTAAAAATAAGAAAAGCCACATGATTTTCTTTCTTCCTTGCATAAATCAGTGTCAAAATAAAAATTATAAAGTTGATGCTGTACATCACTAAGAAGGAGAGAATTGATTTCATTGCTTTGATGTGGGCATCCATGCTGAGGTATTTCATGGAGTTTGTCTGCATCTTGCGCTTGTGTCTCCAGAGAGAAAAGAGAAGGAAAACAGCAAAAAAGACAACTGCTGTTAATGAAGTGGAAAACACAAATCCTATGACAAAAAATAGGCTGTAAATATTCATCCACTCTGATAATGTGTTTCAGATAATATCGTTCACTGCTGTAATTGTGATTGCTACACTGTGTTTCATTAGAGATGTGGTAGACATGAATGCTGAAAATAAAGGCCAAAAGCACAGATTCAACATGAGCCATGGCACAATCTTGTCAATTTTTACTTCCAGGTAGATGAAGAACCTGTTCCTGAAATTGGCAATTTTTATACAATAAAAAACATGCAAAGACAGGCTAAAACCCATATGTTTGAACAATAAAAAAGGTTTGAAAACCTGCAAGAGATTCAAGTAGGAGAGGAACACAAAAGTGATTGGGATGTATTATTAAAAGAAAATAATATACCCATGAGATGCATAAATACCAAAACCTGCAACATCCCAGTAGCAGCAAGATCTTCTCATTAGAGTTCAGGATTTTCTTTTTGACCCAGCCAATGCAAAGCACAGAAACAAGGAAAGCATTGATCCACATGCCAGCAAATGCCTGGATGGTGATTGTCTTAGGTGCAAGATGTGGCTGGGGGTTTGTATTCTATTGTCATCTGTTAAAGGTGGGACAGTTTTCTTCTGTTAATTGGGCCATCTGTTAAAACCAAGTGGGCCAGTTTTCTTTATTTCTTCCAAGACCAATCCTCCCTCAGGGGAAATATCTTCTGTTCATGGGCCAGCGAGTGTCACTGCATGACTGATAATATTACATCATCCCACTGGGAGATGTTCTATCCAGGGGGAGGAGCCAAGCATTCCTACCTGGATATAATCTGACACTTGCAACACCACAGCAGCCTTTTCCCACTGGATTCCCAGAGGAGCAGCTTTCTTCTCCACTGGATTCCCAGAGGAAGACCAGGCCCATCTACACCACCACTGCACCTTCAGAGGAAAACTCAACAGGATCACTGCTTCAACAGAACCACAGCTGTCACTGCAGGAGGGCTGCAGCCACCTTTAATGGGACTGCTGCCACCACCCTGACCCACAAGGTGTCAGGTCGTGTTCTGACTCTCTGAGTAGTTTTTTTTTTTTTTTTTGTACCATTCCATTTGTATTTTTAATTTTTCTAGTAGAGAACTGTTATTCCCATTCTCATATCTTTGCCTGAGAGCCCCTTAATTTCAAAATTATAATAATTCAGAGGGAGGGGGTTTACATTTTCCATTTGAAGGTAGGCTCCTGCCTTCCTTAGCAGACTCCTGTCTTTTCAAACCAAGATAGTGATGATGGCCACAGTTGTGGCCCCATATGAAGTGACATTGGATTGCTGTGAAGAGGGAGAAGCTTCCATGCTGCGAGCTGGGGAGCAGAGCTGTGCTGGCCAAGCGGGCTGTGGCAGCAGTGCCTGAGGCAGGTCAGTGGCTGCTGTTGGTGGAGTGTCAGGGGTGGCAAGAGGAGCTTTATAGAGATGCTGCTGCTGCTGCTGCTGCTGCTGCTGCTGCTGGGGGGGATTTTGGTGCTGCTGCTGTGGGCAGCAGGGCAGGTGCAGGGATGTAAATGTGCTGGGTATCCCCTTACCTGGGGCCAGTGTCACTCTTGACTATTTGAATGTTGGTTTTGGAGGGTGTGTTGGGTGACACAAACAGCGGAGACGTTTTTCTGCAGTGGAGAGTGCTGTGATTTTGAGACTGATCCCTGTCAGAAAGACCAAGCCTTTCCCTTGCCTCCTGTCAATGAGGTGGCATAGAATCACCCCTGAGTGCTGGCCCTGCCCTTTCCTGGCTACTGTATCTTCTGAACTGAACCCTCTCCTGAACATCTGTATCATCTACCTGGAGATGATAAAAAAATTAACAAAAAAATTAACCCTGGCAAAAATGAACCCTGTCCTGGTCAGAACCGGGACAAAATTATACAATAGCAGGGTCGCACCGTGGCTGTGGCTTGGAATCAGCTCTGTGTGAGCAATCTGGTACCTTAAAGAAAGTAAAGGTCTATATAAATCAGAATCTCTAGCGCTGGGTTCTCAGATCAAGAAAATATGGTTCCGGTGCTCAAAAGACAGGAGTCTGGTTTTTGTTCAAATCCATGTCCTCTGGCACCCTCAAGAATGGGAAAGACTCTCCAGGACATTGTATCTACCAGATTATGTGAATTTTTTGGATGCCCTCGTGCATCTCAAAATGCATCAGAGTGCTGATTTTATGCATATGGAGGGACACACAGCTGTATTGTGATCTGAGAGACATTGCACAGAGACTGCATTGCTTCCATCTGAGCTTGGTTTAGGCTGAACATCTTCCCTCTCCAGAATCCTTCTTTATTATAAGAAATCCCAGAGGATTAGCCTTGGTTAGGTAACTGATTAGGCTATTGGTTGCCCAGTTTCTTCTGAGCAAATCTATTCCATCCATAACTGGACTTCAATGCCCAGAAGGCCACAATTGTTTCAGGATACAATCCTGGAAAACAAAGTGAAATCTCCTCAGGGCAGGTGTTATGAACTTGTTATGGAAATATTAATTCAACTCCATATCTTTCTTAGCTCCAGAAGGTGGATTGGCATGTTATAAAGTGGCATTAATTATTTGTTTCCTTGTTTCTGGGCTGTTGCTATTTAAGGAGAGTTGGGTAGTTTGGTGAGGCAGCCTGATAGAATGTATGGCCTTTGGAAAAAGAGATACTGCAGTGGTTGAGAGGTTGCTCTGGCCTAAATGGTTGTATCTCTCAGTTCAGAAGCAGGAAGGAAGCTTTTTGAAGGTGAGATGAGAAATGCACACCTGGCACTGGGCATGAGGTAAAACAACCGTCTGAGCCTGAGCTGGTAAAATAAATGACCAGTTCAGGTTCTGCTCTGCTGTTCTGTTCATGCTGGTGTGAAGGAAACTTTCCTGTCTCACCACCCAGGAGACCCTCTGACAGTCACACCCCACCACCAGAGACTGTCACTGCGGGTACCAAAGCCCCTTCACCGTGGGCAGCTGCCCCACTCCACTCCCTACACACACCACACTCAGAGCCAGACCAGGTTTCCTCACCAGCTTGGCACTGGGTTTCCCATAGTGGAGTCTCAGGCTTCCGGATCTTTAAAGCACTTTAATCATGGCACAGTAACACAGAAGCAGCTCAATCTGGGTGCCTCTGAGGAGGTAACCCAAACCATTGGATCCCTGGGATTTTGTGTCCTTCCTGTCCATGCACGTGATGATTGGAGTGTCTTAAGTGTCCAGTCACCTGGCTGGTGCCACAGGTCCCTGTGCCCTTTGCTGTGCAAGGCTTGGCACCATGCTTGGGCCTCCAGCACTTCCCCACAACCTGCAGCTCCCATTGCAGCTGCTCCCTGAGCTGGCTGCACTGAATGTATTCCTCCACACTGGAACTATTTCACATTTGCAGGCCCTGTCATGGTGAGTTGACCTTGGGCAGCTCTCAGAGCCCCACTCAGTCACTCCTTCACTCTCACTCTGAAATAGGACAGGGGTGGCAAATAAGACGGAACTGCTCATGAGTCAAGATAAAGACAGGGGAATCACTCACCAATTGTTCTCACAGACAAAACAGACTCGACACAGGGAAAATCAGTTTAATTTATGGTCTATTGAAAATAGACTAAGATGATGTAGAACATGCATTAAACTAGAATATTTTATCTTCACCCCCCAGTAATCTCAGGATCAATTTAACTCATTCAGAGATTCTCTACCACCTCCTCTCCTCAGGAGGACAGGGAATGGGTGCTGTAGTCAATTCATAAAAAGTTCTCTGCTTCAGTCTTCTGCTCCAGCCTGGCTCCCCCCCATGGTCTGCAGTCCTTCAGGACTTCTCCTTTCCCAGAGGAGCCACAACGGTTGCTGATGAGATGAGCGGTGTCCCGTGGTGGGTCCATTGGAGTGCCTGGAATTGGCATTTCCCAGCATGGAATCTCACCAGATTGAGACCCCACAGGCCCCCAGCTGCAGCTCCTGGCCCAGGCACCCCATACATCTGCCTGTGGGTCACTGCAAGATAAAGCTGTGGCTTCATTCCACGCTGAACCTTGCACAAAACCCACCTTCCTGGGGCTGTAACTGAGGCAGAGTGCACTGGGAAAAGCCAATCTCATCACCAGGTCAGGCCAGGAGAGCAGTGACACAGAGCAGGCAATCCTGTCCTTGCAGGCAGTGGGCACAGAGGACACACAGGGCTGGAGTGGGAAGGGGCTCTGCACCCCCTGAGCTCCCCAGGGCCGTTCCTGCCTCGCTGTTTGTGGGTCAGTGACCACCCCTGGTGAGTGACAGGGGTCAGTGTGTTCACACAGGGCTATCAGCCACTGCCAGACAGTGATACAGCCCATAATACATCACACAGCACAGGGCCACAGCAGAAGGAAAGCTAAACCAAAATAGATAAAGTTGTTGTTTCATTCAGTCAATTCAATCAGTGAAAATCAAAATGTTTGAGGCAGGTTTGCAGTATGATTATTGTCCTTTTGCATCCAGTGCCTGTACAAGGTCTAAATGACTTTGCTACTGAGAATAATTTAACTCCAAGAGCTGTTTTAATTAAATGCAAATATAAATTCATTTGCCTCATAATAATATTAGTTTTAAGAATTTGAAATGTATATTCTTAACATCTAAGCTGAACTTCTCTACAATCTATACTGCCTGGAGAGCTGCAATGAAAATTAATTGACCTTATTTTCTCTAAAGATATTTTGCATGAGCTCCAGCATTTTTTCCAGTTTCTACCTTATGCAAAGCTTGCACTTCACACAGGAGAGAATCTTGATCAGTGTCTTTTCCAGCTTAGGATTGCTGAAAATCAGAATAAGAGAATGAACACCTGGATAAGCATATTGAATTAAGTCACCAAGAAATATCACATGATTTTGGTGCTTAAGTGAATAAATTAGAGTCAGGATCAAAAACATAAAGTTGATGCTGTACATCACTAAGAAAGAGAGAATAGATTTCATGGCTCTGGTGTGGGCATCCTTGCTGAGGTCCTTCATGGAGTTTGTCTGCATGTTGTGCTTGTGTCTCCAGAGAGAAAAGAGAAGGAAAACAGCAGAAAAGATGACTGCCATGAATGCAGTGGTATGTAAAAAGCCAGTGAGAAAATAAATAGGGAAAAAATGTTCCTCTATTCCATTAGTTGCTTTCCAAAGTCTTTCTTGGCAGGTAAAATTGAAGGTTTTACAGACAACTTTATCAATAGTGTTGTAGACAAGAATTCCAATAATCAGAGAGAAGATCACGGACCCCAACAGAAGCCATGGCACACTCTTGTCAATTTTTACTTTCAGGTAGATGAAGAACCTGTTCCTGAAATTGGCAATTTTTATACAATAAAAAACACAAAGACAGGCAGAAAACCACAAGTTGGAACTATTAAAAAAGCTGTAAGAACCTTGAAGGAGTTGAAGTATGGGATAAACCAGAAGGCAATAGGGGAAAACATTTGAGAGAAAGGCATATATCCATGAGAAGCACAAACAGCAAAACCTAGAGCATCCCAGCAGCAGCAAGATCTTCTCATTAGAGTTCAGGGTTTTCTTTTTGACTCCGGCAACACAAAGCACACAGATGATGAAAGCATTTATCCACATGCCAGCAAACACCTCCAGGGTGATGATGGCCACAGTTGTGGCCCCATATGAAGTGACATTGGATTGCTGTGAAGAGGGAGAAGCTTCCATGCTGCGAGCTGGGGAGCAGAGCTGTGCTGGCCAAGGGGGCTGTGGCAGCAGTGCCTGAGGCAGGTCAGTGGCTGCTGTTGGTGGAGTGTCCGGGGTGGCAAGAGGAGCTTTATAGAGATGCTGCTGCTGCTGCTGCTGCTGCTGCTGCTGCTGGGGGGGGGAATTTTGGTGCTGCTGCTGTGGGCAGCAGGGCAGGTGCAGGGATGTAAATGTGCTGGGTATCCCCTTACCCGAGGCCAGTGTCACTCTTGACTATTTGAATGTTGGTTTTGGAGGGTGTGTTGGGTGACACAAACAGCGGAGATGTGTTTCTGCAGTGGAGAGTGTTGTGATTTTGAGACTGATCCCTGTTTGATCCATGTCAGGCTTCAGGATCTGGGTTCTTCTGTCCCTTCTTTACCTATGATGATCATGCAGAGCCCTGGCTGTGTTCAGCAGGTCAGGGGACTCACTGTCCTTCTTAGTCTGAGAGTCTGGGTGCTGCAACGTTCAACCTAGTTGCTGGAAAAGTGGAGTTTATTTTGATCCTTCACAGGCATTGAAATCCATGTTTGTTTTACCAATGGCATTCCATTAAGAGTAAGTGAAGGGCCACATAGTGGTGGCAGGTGATGGGAGACTCATAAAGTAAAGCTGGAATTTTTACAGGTTTAATTTGGAGCATATGGAGGAAAAGGATAAAAATCAGTACAATTCCCTGTGCCAGGATTCCAATCTCCTCTGCTGGGAAAGTGAAGGCTTTTAAAGATGGCACCATGCTGGATTTCCCCCACACTGCAGTGCCCTAAAGCTTCCAAATGAATTTAGACCATGAAAGCTGCGAGGTTTCTAGCAGGCAAGTTGTGTTAAGCTCTGTAGGGCATGGACTGCCCATGCATTTTGTGTTAGTGCAGGAGCTGTCACATTTGGCTTTGCACATCAGGACCACAGTAACCAAGGAGATCTCATCGGATGCTCTGGTGGAACCAGGAAAAATGAAACCCCAACAAAGAGATCTATGGCTACAGGAAAGAAACCACCAGCATTTTCTCTCTTCCAAATGATGATGGCCATGTTTTCTGTGGGATATAAGTGCCAACAGTATGTTACATGAATATTCTGATCACATCCTCCTAATTGCATTATTTTTGTCAATCATAAAGTCTTGGAATGTGACCCAGAGCAGTTTTCCATACCATGCCAGCACTGGACAGCCACTCTCATTGACTTCTGACATCTCTCCTGTATCAGCTTCCCTGGGCTGGGCACATCCTGCATCTGTCCCCATGGGCTGTGCAGGGTGGCTGTGCTGATGGACACCCTGTCCCCTCCAGTGCCAGCTGAGTGGGGCTGGTGCACAGGACAGGGATTCTGTGCTGGTGTCACATTCTCAGGGGTTTCAGGGGATGGGAGGAGGGACCCCTGTGTGGTTTGCTGGGGCTGTGATATTTTGTGTGGTAACATCTGCAAGGTGCTGGATTTTTCTGCTGAGTCTTGTGGTATGTGAGGTTGTGAGGGATGGATGTTGCACTGCATGTAGGGAATAAGATGGATCTTCCAGGGCTTTCCTGTGAAAGTGGTTGGGACTGGTTAAAGGTTGAAGTGCATGAGCAGCAGCAGAGGAAGAAAGGAGGTGTGGCTGTTCCTGTCAAGGCCTTTCATAGGGGAGATGTGTCCAGCAGAGATGCTTATGATCTGCCTCTGGACCTGAGCTGATGACAGAATTGACCAATTCAGGTTCTGTTTTATATATGCTGGCACTGTTTCATGTTTCACCTGCTGTAATGTGTTGACCTCAGGCAGCTGCCAGAACTCCACCCATCTCTTCCTTCTCTCACACCCACAGGCAGGGCAGGAGTGAAAAACAGGATGGAAAAACTCATGGTTTGAGATAAAGGCAGGGAGATCACTCACCAGTTACTGTCATGGACGAAATGTATTTGACATCAGGAAAATTAATTTATTTAAATATAGAAAATATTGTAGGATAATGAGGAAGAAATAGAAAACTTGATTGCACTGCCTCCACACCCCTTTCATCCAAGGCTCAACTTCACTCCATCATTCCCAGCTCCTCCACCTTCTCCCCCACAGCAGCACAGGGGCAAGTCCAATAGGGGCTGCAGTCAGCTCTTAACAAGTTGTCTCCTCCACTCCTGACTCCTCAAGCTTTTTCCCTGATCGAGAGCAAAGCCTGTTAGCTAAGTCTTTTACTGAGTCAGAGTGCACTGGGAAAAGCCAATCTCATCTCCAGGTCAAATCAGGCCAGGAGAGCAGTGACACAGAGCAGGCAATCCTGTCCTTGCAGGCAGTGGGCACAGAGGACACACAGGGCTGGAGTGGGAAGGGGCTCTGCACCCCCTGAGCTCCCCAGGGCCGTTCCTGCCTCGCTGTTTGTGGGTCAGTGACCACCCCTGGTGAGTGACAGGGGTCAGTGTGTTCACACAGGGCTATCAGCCACTGCCAGACAGTGATACAGCCCATAATACATCACACAGCACAGGGCCACAGCAGAAGGAAAGCTAAACCAAAATAGAGATAAACCTATGTATTGCATTCAGTGAATATGAAAATATTTGTGGTAGGTTGGCAGTATTGTTATTCCGTTTTTTGCAGCCAGTTTGTGTACCAGTGTTGGATATTTTTCTGTTCCATTAAGAGTATAGAAATTTGGCAGAAAATAAAGCTCTTGCTGGTTCTCAGAGATCAAAGGGTGTGGGTGCAGCTCAGCTTAATTTCTGATTATGGCAAATTCAACACGTAAGTCTTGTCATGTTCAATAAGAACTTTCAGAGTCACAGAATCACAAATAATGCATTTTATTGTAGAAATACAAATTTAGAATTGCCACTAATAAATACACTCACTGGATTAGCTCTAAATATATTTAGGAAAAAAAAAAAAAAAGAAAAAACAGAAGTGCAATGGGTAATTCATTAAGCTCAACTTCACCATCAGGCCTGTGAACAGAATTTCACCAAGGTACAATCTGACACAGTCGCAAGAGCAAATCTTAACAAAGAGGTGTTCCCTGCCTTGGGGAGGAGAGTGAAGCAATCCTGTTGTCCTGTCTGCACAGTGGAGTCACATTCTCATCCTCTGCCAGGGAGGATTTCAAATGCCAAATCTATACTTTTGGGAGAAGTGCAGGTGAGGCTGCAGTCAAAATACCTTATTGCTGCCATGGTAAATGGTGGTGGGCAGCCAGCTGCAATGGAGATGAGGGATACTCAGTGTTCTGATTGCAAAGTCTTGGGCAGAGGCTGAATACTTAATTAGCATCACTCCACTGGGCTCAGGAAGAGGTTAAGGGCCTCTGCCTGATGATCCATCCCCCCACCAGCAGACTCTCATGTCCACGTTAATCCCTTCACCACACAGGGGCTTAGGCATCATTCCTACCATCAGGGCTAAATGACTTTGTTAACAACAAAAATATATCTCACAGATTTAGCTAAATCCAAATACAATAATAATGTATTTAGCTCACAATAACTTAGCTCAATAGATATGAATGAAGTTTTCTTAACTTGGATGTTGAAGACTGAAAATCAGTATCATGTACACTGCCTGGAGAGCTGCATCGGAAATTCAGTTTCTTGTTTTCTACAGTGAAAGATCAACATTTTGCATGGGCTGCAGCTTTTATCACAGTTCCTACTTTATGAAAAACTTGCACTTCACACAGGAGAGAATCTTCAACAGTGCCTTTTCCAGCTTGGGATTGCTGAAAATCAGAATAAGGGAATGAATACCTGGATAAGCACACAGATATATGGATATAAGAAGTGTCATGGTATTTTCATTCCTCATGGAATAAATTAGTGTCAAGATCAAACATACAAAGTTGATGCTGTACATCACTAAGAAGGAGAGAATAGATTTCATGGCTCTGATGTGGGCATCCATGCTGAGGTCCTTCATGGAGTTTGTCTGCATGTTGTGCTTGTGTCTCCAGAGAGAAAAGAGAAGGAAAACAGCAGAAAAGATGACTGCCATGAATGAAGCAGCATATCCAAAGCCAACAAGAAAAAAAGATGAGAAGAAATGTTTATCCATTGTGAATCTTGCTTCCCAAAAATTTCCTTTGGAGGTGAAAGTGAGGTTGCTACTCTGCAGAGTTTTAGTGATGTCATATATAACAATGCCCATTGCCAAGGCTAAAATCTCTGACCCCAACAAGAGCCAGGGCACCATCCTGTCAATTTTTACTTTCAGGTAGATGAAGAACCTGTTCCTGAAATTGGCAATTTTTATACAATAAAAAACACAAAGACAGGCAGAAAACCACAAGTTGGAACTATTAAAAAAGCTGTAAGAACCTTGAAGGAGTTGAAGTATGGGATAAACCAGAAGGCAATAGGGGAAAACATTTGAGAGAAAGGCATATATCCATGAGAAGCACAAACAGCAAAACCTAGAGCATCCCAGCAGCAGCAAGATCTTCTCATTAGAGTTCAGGGTTTTCTTTTTGACTCCGGCAACACAAAGCACACAGATGATGAAAGCATTTATCCACATGCCAGCAAACACCTCCAGGGTGATGATGGCCACAGTTGTGGCCCCATATGAAGTGACATTGGATTGCTGTGAAGAGGGAGAAGCTTCCATGCTGCGAGCTGGGGAGCAGAGCTGTGCTGGCCAAGGGGGCTGTGGCAGCAGTGCCTGAGGCAGGTCAGTGGCTGCTGTTGGTGGAGTGTCCGGGGTGGCAAGAGGAGCTTTATAGAGATGCTGCTGCTGCTGCTGCTGCTGCTGCTGCTGCTGCTGGGGGGGGGATTTTGGTGCTGCTGCTGTGGGCAGCAGGGCAGGTGCAGGGATGTAAATGTGCTGGGTATCCCCTTACCCGAGGCCAGTGTCACTCTTGACTATTTGAATGTTGGTTTTGGAGGGTGTGTTGGGTGACACAAACAGCAGAGATGTTTTTCTGCGGTGGAGAGTGCTGTGATTTTGAGACTGATCCCTTTTTTGAGTTTGATCCATGTCAGGCTTCAGGATTTGAGTTCTTCTATTCCTTTGTCACCAGTGATGAATACTCAGAGCGGGGTTTGCGCTGAGCAAAGCACAGCCAGGGCAGTGAGGTGAGTAATCAAGTCAGGGAATCCTATTCTGAAAAACATTCATACTGATCTGCTCTACCCTTTGTGTTTTGTCTCTTCCTACCTACTCTTCCTGAGTCTGAGTTCAGTACAGGCCAAGAGGACATGGAGATATTTTCTAAGTAGTTCAGGGCATTATCCTTGTTGCTATCTGATTTTATATACTATTTTAAGTTTTGAATAATACAGGACTAAAAATAAATAGTACATTGATTTTAAAATCAAATGTATCTGTCCTGTATCTTCTTTTACTGGCCCTGAGCTCCAAGTTGACAGCATTTCAGATTACATTATAACATGCAATAAAATTTTCCAGTGGTACCTGAACAATGCCCTGATTGTCCAAAAGCCTGCTTGTTTGTTTCAGCACTATCAGTTTAGCTAATAAAATATTATCTCTCTATGACCTTTGCCAAAACTACTCCAGTCAGGGAATTTTGCTAACAGCCTTCTGCTCTTTCATCCAGGCAGATATTTTTATATATGCTCATATTTTTAATGTACACTTATTCATTCTTTCTATCTAGAATTACAGATATTTATAATTCTTTAAAAGCAGAGCAACCACTGTTGTTATCCTCTGCTGTGTATTTCAGATCTGAATGGTGAAGTTGTTAACCTGGAGGCTTTTGACAAGTTCAGTCTTGTGTTGATTTCAAGCCCTGCAAAGGTAAACAGACTTACCTAAAAATTGGGAAGGTGGATGGGTAATTTTTTTATTAAAAATGTGGTTGGTGCCAGTTTGATATGACAGTTTTTCCAGCTCAGGAGACATTTGTTTTTGTTCTTGCTTTTACGAAGGACATAAATTTCAGCCACATTTCTGTGTCTGAGTTTATCTGTGTTATAGTGGAGTTAAAACCAGTGCAAGCAGATTAACAAAAGGTATTATCTGCATTTAGTGACACCGGGTAGTGCCTGTGTCTAGGAATCCAGGGTGGATCTGCCCTTGCCTGTGGGAATACTGATGCACAGCAGTTTTGGGCACTTCATACAATGTAGTGTAAGAGACCAAAAGGCACCTGCTGTACTTCCCAGAGTGGAAGAGAAGCAGCTTTTCCCGTCACCAAGTTTTTCACAGAACTGCAGCCAATGGAATAATGTGCATGTACTGCTCTCCAGGGAGGACAAAATGAAACTCCAGGTGCTGGAGTCCCTCTGCTATGGAGACAGGCTGAGAGCTGGGGCTGTTCAGCCTGGAGAAGAGAGGACTCCAGGGAGACCTTAGAGCCTAGGCCAGTGCCTAAAAGGCATCCAAGAGACCCCCTATATATATCTATGAAAACAAATATATGCCCTCAGAATGACTTATCTTTAGACATCTGCTTTAGGTTCTTGAGTTATTTTAAAGTTAAGGGTACTAAAACCCAAATGTTTTTCAGACAGCTTAGCTTTTGCTTCATTTTTTTGCTTCCTTTCTCACATCCACTGCCAAACATCTGGAAATATGGCCTCGGTGCTGTGTTTTGACTCTCTTTGCTCACCTGTGAAAACAGCCTTGACATGATGTATCTTGAGACATGCTTATTTTACTAGTGGTATGTCCTGTTCTGCTTAGGTGTCAGCAACAATCATTCCTAAAAGAAAGTGTTGAAGAACATTCATTTATGTTAGGTGAAGGATTAGTGCTCTGGACCCCTTCTTTAAACAAGAAAAGATCTCTGTACTTTTTCCTCTGCAGTGCTACTCTTATTAATAGATTCCAACTTTGATTTGTTTAGAGAAAAATATGTTGCTTAGCTTGAAGGACTGACTTCTTTCTAGGACAGGCCCATTTCCTACTCAAAACCTACTTACTCAAGCTCTCTGCCTTGTGCTGTGGGTAGTGGTGTCATGGCACAAGCCCTCTTCTATCTAATTGCTGAACATAGAGGTGAACATCCTCACATCCATGACTTGTAATTTCAGATGTGAAATGGAGGAGCAGGATTCCATGCCTAAGCTAAAGGCACTCAGGCACTCCAGGGCACATGGGAGCTGTGGGAATACTGATGCGCAGCAAACTGGTGTTTCATGGAGCCCTTCCTGACCCATGTCCCTGAAAAAGAAGATCGCAAGATGCAGGACAAGAGTTTGAGATCTCTGAAACCCACCTGGAAGGCCAAGGATTACTGCTCTAAGTGACTGTTCTGGAGGTAGAGAGTGGCAGGTTGTGCATGGAGCATCAGATCTGGGGTGGGATCAGCTGAGGAAAGACACTGTCAGGGGATTCATAATCACATCTCTCTTACTTCTAATCTTTACAATGTGGTGTTGTTAATTATTAATTGGAAGAAGCACTGGGCCAAATTCTAATGGCACTGGAGTGCTATAAACCTGGAATAATTCTGCTTAAGAGTGTGGCTTTTCTCATGTGCAGTCAAGATCATAATGCTGACAGATAACAAACACAGGGGAAGGAGTCAGCAACTTTGGGCCAGATTTAGAAGCTATTATGTGAAGCCTGGGTGGATCTTTCACCAGCTGCACCAAACACATGAAGTTTCCACATTCCTCTCTGCAATGTTCCTCCAAGTGGACTTAGGTAGCTGATAAGAGCAATGCCATCAGGTGCCATCCAGGAGGAAATCTAACTGTTATAATAATATTTCAAAGGTGGAAAGTCTGATGCTTATTGGCTGATGCTCCGTGGAAGGCTCAGCAATGTGCCCTATATATTGCCAGAGAAGAGTGGGACCAGCTTCTGTTCCCACTGCAAGAATGGGCTCCAGCATCTTCCCACTCTGTCTGACACTTCTGCTGTGTTCTGTCTATGCTTCTCCAGTCTCTGTAAGTAAAACCTGATTTCTACATGCTTCTCTCAGTCCAGAGGCATCTCATACCTCATACTGGTTGTATTCCATTCTTCTCCAGGTGGGACACCTCTCCAGTGAAGCTGGTAAGTGCTGTGTGAGCTGGTTTGAATTTTGAAGCATTTCCTTCTACTTGCTGTGAGCCACCACATATGAACACTTTATGTTTTGTCTTGCAGATGCTGGAGCTGGTGAGATATTCAAAGACATTCCTCAAATCAACTTGGGTGAGTTCACACCTAAATTTTCATGAGGCCTGAAAAGTTGCGAGCATTATGCTGAATTTTCACTATTGTCAAGGAGACTTAAGGTCAGGTAGCTCATGGTAACAAGAGAATTAAAATCAAGTGAGCTCAGAATTATCTTTTTCTCTCTGTGACACCTGAATATTTCCAGGAAGAACTCTGCAGACTCAACTGCATTTTCTGCCCATCTCCATATGATTTTTATAAAGTTTTGTAAACATGGAAAACAACTTAGATGTTTATTGGTCACTGTCCCATTGTGTGACTCTTGTCACTGCCTGAGAGCAAGCAGAGCTCATCAAAGCTCTATCCATGACCATGGAAAATTGTGCCAACACAAAGGCACTGCCAAGAAGACATTGCCAATAAGTAAATATTGAGTAGAGACTAGAAACTCCTGTTACTTTTATTATTACCTGTAACTCCATGTATAGAGGCTGGTCTTTATTTATTTTCTGTAGATGCCCAAGGTCATTAACTTTGTATAAGCAGGTTCAATGTGGTTTATGAAATGAAATATATTTGAAATTCATTGACACTATCTTTGATTAAATTCCATTTCAGCTGCTGGACTGGACCTCTTTCAGGGTGACATCTTGCTCCCTGTAAGTAATTAAAAGCTTTCTGTTGCTTGTCCTAATTGTATTTTTGCTACAAATCAGCTCATCTCCCTACAGTAGATGCATCACCAGCTGTTAATTCCCTTTTCAGAAAAATCAGCGAAATGCCTTAATAAATGAGACTTACAGATGGAAGTTCCCCATTCCCTATATTCTGGGTGATGACCTAGGTAATGCAGATACTTTATTCAGATTTTATCTCCAATCCTTATTTACTCAGTCACTGTGATAAAAAATTTGCCTTTTTCAGAACTGTTTCAAATTAAACATGTTAAACTTCACTAAAAACTACTTATTGTAGTCTTGTTTATATCAAAATTATTTTTCTTTCTTCTACAGCTAACATAGCAAACCACAATTTAGTAAAATTCAATAATTTCTCTTTTCAATCATTTTTCCTTTGGTTCCACATGTGTATCTGTACATATCTTACCTCTCCAAGGTGAACAAACTGCAATGTATTAAAGGTTCTGTCCTTGTTTTCTAGACCTGAATGCCAAAGGAGTCATTCTCCAGGCATTTGAAATGTTCCGCCTGAAGTCCTGCATTGATTTCAAGCCATATGAAGGAGAAAGAACTTACATTTTCTTTAGCAAACAAGATGGGTAAGAGTAGTATCATTTTCTATTTAGTTTTGCCGCATAGAATCAGCTGGGAACTCATTCCATTTTCTAAAGGTTTGCTGTCAGCAAAGAAAAAGAGGCCACCAGGAAAACAACTCATCTTACGTTCTTAGACAAAAAGCGTGCAAGCAGCTGCTCCCTGTGCTGACTGTTATCTAGAGGATGACTTCTGAAGGTGAATCCCAGCCTCTCTGGGTTTTCATCAACTACTTCCACTTTTCCATCTAGGGTTGTTTTCCATTTTGATGAAGACCTCCATGTACAACCTTTTAACTTACCAAGAATGTGAATGTGAATAGCTAGAATTTAAGACTGGAAAGTTTTGGAAGACAGAGAAAAGAAAAAGAAAGAAAAAGAAAAGAAAAGAAAAAGAAAAAGAAAAAGAAAAGAAAAGAAAGAAAAGAAAAGAAAGAAAAGAAAAGAAAAGAAAAGAAAAGAAAAGAAAAGAAAAGAAAAGAAAAGAAAAGAAAAGAAAAGAAAAGAAAAGAAAAGAAAGAAAAGAAAAGAGAAAAAGACAGTGGAAAGACAATCTATTGTAATATTTCTATTGCTTTGGCATGACTCTAATGAATGTTCTCTCAAAATCTGAAAGGATTTTATGCACAGAGTGCATAAAATCAATTTATTCAAGTTTTCAAGAACTGAAAGGATTTATTTCCTACAGCTAAGTATGTTTTGAAAGAAAATGCAGAAAAGCACAAAAATCTTCTCACTCTGTCAGCTGTGAATATCTCTTGTTTTCCCAGAAGTTCATGTTTCTGCCTTCAGCTCTTCCTTGAGCGTCCTATGACACTTCTCTTAAAAGTTTACAAGCACCATGATTTTTGACAAGTCAGTGTTGAAGATCTCAATACTAGAAATGTACTTTCACACCTCTGGCCAAAGCAAAGCATAGTTGCTGTTAAAAAGGACCAAATGTTGCTGTTCTAAATACTCCTGGGTCTTTTCTCTAGCCCAAGTTATTGCAAAAATGCTCAGCCTGTTTTGATGAATTTACTGTTTCCATGTATGTTGTGTGTTTTATGCTTCTTGGCCAATGGCAGCTGATGCAGGACAAAACTTCTGTGGCTTTCAAAAATGCAGGGTGATCTTCTCTGACACAGAGGATAAGTAATGAAATTATAGTTTCTGGGGGTTAGTCTGCTTTCAGGCTAGAATATTTTTAGGGTATCAAGGCACATGCTCAGCATCCAAATAATGATTTATGTGGCTCCTTTCATATTTAAAACTTTTACAATCTTTCTCTAAATCCAGTGAGCAGATTGAAAAATTAAACACAGAGAAGAAAACTACTGAACAGAGAGTAAGCTCTCTGTCTTTCTCAGGTGTTGGTCCATGGTGGGGGACCTGCAGACTGGACAAAACCTCTCAATTGGGTCAAGGTGTGACTACAGAGCAATTGTGGAACATGAGATCCTGCATGCTTTAGGATTTTACCATGAGCAGTCGAGGATGGACCGGGATGACTACGTGAATATCTGGTGGGATGAAATTATTGCAGGTGGGTTTTAACGTTCAAGATAGATTTTGCAAAGTGTAGATTTATCAATATCCCATTTTCACTTCTAGATTTAAAGACCTTCCTAAGAACAGAATTTTAGAAAATTTAGAATTTCAGTGGGCCACACCTGAGACACTGTAAATTAAGAAATTTTGGTGCAACTTCTCTGGCCAAACCTGGACATTGTTTAAGGCCAGAACAGAGAGGCCCTGCTTGGAAATCAGGACTTTTATTTCCCCTTGGCTCTTGGACTGCTCTGCTCTCTTATTTTAAACTAATTACTTCCTGTCTATGAATCTGTTTCCTTTAATCATGTAATGCAAATTGTAAACTTATTTAGATGATGAGTTTTGAGGTAGTTCTTCTGTAGGCAAAGAGCCTTTCAAAATCTGAAAGGTTTTTATATTCAGATATTCAGGCTTTCCCGAAACTGAAAATATTCACTTTGCACATGAAAAAACCCTTAAAAGAATTAGATTGTATGGGAAATATGAAATAGAGCTCTGTCCTGCTCTCTCCTACCCAGGCGTGTCTGCAGGTTCTTGCCTTCAGGTTTAGTATCACCACATTCAGGAGCTTTATGAGTTTCAGAAAACTCTTCACAGTCCCCCTGATCCCTTGACAGTTTTTCCTGTTGTCCCCTGTGAGATCTGATTCTCTATTATATAACAATGATTTATTTGAAGAGAACAAAATAGAAGAGGGGGGGTTTTAAAATTTTTGATAAAAGGTGCAATTCAAGTCTCTGTAAGAAAACAGTTCCAAGCTCTTATATAATCTCAAGCCTTGAACTGAAGACCTTTGTGATTTGCAGAAGGGGAGGGCAGTTGTTAAGCAGAGAAAGTGTAATTACCCACCAGCACAGTCATGTGCTGTTTTGTCTTTGAAAAACAATGCCAAAAACTCTGAAAACATTATTTGCGACAGTAAACACTGGCAAGCACTTTTTACTTCTATACCAAAGCATGTGAAAGGGCTCACTCTCTTTGCCCTAGTGGACACCTTTCTCTAAGGACAACTTATTTCACCAAGAAACCATGAGAAACACATTTCCAAAAGCCATACCAATAGAAATATCATATCAGTATTGTAAATCTAGGGTAAAAAATATCTTTCTTTTTTCCCCAGAGATTTCTAGGGCATTATTTATTTCAAAGAAGAACAGAACCTGAAGACACCTCCAGACTGTCATATTTGTTTCCTTTTTGAGTTTCAGGGCCTCTCCTTCTCCATATGTGATCTAATACCTGGAAAATGTTTGCATCAATATTCACAGATTCTGGAATGGAGTACATTAATCCTTAAACTTAACCTTCAGGATCATTACTGTTAAACCATTCCTATTAATTCTAATCTAACCTCCTTTGTATCCCATTCTTTACAGTTCATTGCTAAATGTATTTTTTAATTTACTGAAGTCACCTGTTATAGCACAGAACTGCAATCCAAAGGCATTGCTTTGTTGTCCAAATGACAAGCACAAATCTTGCTAAGTTTTAATATTTTGTTGTGAAGTAATTGCTTTGGGGTATATAATTTGTGCCTTAGAAAACTGTATCCAAGGGGACATGGTAATGCCATTTCCTTTCCATTTTCTCTAAAAAGGAAGCACTTTTCTGTTCTTTTACCAGGCCAAGAGCACAATTTTGCAAAGTATGATGACACCTACATCACTGATCTGAACACCCCCTATGACTACGAATCATTGATGCACTATGAACCACTTTCATTTAACAAAAATGAAAGTGTCCCCACAATCACAGCAAAGATACCAGCGTTTGATGACATAATTGGACAACGTCTAGACCTCAGTGCCATTGACCTGGAAAGACTGAATCGCATGTACAACTGCAGTAAGTCAGAATTTAACCATGGCAAACAGTTTCTTTGGTTATACTTGAGCCAGCCTGGTTCACCTCCCTTATGTCTCTCAACTCACAAAAACTCTTCTCAAATGTGCTTGAATAGGTATGGGACAGGACCTGTGGTGGGCAGATAAACACAATCAGTTTATTCCCTTCTCATCCCTTTATGGCTCTTCTCACTGTCATTATTTTAGTAAAGATTCATCAAGGAAAGTCAAACCATTCACACTTTTTCTTCCATGCTGCTCCCAGAAGTTCAGACCTGTGTTTGTGTTCTGCCTGTGATGTGTGAGCAGCCTTGTTGTGCTTTTTTGAGGTGAATTCAACTGCACTTTGTCCTCTTTTACTGACATTTGGACTTAATCAGATTATTTTGCACCTGAGATTGGCTAGGTCTAGAGTCCCACACTGTCTAGGTGTTTGCTGAGCTGGTTGAAGATGTTATCACTGATCACAGTTGCTCATGGGAATTTATTGTCCCCTTGGTGCTGCCAGAAGAAGCATCACCTTGAAGGCAAACTCAGCTGAACCAGCCCAAGGTAACTGGGTGGACTTTGCTTGGACTGGAAGGACAGAGCTCAGGTTAATCAATGAGAGAACTGCTATGAAGAACAATAACCTCAGCCAAGGAATGGTTACATACACCAAGGCTGGCAAAGAGGCACCAAGACAGTCACCATCTGCCACATGGGGCTTATTAACCTTCTGCAAAGAGGTCAAAGATTGTTGTCTTTATCCAGGGAATCCCTCCAGGAATCAAATGTTTCCTCTTTTGAGTCATTGGGCTCACAGCTGCTAATGTGAGGGTTGTCTTCTTTACAGGATGGTTATACTACTGTAAACAGACCCCCCCCAAAATTAAAGAAGAAATTTTAATGAGCTAGGAGCTCACTCTGAGGTGACCATGTGTGTATTTTTTTTCAGCTTCAACTCACACCTTTTTGGACCAGTGTTCTTTTGAGCTTGAAAACATCTGTGGTATGATCCAGGGCACCAAGCATGACCAAGACTGGATCCACCAACAGGGCAGTGTGACAGGGCAGGAGGACCACACACTTTCTGGGCATTGTAGAGGTAAAAGAAAGGAACAAACACTTTCTGAGCTGGGTTTTCTCCAGGGTTGACTACAATGATGGGTTTAGAGAAGTTGGTAAAGACTCTAGACAGTTGGTAAAGACTCTTCCTACTTTTACTAAACTTTTTCAATATAGTGGAATGTTATCCACACCAGCAAGATCGAAAGGGACAAAGAACAATCTGAACTAGAGGTCTTTTAAATATAACCTGGAAAACAATTTACTGCAACTTCCAAAGTCTGTGTAAGAGTTATATTACCTCATGATAAGAATCAAACAGCACTTTTAGCCACTCATAAATGTTGTGTTTGCAATGCAAATGGGAAGGTACACTTGTGGAATTCTAGTTCTGGAAGTAGAAGAAAGTCGCAAATATTTTATGATAGGAGTTCAGGGATAATTCTTATTTCGATGTGGTAATTTCACCATTTTTCAAAGGAAGGCATTCTTAAATATAGAGCAGTGAGTCCCAGTCCCAGTCACAAGGTGCTAGTTTACAGCTGAGAATAAAGATTAAATCCCAACAGGCAGTTCTGAAAAGCAAGATCCTAATTTGTCATTATCTAGACAGGGTAAACTACTACGCAATTCCAAGATAAAAGTGACTTCTGTGGTAAATTTTGCCTCAGTAGAGGGGGAAGGACTCCTGACTTAAAGCACATTCACTTGCACTTTGTTACTCTTTGGCTTGCTGCACTCAAGAGTAGTTTATTCCCCTCAAGTGACCAACCAATTGGAAATAACAGATGTTGTTAATAACCTTTATAATTGTTGTTGTTAACAACCTTTTATAATGCTGGTAGCCATTGATCAGGCCCAAGAATATAACTCAAGAAAACCACCTGGTATTTTCTAGAAACACATACTTCTAACCCTCAGCTGATTCTTAATTCTTTCTCTCCTCTTTCTCATCCCGTACAGTAAAATTGTAACTGAAAAAGATAATGTAACTGAGTTTTTATAACATAAAATCCAATGCCTGAACTGGGCACTTAATGTGCACTTAGGTTTTAACATCCAGTGACTCAGTACAAAATAAGTATCAATGGTTTTTTAAGAGTTAATGGAGGGGGTGGATGCCTCTGAGGATCTCCAGAGTGTAGAAATGAATTGCATGACTAGGGAGCGTCTCTCCTTTTGGCACCTCCAAAGGGTCATTGATTCCATCAGGAATTTCTGACATTTTTGAGAACTGGTTCTGCAATCATTTTAAGTGGGGGAAAATTCTAAGTTTCTAATATAGATGGATCCTATTTTCCCCAGATAATTTCTATATTCTGTTTTTTTTTTAACTTACTGCCAGCTAAACTGAAGGAGGGAAAGTACAGCTTAACATTTAGGGAGTCTGCTGAAATCTGCCAAGGCCATATTGTAACGGCCATAGGTATTTAATGTTGCCTTTATTTTACTTTCTTATCAAAAAGGAGGTAGATTATAGATAATTTGGGGGTTTGTTACTATAATAATTGCAATGACAGGCTCACAGCCCTGCTTCTCACTTAGAGCAAGAGTGATCATAGTTGGATTTAATACACTTTAAAATAAGTTTAACTGATGGTCAAGTGTCATACATTGCATAGAACAATCTCTAGCAAGGTTTTTGTGGATATGAGTTCAAAACATAGCTACCATGTGGAAGGGAATGAAGATAATTCCTCTGACTGATTAGAGAGAACCTGATAAGCAGCTCAAGACCGTTCACTAACCCTGCAGGAAGCTGCACTGCCTTTATGCAGCTGCAGGAATAACTGTTGGAACAAGATGATCGTCAGATTCTTTCCAGCCCAAACCATCCTGTGATTCTAAGATATGTTATCTTGGACAAGAGTCCATTGGAACTTTCAGACAACATCTAAAAAAAAAAAAAAATTAACTTATTAATTTAATCATTGACTAAATTGAATAACTAAAAAGCAATACAATACAGATAAGACATGACAACTTCGTGTAATACCAAGATATGATAGGTGTGCAAATGGTGAATCCTTGTAAATATGAGGATAAAAGTAGACACTTCAAAATTAAAGAAAAGAACACTTCAAAAATGTTAATGGGAAATAGAGGAGCAGGAATTTTTAAGTAATTTTCTTATGGTGAGTCATTGAGTTTTGAAGTGTTTGGGCAAGCTGTAAAAAAAGACCTTCTGCATGTTCAAGATCAGGACAGTGCTTTGTGTCCAAGCCCTGTTTATTATCTTTATTGCTGATAAGAAATTATCTTACTCTTTACAAGGTAATATAGCACATGACCTCTAAGATCTCATTTTTAGATTATCTTCAGTATAAATCAAGTAAAAAAATGTATCTACTAATTGCTTATGGTCAACACTGAATTCTCTGCCTCATGTATCTCTGACATTCCTGAGGAATCCAAATTCCAATTAGACCAACAAATGTAAAACTGACATGAGCTGACAACAGTGAGTTCCATATATATGCTGAACTACTACTCCTGTTCTTATCCCAGTCTGTCTTGGATGGTTGTCACATGTCATTTCCTTTATTGCTCATGTTCTTCTGTTTACTAAAAGAGTGCAGATGAAATGATGAATTTACACCATGCAGCTTTGCAGGAAATGTGTAAACAGGCAGTGACAGACTACCCTTTCTTCCCAGATGCTGGCTACTTCATGTACTTCAACACCAACTCTGGCCAGGCAGATGAGGTGGCAATCCTAGAGTCCCGAATCCTTTATCCAAAGAGAACTCAGCAGTGCCTCCAGTTCTTCTATAGGACCACAGGAAGCCCTTCTGACAAGCTGATCATCTGGCTTAAAGAGGATGATGGCACTGGAAACATTCGTAAGATGAGGAAAATTCAAACCTTTCAAGGTAATTCTGGAAATAAGATGAATATTTGAGTAGAGAGGAGGAGTTGTCTTACTCTGCCCATGAACACAGAAGACTAGCTCAGAAACCAAAAGATTTTCCCGAAGTTATCAGAATATCTTGCAATACAGCTAAGAATTTTGGTATTACATGAACACATTTAGCAGAGAAGCTGTGGGTTGTCATAATGTAATTTTGGTGCTTCACAGCAGAAGTCACAACATTCCTAATATTATGTTGCACTCAGTGATTGAGAGGGACCCCAGACCATGCTGGAGACCAACTGACTGTGTCTCCAGTGGCTGCTATATGATCTAGGAGTACGCTGTTCAGGTGCAAAATACCTGTGCTCCTCTGCAGTCAATAAGAACCCTAGACTGATTTTTAGATAGTTGGAAATATAAAAGCATATGCAGTTTTGGAAATGTGAACTGGATTCCCATTTTGGGTGATTTGCTAAATAGGACAAACTCAGCCACTGCAGCTCCATGTGATTTATGTTGTCAAAACACAAGACCTGCCTACATCAAGCTGCAGCATTTTGCAGTGAGGGATAAATCCATGAAAAAGTTTCAGGAACACATTGGTTCCCATCCTCTTGTTTAATCTTAGCCCTTAGGCTGTTGTCCTTTGTACTGGAGGCTGTCATTCCCTAACATGTGAAGAATTCCTTGTACAACATGTCCAAAGCATTTAGATGACAAAACAATGTGGATATATTATAGTCACAATATCAACTTAAGATCTCTGTCCTTCAGGACTCTGTGAGGGGTCCAGTTGTCTAAAAGTGCAGCTGGGATGGATGGGTAGGGGCAAGTTGCTTCATAATATCTCTAATCCCACTGATGGCAATGTTTTTCTTTCCTTTTACCAAAGCGGACAGTGACTCCAGCTGGAAAATTGCCCACGTAACCCTCAACGCTCAGAAGAAGTTCCGTTACCTCTTCCAAGGACTGAAGGGCACCCCCAGCTCTTCATCAGGTGGGATTGCTATTGATGATGTGACTCTGACAGAGACCCCCTGTCCCACAGCTGTGTGGGTCGTTCGCAACTTCAGCAAAATCCTTGAGAACTCATCCATCAGCGTTGTTGAAAGCCCCCGCTTTTACAGCCCTGAGGGTTATGGATTTGGCATCAGCGTGTTGCCCAACTACCGAAACAGCAGCTACGCTCAGATTGCCTTCCACCTGTGCAGTGGAGAGAACGATGCAGTTCTGGAGTGGCCGGCTCTGAACCGCCAGGTCACACTCACAGTGCTGGACCAGGACCCTGACGTCCTGAAAAGGATGTCCTCGAGCAAAAGCTTCACCACAAGCAAAGACCATGTTAACTCAGGTAAGCAGTGCCTGCCTGGAGGAATGTAGACAAGGACAGCCGAGGAATCTGAGTAAGAGGACTGAGTGTAGGACACAGAGCTGAGAAATTTTGGCCATATTTCCCGATTTGGGACATTTTTCTGTGCACATCTTCCCTGTGTGTGACTCAGAATTCCTGCCTGTGGAAGACTGTATAACAGTCAAGCTCTAGAGTCAAGGGCTTGACTCTAAAGATAGAGTTTTCCCAAGAGCTGGCAATTCCCATTCTGCCTGTGGTTTGTCCATTGTGATAGGTGACATATTACCACAGGTTGATGGAATGCCAGTAGGGTGCAGTATTCTGTCACTAAACAATAATTTAAGTTAAAACTGCATTTTGGAGGATCAGGCAACTTCAACACACTCAGTGAACCTCAGCCTACACGGTCTGAATACACAACATTCACCCTTTCTCATGGATGTGCTAATTCAGAATTATTCAGCCTGGAGAATAGAAGGCTGAACAATCAGGGGAACTTTATTGTGGCCTTCTAGTACTTGAAGGGAGCTTGCAAGAAAAAAGAGAGAGACTATTTACAAAAGCACAGAGTGCCAGGACAAAAGGGAATTGTCTTCAAACTGAAAGCAGATTTAGATTGGATATTAGGAAGAAATTCTCTACTGTGAGGATGGTGGGGCACTGGAACAGGCTGACCAGAAAAGCTGTGGATGCCCCATCTCTGTAAGAACTCAAGGCCAGGTTGGATGGGGCTTGGAGCAACCTGTTTTAGTGGAAGGTGTCCCTGCCCATGGCAGGGTGTTGGAATGAGATGATCTTTTAGGTACCTTCCAATCCAAACTTTTCTGTGATTCTATGATTGAAATAAGAATAATAGGACAAAACTGAGTTTGGTACAGAAAAAAATACTACACATGAATCTTCATCCCTTTTCTACTTTTTTTCCAGTGGAATTTAAGTACATACTTTTTCAGTAGGAGCTTTTAAACCCTAAATATGAATATGTTTAACAAAAATATAGTAATGACAAAACTCAGCTAAATTCTAAACCATAGGTACCTACAAACTGGTCTGGGAGTGTCCTTCCTCTGTCCAATTTCTGTCTGTTTAGTTCTCAGTGAAAGAGGAGTCTCACATAGACTAAGAATCCTCATGCAGACCTAACCTGAAGTTCACCTGACACCTTTAGTTTGTCAGTCCTCTGGGATTTATTTGGGAATTTCAGGCCTGAACTTCATTTTATAGCATAAATCCCCTGTAACACAGTAATGCAGGAAAAAGTCATGTCATACTTCGTGCTGTACAACTTTGTGGTTCTCATTTTCTCTTTGCAGAAGATGGAACTATAATATGGGATAAACCGTCAATTGCTGGAAGGTTTGATGAGTCGTGCAATTGCAACAGAAGTGTAGCCCGGGGGTGGAGTAACTTCATATCTCACAGCCAGCTGAGACGGAGAAGCTTCCTGAAGAATGATGACCTTATTATTTTTGCAGAATTTAACGGTAAGGACCCCTTTCCTGATTCTCCTTACAAAATAGATGATTCTTTCAATTTTCATACGTTCAAATAATTCTTGACACCTGTCTCCAAGATCTCTTCTAATGGGGAGCAACTTTAAAAAGCATTTCTGTGTCCTAGTGTCAAGTGGGTGAGGTTGACTAAAGTGATTGTGAGTTAAGAGGGATCTAAATGGCAGTGGGTTTTGAAATGTGAACTTCTTGGACACCTTTAAGCACCCTGATCAGAAGCTATGTCCATTTCTAAGCACCAAACATACTAAAGGCCATCCCTACTGTGTTCATTTCCAAATAGAACAGCCTCATAGAATATCACAGATTTACCTAACTAGTTTCTGCAATTTCAGTATTATTTTCTATCTTGTGCTTTAAATATACAGAACTTGGTGGTACAGCAAGAGCTCTGTAAAGGGAAAATGGATAAGGAGCACCCTCTGGTCCAGAAAGCACCCTGTGAGCCCCTGATGTAAGGCATACTACTTATAGCATCATTCACTGATTCTGATATCTTTCTCCTTTTTTAAAAGATATAATTCACCTCAATAACACTGAAGTTCCTGTGGAACCTGTGCAATCTGCCCTCACGGAAGGCCTTCTTCTTGAAAGGCAGAAGAGAGAAGCCCAGGACATGGAGCTCATCCAAGACCAGCTGCCTTATCTGCCAGACCCGTGTGACCCAAACCCTTGTCAGAATGATGGAGTCTGTGTGAATGTGAAAGGAAAAGCAAGCTGCAGGTACCCCAGACCTCCTCCCTCCTTGTCCTCGCTTTCTTCTGCAAGTGATGCAGCTAAGAAGTATTCAGAGCTACAGACCTCAGAGGTCTAAGCCACCAAGTCTTCAAGGAATAGTAGAAACAAAATACTTTACCACAATTGCTAGCTGCTAGTTCCCAGCAGCCAGGAGGGCAGGTTTCTTTGCATAAAGCAGAGAAGCCCCATTCTGTGGTGCTTCCAGGGTGTGTAAATAGCCTCCTACACAAGGTAGGAATGTTGTGACGTGAGCCCCTCCAATGGGAACTGCTCATCTGGGATAGCGACTGTGAGGACCTTGGGGTGAGGGCATGATAAGGTTCCTGATCCACTGAATCTGTGCTTTGTTATCCTAGATGCCCATCAGGACAAGCCTTCTTCTTCACCGGGGAGAGGTGTCAGTCAAGGCAGGTCCATGGGAACATCCTGGGAATGTTGACTGGTGGAATTGCTGGAACCATTGTCTTAACTATCGTCCTCATTTCCATGATGGCTAGAAGATAAAAAACTGCAGGGGGCACAAATTTCAACCTGGTTCATAAGACACCCATTTTCAGTGAAAAATGATGAATGTAACTTGGAGAAAACCAGTCATTATATGGATGAAAAGCTCTACCAACAGCTTGGCAACAATCTGTTTTTTTTCTGAGGGATGTGGCAGTTAAAGTGTGTCTGATGAAAATTCATACACTCCCTTTCTTGTGTGTATTTTGAAAATTTTGTTTCTTCATCCCATAGCAAGCAGAAGTGTTGAGAGCCTATGCATTTACTCTCAGCCAAGGTTCAAACTTAGATTAAATAACTGGTTGAACCTCTCAAAACACTGTTAAAAATCACACCAAAACACCTGTATTAAGATTCTGGAAATGTTCCTACAAAAATTGCTCAAGAATTCTAAAGGGTACATATACTTATGTAGATCAGTACATCATCACTCACTTTCCCTGGAGCTGTGCTGGTGTACTTACACTAATTAGCTATTGTGGTGGTGCGTGGCTACGCAAAAGGAGCAGACAAGCTTTGTGAATCAGAAGTTGGAGTTTTTGTTTCATAAATCTGAAGTTGGAGTTTCTATTCTGTATTTTTTTGTGTATTCACCCATCCCTCTGAAGCTATTCCCACTGGATTTCACCTGTGATGTATTTAGACTGGACTCTGTTTCTATTGGATTTACCTTATCTCTTATATTCCCTATAAAAGCTGTAACCCAACCCCCTCCCACCGTCACTTGTTCGTGCGGCGTTTGAGCAAATACAACCTACTCTGGACGACACACAAGTGTCCAATCTCTTGAGTCTCTTTATCTCGGTCTTAGTCGCGCTGGCAAAACCATTCTGTCCGTATCGGAACAACGAACAACAAGGTGGTTGTTGCTCACACACACGGCCGCTCCTGGAAGCCGCTGGTCGGCACCCGGGAAACAGAAGCCGTGTGGAAACAGGAACCAAAAAGAAGCAACAAGCTATTACACAGAATTCATAAACTCTTGCCCATACCACCTTGTCCATACCAAGCCATCACAAGTGCTTCTAACTGTAGAGAACAGCTTCTCATGCTGATTCACCCCAAAGTTCCAGGAACAGTTTCACCATTGGCAAACACAGGCCTGGTTCCCTGACAATGAAACAGAACTGTATCTGACAATCAAACATCTGGCTGCAGTATTTGATATTGACCTCAAATCTAAATCTTCATGATTCTACCATATTGTACATTAAATTTTGCAACATTTGTGTGTATTTTAAATACTTTTCAGGTACTTCTCAAGACAGGAGTCCTGCCTTTAAAGGTGTACAGGCTTGAAATAAATGGTTCCACAAATGTAGTATTAGAGCAATAATTTATATAAAACCATTCATCCTGCCTGGCACATGATGATTTATATTCAATATAGAGCTTATTCTCTGAGTCCTTCAAGTGTGTTTCTCCTCTGAGAAGACCCAAACATACAGACTTTACACAAGGCACTCCTTCCTTGCATTCTTTACATTACTATGCATTAAATAAATGCAGTCCCCTCTGTGGCAGAGGGCAGCAACCATCTCTGTATTACCACATTACATATCAAGGGAAAAAAATATTGTTAAGGGCATAAAGCTTCCTTTTCTTCAAAAAAAGTGCCACATGGAGCTTTCAGTCTTTCCATCTGAAAGAAGACCATGCAGGAATCATCACAGTCTTCATTTTATGTAAGTCAAAAGTGAAGATCTGAAATGGGCCTTCTCAGCTGGAAATTTTTAGTTCCAGAAAGTCTTAAATAGAAAGTGGAAACCACTACGGCCTTTCCAGACTCTAATACAAGGGCAGGAGAGAAGCTGTGAGGTATTTGTGTATCTACACAGGCCTTTGGAATCATTTGGAGAGTTGATTGGGGAAATACTAAATCCACTGGACAACAACTGTGTGAAGCACTGCAGTTCATGTCTCAGTATTGCATAGTGCTAAGCACCCACTTAAAGGCTTAGAATTCTTCACTCCCAATATCCTTTCTTGCACATGAAGGCCTTCAAATCCTTGTCATTTCTTCTGGGATTGGCAGACCTTGTAAAATTCCACGTCTCTCTGCTTCCCTGCCTTACACATTAACCAGAAATGATTATTCCAGAAGAATTCACCAAGGCACAATTTAGTCAAAATGAAGCAGTCTACTCCCTGGTGACTCCCAGGTACTTTTTGTGTGTGTCTTGGAAGAGGTCCTTTCAGAGTTACATGATTTAGCATTGGCAGTTGCTTCAGTTAAGCAAGGAATATGCCTTGGAAGTATTTTCAGTGGAAGAGGTGGATGGCTCTGAAGAAGATACTCTGTATTTGCCTGCAAAACAAAGCACAGGGGTTAGACAAGGACAGAGAGCCTGGGACGCTGTCACTGCAAAATAAGGACAGTGACAGCTGTGCTGGTGGCCGAGGTGGCTCTGCCTTGCCCTGCAGCCCTGGCACTACCTGGATTACAGCAATACCACAGAACTCACTGTGTTTGTGACACAGCCAGGACGTGCCAGCTTGAATTGCTGACCATGTCACAGGGCAATGATTTTCTCACACAAATGGAGGCACTCAGTGCTTCTCCTGGAGCACGGGGACACATCCAGAACACAACACATCCACAGGCTCCTGAGATGAACTCCAGTCCCTCCCTCTTATGGCCACAAGGCTCTAAACTAATACCCAAGTGTCATTGTTCTCTGAACAATGTGTGAATACAAAAATCGGACACTTAGAAATTAAATGTTATTTCCAGAAATGCTTTTTGCAAGATGAAGCCATAACTAAAATGGTGATGTCCACAAAATGACAGCCAGAGAACGTTTGAAGAAGTACAGTTCCAAGGTGTCAGAGTACATGAATAATGGACGAACTGTGCTCTCATTAAGCTCAAAACAAAGGTCACTTAGTGAGGATTAGAATTGGTGAAACATCCAATAATTGTTTTAAAGGTAGACAATTTAAGTGCTAGCATTATGCTACAATTGACTTCTTGCAGTTCCTTTGCATTAGAAGGTTAAAAACCATCTATGGATGCATGGAGAGACAAATAGATTAATGGATATCAAGGCAGACAGACCTTGAGAGCAAGAATGAAAGCCAAATCCTGTTTGTGCTTCAGTAAGGGAGATCTGTTGTCACATACCTGTTTTCCCACATAAGTTGTTAAAGGTTCTTGAAAATGGGTAGCTCATAGCAAGCATCGGTGTCACCAGGATCAGGGAGGATGACTGAAAGAGAGAAAATTGCTTTTTGTCAAATGAATTTTTTTGTAGCCCCATTTTAGGGAGAGAATAAAAGGTTCCAACAAACTGTTTCAGTAGTGTGAACAAACAATCCACAGAAGGTAAAGCAAGATATTTGTGAGGTATCAAGTTCACACATTTGCATGTTTATGGTGGTGATGGAGGAGATCAACTTTAAAAGAAACTACAGGACACAAACTGCTTGTCTCTAAGTCTTGGCTAGGGGGGAAGGCTTAGGCTCCAGAGTCTGTCCTAACAGGCAATATGGGATCCTGTTCTCTTATCTGTGCCAGTATGGCCATTAAGGTAGCCACAAAAGCTAAGATTTATGTGAATGGGGATTGTTCTTGACAGCCAAGAGCCTGAGATAATCCGAGGCAAATTTGATTTGACACACTAGAGGGCATTGGAACACAACTCTCTGCAGTCCAGATACGAAGGAAGGAAGGAAATTTTGCTGCTAAAATTAAGTTTCTTTTTTGGTTCTGGAGTGGTTTGAGAACTTAACGGAATTCCTCCAAGTATGTATTTTAAAAAGATATGAAAAGCACATCTTTTTCTGTTCAGTCCTTCTTCATTATTTAATTGTACTTTGGTGGGGGAAATTAGGCAGTGTTGTGTATTGTCACCTTTATCATAAGGTGGTAGAGAAAGAAGGTAAATGAATCACATATAAAACGCTTAATCAAAGACTTTGATATTGCTTTATTTGCTCATTCTCAGACCTCAACAGGCTGGAGAAATGGAATGACAGGAATCTTATGAAGTTCAGCAAAGGGAAGTTCGAAGTCCTCCTGTTCCTGGGAAGGAACAAATTCAATGCCAGGACATACTCAGGGCTGTCTGATTAGGACAGAGTAAAGACAGAGCCAGACTTTTCTCCTTGGTGCCCAGTGGAAGGACAAGAGGCTTTGAGAACAAATAGAAATACAGGAAATCCCACTTAAGATGAAACTCTTTCATGGTGAGGGTGGTCAAACACAGGAAAAGGCTGCACATAGAGCTTGTGGTGTCTCCATCCTTGGAGCTACTCAAACCCAACTGGACACAGCTCTGAGCTGACCATGCTCTGATGGGAGTGTTTTGCAAGATGATCCCTGAGGGTACTTTCCAATTCCATCAATTCCTGTGGTAACTGGGGTGATTTGATCCAATGCTGCTCTTCTGAACTGACAGTTCAACCTTAATGGACTCCTTAAATCCTTTGAGCCTGTGTTCTCATCTTCTTAATTATCCTTGCTTTTAAGTTGGCTTCCTAGTTCTTTAGTAATACCTGTACAGGCTCTTCTGAATAAACCCTGTTCAGATACCAATATAAAATCAAGGTTTATTGTCATACAAGGGTGATGCCAGCACCATTGGCAGCTCAGAAACAGGGGGAGGTGGGTGTTGGAACTAGATGATCTTGAAGGTCTCTTTCAACCCAAACCATTCTAAGTTTCTTACACATCCTGTCATTTTTTGTTAAGGTGTTATAAATGCACAAGTGTAAGTTGAAACAATAATTCTCCAAGAAGTCCCCCTTGCAGTTCTCTCAGGTTGTGAATAAATACTAGTGCCAAAAAAAAATTCTGTTTTCTAACTAAAAGTTTCAGCTACATTTTCTAGTTTCTTTCTTGTGGAATTTAAAGCAAATGTCCACTAACAGCCTTCTCATTTTTTACCAATTATAGTGAAAATAATGAACTTTTAAAAAGGGGATATAATCATATTTATGTTGTTAGTGTCCTCTCTGACTTGTTCTAATACATAATCCAGAATTTAAAGTGCAGTGGACAACGTTAGACTACTCAGCAGTAACTGAAATACATTTTTAAGTCAAGATTCTTACCTTTGATTGCTGTGAACTCCATTTGGATGATGAATTCCTCTTCAACAGGGCTTCTTGTATCTATTTGTTAAAAAAAATCAATCAGTAAATACAGGAATTCTGTTCAAATTCCAACGGTATTTGGACATAATGTAAGAAATAGTTGGAATCCTTACCTTCTTATCCCAGAGAGTCCCAAACACCAAAATGAATAATCCCTACAAGACAGATAATTACATGCATTTTGATGACACCAATCTTTAATTGCAATATATAATGAGTATCTCCAACATTGTTCATGATACTATTTAAACTTTGAACTCTTTGATAAAGGGCATTTTTCTAACTGCATATCACATAGTGGGCTGCTCATTTGGCAGTTCCCTAGGCCTAGTCTATTTAAATTCTGTGTTGATCTGGTCTACAAACTGACACAGATAATTTGGTAGCACTAAATGTATTTGGAAGAAGGAGTGTGTGTGTATGGAAGACATATCCTACCTATGCTCTCCTGGCAAACTAGTAGGTTCCAAGAAAAAGGCCAGTGAGTTTAGTTTGAAGAAAACAGTTTTGATGCCATTCTTAACAATGGCAAATCTTAAGAATTCTCTTTAAAGAGAGAATAGACATAACAATATTGTCCTTAAGAAATCTCCTTGTATTAGGATCCTACTGGTCATCTAAATGTGCTGCAAAAGTCATACTGACTGAAAACTCTCAATTGTGTATTTTTGTCAGTTCTTCTCTTTATCATTAGTACTTCTCAGCTGAACTTCGTGACTTTCTTGTGGTTTATATTGGAACCCACAAAAGCATAATAGGATGCTTCCAGCTGCACTATAAATGGAAACAGGGATGCTCAAGTTTGCCCACCTGAACATAACAGGTGTGGTCTTCAGCAGTGAAGACCATTTCCTGGTCTTCAGCAGTGAAGTTGATCCCAAAACTACTGGCAAAGTAGGGAGTTATCTTTAGGTCAGTTTTATCTATACAGCACATCTGCTAAGGCAGCTGAGAATATGAAATACTGCTGAATTCCTGGAATGGCTTTCCCAAAAAGCCCTTTTGGAATAAGGATGTGTTAGGCAAATTTTAGCTTTTCCTTGGTGTTATGCCCTGTCAAGCACAGCACCGCAATAATGTCTCTAAGTTAAATCATAATAGAGGAAACAAAAATGCACTCAACTCACCTGCAAAGCATTGAACAGACTAAAGAGGATGTGGAAAGCTGGATGACTGTTTTTGATGATGGTGGCAAGGCCAAAACCCCAGGTGAGGCCTAACAGTGGTGTCAGGATGGCCACACTTTTGCCAATCTGAAACAGAGATTTCCTCTCCTGCCCGCTTGATCTATCCCCAATAGTTGGCCTCAGTATTTTTATTATAACAACAGCGGCAATGAACAAGTTTGTGGCCACAATGATCAAGGCTGGTATGACAAAGGCCAGGAGAGCTTTGCTGTCCTTCCAGTTGAGCCAGCAGACATCCTTTCTTGTGTAACTGTTCTTTGGCAGTGTGACAGCGATGGTGGTGACTGCAATGACAAAGGGGCACACGTATCCCAGGCAGAATGCCACTGCCTTCTGAGCAGTCTTACTCGTGTTGTGTAAGATGAACACCAGTCTGTAGAAAAGGATGAGGCCCAGGCTCAGCATCCAGAAAAAGACACACAGGTAGAAAAAATGGATGAAGAAGGTGGCCACGATACAGATGTCTCTGCTCATCTGCTGGCTTTGATCAGAGATGGAGGCAGTGACAATGAACCAAACGTCAGCAATCAGCAGGGATGTAGCAATGTTGAGAATACAGACATGGCGCATGTAGGAGGTTGTGTTGTTTGTCACATACTTCCAGACCAAGGATTCAATTATGATGCAGACCACCAAGCTCACGATTGAAATGGCCAGACCAACGAAGGAAATATAATTTTCAAAGATTAGCTCAGAGGATCTATCAGGTGACATCAGGATGGAGAATGATGTCAAGTGATTGCAGGAGCAAATGACATAATCTCCTAACTCTGTGGGTGTGCAGCCACGATTATCCCAGTCCCCCCTGTGATTGTTGAGTGTGAAGTTCCAAAAGACACACTTGGGCATCTTTAGAGACAAGTCTTTCTTTGCAAATGTCATATTAACATCAAACTTCTGGCTTCTGTTGCTGCTCAAAGTTGTTGTTATCAATAAACCATTCACATATTCAAACGTTTTCTGGGGCAAAATATGTCCAAGTTTTGAGTACATCACACTGACAATGGTTGAATTTTGGGTTAGAGTCTGGATTTCAGTTTCACTAATGAGCACGTTGACTGTGAGGTTTTTTGTACTGCGGAAGTTCTTGTTATAATCCGTGTTGTTATTTTCCTTGACAACTATTCCTTGGAGCTGAATGGTGTTTGCAGAGACAAAAGGAATGGTGTTATTAAGTGGTTGGAGGCGCAAGGAAAAATTTTCTACAGACCGTAGTAACAAAGAACTTTGTTGTGTCTTCTCTTTATTCAGGTCTTCCCAAGCTTCTGTTGTGGAATCATCAACAATTAAGTCCACTGTGGATAAGAAATTCTGGAACAACAAGAGAATAATGCAGTTACTGAAATCCCACACAATTAATTGTTGTTTCTGATGGTAATTTATGTGTGGTCCTAGAAGTGCCTTTTTAAAAAGCCCAGCATTTTCTTATTTTGCTCAGTCCATGTCAAGTCTTCAGTTGTTAACCCTCTGCATACTCTGTTGCCAAGTTAAGGTTTCCAAAAGCAGAGCTGTGTGACTATTTTTTTTTATATTATTTGTATTTTGGCATTATTTGGCATTTTTGGCATCTCCAGCCTTCTTTCCTTTTTTTCTCAGTGTTCATGCTGTCTTTGATTTCTTGGTGTCTCACGTAGGGCTCTCTATCTATAAACTATCCAACCTTTTTGCACTTTTCTGTTCAGAAGAGCAGTGCTTTTCCTCTGGACCTCATAATCAAGGTTACCCATTATTTCTAAGGTTTCTTTTGTTATTCATTTTTTGTTAAATTCAACTTATTGTCCTTGCTTGATCATGGTTCCTGGAATTTACTCTCCCTATTCCTATTTCAACCTTTTTTCTATTCCTGCTTCTACTCATGGAATCATAGAATTACAGAATGGTTTTTACATTTAAAGGTCATCCAGTCCCTCCCTTCCAGGTGGCAAGGACATCCAGCTTCATCTTGGACACTTCCAGGGTTTGGGGCATCCACAACTTCTCTGGTAAATCTCTTCCAGTGCCTTACTGCCCTCACAGCAAATAATTTATTCCTAATACATAATCCAAACCTACCCTCTTTCAATTTAAGCCATTGCTCCTTATCCTGTCACTACAGGCCTTGATAGTCCCCTTTAAGTATTGAAAAGCTGCAGTAAGTTCTTCCCTGAGCTTTCTCTTCTCAAGGCTGGACAACCCCAACTCTCTCAGCCTGTCCTCATAGGAGACCTGCTCCAGCCCTCTGACCATTTCTGTGACCCTCCTTTGGACCCATTCCAGCATGTCCACATCCTTCTTGCCCTGGGGACCCCAGAGGTGGATGGAGTGCTCCAAGTGGGATCTCACCAGAGCAGAGTAGAGGGACAGAATCACCTCCCTTGAATCAAAACATGTTTGGGTTTCTGAGCTGCAAAAGCAAGCTGCAGGCTCGTGTCCAATTTTTTATCCATCATCCCTTGTCCTTTCCTGTCTTAGAATGCTGGAGATGTCCATGTGTTCCTAAAATATTTCTAGTTTCTAAGCTTACAACAGCTTCTCTTTCATGCATAGACTCCTTGTCCTCATAATTTTGAGTTTTCATAAACTTCTCTGTATCTTTGCTGTCACTTTGTCTCATTCCCTTAACACTTTCCTGATCTTGATCATAAGCAGGTGTGAAACTTCTTCAGGGAGAACATCATCCCCTCTGACAAAAGGGGCCAAAGGGCTTGGTAGGTGTAGATAAAATAAAACCTTACCTGCATAGTGGGCTCCTCTGCCTCGACTGGGATAGAAGAGACCATATCCAGGATGGTAACAATTGCACCTAGGTTTGCTGAAGAATTGTGTATTGTGGTTAGCTCCTTTCTTGTCTGTTCCTGAAGCTGTGCAAGGTAGGAGGGTAGTTGAGCTTTTGCTTCGGGGCTGCTGACCAAGGACTGGAACAGAAGATAACAGCACATCACATATGAAATCCTCTAACCTGACTGAGAGATAGGTGACTCTGGATGGTTTGTGGGTGGGAAGAGCACTGTGGGATGATATCAAGGTTGAAAACCAAGGCCTGGCACCCATCTGTGAAGTGCAGTGGCCAAGGGTGTGGGCACTGTAGGAGGGGCCTGGGGATGAGGCTGGGCAGTGGCCCGGGGCTGTTCCTATGGTCTCACTGTTGGTGTGCTCTGCAACATGCTCTGGGCTTGTGCCTGAGCACAGCTCAGGGAATGTTCCAGGCCAGGAACTGCTCCTTATGGATGCCATGGACAAGGTCACCTTGCCTGGGAACAGAGCATTCATGTGTATGGACATTTTCCATGCAGTGCCTCAGGCCCTCTGTGTCCCGGGAGGGGCCTCGGCTCTTTCGCTGGCTGGTGTAAATAAAGCCAAACATTCTCCATTCTTTCTTTTGAAAGAAACCTTGAAATGCTTCATGTATTTTCGATTATGATAAGCAAAAATCATGCAACCAACATTTTTGCTCTTTCTCCCCACCCAGCTCCCCATGCCAACCTCCACAAAGCCATGAGTGTTACCTCAGCACTACTCAGCAGGTCGTTTATTGGTCCAGACAGGCAGTCATTCCTTGCAACCTTCCATGAGCTGTTGATGCACTGGTAAGTTATATTGCCTCGAGTAAAACCTTTTGGATTTTTTACGTCACAGCATGGCTTCATTAATAGGGCCCCTTCTGTTCCAATGCCCAAGCTGTCTGAGCAGGTAATTTTCTTACCTGTACAGAGAGGAGACAGATAGAAAATAAGAAGCAGGGAGATGAATGAATTTCCCCCACAAAACTTGTGATCTGTTAAAATATCTTTCAATTAGGATTTCAGCTTTCTGTCTTCATTAATTATGATCTTTCAGGGTGTATATGTCTCACATTCCTAATTTTTATGAATCAGGAAATTAAGAAAGAAATCTAATAAAGCTCCGATTTTTGAGTACTGAATCAAATCAACAAACCAACACCCAAAGACTTAGATTCATCTGTTAGACTACAGGGTTAGACAGAGTTGGAGTGGGATTATATTGGCCATTAAGCAAACAATAATTCACACAAAATTTATTCTGTTTAGGTACTCAGTAGTGCTGTAGAACTAACAGGAAATTCATTAAGACCTTGATAGTGAGGCCTCAACACCTTTTTGATGAACCGTGGGTGTTGCTAATTGTCTTTGATTGGCTTAGTCATATCAGTAAGTATCTGCTGATTAAAGTCATTAAAGTGTCTGCATATTTATTGCCTAAGAGAGTGAAATCTGGCAGATACAGTGATTCAACTGTAGGTACCACTGCTGTGGAAAAAAGAAAATTTCTGCATCAGGGGGATGTGCAACGTTTCTTCCTTTCCAATTTAGAATAAAAGAGCTGAAATATCCAAACTCTTGTCAGAACTAAACATCAAAGCTGGATTTAGCAATGCTGAATTCTAATTACCAAACATTCCCTGCAGAGCTGACTGGAAGCTGCCCTGGTCTCTGCAGCACCTCACAGAGGTTGCCCTTCTTGTGTTCAAAGTGGAAACCCTCTCCCACAGGCTGTCCTCCTGAGCCTGATGAGGCACCACAGTCTTTGATCCTTACTGAATTGTTGGTGCAAGCTGGGAGCTGCATGACCACATTTCAACACAGAGGATGAAGCTTGGTGGTGCAGCCTGCAGCAGTGACTAAACTGTCACTGCTTTGGAACATACTGGGTCCACTCTCAAATACAGCAAAGACAACGCATCTTGTCTATTTTTTTTTTTAATTAGATCAAAACTTTTAATCTAATTTCAAAGAGGTATTTTCCTCTGTGTAAAATTTTCCCATTGGAAAAGGAGACAAAAGTTCTTGGATAACAAAAAGCTGTTTCTGTTAGATGTCACTGGTGATGAATTTGCGGCATCTGATTTAACAAATATATTGTAATGTCCTATATAACAACTATAAACAGTAACTTTTTTCCTTACCAGGTATCAAGTGCAGTCTTATACGTTCACTGTCAACTCCCTGTCCGATGCGGTTGATAAACTTGCAATGTGCCACAATCTCTTTCTCTTTGTCACATTCCTTTTCTGTGTGATTGTACATGTAGCAAAACAAATTGTCTTTTTTCTTTCTCTCTGTATGGGTGGATGAAGACAGGTTAACACTGATTTGGGGTCAACTAAAACCAGCAGAAAGCATTGGCAAAACTTCATTTTCTGTGGGTACTAGAAAAAAAAAAAAACAACTTTCCTTTGTGAAAAAGCTCCCTCTCTGTGTGCTGATCTCTGTGTCTTACTCCCTTCATAATAAATCTGGCAGCTGCTGCATGATCAATACCTTTTCATTTACTGGTGTGTGAGCAAATTCTCCCCAAACCCTCTTAACTGTGCAGTAACCAAAATTTGCTTTGAATATAATTATTGAGAATACTCTTCCTGCCTTTACCACAGGTGTTTCATTTAGGCTGGGATAGTGTTTGGCTGCTCTTTTATGGTTCTTTGGAACTCAGGATCTGTGCCACACTCCTACAGTGTTTCAGAATGCTTGTGCCTGAGAATGAGTCTCCAGCTGCAGTCTCTTCCAACCACATGCTTGCCTTTTTCTTAGCTACTGAAGGCCTCCTCAGTCTCCACCTGCTTTACTCCTCAGCATGTTGTTTTTGCACTCCTGCGTGCTTACTGAGTTATTTTTGGTAGATCATATTTGCTTTTTCTTTTTTACAAATTAACAGTTTTGTAACTCACTTGAAAAATTTTACTGTATAAAAAACAACACACTTGAAAACTTATAGTATATAAAAACATGTCAGAGAAATTTCAGAATTGCCTTAAATTTGAAGACTTAGAAGTGTAGGCTTTTGTATTGTTAAAGACGTGCCCCTGTATCCTCAAAGAAAATGGAGTGTTTTTTTGAATTGCATTCTTAATGGGTCACTCAACATTTTTCATTAATTAGCAAATTTTCTTAAGTAATGTTTTCTCAGTATTCATTTGAAAAAGTGACAGAATGGAAGATAAAAGCAAATAAAAGGAGTTCAGCAATTTCCAATGTGAAGAAGGTTTGGGATGCTCACTTCTCCCTGCCTGGCAAGTCAAAGCAAACATTGAGTTTACCTATTATGTATTTATCACTATAGCAGTGACTTCAGTATTAATCCCAGACATGTTCCCCAGACATGCTCAGCATCCTAAAAAAAGTCCATTTCCCCTTTTTTGCACTCTCAGAACTGCTCTTGGGTTGTCATGAAAGCAGTAGGCATGGCTTGTTTACACAGACCTAAATGAAAACAAAAAACCCAGAGACTGGGCTGTGACACAGAGTGAAACTGATGATTCTGCAAGTTTATTGTGTCTTACCAACTTGAAATTCATTTTGTTGAACCATAAATGTAACCCTGTAGTCTCTCACGGTCTTTGCACTTATGCAGCACTCGAGGACATGTGGCACTTGGCACTGTATCGATGTTGCAATGGGGTCTATCAGGATGTTCTGCTTCAGGGGCAAGGAAATCACCTCAATGGTAATGTTGGCAGAACTGTCCAGGTTTTTCTGGGAGAATGTGCAGATGTAGATGCCTAAAAGAAGCAATACAAAACCATGTTTCAGTCAACAGAAGTGCTCCTCAGCTTTTGCATGGTCATGAATGCTGAACAAATACAGTGCTGTTGGCAACATCAAGCCTTGCTGTCCTCCAACACTTAAAATTTTAATTCAGAGGGCTTTTTATTTATTGTGGCCAGTGAGCAGTTTATTGTGCACAGTGATTTGCAGGGCTAGGGATACTGTAAATGATCTGGTACAGAGATTTCATTGCCTTTGTAGCCAATGAGACCATATTTACTCACCTCTCCAGTCCTGCGAGGCAGACTTCACTGTGAGCACAGACATGGCTGGGAATTTGCTATTTTTGATGCACATATCACAGTCTACTGTTTTTGTGTCATTTCCAGACTGGATTTTCCAACTGATGCTGTCATAATTGCTCACATCACTTTCGCATGTTACATTGAACCCGTATCCCTCGGAAACTGTTGAGTTTGTGCTTGAAGATATTGTTATGTGGGCTGAGAAAACACAGAACAAAAGTCACATTAGTGAGAGTTACTTTTAATCATTTTCTTACAAATTCTGTGTGCCACAGAGGCCATCTATGCACTAAAGAGCTGTTGTTCTGTCACAAGTCCCTGCCCCTCACCTTTCCGCAGGTACGTGACTCTGATGCTCTGAGCACGCCTGGCTCCGTGTCCAGTCTCCATCTCACACGTGTATGTGGTCACTGCACCTGACTTCTCAGGGGGGCACAGTGACTCGTTGATGTTGAGCTGGTATCCAGTGCAGTTTCCACTCAAGATGGATACTCCTATGGAGAAATAAGCATTGTTTGAAGGGCTACAGATGTCCAAAAATACCTCTGGAAAGCACAAGCAATTACTCCAGCCATGGAAACCCTTGTGGGTTTGTATGTAATTGACATCATGGCACTTTAACTTGTTGCTGTTTTACCTGGCAACACTCACAGAGTGGCAGCACTCAGCTCTTTGCTGAGATTCCTCCTGCCAAAATCAGTCAGAACACAATCACACTGCTTGGAAATCTCAGGGTCAACCAAAATGAAGAGTATTCTGGTTAAGCCTAATCCTATTTGTGATATTTAGGATGAGTAAAGGTAAGTAAAACAGGAGTAAACACTGCAGATTTTAATGTTGTCTAGTTTTGAAATAAAAATGTGGAGGTACTTGACAGTCATTCAACTTAAAATCTGAAGAGTGCTGGTTTAACTGTGAGCACTAAAGCTGTCCCACGCTGCAGCTGACAGCGCAGTTGACATGAGAGCAGAGCAGAGTTCCTGGGGGAAAGCCTGGCCACAGGGAATCAGGGGTAAAACAGCCCCTTGCAGTGGGCCAGGATCCCCTCTCCCTGAAAGCACTGCTGCACTCTGGTATCTGTCCTCTGAGAAAGTGACTGTGTGCATGAGCTGTGAAGATTTTAATCTCAGTTTGCTGTCCTGCTTTCTGCAAAGTTACATTTATGGCTGATAGTTAACAATAAACACTTCATACTCATAAAATATTAAGAGGGGCAATAGACCATTTAGGGTGATGATTCATAGACATTTATGAGCATTTCAGTTCATGTTACTTTATAGCTCTTTGTAGCACATTTACTTGGTGCCTTGTTAACTCTTTATATTGGAAGGCCTTACGGGATGCCTCTGACTCAACTGGTATGTGAAGTATCACAGCTACGGGTGGAGAGGCAAACAGTGCTCATATTTATCTGTATTGCAGCTGTTTCACAGTGCAGCACTTGTACCTCACAAGTGCCAAATCTCAGTATGTGGTACATGAAAGATCTTTGCACCCCAAGGGTGTTTCTGGAGATAGCAGCACAGACTGGTGCACTCATCCTTGCTCTCAAAATTAGACCATTCAGAAATAAACTTTCTGGAAGAAGTTGCTGTGTTGCTGGTCCAGGCAGCTGTTTCCATCCATCCAAGTTTAAGGCATCAGTATATGGAGATGCCTGAAACCCCACTGGCACTTGCACAACACATACAGAGTATGTCCTTTCCCCTGCCACTCACACCTTTGGAGCATACCTTGTATTCATCCTAGGACTTTGGGGCAGCCACTTAGGAGGAGACCTTTGAGCAGTGAGCAAACCTAGCAGGTGAAAGACAACCTTTTGTTCATCTTACCTGTAATGTTGATTGTTCCATTTACTTTCCAGGAAACCTTAAGCGATGTCAAGTGTCTGTCAATGCAACAGGACAGCAGAAGACCCTTTGCTTGCACTTCAGGACTGTTACATGTGACATCGATGTCCTCAAAGTTTGGAGTGACATGTAGTGGAAAGACAGATATTGTTTCTGTGGCGTTGTGTATCTCTGTGTGATACAGACTGCTCATTATGAACACGCAACTATAGGAACCTGTGAAGCATAAACAACAGTTTTTGCTGAGTTTGCCTCTATTTTGGAATTAGGAGCTACTTCCACATCTGGTTTTCACATGTCCCTGCTCTGCAGTGGCTCTGCTACTTGCTGATCAATATGTACCCTCAGGTCACCTGCAGAATGCTTTCTGCAGACCCCTGGTGCCAAATGTGTCTAGATTAGGATTCACTGTTGATGGGTACTTGAGATCAGTGTTCTTGGACCAAAATACTTCAAATCTGGCTGAGTAGGTGCTATTGGGTTGCTGGGGTATATTGCCCATAGTCCTTCTGGCAGCAGTATGTCATGGTAGGAAGATTCCTACAGAGAACAGGTGACAGAGAGGTGCCCAGGGTGGACTCCACCAGAACTGGCCTCAGAGTGGAGGCTCTTAAGCTGTTCAGAAGGCACTGTCAAACAGAACAGAGGATTTATCACAGAATCAGAGAATATGCTGAATTGGAACAGACCGATCAGGATCATTAAGCCTAACTCTTGGCCCTGCACAGGACACTCCAAGAGTGACATCATGTGCCTGGGAGCATTGTTCAAATACTTCTTGAACTCTCAGGCTTGGTGCTGTTACCACTGCCCTTGGGAGCCTGTTCCAGTGCTCAACCACCCTCTGGGTGAAAAACTTTTCTCAATTATCCAAAACCTCCCCTGACTCAGCCTCATGCCACCTCCTTGAGTCCTGTCCCTGGTCACCAGGGAGAACAGATCTGTACCTGCCCCTCTGCTTCCCTTCATGAGGAAGTGGAAGACCACAATGAGGTCTCCCCTCAGTCTCCTCAAGACTGAACAGACCAAGTGACCTCAGCTCCTTCTCATACAGCTTCCCCTTCAGGCCCTTCACCATCCTTGCGGCTTCCTTTGGACTCTCTCCAATAGCTTGATGCCTTTTTTGTGTTTTGGTGCCCAAAACTGCCCCCAAGGACTTGAAGTGAGGCCTCCCCAACCCAGAGCAGAGCAGGATGGTCCCCTGCCTTGCCTGGCTGGCAATGCTGTGCCTGATGCCCCCTCAGGACATGGATGTCTCTCCTGGCTGCCAGGGCACTGCTAACTCACATTCAACTTGCCATCGACCAGGACCCACAGGAACCTTTCTCTTTATCAGCCCCTCTCTCAGGCAGGAGTCCACTGGATGCAGCCAGGCTTGGTTTTCAGATTGGCAATCAGAGCTCCACATTTCCCACATACTTTAAGTATGTGGATTTCTCTTCCCCAGTGGGATAGCCAAATGAGCAGACATCTTACATAGGAGTGGAAACACCAAGATTCATGGCATCCTCAGTCCAAAGAATTTTGGATCCACTATTTCTACCTCGCATTTGTGTGCCCAAATACCTGGCCACAGGCTGCCCTTTTTGAAGTTGAATGTAGAGTTCATGGTCCAAAGACAAGAACTGAGTGGAAGCTTGAGCCCAAGCTCTGATAATACATAATAATTCCCCTGATAGATCCTCCCAGAAAAATGCCACCAGTTTACCTGTTTCTGATTTTCAAAAATCTCTAAACATGCAAAACTGTAACTCTGAGCTCTGATTTAGTTAGGTCATGTGTGTGCAGGGGGCAAGGGCACTAAGGACAAATTCAACCAGTCTCCAGTCACCACACCAAAAGCGTGGGAAGGCCTCACAGCCATGCGATCACCACCATCTCCCCTGGTATGATAATGAAGCCTGGCACTTAGAACACCCAGTCACATACAATCACTTCAGTCAGTTCACATCTTACTGGCAATGCCAGTCAATACATAAATCATTAATGAAAACAACAGGAAAATGATGAGGGGCAGTGTAATTTTCACATTTCCTCTAGAAAATGCAGCCATTGCATTCATCTTTGCTTTTTATAGAAATAGCCACAATAAAGATTTACATCTGCTGTTTTAACAATGGAAAATCATACCAGAATCCTTTGTGGTAACATTGGTAATTTTAAGAATTGATCTTCTGGATGCTAAAACTGTCTCTATTGAGTACCGGGAGCCGGCTGAGATTGTCTGGTCAAAGTGATACCAGGTCACGTTGGCAAATGTTGAATTTATCTCACAGGTCAGTCTTACTGTGTCCCCTTCAAAAATGTTTGAGGGTTTCACGGTGAAGTTTGTCTGATCTGGGAAGACAAAGAGCAATATTCTGCATTACTCTCACTTCAGCTCACATCTTTATGTGTCTTTCATTTTATAGGGGACCCAGGTGCTTCACATCAGCTGCAGGGTACCACCTCTGATACAGGCCATGGGATTTGCCCTCAACATATTCTTTTAATATCTTTCTCAGCTAAAATTTCCAGAAGGTATTATGCAGAGTTAGAAATATTTTTATCACCACCACTACTTTCTAATTAGATAAGCTGGGAGGAGAAGCAACCAGGTTGAAGTAATCCTCTGAGACAGACAGTCCAGCACTCGGTGCACTGAGAGCAGAACACCTCGAGGGCACTTGATCAGCAGCTGAATTGTAACACACTGTCCAGCAGCAGCATGGAAAATATGTCAAGGAAACCAAGGGGAATGTGTTGTCATGTAAACTGCAAGAGTTTTATGTTTTGCTTTAAAGAGAAGGAAGTGCTGGCAGCTTGACATTCTTAGAGCGGTCTCAGTTCTGGAGGTGAATTAAGGGTGTTCAATCTCTCCCCTGGACAGAAATACATCAGGGATCATTTAGAATCATTTAGGCTGGAAAAGACCCCTGAAATAATCAAGTCCAACCAATAACTGATCAGTGGAGTAGCTGAAAGTCTTTGGTTTTTCATGGGAGGTACTGCATGCATGGTCCTCTCATGAAGGCCCTAAGCTTTGGTGACACAGGATAAAATGAAACAGCTAAGAAATAAATGTTTCTTGAAAGTCAAGTACCAAATCATCAACACTATAGGTCAGCTACATGAGTCAGGCAAAAAATACTAAAGTAAAGGTTTAAGGAAAGTACTGAGAGCTTTAAACTTACTAGTGATTACTCTTGTGAAGGTAAATTGGTTTAGCTGGTACGATGAGTCCAGAAACTGTGGTACAGCTCTGTTGGAGTCTCCAACCTGAGTGAAGCTTGCTGCTCCTGTTTTTACTTCAAAGTTCACAAAAACACTTCCAGGGCTAAACAGATACAAGAATGAGATGAGTACAAGAATTAAATATCCTTGTACATTAGTGGCTTTCTGTGTTGTGGTGACCCATCTTGCATGGATGGGAAGACCTAACAGGACTCGCCTGTGGAGACTCCTCTTGGGACTCAAGACTTGCTCTGTTTTACTAGAAAGTTGTGCTACAGCTCTTCCCTAGAAAGAAAAATCTTTATGTGACACCTTTCTTGTCTGATGTTTATTTCTAGTAAACTTTCCTTAGAAACCTAAAATGCAGCCGCATTTAAATATGTATGGACAGCAGCAATGTCTCTTTTATCCAAGGCTGTATCCAGAGTCAATGTACTATTCATCTTCCTCATGGCCTAGGAAGTGATGTTAAGTTTATTTGCATTCTTTTCCCCTTTGGGTGGGGCTCAGTCTTTTCCATAGAAGGCTTTGCTCCAGATGGGGAATGACTGTGTTTCTTGGACTTTTGCACAGTGATGAATTCTACCACAATCCCATTTCCATGTTCATACTTGGGCTTCGCTTTGCAGCGATTATTCTGTTATTCAGTGTGTGCATGCTGGGAGTGGGTTCTAGGCAGAGTGAATGTAACCCTTGCTGACTTGTGTCTCCTTGAGGAAGATTTGTGTCTTCTAGGAAAAAATTAAATTATTTACTTACCTAAAACCTGTTACTGTTGCTGATACAAAGCCTGGTAAACATCTGTAGCTGGCATTAAACTGTAAACAAAGACAGGTGAGATGGTGTAAGTCCTCTGTGTATTACTGCAGTGTGCTTAAAATAGGAAACTCTCAATTCCTGATGTGAATAAGGGCATGTAGCATATCTCATATAACAGGCCTGGTACTCTCCTGGTATCATGGAACACATTTCTGTTCATGGTTTCATTACATGTGTACCCACATGGATTTAGCGAGGACCAATAATAGTTTTTTTTTTTCATGCTTTATATACAAAAGGTCCCTAAATACTTCCCAGTGTATTAAAAGAAATGGGAATATTTTCATTGCCATCAATGGAGTCAGCTTTGCCCCACTTTGCTGCTCCCACTGCTGCACACTTCCCAGCTCCCCATAGAGACACTGACCACCCAGGCACTTGGGGTGAACACCACATTATTTAGGGGCTCTCGACCTTCAAAGATTAAAAAAAGTAAAGTAATTACTGCTTTTTCAAGGTCCGTTTTGTATTTTTGGTATAACAGAGAGGAAGGATCCTTGAGATCATCCTGGAAGTCTGAGTCAAGTCTGACTGACATATGCATTACAATGGGCTCTCCCATACCGCATGACTCTGTAAGGAAAGATATAAAAATAAATGCAGAATAATCAAAAACAATGCTTATGAGGTGAAAATCTGTTGCAAATCTGATGAGATGAAACTTTCTTTGCTCAGCAAAAGCTGAAAGTCCCAAAGAGGCATGGGAGTGACTCCAGAAGTTGGGGCTCCAAATGCAACTAAGTATCTGCAAGTGTTTGGGTCAAAGTGGGCCTATATCACAAGGAGAAGAGCTTTAGACCATGTCTGCAGACTTTCCACATTCACAGGCTGTGTGGTTGCCAATTCAATCCTGATGTGCTTTTTCATCACACCTTTTATCACTATTCTGACCTCTAGGCAGTGTGTGAGCTGCACAGCAATGAAGTTCTGCCCTGTGTCTCCTCACCTTCAGTCTGGGGCTCACAGTAGGGTCCATAGAAAGGCATTTTCTGCATGTAGCCACAGGGCAGGGCTGGTTCCAGGCTCAGAGAAGGGCAGGGCATCATATCACTGCACACCGTGCTCGGCCAGGCATATCCATTTTCACAGAAACAGCAGCTGCTATTCTCACCACTGGGCATGCAGACTGGAGTCAGACAGACAGAGAAATACCATGAGAATGGTAAATGAGGCACAGCTATTGCAAGATAAATATTTACCTTTCTTCATGACAGGGATCTCAAAAAGTTGCCCTTCTCATGAGTTCACTTGAATGATGCCAAAATGATGATCTGACACCTTGCAAAGTTTACTCTACTAATTGTAAATTACTAACAAGAAATGGGAACCAGACTGGCACAGGGAAAAGTCTGATAAATTACTTTTAAGTAAATGAATGGAGATGTGAAGTCTGATCCTAAAAATTTACCTTGGCATACTGGCCAGGGTGCCATAGTACTTTTCAGACTGGATATTTTTATGTCACCTGAGCTGAAAGCAAATGTATAAGCTTTTAAAGACTGTAAGAGCAAGATCATTCAGAGTCCCAATGCCTAATGAGGTGTTCTGTTGTTCTGGTTGTTCTGTCCCCTGGCAGATGTTGTGTGAGAGAAGGTAATATTATCATTAAGGGCTTTAAAGCACTAAAAAAACCAGAAACCAACCAAAAAAAAAAAAAAAAAAAAAAACCCCAAAAAACCAACCAACCAACCAAAAAAAAAAAAAAAAACCCACAAACCCCCCCAAACAACCCAAAACCACCAAAAATAACAAACCAAACCAAACCAAATCAACAAATAAACAAAAAACCAAAAATCACCCCCCAACTGCCCCTCCAAAAAGAATAAAAAGGCAAAACAGAGCACATCACTGCAACTTTTTCTGCTCTTAATGTGTCATTGGCAAAGTAAGATATTAACAAATTGATTTTCACACATTACATGTGATCCTGAAGGCCTTTATAACATGCATTTGCATGTTGTTTTGGGAACTGCTGAACACTTCCTTTCGCTGCTTTATGGCTCAGTGATAAGAAGGTATGAAATCTCCTCTGCTGTTGTAAATGCTTGCTGTGTTTGTATATGCTCTGCTGTGTTACTCAGATATGATGTTGCACAACCACAATTTGTGTAATAAAACCTGTCTGATATTTTGCCCTGTAAGAATAGGTTAAGTGAGGTCTATCTCATGCAGCCTGTTTCTGTCAGGGTCAGAGTACAGCCTCCTACAGCCATCTACGTTCCAGATACAGGAGGGGGGAAGTAAACAGTCTGATAACTGCTGTCACAGCTTCCTGAAACTTGAAAGTAACTCAGACTGCTTGTTAGCCAAACTGGAGCAAAATTCTTTGGCTCAGGCTTCCTCTGGCTTTGTCCCTTCCTTAGGAAAAGCATTCAGAGCTATTCCTAATGCCAACATTATATAAAGAGGAGTGGTGAGAGACAGACAAATATGCTGTTGTGTGGTACAGCTTCAGCCTTGCTGGGTCTTTCAGCAGAAGCAGAGATGGTTCAGTTTTGCTGATTCTGAAGCATGATGGGTCACAAAAGTGGGCAACATCAAAACCCCACATTATCCAGAATAAACAAATCAATAACCAACCCACCTGTTGTAATGCTGATGTTTGAAACTGTTGTTTGTACATTCGAAATATTAATTGGAAGATGAATGTTTTTGAAATAGTCTTTGATTTGCTCCAGATAAGATGAATCCTGCAGTCTTACTTCAATTTCAGAAGTATACTCCGGGAGGGGGAGGTCAAGAATAAGCACTGAAAGAGAAACAGAATGAGACTGCAAAGCTGTGTTTGAGGGTAAATCACGAATTGATGGCCTCTAGCTTAGCATTTGGGGTCTTTGTTGCTATTTAATGGTAGCTTAGTGTGGCATTCTGCTTAGAGAATGTTCTTGCTTCCCACTCAGCAGATATTCTGCTTCTGTTCTATCTGCTCCTTGTCTGACAAAAGCAGATTTCTTTGGTGTCAGAGCATAGGAAGCTGATACAAATAACATAATGTATTCATAGAAGAGCTGTCTCATCCCTTCTCTCCTTCGAGTCAGTAAGTTGATGGGTTGCCAACCACAGACTGAGCCATATAGGATTATCTTGTCTTTATCTCATCTCATGAGTTTCCTCACTTTATCCTTCTGATTCTGTTCCCCATCGCACTGAGGGAGAGTGAGCGAGTGGCACTGTGGTGCTTGGCTGGGGTTAAACCACAACCACACCTCGTCCTTGATGTTCCCAGTTCAGCACATCAAGAGATGCTGTCTCTAACAGTGGTTTCACCCTGGGCCTACTAGAAACCTGCTCTGTTACCATACATTTGTGTACGTACTGTTTCGCTTCTGCCTTTGCATCTCTGGGTAGAAGCTTTCTTGCCCTAGTGTGCTGTCAATCTGTGGGAAAAAAAAAAAAAGGTGAAGCTCCGTGACAATAACAAAGCGAAACTTCAGCTGTTGTTGCTGGCAAAAGATATTAGTGAAGAAAATACTGACATAGATAATTTTTTTCTCACTAGTCTTGGCCTGACCTCTCCAACCTCCCACCCCATCTTCCTCTTTAAACTGAAAATTTTTATCTTCCAGGCAGGGAAGGGTTAAGCACCTGCTAAAGGATGTACTGAGTTTGCAGATGCCTCTTTACATAGCTCTGTAAGCCAACTCAGCTCAGGAGGATTTTTGTGTCTGAGCCTCAAGTCCTCTATGGGACTGACACAGTGCACTTAGTCCTGGGGCAGACCAGGACTGGTTGCAGAACCTGGCACTCAGCCTTTGAATCCAGAAACTGGACTTTGATCACCTTTTGCTTTCCTCTTTGCTCTGAGCTCCCACCTCTGCAGCAGCAGAGCCAGCCTGAGCAGAAGAAAGGGGATTGAAAAGCCTTGGCTCCAGCTCAGTTGCCAGGTCAGCTATTTTGGGGTCATCAGTAACACACAGCTGACCACGGCAGGGGTAGCACCATTTCACTATGGCTGAGTTTACACAGGCTGCAGCCAAGTGAGATTCAGACCATCTTATCTTTTTAAAAATTGTGCCCAAAAAATACATTGGCACCACCTTTAGAAAGGCTAAAGAACAGCAAAGACGCAGGCAGGAAATTTGCAGCTTTGCCAGTTTCTTGGTTCCTACTGAAACCTTTATTTACAGAAAGCGTGAATAGCTTGGCAACTCTTGAGTTGTCTCGTTACATAAAGGAACCATCTGGTGTGTGATTAGAGCTGGGTTTTGTATCACAGCTGTGCTGGGGTGGGGATCCCAAGGAGTGCTGGCACTTTATGCACTGCTGGGATGGTACCTTCATGTTAGAGGCTGGCTGCAAGAGTTACAGAAAGTGCCCTGTGACCTCCAGGTTTGGACTCAGTGGTTTCCTTTTTCAGTTATTCTCCCAAACAACTGAAGGCTATTGCTAGGTTGCTGAATACCTCACATATTTCACACCATTAAGTAATGACTCATCTGCAGGCTGTCCCATGACAGGCTGTCCTTAAAAAAAGAGGTGTTGCTTTTTTCATGAAAACTCCTAAGTGCTGAGATGAAAGCAGCTTGAAAAAACAGATCAAATTAGATATTTGGCCACTGTTAGACATCTGTTGAAGCGCAGATGGGGCTGTTGCAAGCAGACATATCTTGGTTTGCCAAAGCAAGGGGTAGTCGTAGAAAGAGCTTAAGGAGTTCCCACCTTTCTTGTCACATTTCCTTTCCTTTTTTTTCAGCTTTCTCAAAGAAGGAGGTCCTCCATTTGCTCACAATGGAGAAGATAAAAGATAAAAGAAGTATTGTCTGGTCTAATACAAACTGTGTTGACCAAGACTTGGTAGATTTACCAGATTATATTTACTTCCATTTGGTTAGAACCTTGGTTTCTCTGTTCCTCTTTTGTCTTTTTTTGTTACGGAAAATTTGTCTTTTTTGTTAGGGAAACATGTGCAGAAACTGTCTGGTAACAAACACATGTACAGGATGAAGCACAAAATGGCTTTCCATAATTCACACTGTTGGTGAAACAGAAAGGATCTGTGAGGATTATTGAAAAAGTGGGGAACTAAAGTAAAATCTCAGTTCATAGGCAACATCTAAACACAAATCACTCAGGAGTGGAGTTTTGGTCATGTGCACTTGTCCTGCTGTTGAGTCCTGTCATACTTGCAAACATGTCACTTCTAGATATATTTGGTTCCTCTCTCCTAGGATGGGTGAATTCCATCCATGAGCAGTGCCCACATATATGTTATGCAGATTTAGCTCCAGGGACAGCAACTGAAATCCCTTGCAGACCAACACAGTGAGAAACAAGATGTGTTTTGTTCAGTGCCTTCTGGAGAGACTTTAAACTGAGAAACATGAAGAGCCCACTTTTGGATTTCTCCATCTCTTTTACACACTCTGGGTTCAGATTACCCCCCGGTCTTATTCTGACTTCTTCCAAAGTTTTTTGGGTGTAAAGGAGAACATCAGGGTGATACAAGCAAAGACCCAATGAAAACCAGTGGGGGTGGAGAAGGATACTCACTACATAGGAAAATGGATAGAAGTTTGAGCCCTGTGATATCTGGCAGCAGGCTGAGACCAGCAGGAACAGGCAGTGGAGACCTGTAGTGGTTGAGGATGGCATTTTGCCTGGTGACTTTGCTGTGCAGCCTGAAGTCAGCTGTACCTACTCAAAATAGAAGAAAGAAATTGCTTGAACAAAGCAGAGTTCTGAGCAGATTCCTATCAGGGACAAAGGAGGTGCTGAAAATCTGCCATGAGAAAAGTTGACTTTGGATCTTCAAATATCCCTCTTGGTGGTACTTGGGAAATGCACAGCCAGGAGATGAGGGAGCAATTAGGAATTTTGCTGCAAGTGAGGGCCTGTCCTGTTGCAGCAGGGAGAGTTCTGCTAGCAGCTGTATCCCACTCTGGAGAGGGTTGTAGCATCACCATGGGCTCAGGTACAGATGTCTGTGTGTTTGTTACCCCTTGGCTAGCAATGGACACAATGAAGAGTGGCATGTCCTGGAAATAATCTGTGTTATCTTGAGATTTTAGCAAACTTCTCCATTAATTGCACTGAAGTTAACAAATAAGTAAACTAGAATCTAAGGACCATGTCACAGAAGAACATAATGTGGTGCCTGAAATCACACACACGCATACACAGACCCCCACACCCCAATACCATTTTCTACCTCATTAATACCTGAGCTAATTTAGTCACACAGCAGATTGGATGATGAAACATAAAGGGAGAGGTAAAACATTCATGGACCCTTATAACAAATACTGACATATTTATGCAACCAAGGGGAATAGAGAAAGGGAGGTGAAGAATACATAAAAGATAAATATTTTGGTGTGAATATGCCCTTTCTTGTTATTCCTAACAAAGCACGTTCTTAGCTCCAGAATTAACAACTAGCAGAGAGCTACAGAAAAAGGCAGAACCCAAGAGGATTGTGAAAATAATTTTAAGCACTGAGGAAAGACTAAGCAGAGCACTGAACAGTGCCTGAGTGGATAACACCAGCCTGATTAAAATCATGAGCTTTTGTAAAATTGCAATCTTTTTTCATTGAAAAGGCTGTTTATCCAAACTCAGGTTTTGCAAGGCAGTGAGTCACCAGGGAAAAACAGAAAAATCAGCACCTCCTGAGATCAATGGCTGTCTATTGCAACCAACTTATCAGAGCTGGAGCTCCTAGGCAGGCTGGGGCTTTGCTGGCACTTCCCTGCTCAGACAGGACCAGGACAGAAAACAACAATATGAACATGATCTGTAGTCTCACCTCATGAGTTGGAAGAGGATGGTAAGGAGTTTATAGCCAAGCATGTACTTGATATCACCAAGGTGGGTGCTCAGTGTGACTTCTCTCACCAAATGTGGTTCTTAGAGAGATCCATCTGGAGTGGGACTTCACCTGGATGCTGACCTGGTTAAAAGATAGGAGGCAAAAGTAGGAATAAATTATTTTCTTTTCCAGTACAGAGATGTTACACCAGAGCTCTGCAGGAATGAGGTGTAAGCCTGTACCTTACTCTCTGTTCTCAAGTGATGTGGAAAAGGCAGTGATCAGTGATGCAACACCATGGAAAATTTTACTTGGTTGAGCCTAACAAAAGCAAAGTCTGCCTGTGAAGATCTGCATTGGGTCACAGGAGACTCAGTGACCTGATCATGAAATTCAGAACTGATAAGTGTAAGGTAGAAAGAAATGATCATGACAGTATGTATTCTGTGATGGACTCTGAACTGACAATTACCACTCAGAAATGGGATCTAAAGAAAATGTCAACTGAATTCTAAGCTGCAATTAAAGAAGGAAAATTAATTTTAAGATATTTTAGGATAGTAATGGAGGGAAAAAAACAAAACTAAAACAAAATCCCAAACCCTCCAAGCCTCTATTTTCAAACACATCTTTTGTGTGACTTTATGCAGCTGACAGCAAACACCGTCTTAATTGTGCATATAAGACACCATATAGAGGACAACTAATGTAAATGAGAGCTGGGCTGCTACTCAGGCTTTGGTAGCTATTTAAAGCTCCAAAACATCCCAGGCCAGTATCTAGAAAGCTAGAAAACCAACAAACAAGTTGCAAATGGGGAAAAGTATTAAATGTTCTTCTCAAGCAATGTGGCTGTTCCCCTTGTTCATTTAATTTCTCAATGAATTTGCTGTAAAACTTTTAGTGAGCAAATTCTCAAGTATCTTTCTGCCTTCAGTGGGCAAAGCATATGTGCAGACACATTTCTTATTTCTCAACAAACTGTCTCCTGGGAAACAGTAAGTATCTTCAACTCATAAAGACCCAGAGAGCTAAAGAAGTCCAGATTTCCTACGAAATGCTCATTCTCCACAGCACTCAGGCTGGAAAATATTGTTTAAAGTTAATTCTAAAATGCAGAGGATTCTTAGAGGTAAATAACAAGGTCTCATTTTAACCCAGAACACAGGGGAGATACACAACCTTCTTTTTAATTTTTCTCTAAACTTCTCTTCATGAATGCTGTAAAATAATTACACCTTCTCTTGCAAATCCTCCCAGCACAACAGTCACCATCACACATGTTTTAGAAAATAAAGACAACACCCAGACATTTAGTATGATTTACCTTCTCAGGTGGTTCAAAGAGAAGATCTTTGAATTAGATTCATCTTAAGCATCAACTGCTTTCTACCATAGCCCAGTCTGCTCTCTCAAAGAGAAATTAAACCACAGGAACTTTTATACTTAATTGAACAAGTTATTACTGCCCAGAAAAGAAGTTACCTTTAGAGCCTGCACTCAAATTTCAAGTGTGAGGCTGAGCAGATGTGCCACTGCAGAAAACCCACGAGGCATTTTAAGAAGAGATATTTCCTGATACCATTCAGCAGGTTGTACTCATTATTTCCCCCTGCACTGATCTGAGTCCCTCAGTGTCCTATCTGCAGATTAGTGGACTAACTTGTTCCGCTGCTGTTACTCACCTTCTTTGTTCTAACAAAAGAGGGTGTTGAGGACTGAAAGCAGCAAAATCATGTTTTGTAGCTATGGCAAAATAGCTGTGGGCTTTGACTTAAACTATAAAGGAGGAAACCCCTAAAATTTTCCTACCTGAGCTGGCAGCCTGCTCACTGTGGGCTGAGCCTGGAAGGCTCTGTGGGGACACATTTATGCCCTTGGAGAAGCTGCACAGAGATGCAGACCTGTGGCTTTGATGGCTATGGGAATTCCCAGAAATCAGGGGAAATTCTGATGTGTTATGTATGTTTCTACATTGAACAATATCTGGAGCCAAGAACACACAAATAGGGGACATCTGTCCAAGTAACACTGGAACCTTTGTCTTTACAGTGTTTGATAACAATTGGTTTATCAATGGAATTTGTTTCCACATCAGTGTATGAGGCAATGACTGACTGAGCTCTGTGGAAACCCCTGGGATTAAGCTCATGTTGTGGGGGAATTATTTTTTAAACACTGATTAATTCAGGAGACAAGTCTGTTTCCTTTTCTGCAAACCTGCTCACCTGCTGCTCCCTGCAATGTGGTGAGTCAGACCTCAGCTGTTTGCAGCAGTTTTAAGGTGATTGAATTGGCATGACTGATGCCCTTGTTACCCTTACAGCATTTCTTTGTCTTTACTGTTGTGGTGGCATTGGTCTGATTTATTGCCCACCCAAGCTGGTTCAGGAATCTGAACAAGTAGACCAAGGCTACATCTACAGCACTTAATTCTACCACCTCTCTCTCTGCAGATTAGTTTTATTGATGGCCTTGTGCTGGTGCCTTCCAGATTCTTACTCAGTTTAACTCCCTGTCCCTGCAGAAAACTAAAGCAGCAATAAGGTGTCCAACTCACTTTCATCTGAGTCTGATCAGCTTAGAGAAGGTCCCAGTTAGTGCCAGAGCCAGAGCAAGGAGAGGAGCAGTTAAGTGGCCCCAAGCAGGGAAGGGAGATGGAACAAGGGTTGGCAGACAGAGCAGGAGGGTAAGGACAAGGAGGACCCCTTCCTTTCTGCCCTGACAAGCGGTTCAACACGAGTTCATGGTCTATCTCTAAAAAAAAAAATGGATCATTTTCTCCCAGAGTTGCTCCCTTGGCTGACTACTTGTAGGTTTGAATGAGCAGCAGTGCCAGTGCAGAGGCTGAGAAGAAGAGGAGGCAGAATTGGCTTAGGCTGAGTTACCTGTGCCTGTGGTGGAGTCACACTTTCCACATTGCCTTGACTGGAAAACTGGTCTGTGTTAAACCCACTTTCCCCAAACACCCCTTTTTCTTCTTTGCTTTTGTGGGTTTGTTTTTTTTTTTTGTTTGTTTTTTTTTTGTTTTTTTTTTTTTTTTTTGTTTTTTTTTGTTTTTTTGGGGGGGTGCAGATTTGGGTGGGGTTTTTTGGTGTGGGTTTTGTTGTTTTCTTTTTTTTTGTGTTTTTGTTTTTTTTTTTTGGTTTTTTTTTTGTTTTTTTTGTGTGTGGGTTTTTTTTTTTGAGATTTTAAGAAAGAGCATCCTGGGGTGTGAGAATGGGAAAGAATGTCAGCAAGGCTTTCTTAAAACAGGGTTTCTGCTCAAGGCTTATCATCAAACTGCAGCCTAAAGGTATGAGAAATCTTGGTTTACTTTGCAGGAGAATGTGAAAATCATACAATGTCAGAGCATTAAGTATGTAATCTACTTGGTATGTGAGCACAGGGTATGTCCTGATCGTCCTGATGTTTTTTCCTGTACTCATTCATCTTATACTGTCATGTCACCAGAAACTGTGAACTTCCTGGATTCTAAAGTCTCAACCCCACAACATTTTTATTTAAACATTTGAGTCTGCAATTAGCCTTCCCAGGCTCAAGAAAGCAAGAGGTGTGCTAGAGAACACTTGCTCTGAGCTAGAAGTGCTCATCCAAAGCAAGGCAGAGCTCCAGGGATCCTATAATTCACTGGTAATGTGCTGTTGCAAAAGCATGTGAACACATTTCATCTGTCATGAAAGAGAGACCAGGGTAAGGTTCCCACATAGCTGCACCCTGGGAAATACTGTTCAAAAAGAAAACAAATGTGGAAACAACTTTGAAATGAAGCTTTTGCAGCTCACTTGACTAACCCATCCTCATTCTAGTCCTGGACATTCACACTTCAGTCTCATCTCTAGAAATTAATCTCAGCAATTTGTGTAATCAAACCCCACTGTCAATTGTATCCAAATGCAGAAAAAAGATGCCAGAACCTCTCAGAAACTGGATACAGTTTCTTACATCATCTGATGTTCTTGAGTCTGAATTTTCTGTGTTCAGACACCCAAAGCTGTGTTTTTAACATGTCAGGACAGAGTGAATCCCAAGCATATTGGAGCTAATAGCTAGTTTACTTTGAGATAACAGTTTTTGGGGTGAATCTGAATTATCTCTATCACATGACTTTAGATAGTTTTGCCCACCTCAGCCTTGCAGAAATTATTCTGGAGAGAGTCCTAAGAAATTGCAACCTAAATTCACTCACTTTAACAATGTTGAAATATTATTAATCTTTTAGCAAATATTTTTAATTGGAGACCTGGGAGATAACAGAAGTGCACTGTGTGATGCTGTTGATGTTTTGGCTGGAGCCCTGTGTCCGGATATCGCTGTATTGGAGAGCATCCAAAGGAGAGCCATGGGAATGCTAAGACAAGAGCATTGTATAACTTCAATGACAAGAGCTGTAATCTCATGTACAGGCTGAAGGTTGTTCAGATTAGATAGGACAAGACTCAGGTATGGCCACAATAACTGTTTGTCCCTTGAAAAAGGACTGACATGGATGTTCAAAGTGATGGCTGGCTAAAGTCACACAATCTGAAGCAAAAGTAAATATGCTGGTGATTATGAAAAATAAGGAATTGTAACAATAAGAAGCACAAAATTAGGCTACCCAGGGTGGCTGCAAAGTTTCCTTCAGTAGAGGTTTTTAAGAACAGGCTATGCAATTGCTGACATGGAGGAGAGGCTTTGATTCTGCTTCCATGTGAGCTTGTGGCAGTGGGGTGATGCATAGATTGTTTGCTGATCTCTTCCAATAACCTGTGTATCTCTACACTTTAACTAGTGCAATGAATGAATTCAAAGAGATTCAGAGGAGATATGCAAGAGCACAGATCTGTGTTCTCAGAGCTGTGTTTGGACTGACCAGAGCAATGATTGCTCCCTTGTGTATGGCACTGGTGAGGCATCAAAAATCTTGTGTTCTCTTTGGGGCCCCTCATGACAGGAAGGCCACTGAGGTGCTGGAGCATGTCCAGAGAAGGACAACAGAGATGGAGAAGGGTCTGGACCACAGGTCTGGTGAGGAGTAGCTGAGGGAGCTGGGGGGGCTCAGCCTGGAGAAAAGGAGGCTCAGGGGGGGGCCTTCTCACCCTCTACAACTCCCTGACAGGAAGGTGAAGCCTGGTGTTGGTCAAGCTCTGCTCCCAAGTAACAAACAACAGGACAAGAGGAAATGGCCTCAAATTGCTCCAGGGGAGGTTTAGATCAGACATTTAGAAAAAAAAAATATTCAAGGAAGGGGTGGTCAAGCAGTGGAACAGGCTGCCCAGGGCTGTGTTGGAGTCAGCATCCCCGGAGATATTTAAAAGATGTGTACATGTGGACTTGAGGGACATGTTTTAGTGGTGGATTAGCAGTGTTGGCTTAATGGTTAGACTCATGACCTTAGAGTTCTTTTCCAATCTGTGATTCTACCTTAGACTAGTTTAGGAATTCCTTTCTTGACCTTTGTAACACAATATTCTCACAGGTTTAAGCACAGAGGAGGTAACCTGTACCTACAGCCTTATCAAGGGTTTCCCCAAAACAATATTTCCTGAGGAGGGCTATCGTTCATGCCTTTTTCTACATCAGCTCACATTTTCCATCCTTGTTTGTGCAGTATTTATCTTTCCTTTTGACCTATGATTATGACTTTAGATTCCTCTATTCCTCTGTCAGCCTTCCTATGAATTGTTGATGACCTTTTTATATAGCCAAATAATCTACATGGAAGATGAAAATAATTTAGACCCAGCTATCTGAAGATCAGGCTCAAATCATACCACGACCATGCAGGACTTCCTGCAAGGAGAGAACAACTCTCTAGGACTCATGTTTGCAGGGCACAGTAGCTGAAATAGCAACCATTTAGCTGTATGACTGAGAGCACAGAGAACACTGCCCAGCTGAATGTCCAAATTATCACATTCTCCAGGCATTCCTAATACTCTGAGAGCAGCCAAAAGAAGTTTCTGTGAGTGTTTTTAACACATTCTGGATGGTGCCAGCCAGCCCTGCAATGTTTTCCTAGCCCTTCTGGCACAGTTCACAGTTGGACTTACTGCTTGTCACTGGAGAACAGCAACCTGCCAGATCACTGAGGGCATTCTTGCATGAATAAGCATCAACTACCACAGTTACTGGCTAAGCATTATCTCAGGAAAGGGGAAAAGTGAGAAACAGCCTGGCACATTTGGAGAGGCATGAACACTGCCCTGGTTGCTGACCAGCTGTACAGCTGACCCCTCTGGGAAGGTACCACACCAAGGCTGGACCTCTGGCCAGCCTATCCCATGGGGCTGGGTGACAATACACCTGCACTTACAGCCACATCACTATGTTAGGACAGAAAGGGCATCTTTGGCAGGGAGGTGATGTCCACAGGATTCTTGGGGATGGTCCTGTGCACAGCCAGGAGCTAGACTCAATGATCCTTGTGGATCCCTCCCAACTCAGCTTATACTGTGATTCTGTCATAGCTCATGGTTTCTGTGGCCTTGGCAGTGCAGCATGATACAGACACCTGGGTTCTACCAGAGCCAGAAATAACATGCTGTTGGCAATGTGTATAATCCCTTGCAGCACATCTGCTTCTATAGACATTCTCTCAGACCTGTGGCTCCTTACTTGGGTTCCTTTGCTCAGGTAACCTCTGTTCACTCAGAGGGACCTGGCCTATTCCACCTAATCCTTCTGTCTGACTCACCAACTCTGTCTCTTACAGTCAGACACATTTGTAAGCCTTTCTTATCCTGCCAGTCATGTATTTTTCCTAGAATCTTTCTGACAACATTTCTCATTTGATGTTAAGACTTAAGAAAAAGAAGATTTCCTGATTCTGGATGCATCTTAAGCACAATGTCCAGCTCTTAAGCTCCCCAGTACAAGAGAGACACACTGAAGCAAGCCCAGCAAAGGGCCATGAAGATGATTAAGAAGTTGGAGCATCTGTCATACCTGGAGAGGCTGAGAGAGCTGCTTAGCCTGGAAAAGGAAAGGCACTGGGGGATCATGTCAATGTCTAAAAATAACCAATGAGGGGACCTAAAGATACATCCACCCTGAAGTGCTTTCTTTGGTAAGGGGTTATAAATGCAGAAGTGGAAACAAGCAGTTCTGTTTTAGAAGACACAGAGTTATCCTTCCCTATGCAGCCATCCCATGTACAAGTATTTTATTCCTGTTGGCTGTAACCTTTCTACATGCTGTGTCTGGGAAAGCTGCCCCTCTTGCACCAAAATGGAGATGAATACACCTTTGGCATCAGCAGGAAGAAGAAAACAAACAACCTTGCAGGCACAACACATCTTCAGCCAGCAGTTCTTTGTGAGGTGGGTATTAGTCCACAGCCTCAAATCTTGGCCCTCTGCTCTGGCTGTGAGACATGTCCTGGTTCACTGAGTCCAAGAGCTCCCTGTATGGTCGGGCAGACATATTCTGCTTTAAAGCCTCATTGTAAAAGCCCTCAACTCTGTGCTTTTTTCTCCTTTGTTCACACTAAGAGACCATTCTCCATCCTTTCTAATGGTCTCTGGTAGCTTAATGTCATGAAAAGATTTGCCCTTGCCTGGATCCAAGGATTCTCTAGCCCAGTTGGTTCTTATCCAACAAGGGCTATAGCAGGGGCCCTTGGGAAGAGTTTTACAAAATGAAGTAAGTTTTCAGCAGCTCATCTTCAGAATGCTCTTTCCACTTCTGGCTATCAGAGCTACAGGGATTTCTGGAGGCAAAGGCATGTCATTGGTGTTTAACAGCCCTAATGGCCTAGTAAGCTGACTCAAATGATATAAATTACAGGAAAACCATGAAGTGTGCAGAATACATAATTTATAGGAGCAAGGAGGTCTGAATTCCTTTGCTTGCTTTGAATCTACCACTCATTAGGGTCAAGTTTGATCCTTAATTGTCAAACTAGATAGTGCAAATTTTTCCATGGCCTTGTACCCCGTACATCACTTTTACATTCTGCATCAGCTGTTGAGGATGAAGAGTCCTATGCCTTTTTAGCACAGCAGTCCTCCTGCCTCTTTGGTACTTATTCTACATCTTTCCACTTTGGCTGTATTTTTTTGGTAACATATGTAAGCTCCATTACCCCCATGCCAGCATTTTCCTGTGGCTTAAACAACTCTGCCTCCCTCTAGATATTTTGGATTAGGCCTATGGTGCTGTGAGATCTGTGGAGGTGAAGGATGCCTGGAGAGAGGAACCAGGAACTGCTACAGGTCAGAAGGTGTGAAGGGAGAGATCTGTGGCTGGCACAGGACAGTTTGACTCCATGGCTACCCAGTAGCCTGTAGCAGCTGAGCCTTGGTTAGCATTTGCAAACAACTATGGAACATTTTCCCAGAGTCTTGAACTCTGGGGCTAAAGCCTTGTTTTCAGTGCCTGTCCAGTTTGTTATTCCTCAGCGACAACAGAAGAGCTTTCCTTTCTCTGCATAAAGCATGACCTTTGGGTAGTGCGTAATAAGTTGGATGATCAGGCAATGTTTGTTTCAGACAGAAAACACACAATGACTTTAAGAAACACACACCCAGGCACAACAATATTTCATGGGAGAGCTGGCTGAAAGGGAAAGGGGGGACAAGGGAAGTTGCACTGACCTTAGATAACACATCTGAATGAGAACAAAAATAAAATAAACAGAAATTAGTCAAGGACACAAAGCTGAACTGCTTGGTGATAAGGATTCAAACAGGCAATAAACAAGCTGTGGCATGCTTTCTTTGTGATGTTTGTGGAATTGTGTTATTCCAGCTCTGTGCCTGGCATGGTGCAGGGGGCTGAGTTTGATGGGATGCTCAAGGATCTCTTGGACATGAGCAGAGGCTTTGTTTTCTTCAGGAACAGAAAGGTAATTCTTATTTTTGTTCGGTTTGCACAAACAGATGTCATGGCACTCATAAGTAAAGGGATGAATTTCCCCATGCCACATGGCACGTTAATATGCCAGACTGAAAACAGTGATAGCTGCAACCAAAGTGAAATGGCATTTAAGTCAGCACTTGATTGGAAAAAGAAAGCCCTGCCTAGTTCTTGTCTTCTTCCTGGCAGTTCTTTCTCACTTCCACTCAGGTTTTTCTCTACTTCCAGCTAAGGCCTCCTCCTTGACCTTCATGTTAGAGATTTGTAGAGAAGAAACAAAGAAAAAAGAAAAAAGTGATAGTCAATTAATTCCACCCTCCTATTTCAGCCCTTTGTATGCAGCTGGGTGCTATGTGTTTGGAAAGACTGTGGAAAAGCACACACCAGCTCACCTCTGATGACTGGGATGGAAGAATGAACGTACCCATGAACCTTCTCTTCTCCTTGTGCTTTTTGGGGCATCTGCAGTGGGCTGCACGCCTAATTCGCAGTGAGAAGTAACACAACAAGATATTTGAAGCTCAGCACTGTGGGAGTACTGGGGAAGGAGGAACTTGACAGGTACTCCCATATGAATGTAGTGAAGAGTGAGGTCTAACAATATCCATTGCAGTGGAATTTCCATGGGCTGCAATGAGTTTTGGATTGGGTCCCTGAGTCAGGCCAGACATGGGCTACTTCTACAGACTAAAGTACTAGAAAGTCTGATGACTGCATGCTTCCTGCTCATTTCATTTTATTAACCTCTTGATTTCTTTCCTGTTATTACTGCAGCTGGCTGTGTAGGAAGCTCCTGTAAGTTGTGTAGGTGTCAGCCTTTTGGAGTTTGTACAATCGTGCTCTGAACAGGGGGTGTTTTCTGTCTGAGGGCCTGGCTTGTCACACCTAGCAACAAAAGAGGGAAGTACAAAATATCACCCACCTTTTGCACATAGAATCATATAAATGGAGGGAAATCCCTCAAACCAGTGAAGACAGGTCTCTGTTGTCCATATCTCTTAATTGCCTTTCTCTTATGATAAAGACTGAGAGAAAAAAACAATTGTTTCTATTTTGTTCCACTGATTTCACTTCCAGCCTTACTATTTTTGTACTGATCTGTCTTCCAGAGCACAGGAGAACTCAGAAAGGCTAAATAGTGCTACTATTTAACTTCTTGGAAGGCTGCACCTGTCTATAATATTTTCAAAATTGTCAGAACTCTTATACTTTCATCATTGGCACAAGGTGTGAGATCAAGCCACAGATTCATCAACACAGATGGAGCTAGTTTGTTTTACTAGTGTTCAGAAGACTTTAATGAATAGTGTATTTTAGATATGCTTATCTTCAGACTGAGACCAGGGATGATCCAGACTTGTGAACCCCTGTGGTGCTTGTTGGGTTCACATGGCATAAAAATACAACAATGCAAAGACAAGTTAAACCTGATGGCAGGTTTGCCCATGAGATACAGCACCAAGAAATGGCATTTCTCCAGCCACAGGGTGCCTTTGGAGAGCTTAAACAAGCACCTGCCATGAGATGTAGGGCCTGAGTAGATGAACTGCTGAGGTCTCTTTCTGCCTAGCTGTAGGAGGCCTAGTCCACAGTTACCACGTTCCCAGTCTCAGCCAATGCTAATGCCAAGACTCACAGGAATCCTTCAAAGAACAGCACTGGCCAGGGGCTGTTCCCAGTCAGCAGCACAGCCTGAGCTCCTTGTTTAGGGAGAAAAGGAGAGTGAGTTCAGGCCCATGGAGGTGAGCCGTGGCCTGACCGATGGCCTCAGGGTTAACACACCCTGCCCTGCTGCTGTGACACTGTTTCCCCTAATTCTAGCACGGCCTAAAATAAAATGCACATTTCAAGAACAGGGAGGTTCTCCTGCTCCCTTCCACCTCCCCCATCCCCCAGCTCAATGGGATGAAGTTGGTGCTGAATTTTGGTTGCATCTCCCACAAGAAGTTTTCTGAGGCCTTTGTGTTTCTCTCTGCTGACTCTACAGGCAATCTAGGCCTTACTTCAGTAGGAACCTCCTTTGCTTCAGCACCCTCAAAAGCACCTGTACTTCCATTAGGGACAAGGGAAGCTTCCATTAGCTGCTGTCAGATAGACTGAGCATTTGCAAAGTTTGGTACTATGATGCTGGAACAGTGCTGGAAGAACCATTGCAAGGCTGTCCAGAAACAAGGTGTTCAGGAAAAGAGCAGGCAGCTTTTAAAGCAGATTTTCAATAGTAACATAGAACATCTCCTCTAAAAGTACAGGCTGAGAGATCTGATGCTGTTCAGCCTCAGGAAGAGAAGACTCCAGGGAGGCCTTTGAGCTCCTTCCAGTACCTAAAGGGCCTACAAAAGGGCTGGAATGACAGGACAAGGGGGGGATGGCTTTAAACTATCAGATGACATGTTTAAATTAATTATTAGAAAGAAATTCTTCCCTGTGAGGGTAATGCAGCCCTGGCACAGGTTGCCTAGAGAAACTGTGGCTGCCCAATCCCTGGAAATGTCCAAGACCAGGCTGGATGGGGCTTGGAACAACCTGGTTTAGTGGAAGGTGTCCCTGCCCATGGAAAGGGCTGGAATGAGATGAGCTTTAACATCCTTTCCAACCCAAAGCATCCTGTGATTCTGTGATTTTTACATGCAGTGTGTCCTAAGTGCAATAAGGGACAGTATTTATGAACAGCAGTTGAACCTTTTAAGCCATAGACTTGAAACAGGATGGATAACAAGAGGAAGGAAGGAAGTGCCATCAGTCCTGTTAAATTGCCAGAGACGCTTGAGGCATGCACAGGCTCATCCGGGATCTCAGGCCTAGGATCAGCCAATCCAAATTTTAGGGACAATGTGCAGGAATTTAAAGAATTTCTCTCTCAAGAAGGTACAATAAAACAATTTCAGGAGCAAGGGGCATTCTGTGGATAGCCTGTCATAAGGCACGTAGGGACAACTTTGGAATGAAGATGGCTTTCACACACTCAGTTTAATGGTCATGGAGGGCCAAGCCTGTGCTCACAGGATTGAGTCAAAGCAGGAACTCTAGTAGAGCTTTTCCTCTGTGCATGAACAATTGGGGGAAGCTCTGTCGTTTTGAGGAATTTCCGAAGACAGTAAATTACATACTTGATCACAGCTCTATTATGTTTTGAGGGAAGGCATTTGGAAATTAGTATTTCATATTAAGATTTAAATAGGGCATGCATACAGCTCTGATGCCCACAAGCACTCTCAAACCTGACTGCCACAGCATTCTCCATGCTGCTGAGGTGAGTTTAAGCAGACCCTGGGTTGGCAGCAGCTAACCTTGTAAGCAGACTCTGGCTATCTGTGTGCCTCAGTTCTCTGCTGCTAAACAAGGATGATATTTGCTGTCTCTGCTTCACACTGTGCTTAGAGAGACCCTGGGACAGCAAAAACCCATCAGTGACTGCAGTAATGATCTGATAAAGCAAAACTTGTGGAAGTACCTAGAAGGCAAATGAGATGTGGCTCCCTTTTCATTCAGAATGAAGGAATTCAATGCCGGGAGAAGGATATTAGATGACCTTTGAGGTCTTCCTGAAACAAGTATTACTTTGTGTAAATCAGCCAATGGAGATGACACAAGGGAGTTTAAAGGTTCTTTTCCTGGCCTGGGAAAAAACTTCTATTTATTAAAAAGTGGAAGGTGTCTAAAGGATGGGCTACATATCCTGTTGTCGCAGGCTAACCCTGGTCTAAAGCTAAACATCCACACAGGCACTCGTTTACTGCCCATCTGTCAGAGGGGTGGAGGAGAGAATAGGATGAGAAAAAGTACGAAAACTAGTGGATTGAGATAAATAAAGGTTAATAGGAAAAGAAAGAGGAAAGAAAAAAAAAAGTGATGTGAAGGCAATCCTTCACTTCCTCCCACAAGCAGATGTATATCCAGAAAATGTCCAAGCAATGGCAAGTTTGGAAGACAATCCTGACTTCCACCACTACTTTTTTGTTGCTGAACATAATGTTATATGGTTTGAAACGTCCTTCCTGTGAATTCAAGTCCGCTTTCCCTGTTGTAATCCTTCCCAATCCTCATCTCACTCACTACAGAGTCAGTGGGAAGAAAGGGAAAGCCTTGATGCTCTGCAAGCACTGCTCAGCAATAGCCAAAACATCAGTACAGTGTCAACACTGCTTCAGCCACAAATCCAAACAAAGCACCTTATGAGGAAAGTTAATTCAATCCCAGCAGACCCATCTTGTTTGGATTGATCAGATGGGAATTATGATGGAGAGGGGAGGGTTTTGGGGCAAAATTAATTGCAGGCTTCCACAAGAATAAACTGAAGTCTGTAGAAAAGATATAAACTGTGTGTAGACATGGTGGATTAAGGCTACAACATCCATGTCATGTCATGGGATGGCTGTGAGAGGGAAACTTCTTGCAGGCCACCATCAACAGCAGATAAGACCTTGGAAGAGGCTGCAAATGTAGTCAAAAACTCCTTAACAAAGTCCACTGGTGCAGCATTATAACATGCAAATATAGCAGTATAATTACTATACAACCTGCTACAGTGAATTATCTGCTCTGCAGGAGCTAATCTTTTCTTAAAAAACTCCAACCAAACAAACGAGGAATCGATCATTCATCCATCAGAGAGAAACAAACCATTGCAAATCTTTTGCTGTCTCTTTCCCATTTTACCTGTTCCTGCACACCCACCTTGTGCATTCCATCTCATCCACATTCTTAATACAACCAGTTCAGGGCCACTATCACAGTCCCACAGTTCCTGCCCTCACCCAGTCCTGGCTCAGTCCTCTCAGGATGCTGCCCAACATAGATAAGGGGTAGAGCTGCTGCTCCTTACCAGCAGGGCAGGTGCAGGATCAGATTAACCCATGGGCAGTAACTGCTCCCAGGCAGGCTGAGCCACATGTAGGATCATTTGAGAAATTAACTCTGTATAAACATGCAATTGGGGTGGATCTGCTCATGAATGTCAATTGAACCCCTTTTGAAGATCATGGTCCTAAGAAACTCTTTCATGGAAAACTGGAAATGGTTTTCTTCAAGGACTTTGGTTTTACTGTAGATTCATCCCATTTGATCTTGAAAAGCCATGATTCTTGCACAAGGCTGTGATTAATTCCAGCAGCAAACCATTTCAGTTTCAAGTGCAGTACAACCCCAAAATAATGATGTCGTTATGGATGATGAAATTCACTTCCCTGCTTGTCTGCTGAATTCTGGGAAACTGTGAATCACAGCCCTGAGCGGTAGCAGCAGCAGGTAGGTTTCTTGGTCAAGATGAATGGGTTAAAAAAAGGAACTCTAGTAAAGGCTGCACTGGTCTTTTGTGTTATAACAATGAGAGGAAGCTCTGCCTAGTTTGAGGAATTTCCCACGTCTCCAATTCAGATGTTGGAGAACTTCTTTATTAAGCCTGCCTAAGAGGTGTTAAAAAAATAAAAATAACCAAGAAGATCAGGACAAAGATATCTTCCCAGTGCCTACGCATGTTCTCTATGTTTGTTTGTTAAACCTGGATCACCAGAGGCAAACTCAGATGAATTTAGGGAAGTTAAATAGTGACAGATGCCAAACAGTCACAGCAGGTTCCTGCTGAGCTGGCTGACCCATCACTGAGTTCAGTTAAGTGTCACTGCTACCCAGGTGCTAAAGATTTGCCTCTAAATTTCTTTAAATATCACTTCATTCTGCAATGTTGCCAGACATCACTGGGCAGACTAAGTGACAGAAATAGATGAGGAATTTTCTGGGTGAGAGGAAAATCTATGGGTTGAAAAATACCATTTTCATCATGCAACAGCAAGTAATAGAAGCAGAAGAAATGGAGCCTCAGGCTTTCAAATTCACAACATCCTTTGCCTTGCTATTTTCTTGCTTGTCACAAGCCCATTGCCTTGTAAAACTGCCACTGAAAGTGTGAGTTACAGCATTCAAACAAAAACACCTTTCTCCCCCAAATCCAAAAGCTCCTCAAGCATGTAGGTGAGCATCGCTTTCCCATGATGGGGAGAGAGAAACAAAGTTGTACAGGGTCACATCACAGTGCTGCTTTTTTTCTGAATCATGACCATTTAAGCAAAGTGGATACTTCTGCACCAGAGATGTTTGGAAATGGAGCAGAACTTTTGGGGATATAGACATCAATGGAGGTGAAAGCATCAGAAAGCCTCCTTGTATCCCCCCTGGCACTGAACACTGGCAGCAGCCCTCCAGCACTCCAGCACAACACCATAAAATTTGCTTTCATTTAAGCAGCTGAAAACACAGATAGAAAAGAATGGAAACAAGATAAATGTGACGATCAAAGACAGTATACAGCAGTTTCTCAGCCTGTGGCCATGGATGCCCCAAGTCCCTCTCCCCTGTTAGCAAGTTTCACCTAATATGAAGCTGAAGGGAGATTGCTCTTAAAAGAAACAAACCCACCGTTCTATACAGCTAACAAAATACAGTGCTTGCATCTGCACTGCAAATTCCAGCCACTGTAAGTACAAAACAAAGTGGAAAAAAATTCTAAATGCTATTGAAGTCGACTTTTTTTCTGAAACTGTGCAGCACAACTTAGGAGGTAATAAATGCAATGAGGATTAGCACAGCACTTCCGTGCACATCCCTCTTTACCTCTGTAGCCCCAAGCTTAAACTAAAGCAATCATAACCTCTATTAGCATTCACTAGCCAAGTGAACAGGCAGTATCACTTTGTCAGGAGCTTGAATGGCTTAATTCATATCCTGAACAGCCAAAACCATCCTACAGAAAACTGCCAAGTAATCACAACAAAATGAAACCTGTGACAATTGCAGTTCCCCTGGCAGAAACCTGCAGCAGGTTTACTGGTGATGCAAAGCTGGCACTACATTGTCAGAATCCAGACTCAAAAAATCCTTCAAGCCACCCTTGCCCTCCCCAAAGTGTTAAAGCAATGCCACATTTCACACACAGCATCCATACCTGTAGGGCAACAAGTGCTGGTCCTGTGCGAGTCTTTTCCAAACTTGTCCTCTTGTGCTGGGATGGAAACTTTCCATCCAAGTGTCACCTCCTGCCTCAGCCTTTGCCCTTTGTTTTCCCAGGAACTGGAGACACACCTGCTTTTCCCCGTGTCTTGTTGCTTCTTGGGCTTGGGGTTTGTTTTTTTATCTTGCTTTTCTTTTCAGAACAAATTAAACAGCCCGTGAGCAATTCTCAGTGAGCAAGAGAAAGAACCTTTTGGCTTGTGGTGATTTAATCAAGCAAACCCCGTGACCTCCCTTTCCTGCGATCAGTGGGAACTGATCCCTTCTCCACCAGTGCAGGGTGGAGTTGCAGCTAAAAAGCACAAGCTTGAAAGCTGGAAGGGCAGGACAGGTCTTCCTCCTCTGTTTGTTGTGTCAGAGAACATGGTAATTCCTGCTGCTTTGAAACACGGAGGTGACCTCTGGCCAGGAAGGAACCTGGAAATATTTTCTAAGCAATTTCCTGCTGTTGGGGGGAAAGTGGATGTAAGAACACTTGGGTGGGGGTGCTAACAGAGCTTCTGGGGAGTGTAATTTCAAGGTGAGGAGAACACTGTTTTGGTCATCAGGGGTGTGAAAGTAAAAGAATTTTTTTTTTTTTTAACCCAGGGTTTGCTGTTCTGAGATTCTCAGTTTTCACTATACTGAATAATCTGGAGCCTACAGGTGCTCCTCAGACTTTCAGCTAGGAAGCCTTTCATTCCACAAGATGCTGAGATACTCTGCAAAGTAATAATGGAGAGCCATTCCACATGGAGCTTGTGTTCAACAACACTCCAGCAATGCAGCTGTGCCACAGGGGCTCTTTTTCAAGGTGCAGAAGAAATCTGGGCAGGCTCATGCATCAAGAAGAACTTTTTCTGGAATAGCCCATAAACTGTGCTGTGCAGATCCTTTTGCCTCCAGCTGGGGCTCTCAGAGTGGGTTTTCAAGCATTAGCCAAATGACTAATAGACTGCGCCCCTGGAAGGAGGGGAAGGTACCCCACAGCTCAGTCCTGGTTGTGCTGATAAATTAAGGATGTTGTAATGGCTTCCTTAGAATCACAGAATCATAAAAGGGTTTTGGCTGGACAAGACCTCTAAGATTATGGAGTCCAACCATTAATGCTGCATTGCCGAGCCCAGTGCTAAACCATGTCCCTAAGCACCACATCCATGTCTTTTAAGTCCTGCCACCACTTCCCTGGACACTGTGTACTTTGCTTCTGTCTCTCCTGGCTTTGCACCATCTCTGATGTTCCTGCAAGGTAGCTGCAGTCCCACGGCCCAACATCAACCCATCAGATAGCCCAGACATCTCTCATGTCTGATGAGCGGTATCAGATTCTACCTCTTGACTGTACAAGTAGCTGAGAACAGCTTGTCCCTCTGTGTTTCAGGGTCTGATGGGTGTGTGTATGGACCATATTTCTGAGGATGTCTTAAGATGGAAAATTGCATCCGGGACTCCAGATATATTCTGCATATAATAGTACCCTTCTTTCTACACACAGCAAGAATTTATTTTAGCAACCTGATATCTCCACTCAGGATCACTTTTAAGTTACTCTACCTGATCCAGGTCATACTGCAAAAGCAAGAACAGACATTTGGACATTTCATTGTTGAATACACCTCATCCACATGCTCACTGACATATACTTTTTGTAGCAACACAGAAGGAGAAAAAGAGATGGGGGGGGGGTTGGGCAACACACCCCATCTTTATGTGCTTTTGATTAATGGTGTGATCCACATTTCCTTCTATTTAACAGCAACCTCTGTATCTGGGGCATTACACTACCTATATCCAATATAAATCATTGATGCCATGGGTCACTAGAAAGAAGATATAGCTGGTATTCTGCTTCATGGCAAGCTTGTCCTGTCATCAAAGAATGTCATGGCTAGCAACGCTCTAATGTGCACGTGGATAATAAAGGGATATTTCAATTGTCCTCGTGATCCTGGCAGATGGCAGAGAATTAAACTTTGCTCATAGTGGGGAGAGCAAATCCTGACTAATTTTGCTGTAATGTGCTGAGAAGGAAGGAAGTAATGAAATGTCTCATTATACATCTGGCTTGAGGAATATATTTAGAACTCACTCTAGTGCTGAAGGCTGCATGGTCTCCAAAAGGAGCAACATGCCCTGCACTGTCTCCCTGCAGCCAGTGGTCAGCTGAAACTATTTGTGTTCATGAACAAGGTCTCTGAAGATGACTTTTTTCCCTGAAGCAGCAGGAACTCATTGCAGTGACAGAACAACCAATTTGGGTATTCAGAGTACTTCAGTTGTACATTACCATCACTCAGCTTTATGGGTTTCTTTTAGGTTGAAGGGATTTGGGTTTATAATGAGGATTTTTTTTAGGCTAATTACCACACTTCTATGAATTTCATTATAGCAGGATGATCACTACAATAATGTGTAATGTAACCATCTAGTTGTGAATGGCCAAAAAGATAAATGGATATTTGATCTTCTAGGGGAGGGGGGAAAAGCACAAAGAAAATGTAGGAAACTGAAGCAGAGAAACTTAATTGAAAAGCAAAGGTCCATATTTTTCATAATCCAAGCAATCAATCTTAGATGTAAACCTCGGTGTGATTCACTAATACTTGACATATTTGTGTAACAGCTGGCTGCTTTCCTTCATTTTTCTTCATTATTTGGCTTAGATAGAGATACAGCTACCTGACATCCTTAATAAAGGACCTACTCTTTCAGCCTTTAGACTTACTGAGCTCTTTTATTATTAAATTAGGGCTCTGTCTGCCTCAGTGGACTGTGGTTTTAACAACATGTTTTGTCTGATGTTATGTAAAGCTTCATCTGCTAAAAGCAGTTATTGACAATAGGCAGCCAAGGGCCCTCATAGCTGATAGGAAATCCCAGTGCAGAGACCCAGGCCAAAGCAGGGACTTATGGAGAATGATGGAGAACTCATTGAGCTTCTGTGAAAGCCAATCAAGGAAGTGGAAGACGCCTGTTACTGGTAGCCTTTGTGCTAGTGCGATTGTTGGATTTCCCTAGCAGAATACATGTGGTAATTCCTCCAGGGATTTCTGAGTCCCTTCCCACAAAGCACAACCCACCCATCCCTTTCTGAAACTTCAAGCAGCTTCCTCTGGCTTAGCTGGGCCCTGTTTAAAATGGATGGGTGCAGGCAATGGCCTATTTTCCCATCGTTTCGTCTGACAATGGACAATGAAGAAAATGCTTCTTTAATGGTGCACTACCAAGCAGAAGTGATAATAACCCTAGCGGCTTGGGTGTGGAGAGCTCTGCAAAGCTGTATCCTACATAACATGGGGCTTCAAGACTCCATACAATGCACTGTGCTGTGGAATTCCCACTTATTGTTGTAATTATTTGCTCATAAAAGTAACTAATGAAATTAATAGTAACAGCACAGAGAAACCCAGCTGTAAGGAGGGTACCTTTGTGTTGAAGGTGTACAGACCCAGAGCTGCAAGAGAACGGGACAAGTAGTAGCTGAAGATACACAGATGGGAAAGGATGTGTTCACAAGGAATGGTCCTGGTCCTGACATGTCAAAGGGATAATGCTCAGGCTAGACATGTGTGCAAGAGCAGATCCCAGCAGAAGGAGATGGAAGAATGTTATCATCACCAGGAGGTGCCACCAGTGAGATGGACAGAACCCATGGAGGTGGAGGGAAGAGCGTATCTCCTAGTGCTGGAGTCAAGCAGAACCTGCAGGACTTAGGCAGAGCAAGCAAGCAATCTCTTGAAGTATTAAGCTCCAGTTGTGCACAGACTTTGGCATGGAAGCACATCACACACATGAAGAACTCAGCTGGGATTGCTTTCAGGGCCAAGACCTTTCTTTTGAAGTCTGATCGTTGTGCACATAGTCCAATATGGTGGGGAAGTTCATGTGTTCGACTGTGATTCAAAAAAAAATGGTGTTCCTCTCCTGGGGCAAGGGGTGGGAGGGTGTAGGGAGACAGTTCCAGGAACTCTTCTTCTCCTCTTGTCCCCATGACAGGCACAAAAGTGGGGAGATAGATTATGTGCATACTGCCTTTCCTTATGTTCTCATGTCCTTTCACTCAGTACTCAATTTACCCAGTATTGATTTATTTCCAGGATAGAGGAAGCCTTGCATAGGTAAGTGTTGGGAAAATAAACTTGTCTAGGAAGATGTGCCTTTAAAATCCTTGTTCTGACAGCAAATGTCATCCATGAGATTAAGGTACAATACCTTGTGCAAGTCTCCAAGTCTCCAAAGCATTTTCCAAGCTTAGAAGGTGAAGAAGAAGGGATTGGCTATGCCTGATTCCCATCATACTGACTGAAGTACATATCAGGGCATTATGTATATATTTAGATTTGCATATCCTTTCCAGGGAAAAGAGACCTTTTGACCCTGTCAGAACATCTTTGTGGATCATGCTGGTAAAGAACATTCTGGTCATACAGCTGCTTTCCATATATATATATATATATATATATATATATATATATATATATATATATATATTTATATACACACGCATATATATACACATATATGTATGTATATATATGTGTATATATATGTATATATTCTATTGATTCATCAAGGCAATTACTCTTGCATAGAAAATGTCTAGGCAAAGCATAAACTTCTAGCTATACAGAAACCTTTTATTTGGTACAATTCTACATGAAAGGCATTTTTTTTTGTGTGAATCTCATCTTTTTTCTCCTTTTCAGACATAAATGAGACCATCACATGTTCCTTCTGACACATAGGTCCAGCACCCAGACCTACCTTTTAATTAAATCAAATTATTCTTTGCTGTTTTTCCTTGCTCTGGGACAAGAAGCACTCTTTCTGTTGTCGAAAAGAAGACAACAATGCCGCAAATATTCCTTGGCCACACATCCTTGGCACTCGTAAGAGACACCCCATGTGTATTGGGAGAAGAAAACTGATTTTTAGCTTTGTGGATTGTGACATTTCTTAATTTATTCTATAACACTTTTTAGGCTGAAGGACAGAGTGTGGTGAATAAGTGTTTTAAGGTCTCTTAAAGGAATCACCGCCAAAGGTATTGGCAAAAGCAGATTTAATAAAAAAGTGAAAGTGCAACAAAGTTTGTTGGCAAGGTTCACTGTCCTACTTAACTGGATGGCTAAAGCATGCAGAGAAAAAGCAAACTAGAACCAAAAATCAATCAATCTAAACCTGAAATTCATCCAAAAATTATCTACATGGAGGCTGATGGAGAGTCTGTGTGGGGGAAAAAGGGTAAGGATAGAAAGGACTAAGGAAGACCTTCCCACTGAGTCACAAGGTTCAGAGTAGATCCCCTTTCTAAACTTGACCAACAGTTTAGGCCTAAAAGGTTTAAGAGCACTGAAATTTAACAGCATCTAGTCTATAGCTTAATTTTTAAACAATTTAACAAAACATTCATATAGAATTTCCTACAGAAACAACAGTAACTCACTCATAGGCCTAATGTACTTACAAATAAGTCCTTAAACATCTAAGAGAGCAACATTCAAAGTGTGTTTGCATATTCACACTCACAAATAGACACACCTGAAAGAAGGTGTACAAGGCACATACCTGCAAAAAATTCCTGTATTCAGGGAAGTACTAATACCTAATGCCTTTGCACTTTCTCAACAGGTGAAGGGTTGAGTCTCAAGGAGTGGGGATCTCAGCTCAGGATCTGCCACTGTCATTCAGCTGTGGCCCTCCAGGTATCTCCACCCTGGGAGCTATGTGGCTTAGAGAGGCCCCACTCAGAGGGAGGTGCTGGTCTCAGCCTGCTGCAGTCCTGGAGAGCCCAGAGAGTCTCACTTTGGACCACTGTTCAGAGAGTCACAACAGAGCTGGTTTTGGTCACAGTAGTTTTCCATCTTGGCCACAATTCAGGTCGGTACCTTTCTTTGAAAGTTCAAACCCAAAAATGTTCCACCTGGGTGGTTATTCAGGTAAGAAAAATAAGTTCCCAAGGCTGTTAAAACCCAGGGGGCTCCTTAGCCAGCACAAGTTCCTGGAAGCAGACAGTGTTTCAGATAAGTTCAGAGGAGCTCAGCCCAGGGGCTGTTAGTCAAGGCCGAGTTTCAATGAGCATTTCTGAGACCATGGTGAACCCCAAGAGGGAGTGGGGGATGCACCACCACACAGACATTTTGCCATTTCTTGTAATCTCAAAGTTAATAAATACCTACATGTTTCTTCTCAGGGACGGGCTAAAGAACAAACATCTATAGGACAAATATGTTTTATTTGGCTGCTTAGCAGCTGGAAAAGCTGTCCAGATAGTCAAACACAATGAAGTAGTTGCCAACTACATGGTGAAGACAGTTGTCAGGCCAGCAGCCAGGCAGAGCCAGGCAGGAGTCATGGGAGCTGCGTGATGGTGTTAGCAGAGATGGAAAGTACAGACGTGAATTGGAGGCCCCATTGGGAGGTAAGGGATAGGTCTGTTGGAAATGCAGGAGAGAATTGGGAACAGAGACTTAGAGAGGACACAGAATGACTAGAGCAGAGTCTAGGGAAGGTGAGGGGGCTTGACTGTTGCTATGGTGAGTATTATAGGGAATTTGCTGGGACTCCAAGATCTTGCAATAGAAAGTGTTGGACAGAAAGCTGGGGGAAAATTCCTGACTTCTATGCTTCACAAAACAACTTTTTCTTTTTACAGTTCTATGCAAAGCAGGTGGGAGATTGCTGAAGAGCCCCAAATGGTCCTGCATCCTGAGGACTCTGGAGAGAGATGCCCAGACTAGTAACCAGAATATGGGGCAGAGCAATGAGCCTGGAGCCAGAGCAGCAGATAAAGGCACCCTGGCTCCACTGGAGGAGCATTTAAGCAGATTTTCACTTCATACTAGAGGTGAAGAGGCAGTTCATCTGAATTCCCGTCTTCTAACAGATTTCCTTGTTTGTTTATAGCTCTATGAAATGAGGAAACTTGGCCCTGTAAGAGTAATAAGGAAGGGTAAAGTTTATTTTCTTCATAGAGTGAAGGAATCTGATAAAATTTAGCTGCTTATCAAGAGAATGCTGACAAAAGCCACTCCCACTCCTCCCAAGAGGGGACCACCTGGTAGAATTTTTGCGCTGGCATGTTTGTGTTGGATAAACTCCCACCAAAAGGCTTTGCTTTTCACCTGATCCATGATGTTCATGAGTCCCTTTGCTGATTTTTACTCAAGATACACGAGCCGTAAGAAACTGAATTCTGCTGCAGATCAGAACCACCAAGAGATATCCCAAATGCTAGACAACCCTGGACCTTCAAGTGCTTTCCATTGGCACAGAATCTCCAGCACATCTCCTGGTTGACTCACAACAGCATGTTCCCAATGAAGTTTCAACGGACAAATTCCCAGACAAACCAATGAAAAAGCATCTTTTGAGAGACCTAGAACTTGGATTACAGCAGCCTATGTGGATGCTTAACCCACAGGGGAAGGAGAGACCCAGTGCCAGGGAGCAGAAGCCGGCTGCTCTGCATGGCAGGAGCAGCACCCTCACTGATGGGCACAGCCCTGTGGCACCCAGACAAAGAAAGCAGAGCAGCTCTGCTGACCAGGTTAGGCCTTAGTCCCACTAAATGAGCCCATAGCAAAGCTGCAGGTCCAAGGTGAGGCCAGGAGGTCACTTCAGCAAGTCCCTGTTGGGATTAGCAGGGTATCAGGCTGGGCACATGCAGGCATACAATGTGGCTTGGCCAAGGACCAAGGGAAAACACAAATGTGGCTCCAACCCAAGGCAGGGCTCCCAGTGAGGTGTGCCCCAGCTCTTCTTCACACCTTGGCTGTCTTCCCAGCAGTGTCCTCCCTGGTTACACAGCTGTAACCTTGCAGAGCTGACCTTGGGCAGAGGGAAGCCACAGAGGAACAAAGAGCTTTCAAAATTCTTGTTCTCAGAGGCACAACAGTTGTTCTTAGACATCTGAATCTATAGAAACTGACTACTGGGGGTATTTCAGTGTGTAGAGATGCAGTTATATGGCAAAACTCAAAGTTAGCTAAACAAAACCAATCTCAAGAGGCAGCACCTCATTTCTGAGCATCTGCTCCAACCACAACACTTTGCCCTCCGTTCTGTGTCCTGTCTTGCCATTACATATGAGAGGGACTGGCTGCCTTGGGGCTCAGATCCAGCTGAAGGAAGAGCAAAAAAAGTGCTGTACACCAGGTATTTTGACGCTGTTGAGCCAGGGACAGGCGAAATGACTTGTACAATTTCAGAAGGCAAATGAGCATTTATTCAAAACCACTTCTCACTTTTATAGAGAACATCATGAACATTAATTCCATTGGTCTTAAAGTAAAAACATTTCACCTGATTAGTACACTGGACTTAGGTCAGTGTGGTAGAACATATCTATAAACAATATGAACGGAAAGCAAGATAATAGATTGTTTATATTCCTCTCGGACTTTTTCCCAGGCTTAGCCTGGCAGAAATCTTTCTCTTTTTCTCTCTGACTGAACTGAGAATATCCCCAGTATTTGAGTACCCCATCACTTACGCCTTGCTAGATACAGGATCCTTCTCTCAGCAGCACCACTTAGAGGCTTTCCCCCTGGTGGGGGCCTCGATTGCACTAAGGGCTTTAGTTTGCCAGGCTTTCTGTGATGAAAAAGTAAGAAAAAAGAAAAAAGTGATTGATAGGGAAAAACAGATCAGAACAGCAAAAAAATTTCATTTATTAGCAAGGAAAACACTCATCTCAGTGTGAGAGAACAAAGGAGGCCAAAGGGGTCAAATGCCACACACAACCCCGATTTGCAACTGAGTTCACCAGATCTGGGACCAAAGTTTGGCTTCTGCTGGGCCTTTCTCTCATTTGCCAGCAGCAAAACCACCTCTGTGGTATGGAGTCACACCAGTCTGATCCCTCAGGTTAAGCTTGGCATCTGCCACCCATGCAGAGCTGATGAAGGGGTTGCTGAAACTGAACCTGAAAGGGTTTGGGCCAGATAAGGATGGTGGTACAGACTCATTCACATCTCTTGGATCTGCTATGACTGCACTGTGTTGGTATTTCTGAGGTAAAACAGGTGTGGGGGTGAGGTGTTGTGTCCAACAACAGCTTTGGCTGGAATGTGCTTGTGCTTTTCAAAAGAAACAATTCCTTGGCCAAACCTAAATGCCTGTAGGAATGTCAGTATTTAATTATCACTTCAGGTGCCAATTTCTTACCCCTTTATCAATGACATTGCTGTTGATTACTCTGAAAGTCCTTATCAGAATTGTCCAAGCCTATAGACACCTCTGCCTGCTCAGTACTTATTTGGATAAATCCATGTTCAGCTTTAAAGGTTTTTGGGGGTCCCTTTTTGAAGAACTCCACCAGATCCAGATGTTATCCATGCAGAGGGGCATTTGTATGGATTACAGACTGATCCTGGCCAAGTCAAATACCTTGGGCTGCATCTTCCAGTCTTGTTTTCCCCCAATAGCCTTTCAGAACTCACTTCCAGGAATGACTGGGAAGCCTGTGGGATTGTGGCTCAGTACAGAACAGATCTGGGCATAAAACTCTCACTGCACATCCCAAAAAACCCCTCCAGAGAGAAAGAGGAACACAGGACAGGGCAATACCAAACAATCAGGTTAACACATCCCAAAAATGACATTTATGGATTTAAAAGGTCTCTGTGTTTATTAATCAACACACCTGGCCCTTTTCTTAGTGTAACACAAAGGTGGTTCTTTCTGAATGGTTAGCACACAAATGGATTAAAAGTATCAACAGTGGACTGTGTATATGAAAATAAACCCCACTCTTAGTTTACAGAAGGCATTCAGCAAATTCAGCTGACATTGGGCATGGGTTTGACCTTATTACTGGTCCCAGTGGAACAGAATGGACAGAAATATTTAGCTTGAATTTTCTCTCACTTCGCTTTTGCGCCAACATAATTTCATTGGCATAAAAAGAAATCCTTCATTGACAAAGGTGGATGGAGAGGACAATTACACCTGTGGACTGGCAGGTGGAGCTCCTCTTCTGGAATTCTTCCTCCTCAATCCCACATCCCTGAACATGCTGATCCTTCCAGAAGGGCTGATACCTCACAGGTTCTCTCTCAGCCCAATTTTTGGAGTGTCCGAAGGACTGGGGAATGGAGACTGAAGATACTTGAGATTAGAGGTGGCTGAAAGCTGGATTTTGCCTCCAACTGAAAGTCATCAGATACTCTATAACATATATCCTGCTCTGGGACCTTAAATGAGAATCTCTAATAGGGTGTCTAAGAATGAAATATAAGGAAAATATTTTGAAATAAAAAAACCCTTTAATTATCTGATAAATAATACTAGGATTGAAGCAGAGCCTTATCCAGGGGTGTGGATGATTTATCTCATCTTTTCCAGCTGTTTTCTACCACGTGTAATGCTGTCAGTGTTCCATCCATAGATTTGTGGAGCCAGGCACATTTCCGCAACACTTAATTTGTGACAAACTAACATTTCTCAGCTAAAAAATGTCCATGAAGAAGACTCACAAACTCCCAGCACTGGCTTTTCTCCTTGTTCCCATCTGTACACAAGGCTGATCCAGAGCAAACCTTCTACCTTTGTCTGGGTCAGTCACACATTTCCTGCATTTATTGTTTGCCCGCTATCCTTCCTGTTACGAAAGGGAAGCTGGCAAGACAAATTTTTTGGGACTGGTCTGCACTTGAAAGCACTGTCCCTGTCCTAACCCCAGTGAGGAACACAGAGAATACATTCTGTCTCCTGACACCCCTCAGAAGGGTCTCACAGAGGTGAGGCTGTGCCAGTGGCAGCAGGTGAAGGGGATGTGGATTAGGGGGACATGTTTGGGTGGATGTGGCACATTCCCTGCTCTCTCTCCTTTCCCCAGATCCTTTCCACTGCATCTAGCTTAGCACACTCAGAGCAGAGCCCCTCGCTGCTGCTGGGCTTTCGTCCTGCCAATGACCAGGCAGCACTACCAGCCAATGATTATTCATCTGGGCAGCACCAATCTGTGCACACATGGCCACAATGTCCACTCCCATGACCAAAAATAAAGGTCAGGTGGGACAGGCACCAGTTCCCCCTGACCTTGATGGGAAGAGCAGGCTTTTGCTTCCTCCTTCTGCTCCGAAGCTCTACAGCTGGTTAGCTGCTCCAGGGGGAGCATAGCTCCACTTTCACTTCAGTTCTGCTTGGAAATACACATCAATGCAGCTCAAAACATGGGAAATCTGACCAGCCTGATCTGTGTGCTCCTGTTGGTTGCAGGTTGTCCAGTTTCAGCTACAAAGGATGCTCATAGGATGTCTCTGGGAGGCTTCTGATGAGCAAAGTCTGTTTGTCTTGTCTCAAGTAAACAGGTGATTCTCTCTGATAAGCAGACAGGATAACAGCAGGAAGGAAAACCTGAGGTATGGGTGTCTAGCAGCACTGCTGGCTGGGCAAGAAAATAAATCTTACCCCTTTTTTTTTGTGGTAGGGAGAGGCAGGGAAGTCTTTCATCCAGTCTGCTTGTTTTAAAGGGAAATGTTTCCAAGAATGGAATATTTACTTAATACTAAAGTGCAGTCTTTGCCAAGCATTGAAAATGATAGGTTTAGCTGTAGTTGTCTAGCAAGAGCCTGTTTGACTACTTTTATGTTAGAACTGCTGCAGAAATCCTGAGATTTTTGTACCAAGTTCAAAATTTGTCAGACAACTCCAGCCAGACTTACTAATTGGGAGCAGTAAGTTAACAATAATATTCAAAGTTCTTGGGAGACACAGCTCTTCCAAACAGCACAATCATTGCTCAATCCTTCCTGGATCCCTGTCCCAGTTTTAAGCTGAGCTTTTAGCTGGCATAAGCTCCATCAGGACTGCATGGCATGCTCCAGTCAAGCTGCCCCAGCAGGTCATCACTGCTGTAAGTGAGCTTGGCTGCTCTTGCTCCCTTTGGCCTCCCCTTCCCTGGCACCCAGAGGATGCCCTGCTGAAGCAGTGGATTCAGCTCATGGAGCTGGCAGGCAACCTCGTGGATGTTTTTTGACCTGGTTTTTGTAGCCACTGTGGCAGGATGAAGCAAAGTGGCAGATGGAGGAACTGGTTGAGATGCCACTGGTCAGGGACAAGAAAGGGACATGCTTAAGAGTGTGGGGAGATGATCAGTTCCATTTAACCCCCATGTGTCACACAGAGGAGAGGAAAAAAAGTCTAGTGAACTTACCCACATGAATTTTCCTGTTTGAGTGGTTTCAGCAGAAAATTTGTATCCTCCCATTTAAATATTATATTTAGAGAGGAATTTTGCCCAGTGCTACCAAGAAATCCTTGTTTTATTCAGACAAGCAAGATGTTTGCATAGATACTTCTCACGGGACTTCAGACACAGCTCCAATGACTTTCTTTAGATGTGAAGGACAAATCCTTTTAAATCAGTTCATTCCTTCCTTTGGGAGCTGTGCAATTCCATTTTGCTCCCTGAGCAAATGAGAAAGCACTCCATGCTGTCAACCCAGGGGACTGCTTTGTACTGCAAATGAGTTTTCCTTCAAGAAGGACCCTCTAACTCCCCGTGCATATGGGAAGTTTTGAGGGGACTAATGGACATCTCATTTGTGACAGTCTCTGAGCGATGCTTGCTCCCTGCTTCCCAGGGCTGCTCCATGTGCCCTGTGCTATCTGCAGGGAGCAAGCAGCAGTTCTGGATGTGCCTTCAGGTCTCATCCTGCTCCTGGGAAGCTGCATGCAGCTCTTCTATTCCCAGTGTGAGCAGGAACTGGAGTTTTCCCGGTGCTGCAAGTCCATGAGCACCTTTGGACCCTGGGGTCAGACAAGGTGGCCGTGGGAGTCACGTGAGCTGATTTGTGTTTATGCAGCAGCACAGCTGTGCAGGGGTTCTTGTTTTCAGGGAGCAAAGTTCTCAATAATTTTATGAGCATGGCAGCTCTTGGCACACAAGAACTAAAATTCCCTATGCGCTCACAGGGAGGGAGAGTTGAGTTGCCCAGGCTTTAGGGCAGTCAGTGGTTAATACGATTTAATAGGTACCCACCAGAGGTGGGCTCAGATGGGGTGGATCACTAGAAAACCACCCATCTTGAGTCATCCCAGCCAGAAAACTGGAAGAAGGAAACCAAATTGGGCACTGGTGAGCTGGCAAAGGATGAATCAGTTGATTTAACAAACAGTGGGTTTTCAAAGGAAGAAAAGGAAAATGTTAACAGGAAGATAATGAGTTACACAGGATACCTAATCACTTCTGCAAAGCTTGATCTTAACTGGTGACTGTCCTTATCTCAGTGTCCTCAGGGAGGCAACTGTAAGATCAAAAGCTCTGGAAGTGGGAAGGTGGGTTTCCAGTGCCATGAGCTGCTCAGGTCTCTGAGGACTCACACGGTGTGCAGGGGCTGGAGAGCAAGAGCCGCAGCGGAGGGAAGGACAGACCCAGCACAGCCAAAATCTGGCGAGTCTCCTCCCACAGAGGGGTGTGTGGGGAAGGCAACCCCTGCAAGCAGTCACACATCAGTCCTCCATCAGCGAGGGGCAGTTCTGCCTCTGCTGCCCACCCTGACTCTGCAGCTGGCAGCCAGGGATGGGCTTGGTCCAGTATGTTTGCTCCAGCCTGCTTAAAGCAATTCTTGGTATTTATGGCTGATGCAGAGCCAAAAATACGTCCAACACCCAGTCAGCTGGCTTTACTCTGAGCTACACAAATCAAATCAGCTCTTAATTGAATTCCCTTCTGTTGAGGCAAACTGGAGCTCGAGCACTGGGATTTCCTTGGTTTGTTCCCTCCGGTGAAGCTTTCATGGTGTTTCACTCATGTGCCCGGCACCTCCTAACAACCTCACATAGAGCTGTATGCAAATCGGCTTAAGGAGCTGGGGATGATCTCAGCTGGCAAGAGGGAGGAGGAGCATCAAGCCATTAGTGCCGTTCCTTCAGGTGCCAACAGCAGTGTCAAAGGCAGAACTCCGGTCTTTTACTGCCAGCAGCTACGTTGAATGTGTGACTTGGTGGATTAAACTGCTCTTTCCACAGACCCACTCCTTGCAGCACAATCTAAACTGCCCTTTGAGCAAACTGCAGGACAAGGAGCCCCACGAGCCAAGGGAAGCTTCTGCTCCTCTGGGAGCTCTGTGTTCCATGTGGGTGCTGCACTCCTGCACCAGTGCCTGCTGGGGAGCAGCCTGGCCCTCACTGCTCCCCTGCCAAAAGGGCTGGTGCAGGTTTGGTGCAGGTTTGAAGATAGTGGCAGGCTCAGTCAAGAGTCCAAGTCCTCAAGCAAAAGGTGATGAGGCAGGCCCAAGGTCAAGCTGCAAAGTCAGTTTGCAGGGCAGGGGCAGGGTTAGCGTCAGGGTCAGGATCAGGGTCAGAAACAGCCCAGTGGTCACCAGACAAATCCATGGAATCATTAAGGTTGAAAAAGACCTGTAAGGTCACGAAGTCCAACCATTAACCCAGCACTGCCAAGACCACCACTAAACCATGTCCCTAAGCACCACATCCTCATGCCTTTTGAACATTTCCAGGGATGCTGATTCCACCACTTCCCTGTGCAGCCTGTTCCAGTGCTTGATCACCCTTTCCCTGCAGAATTTTTTTCCTGATATCCAATCTAAATCTCCCTTGGCATAACCTGAGGCTTTTTCCTCTTGTGCTTGTCCACACGTAGGACACCTGTACATGTGAGGAAGGTCCAAATAATGGGATCAGAATCTTGGCTCTGCCATCTCCAGTCTGATCCCAAGACCTGGGAGCCAAACCACTAAAGTGGGCAAGCTGAAGGTGCTGCCAGCACCTAATTTCTGGGCAGCATCCTACCAAGCCCATGACCAGATGCTGGGCTCCCCTCCCTTAGTCATCCTCCTCCCAAACTGCAGGTGGTTTTAGGCAAGATCTTTTCACATCTTATCACATCTTTTTACATGTCTTCATAATATGTGGTCACTCACCTCATACTCCTCCCCCGCCAAGACCCACAGGAACCTTCTGCCCTTTCTCTCTTCTCTGAGAGGTGACAAGAAGGAACTGATATTCGTGTCACCACCTTTCTGTGGTGACAAAGAACCATTTCTGGCCATTTCAGCTGCCTTGGCTGCTCCCCATCTTGGGGCCAGCCTGCCACCTCGTGTTCAAAGCTGGAGATTTTCAGAGCGGTTTAGCACAGGGCATTGAAAGTGCCTCGGGCATTAATTAATTGATTTGTATTTAGGACTCCTAAAGCACAGAAGATATGAAGAAAACCTTGAGGAGCTTCGCTCCGTGGGGCAGCCAGGGTGCAACAGCAACCACCTCAGTGTTCCCAGTGTTGGCTTTGGTGGCACAGCTTATTTCAGGTAGGTTCTTGCCTGAAATTAATTTCTCACAAGCAAGGGTGAGCACTCCTGGATCACCAGCAGCTGTTTAAGACTGTCCCTGCCACAGTGCAGGATTTGGGTCCATTCTTGTTGTGGCATTCCCTGCAACTGGATATGATCTTTCTTGCCCATGATTTGCAGCACCCATACAAAAAAAAAACCCATGGAAACTCTGTTGCTTTGTTTTACTGAAGCTCTCAAGGATTACTGAGGTGCTCATGGGCATCAGAGAAAGAGATATGAGCTCCAGATTCCTCTTGTGGGACATCAGTAGCCTCAAAGTGATGGTTGAGAGCCAGGAAAGACACTCAGGGTACCATGCACAGCCCTAAATAACTGTGTGAGCCAAGGACTCCAGGTCCTCACACACCTCAGGGGCTTCATCTCAAACTGGAGCCTGCTCGCCTCCCACTTGGCTTCTTTTCTTTCCATCACTCCTAACAAGCATTAAATGTTCATTAGAAAGGATAGATGTTTATAGGGTGCAAGATTTTTTCCAGATTACTTTTTTATTTTCCTAAATACTCCTGAGAGTGTGACAAATCCTTCTCATAAATCCTAGTAGTGGTTAATGAACCCAGAGGGACATGTGCCATCATCTTGTTGAGTTCTGCTGTAGCTTTCTACAGAGATTCTCTTTTATTGCTCCTGTCTTTCATGGCTTCTTTCTTATTTCTCTTTTCTTCACCATCACCCTTTCTGCCCTTGGCATGCCATTTTCCTCCTGTCCCTGTTCTTTCTCAAGTAGTAGGGTGTGCCATATGTGCCCCATTCATGGGACAGGCAAACAGCACAGGTGTGATGTACAGAGACTCTGCAGGATGGCAGGCTAAAATATGCACAGAAAAATTGCATTTGCCCAACCGTATTGACTTTCGCAGCTCCCAGCCAAGGGGTGATGGCAGCTGGGGTAGCTGTTCCCTGCCCTTGGCTGGGGAGTTGGAACTAGAAGATCTTTAAGGTCCCTTCCAACTCAAACCATTCTATAATTCCATGATCCCAGGAAGGCAGCAATTTTCACTCAGTTTTCACAGTGGACATGTAGGGACAGCTGGAAAATGGTGATAGGTCAGAGACAGCTTAGGAATGGGGAAAATATTTTTTTGTACTCCTGGTGTTGGGTTTACTTTCTCACATAGGCCTGATTCCTCTTCTTCTTCCACAGGCAAAGAACTTTACACCTGAGAACTTTCCACCTGTTTGATAACAGTTATCATTCACAGATACACACATGACTACCCAGTGGGTGATGACTCGACCAGGCACTACACAGTGCATGACCATGCCAAAAGTCAGTTTCTGGGGCTAAGTGGAGGTACCAGCTGCTTCCTGAAATGTGCTGGACATCACGTGGGATGTCTGTGTCTGGTGTAACTCGCACATGTCACGCTGAGATGGTGCAATTCTGCCTCATGAGTCACTATGGGCTGAGCAAAGTAGGGTTGTGCTGCTGTGTCTGAAGTGAGCTTCCCTTTCCTTCTCCCATGACTGGGCCAGCTGGGAATTAGCCTGCAGGATCAGCTGTCTGTGTGTGCTGGGATGAACCAAAGGAGGGCTCGATGGCGATGATTTTTCCCCATTAGCGGCGGGCTGCAGACACAGTCTGGCAGAGTGGCACCCATTGAATTCTGCCTGGGTATTGAAGAGCCTCTTGGCAGCCTGGCTGGAGGATGACTTATGGGTTTGTTTACTTGCTGGGCCTCTAACTCATGCTCAGTGCAGGCCAGGCTGAGTCAAATGTTCACATTTTGCTAATATGGCATGTGCACATCAGGCATGAGAAAACATGCTAGAGCTGCAGAGACCCAGTCGCGTGTGTGCACTCCTTGGGTTCCTTGTTCCTGCATACCAGTGCTGCTCGAGGCAGGAGGTAAGGCCATGACAGACCCTGTTGTTGGCTCGAGCCTTGGCTGCTGACCTGCTTATCCAAGTGCAAAATGCTGTGTAAGATGATTAAATCATCTTCCAAAGAAGGTCTGGAATCCTGGCTTTTCCAGTAAACAACCAGGTAACTGTTTACTGGAACAATGTGAACCCTGGCCAAGAAACTGTGCAGAGCACTAAAAACATTGGAAATGACCCCATATGTCCTCATAGCAGCAAGTCCTTTAATAAGATGAAGAACAAGCACAAGGCAAATTTCCAATTACTTTTACATGCATAAAAAATCAGGTTGTGCCTGGTCATGGCTCTGTGATCTTACAGTGGAATTGCTATTTGGTACTGACTTGCTCTTGCATCTTTATTGCTTATTTAAAATGTGCCACTGCCTGGACTGGAATTTCATAATAGCGGCACTTTAGGCTTCCACGTCTCTTGCCTCAGAAAACATCACATTAAAACTTGCTCAGCTGTACAAATCCCAGCCCTGCAGACAGAATACAAAACATCACTGGCGCCTTCCTGGGCTCCTGCAAAGCACTGGCAAAGCTGACCCCAAATCTGCAGCAGTGATCACACCCCTGTGACTGTCCCCTCTCACCAAACTGTGACAGTGCCCCGCTGGCTTCTGCTTCGATGTGACAACCTCAGCACACACCAGATGTACCCCAGCACTGGAATGCACCTCCACCCCTCCACCACAGTGTATTTACCTCTGTTCTAGAGCACAGTTTTAAATTATTAACCAATTTCCTGCCTTCAGGAGCTGGGAATGGTGTTTCTGGCATGAGAAGGTGCTGGGCTGCACAGGTAATGCAACAAACTGATGTTGTCCTACTCTTGATGTTTTCTGTGGTACCCAGAACCGCTGGGGGTTTTGTGACGAGAGTCCTCTGTCTTTGTCCAGCTGCTGTGGGGTGACATGTCCTTCTCTTTTGCAAAAATCTAACTTGGTTCATGGACACAATATAATAGCCTTGAAAATAGGGGGAAATTTTCTCTCATTTCTCTACTACAACCAGTGCCACACCCAGGGAGCCAACCTGCCAAAATTGCCCTCAAATCCCCTAAGATGGGAATCAGGACCCCAGTAATGCACAGTTAGAATATGTTCTTGCTTTTTTATTGAGACAGAGGGAGCTGCAAGTGATTTTTTTTTTTCTCTTGGTTTGCCTTGTAGAATGCTTTTTCCCAAGTTCAGGCCTATCAATGCATGGGAAGAATTTCTCTTGGGCATTGAAGAACATCTCCTCAAGTCCTGTAGGAAGACCCAGAGTGCTGAACTCTTGGCTGTGTGGGTTCAGGTGCTGAGAGACCAAGAAAAACCAAAGCCTGTTTGAGCCGAGCCCTGCACAGGATGGTTGGTGTTGGCCTCAGGGAGCCATGGTGGCTGGTGTGGCCCTGGACTGCGATGAGCCCAGAGCAGCTTGTGGGTGACTGAGTGACCTGTGGACCTTGTACTGGCAGCAGTGCAGAGCCTCAGCCAGCTCAGAAATGGGAAGTCAAATTAGTTCCATGGAGAAGTTAATTGCCCAACCAAGCCTGGCCTGTAGGACTGGACAGTTGGCACTGGATAAACCCTTGTGAATACTCTGGATCAAGGACCAAAAACATGGAAAATCCCATCTAGGTTTTCCTTATGATCGCCCTCCCGTCTGGACCTTGCTTTCCACAATCTTTGCTTTTCCCACAATCTTTGGTATTCCCTTTGGAAAAGACATGTGCCTTCCCCTTCAGCAACCTTGTGGGATGGAGCTGACCCCATGCAGAAGTGTTGAATGTTGCTGAGGTGCAGGTGGGCACCTTGTTGAGGTTGGGAATGAAGATAAGCAGGGTAAGAGGGTGCTGCTTCATGGTGTTGCACACCTTCTCTCCCAGCCATGGGTGGTGGTGTAGAGCTGTGACATTTTGGTGAAATATGGGAACTTTCTGAGCTCTTGATGTATACAGACCACGGGTGGGCATTTCCTGACAGCTTCTGTCCATTTCTGAATGGACAGGTGTCAGGAGCAAAGGGAAAAGGCTTCTGAGGCTGTGGAAATCTGATAATCCTTGGTACCCCTCACATCTGTTATATGCTTTTGTCCCTGCAATAAGCAGGGACATCTTCAACTAAATTAGTTTTCTCAGAGCCCTGTCCTACCTGGCCTTGAACACCTCCAGGGATGGGACAACTTCTTTGTGCAATCTTTGGCAGTGTTCCACCATAATCATTGTAAAGCACTTCTATCTAATTTAAATCAATCCTCTTTCAGTTTAAAACCATCACTCTGTGTACTACTCTAACACACAGCTAAAATGTTTGTCCTCCAATAATGCTCTAGACAAAAAGATCCTGTTCAAAAATATGTTTAGCAGCACCATTCCTATATAGGCTGCTAACATGTGCCAGCACCCATGGGAATTCCTGTCTCTGGTAGGAGCTAGGTTCTAGCTATTGTTCACACATCTGGCTTCCAGCTGTTTTTTTGGCAGATATGCAGGGATCTGGGCTAGCTGGAATAGAGCAAACACAAAATACAGGGTGTCCTGCATGGGAACAGGGTTGGGAGGGGATGTTCTGTGTCTTTGCCTCCAACTCACTGAATCACATCACCATGCCTGGCCAGCAGCCTCCACTGGGCATGTTCCTGGCACGGTGCCTCCATGCACAGCCCTCTCTCTGTTCTCCTGGGACTTGTGAGGCTGAGCTGTGTGCAGCTTGACAGGGGATATAAAGAGGCTGACAAGAGAACTCCATAGGAACACGAGGAGGCTATCACAGTCTTCAGGGAACTGGGATGAAGTCATGGCAGAAATACATAGGGAAATAAAGTAAGATATATTAATATGGCTAAACCAAGCCAAGGCTGAGCTTATATTTTCAGTGTCACCTTTTTGCCCCTTCCAGTGCCTAAAGAGGGCTTATGGAAAAGAAGGAGAGTGACTTTTTACAGGGGCAGATAGTGATAGGGCAAGGAGAGATGGTTTTAAAATAAAAGAGGAGAAATTTAGATTGATTATTAGGAAGAAATTCTTTCCTGTGAGGGTGGTGAAACTCTGGCACAGGCTGGCCAGAGAAGCTGTGACTGCCCCATCCCTGGAAGTGTCCAAGGCCAGGTTGGATGGGGCTTGGAGCAACCTGGGATAGTGGAAGGTATCCCTGACCATGGCAGGGGGGTTGGACCATGCTGATCTTTAAGGTCCCTTCCAACCAAATCACCATTCTGTGATTCTGTTATTGCCATGAGTCTGTGCCCAGCTTTTCAGTATAAGCACTTTGGAGTTCACCAGCTCTTTGCATATTTATTCTCATGAGGGCTGCATTCCTGCAAATATAAGGTTTGAGCCTTTTTTCTCTTTAAATTTTGCATTTGATTTGCTAATGTCAGCCTCCAGAGGGCGAAAACCCTTCGGAGAGACGCTGGGAATCGCTCCAGCTAAGCTGGAGGTGATCTGATTGCAAAACTGCAGCAGAAAGAACCGTCATAAAGAATTCCCCTCCCCAGAATCGTGCGTTTTCTGACTCATTTCTGTGACGACATCTCCGGCTCCCAAGGCTGACCACTGCTGTGGACGGGGTGAGGGAAGGGGAGCATGAATTTCTGAGTCGGGGTTTCCTGGAAAGCTTTGGGGATGATGAAACCGGCTGGTGCCTTCCATAATGTGGGGATTTTTTTGCTGGCTTGTCCCAAAAGGTGCTTCAAGCCAGAAACCTTGGGCGATGCAGGCAAAGTCCTAATGCTGGTGATACAGAAGTTATTTACTTCCAAATATCCTTGCAAAGTGCGTGGGGAAAAGGAGGATCTGCCACTTGCCAGCTTCGGAGGGAGTACAAAATCCTGCCAGATCAACACATCCTGGTGCTCTAACCCTGACCCTCAGCTCAAAGCCATGGGGAAATATGTCCCAGAACACCCAGTTCTGGAACATATTAAAAGTTAGTTAAAGCAAGGGTGGGATGCTTTTAAAACAACACACACATTTGGGCTTGTTGAAGACACCCAGTTCCTGGAAGTGCTGAGTGCTTGCTCTGAAAAAAACCCAAAAACAACCCAGATCTTTTGTGTATGTCGACAGAGAAACTGGAAAAAGTAGGAACTGGTGGGAATATCATAATCTTGGACAATTAAGTTATTGTTGAAAAAAAGTGTTCTAAGAGAGTATGGAGATAAGATGGAATGAGACAGGGGCAGTTTGGGAGTGAGGAGAAGGGAAATGGTGCTGAGGAAGAAGACTGAAGAAATGGGATTGCTGGGGCCCTCAGTGTAAGGAATAATTCAGTGTATACATACACACACATCAGCTATACCACTAATAAACTCACTCTAAATAGTATAATTAAATTCTGGAGTATATTTACAGTGAGATGGGAAGTCACAAGCCACAGGCTTGCCCCAGGCATGCTGCTGGGTTATAGGAGGATGTTGCTGTCAGCAGCAGGGACCCAGCACTACTGCATTCATCCTGGCACCATCATTGAAACAGGCTGAGTAATTAAATCATTTACTGCTACATTTCTGTCAGATCTCATTACACAGCACCTGAGTTATTTTTCCAGTTGAGTGATTGCCTGGATCCTAGCGTGGTGATGCTAAATATCCCATCCCTGATGAAAACCCTGGCAGTACTCTCAGAGGGGATATTTGGATATTTCTTCTGCAGCAATAATGCTGTCAGGATATAATCCTGATGTGGAAGTGGCCCTGCCTCATCCATCATCACAGCTCACCATAGGCAGAAGGGGAGAAGTTCAAAGAATGCAGGGATGCAGGGAAGATCAAACATGAGTAGGTCAGGACTCCTTGTCCTCAAAAAGAGGTGGGTGGAAACATGGTGAGTGAGGCTTATGGAACTGGGAGAGGACAGGCTGTTCAGTGCTACAGCCACTGACAAATAAAAATAAATAAATAGATGGATAAGGGTATCAGCTGGGTTTGCCAGGCTCAAAACAGACAAATCAGCCAGTGTTTGGTTCAAGGTCTGACACAGAAGCTTTAGCTTGTCCTGCTTTCTCCAGAGAACCCTGTGTGGTCACAGGAGAGAAACTCACAGAGGGTCACCCAGCACCCAGAGAGCCCAGGAACCTGGCTCTCCCCAAGCCACAAACAGTCTGAGACAGGAGGGTTTGCAGAGGAAATTACATCACCTTTCATTATGCATTTCCCAGAAATCTGCTTCTGGAGCCAGGGACAGGACCATGGAGAAGTGGGACATGGTGCAGCCTGGTTCATCAGCCCTGTCCCATTCCTACAACCCTCAGGCTGATGTAGAGTAACTGCAGCAGAGACAGCCCTGGCAGAGCCTTTGCAGCTCACCTCAGCTGCACTGCTTCTTACCTTGCTTTTGTGGCACAGGTGTGGGAGGCTTGTGCCAGCACAGATGCTGTCCTGATGCCAGTGCAGTTGGAGAAACACCTGGAAACAGATTCCCCATGTTCATCCATCTGTGATATGCCAAGCTAAGAGGTCTTCCCTCTGCCTTAGCTGTCTCTTGTGTCCAGCAAAACCTGAACTGTTTTTTGCACAGTCCAGCATTAACAGCACAGATGGAGCAACTATACTGGCATATGCATGGCTTTTAGTCAAAAGGAATAAATTATAATGGACACAGGAGCCATTTCTATGGCTAGGAGTGGCATAAATATCTCTTACAAAAAAAAAAAAAACAACAAAAAAAAAAAAAAAAAAAAAAAAAAAAAAAAAAAAAAAAAAACCAAAAAAAACCAAAAAAACCCAAAAAACAACAACCTCTTCTTCTCCCCTTGTGTGCTTTCCCATCTGAAATAATCATCCTGGCCAAAAGTTTGTGCAGATCTGACTTGGGATCACAACAGAGTTTTTAAAAGCTCCATGTTTCCATTTTTAATTTGCACGTATCTGACATTGGAGGGGCTAAACATCAGCACAGAAAAGCTCATATTTTTTTTTATTGCCACTTTTCAGAACTGTGTTTTGAAGTGGTGTGTACTGAAGAAGTGTCAAATATAGAGAGTGGAACAAGGCTGTTGTCAGTGCAAACCCACCTTCACAGCATTTCCCAAACATTTTGCCTGTGTTCTGCATTTTGTGTCAATGTTCAACGTGCTCCTTTCATTTCATTTTTCTTATTTTTTCTCAGGGAAAAAAATAAACCAGACAAGGTTTGAAGGCAGAGAACATGCCAAGTGCTTCAGAGAGCTTTTCTAGCGAAGATTGTCATGTCCTTCTTCTGGAGCTGCTCAGCTTGACAGCCTGTGAACTCTCATTTCTTTAACCAAAGCCCTGAAAACACGATATTCTGCTTAAAGTACTCTAACCCTTTAAACTACTCTAACCCTTTATAGCTCTTTAAGCTGCTTAAGAGTCCGCTACTGGTTCAGATCAATTCAGAGGCTGAAGTGTGGCAGAGTAGCCGAATGCTATAAACTCTCCTGGCTTTGAAATGATCTCAAAATTGAAAATTGTTCAACTGGTAGCATTTAAATATTCATTGCTCTAAATCTAAGAAAATTTGCTTTTAAATAGGATTGAATTATGAGCCTCAAAGAGATTTGCAGCACAAAGCCCCATTTGCAGAGAGCCTGAGTAGCAGTTTTAAAGTTATTAACTTGTGCAGTTAGGAAATTCCTCCTTAAGTGGCATCTTTAACAAGTGCTTCACGAAATTGCCTTCAACGATCAAAAAATACAGATGCAATTAATTTGTCTTGAGTTTTAAACCTCACTGGCATCAACAAAATGAGCTGTATTTCATCTCCCTGGCTCCCAAGCTGAGTGCAAAGCCTGGCAGTGACATAAAATCAGTAATGCTCAATGTTTTTGTGCTCATTTCCTCAGATTCATTAAACCAGTTGTGGTGGGGATGTGCAGTCACACACGTGGACAGACACAAACCCAAACCTGTCACTGGGGTGAGATGGGGTGAGATGGAGTGAGCCCAGTCCCAGGCACAGGCACAGGGCGAGTTGTTTTGAAGTTCTGAGCACCATGAGGGCCACCCTTTGAAACTGCAACAGCCCAGGCAGTTGTGTGCATCAATAACAGAGCCCATGGGTTGGTGACAGTTTCCTTGTAGGGGTCAGGAGAGGTGAGATCAGCCTGGGTGAGGAGCAGGTACAACATGATGTGATGTATTTGTGGCCAAGTGTTTTTCCAGCTAAAAGAACAGGATGTGATTTTCCTGGCTGAACCAGGGCAAGACCTTGTTGAGTCACCTCTCCAGCCTCTGCCTGACTGAGGAAGTGAGTTAAACATCAAACTCTCCAGTAGAACCCATTAACCAGCTCCATCACTGCCGAGAGCCACTGGGAAGCAGGGGGAAGGGATGTGGTGATGTGGTGATGTGCTGGGCATTGAGCTCCTTTGAAATGCCCAGCAAAACCCTGTGGGGACCCAGGTCTCGAGCTGGAGGATGCTGGGGAGCCTGCTCACTGCAGCAATGGGGATGGATGTCCTCCAAAACACCATGTGTCCCACGTGGGGCTTGATGGGACTCCCCCTGCACCATCACCCCATCTGAGAGCAAGTGCAGGTCCTTGGCATGGAACTTGAGCACCTACATCCCACAAGATCTTGCAAGCCTCACTCAGCCCTTTCAGAGACCACAAAGTCATAGAATGGTTTGGATTGGAAGGGACATTTAAAGGTCATCTAGTCCAACCCCCTGAGCAGGATCTTCAACAAGACCAGGTTGCTCAAAGTCCCACCCAATGTGGCCTTGAATGGGATGGGGCATCCACCACCTCTCTGGTCAACCTATTCCAGTGTTCAACCACCCTCATCGTAAAATGGGGGTGGTCTAAATCTACACACTTTTCATTTTAAAACATTACTCTTTGTTCTGTGACAACAAGAGCTTCTGAAAAGGACCACTTAACCTGCACAGACTCCAGTCTGGAACTGGTGCCAGGCTTGGGAGTGTGTTGGGCACATGGCAGTGTTGGGCATGTGTTGGGACACAGGGACTGTCTCTGGCCTTGAATGAGGAATGAGGTACTTTAGTGTCACTGGCCATCCAGGTTTTCTAGAGCCTGAGGATGGGGAGTCTTTAGAGCAACTTTAATGTGGTAACATCAGCTTGCCAGATGCTCCAAAAATCAAGAAGTGCAGGAAAATAACTGCTTACTCTGGTCAAAATATGCATTTCTTTTTATTTTCAGAAAAATGTCTCCTTTGGAAGGAAATGGCTGCATATTTAGAGATGGGAGGTGTAAGAAGCCAGCATTTCAGTGCTGAAAACAACCCCTTCTACTGTTTATCCGGGTCTCAGGACATAAAGTGAATAATGACGCAGAGGATGGGTACTGCAAACCTTAATGTCACACTGTCACCCCTTCCCTCCCTCCTGCTGGAGCTGTCAGTGGAAAGCATCTAGCCTTCCTCCAAAAACCACCTGCTACTTATTGCTCCAGCATTAAAGGCTGGACCGTGAGCCCAAGGATCACCCTTGGAGCAGCAGGGTGTAAATCCATGCACTGACCATGGGACCATCACCGTGGTGGGGCAGCTCTTGATGGCATCCTCCTGTCACCTCCAGCCTGGGGGAGACCTGGGAGAGCCCAGCAGCTCTCAAGCCTCACCTAAGAGATGTTAACTGTGCTGTGCTTGCTTGAGCCCCAGCACTATAATTAACAGTGCTGCATCAGCAGGTGCTGACGCCGCAGTGATGATCCTGCAGCTCATTTTCCAGGAGCTGCTGGGACTCCAGACAAATGAGGGGTTGTTTCAGGTGATTTGCCTGTCATGGAGTGTCCCTGGGTCTGACCATCCCCTCTGAGTGCAGGTTTGCCATGTAACAGCAGTGGTGGATTTTTTACGGCAACTAACCAATTTGTCTGATTGGGAAACGCTCCTGGAATTTGCAACATGCTCCTGTGGGTTTTGTATGGAGACCCTGGTGGGTGACCCTTGAGAAGGAAGATGGGACCTGGCCTGGAGACACAACCCCAGGGCAGCACTGGGTACAGAATCACAGAATCGTCAGGGGCCTCTGGGGATCACCCAGTCCAACCCCCCTCCAAGGCAGGGTCACTTGGAGCAGGTGACACAGGAATTAATCCAGGTGGGTTTGGAATGCCTCTGGAGAGGGAGATGCCACAACCTCCCTGGGCAGATCTGAGGTTAAAGGTGCTAACCTCAAAGGGAGGGTTTGCCGCCTTAGGAGAGATGTTTTTACATCTTCAAACACCCAAACCCCAAATGGGAGGGTCGAATCCCCTGTGGTTTTTGTACACTGGGGCAAGCGTGCCAAAAGAAGCGGAGAGCTCTTTTAGGATGCACACCGGGTGCTGTATCACTGCCTCTTCCACTGATACTTATCTATTAATTTAAAATCTGGCATGCCATCCTAGTTTGATTCCTTCAGAAGGGTCTGGAATGGGACAGAACACCTGTGGGTTGGGGTGTCAAGCTCAGTCCAAGAGCCACATGGCTATCCATGGCAGCAAAGCACTGCTGGCATCATTCGCCCATGGGGATCACGTACAGGAGTGCATCACCCTGGGAGTGGATGCAGGAAAAGAGCCCCTTCCAGCCCTTCCCACCCCTCATCCTTCCACTCTGAGATCCTCAGGCATGCAGCTGTAGGACACAGAGTAGGGGAAAGCAGAGCAAGAGAAAGGGAGTGGGAAACAAAGATAATGACTTGAGGGTCTTTCAGTACAAGGTGCACAAAACCCAGGTTACTTATAATTTTGCCATCAAAACAGTTTTTTTTAACCCCAGCATGGAATTGCTCAGGTGTCCTAGGGACACACTAAGCTTCTTCCACAGCACGTGCCCACGCTCATGAGTTCAAAGGTTGCATCTGACAGGGACCTGCAGAATTTGGTTCTTGCCAGACCAGCTTTTATTTCCCTGCCAGATCCAGAAAATCTCACTGATTCAACTCTTTGGCTCTTCATTCCTCACACTCGTGGCATGACTGAGTAGCTGCATTTGCTAAGCAAGTGTCACCCCCAATTTGTGTCACTGTGAAGGAGAAGAGCCAGGGCTATTACAAGTTTATTATAATAATGTCCCTATTTCTAGGCTAACAGCAAGACCAAGGGGTATTTTGCAGAAGCCTGTGCACTTTGTACCAGGCAACAAATCCTGATTCAGCCTGTTACATAAATTATTTATCACAATCACAGAAACTTAGAGGAGGGGAAGGGTGGATTAGTCCAGACAACGCGGTTGATGAAGGCGCAGTGAAAGCAAACCCACAGTGAGGAAGGCTCCTGATTTCAAAAGGGCAAAGCTCACAAACTCAGCATCACCAGAGCCTGGCTGCAAATGCCACCAGTGTGAGGACAATCATGGCCTTCTCACCCTGGAGAAGAGAAAGCTCCAGGGAAACCTCACTGTGACCTTTTGTGTTTAAAGGGGGTTTATAAAAAAGAGGGAGAGTTACTTTTTACAAGTGCAGATAATGATAAGACAAAGAAGGATGGTTTTAAACTAGAAGAAATTTAGATTAATTACTAAGATTTCTCTTAGTAATTAATCTAAATTTCCCCTCTTCTAGTTTAAATCAGTTCTTCCCTGTGAGGGTGGTAAGGCCTGGCACAGGTTGCCCAGAGAAGCTATGGCTGCCCTGGAATTGTTCAAGGCCAGGCTGGATGGGGCTTGGAGCAACCTGGGATAGTGCAAGGTGTCCTGCCCATGGCAGGGAGTTGGGATGAGATGAGCTTTAATGTTCCTTCCAACCCAAACCATTCTGTATTTTTCTGATTCTGCAAGATCCAAGGTTAGTGCAGAGGTGGATGCTATTTCAGTTTTATCAGTGTGCTGATGGCATGTGGCTGTCTCCATGCACTGGGTGTACCAAGGAAGACTGAGGTCCACAGCAGCAACAGCAAAACGGGAACCTCTTAAATGCCCAGGCATGACAAAAAACCCTGAGAAAACCTGACCTGAGCCCAGAAAAATTAAAATCAAAAGCTAGGGAATGAGATCACAGTTTTCAAATACCTCCAGGAAGGAGCCAAGGGGCAGCCAGGGGAGGATAAATATCAAGTAGGGAAAATATTTAGTTTAGCTAAAAGACCATATTGACACTTGGGCTAAACAGGATTATCTGTCCACAGATACATTTAATTAGAAGAAACTTCCCATGTATTCAAGCAGAAGAAAGCAGAGGTGATAGGAAAAAAAAAAAGGAAAAAAAAAAAAAAAGAGGAAAACCATTTTCAAGTTTAAATATATTTTTTTAAAGGAAATTATTTAAGATGGCAATAGCAGGGGTAGGGGAAAGGGTTCGTGTCCCATTCTTGCACCTCCTTAGGGGGTGTGACTAATGTGGGTGGGTTAATTCATCTTTACTGTCCAGATTGTTGAATTTTTTGGGTGGTTCCCATGCTTAATTTCAGCTCAGGACAACTCACAGGCTGCCAGCCTGCTTGAAGGGCCCATCCAGGGAAGCAGAGGGCAGGTGGGTGCTCCCTCCCCACAGGTCAATTTGGTGGTGACACCTGTCCTGGAAGTTGGCAGAGCATCAGTGCATCCTCTTCCCATCACTGCCAGTCCCTGCTCCACCATCCTCCTGCCACAGAAATTATGTCCAGGTGCAGGGGAAGGTCCTTGAGAAAGGAAGAAAAGGAGACAAAACACAAATGGAGGAAAAAACTGGGTTTTCATCACTTGTGGACAGCTCTGATTTTCAGGTGTGAGTTCCCTGGCTCCATGGAGTTGTTTTGCTTTATGAAGTTAAATTGCTCCATGCCTCCATGTACATGCCTCTTTCTTCCAGCAGTGTTATGGGCATCACTGCTTTGTCCCTTGCACAGGGCAGAGAGAAGGAACATCCCTGCTCTGGGGAGACAGGACAGGCTGGGGGAAAAGGCAGGAGTGGGTGGTTTTCTCCGGGAGGGACAGGGACTGAAGATAGAGGACAGGCCTGTTGTCTCAGCTCTGGAGCTGGACCTTCCTCCCAGCTGCACTTGCTGAGATGGGGCAAGAGGAAGACACAAGATCTAACCAGGGAGCCAGCATGGCCATAAATTTAGTCTCAGCTCAAAAATCTCACTTAAAAGGCAAATTAATTAATGGAAAGCATGGTTTGGGAGCATTGGAACATTTGGGAACGTTGCCTCCATCCTTCCCCTTTTCCTGGGGGTATGGGAGCTGTTGAGGCAGGACTGTTGTATTGTGTTTTTATATTTCTGCAACAATTCTGTAATGGTTCGCCCCTTCACCCCCCATTTTCTCCCGTTGGTTCCACCCCGAACATTCCCACCTTTCCCTCAATGTCAATCTCCCTGAAAATGATCAGTCATTCCCCTGTCCCCTCCTTGGCACCCCATCCCACTCTCCCAGAATCTTCCACCTTGGGCATCGAGTGAGTGGATGAGGGCCAGGGGTCCCTCCCTTGAACTTCCCCTATTGGTTTGTGTGTCTGTCTGTCCTTTTGCCTTCCACCCCCCCCCGAATCCCCCCATTGGTGAATGCGTGTCCCTTCCCCTCTGTCACCGCCCGGTATTTGAGCTGTTGCGAAAGCCTCGAGGGCGCTTTCGGCTGTCGATGCTCTGGCCTTTGGAGCTTCTCAGAGCTCGGATTAAACCTGAGACTTTTTCCCCGGCCTTGAGTCAGCTCCCTCATTACCTCCTCGGACGCCGCCTCTCCTCCATACAGGGCAGACAGCGCAGCGCTCTGTCTTAGCCGCTCCCCGAGACACAGGGGAGCGTCCCCAGCTGCTGACCGTGCCTCAGCCGGGCAGGCGAAGCCAGGGAGCTTCAGGGTGGGCACGGCAGCACGGGACTTTTCTCTGAATTTCACCCTGAATTTTTTTCTGATCAGTTTGTTTATGGGGAGTTTGATCTCTGTCCTTCAAGTTTCCCCACTTGCAAAATGACAATAACACTGCCAGCCTCAGTAGAAAGGCACCTGGAGCTCTGCTTACCAGGGAAAGTGGCAAGACAGCTTGTTATTCTTAAAATAAATTATCAGTAAGAGAAGAAGCCACAAAAAGAAGAAGCTACAAAAAGCATTCATCAGCTATTGAAGGACCCTGGAAGATCAATGGTTTAGCTAGTATCATTCTTGCCAAGTGTTAGCCTGCAGAAATCAGAGCTGCCAGAAACAAAGGCAGATTAATGTCCTGCCCCAGGCACAGTTTCCTGCAGAGCGTGACAGGTCCTGGCAAAAGCTCCTGTGCCCAGAAATGTATTTTGAGACCAGCGTGCTTATAGATTATTCCCTTCAAATTAAATCCAGGTGAAGTTAATCTCGTCCATAGAGGGCAGAGAGCAGACAAGTGAAGCTGGTGCAGCAGCCGAGGGGCTCCCCTGAGGGGATTGGAGCAAAAATTGGGGAGCAGGAGCAGAGACACAAGTATACATCAGCTACAAGGGCTTGGGGCATGGTGCAACAACTGTGAGCTGCCAGAAACACCCACAGCTTCCACAACAGGCAGGTCCTCCATTATCCACTCAGTTCCCTCCACCCCAGAAAGTAAGGAAAATTAAATTAGAGTATCCCAAAAGAAACTCTAAAGCTCATGGACGCTCACAGAGAGAAGCAGCAGCCACATCCTAAATGGTGTGATAAACTCCTCAGGGGTTGCCATCAGGCAGGTACTTAATGAGTACACAAATGATTGTTCTTTTTATTTCTCCTCTATGTTCCCATTTCCTACCAGTTGCCCTGGAAACTTCCCCTTCGAGGCACTCACATAAACAAAATCCAAGAGGAGAAAAAACCAGCTGCAAACCCATCATGGTGTAAAGTTTGTGGCTAAGTGATGTGAGGGGAGGATTTTGGGGTGAGCTGTGCCTGTACAACCTGCCTCCCTCCCACACACTTCACACCTTGGCCCTGTGGCCCCACTGATGGGCACAGACCCCCAAATATCCCCCACATCCCACAGTAGCCCCACATCCCACATCGAGCCCACAGGACATCCTCAGCATCGCCTCTGATGTCCCCACAAGTTGTTGACACAAAGGCTGCCCAGACCATCCCTCCCACACAGACACTGCTGCAATCCTCAGAGATTTGGCTGACACACAAGGAGCCAGAGGGGTGGATGACCTCCCAGAAGACCCCGGGGAGCTTTTCCAACTGGGATGTAAGCAGGCACACCCAGAGGGTTGCAATTAATTCCCCATGAGGATAAACTCCAATTCGGTTAAGGTAGGAGGAAAGTATACAAGATGTCTTGTTCTTCTGCAGAGAGCACCTGCAATTCATGGGGTAAAAAAAAAAAAGAGAATTTAAAAATACAATCCCAATGCTCATTTGCACTGGAGGAATTAAAAGGCCCTGATCAGCAGAGCCAGCCCATCCTGAGGATGCCAGGCTGTGCTGGAGGCGTCTCTGGAGGGCTTTGTCCCAGCAAACACTGTCACCCTAAGGCTAAATATGATGTCCACAACTCATATCCCAGCCCTAGCAAGCAGGGCTGGGGCAGCAAATGTTTTGTTCAACCCACATCAGAAATTTGGGTCTCTGCTCTGAAGCAAGATGCCCACAGCAGACAGAGGAGGATGTGCCTTCATCATGCTTCCTTGTGCCCTCTGATTTCACAGGCACTACCACCCAGGACTGCCACCCCAGCACACAAATCCCACCCCTCAAACACCGTGATTGAGCAAGGCCAGGCAAGGGGCAAAGCCCACCTCTCACCTACAATGCACTCTTAAGTATATTTTCAATGCATATATTTATAAAGATCTTTATATTCACACATTTACCTTTTTAGCCAAAGACTTCACCCATTTGAGCTGTACACCAGAGTTTGTGCATTGCCCACGATGCCTTGAATAAGACAAAGATGAGAACCAAGGACAATCTCTGCTGCCACAGAGTTATGCCTCCAGGTCATGAACCCATTGATCCCACCTGCCTGGCTTATTTTCTTAAGGCTTAAGAGAGCTGGCTCAGAGGAAGAGTGGGGGCATGGAGCTTGTGGTTCCTCACACCACCCACGCTGCCAGGAAATACCCTGCCCATACGTAGGGCTCAGCTGCTCTCAGATATTTTTTCCCTACACACCCCCAGAGACAGAAAATATTTATACACTATACATCTATAAAAATACATAGTAATAACATAGGAAAATATGTAAATATAGAAATGGCACAATATATTAAAATATTTATGTAGCTTATCTAAATATATAATGTATTGATAAATACATTATATATATTGTATATATATATTTATATATAAATACATTATATATTTATTGATAAATAGATAATATATAATATTATATAGATAGATAATAGATAATATTGTACACATGTATACATATGCATACAACAAAAAGTTGGAAATCTGAAATGATAGAGCCAGGGAAAAGGTCAATATCCAGGTGCAATCCAAGAAAAGAACTATGCTGGAAGTGTGCACAGCACAGAGCCAAGGATTGCCCAGGTCTTGGCCAGTTCCACGACCTGCCATCAAGATAAATTAAATGCATCCCCAACAACCCAGGGACCAAACAGCTTTCTTGTGCCTCCTCAGCAGCTCCAGGCCAAGGCACCTCCACAACATGCCTGCTTTGTGGTGTCTCTTCAGCTGGCTAAACCCTCTTTCAGGACTGTTCTTTTTGCTTTACCTTGAAAGCCCATCAGAAAATGTGAGTGGCTGCCAGAACAGGAAGTGCAGCTGCAGGGTGAGGTTGTGGTTCCCTGGGAGGGTGGCATGATGGCTGTAGTGCTTACACCCCATGCATTTACCTGGGAGAACCCAGAGCACCAGAAAAGGACAATTTTTAACTTCCCAGCTGGACTTGCACCAAGAACCTGCTAAGGATAATTTAAAGCCAACTATTGATTGAGCCCAGAATTGCATACCTTCCCTCCCCTTACCAATTCTTGCCCAGGTGGATCAACCACCACTTGTCCCAACACCTCTTACCAACAGGCTAATACTGGGTTCCACCTCAGAACTGCAGGCATCAAGAGCTAAATGTTTCATTGCCACCAGGGAAAACTCCATCCCAGAGCTCCCAATAAAGGCTCTTGCTATTTGACACCATATTTCATCTGTGCATGTGTTGAAAAGTTTCAGTTGTGTACCTATGTATAGTCCTGCACCAGCAATTTCCAGTGCCAGCCAGAAGGAAAACACAGCATCCTCGGTAACAGAAATCCCTCTGGAGCCAAGTAAACAAAATGACAGCCTTATAAACCAGAAGCATTTGTCCCATTAAGGATTCAATTCATAGACAGAATAACAAGGGATGAATTATTTGGAAGTGTAGACTTTAAGGACATGGGCAATGTAACAGTGACAGAAATGCTGTGACTGCCGGACCTTAGCTTGGGAGTGACTCAGCACAGCAGCTGCTTCCTGGAAAATTAATACTTCAGGCTCCCCAAAATTCCCACAAAGCCTTTGAGAGTTTGCAAAAACCAACCCTGGAAGCCTCATCAGCCATCTGATCTGTCAGTGCTGTGGGGATTAGCACAGGTCTCCCATCCCAGCACAGGGAGGGGAGCTCCCAGCACAGGGAGCCTGCTGGGAGCTCCAGCAGCGACCGTGGGGACTCAAGGCAGTGGCTACCAACAGAAAGCAATCACATTTGAGGTAGCCTTAAAGCTACTTCCTCATGACCCCCAAACTCCAAAATCCCCCTGATCACCATGGGCCCCACCCAGGTGTCCCTGAGCAGAGGCAGCTGTTAAGGAGGTTAAAACAGAATCGTGTCAAGTAACAAACACCTAGTATTTATTAATAAATTAGTACACTGGAAGGCAATTTTTCAATTCATTCCCCTCTTCCCCCACTCCCACCCCTTCCCACAGGGCAGCTCATGCCACCCTCGTATCATTATTTCTTCAAATTGAGCGTAGTACAGACTGTTCATTACGGGAGCATAATAATTGCAAATATAATCAGACAGACTTCTTACGATGCAGCTTTTTGTCCCCCACACCCCCCACCCCCGACCTCTTTTAATAAAAAGTGAAGTGTGATTTGAAGAGACTATTGAGACCACATAAGGTCTTCGGAGAACTTATCGGCCACATCTGTATAAAAAACAAGAGACACGAGTGTAAAAGCATAGCTTGGTTTAAGTCTTACAGCACGAGGAGAGCGGGACCACCGGCGGCCTTCGCCTCCCCACGTCCAGCACCGGCTCCCTTTGGGGCCCCACCATTCCCACATGTGGCAAGGCAGGATAACTCCTTACATTCGACTGGAGGCAAAGGATCTTTCCATTGCCTTGAAGGTTAGTGGGGCTTGACCCTTTTCCTTGTGGTTTAAGCTGTAGCGTATTAGGAGCGCGATGCTTTGTCTGGGTGAAAATCATACAATAAATAACCGTGCTAGTAAAACCTCAGCAATGGATATGAGCCAAACAAGAGTACATAAAAAAAAAAAGAGTCAGCTCGGGTGGGAAGCTTAGCTGCATTAAAAGACAGTAACCAGCAACAATTAAGGTGGGATTTTTGCATGATTTTGCCATTTACTGCCCTGAGGCGAAGGGAAGTGGTGGGACATGGTCACTCCGAGCGACAGCTTTGACAGAGGAAGGGGATTACAGAGCAATCCCCAATTTGACATGTTACATTACACCAGATTCGTGATCTTTCAGTTCATTAACTGCGGTTTTGGATTTTTTTTGTTTGCTTGCTTTTTTTTTTTTTTAAAGTGCATCGGCTGATCTGATAGGAATGAGAACAAGGAGAAGAGAGGCTTGGGGAAGGGGCAGAGGGTGCAAAGACTTGGACTGAGCGATAGAGTTACAGTGGAGGGGCGCAACGCTGGCAAACTGCACCCCCTCCAAAAACCAAGGACACCTCAATGAAAATACTGGCCGTATATTCTACAAAAAATCCCGCCTGCGTATTGTTGGTCATCTTAACGAGTGCCAAGCTAGCTCTAGCAGATATTTGGAGAGCGTGCGGTGACCCAGTGCCTACAGTAAATCGGGAAGGTGGCTATAGACAGAGTCCAGGAGGGTCTGACTGGCTTCCTGGCTCTTGACTCCAGCGATCTCAAATAGCCTGTCCAGCTTGTCTTCGGCCTGCGGGATCTCCTCGATCACGTGGAGCTCCTCGGGGTTGAGGATGTGCAGCATGTCGTCAAAGATGGGCTGCAGGTCGCACGGGTCCAAGCGCACCTGGCGCAGGACGGTGTCCTTCTTTTCTGTAGGAGGAAAGGGGATTGGTCAAGAAACTCCCCAAGAAACCTCTGCTAGCCAGGGCTTGTTCTTAGCCCATCTCCTGATGCCACCTGTGGAGAGGGACATGCCAGAAGGAGAATTGAGGGATAAGGTGGAGGGTGACAAGTGATAGGGATGAGGGAAGATGGGGAAGGCAGTGCTGCCGAGGCACCTCAGCCAGGATCCTGCAAGAGCAAACACAGCATTTGTAAATGCTGAATGGCCAATTCGGAAAAGCGAGGGCAGGAGAGGAGCCAAAAAAGCTGAATTCTGCTGTTTCAAGTTGTTTTCGTTGGGTCAGCTTTATTTTCACACTCAAGTATAAATTTGGTAGATTGACTGAGCTAATTGTTTCACCTTCATCAGAAATTAAATGCAGCAAGTTAAATGCAGTAAATTAAAGCCCCTAAAACAAAGGGGGATGATGAGGACCAAGAGTGAAAAAAATTTTAAAAAACCCGAAATAAGAATCAGTCTGGAAATTACATTCTCTGGTGTAGAAATCTAATGTAGAAATGCACAGGCCTACGCAAGAGCCAAAAGTCAGGAGAAACAGCCCCAAAAACCCAGTGATGCTACAACTTCCCTGGCAGAACTTCAAAGAGTTAAAAGCCTTTAAAGATCTTTTTCTGTCTCAAGTCTTTATCATCTTTGCTAACAGGATATTCTGGTCAGGAATGATCTCTCTCCCGGGAGAGCCAGCTTTCCCAGTTATTTACTTCAATGGTATCGCGTGTTGGGCAGCTCTACCATGTGTGCTGATCACATGGGACATGCCATGGTGTCCCTTCTGTCCTCCCACTCTGGCCCTGAGTTGGTTTTGGTACCTTTGGTAATAAAAGAGCCTGTCCGGCTGAGCGCGGAGGAGCCGCTGGAGGTGGAGTCGCAGCGCAGGAGAGGCTCGGCTTCGTCGACAAAGAAGCATTTCTTCTCAGAAGGAGAGGGCTCCACGGTGAGCACGGCCGCCTCGGGGGGCTTGGGGCTGGGCGTGGGCGCAGGGCTCACCGGGCTGGGGCTCACCGGCAGCGCCAGCTTGTCACCTTCCAGCTTTGAGGGGAGGAAAGAGAGGGAAAATTAACTGGGGGGATGCTACACAACAGGTAACACCCAAACCCACCTGCATCCTGGCTTTCAAAACATTCCAGCCCACCCTCAGCAAGGGGTGACCTGTTCTGCTGGCTCACAACAGGCACAGGAGGTGACCCAGGGTGGACATCAGCACTGGCATTTGGCACATCAGGCAGGAGCGGTACACAACCCACAATCCTTGGGACACCTGGGAGGAGCAACTACAGCACCAGGATGGCACGTGCAACCTCAGCAGAACATTTTAGGTGGGCTCTCCTTCTCAGACTCAGTTTATTAAAACCTAAAGCACAGCTCTTGGGGGCAAGAGGTGATGATGCCCAAAATCTGCTCCACACCTCTTGTTTGCTAAAAGCTGGCTCCACAGCTCCAGCCAGTGCCAAGGCAGCAGGAGGAGGGGCTGTGAGACCCTTCAGTGATCTCCAGTGAAGCACATGGCTCTGGCAGCTCCACTGACTAGCTCCACATCAAATTAATGATTTGTTTGCCCCATCTCATCCCGGCTCCAGAGAGCATCCCATTAAAGCCTGATGGAAAAGTCCATCCCACCAGACTCCAAGTTCAGAGCAAGGAAGGACAGGCAGGAGCTGGCACTGACCACAGTGTCACCCAAGTGCTTTTGCTTTTTCCTGTCCTGGATGTGAGCCAAGGGCAAATGTTCAGCTCCACAGTTCCGAAGACATCAGGAGCAGCAAGCACTGCTGGGAAGCGCTGCACTGGAAAGCAGCACCATTTGACAAGTGACAGAACAAGATGAAATGGCCTCAAGTTGTGCTAGGGGAGGTTTAGACTGGGTATTAGGAAAAAATTATTCGCCAAAAGAGTGGTCAGGAATCGTAATAGGCTGCCCAGGGTAGTGGTGAAATCACCATCCCTGGAGGCATTAAAAAAATGGATGTGGCAGTTGGGGACATAGTTTAATGGTGGACTTGGCAGTATTGGGTTAAGGATTGGACTCGATGATCTTAAATGTTATTTCCAACCTTCACAATTCTATGATTCTGTGAATTTGGGTGCTGGTGTGAACCTGCTTCCTAATTTGACTATACTCTGCATGTTTCTTCTTGGAATTTCTTCCTACCTCCAAGACAGTAGCAAACATTATCTACCCTTCTCTGCCTCTCAACATCCCCTCAGGGCGCAAATCTCAAGGAGAGCATTTCTAGTTCTCACTCCCTGCAGGTCACAAGGCCCCTCTAAACAGGTTATTTTAAGGGCCATCCAATATTTAACCTTTTTCCCCAACCTCATGTCCCTGCTTGACCTGCCAATGAAAAGAATTGCAAGCCCTGTGCCCATGCAATTCCCTCTCCCAACAGCATTTCACAACCCTCTTTTCTTCTACAGAGGGAAGATCAGGCTATTCCTGCTAACAGGCTTTACCTACAACCCAGGGATGAAATGCAAAATTGGGATTAAGGGCTGTGGGAAAGGGAGCTGCTGAGCCACCTCCGCACCAGCATGGATGTGCCTGAACATTCCTCATCCGTGTTGAGGAATTCGCCACCCACAAATCACATGTCTGCTGGGACGCCCATTAGTTCACATTAAATTAACATTGAAGTCTGTTCCTGGTAGAATAAAAGGGGTTTTTTCTCCCCTCATTGAAAATAAACAGGGGAGGATTTGTTCTAGCACAGTGCATTACGCAATAGGCATGTTAAAAATAAAAGTCAGCTTTAATTTTTAATTAAAAGAATCTGCCTTCTCCTCTGAAATTCCCTTTCCAGTACAGCTCATCATGGAGAATCAGCTATGGCCATTAAGGGGGAATATCAAGGGAAGGACCAGGACAGCAGCTGGCCACTTTCCAAATTGTAATATGTTCTGATATCCCCTGTAAAAATAACACAGGCTTTAGGGGTTAGTTTTTCCTTGTGCAGCTCATCTACCTAATATTCAACCACAAACCCAACTACCAATTCCCAAAAAGGAGCCTGATAACCAAGCAACAACTGGCCAAGGGAGGGCAGGGAGCAGACAGCTGCCCCAGCTCTGTCTTCCCAGAACCAACTCATTTGAAGTTTAATTAAACAGCTGCTAAAACACACTAGGAAAGACAAAATCACCCGAGGTTATTTGACTGTAGCTGTCCCGGGAGCCCAAAGCTTTCCAAATAGCTGAACAGTTGCAAGCTTGAGGCAAAGCAAACAGGATGCTTGGATGCATGTTAATGTTTAAACCACGGGAAGAAAGCAACTGGGAATGAGGGCTTGGAAAGACCAGGGAATGCAAAAGGTTGTTGTGAGGTGAAGCCTGTGGAATAGGTGTAAAAACACATTATTCATAGCCTGTGACTCACAGCGTTGAAACCACCTTGGCCATTCCTATTTTTATGAACGGTGGTGATCGGGTGAAACCAAGCTCTGGCTGGGGAAAAAAAACCCAAAAAACCCTCTTGCAACCCTTTTGCCTTTCCAGAGCTATGGGATTTCTCACCTTTACATCCTCATTGCTGGGCTCCTGCGCTTGCCACTGGGGCTGCATCTGTGCCTGCAAAGAGAGACACGTGGGACACTGTTAGATGCACAGTCCAGCACGGAAACCAAAGGCACTGTCACAGTGGCTTTGTCACAACAGCAGCCTCCTACCACCCATCAGAGGTGCTCTGCCAGGTATTTTTTTTTAGTTTTTTCTTTTTTTGAGCACTGCACCAAGAGATTTTCCATGCTAAAAAATATTAATAAAAAAAAATCCTAAAAGCTACTGTGTACTTGCAGCCCTTTAGACTGCAGTTCAAACACCAGCATCCTCTTGGATCCCAATGCAGCTGGGAGGGTGCTCTAAGCAGCTCAGGGTGTCTGAAGGCCCTTCCTAAAAGGAAGAAAAAGGGACAGAAGGGGATAGGGGCAGGAGAAGACACAGGCTTGGCTTTGTCTTCTTTCACAGCTGCTCTCACCAGCTCTGTTTGAATGGGTTGGTCCCATTTGCTGCCTCCGTTTTACAGTACTGCAATAAAAACTTAGCTCAGACAAACAGAAACTGCAGCTGCTGTGTTAATATTAGGAAGGAGCAGCAGCAGGCACTAAAAAACACCCTTCCCTCAGGCGATGCTTCCCAGCAATTCCTCCTGCCGCAACCAGGCAGGAACAAAGCAGGCCGGCTGCTGCTGAGGGTGGCTGTGCACACTCCGGCATGTGGGGGGGATAAATTTAGCACCGAGGCAGTCACTTCCCAGATTCCCTGCCAGAAGGTGACACCCGACTGACACCAGCCCTTATTCCCAGGTCTGTTATGCCTCCGTAGGGAATGTAGCAGGAAAAACCCTGGCACATGGAGCGGGGTGGGCCGGGCAGCAGCCCGGCACAGGTGATGCTGCAGGCAGAGTGCTGCTGGTGTGGAATGCTCTTGCTGTGGACCCCACAGGGGTAGGGAGGATCTCTGTGGATCAGCAGCTTCGTGGTGTTTGGGGGTCCCCCCTGGGGGCAGACAGACAGATCCTGGCAGGTTAAACACCACTGGCAGGGCCATGAGGTCTCACCGAGGTGTCAGAGAAGGGCAGTGATGGTGTGTGCTGCTGCAGAGCACAAGGCATGTCCCCTGCCAGGATGGGAAGACCATGAGGGTGCTGGGGTGGGAAAGCCCAAATTTCCTCTCTGTGCCCTTCACCTCACCCGTGTGGTTTCAGGAGAATGCTCGACCCCTCTCTGTGGTAGAGCCTCTTCCCTTAACACAAGGCAGCCCTGGGGAAGAGGGCTCAAGTCAAGTCTCACATGGCTCGGGATGGGCAGTGCTGGGTCTGGGCAGTGTTTAGATGCCATAACCAAAACTGCAGCCACCCACAGAGGAAATGGCTCTTCCCCATCAGCCCTGCCCTGGCTGTCTGTGGGCCGAGTGCTTCTCAAGCAGATAATTTCTCCAGGAGAGCCTCTGTTAGCTTCTCCATTCTGTGGATTTGCCCACTCACTTTTTCAACTCAAACCATAATGAAGAGGTGATGAAACCCTGATGAAGAGGTTCCAAACCAAATTACAGGCTGAGTTAGTTGATACTGAGTTTGGCTAGCAGAAGAAACCATCTTCTAGTTTCCTCTTATGCTCCCAAATCCATCACACTGCAAACACAGACCCCAGGAGATGTGGCCACCATATCAGGGAAACCTCAATCTCAGTGCATATATAAGGTTTATATTTTTTGTGTTTATGCTGTTTCTCTTTGCATTACTTTATGAATTACTAAATTTTGCTTATTGCACATTCTCCAGCATAGTTCAAACCCAATGTCAGTTTGCTGAAAATTGAGTCATGGCTTAGAGCAAACCTGGAGTGATGCTCACTCCAGCAAAACCCAGCCAGCCCTACACCTTCCTCAGGGCTCTGGCCACTTCACCTTACAGCTTTGTGCCTCAAATAAAACCTGATGCAACTCCAGAAGGCAATTTTGCTCTTTTCCTGGTTTCCTGGGCACTTCCCAGCCCTCAGACCACAGGCCCCTCTGGCTGGGAAATGCATCGGACAGCTTTACTCTCACACCACTGCTGGCACATGAACACAGCATAAACTTAATTCCTAATTACTGGGCCCAGCCCAGTCCTGCATTGCCACAAGAGGAAGTGAAGGAGATGGGTGGGAGCTGACAGGGACAGAGTTTGAGGACACTGCTCCAGGCTCTTGACTACCCCCTCAGGGTTTTGACCTGGGAAAGAGCAAGAGACGGAGCCACAAGGCCCTGCCACAGCCACGTGCGTGGACATGGGGTTGCTTTCACATCCTCTTCTCCCCTGAAATACCCCAAAACCCCAGAGCTTAACCTCACACCAGCCCCAGCCTTGACACATCTGCTGACTCACGGGATTATATGCAGCACGAAATTAGCCACAAAACTAAACCTTGCTAGGCTTGGGGCTGTAGGCTTCCTCTCTCCACTTTCAACATCTGCCTTATTCACGGTTTGGCTTTGTTTCTCAGCTTTGCTGAGGCTGTGCTGCTGAATGCCCTGAGCGAGGCTGTTTGCTTCCCTTCCATCCAGCCCCCGAAATATTTCAGCCGAGGCCAGCAGAGCCATAAATAAAATGATAAGAGCTTAAAGCACTGTTCACAGCAGGACACTCAGGGGAGCCAATGCAGCCCAGCTATGCCAGCTCCACCCCAGGCCAGCCCAGGTGAGCGCAGAGCCCCTTGCTAGCTGCAAAATGCTGTTATGCACCACAAAAAAAAAAAAAAAATACCCTCATTACCCAGTGGATACTGGTAAAAATCAGTTTTTCTGATATTAACCCCAAAAAATGGAGAATTGCAGTTTGCTGGGATGGCAGGGAGAAACCTCTCCCTTCTTCCCCCCCACTGTTTTTGTTGTCAGCACCACTAATTTGGGATGTGCCTGTGCCTGATAAGCAGTGCCCAGGCTTGCCACTGTCTGGCAAACCTGCCTGTGAGGGCAGAGATTTTGCAAACCTTGAGTCTAACAAACATTTGTGGCCAGGGCCAGGCTTTAACAGGAGCCCTGTGAGTTAAATGCACCCCTAAAAACCTCCCCACAGCTTCTGAACTCACTATATTTTCTGGCTCAGCTGCAAAAAATCCCCCAGCAAAATGATTCAGAGGGCTAATCTCGGTTTAACCTAAATTCATCCAGCGCCATGCAAAACCAACATAATCTCCCACAGCTATAAAAGCAGGCAAGTCTGCAGCAGAGCTGTTCCTCACCTGAAGGAAAATGTTCCTGCTGCATGCTGTAACACTCCAGAGACTCTCATTAATTCCCCTATTCCTATCAGGGGTTGTAAGTATTTGGATTTTGGAGCATGAAAGGCTGTCGACGGAACAGGGCACTACAGGAGAGAGCAGCTTTGCCTCCATAGGTTTTACAAGCTGAAGGCAGACACCAGATAAAGGATTTAAGGGAAGGATGCAATAGTGGGTGGGATGAAATGTGTTTAGGGCACTGGTTTGCCATCTGAGAACTACAGTGTCCAATAACAACTTTTACCCATGACTTGGGGGTGTCAGTGCTTTCTTACGACACAGGAATCGTGCAGAGGGATGGGGAAACTCCATTTTGCACCCAGGGATGCAGGGCAGAGCCAAAGGCATCCTGGACAGCACAGCCATCCATGCATCCATCTCTCCTGGGCTCATGTAGGATACACCAGCACGTGTTGGAGACTTGCTGCTGGCTCAGGTGACCCTAAAGGCATCGTCCTATTATCTGGACACAAAATGGTTTGGGTTGGAAGGGATCTTAAAGCTCATCTTGTTCCAACACCCTGCCATGGGCAGGGACACCTTCCTCTAAACCAGGTTGCTCTAAGCCCTGTCCAACCTGGCTTTGAACACTTAGAGGAATGGGACATCTACAACCTCTCTGGGCAATTTAGCCACAGGGAGGATGCATGCATTTGCATTGCTTATGAGAGTCCTCATTCACCCTGCAGCACCAAAAACTCTTTTCATTCTTTTTTGTTGTTTTTGGGTTTTTTTTGCAAGACTCCTTCTGCAGAGCTGGAGACCACAGCGCCCACTCTTGCCACCAACAGGGTGACCCGTTCCTCTGGATCAAACCGCTTTGGTGCAGAGAGAAACTGCCTCAATTTATCTGTGTTTGGATAGACAAATCACCCAGAGCCAAACCTCAATTAGCTCTAACTAAAGGCTTTCCAACCAGCAGATTAAAAAAAACCCAAAGATCAACCTCCACGCCTGCTCCTGGCACCAAGCTCTTGGCTTCCTGGACTGCTGTGATGATGATGAGCCACCAGCACAATTCTCCAGGGATTTGGTCTCCCATGCACAAATTGCTTCCAGTGTTCCCTGCAGGGCCATTGTATCACCACCCACATCGACAGCACAGGAGCCAGCTCAGCGGGAGGAGGCAGACAGGTTCCAGCAGGCAGCATCTCACAGAAACACAATGTGCTGCCCTGCTGGATCTGTACCCTGGGGTGCTGCCAGGCTGTGACACCCCACACACAGCTCCAGAATCTCCAGGGCAGGGCAGTGGCCAACTCCTAAGGTTGATAATGAGGGATGCTCATCTGAAAAAGCCCAATCAGGTGAATAGGGAAAGAGGATGTGACAGCTTGGGTGAATTTGTTAAAAAATAACTCCTTTGCTGAAATTAGCCAAATTTCTCATGTGGACTCAACCCACCTGCTTGAAAGATCAACAACCCAATTTTACTCATTTCTAGAAAAACAAGTGAAACTGACGGGGAACCACCCCAGGGTCCAGGTGTGCTGGACACTAGAAAAGACAACACACTGTTTTAAAAAGCAAAGAGACACAGGAAAGCTGTTTGGGAGGTTCAGGAGACTTGCATACAGTTATCCTTGAGATTTGGGTTGGCTTATTCTCTGGAGCATCTGCTTGCTGTATTTTCAGAGTTATGGGCACAGCTTGTGGTTACTCCATCACTGGGAGTCCTCCACCCTGACAGGTCACCCCATAAACCCTGCTCATGGAGCCGCCACCTGCATTCTGTACTGTTTGATGAGCATAACCTGATGGTCCTGGCCAAAAGAGCCAGGGGCATTCAGCACTGCACAGCCCAAGTCTGTTAATTATGTGCCGTGCTGTGGAACAAGTCCCGTGTTTTATCCAACGTCCTTGCCCAGAGCTTTGTCACAGTATTCAAAGTCAAAGCAGCAAATAAAAGGACACAGGTTACTACCTGCTCCAGGAGAGCAAGAGGACAACGTGTCCTTCTGGGACAGTGCACATGCTAGAAACTTTTAACTCGTATTTGCAAAATAGCAATTTTCTCTGCTTGTCTTCTCTTCCTAAACATAGCTTTGCCTTGGGTTTTTTAATTTTATTTTTTCCACCAATGAGAAGGCCACATGCTGCTTAGTTACCAGGAACTGAAAGGAAAAAAACAGCAACTGAGCAGCAGCAGGTAAGATCAGGCAGCTGGCAAAGCTAACCTATCCAAGATCTCAGCAGGATGTTCAGCACACACCTGACTCAGGGTCTCTCTGAAACACAAGCCCAGGGCTCCTGCCAACACATCCCAACTTCTGATTTCATACAATGGTCACAAAGGAATAAGGTCTTTCATACACTAAACAAAATAATTTATATGACACAGTGAAGGGATCAAATGAAATAATTTAAGATATGCAACTCGGTGAAGGGATCACAGTCCCTCATATAAGGGGAGGTCTGTGATGGTCAAAGCAGAATTTGGGAATCCCCTGCCCTGACAAATGCTCTGTTTCAGAAGCTCTATTGTGACCAAAGTTCCATCTTCCCAAATCCCCCACCAGGGAGGTCTGCAACCTGCTCCCCTTTGGGTCTGGGTCAGTGCTAAGGCAATGGGAAATGCTTCACCAACCAGTTTAGGGGGAAGAGCCATACCTCAAACACCACCATCTCCATCTTGTCCCATTGGCTTCTATGTTCAGAAAAAGCCCAACTCGTCACCTTTACAAACACTTCTTGCAGATCAGTGAGTTACCAGAGCCAAAAAACTGAAACAAGTAAGGCAGCAGTGGCCAAAACAAATCTGCAAAGGTCACTGAAGCACCTCCTGATGACTTACACCCAGCTGAGAACCTACTGCAGGGATCTTCTGCAGCAATTTATTTATTCTCCCAAAATATAGGACAGTTTAAGGCCAGCACTGCCAAAGAAGAGCAACAACTCTGGAGGACTGCATGCACAGCCTCCCCCATGCCACCAGTCACCTGTTTGGAGGAATCAACACTTAGTGCTCAAGGGTACTTGGGACTTCTCACAAGGCATTTGAGAGCAAGTTTAAAGGGGGATGCTTTTTCCTCCATGTCCCTGGCACAAGGGCTCATGTACCAGATCCTCCTGGTGATCTCCAAAGATATATGCAAAGCACGTGGGACTCTAGAGCCCATCAAAACTTTGACTGGGATTTGAGCAGACATTGGCAAAGCCTTGCTCAAAAGCAATGCACAGCTTCAACAGAAGCCCCAAGGAGCTCCATGAAGAGAGGGAGCTACTTGGCCATGAGCTAATAAGCTCAAGGCCACGGTCGTGTCCCACGCCACCACATCTCACAAGGTGAGACCTGCACCAAAGCCCAGCCCGGCGTTACCGGCGTGGTGTCCTCCATGAGGCCGCGGATCTTCTCCACCACGTCGTTGCGGCGGTGCTGGCGGAGCGCACTGATGAGCTGGGCCAGGCTGGCCTCGGGCCCGCGGATGGTCCAGTGCTGCAGGGCGGCGTAGGCGCGCTCGTGGTCGGCCGCGTAGCCGTTGGAGAAAGCTGCCACCTCCCGCTCGCTGGCGTTGCACAGGAACTGGTAGATGTCCTTCCACTGGCTCCCCACCTGGGCCGCCACCAGCTTGAGGATGTCGATGCCTGCGGGGCAGAGAAGCCAGAGGTGAGGCAGTGGGGTCTGCAGGCATCAGGTCTAGCAAAGCTTCTCTCATCCCCAAATGGCCACGCTTTGCTTTTCTTGGGTAGGTCTTTTGAGATTTTGTTGTAATTATTATTATTGTTGTTTTAACACCTTTTTTGAGTTCAGGCTGCAGAGAACCAGTGTCCATAACATGTTGAACAGCTTCTATGCATGTAAACTGACCCATCAGTTAATCCAACACACTCTGAAATCAGTAATTTACTTGTAAAATGTCCTGCACTCTTTAGCACAGGATGACCCTGGGTACTCAGCCACCACACGGCTGCAGGATCAGCACATGCTCACCCACACACCTGCCCTGCAGCCACTGCCTTGAGAGAGAGCTGGATTAAGAGGTGAGTCACCAAAGCACCTCTATAAAGATGAATATTTCCATAACAAGCACATACAACAGCTAGGATTACATTCAGAGCCATTTCCAGTGCAGACAGGCAGGATGACTCAGTTATGAGCTAGGAGATGCTCTGTCAGGTGAGCATTGGGTGAATGAAAGATCTGCTAGGAAACTAGACAGCAAAAAGGCAGTTTCCCCCAGAAAAGCACTTGAGACATCTGGCTCAAGACCGTGAGGGTTTTCTCTGTGTAGGTCAGGGAGCAATGCAAACAGCACACTTATCCTTGAGTCTACTACAGGTCAGGAGTCAAAGATTCAAATAAAGCCGTATCTCCTCCAAAATAACTAATTAACCCTGCTTTATCAAGCTGAGCAACACCTTGTTTCAACCAGCAACGTGAAGGGTCAGCATCTGTGAGCTGCAAAGAGAAACTCACTTTTTCCTGAGAGATAACCACACCTTGTGTTTCCTCCCGAGCCAGTGTGCCCCCATGGCTAGAGGGAGCACTTCTCTTTCCCTCTGCAGGCACAACAGCAAAAATAGCTGCTTACAGAAGAATATCATAGCTGGGGTTTTTCCAGCTGCCCTAAAATTTAACACTTTCTAATGCACTTTAACCTGCACCAAAACCTCCCACTGCACCTTCAGTTCACAGCTCTGATACAGCCAAATATACAAAAAAAATCTATAGAAACTATACAGACTGATATAGGTATCCTGTTTTATGCATGTGCATGCATATATACACACATGGATATATGGCACACATTCTTGTATCTCTCTATGTATTACATAGACATTTTATAAAGATGTGTGTATATATATGTGTGTATGGCCTGGACACCAGATGTCCACCAAAGCTGTTCTATACCTGCCTTCCTCAGCTGAGAAAATATAAAAAGATGTAACAAAAGGCTCAAGGGTTGAGATACAGGCAAGGAGAAATCCCTCATCAGTGACTGTCACTGGCAAACCAGACTCAGCTTGGGGAAATCAGTTTTACTTTTTGCTAATCAAAGCAGAACAGGGTAATGGGAAATAAAAACGAAATCCCTTCCCACCCATCTCTCCCTTTTTCCCAGGATTAACTTCACTCCTAAATTCTCTTCCTCCTCCCCTGAGCAGTGAGCAGAGAATGGGATCTGTGGTCAGTCCACCACACATTGTCTCTGCTGCTCCTTTCTCCTCATGGGGATGAATCCTCACACTCTTCCCTTGCTCCAGCATGGCAGGTCCCTTCCAGAGGTCCTGCCAGCAAACCTGCTCCAGCGTGGCCTCCTCTTTCCCCCTCCTTTTTCACTGACCCTGGTGCCTGTTCTCACTCCTCTCTCTACTGGCTTAAGTTACCACCTTTTTTTATTTTTGCCCATCTTTTTAAATATGTTGTCCCAGAGACACTCCACCATTCCTGATGGCTTCAGCCTTGGACAGTGGTCGGTCCATTCTAGAGCTGGCTGGCATTGGCTCCCCTGGACACAGGTGAAGCTTTTGGCAGCTTCTCGCAGGACCCACCCTAGTAGCCCCCTGCTATCAAAACCTGACCATACAAACCCAGTACCATATACACACACATCTCTGAAGTATCTATTTGGCCTGATGTATTTTTATATGTATTTGTGTATATCTGTGTATATATTATACATACTTCTGTATATCTCTATATATAACATAGGTATTTTACATATATATGTACATATGCTTATATAAAAAGAAGTATGTAAAAAACTATAAAGCTTCACAAAGATATTTTTGACGAAACCTCTTCTCACTTAAGGAAAGCTTATCAAACCTGCTAAATATAGTCTTTAGTTTTCACTTTCAAACTAGATAACACAGCCTTGAGCCCACAGTTCTTGGAGCATCCACAGACAGTGCTAAACCTGCTCTAAATCAGGAACACCAAAGTACAAACCACATTTGGTACTTCCCCGCCCTCCTCCCACCACAACCACCACACCTCCCTCCCCAGCTGTTACCAGACACGTGCTTGTACCATCTCACATGGGAGTTGTGAGAGCTGGGGCTTCTCCTACCAGAAAAGCTTGGCCCACCAGCCCAGCATGGGGGATGCAGCACACCCAAAAATCCCAAGCAAACCACAGGGCTTGGTTCTAACTATGGAGAAAAGGCTGTGAACCTGCTATTGGAATTTATTCTGGGGTGACTTATGTGACTCAGCTCATTAGATACTGGTGCACACTGCATCACAACAGAGCAGGAATTAAGCCTGGTTTTGTTAATGCTTCCCATTACTCAGATGAAGACCCAGTGGCCCTCAGTTGAAGGGACTGAGCTGTGTGCTTCCAGGTAAATCCCAAATTACTCTCCCTCCATGACTTTGCATCCAGGCTAGCTGTGCAGAAGAACAGGCAGTCCAGACCACACTGGCAGCCAAGCCCTTGTGCCTTCTGATATCACACACCTGGGTTGGTAAGAAGCCTGAAAGACAACTGAGGTTTGGAGTCAGGTCCTTTAGAGCAGAAAATCCAACTGATTTTTGTATAAAACCAGCAAAATGCCTGATTTATGCAGTGCTGCTTGATTTTATCACTGAATCCAGGGGATAAAAAAAAGTAAAAATCCACAAATACAAGGATAGAAAAAGCTCTGCGAGGCTTGTGCACCAAGGTAATGACAGCAATGCAAAGAGGGATAATCATGTGTTGGCACTGCCTATTATATATCCATATATAGATGTATCGATATATAGATAACGACTTATGCACTGAGATACAGATATATACAGGTATATATAGAGAGAATATTTAAGTAATTATCTCACTGTAGAAATCTTGCAGAGCTTCTTTACTCTCTCATATTCAGCATTTTTTTTTTGCTAGGTTGAGATATACATACATATACATATATATATATAAATATACACAGAGAGAGAGAGAGAGAGAGAGAGAGAGAGAGAGAGAGAGAGAATGCTGCCCATTTTTTAATGTACACACACACTTCAAGTGAGCAGCACCAGGTCTCCCTGCCAGTGCTGCCCTGCAGTGAGACAATGAGCTATGGCTGGGTGGGAGCTTTGCCCACACCCACTCCCATGCACATCAAACACACAGAAGCATTAAAACATAATTTGCTGGTTTATGATCCCCATGTGGAACATCTAGTCAGCCCAGAAAAGGAAAAACCCATATACTACCTGCTCCCATGTACTTATTTAATGCTGACAAATCCCAGTGTTTAGGACTGGTGAGAGAAGTCTTCAGCTGCTCACAACTTGATTTGCACCAGTTTTATGCGGCAGCATGACATTTATGTCCAAATGTTCTCGCTCAGGATTTATGACAAAACGCTCACGCTTCTACTGACATTTTCAAGTTTAGTATATTTAATCTCACCGTTCAATAAATTGGGCCCATAAACATGTTTATGTCCCTTGGCTATAACATCCCTGGGCACAAGAACACACCAGGCAGCCGAGGACTTAATGGCGCGTAATAATCTTTGGAGAACAATTGTTCCATTAAAAATGAATTTGGAAATGTCTACCTTAATACTGTAAGAACCTTAAACTCATTTTCTTGCAACTATTAAATGAATTTAAGGCCCATATGTTCGCTACATCCACTACAATATTGTGCAAACAAAACCCAGAGAGATATGAAGGGACGCAGACAAGAGTGCAGATTTGGCTCCAGTCAATAAGAAAAATGTTGTTCCCTCTGCTCTTGAAAAATAAGATTAAAATCATTACATGACAGGCTGCGGATGCACGCTGCCAAGTATTACTGCCCACACTAAAATAAAATGCTTATAATAAGCTTATCATCCTACTACTTCCATATTTCCAGTAGTCCTACAAACTGGAGCAAAAATCCCAGCTCCACCACAGGTCCTGGATCTTCTCCTTCTCCCTGAGCCATGTGGACCTTCTGCCCCCATGCCCATCTGCACACCAGGGCTGGAGATGGTGCTCAAAGACCTCCAGACCACAGCAATCCCAAGTAAAACAGCCAAGCTCAGCAGAGATGGTGCTTTAACCCACACATTTCATGCTTCCCATGTGAGGCTGATCACAGCCACGTTGGTGCTATGCTAAAGCTGCTCCAAGCTCTCCACAGCCTGAGTCGTCCTCCTTTTTTCCCATAGGCCACAGGAACAGACTGGGAGAGCTGTCACCATCCTGCTGCTAAAGTGGGAGACAACTCCACCCCTCTTCCATGTCAGGAACCATCACCACTGATCACCCAGCTTTTCTCATGCCTCAGACAATGGAATTAAAGAGGAACACCCACGGCTGCATCTGACTGCGTTGTGGTTTCGAGATGTGTTTTCCATTGTCAGGAAAAGACAGATTTGATGGATCCAGGACATCCATACATGTCTCAGGTACCTGAGCAGGTGGCATGTCAATTGTTATTATCTTAACACTGAAAGTCTCTAAATGCTGTGCTGGGCTATACCATGTATCCCCCTAATATTTTAAGGTGGTGATAACCACACCTTCAAGCCAGGACAAAGCCAAGATGTTGTGCACAGGCCAGTGGGAAGCCCAAGGGAGTATGTATACACATGGGAACACAGATACAACCAGGCACATCTACAGCCAGAGCAAACTGGGATAAATGGAGACAAGCCTGGAAATGGACAAGTGCCTCCGAGTGGCACAAGCAAACACAAGTCCTACCTCTCCAGAAAGGTCCTCCCTTCAGCTCATCTACAAAGATGCTGAGCTGAAGGGAGGACCTCCCTGGAGAAGCAGGGCCTCCACTTCTCTATAGCCTCCTGTCAGGTAGTTGTACAGAGTGATAAGGTCCCCCCTGAGCCTCCTTTTCTCCAGGCTAAACACCCCCATCTCCCTCAGCTGCTTCTCCTCAGACTTGTGCTCCAGCCCTTCACACCTGCTCCAGTGCCCTTCTCTGGACACTGCTCACCTCTGTCTCATCTTCCCCATAAACGTGATTTCAATTTATTCAGTGACTTCCACTTGCTTGTTTTGAATCTGGTTCAAGATTTTTCCCATCCACTTCCCACTCCTTCAGAAGTGCCCCGCCTCACTGAGGAACAGTTTGATGTAGACAGAGCCATCAGTCCTTCCACGTCACCAAGGTGGTCATCAAACACGCACTTGGGACTTGGCCGGGCTTTAATGCCTTGTTCTGGACAAGCCTCACTGGTCTCCCAGGCCGTGCTATTTGCAGGTTGGACACGGACCCAGTTCCTCAGCATCATTGAGGCCTCAAGCAGGGCAAGGAGCCAGTGTGGTGTAGGGCTGTGACCAGCAGTGCTGGCACGCTCACCTACAGCACCTGCAAGGCACCATTTCTCTTCTCTGCAGTTATTTTTTCACATCTTCAAGCAAACTTGAGAGCAAAGGAAGAGCTGCCCCGCACCCAGCAGCAGATGCAGCAAAGTCAAACCACAGCCACAGAGGTGCTGAGGCTCCTTCCTTTCCCCACCTCTCACAATGTCATTGTTTTCATTCTCAGAGCTCAAGTCAAACAACATTATTCACCAGAGTGCTGCTCAAGAAAATACCACCTTTAAGGGGAAACCTCATGCTCAGAGCCCCCACATGTCCTTTCACCCCACTAATAAAGAAGGGACACAGTGCATAGAAAAGGATTAACACAACATCAGTTCAAGTTTTATAGGTGCCTTATACAGCTGGGAAGGAAAGTTTAGGAGATCTCCCAGGACCTATGGCATACACAGTCCCATGGAGTGAGCAGCTCAGCAGCCCAGGGTTCCAGAGACAGCTTCATGAAAGGCTGGATTTCAGGAAACTCCATGCTCTAGCCCTTCATCACCAGGGACGAGGTCCTCCTACCAGTTCACCCATGACACTTGGGGGAACTGATCTCCACCATCCCAGTGCCAATCTGAGCTGGAGCACCTGGAGCTTCTACCACCTACATACAGAGGTATTCCAGAGATGGGCAATATTAATCTGTGCACCACATGCTGTGACAAATCCTGACTGTGACAGGCAGGCTGGATGAAGCATTACAGACAGAGAGCACAGCCCAAGGGCACAGGCAAGTCAGACAGAAAAACCACAGTGATGCAGTCCAACCCTCCCCTACACCCAGATAAAAACTCCAAATCACTGCAAAGCCATCTCTTCTCTTGAGCTCAGCCCACCTCCCTCCTCCAAATATCCTCCTGACTCATGTGAAACACAGCCACAGCAGCCTATTTTTATGTCTGAGCACACACTGAGAGCCTGCACAAGAGAGCCAGGATGCGGCACATCCACACTGCAGCTGACAAGATACCACAGCTCAACCAAACCAAGACTTGGAAATCCCAAGTGCACAACAAAAATACCTTTCCAAGATGCAAAAATTTCACCAACCACTGCCAAAAAGGGGAAGCTATTGGAAACTCAATTCCTCCCCCTGCCACTCAAAATATACTTCAGGTCCTAAATGAGGAAGCTTGAAGACATGGCAGGTCCTCCACCTGGGTCAGGACAATCACCAGTATTGGCACAGGCTGGAGGATGAAGGGGCTGAGAGCAGCTCTGCCAAGGACTTGGAGATGCTGGGATGCTGTGTCCAGTTCTGGGGTCCCCAACATAAAAAGGATGTGGACCTGCTAAATCAGGTCCAGAGAAAGCTACAAAAATGGTCAAGTGGCTGAAGCACCTCTTTTAAGAAGACAGTTTGTTCAGGCTAGAGAAGAAAAGGCTCCAGGGTGACCTTACTGCAGTCTGCCAATACCTAAAGGGGCCACAAGAGATCTGGAGAAGGACCTTGGACATGGGCATGTAGTGACAGGACAAGGGGGAAAGAAGGAATGGCCTAAAACTGAAAGAGGGCAGGTTAGGCTGGACATAAGGAAGAAATTCTTCCCTGTGAGGGTGGTGAAGCCCTGGAACAAGCAGCTCAGAGAGGCTCTGGCTGCCCCATCCCTGGAAGTATTCAAGGCCAGGTTGGACAGGCTCTGAGCAATCTGGTCTAGTGGGTGGCATCCATGTCCACAGCAGGGGGGTAGAAACTAGATGATCTCTAGGTTTTTTTTTTTTTGTCAGACAGTTGGAAAGGACACACTCATGAAGATTTGTTAGTGACAGAATAGTTTTCCCAACCACAGAGGACAGTGTTGCTATCAGACCCTCCCAGGACCCAGTGATTCATATCCTTAGCAAGAGCTGTTTGGGCAACAAACCACAAAATGATATGTTTGGAGTTTGTTGGGTTTTTTTTAAAAGACAAAACTGAAAATCTTGCAAGGCAGAAAGGAACTTCTAACAATCATTTCCCACAGGTTTTCTGGAAAATAACCAAACCAGACAGTGGAGAGTGGTCTGTGATCAGCTACATGCAGTTATGAAAATGTTTATGACCTGGAAACTTGAAAATCATCATGAGACAAGACCTGTTTTCCCACTACATTATGTGGAAGTCATCTCTGTAACAGCCCCTCGGTCCAACCCTCCTAAACTCCTGCCCACCACCACGGGATGCTACTACACCAAGGACCTGCTGAGTGGACTTGCTCTTGCTTTAGTTTGCATGAGAATGGCCAGCATAAGTATTTTATGTAATTATTAAATTTTAAATGGCTTTTGCAGAGTTAATCTTCATTATAACCCTCTGGGACAGCTGGTAACCCTGAGCACACACACTGCCACAGCCAGAGTCATATAAATATCCAGACACCCACAGATGCCAGCCCAAGGATTAAATTCACCTCCTGCTGCATTTTTTTTTCTCCCAGTCTTGGAGAGCGAGGAAAAAAACAAAAAAAAACCAACCTTGTTATTCGAAGAGTGATGTGTGAGAGCCTCACTGATGTGAGAAATTACAGCCCTCACGGCGCTGAAACCAGTGTTGGGTTTTTGGCAAAAACACCCTGGGCTCAGAGTGGTTTTCTACAAGGACAATCCTCTCCTGCAGAGCTGCCCTGCCTCCCACACTCGGCCCTACACCTTAATGGGCAGGCACAAATCCCAATCCCTCATTAAATTAATACAAGGGCCACCCAGGAATTTTGACCATTGGATAATTTGGGTTTTCTTTTCTGAAGCAGATTTGGGAGCAAATGTTCCAGCTTCCAAGAGGAGCTCCTCACAGCCCTGTGTATGCTGCAAATAGATGGCTCACGTAGCAACACACATTAAAAGTGATCAACCACCAGTCTTTGGTGCTAATGCAATAAGGCTGAGGAACAGGAGATGATAAAACCTGCACATGATTAGGTTTCTTCCTCTCTAAGCAGAACAGCAGCCTCCCACGTTTGCACTTTCCAAGGCTCCCTTTTATCACAAAGCCCTGGTCAGCTCTTGCATACGCCCTTTGGAAATCACATAGCTTCCCAAAAGGACAAAATTATTTTTGGGCAAACCTGAGCAATGTTTTACATTGGGTGGTTTAAGGAAGATGGTGTTCTGAACTTGTCAGATGCCACCCCAATGCTCCCATGGCAGAGGTTTGTGCTGCAGATGAAAAGTTGCTCCATCCCACACAAAGCAGAGCACTGTGCCCATGTAGGAACAAATACAGCATGAAATGCAGCAGAATAAGCTGCAGTGAGGGAGCATCCATACTCCTTGTGGTGCCCAGCACATTCCTGTCTCTTCCAATTCAACCAGCTCCCCTTCTGCCTGGGTCTCTCTCTGCGGAGGTGGACAGGCTGTCATCAGGGGACCAGCAATCATCTGCACATCATCAAGCTGCAGATGCCAGAGAAGAGGCTGCTTTGGAAAACAAAAACAAACACAACACCTTGCGCCTCTCCGTTTTGGCAGGTGGACAGACATCAATCCCTCATCTCATGCACTGCCTGCCAGAGCTCTATTAGGCTTTGCACACAAGCCCAGGGCTGCTGCTCTCCAGGCGTAGCCGCGGTTACTGAATTATGTCAGCAGCAATGGGCACACCTGCCCTCCGGAGATGCTCTGGGCATCTCTGCCCTACGTGTGGCCTGGGCACAAAACCTCAAGCCCACTGCAGTTTGAGGCTGGTGAAGCTTTAGTGCTTGAAGGAATTGTTTGTTTGCCCAGCTGTTTCCACAGCAGCTCCTCCATCCTTACAAAGCCTCCCAGTATGATCCTCTTGCCACCTGCTGGGACCTGTTCAGGAGCTGATCACAGGAAAAACTACCTCTACCAAACACTACACTAAGTGTCTTTCATCTCATTTACCCACACAAGCACTAAGGAGAGGTCCTAAAGTACCATTCAGTGTTACCCTATAGACCTGTGAGTGCCAAGTCTGCAGCAGTTTCCTTATTCAGAGTAGCAGTTAAATAGGCCTGAGGAATAACATCCTCAGCTGGACTGTTTCCATGCACTTGCTTCCCTTCATTAGGTGATGGATCTCTAGAAAAGACTGATTTAAAAAGCCCACACATAACCTTCATGTGCTGTCTCTTGCAAAGAATCATGTAATTTTACTTCGATAAGCATCTTCCAACTAACGATAAATGAGTACCTGATTCCAGTTGAGAACCAGTCTGCAATGACCCTGCCATCCCCACACCCCCACTGGTTATATTCAGGTGGGAATGCTTTGGAGCTGCAGCACAGCATCAGGCTCTCCAAGGTCCAAGATGTGGTCCCCCTTCAACACCCACAGGGACTTCCTTGGGAGCAGACCAAGCTCAAGCCCAGCCCTGGTCAGCAGCCAGCACACAAGCCAAGGACTACTCCCTACACATCACCAACCAAGAAGATCCTGGCCCTCAATGTGCTGACAACTGACAAACTAAGACCCCCAAATCCCAACACTCCCCATCGCTCCAGCATCACATCTCAACTCCCCACTTTGATTTTGAGCCATTTTAAGCACATGCTCTTCTACATGCAGTAAAGCCTCAGCTCCACCCCAGCTGCAAACAGCTTTTGCAGAACAGTTAATTTCTCTCATTATTTAACCAGAGGCTTCCTGGCTTTGCTCTCACCACCCACTGCAATAATGGGCAATTACAAGACTTGAAGAAAAATAAAAGGGAAGTGGCATCTCATGCCAGGTCAGTGCTGCCAAGATCTATTCTTCAGTCTTTCAACTCCAAAAAACAAACAAACAAAAAAAAATCACCAAACTCTTTCCTTGCCTCCTGGCATATCATTTCAGACAGCTGCTTCTACACACAGGTTTTACCCTAACATTTTGCAGTCTTTGTCTTTCATCCTCAGCTACTGAATGGATGAAAGCCAAAGGCAACAGTATCAGCAATTTCTGTTAAAAGAATTCAAGCCCATCTTCATGTTTGGCAAATAGCATGTCTGGCATGATGGCAAATCTGGCATTTCCAAGACATTTGAGAGACAAGCTCCAATTCTCACTGTTTATTGAAAGGCTCCTCTAAGCCCATTTTCTCACCTCTGGAAATGTCTGAAGAAAGGAAATGGGCATTTGATAAAATAAAGGCATGAGTCTAGTGTGTAGACTGTTCTTGATCTTCTAAAAGAAAGAAGTCATACATACAAGGTTAAACCACAGAGCCCTATCAGCCCTGTACCCATGTCACTCAGGCACCACGTGGATAATTTCTCAGGAGAACTTTGACAAGCTGTCAACTGCTGGACTACTATCTGCAGGGCTTCGAAGTAAGAGCCAACTGAGGCAGCAAGAGGTCCAGCTTCTCGAACCACAGCTATACTGTTCTACCTTCTCAATCTCTCTCTGGACAGCCCCTGTTGTGAGGATGGACACGAGGACAGACATGGAGTTAGGCTGGCTACCAACTCAGGCCATCAGTCACTGCAAGCTCTTCCCAGACCTCTGAATCATTTAATCCAATGAAAAGTACTGGCATTTGCTGCCTTGGCTGGAACATATCCATGACTGAAGACACGGGTCTAGTTCTAACACCAGCCTCCCAAGCTACTTCTATTTTTATGTTTGAGCTGTTATTTAAGGCATGTATTATGACCAGAGAGAGGGCAGGGCACAGATACCAGCTCATGGGGAGATGAGGACAAGTGAACCTCCTCCTAACACAGCTGCTGATCAGGATCACACACCTATCTCAATTATTTAAATAATTCAGGAATTCAGTCCCTTCAGGAACTGGGGAAGAGTTTTAGCCCCTGCCTCCACCCTAAACCCCTCCTCTTTTGGTAAGGAGCCCAACCACAGTGCCATGTCTTTGCTCTAGCACTGAGCAGTGCTAGTGCCACCCTGACCACACTTCACCCAGTACCCACAGCCTTGCAGAAATCAGTAATAAAATCCCCCAAATGGGCAAAGCCTTGGATGCCCACCTGGTGCTATGGGAGGCTTAGGGGGTTGCCAGTGTGAGGGCAGGAGCCCAAGGACAGCTCCTCTGAGGAGAGGCTCCAGTGCCTACGTCAGACCTGGACTTTCCTTTCAAAGGTTAAAGCTGTTTACTGAAAGGATTAGGAGGGAGGAGATGGTAAACTAGGAACAAATGGGGGTAGACCGTTTGCAAGAGCTACATAAACAGGCAATAAACACACCCCAGACCCTTGCTGGTGTGCCAGCCAACCTCTGGATGGAGGTCATACAAATGTGGGTGCACTGCCAGCACCCAGCCCAGGGTGACACCCAGCCACAAAAATCGTTTACACTCTAACTGATTGCCCTCTACACCCCTTGTGCAACCACAAACCAGGCTGGCACCTGAACCTGGGGAGCAGCTGTGGTCCTCACATCTCAGAGGGCTTTGCTTTGGTAGCCTACCATGGAGGGATCCACACAGCAGCACAGGAGGGAAAAGATTTCCCCTCTGCAACTGCCTGAAGTTTGTTCCTGGCTAAACTCACCCCTGTCTGAAATGCTGCTACAGGATGAAGCATGATTTGGGAACAAACACTGCTGGAGCAGCAGAAAGCTAAGCCATGACGCGGCAGCTCTGCAGAACATCTCAGCTGTACAGCCAGTTATTAAATAAAAGGTCAATTCCTTTACAGCACTACACCTCTCCTTTCAAGTAAACAGTCTTAAGAGCCAGACATTTCAAGAGGAAAGGCAGAGAGGGATTTATGCTCCACTGCAGAGAAGAATAATTTCCATATCTGACATGACAGAGAAGCACCACCAAGTAAGAGCTAATGAGCAAGGCCCTTCCAGCTAGTGCAACACAATTTGGTTTGCACTAAAAGCAAGACAAAGCATTAATTGGTTTGTGCCTGTTTGCCTGCCTTTATTGCACAAAGTTCATCTGAGGACATTTGGTGGCAGGAGGAAGTCACGAAGCCACCCATGCCAAGAGGAAACCTGTGTGACTGTTGCAGGAATGACTAGGAGTAACGGCGCCATTCACCTCCAGATTGGAGAGGTTCAATCACACCAAGCTGGTTTATCACCTAAGTGTGGTTTTGCTGTTACACCCAGCTTATTTCCCAAGACAAAGGGAAAATTTAGCAAGGATGTTGTGAAATTTATGCAGCTGTTAATGTGACAGAGAAGGCTGGAACAACTCACCCTGGGAAGCACAGGATGACCCACGAATGATGCCGTCCCCCCAAAGATCTGGGTGTGAGGTTTTATCTAAATGGGTTAAAACAGGCCATCCATCTCCACATGAACCTTCTCTTACCTGCATGGTTTCTTTAACTTATGATTAGTGACCCAACTCACAGCAGTGCCCACAAAGGCAGCTCTAAGGTGGCTTCCAGAAGGATCAGCTGCAGCACAGGCACTTAGGCATGGTCTGAAACACCAGGATAGAATTCAGAGCTGCACCTACTCAAAGCAGCATGGTCTGGTCCTTTCACTTGGAGCATTCCTTGTCCAGTACAAACTGCTCTTCTCTGAGGTGCTTCAAGAAACAGGAAAGCATCAGAAATTCAACCAACTGGTCATTAAAGTCTTGGGGAAAAGGGTTATTGCAAGTTAGCAACAACCACTCCTTTTTGACCTATGAATCATGGCTAAACCCATGTATTCCTGGTAGTGCCCACAAACAAGGATGTCTAATAAGGTTCCATAACTCCATTGCAGATCACTCATCACAGTCTCATGGACCATGCTTTGGGTGCCGCAGATTTTAGGGACAATGGAGTGCAAGGGTTATGGGAAAAAGATATCAGCAACAGAAAAAAGTTTAAGAAACTGCAGCCCAAGAACACAAAAGAGTTAAAAGGAAACTGATAAGCAACACAAACACAGGAGAAGGCAGAAAACCAATTCCAACAAGATCTTACCGGTTGTATAAATGAATTAATGAAGGCAAACAAAGTGTAGGTCTATTAATCAGCAGGAAGGTGAAGAAAGTACATGACAGAAGACGCCCTATTCAAAACCTTCTTTGCTTTGTACTTGATCACTCAAGGATGTCTTTCATCAAGGACTGATCTCTCTTAAACCTTCCAATCTTTGCTCAATCCATTCTTTGTTTGCCACCCCCCCCCCTTGTTAAATGTGCTTTTCTAAAGGTTAACTGTGAACGGATGTTTAAGGTTGAGCAATGTCTGCACAAGATAAAGGAAGGTCAAAATTGCCATGGGAGCTTTGCAGAGGAAGAACTGTGCATCCCACTAGGGAGATGATGGCTGTTTGGTGCTCACGGTCATACCACCATTAGTTTATCACTGATTTTTACAAATTTCAACTTGAAGATTACAACATGCCATCTTTAAAGTCTCATCAGAAAGCTGACAGCAAATCATCCACTAAATGAACAGAAAACAGTACCAAAAAGAGAGTCCAGGCAGACCTGACAACACTCGTGGAGCTGTACACATCCACAACTCAGCCTTTAAGGATAACCTTTCTGGCTCCAGTGTGGACAGAGGGCTTGGGACACAAGCCAGCACTTGGGATTTAGGGCTAAGAACTGAAATTGAGGCAGTGCCAAGAGGTGGGGAATGACTCAGCTTTCCAGAAACAGACAGGGATGAGGGGATAAAGGATGACACGAAAGACAACCAGATCCATGCCTGAGTCACGGAGAAAATAAGGACCATATGAAACAGAAAAAAAGCAGGAAGGGAAGAAAACGGGGATGGGGGGAAAGGTGCCTTCATTCAAAATCATTCTACCAATGGAAGAAGGGTAGAAGCTGGAGAAGCTGGGTGAGAAGAAGAAGAGAAGCTAGAGCGAGCAGGTGTCACTCCCTCCATTAACCCTTCCTTCAGGAGCAGGGACACACCATGGGAACTGGAAGGAGGAGAAACCAAGGATGAAGAAACATCTGAGGAACCATGCTTTGTGAGGGCTTTGTTCCCACTACAAGACCCACCAAATGAGGAAAGCCACAGGTCACTGGCTGTGGGGTTGGCCCCTCCACAGCCCTGGGTTGGAGTGGGGAGAACCCCACACGGTCACTATTGCTCACCATGCCCGTTGCAGTAATAGATCCACTTCTCCCTGTTCTGTGTGGGGGTGGTGGACTTTTTCATAATAGCTTTTTCCACAATGGCACTGGGATCTTGCCGGGGTCCCTTCTTCAGAGTCCGTGAGCTCTTTCTGACGCTGCAGACCACGATCACCACCAGGACCAGCAGCAGGAACAGGACGATCATCCACGGCAAGTGCTCGTTGATGTCGAAGTGCTGGTGGACGTTCTGCGAGCCTCGCCGGGGCGGCCTGTATGGGACACTGGGCTTCTCGCCCCCCATCATCTCCAGGGATGGCTGCTTCTCCAGCGCTTGGCTGGTCTGCTTGTGCCGGTAGCTCTGGGCCTGGCTGGTGGTGCCAGAGCCCATGAGGGTCCCGCCGATGCTGTCCGTCTCGTTGGCTGAGGTTTCGTTGTAGTACCGTGCCCGCTCCACCATGCTGCTGGACGCACGCGGCGCTGGAGAGGGGACAAAATCGGGAACTGAAGAGTTCAGACCTGCGGGAGGAGAGGAGAGTTGAGTGTCACGGCCCTGGAGATGCGATATGGCATCACATCACGGGCTAAGACCTGCCTGAGCATCAGCTTGGCCAGCAGACAGAAACCCAACGCCAGGCAGCGAGAAAGAGTAGAGGTGAAGTTGAGGTTTGCCTCTGGGAACAGATGGGTATGGTTACAAAGGGAGCTTCAAGGTAAAACTGACCCTTGCTGGTTAAGGCTAGAGGCAGCTTATTACAAAAAACGAGTCACTAAAGGCATGTTGTCAGACTGGGTTTGTCCCACATTCAGCATTTCTCAGAAAACCAACAACTTTGAGTGAGTTGTTTTTCTTTTTAGGTTTATGAACATTAACTTTAGGTAATTTGTGGAATTTCATATTTGGGTTAAAAGTACAAAAAAACATGACAATTTGTAGGCTTAGTGTCTCTCCACTGGGTTTGTTAAGGAAGTAAAATCTCTTTTTTATCAGCCCTGCAAGCAGCTGCAGAGGAATCAGCTACAGAATAGGTCTCCGAAGCAATCGAACTTCCCCTTAAGAGCTACCTTCCACCTTTATTGAAGAGCTACCTTCACCAACACCTCTCAGGTCCCAGCCAGATGTGAAATGTGAACCAAAGCCTGGTGAGAAGAGGAAGAAAGGCTGCAGTGGCGAAAACTACAGATTATTTTAGAAAGTCATTTTTGCAGATTGTGTCTCGTCCCAGCTGAGACAGAGAGTGGGTGCATTCGTCTGTACCTGGTTTTGCCCCCAGTTTGGTTACCCAAAACACCCTAATAAGGACACAAACAGAGAAAACACTTCAACTTCTACGTAATTGTCAACAATGATTTCAAAGTTCAGGAAACACCCTCTTGTACACTCCCAATGATACACCAACATCAGGGCAAGCTTTGAGAACTAACAAAGGTGAAGCACTGGAAGCCTACCACTGTCAACACTTCTCTGTTATTATATTTACTAACTCAGCTGTTGAGGTCATCAAAAGTTGCATTTTTAAATAAAAATGCCTCATTTGAGATACTATAGGGAAGCTGCTTTCCAGGGAGCGCAGAATACCACTTTAAATGGAGTCCTGTAGCACCCTTGAAACCAGCCACAGCTAAGGCATCACCATAAATGCTGCAAGGATGAGCCACTGCCAATTAAACGAGAGAAAGAGGAATTCCACATAGTAATCTTACGAGATTGTAGGAAAACAAGTTACAGGACAGCCAAGGCTCCTGCAGGGCTGTTTCAGCAATGGCTCCCATTCAACCAATACTGTGACACAGTACAGAGTGAAAGGCAGTAAGGAAAGCACAGGCACAAAAGCAGTGAATCCATCAGAGGAGGAATCTCCCTGCTGCAGGGAGACTGCAGGGGTTTTCCGGCTGCATCCCAGCCCAGGTTCACCAAAACTGCACAGACTTGTGCCAGCACATCACAGAGACAGGAAAAGAGGCTGGGAAAAGCCGTGTCCTTTCAGCCCAAACAGAAGGACAGCCAGAAATCCAATCAGGACTGCAGTCTCAGTGAAAATGATATTAAACATGGTTTAATACAAGTGAGGGCAACCCGATGCCATGAAGCAGAAGCACCACCCAGGCTTTAAACCAGGTTGATTTTTAACAGCTAACACCAACCCTGACCAAGGCAGGATCACAATCCCTCAGTCAAAACCACACCTGCGTTTCAGGGGTGGACATTACCTTTGGGAAGATCAGCAGTTGGTGGAACTTCATAGGGCTGCTCACCCGCTTCGGTGCTTGATGAAGTCAAAGCCGTGTTCGGAAGGGACGCTGGAGAACCACAGACGTTGTCACTCTCCTTCGTCCCCGGCTTGATGACCACCATGTTTTTCGCAAAGCAGTCAGTGTAGGGTTTGCACTTCATCACACTAGAAGGCACATCAGAAAAGGTACCACGAGAGCACGGCTTGCACCTGACGTCTTCGGTCTCGGTTCCTTTCTTGCGGACGCCCCAGCCGACCGGGCACACCGTGTAAGGGACGCAGGTATCGTTTGTCTGAAACGTACCAGACAGGCAAGTGCACTCGCGGTCAGTCAAGGCAGTACAATGAGTTTTCTCAATCATTGGCAGTTCACAGGGGTTCCTACAGGGGTGGCACCGCTCTATGCCGTTCTCGTGCTTGGTAAAGGTCCCATCTGGACAAGGGCTGCACTCTCTTAAGGTACTCTTTGTACAGTGCTTAGACACGTAGGTTCCTGCAGGACATTTGTCACAGGTCAGCTCTTCGTTGGTGGCACGGTCAAGGTGGCGGTACTTGCCAGGGGAGAGGCTGATGGCATTCTGCTCAGAGGTCAGCTTCGACTGACCATCAGCGGTGCCAAGGAGCATGAGCAGCTGGAAAACAAACAGGAGGTATCAGCCAACAACTGCATGCAAATGGAGCCCTCTCTGTCAACGACTCCCAGTAGGATCACATGGGATGTCCCAGAGCTATGGGACTACGGACAAGTTACTACAGCCACAGAAGGGACCTCAGTGAGGCTGGAGGGGAATGGAACCGGTGTAGGTGGCAGCACGCTCTCCAGACACATCCCCAGCTACGATTATAATTGCTTAAACTTGACACCACACTTCTCGGTGAAACTAAGCATCATTTACACTGCAACCCTGCCAGGGTGGTAAATACTGCTAATTGTGTTTCAGCAGTACGTGCTACCTGGCCACCCCAGGAGAATTCAGACCAGCTTTGCATTTCAAGGCTGAAAGGCTGCAGCACGAGGCAGGCGCTCACTGACAAGACAGAAAACATATGCAGATGGCAGCTCTGACCTGTAAAGCTTTCCTTCCCTATTTGTTAATCTGCACTTGTTCAAATAGTTACCTTTCTGAGTAACACAAACCAGGATGAAATCCAGGCTAGCGGCTGTTTCTGGGCTGTTTCTCAGTTCCTCTGCCTTTCCACGATTTTTTATGACCTGGTGCAACTGTTGGGTTTGGCGAGACCACAAGGGATGTTCTGCTTTGAGCCTCCAACCACATCTGAACCCACTCTAAACAAGCTGCATTAGCAACAGGAGAAAAAACCTGGTGCTATTTTTATGCTCTTCAAGGAACTCTGCTGTAACTCAGCTTCTCATTGCATCATACACAGGTAAAAGGACACCAGCTTTTAGACACTGAACTGGAAGCAACTGAGCTTTGCTATAAATTCATCTCTCTCTACTGACCTCCAATCCCAAAGCTTTATTCCCTTAATTCCTTTGCAATGATGCTTCTCCATCCCAAAGAGAAGCTCCATCTATCAAGAAGTATCTCTGTTTCCTCCAGAAGACCTCTGGTCCATGGATTTAATGTCATTTATAACATTAGCGGAGATAAGGCAGCAAGAACAAAAGGCATATCAAAAGAAAGGCAGACACAACTTCACACAGCATGCAAAGCAATAGGAAACATGTTTCCAAACAGCCACAGGCTAAGTTTGGAGGGACAGAGGGAACAAGTCACTGTTATCTTGAATTTTCAAACATTTTCTACACTGAAGGTAAAAAGACCAGAGATCCTAATGCTGTTCAGCTGCAGAGCCAAGCACATAAATCACTTGGCTGTGTTATACAATCCATCGCCTCTTGCTCTGCTACCTATTCTGGGCTATCAGCCAAGAGGAATATATTCAGAAGGGAAAAAAAAAAATAAAAGGTTCCCAACAACATGACTCTGCAGAAGGCACATAGCGGCAGAGCCGCAAGCTGCGCTGCATCATTTTTGGTGCAGTCTGTCGCTTCCTGGAAACACACAGCACATTTCTGTTTCACCTGCTAAATAATTTACAGCTTGGGATTTGTACAAAACACTTCAAATTTTTATTTTTTTTAATTTAGTTTTCTGCCCCTGAAGCAGCAATTACAGAGCCGGCAGAAGCAGGCAAGCCCGCAGGAGCTGACGAGGATCCTGCAGCGGCTAGACTAATTACAGCACGTCAAATTAAAAAGCGGGACTGCCCTGGCAGGCAGCAAAGGCTTACAGGATGCATTTTACTTTTCCCCTCCCCTAAGACATGATTTAACAAAGCGCTTAGCTGGCTCTAAGAAAACCTGCCACCCTCCCCTGTAATCTCCATGACGCATCCCTGAATTAGCAAACTGGCCTCTTAAGGTGGCAGGAGGGGTCACCTGTGTTACTCACCCTGCTCCCGTGCCAGTGCCGAGCAGGACAGGGTGACAGGAGAGGCAGGACAGGCAGTGGCTCTTCTGCCTTGCCAGGAGTGAGTTGTGTGCTGCTGTCTCAGATCCTGATTTCTCGCTCTGCATCAAGCTAGACTCTGGGAAACCCGTGGACAGCCCCGCTACAAGCATGTGCCATGGTTCCCTCCTGTTCTCCCCATTCCAGCATCTTCCCATCCCTCACCCAGGCAACCAAAGCCTGTAATAGCACTAGGTTTGAGTTGGCTTTTTTGAGGTTTTTTTAAAACCCCATCATAAGAAAAGCAGTGCTGGTATTTTTGAACATCTCAAGATCTTCAGCTGCACATGCACTTCCAAGGGAGAACAGCAAGTTCCAGTGGGGGATGGCTAAGCAGCACTGAGCATCTGCTATTTATTCAGACTGGCATTTCTGCTCCCTAAAATAATCCAACTGCTCAGGTTTTGCAGCACCTAGATCTCTGAAAGCAAAGGCAAGGAGAGGAGGACATCTTCAGCAAAAAGGAGTGTCTGCTGGTTTGGTCTCTCACCCTCAGGGCTGCCCAGCAGCACACAGACCTGGACCTTTCCAGCTGACACTCACAGTTCCAGTGGAAAAAGCAAGTAAGTAACAAAGTGAGCTCTGCTGAGCCACTGCACTCCATTTCATTACTCTGCTACCAAAGGAAGTGCACAGGGTAACAAAAAAAACACAGAAATAACCAGAATGGGTACAAGACAACACTAAAGAGCTGACTTGGTTTCAGCAGTTTCAGCAATGCTCTCCGTGCCCAATACAGGAACAAAGAAAGGCTTTTAATGGGATGGGGTCCCTTTCCAAGAGGGTCAAGCAGGACAGGGTGGCCACAAGCCCGAAGAGCATCCCCAACTCAGCACCAACATCCTGCACCACACAGGCAAAGGCACCTCCCAGCCACCTTCACCTATTTCAGCACATGAAGGCTCTATGGTGTGTGGAAATGTGATCAGGCTGGGGAACACCATCATTCTGACCTCCTCACACCAGGAAACACTCAGGCAAGAGGACCTCCACATTCAGCTGCAAACAAACCCTCGAGGCAGCAGCACTCCACAGCTGGTGTGGACACGACCCACCTCAGCATCACCCAGCCTGATGACTCCATCTCAGAAGGTGCCTCTGTGCTGTGCTCCCATCACCCTTTTTCAATAACTGTGCTGCAGGGAGACCTGACGGGCAATCTGCACAGGAAACAGCTCTTAGGGGCCACAAGCTGCTTTGGCACGTGCACAGAGGATGCAGCTGCAAACACCTGGGAAACCTGGTCCAGTGGTTGGCATACCTGCCCATGGCAGAGGTGTTGGAACTAGATGATCTCTAAAGTCCCTTCCAACACAAAGCCATTCTTTGATTCCATGAATACAGCATCTCCTTCAGGGACCCAAAGCTGCACAGTGAGTCAAAACACCAGCAGAAACTTGGTGAATCAACTTGCTGCCCCGGAATTTGTGTCCTAAAATGCTGCGACACTGAGATTGCCATAACCTCAGGTTGTGTACAGTGCTGCCCTGCTGCCAGACTTGTGGGGACACAGAAATAAATCTAAAACGAAAGTAAAAATTTTAAAAAATTAAAATTAAAACAACCCAAAACACGAATGGCAGCTAAACACAGGGCACTTGATCCTGGTAGAGAAGAGCAAGAGCAGAGACCTGCAAGTGAGCAGGGACCAACAGTGCTAAAACTGATACTCTGGGAATGGTTTCCAAGCAAAACCAGCAGAATTTGGTAGAAATGGCAGCTGGCTCTGTGGCATTGCCTTGGCACAGGCTGGGGATGAGCTGCACTGCCTGCCGCCCTTCCCAGAGGTCAGCTGCACCCTTCTCCGACACTACTGGGAAAGTGCTTGCAACATTAAAGTAAAAGAAATAAACACATAAAAACACCAGAAAGACAAATAAACTGGTCTGGAAGTTTTACGGTAACTTGGCAGACTGAAGGAGCAAATGTCCTGCCCCAATCACTGTAAAAAGTATCAAATTACTCAGTCCGAAAAAAGTTGCCTGTGAGGAGAGTACTGAAGAGTAAGGCAAATTTCTGCTTCTTGCAACACGACCAGCTATTTCAGCTGGTTTGGGGTTTGTGAAATGAGAGTCCGGGACTCACTGCTCAGCAGTTCCTTTACTCCATCTCAAGAGCGAAACACAGGGAGTGGAGCGAGCCAGAACAGCAGCACCACAACATCTGGTCCCCAGGAAAGAAAACCCAGCAGCCAACCCTGCAGCCAGCACAGACCAGAGCTGGGGAGCATCCCTGCCAGCCACGGTTTTGCTCCAAACTGATTAAATCCTCCAGCCTTCCAAAAGCCCCAAGCTGAAGTAAGGTGATGTCGTTCTGGTTCCAGGCAAGGGCAGTGGGGAAGATGGTGGAAACTACCTTGCAGCAGTCAGTGGGGTCCCAAAAAATCCACCAAGCAAATGAAATCACAGCTAACACCAGCCCCACACAACTGCTGCCAAGCTGCTACTGCTCCAAAACCCAGCAGCCAGCCAGATTTGGGATTGCTGTACTAGTAGAAGACCCACAAGCTATCCATTTGAACATACTTCCCTTGAACACACTTCCTTCAGGCTGGAAAGACATGAACTCCTTGTCTGACCAAAAGGAGATGCCCAAAATGTTGAAGGTATCGGATGAAAACCCAAAGAGGATCCTGCCAGCTCACAAGCAAATGGGAATTTTGCGTTACTTGCTTGTACAATCACACACACAGGAGTGAGAACACACTCACACACACAAGTAACATACATGTGTATTTGCTCAGTCTTGCTTCATGCCCCAAAATTGCTGTTGTATTTCCCCACACCTTTATATCACTCTTTTTTTCCACCTCTTCCCTCTATACACCACCATTCCCAACTGACCTCCAGGATCCCAGCTGGAGCTGCATATCTCAAACTCCCCATCAGCATCTCATCTTCCAGACGTGCAGCAGCACTGGCTTCTCCCAGCTCCTTTCTCCCAGCGGGACTCCAGCACTCGGGAGCGCCCAGCCAGCACCAAGCACAGACCCCGTCTGCTCCGCCACTGCGCCAAGTTCCCCTTCGCCTCCAGAGCAACGAGGCTGTTTCCCGGCTAATGCCCTTCCAGCTTCAGATTATTTGTTGTTTACTCGGATTCCTGTCGAGCCAGCGCCAGCTTGCTCAGATCCACCTTGAGTTCAAGAGCAAGTGCTCCCCTCGGTTACACAACCCAGCCGCAGCAGCTGCGGCGTCTGCCTGACACACCGAATTACTGTCTCTCCCCAAAGAGACGGGATGTAGCCCTAAAGCGCTGATTGGGAAGTGCCCTAGCTGGGAAGGTAAAAGGGGAGATAAAGCTGCCGGAAAACATTTCCGCGATAAGTCAGGGGAGCCGCCTCCCATTCGTAGCGGGGAGTTTTACTGCCTGTCCAAAGGGTGGCAAGAAAAGCAGCTGCGGAGGGAGGGAGGGAGGGACGGACGGACGGATGGATGGATGGATGGATGGATGGATCCCTCTCCAGTGCTCCCAGAGCAGCGCAGATAGCAGAGCAGGGATCCGCTCAGCTGTGGCTGTGCGGCACAGCCCCGGCTGGGGGATGCCGCCGCCTGCACTAACAGGGATGGGGAGGATGGATATCGCAGGGAATATCGCACCTAGCCGGCGTCCCCTACCGGGACCCGAGGTTGGGGCGGGCAGCAACCCCGGGGAAGGCGCAGCGGAGCCCCGCACAGCCCCGGACAGGCGGAGCGGGGTCAGCAGGACCCCCAACCACCCTCCCCTCCTGCCGAGCTGCCCCAGGCGGGGCAGGAGGCGCGGGCGGGCGGCCCCGCACTGCAGCACATCCCCACCCACCCGCGCCGCGGACGCGCGGATGCTGCGCGGGCGGCGCGGGCACGGACGGATCCCCGCGCTCCGCACACTCACCGCGAGGATGCCGGCGAACCCGGCGGAGCTCCGGCTCGCCGCGGCGGCCCCCATGGTGGCGGGGCCGGGGCTGCGGGCGAGGCGCTGCCTCAGGCGGCGGGGCGCGGGGCCGGCGGCGGCCGGGCGCCCATGGCGGGGGCCGGGCCGGGCCCGGGGCCGAGCCGGGGCCGGGGCCGGGCCGGGCGGGGCGGGGGCCCAGCCGCGCTCCCACCTGCCCTGCCCTGCCCTGCCCTGCTGCGGGGCCGCCGCGCGCGCTCTGCCGCGGGGGCGGCGCGCGCGTGGGGGCGGCGCGCGGGGCCGGGGCGGGGCCCGGCGGTGGCGTCACCCGCCCGCGCGCCAGGGCGCCCTCCCGCGGCGCGGGACCCGCGCGGGGACCCCGCGGCCCCCGCGTCCCGCCCCGGCCGCGGGGCAGCGCCCGCTCCGCTTCCCCCGGCCTGCCCCGGCTTGGGTGGGGCTCAGGCGTCCCAGGGCAGCGGAGAAACCGCAGCCGGGAGCGGGTGTTCGGCACCGTGAAATCTCCGGGGGGAGACTTTTGTTTGTTTTATTTTTCGCGTTCTCCAATGTCAGAAATACCGGGAAGAATTTTTTCACAGAAGGGGTGGTGAGCACTGGCACAGGTTGTCCAGAGAAGCTGTGGAGCTCCATCCCTGCCTCATCCCTCATCCCGAGGCCCGCTTGGACAGGTTTCTGAGCAGCCTGGTCTAGTGGGTGGCATCCCTTCTGATGGAATGGGGGTTGCACCTAGACAGCCTTTAAATGTCCAGTCCAACCTAAACCATTCTATGACTCTATGAACACGTAGGACATTCCCTGTGGTGGAGGAATTTACCAGGGAACAGACACTTCCCTCCATGGAGGAGGATTAGCTGGATGCTGAGGGTGGCCACAGCATAGACAGTGCCCTCACTGCCCATCTTGCAGCATCTGAGCAGGGTGGGCAGAGCAGGGTGACGGTCACACATCGATACCTGTGGCAAGTGATGGAAACAGGTCCAGGTTTGTCCAGGGTGTCAGGGGAAACAGGAGATGGGGCCCGAGTCAGGACTGGAAAGGATGCAACCTGTGTCCAAGGTCCTTACAGGAAATGGGAACTGAGGTGAGACTTCAGCATCGTTCCGAAGTCTGACCAGGAGACCAGGGCACCCCCAGGTACGGCTGATCAGGGCCTTCAAAGTTTATGAGTGCTGCAAATCAAGGCTGTTTATGACTCTCTACATTGCTGGTTATCTATTGAGAAAAACACTCAAAACACCTGATTTCCAGAGCCTGCAGAAATCCTCGTGACCAACAGTCACCTTCTGGAGATTCCCTGAAGGCACATGAACCAAGGGGAGGTTTCAGTGCCATGCCAAAGGAAACAGCACAGAACTTATAAAATCCATCTAAAAAGGGGGAGGAGTGGGGGGAAATGTGGTGCTCTAAAGAAGTGTGGATTCTATCCAAGCCCTTCTGAAGCTCACAAGAAGCCTCATTCTGATTCCAGGGAGTTTTGAGTCCAGCTAGAAGGCTCCTCTCCCAGGCAAAGTGGAGTTTTTCTCCCCACGCTTTCTCCATCTCTAATGCTGGAAGGGAGCTGGAGAGGAGTAATGACCCTTGGGAGCCTGGGAATGAGTCTGGAGAGCTTCCCTTTCAGAGCTGGGGTGGCAGTGGCAGGACTGCTGTTCCCGGGGGGAATAAGACCGAGTGTGTCACATGTGCAGGGAGAAGATGTTCCTCCACAGCTGGCTGTGCTGCTGTGCAAGTGCTGCAGAGCCCTGTTTTGGGCTTTGCCTTCCCTCGGGGCCTCCAAACCCAGGAACAATGTGCTCTTCCCAGGAGGTCAGCGAAGGGGAGCCTCATCACAAAGAGAGATCAAAATGCAAACCAAGACACAGTGAGATTGTTCAAAAGAAATGGAATGCCCATTGCTGCTTTTAATTCAAAATAAATTGGGCAAATAATAGGCAATAACACAACTGGGTTAACACCAGGCTAGTGAATGGTGGAGTGAATTTTAATTTAAAAAATGTCTAGCTCTCTGATGAAATACAGGGCAACTCTTGGTGCAGGACTAAGTGGCCTGGTTGAGTCTGGGCTAGAGGAGGGTTTGATATGCCCCAACAGCACCAACCCACGCTGGGTCCATCAGCGCTGTGAGGGGCAGCATTCAGATTGTATTAGGGAAAAGCAGAAAAATAATCATCTGGAGGACAGAGTGACTCAGGGGATTGGCAATAAGATGGATCATGTTACTGCTTTGGAATGAATTCCAATTAGTTACATCCGCTTTTAATTATTATTATTTATATAGAACCTAAAGGCAGTCCACAGATAATCCAAAAATGCACGGGCTGATCTGTAAATCCCCCATCCTTCCCCCCCTCCCAGCCCTTGCAATGACAAACCCCAGTCACGCTGCCTGGACTGGTTCATGCTGGCTGGGACGTAAATTACTTATTAGTGGCCAGCTTGCTGCTTCTCCACTTTTGTCAGTCTTCAAGAGGAAAATAGGGAACAGGTGACTGAGGTCAGAGTTTCGTGTTAAGTGTTTTTGTTGGAAGCAGCAGCAGCTCAAGAAGTTCCTCCTCGCCTCCCTGCATTCGGTTCCTTTTTCCCCCTTGTGCCACTCCGTGAGTCGTGCAAATACACCCAAGTCAATGAACTGGTAACTTTGAAAAACAAGGACGGCTTTTTAATCAGGTGAAACTCACTGCTCATGTTGACCGTAGACTGCTGGGTCTTCGCTAAGCTGGTGGTAGGAGTCCGAGTAGGCATCCACCTACTTTGTTTGCCACCAGAAATTATCATCTCTCCAACAGTAAGGTCTCTTGTCTTGTGAGGAAAGCCAGTGCTCCTGCTTAGTCACCTGAGGCTTATTCAAGCCTTTTCATGAAATGGGAGGAATTGTCTTGCCAAGAGAAGTTATTTAGGAAATTTTGAAGAATACGCCACAGAACCATGGAACCACAGAATGGTTTGGGTTGGAAAGGACCTTAAAAATCATCTCCTTCCAACCCTCTGCCATGGGCACGAACAGCTTTCACTAGACAAGATTACCCAGGACCCTATCCAGCCAAGCCTGGAACACTTCTGAGGATGGGGCACCATCACTTGTTTCACTCTGTAGAAACCAGAAACATTCCAGGGAGAGATTTCTCATCCCTGACTTGCACTAGAAGACGCCAGGCTAATGAGGCAGACATAATTTCCCTTCAGAGTGTCTCATTCTCTGTACATGGACCATTGCTTCCACATCTCCCATAGAAACAGAACATTTATGTGTTGGTGTTGTTGTTATGGGAAAGCAGCTGCTGCATGGGAAAATTTGTGACTCCAGTTCATATAGAAACCACAATTACAACTTGCATTAACATGAATTGGGAAGTTAAATCAACAAAGCCCATAGACTTCCCTGGGTGAGGGAAAGGAGAGTTTGGGTGGGTGTTCTCACCCTTTTGACCCTCCCTATGATCTCCAGGAAACTGGGAAGGGAAATGTCTACCAAGAGCAGATGTTCTCAGCAGGAATATATAGATATACACACACACACTCAGATATATACAAAATCAGAGTCATTTCAAGCCAGGTGTGTCATCACTGGTGAATTTCCTGCCTCAAGAACCCCATGGGATTTTAGGGCCAGGCACCAGGGAGCCAGGAGTGGCAGATGGGGAGTGAAGCGTGGCATTGTTGGGTGGAGGTTTGGTTACCATCACACCTGAGCTGATCTCTCTTCTGGAAATAGTGGATGCACAGCTGGAGAGCCTGTTTTCCCAGAGGACTTTAAGAAAGGGGAAGGAGCATCTGGTGGCCAGGCTAAGGGCATGAACACCACCTTAGCTCAGGGCAGTGAGATAACCAGCAGGTGGGATGGGGAGGTGAGGCTGCAGCTGAAGGGCAGGTGGCCCTGCATCTTCTCCCCTGGTGAGATCAGGGGGTGATGCTCACGAGGCTGGCATCTCATATCCTTCCCAGGTCAGTAACTTTCTGTGAAGAAGTTTCCTTCCTGTTCCCCAAGTCATGCAAGTGTTGTCAAGCAGGACAACTTTTATCTGACTGAAAGCCACAAGCTGCCTGCACGCCTGGTTTGGTGCACGTGGAACGAGCCCAGCAGTCACATCTACACCTCTCCAAGTTAAAATAATGGATGCATTTGAAGCTTCTTATTTTGGGGTTTTATCCCTTTGGAGTCTTGTTTTGCAGGAGGTCCTTTGGCTCAGCTGCAGAGTGAGGTCGGGATACAGAAGCCTGAACCAACTCGTATTAACCTTAGCAAAAGCACCGGGCACCTCATCCAGTGCCCTCATTCACCTCCCTCCTCCCTTCCTCATCCCTTTCCTTCTCCTTGGTGCAAGTGCTCTGGGGCTGAGGCTTGAACAGTGCCTAACAAAGCCAAGCCTTGCTCTCAGCTGGGGTGTCTTGATGGTCATGAAGCTGAAATGAAAAATGATGAAGAGGATTTTTATGGATGACCCTGAAAGCCTTGCAATGTCCCTGGGTTTGCACTGGAGGAAGGGAAGCAGTGGATTAAGTGGTGTAGCCATGAGCAGAGCCCTGGCAGCAGAGCTCAGAGCTTCATGCTAAGCAGAGGATCACGTGTTGTCTTGCTCCTCTCTGGCCAGCATGACCTAAGTGGGACAGGGAGGTGACAAGAAGACGGGATGGTTTGCAGAGTGTTCGGAGACCACTGCAACGCTTAGTATGAGTTTCCCAAAGCCAGTTGCCTTCCCGGAAGGACTGTGCACTCTTGCAGGTTCAACATCAAATACAGATACCAAACAACCCCCCCTGCAAATCTGTTATTCATGTCAGCAGTGGATGCAAGATCCCTTCTGTGTCAGATTACTCAGCACACGTGATCCTGCCAGTTTAGTGCCTTGTGTCACCTGCGGGACCACTGGAGCGGCCCGGGCAGCCACTGCCTAATCCCACCTACATCCTCCTGGTACAGAGGGGGAGCCAGCAAATAACTCTCACCACCTCTAACCCAACAGGCTTCATTGCACTCAGCACAGCACACTGCTTTCTCTGCTCAAGGCTGGCTATGCAGCCTCAGGGTTTCATTTGGAGCCCCAGGAAAATGTCACTTCCCAAGTGACCATGCTCAGCGGCCCAGCTGCCCCCAGCAGGGCAGATCTCATTGCTGAGTGGTCACAGATAATCTTAGTCACAGTTTAATCAGGTAGTGGTGTTAATGGAAGGCGGATGGTCAGAGTGACAAGTAGCTCACATGGGGCTCTACTGTCCCTGCACACCGTGTTTGATGTATATTGGATACAGAGTTATTCAGGGCAGTTAGAGTGACAGCAAAGAGATGCAAAGAGCTTAAAATAGCGCCTGAGCAGGCGATAAAAGCACACATTAAACTCAAGTGTCCTTGAAAAGGGGCAAGGACTGCCTCCGTGTGGGTTAGTGCCTCCCAAAACCGAGACCCAGAGCCTTTCAGAGGCTCCCACGGGTATCAGGTGACAGCACAGCGGTGGGCGAGGAAAGCAAAGCCCTCCAGCATCCGTGAAGATGATGGGAGGGGATGAAGGAGACCCTGGATGGGGTTAGCTCAGGAGGCAAGTAGCAGGGACAAATATGAGGCTCAAGTCCCAGATGGCACAGAGAAAACCATCGGGGAAATTAGTAACAGATCAGCTTCAGCGTAGGTAGGTGACGGAGCCTGGGAACATGCCGGGTCTCTGAATCACCGGGATTTGTGCAACCTCAGTCCTGGCAGCGCTGGGTGTTCCCCGCCACGTCGGCTGAGTGTGGCCGGGCAGCCTTTTCAGCGGAGCGGTCAGCGGTGGGAAATGTGCCTGGAGCAGCCTGGTGTGACTGTCGGCAGCTGCCGGGGCTCCAGGCAGCGCCTGGGTGTCCTCAGCTCCGCAGGGAGCCTGGTGGTTAGCGCAAGGTGGCCTGGAGGTTAGCGAGGTGCTCTCATCTCCCCTGGGCTCCTGAATCCAGCACAACTCTTTAAAAGCCTTGCCCAAGCTTGGTAGATTTAAATCACTTCAGGCCATTTAATCATCACATAAGCAGACCGAGCTTAAGGACTAATTTATAGACTTTACACTGGTTAGAGTAACCCAGTGGGTTGTACAAGGAGCTGATAAGCTTTCAGTGGAGACGAAGACCCAGGGAGCAAGGCTTCCAGCAGGAGAGCTCCAGCCTTGCATTACACACTAGTTTAGGAGGCAAGAGGAGTCTGTAGGAAGCTCCCTGCAGTCTGGCACTCTCCTGCCTTCACACATTTTAACTGCCTGCAAATCCTCCTCCAGGAAACTGAGAATTAGCCCGGGCACTAAATGACTTTGGAACAGAGGATCCTTAGCGGGGACTCTTGCTGGAAAGAATAACACGGCTGGATGTGTAAAGCAGTGAAGAGGTCACAGGCCAGCTCCTGGGAAGGACCTCCCTCCTGTCTCACCAGCCTCCAGGTCATTCCTATAAACTGGGAAGTTTTTCTGTTCCCTGAGCAGCTTCTCTGACCCTCTCTGTGATTGTTTCTGCTCTGTTTGCCACCAGTTAAACTCCAGCTGGATGTCAGGGAGAAGGAGGGATAAATCCCCACCCTGAGCTCAAATCACTTTCAGTCATGATTTAAACACATCAGCTTGAACCAGCCTAAGAGGTTTAATTCCCGTCCAACACAGAGGTCTCACTCCTGTCCTTTCTCCTGCAGCTCCAGGCTACCAGCCCATCCTCCCCTTTATCTTAGCTCTTGTGCTGGGTAACTTGGCCCTGACTTAGCAGGAACCTGTTCCCTTTTTCCACTCAGTTATTTTTGTGCCAGATTAGTAGTTTGGGTGTGTGGAGGTTGTGCAACACCAAAGCTGATGATGCAAGGGAGAGCGATAGGGTGGGGGTGAGGGATGGCTCCAGGCAGCCTCTGGGTGAAAGTTACTCAGTATGGATACAAACGCTGCAGCAGAGCTGCTTACAAGGTCACCTGGGGTCAGAGGAGAAGCAGAGATGCCATTTGGGGTTACAATGACATCTGGGGTTAAAGGCCTGAGACTGAGGGTACTGGGCAAGGCTGCTGAGAGGTTCCTGGGACAACCCCAACAGCAGTTTGGGAATGACTACTGTGACATGGTGATGGCTGGGAAGTGCCTTGGGAGCACGGTGGCTGCACCAGGCCTTGCTTGCAGCTGATTTCACCCTGAGCCCTGCCCCATCACTGCAGGGCACTTGCTGGCTGAGTGGCACTGGGATTGTGGGACCCCAGTGCCACAGCTATGGGGTAAGCCTGGCTAGAGGTAGCAGAGGGCTGGACATGTAGCTACCACATTCCTGCTCTTAGCACAGTTTTTTCCATTTCACCTTTGGAAACCTTCTGTTCAAGTCCTGAAGTGTCTGTGGAGGAAATTGTCCTTGAAAATGAGCCAGGACACAGACCTAAAAGTTCTGGATGCTGCAACCGAGGTAATTCTGTAATAAATGTAACCTTTCTGGCAGCACAAGAGAGCAATTAAAGAACCCTTAATTTTTAAGGGTCCTCAAAAATACATCACTAATTTCTAGCCAGAAACATTGGAAAATTTATTCAAACCAGCCTGGATACTCAAGGGACTCTCCTGCCTTACAAGCCTTCCATGTCTGCCTCTGCCCTCCTTCCCTTACACCAGGCCTCAGCCATCCTTCCCTTGCTTCCCTCCACAGCTATCCTTCCCCACTTATGAACAAAGAAACTTAACAAAACAGTGCTCCTCTGGAGGGAGGGGAGGCAAGGGAAACAGGAAAGCAGATAATGTAACAACAAACAACAACCCCATCCAAAGTACACAGAGGCGTGTTCATCTTTCCCTTTCTCTTTGCTTGTCCATGGCCCCTAGGAAAACTGGCTACTGCCTCCATCCTGCAACCTCCCACTGTGCCAGTGCACTGGTCTCAAGCTGCAGACTATGCATTTCTCCCAGGCATCAGCTATTCTTCCATCCATCCATCCATCCATCCATCCATCCATCCATCCATCCATCCATCCATCCATCCCCACTAGCCACTACCCATCAGTGACACCCTCAGCAGGAACCCCATATTGTCCTCTCAGAATAAGACTCACTCAACAGAGTCAAAACCAAAGGGCAGCCACTTTTTATGCACAATTTCTGATACTGGCCATGCTGAGCCCAGGTCTAAAGGTCACAGAGTGAGAGGAGTTTGACCCAAGAACTTGTAGATCTTGGGTTTCCATCACCAGGCTCACCTTGTGCTCAAGCAGGAGTGGAAGAGGAGTGACTCAAACTCACAGAATCAGATGGGTTGGAAAAGACCTCTGAGATCATCGAGTCCAACCCATGACCAAACACCACCTTGTCAACCAGCCCACAGAACTCAGTGCCATGTCCCATCTTTCCTTAAACATCTCCAGGGACAGTGACTCCACCACCTCCCTGCAATCCATTCCAATGTTTAACAATCCTTTCCATGAAGAATTTCCTCCTATGTCCAACCTGAGCCTCCGCTGGTGCAGCTTGAGGCTAATCCTCTTGTTAGTTACCTGGGAGAAGAGGCTGACCCCACCTTGCTGCAACCTTTGCAGGTAGCTGCAGAGAGCATGGGTGAGGATCAGGAGCATGGGGAGGAGTGCTCTGGCTGCATGGCCTGGTGAGTGGTGTGGTGCCAAGCGAGGACAAGCTGTTCCCTGGCTCATTATTGTTACCAGATGAGTGGGGGACTTTTATGATCGCTGGGTTTGGATAATCAAATTCTGATTGGGACAGAGGAAGGAGAGCTGCCCTCCTCTTCCCTCCTGCACCCCATGCCAGGCACTCAGCCCCCTGCCTTCCCACAAGGTTTTGTTCCTGGGGGTGACACACAGCAGCCCAGACGTGACTGTGGATCCCACACCCCCACGACGCCCTGCTCTGTCTGGGGTTATTGTGTGATGCCCAGAACAATGTGCTGTGGTTAGGAATGCCTGGGAGAGTGCTGGAGGCTCCCTGCTCCCCCGCTCCCTGCTAGTGCTTGGGGAGGCAGCTTTTGGCCATCTGGTAGCTGTGGGTTTGGTGGAGGTCCCCGCAGGGGAGGAGATGCAATCACCAGTGCTGTTCCTAGAGAGGAAAGCCAGCATTTGGCACTGCTGAGCCACAGATGCACAGGGAGTCTTGGGCATGGCATGGCCTTGGGCACTGTAGGATGACAGGATAGCTCATGTGGGAAGGGACTGCAGGAGGTCTCCGGCCCAACCTCTTCATCCTGCCAGCTCTGGGGTCAGACCAGGTTGCTCAGGGCTTTAGTGAGCTGGGTTTTGGAAACCTCAAGGCTGGAGGCAGCACAACCTTTCTGGGCGTCCTGTATCAGTTCTGAACTGCCCTCCTCATAGTGGGAACATTTTTTCTTATATCCAGTCTGAACCTCCCTGGCTTCAGCTTATGTCCAGTGTCTGTTGAGTTCCCCTTGTGCACCTTTGTGTACAACTTGACTTCATCATCTCCATATCCTCCTTGCAGGTACACTGGAGCTTCTCTTCCCCAGCCCTGCATCTCAGCCTCCCCTCCCAGGCTGTGTGATCCCACAAGGCTGTGTGAGCTCTGACTGTCTTGATGACCTTTCCCTGGACTCTTTCCCATGTGTCTCCATCTCTCTTGTACTGGAGGCTGTTGCAATATGCAGTCATGGTGTCAGCAGGGCTGAGCAGAGGGGAGGAGTTGCCTTCCTCTGCCTGCTGGCAATGCTCTGCCTAATGCAGCCCTAGGGCCTGTTTGCCTTCTTTGCTGTGATGATGCATTGCTGACTCAATGCCCTTTCTGCACAGCTGCTCCTCCACCTGTCACCCCCAGCCTGTGTTGTATCCTGGGGGTTATTCCTTCCCAGACACTGGACTTGGCATTTGCCTTGGATGAAGTCCATGAATATCCTTGCAGTATCAAGTCGAAGAGACTGAAGAGGCAGCAAGTGTCTTGTGGACTTTCCCAAGTCACAGGGACTTCACTTTGTAATGGTTTGGAAAGTGCCTTCTAGTGGACCATACCCACACCTTAGTGGGGGAAATCTGCTTATTTGGGATGTTGTGATGGCTGGAAGCTCAGGCAGGAATATGGGTCAGTGATATAACCAGGAATCAGAACCACCCAGTGCTGAGGCAGGGACTTGGGGGACACTGGGGGAACACAGGGTTTTTCACACCAGTATGTCATTGCAAACCCCTCAGGAGTTAGGGGCTTCTGTGTCCTCCAGTGGCCATGGTACTGACAGGAGGGAAGGGGAAATGTGTCCTTTCTGGCTTTGGGAGTCCTGTTGGCTGCCTGGGTGAGATGTCCCTCCACACACATTCTGTTTACACAGCCGTTCTGGATTGAGCATTGGCGCATCGCAGGAGCTGAGCTTTGCATCATTTGGACTTCTTCTTGCTGGTTGTTTCCCCTTGTGCCCCGGTCCCCCTGGAGACAACTTTCAGACAGTTTGGTGTGGGCCACGTTTGGTCTGGGATTTGTTAATAACCTTCCTTTGCTGTTTGTGTCCTTTGGCCAACGAGTGTGTCAGGAGACGGGCATTGCCTTTGGTGGAGACAAGGCAGAGTAATGTTTTTCCCTGATGAATACCCAGCGAGAGCAGGATCCTTACAGGCCCTCATGAGACCGCATCTGGAGTGCTGTGTCCAGATCTGGGGTCCTCAGAACAAGAAAGACATGGACTTGTTGGAGCAGGTCCAGAGGAGATCACAAATAAGCTCAAAGGGCTGGAGCCCCTCTCCTTTGCAGACAGACTGGGAGAGTTGGGGTGGATCAGCCCAGAGAAGAGAAGGCTCTGCGAAGACTTTAGAGAGCTTCCCAGTAATTGAAAAGGGCTTATAAAAAAGAGGGTCAGCAACTTCCTACACAAGTAGATACTGATAGGACAAAGGGGAATGTTTTTAAACTAAGAGACAAGAGTTTTAGTCTAGATGTTAGGAAGAAATTCTTTACTCAGAGAAATTCTTTTTCACAGATTGTCCAGAGAAGCTGTAGATCACTGGAAGTGTTCAGGGCCAGGTTGGATGGGGCTTGGAGCAACCTGGGCCAGGTGGGTGGCATCACTGCCCATGGCAGGGAGGTTGGAACGAGATGATCCTTAGAGTTTCTTTCAACCCAAACCATTCCATCATTCCTGTGGAGTGAGACGTGTCGGAACATGTCATTGCTTTTCTGGGGATGAAGACAAAGACCCCCTTGGCTCCCATTCTTCTCCAGCTTACCACAGCAGCAGTGCAGGGTCTCACCCTCAGCATAGAAAGGTCCCTTCCCCAGACCAGAATATTTATTCCCAGGACTTCCCCGCCCCAGGGCTGCTCATTCATCTCTTGCAGACAGAATGGAGCCTGTCACAAGAGCAGATGCAGAGCAGGCAGAGCTCCCCATGAGACCCTTCACCACCAGAGATGATAAACAGATGGGGAAATCTGCTGGGAAATGCATTGACGTAAGGAGGTGAGAGGCTGGAGCAGTGTCCCCAAGGAGGTGGAAACACGCTGAGAAAGCTGCGTGCAGAGCCCGGTGCACAAAGGCTCTTTGATTCCCCCAGACGCTGCTAATGGGCCGTTTCCTCTCCCAGCCCTCCCTGTGGATCCGAGATGTCTTGCTGGATGTCTTGCCCTCCCCTTATCTGTCTCCCTGACTTCTCTCTGGGATTTCCTCTGATCAGGCTGCTGGGTCATCCCAGGCTAGTGTCCCTCGTAGGATCCCTCTATCCCCAGAGCTGCTGTGGCCAGAAGTATTTCTCTTCAGAGGATAACTGCAGCATATGTGAAGGGAGCATGGAGGACCCTCAGCCTTCCCATCCAGAGGAAGAAGTGGACTCAGGTACTTCACGACCTCAATCTGACCCAACAGCCATCCTTGGGGGGGTTTTTACACCAGGACCACACCCTGCTGCATCAATCCTTCCAAGAAGGATAAGGCCAACCATGCAATTGCCATCCATGCAATTATTTGTATAATCTCTGTGATATACCTCTCCCTTTCCCTCCAAAAATTAAATGTGGGAGCCCCTGGCAGCCCATTCTCCCAGCCAGGCATCCAGCTACCAGGAGAGCAATGCTGGGGCCACCACACTGGGCACAGGAGGGACAGGCACATGACTGAGAAATTCATCCCTACAGCTTTGAGGTGCTGAGCAGGTCTTTATTATCAAATTTTAATTACCATGGCTGAATTTTAATAGAGCAATTGTGCAATTCCACTTTACATCCCATCCCCTAGGCCAGGTTGCTCGCGTCACACTCCCTGATGTTGCAGCTATGAGTTTTTTTGGCTAATGCAGCAAAAATTCTTATTGGATTTGGAAATAGAAGAAATTAGTTGCCCTGGGGGAAGGGGAGGCAGAGGGCTGCCTGGCATGCAGAGCTGCCAGGAGGCTCTGACAGCCAGACATATATTGCTGTTTATAATACTTAATAGTGAGCAGCTCTACAAAGTCCTTTCTTTATTCATTTCTCTCCCTAGCCCTTCACAGCATGCAATAACTTGGATTTATAAATTAAACATGTTCCTTGTTTTAATACATCATCTACTTCTTATTCTGTAGTCCCATAATGGGATTTTTAATTGCCTGTCATAGAATCGTGCGTCCTCCTGGCAGCCTGGGAGTGCGAGTGTAGCCATGAGTTCATTGGCTCATGTTGGCATTAAATGGTGCATTTAAATCTTCACATTAACAAAAGCAAGGAACACGAGCGGGAATGTGGAACAGTCATCATTAAGAAGAATTGTTTTCTGTGGCAGAAAATGAGGAAAACCAGGTCAAAAATACAAACAGATTTCCCCCCTCCCCCTCCCCCCCAACTCCCCAAAGGGAAAAGCGTTGCACAGTGTTTTAATTATTGCTGGGTTTATTTTCAACTGATGTATATCCAACAGCCTGAGCCCAGATTAGAGTCCAAGGAGCTGAGGCAGGGGCTGGTAGACCCACTCCAAAGGTGGCCACACATACAAACACACAAACATTATCTGGTGCCTAAACTGGACCATCCAGCTCCAGACCCCTGTCCTGCTGCATTTGCTGCAGAGCCATGGCTGCCTTTTCCCTGCTTCTGTGCTCAGCAGTTCTCAGATGTGTGTGGCTGGGTGAGGCAGGCCAGCCAAGATGTCCCTGCCAGAGCCCAGGAGCCCTGGGCAGGAAGGGATGCAGGAGAGGGAGATGGAGAATGGGGCACCAGGCACCTCCTGCTGCTGTGTTCAGCCCCAGTGCAGCCAGTGAGCCCCATGGTGCTGCTCAGATTCCTGCACCCAAAGAGGGTGTCCTGGGGGACAAGGGACAGAAAAAGGCAGATAAAAGGTTAACAGGGATGGAGCTCCTGCCCTGATGCAATTTAATGTGATTTCCTCTTGCAACACTTGAATATCTGCTCTTTGTAAGGATTGGCTGTGTCCAAGAGCTTTTTATCACAGCTTTCACTTCCTGGCAAAACAAAGTTCAATCCTCCAACCTTTCTACTTTTTTTCATATCTTAATATTTTTTAATTAATTAACATCTTTGCCAAAACGTGCCTTAAATAGGAGACTTGGTCCAGCTTAGACCTTATCAGCATGGAGGCAAGCTGAGCAATTACCTCCTCTGGCTTACACACAGCAGTCCAGTAGTGCATCCAGAAAGGAGATTTGCTTCTGCTGTTGTTTTCCCAACTGCAGATTTCTCACCTCCATCCTTTGTGAATTGCCATTCCCCTTCCATTTTTGCTGTACTGTCACTGGGTAAGAGCTCCCTGGTGGGTACTGTGCATTTGATATGCTCCTGTTGGAGCCACAGTTTGTGTTATTTACTGGATTTCAACTTACTCAAGACAGGCTTTCTCTGCAAGTTTTCCAGGTAATTTTGAATTCTCATCCAGTCCTCCCAGGTGCTTGACATCCAGCACAACCTGCATATTTTAGAAAAGCATTCCCTGGGCTATTGCTTGAGTCAGTAAATGAAAATGCTGAATAGGATCACCTTTATACCTGATTCAGGAAGACCCTGCTCAAAATCTCCTCCTTGTGTGACTGAAAACTATCTGCAGTGACTCCAGCTGTACTTTATTAAATTGTTCCTAAATTCACTTTCTCTTATTTCGTTAATTTAAGGGAATTGGCAAAATGTCAGATGGGACTATCTCAAAAGCTTGGCCTAAATCATGGCACATTTCAGCTGCCCAAGAGGGAACCCAAGTTGAACATTACTCTGGTTTGGGCAATTTATTTTTGACAAATTTATCTTCTGTTCTTATTCCTATGTTATCCTCTGGCTTTGTATCAACTGCTTGTTTAATAATTTGTTCTAGGACTTTTCCAAGACTCGGAGTTAGGCTCCTGATGTATAAATCCTGCTTTTTGAAGGGAGATATTCTGCCTGCTGGTTTCTGCTCCATAGGGTATTTCCTAGCCCAGGGTGTCTGGGAAAACCATCCCAACTCCTTCCACTGCTTACCTCCCACAGGATCATCCTCTGCTTGTGCTGACTCCATCTCCTCTGTCCCACCTAAACCATCTCTGGATGGTTTCTTTCTGCTCCACCCCTTGATTTGATTAACTGGTAATTACAGTCAGTGAGCTGATGACAAGGAACCTTTTTTGTGAACACAGCATTGGCCTTTCCCAAGTCATCCCTTGGTTCCTCTCCTTCTTTCTTCTCCTGATGTGTTTACAGACCCTCCTGTTGGTTTCCCACCCGTGCTAGCTGAAACTCATTCAGGCCTTCCTGTGTGGTTTCACAATGGAGCAGGTTTTGATGTAAATACACAACAAGCTCCCACAGTTCCCACCTCCCTCTGCCCTGGGTTTGCAGCAGGGCCACCGGTGTTGGGCTCAGTGTTCATGTTTTCTGCCTTGCCTGTGGCAGGATAAACCACCCAGTGTCTTTAGGGCTTTTCCCTGCTTTTTCCCTGCTGTGCTGGCTCTCCTCCCTCAGGAGGTATCCACAGCTTACCCATGTGTGCCAAAATCACCTGGTTTGGGTCCAGCATCCCTCTGCCTTGCTCTTATATCTCCTTGTTTGTGAGAAAGATTAATTCTGCCACTTTGTGATTGCTCTTCCCAAAATCACTGTCCCTTCAGTTCCCAGCTGGCTCCTCATGGTCAGAGCCTGATGAATGTACTGTTTGTCCGTCTGAGCTGAAATGTTGTCCCCAGCCTCCTTGGGATTCACTGGACTGGGATTATTTTTTATTTCCAGTCGTGGGTATTTAAAATAACATCTCTCACTTTCACTGTTGTTGATAACTGGAAATTCTCCCCTACCTCCTCCTCCTCAGCCCTCCTGCCATGGCCACATCCCAGGCCCTGCTGCGTGCCCTTCTGGGACTGCCTTCCTTTCCTCTGCTCTTCCCAGATTTTTCTCCATAAGGACAGAAATAGGTTTCTGTGCTGTGCATTCTCTGTGCATTATGTCATCATTGTGACTGTGTCTAAGAATTCATGGTGTATTTATTTATCTCCTAGACTCCTGGGGGAAGTTGATAATCACTGCATTGTCCTTTTCTCTTCATTGGGTCACCCTTAGACCAGCACTGCAATTTCTCCAAGAAAACTGGATCCTCCTTCTTCTCCTGTAATTATGGGCCTCTGCCCAAGGTGGGGGGTTTTCAGCTGTGAAAATTCAGCCACCAAAGTCTTCATTCCCAGCCAAAATTGACTGCCTTTTCTCTCATTGCTCATCCCAGTGACCACACAGTTTGAAGAATGAGGTGTTTGGGGATAAGGATCATGCACCTCCCAGCTTTGGTGTCCCACAGGCATCCAAGCCTAAGCACTGAGCCCTCTTCTTTGCCATTGCCACCCAGGGAACCCCAAGCCCCTCCAAACCGTGCAGGCACCAGGGGCTGGAGCTCACAGTTCTCCACCCAAATCAGCAGGTTAAGCCAACCTGCATCACAAACAGGAGACCCAGCATGTAATAGAGGGGTATTTAACATAAAAATTGGATTCTGAGAGTGGCCTCAGACTGTTCAGGCAAGTATCATAATTAACTGCAAGATGTCTCTGCAAATGTGGCTGGCTGGAGCAAGAGGCTTGAGCATCCTTTCTCTGGTCTTATTCTGCAATGCAAGAGTTTATTTACTGTACATTTCAAAATAGAGCCCTTCCCCCTCCCCATTTTGTGTGGAACAAACAATGCTATGTCTCTCCTGCCACTGCAGTATTAGAAAAAACTGGGTCATGCATATAATTCTGCAGAGGGAAACAAAAGGCCATTCTGCCCCTCTTGGATCTTGTATTTATGGATGCTGTGGCACATTATGGTAATTCTCGCTTGAATCCAGCATATAATTAATATCTAATAATGAGGCTGTGGCATTTTTACATGCAGATACAGGCAGAGATTCATGACACAGTGGACAAGACAGTAAAATATGACTGACACATAAAACTGCTTGCAGGCTTTCCAAGAAACCAGATTCCCACTTCTGCTTTGCCTTCTGGCTTTTCACACACTCGTGTGTGAAAAAACACTCTAGTTTTTGGTTGTTGATAACACATTCTTTTGTCTGTTTGTATTCTGTCCAATTTAAATTAAAAAAAAAAAATTACACCCTGTGTGCATGCAAGGCTGGATGGTTGGTGAATTTATTAGAAGTATGAAGTCGACATCTATTCTGGACACACAGAGGGGTAATTCCAGGAAGGCAGTAAATTGTGGGGACACAAGAATATGCTCACTTACACTTGTTTGTAGGCTGTACATGTTGATTTTATAAATGCTCATCTACAAAGTGGAAAAAAACAGCTTTGGCTTGATGAACAGCTTGAAACCACCAGAACTGAAATCTAGTGTAAATATATTGCTTTCTGGTATATTTTAGTGTTTCTTTGTGCTCCCCTGTGCATGTAGCCAAGTATTGTCTCTTATATATGCACCCAGTAACTCGTTGCAGTAAGAGCATCCCCCAGGCTGAAGAGATGAAAATAAAAAAATAAAAAAAATGAAATCCCTAGAAAACTGTTTCCATGGCTGTGACTGGGAACAGAAGTGCTCCTGCTTTGCTGAGGTCAGGATGTGACATAACCACTCCCCTGCTAGCAAGGCTGAAGCAAAGAAGGTGATGAAGCAAAAATCACTCCCATTATCACTCTGGGATTATCCAACATAATTCTGCAGGGTGAGATGAGGTCTCAGGGAATAAACATTGTCCTCTAACTGTGTCCATCTCTGCACACTGCTGCTCCTCCCTGGCAAATCTGGGGTAACATATGGTCCAGGAAATCAAGGCTACAGACCCCCCCTCTAACTTCCCCAGGCACACACACAGCTCTGCATCATTACACATCACCTAAACACTAAATATCTGCTGCACATTTTGTTTGTGGGTTTAATTTTCAAATAACAGCCAGCTAAGGTTGTGGGTGTAGTGGGTTGATGCTGGCTGGACGCCAGGCACTCATCAAAGCCTCTCCCTCTTTCCCCTCTGCAGATGGAGAGGGGAGAGAAAATGTAACAAAGGGTTCATGGGTGGAGATAAGGACAGAGAGAGATCACTCACCGTATACCATCAGGGGCAAAAGAGATTTGGAGATATTAATTTCATTTTTTAATAACAAGACTGGAGCAGGATAATGAGAAGTAAAATCAGACCTTAAAAATACCTTCCCCCCACTTCTCCCTCTTTCCCAGCTCTACCTCCTCCCCCAGCATCTCAGGGAGACAGGGAGTGGAGGTTATGGTCAGTTCATCACCCATGGCTTCTCCCACTGCTCAGGGACAGGAGTTGCTCCCCTGCTGCACCCTGAGTCCCTCCCATGGGAGACAGTTCTCCAGAAACTTCTCCAGCATGAGTCCATCCCATGGGCAAGAGTTCTCCCCAAACTGCTGCACTGAGAGTCACTCTTCCTTGGGGCCCCACAGGGTCACAAGTCCTACCAGGAAACCTGTTCCAGCATCATCTTCTCTCTCCACAGCTCCCTGCCAGGACCCTGCTCCAGCACAGGCTTCCCACGGGATCACAGCCTCCTTCCAGGCATCCACCTGCTTCAGTGGGGGCTCCTCCATGGGCTGCAGGTGGATCACTGCTCTCCCGTGGATCTCCATGGGCTGCAGGGGAATCCCAGCTTTGGTGCCTGTAGCAGCTCCTGCTCCTCCTTCTCTACTGACCTGCAGAGCTGGCAGTGTGTCTGCAGTGTGTCAGAACGTCTGCAGAGCTCTTCCTCTCACATATTCTCACTCTGCTCTTCTCTGGCTGCAATTACACCTGCTCAGTAACTCTTAATTCTTCTTCCTTAATATATTATCACAGAGGCATTACCACTATTTCTAACTGGCCTGGCCTTGGCCAGCAGCGGGTCTGTCCTGAAGCTGCCAGGGATTGGCTCTGCCGGACATGGGGGAAGCTTCTGGCAGCTTCTCACAGAAGCCACTCCTGTAGCTTTCCCACAACCAAAACCTGGCCATGCCAACCCAATATATGGATCTGCACGACCCCATTACAGCATCTCCTGGTACTGCAATGCCCATATATGCTTCACCCAGGAAAGCCCAATGTGTATTATTTATATAATTGTGGGATGGTTTGAATTGGAAGGGACCTTAAAGAACATCCAATTCCAACCCCCTGCCATGGGCAAGGACATCTTCCACTAGCCCAGGTTGCTCCACGCCCCATCCAGCCTGGCCTTGAACACTTCCAGGGGTGGGGCATCCACAACTTGTTTGGGCAATTTGTGCCTGTGAATATTTCCCCTCACTGACACCAAATAAATGGTGTGACTCAAGGCACTGGAAGGACTTGTGGGATAATTAAAAGCATCAGTATTAGAGCTGATACTGCTCTACAGCATCCCATTCAGAAGGATTTTAAGCAGCCCGAGCCCTGGCATACAATCCTTTGTGGGTTTGCTCCTAATGACTTGAAAAGCAGTGGAGCAGCACTGGGAGTGATGGCTACAGCATTCCTGCTCCTGGATAACCATGACAAACACATCCAGCATCCCTGCAACCCCTTGTTACACATGGAGCTGGGGGATGCAGTTCCTTGGGATCATCAGGGAGAGCAGGAGATGTGTGGGGCAGGAGCTGCAGGAATGGCCAGCCCCTGCACACCCTGCCCTGGAGGGGAGAGGACAGCTTGATAAAGACACCTTACACCAGGGTCATGCTGGCACTGACACATGTTGCCACCTTGACTCATGGACTTTCTGGGCTTAGGGAAATTACTTGACATGCCCCATTCCTCACCTGCTGTCTGCCCAGTTCCTTCCTGCTGGTTTTGCTCCTACTGAAGCTGCTCCGCTCTAGAGGAAAAGAAAGAAAAATGTGAGTGTAAAAGAGGGAGGCTGAGGCATACACATATTTCATTTTTATGGGCCTTTCACTGTATTTCATCTGTCTTTCATTTAACACACCAGTGACATTTATGTATTTCCCGAAATGCCACCTAGGAAAGAAAACACATTAAGGAACAACTTGTCATAAAGAGGGAGGTATCCTTCAATGGGCTTGGCTGGAAATGTGCAGAGCAGCCTGCAGGCGCAGGCATCCCTCTGTGCTGAGCCATCCCTGGAACCTCTGGGTTCCAGTGATGAGATGCTCCAGCTCCATGCAGCAGATCAAAGCAGCTCCTGCTCCCTGGTTTTGTCTTATGTGATCCAGCTGCCACTTGGAAGCAAAGCTTCTGTCTGGAAAATAGGAACCATTTTTGCACAGAAGTGCTCTCCCAACTCCTCCAGCTGTGCTTGCACTGTGTGCTGTTCCTCCAATGCTTTAGTGACCTGCCCTTTCTAGGAAACTGCAGGGAGGCACAGGGGAGACCATAACAATAGTAATAATATTAGCAATAATGATGATGATGATGATGATGATGATGATGATGATGATGATGATGATGATGAAGGCAGTTAGTGCTGGGATGCAGATAGCTCCTGGTTCTGGGATACTTCCTGGGCTGGGCGCACCAAGGCAACAGGAACAAGCTGGTGAATTATTTTGCCTTTCAGACACAGGATCTTTGGAGCTAATAACACTCATCCTTTACCAAGGAACTGCTGCTCAGAGCCTTAATTTGGGTGATGGATGATCTCTGCCAGGAACAAAACACTTCTGCAGTTGTAGCTGACAGGCTTGGTACAGACAGGCAGGACCACGCTTCTTATCCTCTATATTGTATATCACAGAATCATAGAGTGTTTTGGGCTGGAAAGGACCTTACAGATCATCTAATTCTAACCCCCTGCCATGGACAGGGAGACCTCCCACTAGACCAGGTTTCTCCAAGTACCATCCAGCCTTGTCTTGAGCCCTTCCAGGGTTGGACCATCTGCAACCCCCCTGGGGGTACCTATTCCAGTGTCTCCCCACCCTCACAGTAAAAAAATTTCTTACTTATATCTAACCTAAGTTTCCCCTGTTACAATTTGTACCCCAATATGATTTTACACCTTCTGTGGCAGTTTGGGTGTGCAGCTTAGCCCATACAGACCATCAGTCCTTTGTCCCTTAAGCCTGGGTGAAGACCTTACCCACCACTTGTGTGTGTCCTTCCCAGGGGAAGGGGTGGGATGCTCCACACGTACCTGTCTGGCCTGAGCACAGCCCTGTGCTCTCCAGTTCCAGGCTCAAGACCAGTTGGAGCTGACCTGTTTCATGCTCTTGGGCAAATCCCTGGTGCAGGGATCATCATGCCCAATGCCAGTCTGTGAGGGGAGCACAGAGGCTTCATTAGCTGATGTTTAGGGAAGGCTTTGGGCAGGAAAAGTGGATTCAGTGTTAAAAATGAATGAGCATCAGTAATGCCAAAAATGTGTGTGATAGAGGGAGAGAAAGACAATATTGGAGGACAGAATGCTCAGGGAGCTGCGAGCTGGCCCAGACAGAGCCACAGAATTCCTAGTGCCCAGGCAGAGGGCATGCCTGCAGCCCTGGCTGTGGCACAGTGTCCTTCACGGACCAGTGGCCCAACTGGCTTGCCCCACCTTGTTCTGGCACATGGAGCAATGGAATACTCATCACTCTCCTGGGGAGTAGCAAACAGGAGATGTGTTGGTACCACTGTCCTTCCATCATCCCTTCATCCCAGTCCTCAGACTTGTTGGGTTGCAGACACCTCCCTTCCCCTGAGAAACGGGTGGTCCAACAAACTTCTCATGCTTCCCTCCCCACCACTGCCCAGTTTTACTCCTCTAAGGCCACAGTGAGGAATGACAGTCACACAACAGCACTGGACACCTTGAAATGGAAATACAAGCTCTGCCTATCCTGTTCATTGAGCAGATCTGCTTATACAGGGTCTGTAACAAAACTACTGAGCATTCATCAGGTCTCTTACCTGGAGGGAGCAGGGTTTCCCAGCAGCCCTGGGAAACCAGACTCACTTCTCCTCCCTCTTCTCCTAGGACTGAATGTCATCCTTGGTCCAAATCAGGAGGCTGCAATTTCCTTGATTACAGGAGCAGGTCAGCATGGAGAACTCACCACAGTGAGATGAGCCACAGCTCTCTGGGCTTTCCTTGCTTTTGTGGTGACATTGGCTCGGGCTTTGTGCTGAAGAGCTGGGGGTGAGAAGGTGTGGAAAGGAGGAGCATGAACACAGCAGTGACTGAGAAGGTGAATTTGCTGACTCACGTGGTTTCGCTGCTGTTCTCCAGGGTCCATCTCACACTGCAAGGAACCTGCTAGCATCCCTGTCCATGGCCTTGCTCCCTGGAGCAGCTCCTGTCCCTCCCAGGCAGCTCAGATCTTGGCCAGCAGGAACACAGAGGCTCTCTGCAACTCCAGCAGAGTTCCCAAAGGCTTGGATGGGAAAGTACCTTACAGCCCTTCTCTCCCCAGCCCTCTAGCAGAAAAACATCTTTGATCTCTTGTGTATTACTACAATATCTCCCTTGTGACGTGGTTCTGTAAGAGGGAAGGAAATGTCCCTTGGTCCCATCCCCAGGTGAAGGTACAGCTCTCATGCACACGTGCTGGAGTTCACTGTGCCTCGTGCTTGCGGGGAAATGAGGACACTTCCTCCTCCCTCCCTGAGGAGCACAGCTGAACTGCTTGCAGGGAAAGTGCTGCCAAGCTTCCCAGATGAACTGCATGTCACTTCCCACGTCCCTGGCGTAGCAGCTCTGACACTGAGTTAACAAGTGCTGCCAGCATGCCAGGAGCATTCCCCCTTCTGGATGTTTTTCCAAACCAAATCTGAGCTCTGAGCCCATTTCACTGGTGACCCACTGTTGCTGCAGGGCAGTGAGGCAGAGCAAATTATATGAGAGTCAGGACAGTTATAGCAGGAACCAGGAGAACCTTTGAAGTGAGAATGATGTTTGCCATTGCAGTGGGTGCCCACAGCATGCAGAAGGTTTGTGCTATAGGATCCAGGCAGGATTGAGTACAAAGTGCAGCAGGACAAGGTTGTGCTGTAATCAGAATTTCTGCTCAAAAGCAACTTTCCCAATACCAGTGCTGAGTGCAGCCTTTCACAACCACAGCTTTCCCAGCCAGCCCACTCCAATCTAAGGGAAAAAAAAAAAGGAAAAGCAATTAAAACTGTTAGATATTTCTCATTCAAGAGAGAGAAAGATTCAGAAGATGGATGTTTGTCACAGGGCTTCACAGACGTCTTCAAATTTATTTTTTTATGACAAATATCATGTGTGACCCTTGACAAATCAGAAACTTACACTCCATTGGAACATCTCATTTGCTTTCTTGTTTGACACAGAATTATAAGATGTAACCAGCTCCTCCTGTTGTGTCCAACAGCTTGTGTTTGAATAAGGCACAGATTTCCCATCTGTTCTTCAGTCTCAGTCCTTTTTGCTGCAACATCACACTGAGAGCTGGTACAGATGATCCCCCTAAATCCCTCAAATCCTCTTTTAGACACAGTGAGTCCCTATTCCATAGGCACTGCCTGTGTTTCTTGTTCTCCTGAACATCCCACTGCATGGAGCAATATTCATCCTACATTGTTGGAAGAGAGACAGGCCATGGTACAATTGCTCTGTCACTGATTACTGATTATCCCACCAGTCTTTCTGCAATCCCCAGCTCTTAAGAGCAATTATATTAATTTTTTCCCTCAGACTAGTGGCAGAGTTGATCAGTACTGGAATTAGCAGTTTATTCCAGTTTCCAGTTAAGGAAACAGAGAACTTTATTTTGCCTGGAGCTATCTGCACCATTTCAGGCTAACTGGGGGTTGCACTGTTATTCCTTCAGTGGGTCTGGACAATCCTACACCCTGTAAGTCTCCTACTGCCCTACAGCAGCCTCTCCACAGGAACACCTCAAGGAGAGCCCATCTTTAACAGAAGAAGGGAAGGAAGCTGCTGGAAGCGATGACATAGAAGGATATGGAAACTCCTGGACTTTGGCTCAGTTTAAGACCTTGTCCTCTTGCTTCTTGCTCTTCTGGAAAACTGGCACAGTGTTCCCTAAAACCAGCACAGTGGTGCCTCCAAGTCTCAGCAACTGGAGCCGCAACAGAAACGAGGTAAGAGGGGGCTGACAATGCCAGAGCTGACTGGGAAGCCCCACTTCCTTGAAATTATGCTGGGATTTGCAGAGTTATTTTCATGTGGGCTTAGAAGGAAACCTCAAACAACATTAAAGAAACCAAAATCCTGCGGTTTTGTTTTGGAAACACAGCTTTTGGATCAAAATATCAGAATTCCCAGGGGTCTCAGGGCTGCTCAGGGGATGGGCAGCTGCCAGGAGAGACCATGGCTGATGACTCTGTTCAGTACAAGAGGTACATGAAGACTTTTTACTGATTGCTGGGTTTGTTACTTTATTATAGAGATCCTCAGAATCTGACATGAGATTTTGAAGCAGGCCAGTGGTGGAGATTTTGGGAGGGGAAGGAGGACTAGTAGGAAAGGGAATAACCATTTCATACCCTTCAGTGCATTTAGCCAGGCCCACCTGACATTCTCATGATGCCAGCAGAGCACACAGGTGCAGACAAGGCTGGGAATGAGACTGGTATGGATGAACAATTCTTTCCAACGTGGTTTTCCCCATTCATTCCTGCACTCAAGGGCAGTCAGCCTGCACCACAGAAATACTCCCACATGTCTCCTCTTGTTGCTGAGGGTCTCTGAGACATGTCAGGTTCCAATCATTCAACACAACAGGAGCTGCTGTGAGCACAAACCCAGAATCTGCTACCCCTCCTTCTGCTTCTCCATCCTATGGGCCCTTGCTGTGCACAAGCCCAGGGTATCCCAGTGCTAATTTGAGGCTGGGGGCTACTGCCAGGAGTAAATGTGACTGGCTAAGCAGGGACAGGAGTTCTACTGCTGAGAAAGCAGCTCCATACCAGCTTCTCCATATCAGAACTTAAAATCACAGCCATGCACAGTTGTGCTGGTGCTGCTCAGCAATGAAGGAGCTGATGCATTCCCTGCTGCTGATGTGAAAATTGTACTCAAGGAGGGAAATGTTTTAAGGAAAGTGGAGGCTCAGCAGAGCTTTTGATTACAGATTTCAGTCCCGGAGTGATAACACAGTGAGGGTCCTGAAACAATTTGGATCATGGAGGTTTTTAGACACAGACTATAATCTTTCAGAGCTAATTTGAAACAAATCTTGGGGGCTTATTCTAAAATAGTGAACACATTGCACATCAGGGCACAGCAGGCATTAACATGTTAAAGCCTAGTCATCAAACACACCTTTCACTCATAAACACCTGAGAACTTTGCCATTTACCAGTCAGCCCAGACCAGGATCCTTTTGAGATGCCTTTGTATGCCAGCCGAGGGCCCAGTACAGGGAGCAAGGCTCCTTTTCATTGCTGTGAGTCATTAAGGCATCCTTAGGCAATAGATCCTCCAATGATTTTAGTGCTCTTCAGGCTGGCCCTTTACAAGGTATCAAGCATCTTCCTTGTGCAACCTTTACCCTGTCCTATCCTGCCCAGGCTGGATGAGTAATGATAAAACCCAGCACAGAGGCCAGCCCCTGTTTGCTTGGATTCTCAACAAGACTGAGCCTGGGGAGAAGGGCCCCAGCTCAGGTTCTGACCACAGTGTCAATTTGGATCCTGCCAAGGCAAAGGCAGAGCAGTGGTTTGCAGCTCAGCTCAGTGGGAAGGAGATGGGCACCAGAAAAAGGGGAAGGGAGTGGCTGGAGGGCACATAGAGATGGAAGGGGAGAGAGGCACTGCTGTTCATTCCTAAGGCTACTGGCCCCTGTAGCACTGCCCTCACACTATGCAAGGCTGTCCTGGATTGAGTTATGGGGTTGCTTATTCCTCCTACACAGCCTGACCAAATGGCAGGAGGATGTCGCCTTCCCTGTGCTCAGTGGTGAAGAAGTGAGGCATGGAAAGGCTGAGGATCTCAGGGAGCAACAGCCCAAGCAACCCCAGCAACACAGACTGCTCATGGCTTGGGCAGCCCTTTCGGAACTATGGGGCTGCTCCAGAGATCTTGGGGCCTTTTGCAAGTTTTGTGGTAAGAGCAGAAATATGAGCAGTCCCTGAAGTGCCCTGGTGATGGCTGCCATGGGTGGCTCACCCAAATGACAACTGCATTCCGGGGATGGAATTCCTGGGATGCATCCTGGAGTCTGGGCTCTTGTGACACAATCTGGGCTCTGGTGTCACAATCCAGCCGTGGTGCCTGGCACTGTTCCTGTGCCACCCTGTTGTGACCTTCTGCCAAAGCAGAGCAGGTGGGGCAGGAGGGAAGGCACCTGGTGCCTTTCACGACTCCACTTTTCCAACAAACTGGCCCATGTCTGCATTAAGATGCCTGAACCACAGTCCTGCCCAGCCACGGTGTGGACACAGGTTCTTCACAGTCAGATCTCTTTGGGAGCTGTAGCTCCAGGGAGGATGTGGGACCAAGTTGAAAAGCAGGGCAGTGGCTCTGTAGATGGATGTAGCTATTTTTATAGTGCATGTGAGCTGGAGCTCTTTACATTTCCCTTCCAAATGGTGCCCTGCAGTGCCCATGGGACATCCCTCAGAGAAGCTGACCCTGCTGAACACAGGGCTCTGGTTGGCAGGTGGGAATAGGCAGAGCATGGTTTGTTCTGTGTGCTGGGCATGCTGTGCCAGCTTCCCTGAAGGAATGGCTTTCAGCCACTGTCTGTCCAAATGAGCACGCTCTTGCCTTGATTTGTCTGGAATTTGTCAAGGGAGCCAAAGCTCAGCATTGCTGAGAAAGAACATTTTTATTTCCATTTTGAAACATCATCACTTTCAGTTTTGTCTTATAAAAGTCTTTGCTTTTTCCCTGACCTTGAGGTTGCATGGTATGATAAGGCTGCATCCATCCTGTTACACTTTTACCTTTTGAAGGAATGTGTGCATCCAGTTTGCTGCTGGGGATGGCTCCTGTGTTGGGTTAAGTCCTGATTACACCCCAGGAATTGCTTGGGCAGAGCTGTGGCCAAGTTTGTGTCTAGGGCTGTCCCACCAAAATGAGCATGCAGACAGCTGGGCACCAGTGCCTGGACATTGCATTCACACAGATGGGGGCCTTTGTGTCCCTCTTTGGGACCAGGCACGCTGCCACCATGCAAGGATCTTCTCTGGCAGCTCAGGGTCCAGGATTTGCCTTTGTAAAAATTCAAGTGAGAAGGTTTCTCACTTTCACTTCTCCATGGCTTTTATCTTCATAAATGAAAACACTCATACATAGAGGAAATAAATAAAAAAATGGAGGTAGGTAGTGGGAGGAAAGGCAGCAGGGTTTAAAAAGAAACAGCAAAACATTGATAACAGTGTTGTAGTACCAGTTAAAGGTGAGGTTCCAGGTGAGAAATGCTCTGCACAGGCAGAACAATGTGTGTCCCTTGGGGAGGGAAGGGCTTTGAAGGGGCTCAGCGTGGATAAAGGGGGTTCTTTTCAGCCCAGACCCAATGGTGTGACCAAGCCCCCGTCTACAGGCAACCTCCTTCAAGTCAGCTTCAATCCTCTGAGGAAAATTTTTCTGTGCCTCTTCAGTGTAGAAATGGTGCCATCCCCTGCCTAAGCAACTTCAGACTTCAACCTTTTTTAATCATACCCTGTGTGGTGAGGGAGAGAACAAAAAACAGTTACAGTGTAGTACCAGATTCCTGAAGGGCTAAGGGGTCCAGGCAGGCTGGTCATTCTTCAGGGAGAAAATCCTAGAAATGCAGGAGCATGCTGTCCCCGTGTGACAGAAGATGAGCTGGTGGAGGAGAAGACTTGGCCTGGCTGAAAAGATCGCTTTGGCTGGAAAAAAAAGAGTTTACCAGCTTTGGAAGAAGGGGCAAGCAACTCAGGAGGACTACAAGGAGGTTGTGGGGTTATGCAGGGAGAAAATTACAAGAGCCAAAGCCCAACTAAAAATTAATCTGGCTACTGCTGTAATAGACAATACAAAATACATTCACAACAAAAAGAGGGCTAAGGAGAATCTCTGTCCTTTATTGGATGCAGGGCACACATAGTGACAAATGCCTTCTTTACCTCAATATTTAAGTCTTTTAAGACCAGTTGTTCTCCAGCCAGCCAGGCCCCTGAGCTGGAAAACAGAGGTGAGGAGCAGAATGAACCCCCCCAAATCCAAGGGGAAATGGTCAGTGACCTGCTACACCACTTGGACAAACAGGAGCCTATGGGGCTGGATGGGATCACTACCCCTGGAGGTAGATGTGGCACTTGGAGACATGGTTTAGTGTTGGGCTTGGCAGTGCTGGATTAAAGGTTGAACTTGAGGACCTTAAAGGTTTTTTCCAAACTAAATTATTCTATGATTCTAGTTTTAGAGAACAAGCTCACTTTTTTTTAGATAACAGGTAAAGCTGCAGCCCCTTTTGCCAGCCTGGATGCTACTGTGTAGGTAAAAATCTGTTTACATGTTTAAACTACTCAGGCGTTTGCCACCCTTGACAAATCTTGACATCTCCATAGCAATCTGCTCTAGCTGGAAAGGTTGCAGTTTTCCCTGACTATTCCAAGCCTGTGCTGTTCCATAAGAGTGCTTTTGGCTTGCATCCCCAACCTAAATGAGATCTCTATGAAACTCAATTTTTGACTCTTCACGGTCACAGGAGACAAACGCCAGTAAACTGAGTTGCAAGATAAGAAAAAAGTCAAGCAGATGGGACCTCTAGAGGCTTCCAGCATTAGGCATGGGAAGAGATGCTACAATCCTCTGTTCTGAGCTGTATTTTCTGCAGTGTAGTGGATGGCAGCTGCTGACTTAACCTGCTCAGTGCCCAAGGACAGCTGCGGTGCCTCCAGCGCTCTCGGGGATGCGATGCCGCATGTGGAAAGGCAGCCGAGGTGCCTGGGATGCTGCAGGCAGGAGGGCAGGGCTGCCGGAGCTGCTGTGCTGAGGTACCCACCCAGCGAGTGCCATCAGCTAAAGCTGGGATGGGCAGTGATAGAATGACTCCGTTGCTCATCCTGGGCTGCACCTCCGGAGCCAGCAGGGTGGGATGGGCATCAGTTAAAAAAGAATAAGGTCAGTTTGGGAAAGATGCCAGAGAGAACAGTGGCTTGACAAAACCCGTGGGTTTTTGCAGGTTTTGGGGCACCTCAACATTTCCGCAGGCAGAAAGCAGGAACCGCGGCAGCGTCCGCAGCCAGGCCGCCTCCCGCCCATCCTGAGCCCCGGCCGCAGCTCCGTGGTTAACCCGGCAGCGCCACGGCTTGCAGAGCCATCTACTGACCGAGGGACGCAGCACAAGGAGGGATTTTATTTTGATTTTTTCTCTCTGCTGTAGGCTTTTTTCAACTTTGTCCATGCAGTTGAGAGGAATTTTTTTTTTTGCAATACAGCTCATGGGCAGTACAGACGGTGTGGTCTGGCTCCTGCACACAACTCAGCACAGGAATTTGTTTTACTCTGCCAGCCTGATACCTGCTTTTCTCTGTAAGAAATGTTCCAACATTGCCCCATCTTTAGCTATTGATCTGCCATGCAAGACAAAGAAGGAAGAAATTAAACATTTTTGGAAGTATCCTTGGAAGCTAGGAGACAGATCCTTTCCTCCTCAAGCAGGAGCTCTGCTTGGAATCACAGCACTGTGAAATAATAGATGATATGGACACAGGCCTGGAAGTTGCTCGTGGACACAGCAGCATCTGGAGCAAGAGGGACAGGCTGAGCAGAGCTGTGCTGAGGCCACAGGGCTGCAGTCCCTGAGTCACCAATGAGGCGGGGGCACATCTGCTCTAACAAAGTTTCTTTCCATGCCTTTTCTCAGGGCAGTTTTTTATCTGCTGTAAATGTACACAAGTCCCAGCGCTTTTATTTTGTATCAGATCATACAGATCGCTGCCTTCTCTCCAATAGCAGCACAAACAAACCTCTTCTGCCTGACCTGGGTCTGCAAAACAGATTGTGTGTTTATTCCATGACAATACCCACTTCTTTATTTGTGTGCAAACAGCAGGCTTCAGAAGGAGCATGATTATCTTTTGCAAAGTGCTCTGTGCCTTTGGGGTAGAAACTCACCTTTCCTTTAAATCTATAAACAGATGCTGCGATTCTTGGGTTTGCAGGGTGGATGCTTCACAGAAAGCAGAGCTTACAGCAGGCTAGAAAGAGCTGCTTTTGTAGCAAAATGTGGACATTAGGATGGAGTTTGAGAGGACCATAGAATGGTTTGGGTTGGAAGGAATCTTTAAAAATCATTTTATTCCAACCTCCCTGCCATTAAATTTTTCCTTAGGTCAGGTTGCTCAAGCTGACCTTAGGGTGACTGTCTCTCTCATGACTGGTGTAGTTGGTGCTCATCTTGTCCCAGGTGAGCACCTATGGGTGGCTCATCTCCCCTCTGCTCCCACCCTGCCTCACACTGTTGGTTCCAGCTGTTTGTGATACCAATCCACTGCCTCTATCTCCATCTAAGAGCTTCTTTCCCAGCAGGAGCTGGGCTTGCTTTTGAAGTTTGGAGGACCCCTGGTGATTCAGTTTATGATAGTTTGGCAGAGGTGAAATGAAATCAGAAATAGAGACAAAAAAAGAAAAAAAAAATAGTAACCAGGCTCAGAAAGTCATACTAGCCATTCCCCTAGAAAAACAGGGTGGGGGAAGAAGAAAGTTTTTAAAAGGAAGGTGAGAGAGCTGAGTCTTTGTGCTATTTTTGGCTTGCCCAGAGTGGTACAGGGTGGAAGACTGCTGCTGGCTTATTAGAATATGCAGAAAAGGTGAAACTGGATCATGCTACTCCTGACACAAAGACTCTCCCCATGGCACAGAGCACATGTCTGGCCACTTTCCCCCGAGCTTGGCTTTCATGCTGGCATATCTACACTTCTGTGGACAGGGGCTGATATGCATTGAACAAATATTTCAGAATACTGATAGAAATGGACAGGTTCTATGTATTGCATAAATAATAAACATGTTCATTCTCTCCAAAAAAACCAACCATGTGTGAAATAGCATGTTACATACTCCAAAAAGACCCTCAACTTTGCCCATTGTATTGAAATGCAACTTCATTGTGCATGTCATCAGTACATTTTAAGACCAAAGTGTGAAAAATGCCCTTTATGTATTTGTTACTTACTTATAACATTTTATTTGTTTGATTTTAAGGATTTTTTTTTGTGACCCCATAGCAAGCCTGGGCTGAAATGTGGTATTTCTGGCGTATTTTCATTAAGGCAGCTGTTGCTGAAGTGCTTTATTTGCCTTACTGATGTGACACATCTGTCTTTTGCACTAAGGTCTAAGGTTGCACATTTTGCACATTTGCTCTAAGGTTTTATTGTCTTATTTGGTGTTACATTAAAGAATACTTGCAAGTCAGAGACATTCTTCAGTGCCATCTAACAACAGGGTGGCAGTGCTGCTCTCAGCCTGCTGCCAGTGAGAGACACCCAAAGGGACACAGTGCTGCAGGTGGGCAGGTGCCCTTCTTTGGTGGATGATGAGAACAGCCCTTCATTCCCTTCTGGGAAGGTCTGTATGGCTTAGGAGAAGATGGAGCTGGCAACAAATTAGGATCAGAAAAGTATTGGAGCAAATCAGAGAGCAGATCATAGAATCATTTAGGTTGGAAAGGACCCTTGAGATCTTATCCAGCCCCTGACCTAACACACCAAGCCCACTACTGAAACATGCCCCTGAGTGCCATGTTCTACACATCCTCTAAATACCTCCAGGAATGGTGGCTCCACCACTTTCCTGCTCTGCCCTGGGCCAGTCATCTTCATCTACTTTGCACAAGCTTGGTCTGAATTGTGAATACAGACTTGTTTTCTGTTTTCACTTGACATCTTTCCCAGAACTGCTGCATGTCAAAGACATCAGGTGACAAACACTTGGCAGGGCCACCTGCTTGCCTCCAGCCCTGCTGAGACCTCCCTGCATTCCCAGGAAAACATCTCAGGAAAATATCTCTGAAATATTCCCAGGGAGCATTGGAGGCTGGGTCACCACAGGCTGCTGTGGCATTTGCAGCCTCCTGTCTGTGCTTTGTCCCTGACAGAATGCAGTGGAGAGCACCAAGATCACATGAAGGTGGCATTGCTCAGTGTGGGAAGTACAGGACATCTCTTCAAACAACCTCCCACGCATTTGTTTGCAGCCAGCCCTGCTCAGCTTTCCTCTTAGATCCATCTGGTCAGGGAGCTCTCAGTTTTCCTGGTGAATTTCACTCAGTTTGCCTTGATTAGGTCGCAGCACTTCAAGACAACAATCGACAATATCAGATTCCTTTTGGCTGACCCACTGCCCCACACAAATCAGCTGGTGAGGGCCTACACGGAGCTGTGCATGGGGGCCTTAACCAACCTGGACAGCTCTGCATGGTGGGAAACTCAGGTTTGCAGTGCCAGCTTGAGGCAGGTGGGTTTTGATAACACACAGGTACATCATATGAATAAAATCACCAAATTGGTTAGGTTGGAAAAGATCTTTAGGACCATTAAGCCCAACCTTTAATCCAGGGGTTGAGGGATGAACCTGCTGCCTGTGGCTCCAGCAGGAGCACCATGGGGTGAAGATGGTCTCTCCTTATCTCTTAGGGTATCTTGCATGGCTGGAGTGTTTGTGGGCAGGCCACAACGCTCACCCGACCAAAAGGGCTCAGCACCTGCCTGTGGGACTGGCAGTGTGCAGAGCTCAAGCAGAAATCAGCTCTGGGGATGCTCTCCTGCTGGGTTCATGGTGTTGACAGGCTGAGGGAGGATGAAAAAGGTGAAGGCTTCTTGTGGCTACCTCTCCTCCATGCTCAGGAGCTACAGTGAACTTTTGGGTAAAAAATACCACTCCTTTGATCTTTAAAATAAAATTTTTTCAGGCAGCTTCTCCATCTAAAATCCTTTTTGAATGAGTGCCATGACCAAGACACTAAGGAAAAATATGGAGGTTTTTTTTTTGTCAAATGCTCCCTTCCTAAGGGGACTTCTTGTGAGATCCTAAGTTTGACCTGTTTTTTTTTTTTTTTTTTTTTTTTGAAGTAATGTGACATTGTCTAAGACAATGGATCATGCTACTCCTGACACAAAGACTGAAGACACAAAGACTGAGCAGACTGAACTTTGTCGACCAGTCCCCTGCTGGATGTGCAAAAATGGCCAAGTGCCCTCTTAAGTGGGGTTGTGATCACATGGAAAGAATTTTTGACATAAGGCTAACTCTGTGCCTCTAGTTTTGCTTGGAGAGCTTTCCCAATATTTACACCTAGGAAAGGATGTACAGAGAGTAACACATCCCTCTAGAGAGCAATGTGGAAGGCAAATTATTCATGCATTTACTTAACACAGGATCTTTCCTACATTACAGTAACTTTAATATTCTGTCCTGGGGTGACTTTACAAGAAAAAAATTTCCTAATAAATTTCCTACCACAAATTTTCCATTAAAAACATCAGGTTCTGTAAAAACTCCATGGTTAATTAAGGGTTGTGCATGCCAGCATTAATTATACTTTGTTAGATTATAGTTTAAAAAGATTTAATTTCAAAAATTATGTAATTAGTGCAATTTAATCTTTGGCGTGACTTCATTAAATCATTATGAATAGGAAAAGTATTTTAAAATTAAAAAAGAATAATATTTTTAATGCTCTTTTGAGGTTCATTGGCTTCCAGTTTTACTTGACTCTGTTATACCAGAACATATATGTTAGAAAGAAGATTTCAAAATTCCATAAACTTGTAAAAGTGAATTTCTATGTAAACTTTACTATCAGCTGTCAATGCAGCCCAAGTCCTTCTGAACCACTGGCATATGTAGATGGTATGAATAATATGTGCTTTTTTTCAGTATGATCTAATCACTAAAACCAAGAATTTTACCAGTGTGTTTTTTATATGACAAGACTATGTAATATATGGCTGAAGAACAACCTATATGGACTTTTTGCAAAATATGACACCTATATTTTATAAAAAATTCCAAATTAAGAATGAGTTTTGTGAAATTTCACTTTGGTCACTGAGGAAAACTAGGACAAGGTTTTATAATTTTTTAAAAAATTATTTTCTTGAAATAGTTTTCTCCCCTTTTACATTATACAATAAACTCATGATTTTAAGCATGCTGCTGAAATGAACCCAAATATACACCCGCCAACAGCTCCTGCTGTAACAGAGGGGGCTGAAGTGCTGCTTTAATCTCAACACTGACTAGTTTTTTTTTTTTTTTTCCTGTGGCCACACAGAGTCAATTCATCTTTTATTAGTTCTGCTTTCTTCATGCATTAGTTGTATAATTCCCCATTAACTTTTCTCCAGTACAGAGAGTGGCTCTCCAGAAATATAGGTCTAGCATGGTTCTTCAAACCTCCAAACTTCACCTTTGTGTATCTGCCTGAATTAGATCAGCTTTATTCTTCCCCTCTAGCAACTTTCCCATAAAGACTATTTCCTTTATTTCCTGACAACTCAGTTTATTCTGAAAGAGACATGTCCATTCCTGGCCCCTCCCTGAATTAATACAGAACATATAAAACTTTAGTGTATTTCAGAGTCAGCTTGTATGAAGACAAAACCCAAGATCTGCTGAAAAGACTGCCCTGTGCTTCATGAACATCTTATGCAGACATGGGGCATGCAGAGAAAGAGAGCACAGACCCATTGTATAATATAGAAAACACCTGCTTTACAGAAGTGGTGATTGGACAGTTCAGAATTCAAAGATTGCTCAGATCAGAGCTCTTGCTAAAGCTGGAGCTCAGCTATCCTGTAAACTCAGAGTGTTGCACACCCTGGATGAGCATCATGTAGGGATATGGCTTCTGCCAGAAAGGAGGGACAGCCCAGAGACACAGCTTGGTGATCCCAATCCACACAGAGTGCCTGCAGCTGGAAAATACAGCTCAGCCACTCTCATGAGACACCTCAGAGCACGAGTGGAGAAGAAGCTGGAGAGTGGAATTTGGGCATGGGGAGCCCAAGGTTCTCCTGCTCCTTCTGCATCATTTCCCTGGCTCAGGAGGTTCTCAGTGCCACATGAGGAAACTCCCCTTCCTCTCTGGGGTGAATTCGAGGAGGGGCTTCATGGTGGGAATGGATCAAGCTTTGCCTGTGACTAACAGAACTCCAGGCTTGGAAAGTGCTAAAATTTTTATGCTCTGGCTCATGTTTGATTCTGAAAAGCACAGGGATTTATTTCTGCCAAGTGGTGAAAAACTGGCAGTTAAAAGGTTAGCATGGACACCTCTAAGATGTTTCATGACAGAGCTGCCAAGCAGGTGGGAAATGACCCCGGATTAACAGTGAATCCTGCAAGCAGAGTTGAGGAATCACTTTTCTTGGCTCAGCCCACAAAGAGGTGCTGCAGACCCAGGAACAGAGCAGTTCACCCCAAGCAGAGACAGACCATATGCAGAGACCCACCACCACAAGTTATTAGCTATTTTTAACAGGTTTTTTGTTTGGTTGGTTGTTTTGGTTGTTGTTGGTTTTAGGTTTGTTTTTTGTTTTTTTTTTTTTTTTTTGTTGGGAGTTTTTTGTGAAACAGAATACTTTCACTTTATCTTTTCCCATATTTATTTAGTAATAATGCATTCAAAAAGGAAAGGAAGTATCAGCTGGTGTTCTTTAGCTCAAACAATATATTTCTTGTAAAACTTCACAAGCAATTCATATCTGATTAAAGTTGGGCAAAATACTTTTTTCCCCTAACTTCAAATCTGCCTTTCTATTATGCTTCTCATGAAGGAAAATGTTTGTTGTGAACAATAAAAGGAAAGTCCCACTTTCCTGTGAATAGCTGTAACATCAAACCTCAGGCTTTCATATAATGGGCTCCTATTCTCTCCCTGGACTGAAGGGCAGCCTAAGTGAAACATTCTCAAAAAGAGATGTGGAAAAAAATCCCCTAGAAACAATAAAAAAAAAAATTCAAAAAACCAAACACTCAGACTTTGTCTTGTGCCAAATCTCTCTGCTTTGCTATTTACCTGATTGTCTGCCAACAAATGCACAGATTATCCCAGAGCAACACACAGGATCCTTTTCGCTGCACCACAGCTTTCACAGGGAAAGTAGAGACCAAGCAGATGGAAAAAAATAGAAACAGAATTTCTTTGTAAAAAGCAAGAGGACAAAGATGTGCAATATAGATGTGAACCAGAATGACTCATTGACTAAAAGGGAAGATGCAGCCATTTTTACCATCATGTAAAGATTAATTAAATCATGTTCTGACTGGGGCCACTGATGGGGACTCCCTCTGTGCCTCTTCAACTCACTGTACCATTTTGTCTCTTCCTGTCAGGCAGGAAGAAAGAACTTTACCTGCATTGCTGAGCTGTGAGAGATCAGTTAATGATTGAAGAGGATTTTAAAGATGGGAAGTGTGCAGCAATAAAACTGGTAAATACCAGGTGGCTCAAGCTTTACTCTCAGCTCACAAAGGCAATCAAGCACCTGGACTTTTACATTTTCGTTAATTTCGGAACAGGCTCAGTTTGTGCTTTGAATCACGCTTAGAGAAATGTTGCAAAAAACTACCGTCAAAACTCTCAATTCTGTTTAAATAAAAACATATTAAACAGTAGAAATAAAAAATATCAGAGAAAAACAGTATTATGGAAGCACTTCAGAACTGTCAAAATATTGTTTCCTGTCAAGTGTGGGAAACGTTCAGAAAATACTCAGAAAATATTTGAGTTTGGGTTTATCCAACCTTTGCTAGAGCAGATGTTTAATCATACAGTTAGCTTTCAGGTGTTCAAACAGAATAAAATGTGCTTTCAGTGGTCAAATTGTTCCTCTCTCACATCTCTATTTATAAAAATGAAAATATGTCATTGCAAAAAAATCTGTGGTATTTTAGTTAAAATGTATTTGCTTACTGTTATCTGTCAGAGAAAAGCTAAGCTATTGCCCTGTGTGACAGAAGTCCTGAATCAAATGGGTTTGGGTATGATGAATTCCAATGACTACTATAACCATAGGGACAAATATGAAGAGCACAGTAAGATACAATAAGGAAATGGAATGAAAAATAACATGAAGACATTATCCAAAGATATGAAAGATAAGTTAGTCCAACATGTGATGGGAAAGGAGAAATAATAATGGGTGACAGGTTTAAGGCCTTTTTTTCTTCAGTAGTCACTTATAAAAAGGAAGTTTATTTAAAATGGTTAAGTGCTGTTGCAAGCAGGATGAGATGTTAGTGATCCTCCTTGAGAACAGTGCGGTGAGGACAGATGAAGTTCTAGGGCACTGGAGAAGAACAATCAGGGTGACTGTTTTCAGAAAAGAAGGAAGGGAGCTGTATCAGAATTGTCACTAATAAACCTGATTGCATTTCCTGAAAAAAGAACAGAACAGTATTTGTAAAATGCAGGAAACATCTAATTAAGAAAAGTCAAAGAAGGATTATAGACAATCAGTTGGTTCCACCAGTAAGATGCTGAAATATCCTTGCCAGTCTAGATAGCATTGACAAGGCTGAAAACATGTCCTTGGTTTGGGAAAAACACTTCAGGAAAGATATAGCCAACTAATCAATTTCTAGAAACTTCTAGACATTTCTAGAAAAGAGAGCAGAACAACAGTTAAACGCAAGAAGACTCCTGAAAAGAGGAAAAGAATTGTTCTTTTTGTACACTGTGAAGGGAGATAGAATAATCAAATTACAGAAATTACACTTGCACTGATGTTTTGAAGTCCCAAGTGACTGAACTGTTCCAGCTTGCATTTGCTGCAGTAAATTCTGTCCTCTCTTGCACTGCAAACCAGTCCTGCTCCACAGTCAGTGATTTGTTTATACTAAATGCTCTCCTTTGTGGGAAGTTGATCTGGCAAAAAAATAATTGTTATACCTCAAACATTGAGTCACTTAGCTTCCTCTGTAGCAGAACAAATTAAATACTTTTCACAATCAACCAAATAATCCCTGTGGATCATGAGTTCTGATTGCTGGAAATCCTTGCAGACAATCGTTACAAAATTTCCTTCCTGTGTACAAAGGCTCCTTCTGAATAATAAAGAGTGCAAGAGAACCAGGAAAACCATATGGTGCTGCTCCTGGTCAAAGAATATCTTCCTATGATCTTTTTTCTTTGAACCTATGCACAAGAGGGTGGAAGATGGCAGGAACAGGGGCAGTAGTCTGGAAATCTGAAGATCTTTGCTTCCTTTTCGCAGCAGGTTCCTAAGACAGACCTGCAAGGCAACAGACAGTTCTGGAGCAGAATTCACAAAGTCCAAATTCTCTGTGGGCTGAATGGGGAAGTTTCCAGATCAATGTTGGCATGGTGACCACCAGCACGATGCTCTCAAGGGTAGGAGCTTCCTGAAGGTCTGTCTTTGCTTTTTGCCAAATTTTGGCTTTACAGAGTCACATAAAAAAATCCAGTAGGCGATTCCCTAAGGGGCTCCAGCCCCAAATAAACACCTTCCCAGTCAGAAAAACAATTCCCTAGGGGGCTCCAGCCCCAAATAAACACCTTCCCAGTCAGAAAAAGGGCTGCATGCCATGGATGTTTATGGACCCATAGGGGGCCACCCTAAACAGAGGTGGAGTCTTTGCTGAGACAATCCTGTTAATTAAAGTACAGTACAGTGGGGATTCAAAGCATTTCAGGAAAAACTGCAGCTGTAATATGAAGTCTTCCTCCTGGGCAAGTGATCTGGGCAGCAGGGTTCCTACAAAAGGTAGGCATTGCTTCTGGCTGTGTATGGGGGATCACAACACTGGCGTGCATGTTACACAACTGGAGTGAACCAGGCTTACCAAGAGTTGGCCTATTTCTAAATTCTAAGTAGCTCTTGGCTAAAAATTAAGTCTAGAGAGGTTTAATCCAGACTAGTGTTTACCATAAACCATGTGAATAATCCTGGGATTCACATGTCCTGCGTTCCCTCTGAAATGCTAGAAATTCCAAAGCAGGCTGTGTGCTTCAAATGTCCTCAGTGCTAGTGAGGCTCTTCAATTTTTAAGCATCAGAATTTTAACTGAGCTTGCTCTGGTATGGAGCCCCTGACAGTTAATTTTAGGTTGTGCTCCTGTGAACAGAAATCTGCCATTCTGTTGCAGCATGTGTGCAGTGTAGATATGGGGCATATTATTGCTGTGGCCTGCTGCCATGTCACCTTATTATTATTACCACTTAAGAAGGAAACAATGTAGATTTATGTTTTGCTTGAGTTCTTTATTTTGGTTGTTTTTTTCCTGCCTGGTTATTTTTAGTGCAAAATTGTTCCAAATTATGTCAAGGACAGGAGAAGTTGAACTAAATCCATGATCGGAAGGGCTGCTGTCTGTGAGGGATATTTCTGTGAACAACAAAAGCCAGAGATATGTTCTATTGCACAACTCTAAAGAAATCTGTAGAAAGTGAAGTTCTTTGCCTCTGTTATCTCCAGACAGTCCCCATTCCAACCCGTCCTGGTGTGAAGAAGCTGGTTGTCAATTTTAGCAGCTGCAGGATCACATTCTCTGACGTGAAACAGCCACTTTCAAGAAAAAAACACGTCTGTGTAAGGACATGAGCTAGCTGGCACAGTCCCTCCCCTTCCACTGGTTTTGAAGAATACACAATATTCAAACACTGAAATCACTTGCAGGTTTACATCCTCTACTCAAGACATTTAACATCTCCCTGGGCTATTTGCTTTTGGAGACAGACCCATGGCGTTTCCCAGAAATTAATTAACAAATTCACAGCCTCTTTTGCTGGCTTGGGAAACAGCAGCATGGATGAATGCTCCACGGATAAGGTTTTAATGTTGAGTTGTCAGAGGTACAGGTACCTGACAGCTCTTGAAGATTAATTATGAAGCACAGCTTTCTCTGTTCCTGTCTGCCTGCTCCAAAGAGACAACTCCGTTTCCTTCCCTTTAATGAATGTGTGCTGTAATAACAGCTTGCAAATATTTTACCTCTGGAAGCAATTACTGAGTTTGTTTTAAAAGCTGAGCTAACACTGAAGACATGTTTACTCTCCAAGTAGACACCCTGTGTTAGAGCTATTACATTTCTTGTTACTATTTTAAACCAGTGTTGTGAATTCAAGTTGCTTCATCTGCTACAGTAAAAACACCCTAATTTGTTAATTAATTAGCAAAAGGGGAATTGAAGGAGAGGTTTCAAGAGCAAAACAATGTGTTGGGAAATCACCTCAATTCCAAATTCAATTAAGAAGCATGTGATGCTGCCAGACGTGGAAGCCATAATGAGCTGTGTAATGCTTGAAGCCCCTCTGCTCCCCTCCCTCTGAGTGCTTCTCCATTCCCTGGTGCCTGCAGCTCCTGCTCAAGACATTTTACAGTTCCTGGGTTCTTTGCTTGCGTCCATCACTTTCTATCTCCTATGGGAAAACAGTGGCAGCAGTCAGGGACAAGGCTGGGACATGTTGGCCTCCACTGACACTTTCTAAATCTTTCTATAGCACTGTAAACCTTAATCTCAAACAATCTGTACAGATTAGGGCCAATCTCCATTAGTCTGCTCTTAGGAGTAGCCTCAGATAGGTTTTTTTCCTCAATTAATAATTACCACAGGCTCTTATGTCAGGGATTACTGATTTAGTGGAGACCACCTTTGGAAGTGACCCCTGGCAGCCATCTGAGTCACAGACAGAGTCAAATTCAAGGGAAGTTGTTCTTTTCTGAATATGAGGGAGTTTAGGAAGATGCAAACTGGACAAGCAAAGTTATTTCCAATTTTTTCTGTGTTATTTTTCCTTCCTTTCCTGGGCGGAAGCTTGCTGTCAAAATCCTTCTCTAGCAATTAGGAAATGAAGGCAGAGTATCACACATCTTGTGTTCATTGCTCTCTGCATAAGAACTAATAACACCCCTTTGAGAAGAAGGAGGCAGCATTATATCCACATGGGTGACATTGGATTTTGGGAAGTGGTATCCCATTTCCCCTCAAAAATACTGTGCTACAACATCAGCACAGTGTGGGAGGCATCAGAGCCACCTCCTCTCTGTCACCACCATGGCACATTCAAGGTCAGGTTGAATGCGGCTTTCAGCAACCTGATGTAGTTCAGGATGTCCCTGCTCATTGCAGGGGCCATGGACTTCAAAGCTCCCTTGCAACCTAAACCCCTCTAAGATTTTATGGTGCTATTTCAACTCAGTACAGCCCTCTACCCCCATCCTTCCTTTGCTCCTTCCCCTTGTACCCCCACTGATCCTTTTTGCTTCATTGCTTGTCTCCTTTTGGCATTTTGGTGAAGAGAGGAAAAAGGACAACAATGGAAAATAGGGGTGCAGCTCCTCCTGTACCTGGGAGAAAGCCAGTGCAACACAGTTCTGTTTCCTTCCTACACTGAGAAGTTTAGGATTCCATCACAAAGCAAAAGTGCTTCATTGCCCTAAAAAGTCATGTAAGAATCTGAAGTAATTTTTTTGCACAAAGTTGATGAGAGGTCTTCCCACCAAATTCACAAGCAGCAGGACCAAGTCTGTACAATTAAAATGGGAGCTCCAACATCAAAGGCAGGCAAAGAAAGGGCACAGCATGAGCTCATGGGATTGTTTACTATGCAACTGTGCTCTCCACATTTTTCAAACTTTTGCTTGGATCTTATTTTACTTTGAACTCCTGGCAACGTGCATGTTTAGGCCCACTAAAATACATGATGTTTTCTAACAAACTACAATACAGATTAGATCAATTCTTTAATATCATGTTTTCCTCTTGAACACTGCAATCAACCATTTTATGTTCGGTTGGATATAAAATTAACCCAGGCACTTTAGCTTTATTTCAAAATGTTCTGTATTCTGAACTGTCTAATTTTGCTGAGAATATGCCAGGGTTTTCTCATCCACAAAAGTGAACATAGCTTAGATCTAAACAGAAGGTGCACAGCTACTTTACTGTGAAAATACGGGGTGAGGTGGAAGCACACAACATTTTGATGGATATTTAAGAGAGGCCACAATCACAGGCACTTTTTGTCCAGGGAAAATGAACATGGAGTATGCTGGTGAATCTGAATAAATAACTTCTGAAGGAAAAGCAGCTCAAGAAAATATTTGAAAGATCTAAAAATCCCAACAACAAAACTACCACTGACAATGTGAACCATTTGCAGTTACTGCTCCAGGTACTCTCTGCTAGTGACTGTCTGCTATGGGCAAGTGTTTTCCTTGAGCACAGGGATAGTGCATGGTAACAGTCAGAGAGGTCTTCTATTCTGCAAAAAAAGGTCTCAAAAGTATTGGGAAGCTTGTGATATCACAAGGTCCTTGTGATACTGGGAGACAGACCTTTATGTAATTTACAGGAAGTGCTTTTAGCAACTTTATGACTACAATTTCTATAAATATCTGTTGTAGAAAAAACACAAAGGAAGCTTTCTCAGAAAAACACTAAACTGTCATAGGCTGACCATGCTTTGCAAAAACTATACTCAGAAGCTTTGGTTTATATTTTGAAGAAGTAACCTGCAGCCTTCCGATCCTCCTGGGCAAAACTGTTTTTCTAAAATCTGCCTGTTGCTGGATTCCTCTTCTTCCATTAAGTCCTTTTGATTCTCTTCCTGGGCTGTACTAGTACTGTTTTCTTGTACTTGGAATAAAGTTTGATCCTGGACAGAACTGTGGCCTGTGTCATTTCCCACGTTTTGGACTTTTGGGAGCAGATTTTTGGGGACAGCTATTTCACCATGCTTAATGCAGCTACAGCCTTTTTCCAACACCCAAGTAAACCATAAAAGTGCTCTCAGCTTTCCTATAATATTTCTGGAGGGCCCTGGATGGCAGCCATAAGGGCTGGTTTTGATTATCTGTGGAGGACTGTTCTGAAGATTGGTTTTAGCCCCGACCCAAACACCTGAGAAAATTTCCTTTCCCATCACACAAATGAATCACTGTGTTAAATATGACAACAACTTGTTAAGGGTGGAGAAGATTAAAAAATAGCATATAATGACCAGGAGCACTTCTCTCAAAGTTAAGCAATAAACAAAGTAAAAGGATTTGAAGTCTCCTTCTGTAATTTCAAGGTTTGTGTCTCCAGTACTAACACCCCATGGAGCAGACCGTGAGCCCTGTCTCTCCTCCAAGGATAAAAAAAGCTGATGACTCAATTCTGAACAACCCTTCAGCCAATCCAAGCTCCTTCTCTCTTCTGGCTCCTCTAGTAAGCAGCCCCTTTTTGACCATTATTCCTATTCTTCAGTCATTTCCACCTCAAGACCCAATTTCCCCCTAAGACCCTTCTTACTCTGATTCCTTCTCTCTCTTGTTTGATATGTACTTAATATGCCCTAAAGCTACAAGCTCTGAAAGATCAGACCAGTCACTCTAGGCCTGTTTTGGCTTGGTGAATTGGCTCAGGTTTTTCCTGTGTTATAGTAATTGTGTAATTTCCTCCCCTTTCTCATGTCTTTTTACTTTCTTTATTTTTTTTAACAGAAATTCTCTAAATATTAAGAACTTAATGAAAATCCAACATCTTCCATATGGCTTCCTCAAACACAAAAATTAATCCATTTCCCTAGGTGAAAGGCTTTGGTCTCCAAGGCTCAGCTCAGATCTATCTGATACAAAGCTCTTGTGTGAGGTAAGTTTCCTCTCCAACACTTGTGCTCATTTCCTGGAGAAGGCCTTCTTTTCCCTGGTCTGTGTTTGCTGTGTGGGCTACAACTCCTTATCAGCCTTTTCCTCCCTCTGACCTTCTGTCTTTTCAGCTTCTCTGGTTTGCATCTGTGCCTGGAGCTCCTTTGCCTTCCCAGATCACAGACTTTCTATTCTCCTGCTCTTGTATTGCCCCACTGCTGCTTGGATCAAGCTGTGCAGATTGTCTGAAATTGGGACTAGAGGTTACTTTATGGAAACCAGGTGACTTATAAAATTAGACAGTAAAAAATACAGACAGTTATAACACATTTGTGACTGTTACAACCTCATTGGGGAATGACTTGAGAGGGTTTTTAAGGCAGCAGGCAAATAGCTCGTGCTTCAAAGACAAGTATCACCCTGAAGCTTATTACAAGAATTATCAGCATTTCCTACAAATGGCAAGATGCACAGAACAGACCTCTGGATTGGATACCAACTCTTTTGTAAATGATTTTACAGAAAGAATTAAAATGGATACACAATTTAAACAAAAATTAATAGTGTATGTGGAGGTGAGAAGAACAAGGAGAAAAATGGTATAGCCAAAAGGGAGATTAGGTTGTTGAAAAAAACCCAAATATACGTGAAAGGTGACAGAGCAGAGCAATAGGAGACTGAGGACTGACTACACAGGGCAGTGCTGTTACACTGACAAAATAAGTAAGTAGAAGGAATAAAAATGTCTTTTTCTAAGAAAAGAAGTCACCATGCAAAAATGACATAATGGATCTTGTTTTTTTTCTCCCTCCCTCCCTGCAAATGCAGTCTAGGAGAATGTGATTACTACATCACATGCATCACATTTTCTCATGGAAGTTACAGTGCTGTTACCAGATACTGCCATGACACTCATCCCACTACAACTTTCTTCAAGGACCTCGTAGAGCAAAACTCCAGAGTGTAGTAAAATTAGGCATATTTTGTGTCTCTTTCTTGTCTTTGATAGGGGTGAAATTCAACCCTGTGCATATTTTATGTGTCTCGTAATAACACCCACTCATTCGTTGCAGAAAAGGCAATCTATTGTCCTCCTGTGACACTTCCTTGGGATTGCAGCTGGAAGATGTGTCACTGGGACTTCCCTTTGCTCCCTTGCTCTGAACTAGACACTTGTGGCAGGTGCTGTGCCTCACAGAAACAGATACTCTAGGTCACAGCTTCCACAAGTGGAGACAATTTAAGTGTCTGGCTTGGGTATGGAACCTATCACTGCTGCTCAAGCACAGGGGTTAATCAGCAGCTGTCAAACAGCACTGTTCCAGCACTCCTTGGCTGGGGTGGTAACTCAAAGCTGTGGGATGACAGCCAAAGCTGAGAGAAGATTTCAGTTCTTGATTTCAGCCTTTTTTTTTTTTTTTTTTTTTTTTTTTTTTTTTTTTTCCTTTTAGAGCAGGAGAGAGTTGGAGTCATCACTGCAGGTCTGTGCCTCTATGTGCCCCTTAAGGATGCCCTTTTGGCAATCTGAAGACTGTCCTTCCTGGGAAAAAGAAACAGAGGGAAAGTGGGACTGTGATAACCCATTAATAAACCCAGTCTGATGAGAAGCAGCTGAGGGAGCTTGGGGTGTTGAGCCTGGAAAGAGGGAGGCTCAGAGGGGATCTTCTCACTCTCTACGTCTCCCTGACAGGAGGTTGTAGCCAGGTGGGGGGTGCTTTGTCCTCTGAAGTAGAAAGCGACAGGATTAAAGGAAATGGCCTCAGGTTGCACTGGGGAGGTTTAGATTGGATATTATGAAAAAAATTCTTCCCAGGAAGGTTGTCAAGCATTGGAACAGGCTGCTCACCATCCCTGGGGATATTTTAAAAATGAGTGAGTGTGGCCCTTGCAGACATGGCTTAGTGGTTGTGTGAACTTGGCAGTGCTGGGTGAAAGGTTGGAGTCGTTGATCTCAGAGGTCTTTTCCAACCTAAATAATTCCATCCTTCCATGCTATGACTTCAGACTGCAGACTGCCCAGCTCGCTGAGATCTTTACCATGACTGCTGTCACCAGGACTCAGATTTGGCACTGCTAAGCTTGCTCTGGCACCTGTGTGCTGTGTTGGAGTTACTCCTGCATGTTTGGACGTCAAAGGCAAAACGGGAATAGTGAAAGCCATGCTGTACACTGCAGAAGCCTGTGAAGATGTTAAAAATGGGACCACACTTCCAGTACTAAAATTGATTTCAGCATTTATTATAAAAAAGAAAGGCCTAAAGCATGGGGGCCTGCAGAGTGAGCCGGAGCGTTCCCATCAAGGATGCTGCAGTGCTGGCACTGGGTCTTCTTGTGCAGCAATGTCCCTGATGTTCCAAGTGGAGTGGTGTGGCAGCAGCTCTCTGGCCACGGAGAGCAGGCACAGACTTTCCCAGGCATTTTCCTGGGGAAGGCTGTGAGAAGATCAGAGAAAAGAATGAGAAACAATTCTTATCTCCACTTATTGCACCTGCTGTTGTGTGCATGTGGAATGTGTCATGGAGATTTGTTTACCAAAGGGTGATTTCTTAATTGGACACTGGATGGTGTTTGGATGGATTGACCAATTAGGTCAAAGCTGTATCGGACTGGCTGGAAGGGTTACTGAGTTTCTTGATAAATATAGTATAATATAGTATAGGAGGATATAATAAAGCAATTGATCAGCCTTCTGCAATCATGGAGTCTGTGCTAATTATTACCCATCTGGGGGCCTGCAGCACAGATTCACTGGGTCAGATGCCCCTTTTTATCCTGTTTTTTGTCCATTTGGATTGGTTTCTGTTTGGATCCTTCATTTGCATGAAGGTTTAAGGTGCTTGATTGGGCCATTACAGTTCTGTCTAGGCTGGCTCCTTTCACTTGGGGGGGTGATGCACTTAGTTGTAATACAGCACGTTGAGTACTGCATTTCTTATAACTACCATTTTAACCCCTTTTACAATAACCAAACTAACAGTACATGCTTAACAGTTATCAACTATTTTATAACAGTTTCTAACCTATTTTTGACAAAGGTACATAGATGCCTGTGCCCTTTGTTTTCCATGGACTGGTAAGAACTTGACCCTTGTGCCCAGGACTTGTAAAAGATGAATAAAGAGCTGTATACATACAGCACACACACACACACACAAACATGCATTCTATATGTGTGTCTGTTAATACATGAACTTAGGGAACAATGTAACCAAGGCCTTTTTCCTGCTACTAAAGCAAATCATTGAATAATAATCCATTACATAAAAGGAACAAGCTTCATCTTGGGAACCATTAATGTCATTTTTCTCCAAACTCCTCTATGAATGTTGTTCCAGAATATCATGGCAGTGCTCTGCCATAATATATCTATTCTAATTTCCAGTTTAAGCACATCCACCACCATTTTGTGTCTATTGATTCTGAGCAGTGCTGCTTGTAGGCTTTAGTCATGAGCTAAATCTAACTCTGGATTGTCTGTACTGCACTGTTGATTTTGTTTGCAAGGGAGACAGAGGTTTAGCAGAAACTAAAGGCAAAACTAACAGAGATGCTGCAAAAGGACTTTGTATGATGGCATTTGCTTTATCCAACTTTAGTCATCAAGTTTAAGATGGTTGTGTGTTTTCCCTCCACAACTATCAGAAAGATGCTGGCACATCTCCAGGGATTTTATCACTCAGGCACTTATTTGAGGATCTGATGAACTGTTTCCCATCAGTGCCTGCTTTTTCCTTTCCACAGATTGTCAGGTGAATCTGCATCAGCAGAGTAGCTGAAGCATGCACCTAAAAGCAGATGAAATAAGCCTCTCCTCACTGTTTATGTTAAAATCCAAAAGAATATTCCAGTCAATGACACTTGGATTTTTCGCTCATTGAGAAGAAAAGGGATAACAGAGAACTCACCTGGGATGTCAGAGAACTGTTTTAAAAGATCTAAACTCCTGAAATCTGGTCTTTATCAACATGTCATGAGACAAACATAAACACTGAAAGAAAAACATGGAAAGTTTAAACCATTTTTCTTTCCCCAGAAGCAAGTGGCTTTTAGAATATTCATTGCACAAATTGCTTTAATTACAAATTGGAACAAGAATAAGTTTTGGAATTCTGATTTCACATGACAGAGCTCTGATTCTATGGTGAAAAAAATTGCTGAAACAGGAAATTTCCTTCCTTCAATAATGTGTTGCTCTCTGCCCTTATATCAGACCAATTCTATCTTCTAGGAACTCACTGAAAAAATATAATCTTTCAGCAGACCAGTGTGTTTAAACAAAACTATTGTTCTCCCTCTTGTTTGTGACAAAAGGTAGTGAATGGAGATTGGGAGTTCCTGAATACAACAGGAGTTCTGGAATAACTATTAACATGAATTTCTGAAAAAGGAATTTGATGTGAAGGGCCAAAGCATAAGGACAAATTAGATAGAAGAAGATATGCTGATTTTCCAGTCTGGGCTGGAAATAACACAGATGGAGAAGTGAAAAAGAATAGGAAACATCGTGTCTGCAAACTGTTCTCTCAGTGTGTGTTTTTGGGAGACTGTCAGCTAAAGAATTCAACTTTTAGTAGGATAAGTATGTATTACCTATGCCCAAATTTGTGGGTAATCAACTCACAAATCAGCTGATGAGTTAGTTAAATGTTGCTTCCTTAGAAAAAAACACTCAGGTTTGTAAATAAATACCTTTGATGATACACTTTTGGCAAGTCAGGGACATGCTAGAGCACATTCCCCTTCTCTGTCACACATTCCCCTCTGCACTTTCCGATGGGCAAACGCAAGTTCAAAAATGCAACAAACTATTCTGTATTAATTTCTTTGTAGTGTTTTCCTCTGCAAACAAAAAACTGCAGTTCTTTATCAGGAGAAGTAGCAATAATTTCAATTGACCATCCCACTTAGAATGGGAATTCAGAAACATTTTACTTGTCAGGCCATAAATCCAATCTTCTGTTTGTGTCTCTAACTTCATTGGCTCTGAAAGCAGAACAGGAGCTACTTTTCCTCCTTCAGGCTGAGATTTTGGTAACAGTTAAAGTGGGAATACAGAGTCAAAATTTACACTTGTAGCCAATGAGTGAAACAGAAAACTCATATTCTGCTGCTTTTGTGGGAGGGAATACACTGTGGTAAATTGAATAATCCCCAATACTTTAACTTCTTAGAAGGGAAAATATAAGGCAACCAGGTGCTTCTGAAGTGCTCAGTCTGTTGTTTGGCTCAGTTTGCTGCCTCTCTAGAAAACCTGATGTGTAGTCTTGGCTACAGGCATCAGTGCCCCAAGGGAGAGGATATACAAGCCTGCAGGAATGTAGATAAACATCTAAGTTCTTACTCTGCATAACAACAACAAAAAATAATCAGTGAAAGCCTTCAAAGTGCTGCCAAGGGGCCCTTCTTCATAGTCACAAGTACCTTACTAAGAGGAGAGCTTACACTTCTAATTGAAAATATTTCATATTTAATAGATCCAATCATAATTCTGACTTTTTTGACAACATAAAAAAAAATCTATACGGTTTTATTTTTCTGGGGCCAAGAAGGGAGAAATGTGTGTTCTTTCTAGCACTGGGCAATGTTTTCCTTGTAGTAATGTCTAATGGTTTTGTCAGTTGTTATTTACTTAATAACTTTCAGAACCAAAAATGCAGAAAATATTATTTTGTAAAATTTAGTAGCTTGCTGGGAATAATCATACACTTCACAGAAGCACCTACTGACTCTAGAAGCACATAGAGTTCAGCTGGTATAAGGTGATGGTGTGTAATTGTCAGGGGAAATAGTTTTATTATAGAATTTTCTAACAGAGGGTATTTGGTCAACTCTGGCAATTCCACAGATGTACAGAATGACTGCCCTTTGAGAGTGCTATTTATAAACTCAAAAGCGTCTGAACAGCACTTACAAAAAGGCTGCCAGTTTCAAGAAAATTAATGACAATCTGACATTGTTGGAGGATGAAGAGAGAAGAGGCTTTGTGCTGAGCTTAAGTCATGAAGTGTGTTTGCACTGCTTTTTCTCGGCCTCTCTGTGGAAGCCTGGAGTATTGATGGAAGCACCCTGCTCATGGCATTGTCACCCTAGGCAAATCAATACAGGAAAATGTAAACTTACAGGTAACCTCCCATCCCTTTCTCCTAAAGGCTCCAGAGAGCAAACGGTGTCCTTGTGTCCTGGAACCTTCAGGGTGTGTCTTTGCTGTACTTCCATTAAAAAACAATCCACAACAAAACCACAAAACCCAGCCCCCAAGACAATCACACCCAAAATAATTCCCTGAGTGCTAGTAGTTTGTGCAGAGTTTCTGCACCTAATCCAGCCTTTTGGTGATAGACTGGTTTTATTTGGAATTTTAAAAATTCCAGTCAGACATAGTTCAACTAAAGGTCCACACTGCTCTAAAGACTAACAATTCCCTGCTTTAAATTTTCCTGCCGGATGTCGAAACTGAACTTACAGAGCACAACCAACAGATGAGCACCAGAACCAGCACAGGAGTGAGAGAGCCAGAAAGAGAAGTTCAGTGTCAAAGAGTGACACATTCCAGTTGCTGTGTCAGTGCCTCAGCTGCTGTTGGCAATCACAGCACAGCTGTTGGCAACCACAGCACAGCTTCCAGCACAAAGGGCCTGTACAGGTATCAGTGACTGAATAAAAAAGCACTTTCAGTTGATACCATCATCCTGCCTGTGACACAGAAATTCAGGCACATATATAACATGTGTGCATTTACTGTGACACAAGTATTTATGTATCAAATGTTCTAATAAAACTCACTGACTTTTGAGCAAACTTTATATCTTCTGATCACTTCAAGTTGGGCTGCGTTGCAGCAAGGGGAAAATTACATTTCTAATGCTGTATGTTTTGTGTAAAGTCATCTCTACAGAAAAAAGGCTTTGTATCCTGCTCTCAGAGCACGTGTGAGAACTCTTACAACAAGAAGCAGCTTCCCTTACTTTTATTTTGGAAAGACAAAATGGCTGAAGGCCACAGCTGTTGATTTATTCAGATGCCGAAGGAAACCATTAGCCCATTGGACCCTGAAGATGAGATTCCTTTGTGCTAAATGTTAATATAAGGAAATCCCAAAGAGGGGCTGCCAAAGGGACATAATACAAATGCAAAATGCCAAATGTACCTAGAAAGGAAGGAGGTAGATGGTTGTTTATTAGAGAAGAGAAAAAAATCCAGTGAAAAGCACAGTTTGCTTTTTTCTCCTTCTTCTTAAGTACAGTGTGATTTACAAACTGTGAGATGAAAACTCTACTGTGTTCAAATCAAACAGAAAATATTTGAAACACACAGGTGCACATATGGGTGTACCGTTAACGACTGCATGTCCATGTGAACTGGTTTTTATCAGCATAATGCAGATGGAGCTGCTCCACACACTACCTGCTGTTTGCAGCGTTGTTTTAATTAGTTGTAATAGCCCAGTATAAATGAATTGCATCCTCAGAAGACAGGTCAAAGAAAAAACATAATAGCTGTCATCGGGGTAGGCAACTTCTCTTTCAGATTGCTGCTATAATGGCCTCTTGGCAGAAACATGATTAATCATTGCCTGTACTTAGCCTGAATTTCACAAACATCTCCCCATCCTCCAGCTTTTTTCTTTCAAGATTCAGCAGTTACAAGTACTTTATTTCATACCTGTGCAGGAGTGACATTTCTAATACTTCATTCAGAACTTTAAAAATTTTTAGTACAGGACAAGCTGTCATCTACAACAATGTTTGAATCAATATGGGGTCCTGTATGAAGAATGTATTTTTAAATGTCACAATGAGACCACAGAATTGAAACTTGTCCTGACTCTCTGTCTTGTTCTCAGCCCAGTGAAATGGAGCTTTTGGCATGTAGCAAAGAAATGACATGAGGAAAAGGAACAGTACTCACCAGTCAAGGCTGAACTGATTATAGCAAAGAGAATGTGATTGATTGAGGAGGTGATAACAGTGGAGGAAATAGACCAAGAGTAGTTGAAACAAAGGACAGAGGAATTTGTTTCCACTGGCTGATGTTCCTCCACTTTTCTAAGATTTTAACCAATGAAAAACAAACCATGTTTGCCGTGTTGTCACCACAGTTTCCAGTTAAATCAAATCATGATAAACTTCCAGCATCCATATAATTTCCCTCATTTTGGTTGGTTGCTTGCCAAATGACTGAGAATACAAAATATGGTTGGTTTACAAAGTCATTTGCAGTTATTTGCAGACCACTTCTCATAGAGTTCTTATAGATCAGCATTGACCCACATTTCATGGTTTGAAAAATATGGCACTAGGACTTGATTACTTCAGCAGCCTGAAAAATGGCCCCACAAATTCCTTAGTGTATTTGTGGCTGTATTCTGGTGATCCTTGCTGTGTCCAGCTGGTGACAGTTTTTCACTCTCCTTTAGCAATCATCTGCAAGGCAGACTCTGACCAATTGCTCTTGGCCAGGCTGGAGGGAGCTGTGCTGTACCCAAAGGGTCCAGCCCGTGACCCTGTGTAGCTACTAAGATGTCCCTAATGGAGTGTCTGCGGCAGGTAGGAAGAGAAAGAAAGTTGGCTTTGCTTCTTTGAATAATGATAGAATCTGAGAATCATTAAAGTTGGTAAAGACCCCCAAGATCATTGAGTCCAACCTTTGACTGGACACCACCATGTCAAGTAAACCAAAGCACTGAGTGCCACATCCAGTCTTCCTTGAGGAGTTCCAGGGATGGTGACTCCACAACCTCCCTGGTGACCCCTTCCAGTGCCTGACAACCCTTTCACTGATGAAATTCTTCCTGATGTCAGTCTGAACATCCCCTGGCACAGCTTGAGGCCATTTCCTTTTGTTCTGTCCAACCCCCCACTTGGCTGTCCCCTCCTATCAGGGAGTTGTGCAGAGCCAGAAGATCCCCCCTGAGCCTCCTTTTCTCCAGGCTGAGCCCTCCCCAGCTCCCTCAGCTGCTCCTCATCAGACCTGAGCTCCAGACCCTTCCCCAGCTCCGTCCCTTCTCTGGACACGCTCCATGCAACCACTTCCGCAACAGGTAAAAAAATAGGTTCAATAGTATGCAAGCTTCTTTCTCCCCTTGCTTGATAATCTGCATTTTAATACAATTTTTAATTACAAAAAAAAACCAAAAAAACCCCCCAAAAAACCTGTTCTGTGGTTTTATCTTTTCTCCCTTATTTTTTTTTTAATAAGAGTCCTGCCTCCTTCTGTGGAATAAACAGATTCACTCTTCACTGATTATGCAGTGAAGGGAAAAGTACTGTGTGCGTTGAATGAATATTTTCCCAGTTTCTATGTTTTTAAATGAAATATAGCTGCTGCTGTTTCAAACCAGCAGAGGGAGTTTGCTCATCCAAATAATTTTTAAACTTCTCAACACAATCCCATTTTTTCAGTACTGTTGTCACCTGGCAAGAACTGCTGCTGAAAAGAAAAGGTGAAATTTTACCATCCAGACTGTTTAACTCCTTAGTGCTAGAGGCTGCTTGCTTCTAGTCAATTTTTATGGATATCATTGTGCAAGAAGTTGCTGCAATGAAAAATGAATTAGAGAACTAAAAACATGAAAAATCAACTCAGCTGGAGTGTTTGGGAGCAAACTATTTGGTTAAAGGGGAATATACAATTATTGCAGTGCATGTGCCACTCAAAAGTGCATTAAACCACTGTGTGGGAAACAGCTGACACACTTTTTTTGGGGGGGTGGGGGGGAAGTCAGTTCCTTTATTTTTTGCACTCTAGAGAGAAGCTTTGAAAGTTCCTGGTTTAGGTTTCTTTATTTGGAAATACTGGAGTAATTTTAAGATGACCACAGTGGCAAAAAAGGTCAAGTCAAATGTTCACAGTAGCAGTACTAGGGAGAGAGTCTCATTATTACTAGGTTTTTTTTTTTTTTTTTGTGTTTTTTTGTTTGGTTGGTTTTTTTTTTGTTTTTGTTTTTGTTTTTTTTTTGGTTTTTTTTTTTGTGGAAGAAAATAAATCAGCTCTAGTGGTGACAAATTGTATCATTCTTATCTTGCATTATAAACCTGCCTAACAGGAACTTTACAATGATCTCTCTTGTAAAATAAAATTATAGCAGTTACTGATGTTAGCAGCGGATATTATCTTGATCTGCAACAATGTCACAACTCTTCCTCTCTCAAAAGCAAGGTAGAAATTCAGATATTCCATCAAGCTCAATCATAAAACACTTAAAATGCTAATCTTTCATTTTAAAAAGTTTTCTTGAACAAATTTGTGAGACGATTGTGTCATTTTTGGGAACTTAATTGGATTTGAAAATACTCTGAAACAAATATGCACTTTTATAATTCCATAAAGTCAGAATATCAATTGTCTACATCCGGAACTGAAAGGAAGGTCAGAAAAAAAAGCAAGAGCCAGTGTTCCCTATACATCTGTCCAAATATGAGTAAAACTGTTTTCAAGTGATTGCATAAATACTAATTATTGACTAATATTCAAGGGAAAATGGCTCGTTACAATTTTCAGCTTTTACTGAAGTGAAAAATGAGGAAGGAACTCATTTAAGGTGATTTAGAAGGCAATTTTTGGTAAATAAGCATTTAGCACATGCCACCAGACATAGAGCATAGAGAAAAGAAATGAAGTAGTCACGTGATTTAACAGTTGAGTGAAAATAGTCAATAGCCTGGCACAGATGTATTTTCTTTACATGTATTACAATTGCTAACCCATATGAGAATGCTAAATATAGATTCTCATGCTGCTCTGAGTCACACATGAGCAGACTCTTGCACTTTTGCAAACCTCAGTGCCCGTGAAGTCTTGTCAAACTCAGCAAAGCGTGAGGCAGACACAGCTGCCAGTGACACACACCTCACGGGGCACAGCCCAGCTCTAGACAGAAAACTGCTCAGGCTGCAGTGGATGGATTCAGCAGCATTGCAGGCACTCACCCACAGAGAAGGAGACTAGGGCTCAACAGCCACAGGGCTCCCTCAGGAGCCATCCCATTTCTGCCTCACTGGTACTGGAAAGAGGATGGAGGCTGAAGCACAGGACCAGCAGATGCTGGTGCATTATCATCAGACCAGGTGGGCTTGGAATAAAACTCAGGTTTTGTACTCAAGCTGCTAAGAAGCTTTAAGCCAGTCTTGGCCAGAGTTATCAAGGCATGTTGAAATAAAATACAATTTCACAAAGCCTGTATCTTACCTGTCCACAGCTTAAGACCCAAGAACCAGGGCTTTGCTCTCCAGCCTGTTCTGGGCTGAAGGGAGGGGCAAAGGCAGCTTTATGTCAGCATGAGTGAATATGAACTGGAACGAGATTTGGCCAGCTTCCAGAAAGAAGCTTCCAGAAGGAAGGCTACATGGAGCTCCCTCAATGCTCTCTAAATATGTACACTATCGACATTTTATTTCTCATCTCTTGTTCATGCATTCTTAGCTTTGTGGCAGAGTTTAAAAAAGTAAAAACTGCTACATCAGATAAAATTTATAATTCCTCTTATCCTTTATCCTTCTTTTTTAGCACATAGCTCTACAAAGGAAGTGGAAAAAAGCAATACAATAGACAGATGAGGATAATTCATTCTCATGGAAGTTATTTTCTGAATTTTTATTGGAAGAGATTTCAAACTCTAAGGCTGATGTTTCCTTTCTGTCCCGAACCTTCTCTTCTTATTAAGTACTATAAACCTGGGGGTGCAGGAGGGTTGTAGTTTTATAAAAAATAAATCCTCCTTTTAAGGTTAGCATAATGGGGCCATTTATCAGCAAAACACTGCACCTGCTTCAAGGAAATTCTGACTAAGACTTGTACATTCTCAGTTCTGCAGTTGAAAAAAATGGAAGCACCTGCCTCAAAGTATGGTGAAGAAGATAAAATACCATAATAAAATATGATATATAGTTGTTTATACACTCAGACTTCATGTTTTGTCTTTAGTGCCCATCATCTGACTCACTTCCCTTTCTGTGCCATGAGAAAGATGCTAAGCAAAAGCTGACTCCTGGAAATACTTGACATTCTTTTCAGGCTAATTTTGTCTTGAGCTTGGCTGAAACAGCTCATTTGGAATCACTCATAAAAGGATGTCTGCAGCAAAGAAGAGGGAGTATTTTCACTTCAGAGAGCCCTGCTGTGTTATATTCCCTGATTTTCATCAAAACCAGACCATGTTTACATGTCCTTTTGGCCTCAGGGTCAGAGTTTTTTCTTTAAATTGCTTCAGTTCTAAGTAGTTGTTTCACTCATTCCTGAGTTTCCCACAAAAACCTAAACAGTGGCAGCCTGATATAGCTTGGAGCACTTTCCTACATGCATCTGAAGTAAAAAAACCGCAATCAAGAAAAAAGACCCCTACCCTATAAACTCTTCGAAAGCAGTGCACAAGCCCACAAACGTGCATGATGTTAATGGTATTGGCCAAGGGAATGGTTAGGTTGGAAAAGTCCTCTCAGATCATCCAGTCCAACCTGTGACCAGGCAGCACCATGTCAGCTAGACCCTGGCACTAAATGCCACATCCAGTCTTTGCTGAACACCCCTCCAGGGATGCGACTCCACTGTCTCTGAGCTGCCCGTTCCAGTGGGTAATCACCCTTTCTGTGAAAGGCTCCAACCTGAGCCCCCTCAGCTCCTGTCGGAACCCAAGGTGTCCCTCAGACACTCTTGGATGTTCTGGGCCCAGGGCAGAAGCCTCTGAGACCCTGGCAGGCGGCCAGGGACCCCTGTGGTCTTGAGTTTGACCCATGGAACAATTTACCAACCTTGCAGGAAGAACAAGAAATCACAAAAGTTTAGATATTATAATAGAAGTAGTCACAAAGTGAAAGGTAGGATTTTTGAGTGCTGTACAGGGGGGTTTTAGGCCTTGTACAGGGGGGTCTAAGGTTTGTACATGGGGGTCAGAGGTTCTAAGATGGAGGGATTTGGGCGTGCCCTGTCCTCCTTCTTTCTTCTTCCTATTCTCCATGTTCTTGGTGGTGTTGGCACTCACAGATTGGTTTAGAGTAGAAAGTCACTGTTCAACATAGGTAGTAGGCATTGGGGAAAAAACTATAAACACCTAATACGTAATGTGTGATATAAAAGATGGCACCAGCCCCTCGGGGAGGAGAGACGGGGACAGCCAGAGACGGGGACAGACAGAGTCAGGGACAATGTCAGGGAGTCTGTGTGCCTTGAGATAACATGCAATAAACTACCTTGAGACCGGACGACTGAAGACTACTGAGTCTTTCTTGAAGGCACGGGTTGGAGGAGAGACTTTACCACCATCCGGAGTCACCCCAATCCGGGGAAGGCTCCGGCAAGCTCCCTCAGTCTTTCCTCATAAGATCTGTGCTCCAGACCCAGAGGAACAGGAAAGACTTTGTGCCAGGAAGCAGGGCAGGGATGTGGGGTGGCCCCAGCAGTGAAGGGCGTGGTGCGGGGGATGGTGCTGTTCATGAGTCCTTGAGGCCAAAAAGGCGAAAGGAATCCTGTGTGCATTGGGAAGAACACTGCCTGCACATCAGAGAGGTCATCCTGCACCTCTGCTCAGCCCTGCTGAGGCATATCTGGAGTGCTGTGTCCTGTTCTGGGCTCTGTGAGGGACATGGAGCTCCTGAAGTGAGTCCAGTAGAGACTATTGAGATGATGAGTGGAACATCTTCCTTACAAGGAAAGGCTGAGGGAGCTGGGGCTGTTCAGCCTCAAGAAGGGCCTCATCCCAGTCTGTCCCTGTCTGCAGGGAGGGCTCAGGGCAGGGCCCAGGTTCTGCTCCGGGGGCCCAGCAATGGCACCAGAGGAATGGGCAGGAACTGATCCCAGCAAGTTCCACCAGAACATGAGGAAGAACTTCTTCACTGTGCAGTGACCGAGCACTGAACAGATTGTCCAGAGAGGCTGTGGAGTCTCCCTCTCTGGAGATATTCCAGAGCTGTCTGGACACAATCCCATGCCATGTGCCCTGGGTAATTCTGCTTGATCAGGGAGGTGGAACCACTGTGGTCCCTTCCAACCTGACCTATTCTGTGATTGTGTGAAGGGGGCCGTGAGGGATGTGAAGGGGATGATGAGGGGAGTGATGAGGAGGCTGATGAAGGGGCTGTGAGGGGAGGTGGGTGGAGGAGTGATGAGGGAGCTGTGAGGGGGTTATGAGGGGAGGTTTGATGAGGGCGGTGACAAGAGGGGTGCTGAGGGGCTGCCGAGGCGCCCAACGCGGGGTCTAACGAGGGCGATCGTGGGGGTGTGGCGCGGGGGCGGGGCCGGGGGCGGTCCCTGCCCTGAGGGGCGGTGCCGGGGCCGGAGCGAATTCCCCGCCCGGGGCGGAGCCGTGGTGGTGACGTCACCCCCGCCTGGCAACGGCGTGGGGGCGGTGGCGGCGCGCGGCTCTCGCGGGACTTGGCGCCCCCCGCCGTGGGCGGGGCGGAGTCGCCGGTGCCCGAGCTCGGCTGAGGCGGCAGCGGGAGCGGCGGGACGGGACGGGACGGGACGGGCGAGCGGCGCCTCTGCCCCGGGCCGCCCGCGGCTCGGAGCCGCCCCTTCCACGCCCGTAGCGCCACGGATGGAGCCGCAGTGCCCGGCTTGAGCGCGTCGGCGGGACCCGGAGCCGCTCCGCCGAGCCTGGGCGGGCGGTCGCAGCATGGGTGAGCGCGGTGGGGAGAACGGCGGGACCGGCCCCCTCTTCCCGCTTCTTCGGGGCGCTTCGCTGCCCTTTGTCTGAAGGGAGGGCGCGGGGCCCGGGGCAGCCCTCGAGGAGCCCGGGGCGGGAGCGGTGTCGGTACCGGTGAAAGAGCTGCCGGGCCGGCGAGTGCGGCAGGTGCTCGGTGAGCGCTCCCTCCTGGGAGAGGCCGGGGCCGCTCCGTCCCGCCCGGGCGGTCTCGGGGGCTGCGGAGGGGCCCGGGCTGGGAGGAGGCGCGGGGCGTTCCGTGGGTTTCGGTGGGGACAGAGAGGTGAACAGCAATGCCTGGTGCTGCTTGGAGGGAGTGGCTTGGTGAAGCAGAAAAGTTTTTATGGTTAAGTCTAGCCCTTTCGCCTTTTTTTTTTTTTTTTTTTTTTTTTTTTCACTCAGCGTCGATTTCAGCTGCGCCTTCGCCCATTTCTCCACCAAGGCGGAAGCACTCACTGTATTTTAAAGAGAGCGAGTGTAGAACCACTGGGAATCCTGTTCCTGTGTTCAGGATGTACCAGCTCAGGTTCACACTAGAAACAGTCAGTTGCGATGGGTCTGGTTTTTAACGTAAGCGTCGGCATAGGGAAGTCTCAACGAGTGAACTTAAACACCACTCTTGAGAGCCCTCTTTGCTTATAGCGACTTCCCCTTTATAGAGACACTGGACCTCACTGGGGTCCAAAACGGTGCGCGGATCATTTTGTCTGTCTCATACCTCCGCCCTGCTCTGCTGTGCTGTGCAACGCCGGTGTACTCGTGGAGGAGGGTGTGTGCTGGGGCGCGGGTGGCAGTGGCTTCAGCGTCCTGTGTGCTTATGCTGCTGTGTGCAAACATGCTCCATCAGAACGGGAGTAAAGCTTTTTAAGTGGAAGGATACCTGGGTTTTGGATAGCTTCTCTGCCTCCCCGTTGTGCATAAAGATGAAGAAGTACACGGTGTGCAGATCAAACGTGCAGTTAGTGAAGCGAGAACACTCCTGGCTGTTCTGCTGATTATCAAGATCTGCTTTCAGTGTGTTCATCTCAGTGGAAGTTGTCTTACGGGTTCCAAAGCACACTTAAAATAAAATCTGAAAATATAAAATGAAATTAGTGATTTAAATTCTGGTAGAAACCAAACATCTCACTTTTAGATGCTTTTTGTGATTATTCAGAATAGGTAAGACTTGCTCTTAATTTCTTTTCGGGCTGCATTGTTTTATTTGCAAGTGAGAAATGTCTGCCCAGGTCATCGTAGTGGCCTGTGATGGTAATTCCTAAAGCAGAAAGGCTTAATGTGCTAATTAAACATATTGAACTTGGGCTGTAATGCTGAAATGAGAACTACCTCAGCATTGACCTATGGTAGGTTTGGGTTATTAAAATCCTTAGTATTCTCAATTAGTATAGTTAGGAATACTTTATGGGGACTGAGTCCAGTTCATGATTGTATATGATTATTCTGTGACATGGTTTTATGCATTTTTGTCCTTAAGTTTACTTTTCTAAAGGAAATCCTCTGCTGATGACCATAATGAGCATGTTATTACTGTTCTCGATATGATTGAACTGAGTGGGTGTACACACTGTGTTGAGTATTGCTGTTGTGTGGGTTATTTATTCCCATAACAATTTGTGTGTATATGCAGTTACAGAGCAGTTCCTGTAGCTTGCTCTGCACTGTAGTTAGTAGTTGCCTCACAATTTACCTTGAGAAGTCATTAGTTGATTATTACTGGTGTCATGGTAGAGCTGGCTTTTGATAAGAGATTGCCTTTTATGTCAACCTGTGGAAGGGATTTTACATGTAAGAGGCAGCTTAGAGGGGAGTGTTGAGGTATCTTTAATGGACTCAAGTATTTTTGAGATTTATAGAGAAGTAAGAACAGTCAATATGACTCTGGAGGAACCAAAAGGAGAAGGGCAGAACTACAGAATGCCTTGGAAACAAGTTCTTTCATGTTCTTCTGGTGGCTGGAAATTAAATGTTTCAAGAGCATGTGTCATTCAGACATCTGAAGGAAGGGCAGGGGGATGTGATCAGAGGTGAAACACACAAGAGCATATAAAGTTAAGGGTAATGTCCAGTGACACCCTTGAGCTCTGTCAATATCATTCTCTACCTTCTCTGCACTAGATTAATTGTGTGTGTATGACTCTAGAAACAGCTTGGTAAACAGATTAAAGGGAAAAAATGTATCCATATGTTCTAGGTAGAAACGACTATATTTATTGAATTGTCTTTTGCTGTCTTGGGTCGATATTAACTTGGAGAGATTAGCTTCCAGCTGATTGTCATATGGCTTTATAACTAAGAAGGAAACATTCCAGCAGCAGCTGATAAATTGCCACAGTGGAAGACTACAATCCACTGAAGGTCTGTCAGTATCTTCTTAGCAATATGCATTCCCCTCATCTTTTTTATTTCCAAAAAATTGTGCAGACTTTGATTTGTGGTGCCCATAGTTAGTATATTTGAATTAGCTACGTGTTATCTTCAGAGAAAATTATAATTTTTGAATACTTTAAGAAGCCAGATACACTTTGTCATTGCCAGCAGAATAAGTATCTATATCTACAGAGTAAGTTCACTGAACATTAAACTTCTGTGAAGCCTTTTGATAGCTTCACGTCAGCAACAAAAAACAATCTAGAAGGTTTTTGTAAGCAGACTTAATACTTTTGACATATTGCTGTAGGGACAGTGGCAGTTTCAGTATTCATCAGTAGTATTCCAAGAACCTGTTAGAACATTACTTGAGGATTTCTACTTCAATTCAAAAACAAACAGAAACCCCTCAGAGAACAACCCCCCAACCAAAAATCTACTCCATACACCCCTAAGCAAATGAGATAGGATAGATGAAGACTCCTGCTGATGCTGGAGGAATGTGTAAAGTGGGATGTGCAGTTGAGCTTCAGTCAGACTTTATTGTAGAGTAAAATGACAATCAGAAGTTCAAGTTGTTCAACTCTTCTGTACTCGGGTACTTGATGAGCCTGATGTTGGGCAGCTGTACTTGTGGTCAGAAAAGTGGTTTCTTACTACTATTTTCTTTATTGTAAATAAAACCATAAGGGAGGATGATATAAAATTGACTCTGGAAGATATGTGCCTAAGCTACTGGGAGACCCAATTACAGTAACTGGGAAGAGTTGATGGATCCTGACTTTGGGTCAAGATAGAGCAGAAATCACATCAAAAGATGCTAGCGATTCTGTCAGCTCAGCTCTTGCCTTTTTTTGTTTTTTGAGTTTTTTTTTCTCCCAGACTGTGGAGACAGGTAAGGAGGAAAAGGATATGGAAAGCAGGTTTGTAATGAAAAGTGGGTTTTTTTTTTGGTGTTTTGGTTTTTTTTTTTCCGTTTAATAAAAAACCCTAGTCTGGCCGTAAGTGAACTTTCTCAGAGGTGTTTGTGGTTTCACCAGATCTTTTTTTATACGTAGTTCAAGTCCATGGTTGTCCATCCCTAAGGGGCTGAAAAAAGCCTTGTGGTTTTTGCCAACCTGTGAGAGTGGTAATTCCTGTTTAACATATATGGGAATGCATGGGGGAAATAGATCCTTTCAGTGTGAGTTTTTTTTTTTTTTTTTTTTTTTTTTTTCTCTAAAACTGCTCCTTGTTCTGCCAGATTTCTTTGTATTTTTGAGAAATGGTGGGTGATTGTTTGGTAGCTTCATGCTGAGAAGTCTCTCTATATGTACTTTTGTCATGTGCTTGTCATTCCAGGTGCTGGTCACCTTTACTGGATAGTTATTTTAGTATTGATCATGTTTTCATCTTGTTGAAAAGAAATGTTAATGTTATTCAAGAGTTAACTTGGGAGGGTGGAATTATATTTACTGTCTTGATTTCTTTTGTTTTTCTAACAGTTCTTAAAAGCTTTAGTTTCAGCTAGGTAGGACCTTGCCCTTGAATTATCTTCACTTTCACGGGCTTTCTCCACTGTCTGTCTGTGCTTGATTTTTTTTTTCCCTTAGTGGGTTTTTGTTGCATAAACACAGGAAGCGTGTGGTCGGGCACACTGCACTGTCTGGGGCTAAGTGAGGTGGCTGCCTGGTCTGTCCTGCTCTGGCTGTCACAGCTCTGCTCTTCCCATTTGTTTTGCTTCCCTGGAGATGCTGTCACATATGACTGCTAGTCTGGTAGTTATTTAACCTAGCTTGATAAAAATGATTTGTTAGGAAAGAGCAGCAGTGAAAATGCTTAAAGTGACTAAAATCGTCTTGACAGAAGTGGTGAGTCAATCAGGTGAAATTTGTTGCTAGTGGGTCTGGGGTGTAGCAATTTTTATCAGTTGTGATTGCTACCTGGGCACTTAAAATGTGTTCTGGTCCCCTTGGCAGGGGTTTAACTTTTTTCTTCTTCTCCTTTTAAAGTGGGTATTTATTTGTCTTTTTTTAAACTGCATCCTGTATTTTGTAAGGTAGCTAAATTCCATTCTGCTTTTTCTTTCCATAATGTTACTTTTTGTTTCTACTCTGAATTGTGAATGTGCTAATAATCTAAAATGTTCCCAGTGTTCAGTGGAGGTGGTGCTTGAGCCTTTGCTGTTCCTTACTTTGGATGTGGGGTGGTGAGAAACAGATTTCCCCAGTGCTGTGGTGGTGGGAGCACAACCCTGCTTGAGCATCACCCATGGCTGTCCTGGTGCACTGGTGACAGAAGGACTGAAGCACTAAAACTGCCTTTCCAGTTGCCACTTTTCTGGTGAGATCTCTTGCTATGTTAATAGCAAGAGTTTTACCCTAAATTATTCCCTGTTTTACCCTAAATTATTCCTTTTACTCTAAATTATTCCTTGTTTCCTAGCTTAAACTTCAGACTTCATTTCACCAGCACTGGTATTTACTTTCTCTGACTAATGCCAGCAAGAGTTTTTGGGTGGAATTGTGTTTTACTTCGCTACTTTCATGCAGAATTGACTTTCTTCATATACAGTCAGTATGTAATACTTCTTTTTCAGAAATCTTGAACAAAGAAAATGATGCATTGTAGATATTTTTGAACAAAAATTTAAGTCTTGCCACTGCCAGAGTCCTAAATCAGACTGAAAGAAAAATCACAGTATGTGTCTGTCTGCCAAATGAGTTAAATCTTTCCACTTTGGGGTGATGTACACTGTAGAGAGTATAATATGAGGTAATTTAGAATATTAAGTTCACTTTTCTTAAAGGAAAATTTATTGCCTATAATATGCTCATGACCCCGAGATTGGCTCAGCTCATCAGAGCCTGGTGCTAAAAACAGCAAGGTTATGAGTTTAGTCCCTGCATGGGCCATTTATTTAAGAGTTGGACTCAATGATCCTTGTGAGTCCCTTCCAACTCAGAACATTCTGTGAATTCTGTATTAGGCCAGGACTGCTTTCAGCAGAATAAATTAGAATAGTGTTTTGAATAATTAAAAAAATGAAGCATTTTCCTTTAATTTCAGCAGGTTGTGCAGTGCTGACCTGTGGTGTTACAAGTGAGGGCTGCAGTTGCTCTCCACTTAGTGCTGAAGAGCTTTGTGATTGCAAATTGAGTTTAAATTCGACATTGTTGTTACAGAAACTCAAAATGAATGCTATTGCTTTCATTGTTTTAACTAAAGTGTTGCTTTAAATTATTTAAATGGCTCAAGATGGCACTGTTTCTTAACAGTAAGTAAATCACTGTAAACATGGTACTTTTTGTCATTAGAGGCAAATGGTTTTGGAATTAAGCAGTGCTAGGCAGTCTCATTATTTTTGCTTCTGCAGCAGCTGTGAATAGATTTTTGTGGATGGGAGTTATTAATGATTTTTACTTCAATTTTAAATAACGCAGTTTTGCTAGAGTTCCTGGAAACTTGCCTGACTTACTACTTAAAGAAGACTTTTAAGTCATCAGTTTCTGCCTCTTTGATAAAATTACTAAGTGGTCAGCCTTTGTCAAATGTTTTTGACTGTGGATATAGTTCGATCTTTTTAAGCTGGCACTGAAGTTAAGTCTGAGCCTTTGCTTACCTCTGACTAATGTGCATTGTTTTCTTCCCTTGCTTTTATGAGGCAGATAATCTGAAATTTGCCTGTCTTCCTGAATCAGCTTTCAGCCAGGCTGGCTGTCTAAAAACTGAGACTGAGCTCATGGCTGCAGGAGGAGGATGAGGATGCTACTGACACTGATATCAGCTGCAGCATGATATCAGCATATATTACAGCAGTTGTCAGTTTGGCTCCAACAGAAATTTTTTGTCTTCCAGTTTTGACTCTTCAGTTCAATTCTGGCTTTATTGGTAACATACCAGTATACCTTCATTCCTCCCAAGTTGCACTGTTCCTTCATTTTTTAGTAAAAAAATAAAAGCAAACTTGTCAGAATGTTTCAAGTTGTTTCTTCTCAATGCATCTTTGACACTCAAAGAGAAGAGTCTCCATCTTTGCTGTGTGAAGAAATAAAACCACTAGTTTCATGAAGTGAGTAAGAATCTCATCCCTTAACTCTGAACTTGTATCTTGAGCTATGAACAGATTTGTTTTAAGGCTGCTTTTCCTATAATCTCCCTTGTCCCAAAGTCATACTGTGGGTGCAGTTCCAGGCTGTGCTTCAGAGATAACTCCAGGCTGCTGCTGGCCAGGGCCTGAGGCTGTGCAGTGCCTGTGTCTGGCTTGCTCTGGTTCCAGTGGCCTTGAGCTCTGCTGGGAGCTGACGAGCTGGCTGGTGGGGAGAAACCCCTGTGCCAGCTTTGCCATCATGTCAGCAAGCTGGATGGCCTCACTGGCTTACCTCCTGGGCAAGAGAGTGGATGAGACTGAATTTCAGGAGTCAGGGAATGTAGAGTGTTTTTCCTTTTCCATTTTACCCTGCAGTTACTTTGCACTAGATCCATGCTATAATTTTATAAGTTTCTTCAGCGTGTCTATATTAATTATTCTCCCTAAGTGTTCATGATCCACCAAACTGGTTATTTCACAGCATTCCTTTTCTGTATCTTTAAGGGTTTTTTTAATCCCTCCCAATCAATTTTAAGCCAGCCAAATGTTCCTTTTAAACTGTACCACTAATTTGCAATTTTTTTATTGATTTAATAATGCCTTTAAAGAGAAAATAGATTCTAAACAGCTAGAACCTGTTACTGAGATGCCTTTTATATTTCTGTAGGTGTTGGTTTTGGTTGTTCTCAATAATGTGTATATCTAGAGAAGAGGACTGAGCGCAATATGTAAAAGTATGCACCTGTCCTTCTGTATCCTGATTTTCTGTAGTTGGGCTGGGCTTGCAATGTTCCCATCACTTAAATGCTTTTATGTAGTTTGGCTTCTTTAACACTATCATAAACCAGTAAATGCAAGATTAAGTAGAATAAGCCTGCCTAAAACTTGAGGTAAATCACATTGCTATTTGCACTCATTTCAACATCTAAATGTTTCTGTCAGGGAAGTTATTAATTGCTAGAACAAACTGCCAGGAGAATGCTAGATCCATAATTTCTTGGTATGGTCAATCCCTGGATAATGCAGATATATCAGTGTGTTCTTTAATCTCCCCTTTTGGCAGGTTTAGTGATCAAGTGTCCATACAATGATCTAGGTCAAGACGCTGGCCAAGGCTGAATCCAGCTGGATGGGAACCAGCTGGCTGATTTGGCAGCAAACTAGACAGACACACCCTGGAGCAGCGCAACTGTGAGACCAGCACAGGGGAAGAGGTGGTGAAATGAGAATAAGTAGGGAGAGAGACCATGCAGGTCACTGCTTTAGTCTCAGACTGTTGGAGTCACTGTAAAACTCTGGTCTCTGTAAGCAACTAAAGCAGTCGTTCCTGAAAGGCAGAGCCTGTCTGTTTCCCTTTCCGAAGAGGTTAAGTGAAGAATATTCTTTTGTTAAGAGATTTTCGTACAAGAGTTAACAAAATTAGCAGGATTTACGAGCTGAGTGAGTGTCTGCAGGGTGGGCTATGGGCTGTTGGTTTGAAACCTCAGTGTCCCAAACAACACTTCTTGCTGTGTTCAGTTGACTTGGTGCTATTCAGAAACCAGGTGGAATGAGATGCTGTGCTGCAAGTGGGGCAGTGGAAGTGCTGAGGTGAGTAAGTCTTTTGAAGCCTTGAGGATGAAAGTAAATATGTTAATCCCATGCTCTCGTGGGTATGGTAGATAAGGAGGCAGCAGATTTTCCTAAGAAGTGCAAATAGCAGAATGTAGCCTTTTAATTAAGGATAAATTATCATGAACTGTGCTGTTTTGCTCTTGAAAATCAAATACAGGGCTTCCTTTGCCTGACCCACAGGTTACTGAAAATACATCTCATCCTTCAGCACAGAGAAGGAGAGTGTCTGTGAAGGGGAAGATGATAAAAAAAACCATTACATTGACTCATTCACATTATCAGAAGAAGCCTAAGCATAACAGGGTCTGCTTTTACAGCCTACCAGTATCTGAATAAAGATGTGGGGTCAGGAAGTAGGGGAATTGGAAACTATCTCAGTTGACACCCTTTGCAGCCTGAGGAGAGGTTGAAGGCATTTTTTTAAATAATTGTGTGCTATAGGGATATATAGAAACTTAACAGTGTGGGGTTGTCCAGTAAAAGCACAATTAAGAGTGTATGAAATTGCTTCCTCTTGTTTTCGTGTGCTCATCACCTTACTAGATGCTTATTTTGTGGGAAGAGTTTGCTGTTTCAGTCTTAGTGCTTCATCCTTACTGAGAGAGAACTATAAGGCACATGTATAGATTGTAATGTAAATAGCTTCTAATATGTAGGTTGTTGGAGAAAACCTGCCCTGGTAGATAACCAGTAACAGAAAGCCTCAGGCTGGATGAACAGCAGATGAAATAAAGCTGTTTATGAAACAGGAGGTGAGCTGTCAGCACAATAAGGGACAGCCTGCCATCTCCATGCAGCAAGGAGACTGTACTGATTTCCCATCAACACAGAGCTGCTAGATCCTGCTGTTCACTGCTGTATCCTGGTTTTTCAGTTTTGATCAGTGACTCAAGTGCTAAATCCTGACCTTGGTGTTTGAAAAAGCCAAGGTTGTATTGCTGACTCTTCTCTCTTGATTTCACTTTTTTTTGTGTGTATGTAGCTGGGTCCCCGGGATTATGCCTGTACTTGTGAATATGTGGAAACAACCAAGAGCATTTCCTTCGTGTTTCTGAAATCTAAACTACTCCTTCAAGTGACTTTGTTGAGAACAGCAGAGGTGAGAGTTGGCTTTCTGTGAACTTGCCTCAGTTGCTTTGTCTCCTGATGGCAGCGACTGCTATCCCTTGCTTTTCTGCTATCCCAGACTGCTTTTCATGAGCTCCTGTAAGGCCTCTGATAGCGTCTCAAATTCTTCAAATACCAATTGTGGTGTTACTATCAATTAACTCTTCGAGACACAGCACATGCCGTAGCTGCTTCCAAGCTGCATATTTGGTGATCAGCCAGCTATGAGGTTAGAAGGGCAAGTGCTGGGGAAGTCCTGAAGTCTTTTCCTCAGAAGTGCTGAGATTTGAGTGCTTCAGTGCTAACTCTGCCAAATGCCCTGAAAATAAAAAATTTACAGCTCTTATTTTAGAGATGCTGCTCTTCTGGCAAGTTTCAGCCAAATGGGTGTACAGGGGAAGAATTACTGGGAGTGAAGCGGGAGGATGGGCAGGTAGGGATGCTCAGTGATAACACTGATTTCTTCAAATGCTCAAGATTATGACCAGGTAGCTAAAAGAAACTCCACTGTGAATGGGGTGTATGATTGATGTGCTGCAGTAGTAATGAACTACCTTAGTGTCTACTAGGGGGCATGAGCAGGATGGTAGCCAGCAGGTGATGGGAAGTGGTTGTTCCTTACTCCCTGGCACTCACAGGCAGTCTCTAAAATACAGTGTCCAGTTTTGCTTCTCCCTCCCCTCAAATGCAGAGGGAATGCCACTGAACTGGAGAGTTGAGGGTGTTTGGGAGGCTGGTGCATATGGTGTGCAAGAAGTAGGTGTAGCCTGGAGAGGAGAACAACTTACTCTTGGAGGCACAGTGAAAAATTAGGAACCAATGCCTGCAAGTTAGGACAGAGGTAATTCCCACTGAATCTAATGTGGAAAAATTATTATGAAAATTCAGTATCAGAAAAGATGCTTGGGGTGGCTGTTTTATCTCCATCTTTTCAAAACTTCTAAAATTTAGCTGGGCAAAGCCTTGAGCAACCTGATTTTACTTTGAGATTAAACCTTGCTCTGACCAGTTTGGAATAAGTAACCTCCAGAGGTCTTTTCAAACCCTATTTCCCTGTGATTGGAAGCATTGCAAACCATGCAGATTGAAATAATGATCTTAAAAGAATTACTTAAATCCTTCTAAATACATGTGGAAATAGATATTTGAAGGACTTGCTCTCTGAACTTTTAGAACATAATTGACCTAATGAAACTATTTTGCCTCCTTTAAAACTGTCGTACTGAGATTGTAGGGTGCCCTTGAGCATTTGCTGTTTTGACTGCCTTTTGTAAAATCCATTTTATAGGGGTTTCTTTCTGTGCTTTTCCATCAGAAATTCAGTTTATTGTCTTGAGTAAAATGTCCACACTAAAAAGTAAATGAACTTTATGTCACAATTAGTATGCCCTGATAGCATGGAGTCAGATACAAATACTTGTTCCTGTTGTAATGCTAAGCTTATTTTGTGGATTTTGCAAAATTCCAGTCTGGGACCATTCAGACTCTTGCATCATGTCTCTTTTTACAGATGAAGGGAATGCTTTGTGCATGCGCCGAATAATGCTTTTAAGTTCCTGTAAATTTATTTCAAAGCCAGATTCTTGCCATGTTTGCACAAGTACTAATTGTCATCCAGAATTAGAGATGTGCCAAATTGTAGGCTGTCTGTCAAAGCATTTCTGCATTTCTTTGGAGTGTAAAAGGAGTTTTCATTTAAACCCAAAAGGCTTTCAGAGATTTTCTTGTTTTCATAACTCTTGAATTCATAACCTGGGGCTATGATCATGATGTCCTTTTTGGCTAGGAGATTCCTGAAAAAAAAAATCTGCAGGAGAAGTTGAAGCTTTTATAATCGTGTGTAGTCCTGATAGAAGAAGGGAAACTTCAAATACAATTTTTTATTTTTCCGGGAATGACTTTGTAAAAAGAGTTCTCAGATAAGCCAACAGAGTCTTCAGCTTCAAACTTACTTTTGTAAGCTAATTATGTAGCGAAGGCTTTAAAGGGAACACGTATAAATACAGTGTTGACCTCGAGGTACTTTCACTGCTTATTTGGTGCTTTGGATTTGAACAAAATATAAATTCTGTTGTTCTTCAGTGCTTTTTTGGCTTTGTTTTAGCAGAATTTGTAATTCAGTGTTTTGTGACTCACCTTGAATGTTTTGCCAAATAGATGTTATAAAATTAAGGAAAGGAACAGAGGAAGAGGCATAAATCTGTATATGGAACAATGTCTGAGTCATGGCTTCAGAAAATGTGGTGTGTTTTTTTTTAAATATGTTCCCCTGTGCCCTCAAAGATCCCTGGTTTTCTCTGCAATGTGAATTAGTAGCATTTTTTCACTTCCGCTCGTGGGGACATTTTTTGCCTTTCCTGCAGGTGTCACCTCTCATTTCCAGGCTGGCTTCTTGCTCTGAGCTCTGCTCACATGAGGAAATTGCATGTAGCACAAACCATCACTTTCTGCTTCATGTCACTTCCCAGGCGAAATGTTTTGACCTCGTCTATCCTTATAAAGTATTAAATACCTGGAGGTGGTTGAGGTTTTAGTCTAATACTTCCCATTTCATGTCATGTGCTGTAAAGGGAAGAGCCCAGCAATTCTGCTCATAGAAGTGGGGAGTTAAATTAAATCCACAATTGTAACATTTATTAAATTTATGACTGAGTTTAAGACAAGTATTTCTGATAATATTGGAGGAGACATGATGGGATGCTTCTTCTAGAGTTGATAAATCTGGAGTGAGGTACCCCTAAAACATGTTTCTTCCCATCTGGTTGTCAGTGGTGACTTATCGACAGCACACAGTTGTAAATTTATGAGGGTATATTGTGAAGACAATTTGCTTTCAATAAGTGAAAATTGACAAACGTTCAATTTTCAGTTGCGTTTTATCTTATACAGTGTTAAGCACTATAATGCACTCCAGAAAATTACAGGAGCCTGGAGTGGGAAAATGAGGCATATGTGGTTTGTGTTGTTCAGAGCAGGCTGCTGGGCAGGGTTTCTGCTATACTGTTTAGTTTCCTTCCCAAAATCTCTTGCTAATTGCACCCAAGCCAGCGCAAGAAACTGATGTTTGATGTGGTTGCTGCTAGAATGCAACGAGTTTCTCATTAGTTGAAATAATTTGGGAGGAAAAGCCTACATTTTTAACTGTTTTCAACTGTTCATTTTCCTAATTATTTCAGGCATTCTTACTGGGCTGTAAAATTCAACACAAACTTTATTAAAAATGCACGGTGAGTCATATCTTGGAGAATGCACCATTGCCTTACCCAGTCTAAAAATGCCAGGCGGATCCAGGGCGGCTTCCAGATGGACGAGTTCTGTGCTGACAAAACCAAGTCTCCTGGCCTTAGACTGTCTCAAGGGTAGACTGCTATTTTTGTTTTTATTTTCCTTTTTTTTAGGCAAGCTATGGATGTAGAGGAATTGTTGCTTTAAGCAGAAAATATTTGTGCTAGAACTGGGTGATACAGCACAGAACAAGTTACAAAAGAAGTAAGCAAAAATAGCAGATACTGCAGGGTGGACAGAAATAAAAAGGAAAAAGAAACTTGAATAAAGTTGTTTTGTCACAGACTTGAGACACTGGCACAGGCTGCTCAGAGAAGCTGCAGATGTTTTGTCCCTGGAAGTGTTCAAGGCCAGGCTGGATGGGGGCTTGGAGCAACCAGGTATGGTGGAAGGTGTCCCTGCCCATGGATGATCTTTAAAGGTCCCTTCCCACCCAAGCTATTTTGTGATTCAGACGCAAATATCTTTTATGATGTTTTTTGTTATAAACCATACAAATAAATTAACAAATCCCTGTCGTTAGCATGTTCTTTTTCAGAGACATCCTGTAACTTTCACAGATTTCTTATAATCCACGAGATCTCTCATATCCCTCACTGAAGTTTCTTACTTACACTTTTAATTTTACCTTTGCAGCTGACAGGAAATTCTGCAGACGTTGGCCAAACTGAAATTAATTTCAGCCACTAAGCATTTCTCCCAAAAATACCTTCTCACTGGAATGGCACTGACATCTGAATCACAAACTCTCAGACAGTACAATCCCCAGCCAGCTCCAAGTGCTGTCTCACCACCCTCAGCAGCAGGAGTTCTTGAGGTCTAATCTAAATTTCCCCTCTGTCATTTTAAAATGAATGCCTCTAGTCCTGTCAATACAGACCTTGGGGAAAAGTATATATTGAAAGGATACAATAAGATACCTATTATCATTAGAAAGTAGAAAATGTGGTGAGACCCCATAGGAAAATAACAGAAGTGCCTTTCTGCCAGCTATTGTTCCTTCCTCTCTTGCAATGGTAGTTTTTTTTCCTTTAAGCTCATAGCACTTAATCAACATGGGAAGCTGACAGTAGCTGGGCTGTTGGCGCTCAGGTGTGGGGAAGCAAAGGCTTCCATGAGATACGGGATATTGTGAGAGTTTCAAAGTTGCTTTGTTGCAATTTTTTGGTTTGCTTGATGTTGCTGATTTTCTCTGTGGTGTGTGTTTATTCTGACTTCATTCTTTTTTTTTTTTTTTTTTTTTTTTTTTTTTTTTTTTTTTTTTTTTCCTAAAAGCTATCTTTATAGCAGTTTAAAGTACCCTCAGAGTAAGCACCAGAGAGTACTTACTAAGTTTTTAACAGGTCTTGTAAACCATCACATATCCAACAGCTCTGGCTGGTCAGCCCATGTGCTGAGGAAGTGGAAAGGGACTATTGGAAATTTAGCCTGACTGCACCAGTGTCTGACTGCCCTCACTCATCTAGTGCTGTTTTGAACCTGCTGAGCCTTCTGAGATGGGGTGTGTTGAAGAGAGAGTGAAGGCTCATACTGACTTCAACATGGAATTACTTTAACAGAGCAAATCCTGTTGACATCCAAACTGAGTCCCCACTGGGTGACAGCAGGGTGTTTGTGGTGCTTCCAGAGACTGGGTGGACATAGCTGAGCTGGTTTTCTGTAGAATCAGTTTGGGTCCAACACTGTGTGTTTGTATGCATTGGAGGCATCTTTAGTGCTTGAAATGATTGTTTCTTTGCCCAGCAACCTGAACTAATAAGTTGTACAGATTTAGGTTCTCTGTCTTTGAAATAATCCATGACTGGAATAATTAGCTTACAGCAAATTGGGAATTAATTGTGTATGCTTAAAAGAAAATGTACATAGAATGGCATGAAAATATTTCTGTTTTATTGGCATTCTGTTGTATTATTATAAACTAATGAAAGAATTCTCATGGCTCTGGGCATTTTGCTTATAATAAGACCATAAGTCAATATTTGAATAAATGAGGTCAGCATTATCTTAAACTGCAGAGAACCTCCTCTGCCACATTCCTTCCTTGTGGCAGCAGAGTTTGCTTGGCTGGCACATGGGATCAAAGCTTCAGGAGCAGGAGGAGGTGTGACTGCTTTGGTACAGAGCCGTTTATCTGGACTGGAGCTGGCACAACTCGTGTGGTGGCTCCCTTGGGAGGAGGCACAGGTAGAAATGGCTCTGCCATGTGTCACTGCTACTCCAGGGCCCATACAGGAGACACCTGAGTTCCTGTGAAGGTAAAACATCTCAGTGCTGATGCTTAAGACTTGCAGTTGTGATGCAACTGTTTTAAGTCCTCCATGTGGAACGTGAATGTGGTGGCTCTGCATGGCTCAGCTCAGTGAAATGTCTGCTCTTCTGTGTGGTGTGGCTCAAAACTGGTGACTGTACAGTTAAATATGTGTGAACTATGTGGTCTCCATTAGCTAATTACACTTGTTAAGTTTCTTAATGGCATGGAACTGCATCCTTACCATCAGAGTTGACAGGAATCCAGTGGCCTTGTATAAGTAATGTGTTATATTAGGATGTGGTTTCATGGCAGATACAGGCTTTGAGCAAAGCAGCAAGTGATGAGGGGCAAGATGAGTGGATCTGTAGGGGGAAATTGCTTGTGTGAGGGGCCATATTCAGGTTTCAAGTTTTGGATGTTTTTAAATCATTGCAGTTTTAGTCTTGTCCCATGGACACAATGCCTGTTAAAGATTAATCTGCATTAAGTGTGTTCCTGGGTTTAGTTTCAATGAAAATTCCAGATTACTTTGTGAGACTGTTCCACACTGAACAGAACCATCACAAATGAGGGTGGTTTGGAGCTTCACTGAGCAGTGTGTTCCTGATCTGGGATGTAACAAGGATGTAGAGGTTGATCTAAAGTGGGTTTGAAGCAATACTGTGTCTGACCCTGCAGTGAGACATCTTAAAGAGATAAACTTGCAGAAAGTTGTCACTACAAGCTTTTCTTTATCTGGTTCACCAGTATTATAAATAACTACTAATTTAAGTAGAGAACAGGGGGAAAGGACAACTGAATGCACACAGCAGAAAGTGGAAGATCACTATGTCCTTAGGTTAAGATGTCTTGGAAGTAGAGCTTTGTGGGTTTCCCATTCTCTGTTGATGATGTAACTTTATTGGACACCATGAGAAAGGAAGTAGAAAATACTGAATGTTTCCTTCCATCTGTTCAAGGTTCAGTCTCTTGGCTGTTCTCAGATGGATGGTAATTGGGGGGTGAAAAGTAGGAAAGGACTTTTGCACAAGACCAGTGCTCAGAGTGGTTTTCCTGATGGTGGGAAATGTGAGGCCTACTCTGATTGAGGAGGAGCAAAATACATCTGTACCCCAAAGGAATACTTGGATCTTTGGGGAACTGGTCATTCTGGTCGTTTTTAATCAGGAGTGTGAAGCAGAGCCTGGAGGAAGCCTGGCTGCAGAGCAGTGGGAGATCTTGGCTGGGAAGGATTTGTCTTTGGTTCCCAAACCCTGGTGCCCACCTTGTGTGTGTGTCTTTACAGGAGAGCTTTGTAGACAAAACTCACAATTTTGGGATCAGGAACTAGAATTTTAAGGGCAGTGGGAAGTCTGTCAGGCCTTTCTATTTAAGCATCTGGGTTGTCATTAGTGACTCAGGTCAGGGTGACAGGAAATTATATGGTATTGAAGTGGAAAGAAAACATTCTTATAACTACGTCTTATGTTTAACACTTACGGAGGTGCTTTCATTGTTCAGCATTTGAATACCTGAGCTACTTTTTCAGTGTTAAGGTCTGTTTTAAGTGGCTGAACATGTACTTAATATTAGTATTAAACCAGCTGAAATTCCTATAGCTCATAAATAGTAGAAGCATTTTTGTGGGAAAGCAGTTGGAAGGATCATTCTCCTTAAGTTCAGCACCTGATTTTGAAATAGTTGTGAAGAAAAGTATGGTAGTTAAAAGGGTAAGATTGTGTCCTCTGTGGTCTTTTGTCTCTAGCCTAAACTTGGTCTGCTATAAAATAAAATATCCTTGTAACTCTATTCATACATAATAACAAAATTGTTAGGCTTTGTTTTATAGGAGACTAAACTTTGCAGGTTTTATGTTATAAATGTACAAGTGGAAATAACAGTACTAATGAAATTTGGTTTAGGCATCTAGCAACTGTCTGTTGTGATAAATTGGAAAAACAAAAGCTCAGTTTCTAATATAACTGCAGTTCTTCTGGCAAGGTACTTCTGGAGGTCAGATGACTTTCCAGGGTTGTTGTTCCAATAAATGACTTTGAACTGGCCTGAAACCTACCTGAAGAGACTTTTATGGAGCACTGCAGCAACTCTTGCTGCTTCACATTGGACTCTGTCCCTCCAGGCCTGCAGCAGGTTTCAGAAAGGCTTCCCAGTATATGCAAGGATTTCAGTTATCTGATGAATCCCTCTCCCATCATTAAAAAAAAAAAAAAGTTTAAGCTATTAAAGTGTGTTTGTAATGAAATTTAAAATAAATCTGGTTTGTGTCCATTTTTTTGGCTACTACAGAAAGGTCACTGGGTTCTGACAGTATTGTAATACCCTAAGCAAAGTACCAAGAATGTGAAATTATGCTCTTTGCTGGATGAGTGCCTATTTCTATTGAAGACACAGGCATGCTAGAATTTTGATTTATTTTCCACTCTTCCTTGATTTATGTTTTGATTTCTGTTTTAGGGCTACCAGAGGGCCTTAGTTACCTCTAATAGGCAACTTTGGAAAGTGTTTGCATAGTGAAGGCATCCTTTGTTTAAAATCAGAGAAGGTGGGTGTAATGTGGCCATGCCTTTTGGGAGACTTGGCCTCTGCCTTGGCACTGGGATGTGGTTGGCAGAAGAGCTGCTTGTGTAAGGTTTGGATGAATGGGTGAGTCCAGCTGTGCCAGCAGTGACTGAATACCTGGTGCAGGCAGTGTTGCTGTCTTGGCTGACAGTGGGAGCTATTTTGTCAAAGAGGTGTTAGGACACTGTCTGTGCTGTGGGGAATAATGTAGTCTGCAGCTGCAGACTGGCTTTGACGTGTTTGGTATGTTTTATCACAGAATCAGGTTGGAAAAGACCTCTGAGATCATCAAATCCAACCTATGACCAAACACCATCCACTAAATGCCACATTCAGTCTTCCCTTAAAGACCTCCCTGGGCTGGCCATTCCAATATATGATCACTCTTTTCACCCTTTTTTGAAGAATTTCTTCCTAATGTCCAACTCAATTGTTTCACTCTTGTTTTGTTAGTGAGGTTGTCATCTTACTAAGGAGCAAGAGCTGAGACCCTTCCCACAGAGCCATCTTCTTCCAAATATGTCCAGACAATAATTTTTTTTGTAGCTGTGTTGATTTTAATCAGTCAGTTGCCCCTGAAAATGGGTCAGACCTTCAAAAAACACCATCTGGAAGGTTTCCTGAGTATGTTGGAAGGCTGTCATCGTTGGATGACAGTGTGTTTATATATTTATAAGTGGCATTTGTTTGGTTTCATTTTGTCCCACTGCTTCTTGTGCTTTCATTGGGTACTGCTTGGTCTTTTCCACACCCTGATCAATGAGATATCCCTGAGCCCTTTCCCAGCTCTTTCAGCCTTTTCTTGTATGCAGATACTGTGAAAACTCAGGAGAAAGTTGTCTGCCCTTCTCAGGTGAACTTCAGTGTTTCTGGATGTGCTAGAAAAGCACAGTAAACCTCACAGTGTTCCTGCTTAAGCCTAAGACTATTTCTCATTTGAGACTTGATTGTTACAGACTTTAAGCTACAGATAATTGATTTGAGTGAGGTTTGAAATGGAGAAAGCAGTGTAAAAAGCAGAGGGGAGATAAGATGTGTAGGTTTGATAGCTTGTGCTGCTGAGGAGTTCTGCTGCACCTTCTACCAGCTGAGAATTTTTAAAACCAATTTTGACCAGCTTGTATTACTAGAGTCCCCTTACTGCTGACTGATTGCAGTGTATCTGTTCTTGAGTAAAGCTTATAAGTGATAACCTGAAGCATTCAGAACTAGTACAAGAATTAAGAAGTATAATCAGTTAACTAAAATAATTTCTAGTTAGTATTGTTATAAGGAGTTGTGATTCCTTAAAAACATTTTCTGTCATCACTGGACTCTTTTTACTTGGGTAAATATTGTACTTTAGTATTTTTCAGAGATTTATTTAATCTGGAGTGTTTTGGCAGCACAGAGGTTTCTTGCCCATCACCTGGATGATTCAACTAGTGCTAATTGTTAATATTGAAAAGCAAAACTTCTAAGTATACTTGAGGACCACATAGTAGTAAGACATGGGATGTGTAGCTCCTTGCTGATCCTCTGCCATTATATGAAAAAAAAAATCTATGGGATTAAATATCTTAACATTCCCCATGGTCCCTTCCGCATTACAGACTAGGCAACAGAATTTGTATCTGTTTTGTCTATGTGTCCATGAGGGCGAGGGTGGCTTTGGGTATCACTGACAAATACAAGAGGAAATTCAGCACCTAAATTTCAAGTGTAAGAAGCTGATGTCTGTTTACTGCTATTTGTCTTCGGAACATAAAGACATGTGGGTGATGACTGGGAGATTTTTCAGGTTCTCTATTTGTTGTTGGCATGACTGAGTTGGTGTTTTGTACTCTGGAAAAGTGACCAAATAAATGTGGTGTGCATTTCAAACAGAAATACAGAAACATTCTCCCAAGGGAATAAATAAGCTTTCAATAGAGTTGGTTCATGTTGACACAGTGTGGGTGTGATTATCTACTGCTGCTGTGGAAAAAGGACCAGGTGTTTGGCAGTTCAAGTCACTGCTGTGAGCATTTGCCACGACTGACACTCTGTTGTGATCCATTTTCCATGTTTAACTTTGTAAAGCTGTTCTATAGGATATGCTACCTGCTCATGTGCTTCAAAACAATGTATCATGAGAGAAATAAATGACATGGATGTTTCTTACATTTTTCTACTTTTATAGGCTTCCAGAATGGCTGGGTTGAGTTGGTTGGAAGGTGATGTTTTTATTTGCAGACTCTTAGGTGATGAATGGCTGTTGTCTTTTTGATTTGTGACTGCCAGAATTTCCTGTATGTTTGGCAATATTTTGTCAGCCATTCAAGAGACAATTCTGTGCAGAAGCAAGACAGAACTACTCTGCTTGCTGCAGGCAGCAATGGGGGAATATGATGCTTTGAAACAAGCTTAAAGAGTATATTTGGCAAAGATAAATGTCTACAGTAGAAAAAGTGTGTGCTGGAAGTTCCAGGTGCGTATCATAGGCAGGTAACTCTGGTGATGACTTCGGTTCATAAGAAAGAAAATTACTTTTTTTAAAGGAAGAAAGTTTAAAAATTAAGTCTTTAAAAGTCTTCAAATTAAGTCTGGCAAAAGTCTTCACATTTATGTCTACTGATTCCTTTGTTAATAGGTGCATTCAGAAAATAGTTTGCCAGACATATCATTCAAGCATCTCTTGTATTCATGTCACCATCATGTAGTTCTGTTTTTTGCTAAGGGTTTTTTGGCTATCCATAGGCAGCAGAGGGATAAGGGCTTAATTGCAATCACGGCAGCTGTACTTGTGATTAAAACTGCCCACAGATTGAAATTACGCATTGATTTAATTACACAAGGAAATAATCTTCTTCTCATTTGATTCCTTCATTTTTTAAATTAATTGTTGGGTGTTATTATGCACTGATAAAAAAGATTAACCTGGGAAAAAAGCTTCTACAACCATTCAGGATTGCTGTCTTTTAACCTTGTGCTCTTGTGCACTGTGATCTGCAGAGGAGAGGGAGGTTTCAGTGAGGACATGGTTTTAACATTTGGCAGTGCCTGGCTATTTGACTGAATTTGAGTGAGAGGGAAGATTATTTGATTGCTGCAGGTTTGTGGAAATTTCAGGCATGAACAGAATTTCTTGATGAACAAATGGGTCTTTATTGCCAAACAAGCCTTAAGCTGTCAGTGAGCAACTCTCAGGGATCTTGTGAGCAGATGGACAAGTGTGTGAATACACTGCTGTGCTCCTCTGAGTAAACTTAATTGTATCAAAAGTAAAGCTCACTTGCTTATTCTACTTCATACAAACCAAATGACTCTGAAGGAGGGTGCTTTTTTATATATTTGCAATTTAAGTTGTATGATACTGTCAATCACACACCTTCTGGCTATATTGCATTTCTTGGATCAAACCTGCAAAATTTCTGTGTGTGCAGCAGTTAGTTTTTTGCAAACATAGTAGCAGGCTCACGTATGAGGATTAACAAGGCATTGCAGGTATGTACCATACACACAGTGTCTGATCCTTGGCCCCAAATGGGCACTGAGTCAGAAACACTTGCCCTGTGGGCAGTGATTCACAATTGGTAAATCTTCAGCTGGAACTTGGTGAGGAAAAAAAACATTGCCAGCAATTCCTTCCACCTGACATGAAAAAAAGCCTATCCACCACCACAAAAATATGACCTATTTGGTCATATATGTGGTGTCCTATTCCTAAATTTACTTTATTCTAATAGGTGCCTATCCAATTGTTTCTCCCTCTCAAAAATGCGTGGGAATGTCACAGTTCACAAATGAGCATTGCTGTGAGGGAAATGATTGTTGTTAGCATTCATTGTTAGGTTTGCTTTTTGAACATGCATGGCTTTCAAATTGCATTTCCCAGTCTGAGTTATATTCATTGTGCATGTTTTTTTTTTTTTTTCTTTTCCTTTTTAGTGGACTATATTGTGGAATATGACTATGATGCAGTGCATGACGATGAGTTAACAATCCGAGTTGGAGAAATCATCAGGAATGTGAAAAAACTGGAAGAAGAAGGATGGTTGGAAGGGGAGTTAAATGGCAGAAGGGGCATGTTCCCTGACAATTTTGTGAAGGTGAGTTTTTTGCATTGTGTTGATTTTACTGTGATGGTGTGGTTGGGTCATTGTTACTGAAATAGTTGGAATACACAAAAGTTGTATTTGTAACAGGATGATTTTTTTTAAAAGACATTTTAGAAAGGAAGACATTAGGAAGACATTCAAGGTGCTGACATTTTTTTAATATGCTTCTGAAAATTTTTAAAACTTAAATTCTGCTGTCTGTTCTTACTTCAGCATTTATTTTGCCCTGTATCCTTGCATTATGTGGTGTCACTCTGACTTCAACCAAGTTGTCTGTAGCCATGGTTACCTGCTTTAGTGGGATGAACTGATTAAAAAAACAAAAATATAAGAAAACCCTAAACCTACCCCTACAGAAGATATCCAGCCATGAGAGAGTTGGCAAAGTGAGGTCACAGCTCAGCTCATCTATAATGAAAAACTGCATCCTCAGGCTGTGCTGATGTGGATTCTTCAGCCTGGATCAAGCTGCTTTATTTGAAGGGGCAATTCTGCTTTTCCCTGGACTCTGTTGCTGGCACTGCCTTTTTTGTGGCTCTGCAAACTCCTTGGTGGAACACTTCCATATAGTCCAAGTGAATGTAGGTATTCCTGCCCCTTTTGAAGTGAAATTAATTATTTGCAAACCAGAACTATCCAGTGTATCTTACTGTGCTACCTTCATGTTGTAAAACCTAAGGGGATATTGGTCCAGTGCTATAAACACTTCTTTACACATTTTAAATTTGATAATTTTTCTGAAAAATTGAAAAAGTGAAATCATTATTTTCTGATTTACTGTGAGGGGTTTTAAGATTTTCATTTTAAAACTGATGGGAACAATCCAGTTGTTCTCAGAGAGGGTCTCCTACCAAGGGAAAGTTTGTACAAATGCTTTTCACTTGTCTAACATTTTCAAGTTGTTGGTAGATTAGTTTGAAGTAATTTTTGGGTTTTGAGTCCTGTATAAATAGTAACTTGAACTCAAGTGGAGTTTGATGATCACTGTGCTGATGTTCTTAATTAGCTCTCAAGTGCTGTGTAGGAAGAAGGCATCAGTTCTTTGCTGGTTTGTGTGTCATCAATTTGACCTGCTGCAAAGATGGGTCAGATGTGACATGTTTCTGTGTTAATCACCATACTTGTTGGGTGTTTTCTTGCCCTTCTGCAGCTGTGGCTTTTATAAACTTGGTTTAAAATTATTCCCATCCTGGCATCTCAGCTGCAGGTATTTTTAACTTTCCAGCTGTTCATATGTGAATGGCATGGTCGGATGTCCTGAATTACAGCGGACACTCAGTTTTCTAGAAGGCATAGGGGTTTGGACAAGCAGAAGGGAAGTTATGTAGAAGAAAATGATCACTTTTGTTTCATGACAACAGGGGTAACTTGCCTTCTTGGTGCTGGAGCTGAGTGCAGTTATGAGGCTGATCTTGGGAACTTTTCTTCAAGGTAATATGTTGAGGCTGGAAGGCTGTTGTACAGTGGTGAGATCATGGGAAAACATTAATTGTTAGGGAGGTGAAAGTTGTGTGTTTTCTTCATGGTCAATTTAATTATAGTTTCTTTGTAAAAGTTAATTTGCAGGTAGTGATAGTTTGAGAGACTATTTCTGGGAAAGCTGTTGCAGCAAATTGTTTTGGTGGTGTGTTGTTGTTTGTTTGTTTGTTGTGCCTCCTCTCAAACCATTCTCGTTTGCTGCTGTAGTAGGTTGTTGGATCATGCTGCAGGATCTGTGGGATGTTACTATAACCAGACTGCTGCAAGTACCAAGCCTCAGCAACTAAACTTAAATGTCCCTTCTTGGCCTGGTGTGCTGTTAACACCTGCAAGGTGTGGGTGACCTGCTGGAGGGAGGTGGAAATGAGCTCAGGCAGGGCTGGACTTTGGCCCTGTGAATGAGGAAAGTCCCTGGAGAGATGAATTTATTTGTTTGCTGCTAAGAGCGCCTCCACCATTGGGAGGGGTAAGAACAGTGAGGATGCTGACAAGTGATGAGTATTGCTGACTTCTCATGACCCATGTGAAAGGGAAGGAGCAGAAAAGTCTGAAAGGGAACAGAAATGTGACCAGAGAGCACAAATTGCTGCGGGCAGTACTAAAGGTTGCACCAAGTTTTACGTATTTGGTTGCAAAATTCTAGGCCTGTACTTAAATATTTATTACTTCCTGAAAGGATCATCTTACTCTCCTGTTATATATATATGGCCTGAATGCATTATGTGGTTAAATTTGTGGTGGCCATTTGGTGACATATGTATACACACTGGTTTGTTAAGAATTGAACTGCAGCCAGGATATAGCCTCTCCATGCAGACTATGGATGGTAAATTTTAATTTGTGCTGATCTGGAAAAGATTAAAGTTTGAAGCTGAAAGTGCATGTGTTATCCACTAGATTTGCCTTCATGTGTAAAATTTAAAAACATAATAAATGTGACAGATTTAACTGGGTAAAGATAAACATGTTTTCTTTTTCAAATGTTAAATGCTATTAGAGAAGATAAATTATTTTTAAAAAATAAATAAAAGCCTTTGATTTTCATTAACTGAAAGAGAATTGGGAGGAAGGTTCTAATTCAAGCTAGTTTGTTTTTGCTAATTTTGTTAGTTTCTCTTCTTCATGCTGTGTGAGGGCAGGAAAAGAGCTTGTTGCCTTGGTGCCAGCTGCAGACTATCCTTGGCTGTTGGGCAGCACAAGGCTGCTTCTTGCCTGTTAGAAGGACAAGCAAAATGTGGACAGGAGGATTATTGCTTCACGCTGCCTGAATATGTTGGATGGCCTAGATTGAGACTATATCCTCACTGCTAAAGTAGATCAGTCCCCTTCTGTTCCCTCCTTCTGGGCTCTGCCCATACATTGGATTTACTGCCATTTTATGCCACATCTCATGCTTTGACAAATGTATCTTTTCTGTTTGAAGTATGACTAAGTGCTGTCAGCTTCATTTTGGGTTGTTAAAGCAGGAAATAGCTTTTTGATTATGTCTTCCTTTTATTTCTCAAGTCTTTTAAATATTGCAAAATAATTTTAAATTGTGGCGGTAGGCTTGTTTCATGTAGTGGTAGCAGTTGGGTCTTTGCTGTCAGAAGTGCAGCAGAGGAAGCTGAGATTGTATTTTTAATTGGGTTAATTTGTTGTACAGTGTGAGTGTACTAAGCACTATGTGACTTTGAAACACTCCTATGGAGAAGGGAATTTATGGAATCTTCTTGTGGATACTGATGTAGTGCTGATGCTTGGTACCTTACAACATCATCTGGTAACTTTTTGGTTGGGTTTTAGTGGCTTCTAGCCAAGACTTTTGCATATTGATGGGGAGATCCTAGAGAATGATCAGAGCTTGGTGATGTCTGGTTCCTGGTGCCAGCTGGGACCAGGAAGTTTTCTGTGAGCCCATCACTTGCTGGGTTAACAAGCTGAGATGGTCTGTCCCAAAAGGTGCAGTTATTGGTGCTGACTTCTACTTGCATCATTTTGCTTGAAAAGAAAGAGAACTGGTAGACTTAGCTAAAGTGAACACCGTAAAGCCTCTGAAACATCCTCAGATACTACTGTGCAGTGCCGCTGCGTGGGGTGGGGAGTGGGAGGTGGTGTAAAGGCTGGCTGTGAACTCGGTGTGTGGGATGCCCAAAGCAGTCCTAAAACCAGAAGATGGTGGTAAATGTACAGTTGAATACAAGTAGGTTTAAAAAAAAGTGCAAACAATTACACTGCCTGCTTGTGAAGCTCATTTCCTTGAATTCACTTTTCAGCGCTGCAGTTTCTTAAAGATGTTCTGCCTGTGTTGCAGAGCTGGGTTTTGGAGTGCACACATTTCCAGTGTTATTAACAAAACCTCATGTGAAATTCCTGTTTAAACTGTGTGCATATCCTCTTTGAGTGGGGTTGAATTAGACTTCTTGTTTCCGACATTGTTATTGCCATTTTTCTGGTTCTTGTATGGGCAATTTAAAATAAACAACTTCATAAATTCCTGAAAGGATTTAGCAATGGAACCTAGCAGACTTTTATTGTTTTCTTTGAGAGCAGCTTTACCTTTCTAAAATCCATCACAGTGAAAAATGTGCACATATTCGTTTGTTTCCAGTGTGATTAAGAGAAGTGTAGTAATGCTTAGATGGAATGTATAGGGTTTTTTGAGATACTAATGTGTGTGGAATGTGGAAGACTTCTTTTGTTTTGGGTTAGATTTTATTTCTGTGTGCTTCTAGACTTTATATAATATACAGGAACTCTGAAAGTAAAGATTAAGAGTCCAGGCCTTCCCTCCTTCAGGAAATCCTCCAGACCTCCCTCTTTTCTCTGGCCCAATGAGTCTTAACTCCCTTTTTTGCATTTACTTTGACAAGATGGACTAAGATTTGTCTTGAGTAGGTCTATTCACTCTCCAGACACCTGTTGTGTTGATAACTGAAAGTGATTATTTGGTGTTCATCCTTCTGCTTATTTTCTTAAGGTTTTTGTCCCTACATAGCTGAGAAGTTTTTTTTAAGAACTGAAGTTCCTTGTTTTATTTCATTTATTGCTATCTTAGTTTTGTAAATAGCTGTATTGTGAGTAATAGGCTTTACATGGTAGTAAAACCAGTTTGATCATAAGCTCAAGGCAGTAACTCTGATGAGGGAGGAGCAGTGGATAGATTAATCAGTAGCTTTCATCAGTTAAGGCAGAGAGGCTTGCCAGCAGGCTCTGGGGACATTCTGGTGAGCGAGCTGGGCACTGCTCGGCGTGAGTTTGGGCCATGCAGCCCCTCACCCTTGGAGCTGGTGTAGGGACAGCCTCCTGCCTGCACAGGTGTGAGCAGCTGCTGCTGCTCTAGTGCCGAGCCTGGATCCTCTCCAGTTTAACATGTGAACTTTGCTTGCTGTGACATTTTTCTTCCTCCCCCTAAATAAAAAAAAAAACCTGCAACATTGGGTGTGTTCGAGCAAATATGTCCTTGGAAATGGTAAGCTTGTTTTATTTTCCATATATTCTTAACATAAAATGTTGTAAACAGACTTTGTGTTTCAGGGTAGTGAATGGAAACAGCATGAATTAAGAAGTTATGCTTGCAATATGATTTTGAGGGTTTATTTAGTATATGGTGTCAATTCTTGGTCTTATAATTGTTTGTGTAATAAAATTACTTGGGGTTGGTTTAGCTCATGTCCCCTTCTGTAGTATAGGGAGACGCTTAGAAATTGCAGACAACTACTGTGCTTGCAGAAGGAGTTCCTTTTTAAAAGGATGATTTGTTTTTAGTTGATTCTTTCCATTCAACTTCCTGATCTGTCTTTGTGGAAATAAAACACAGCCCAAGCCTCTTCCCTTTTCATCACCCCTAGACAAACACTTTAGAGTAGCACCGCTGATCTACCTTCTTAAGCCTGTGTTTGCTGCTTCTGTCCTGTGTTCTCGCTGGAGGGATGCTGTTAAACACAAGTATGCTTTGAGCCAGTGAGAAGTTTTGGCTGAAAGCTCCTTCAAGCATAGCATCTTCCTTAATTCCTTTTCAGAAATAGTAAGTTGACCTCACCCAGAACTTTAAACAGGAATCATGGAGTTGGGAGGGATCGCAGACAAGACAGACTCTTCTAGGTTACTTCTAATCTGGGCATGATTAAAAAGTGTAGTAACATTAGTTAAAAAAACAGATCAATAAATAAACTTTAAAGCAATGGGTATAGGTTAAGCCATACGCATTTAGTTTGAAATAAGTAGGATGTATTTAAGGAATAGAAGAAAATACCTGTTTCCAAAATGTTGGCATCTGCTCCTTAAAGTATTCTGTCCAAAATCTTTGCATCCAAGTAAGGCTTGGAGAAGACAAGATATGCAGCAATTTATCAGTCCTGTTGGTCAAATTACATTTTACTTCATACAACCTTTTCCTTTGTTTTATTATTGCTTTGAAGAAACTGTCACCACTAGCAGTGGGTTGTGCAGGGAGGTGACACTGAGTGCTTGGCGCAGCACTGCTTGCCAGGCAGAGTAGGCAGCCCTGCTGGTAAGAAGGCAATGTTTGCTTCGGAGCTGGCAGTTCTTTTTTCTCAGAAACAAAGATTGCATGCAAGATTGAAAACCATATTAAGTAATTTCACTTTCAGTGCTGAGTATATGAGAGAAGTGCTGGGCTCTTTGTCTTCAGGCAAGGAGTGATGCTGAGCACACACAGACAGATCTAACCAATGGCACTGATATGTCAGCATTTTCACTGTATTTCGGAGCTCACCATGATTTATTCTTATTCCTGTGGCTTTTCCAGTTGAGTCACTGGATTGACTGCCTGCTTTCAGACCAATTGGGTCCTGACCCTGTGAAGTCCCTTTGTGGTGTGACTGTATCTGGCATGAAGAGGGGAGGTCTGGAGGTGTATTTGATTTAGCACTGTAGAGCTGCTGTTGCTGACCCAGCTCTGCCCACACAGCCATTTGTGGGCACCTGTGTGTCAGGTTGTCTTTTCAGCTGTTGCCATGTCCACACAGGAATTTCCTTTGTTGGTGTTGGCTGCGGATGTGTGAATTATTTCATATTCCAAGACAGTATAATTGTCTTGTTTGGCAAGAAAGAGCATGTAAGTGAGTTGACTATTTGAAATATTTATCTTGATTGTCTGTTAGATCTGAAATGTCACAGATGCTTTCCTCAAAAGTGAACTATTTAACTGCAGGAAATTTGTTGAAATGATGTGCCCCTTTCTCTGTCCAAGGTGACCTGTGCTTTAAGATGTTTAAAAAAATCACCTGAGAAAAAGATTTCAGTTTGTATTCACAAGCTCTTGTTTCACTGCAAGAGTAAAAATCTGTGGCATTGTGAAGTCTTTAGTGGCTGAATGTGAACACAAAATGTGGAAAACACTGGTGGTTCTTGTTATATTTGGTATCTTTTCAAAGATAAAATATATGTATGTTGATGCTGTGTTAAGAGCATGAGAGATGTCTCTAAGTTTTGACTCAGTGACAGCACTGGTAGGGAACTTCGGGGAACTTAAGGTGCTGTTCTGAAGGACAGCAGGATAAAGCTGATTAATGTGATTAATGACCTTTGTGAATACTGCTTAATGTGCTAATTATCCCCTCTGATTTGAGTTATCCAAGATTGTTGATTGTACTTGTGCCTCTTGCTTTTCTAAATGCCATATCAGCTTGTGATATTGCTCTGTGGTAACAGCACGCTCCTGGATACTCCCAGAGCTGCTCTGATTGAGCATGATGGTTTGTGTGGAAGAAGCAGCAGGTTTATACATGTCCTTATTCCTGTAATCACGTGAAGCAGTCTGCTCCTTTGTCCATCCTTATTTAGTTGTTACACTTGATTCATGTGTGATTTTATAGCTTTCTCTCCCAAGCACAGGAGCAAGGCAACCATTCCCTGCCTGGAGGCTGCAAACAGGGTGTGCTTCATCAGAAGGTGTTTGCAACCATCACTGAGCAAACTGCACAAAGCATTGCTGGTGTTTCAGGCAGCAGGGACTGAGTGGGCTTGTGCAGGAACATGACTTTTAAGTTTAGACTTTCCCTGTGTACAGAAATCTAAAATACAGCTATCAATATGCACTCTGGAATTAGCATATGTAATAAGACCGAAGAGGTCAGTTACCAGGTGCTGTTTGCTGTAATGTTTGTTACATCCCAGGAGGCTCTGGCTGCACATGCCAGCCATGTAATTGTAGTCCTTTGCCATATGTCTCATAAATCAATGTGTGTGTATACTCAACACAGTTAATATTAAATCGGTTCTTTTGCTTTTTTATCAGGTGGAATGAAGTAATCTTGTGAAGTAATCTACCCTTGTGCTTAAACCTGCACAAGGGTAGCTCATCTCTGTCCTGTCATCTCTTAATATTTGCACCAATTGTGAATTTTTTGTTTGGTGTCTCATCATTTTGTAGGGGGAAGTTAGGTCTTCTCTACTGTAGTGCTTTCAGTTTTGAGTTTCAAATGTATGTGTTCCTTGAACACTGGCTTTATTCAGTATTATGAACTAATGTGAAAGTTTATTGTCGTAAATATTTTCTAGGTTTAACAACCTTTTTTGATGCTCCTCACTTTGTAAAAATAAATTTTGGTGTATGTATGTGAATTCATTAGCTTTGGACTTGGTGTAACAAGCTTTTGAATTCTTAGAAACTGATGGTGATAAGCATGTTAGATGCTTTCAAAAAGGAGCAGAAAGCAGGATGCATTTTCAGTTAAAAATGTTAGTTAATGTATGAATCTCTGGTAATGCCTGATCTTTAAAGCTTTTCTAATATCCACTGAGACTCCAGAATTACATTTTTAGCCCTTATTGACAATCTCTTAAGCATTTAAATTTGTGTCCTAGGCAAGACTTGTGAAGGGATGTGGATGTGTCAGTGTTTTAACTTGTGGCCATGAGTGAAATGCTGAAGGTTTTACAGGGAATGCAAAGAGATGGTGCCTTGGAAATAGGATGCAGGGAAGAAGAAATGGGTGACAGAATGGAGGCAGAAAGGATGATGGTGAGAAGGAACAAGGGATGTTCTGAGTTGAACATCATAGTGAACCTGTAGTGCTTACTGGATCCCACATTTCTCTGGACCAGCAGTAGAGGCAATTAACTGGGAGAAGGGAAAGAAATGTCTTCCTGCCTTCCCATGGGGGGAAGCTGATAAAACACATACGCTGTGGGAGCTGGAGCTCTGTCTTGCCTTTTGCCATGTGTGATGCTTGCTTTCATTGATCTGAAGCACTATTTTGTAGCTGATGGCTGACAGGACATTAACTGTTATTCTATAAAACAATTACAAGAAATATAATTAAATTTTAATGTATATGTATTAGCAAATATAATAAAGAAGAAATGCAATCAGCATTTCAAAATGGTTTTATCTGGCTATGAACATGGCAACACCGTAGACTATTCTTAAGGTATTATTTTCAGAAGTATTTTAAAATTAACTCTTTCCTGAATTAAATGGTTGGGAAACATTGATGTAAAGATCTGTGCTTCCTCTAGTTACTCCTGTTAATTTGGGATTTATTGCTCTGCTGTTGGTAGACCTGGGGAGCTGACTGCTGACATTTCCTGCATCTGGGCTTTTAGGTTTTGTTTGAGGTCTCTTGTATTTTTGCCAGAATTAACAAGACTTCATGTCAGATTCTGTTTTGACACTTGCTTGGTGCAAAGTTTATACATATCCAGCTCTCCAGGACAAAATTGAATTATTTGTATATATAAAAACTATATGCATGTATTTTTATAATCTGTATCAAAATCTGAAACTTCAGGCCTGCTCTGCTTCTATATTACCTCTGTAGAGTGTTCCTTATGTAGGAAAGTTCAGCTCTTTGTCTGTTCTTGACCTTCAAGTATGACAATTATTCAATGACTCAGGTTTTAGTCTGTAAATCTGCAGCAATTCAGTCATTTTTTATACTTCCTGGAGATCCCACTTACTCCACATGTTGCATATTGTGAGAAAGAAGTGATGCCTTGCCAGATTGATGATTGTTTTCTTCTCACACAGGAGACAGTATGATTAAAAGATCTATATTTAGCATAGATTATAACACATGTAAAAATGTTGGTAACTTGTTAAACCATGTTATGTGATGTGGGTGTGGCTTAATAGAAAGTGTCAAATCAGATTGTGAAGAGGCAAAGGCAGGGAGTGCTGCTGCCTCTGTTGGTTCAGCCTGATGATGGGTCAGCACTTAAACCCACTGATTCACTGTTGAACATTCCCTACTTCAACCATAAATTAAGCCCCCAAAAATCAACCCATGACACCTGTTAGACTTTCCTGGAGGTAAGTTGTCTTGCAAAACAAAGGTTATCTTGTCTGTTCTTCAGATAGTAGCTGCGTTCATCTTTAGGTGATTTGTTTCTATTTTCAAGGATAATGTTTAATTCTTTGGAGGGTCAGGGACAGCCTCTGACCTCTCCCAGCCAAGCTCCTTCTCTTGGGATGTGGAACCTGCTCTGGTCTGACCTCCTGAATGCTCCAGAGAAGGAGCTCAGCAGCTTCTCAGCTATTTTGGTCCATGGATTTTCTTGATGCTTCCCTTTAGGTCAGGTAAAGTAATGAGACAGGTAGGAACAGCTGCACATTACTCATCTTTCTTTCGTTGCCTTTATTAAATATTTTGCCTCTGGGCACCAACATTGAGGATGAGAAATCATATTTTCTACTCAAGGAAGAGACACAGGCAAAATGAAAGCATGTGGGATATCTAAGATTTAAGTGACTGGAGCTGTTAAGGCTGCCACGTGCCCACCTGTCTGTTGCTGTTGCTAAAACTGGAAATGTATATGGAAATGCCTAAATAATTAGTTATGTGAAGAATTTTGTGCTCCAGGAACTGAGGTTTCATTGCTCTTGAACAGGTTATGGATGACAATCTCTCCTCTGGAGGCAGCTGTACAGATTTTTATATGTATTTATATAGAGTCACATTTCTATGTGTTTTTTTTTTCAGGAATGGCTTTTTCCAGGCTGTGAACTTGTATAAACAGAGCTATTGCCTGCTTCCAATTCTTCCCTCTCCCCTAAAATGACAGGTTCAATTCTGAGTTACTTATTTTCTACTCTTTAAAATATGAGTCATAGACTTAATTTGTCAGTCCATGTGTTCTTCATTGCTGTTCTGATGGGGAAGAAAAGAGACGAGATAATTGTATGTGTAGGCTCAGACATTTATCTTTGTGTATTCTTTAGCTCAGCCTCTTTAGAGATTGAGACCATTAGCTGCTGCTTGAGATCTTGCTTTAAAATGTACTCAGCCACTAAGAGTAATGCACTCATTTTTGCACAAACTGATGTTACAGTGGAATTGATATAAGAAGTCTAAAGATGATTGTTCTTTGTATGATAGCCTATATAGGAGGAGATGGCAGCTGAAGCCTTAATATTTATATTTGAAGAATCTAGCTAAGAATTTAGATTTGCTGGATAATGAACTTCTCTGTGGCCTATAATTCAGGAATAGACTTCATATTTTTAACTCCTGGCCTTTCAGACACTCTGACCTGCTTTCTGCATCTCCACTGCCTGCCTGATTTGAGAGCTCTTGGCTTCTGGCAAGGGAGGTGGGGAGGATCCAGCTGTCCCCGCTGGAGCCGTGGGTGGGCAGGCAGGCAGCTGCTGGAGGGGAGGCTGCTCCTGCGCGCCTCGGAAGTAGGTCAGGAGCACTCGCTTGTTTTAACAGCATCATGAGGCTGTGCATGCATTTACATGTGTTGCATTTTTGTCTGCATATAAAGAATAGTTCTTGCATCACACATTGCTGCACTTAAATGATTTGGATATTTTTATTTGTAAACATGCGCATTTCCTTGACGGATTATTAAACTGTGACAGATGCAATTAAAGCGAAAACCGCTTTTAAAATTTTTTTTTGATAGTTAAATTTCTATACTTGTTTTTTGCCTATCAGGCTTCAGTGAGTTTGTAAGTGTTGCGAAATACACATTCAGTGGAGATTATGAAAACTTCAAACCTTTATGACTACTGTTGTAGTTCAGAACAGAACAAGTGGGTGGTTGCTTCCCAGTAGAGTGTGTTTTATGCCAAGAGACAGTCTGTATTGACCTTGTACTGCCAACTCATAAATGCATAAAATCGTGCTGCTCATGGAAACACTGACAAGCCTTGAACTGCAGTGGACTGGCAGAACAAAATTATTAAAATTTTCAGCTGCAGTTAATGTCATATTTCCATTTTGATTTTGCTGGCTGGCAGCTGGCAGTGGCCTCACCTTGGGAGCAAGATGAAGTGTCCTAGAGCTTTTTGTTGGTATTGTCACAACACAGACTTGCTCTGATAATATGGGTATATAAGGCTGACTTAAAACCCACTAAAAATAAAGAATGAAAACTGCCATGTGAAACCCATGGACAGGAGCCTTGGGCATGTTCAGGTTGGGTATAGTGGTACCTCAGAGGTGAGACCTGTGGGCAGTGTCATTTTCCAACCACTGAAGTTCAAGCAAACTATTTGATGAGATGTAAGAATTGCAAACTCTTATTAATGTTATTAATAGGGCATGAATTAATGTTTGCATCAATAACTGTCAATTTTGAGAGATCAAGTCTGTCTTTGTGTTGAAATTACTTCCTTTGTGAAAGGAGTCATAAGGATAATGCCCAGAATGAAGATGCTGGCAGGGGTGATGGGTGTGTATCAGAGGATCCTCATGTGTGCTTTTGAAAATGAATCTTGGAGCACTTCCCTGCTGTTAGAAGACTGATGTGAACTACAGGGTCGTGGTGTGACCAAATGCAGGTGTGGAGATGAGGGATTCCTGAACTTATTTCAGTTTCGTTTAATTTTAGTATCGTTTATAATGCCCCAAGGAAGGATAATTAATGTTGCATTTTGTCTTTAACAATGAGAACAAAAAAATAGTTCTTTCTTTACAAGAATGTAACAAAGGATAGAGAGTTAAATGTAAAAAAAGCAGTTGCTGGCCCATTTAGGCATTGCTTACTGATGCCTTCTGTAGTTCTTTGTTGAAACTAGATTTATCCCTGGCTGCTGTGGCTGTTTTTTCTCTCCTTGTTGCAGAGCAGCTCCATGTGATGCTCCGGTGCTGTTTTCTAATACACAAAGTAAAACGTCACTGTCGACTCTGATTCAAACCTGACTGGTACCAGTCCTGTACCCCATCTGCTCCTTGTAAATCTGATGGATTTGCAGTCTCTGCTCCTGTTTTTATCACAGTAACCTTGAACTTCTCCTTGCATCCTCTTTGCTTTCGTGTGTCTTGGATTAGGATGGTTTCTCTTAGTTGTATATTGAAGTGTTCACAGCTTTCCTATCCTGGTTGGGGTAGGAGGGTACAGAGAGTACCTTCCTGGTGCTGCCAGGCTCTCCCACTATCTGATTGTTCTTTTGGATGTCTGCTGGGGAAATTCTTCACCAGAAAATCTTCAGCCTTTGCATTGGGCAGCAAGATTTTCTGCATGTAATAACTATACACAGAATTATTTTAGATCTTATTTTTTTAATGTAATTCCACTGTACTTCCTGAGACCCACTGTATTTTCTACCTGTCACTACTTCAAGTGGAGACTCAAGCCTGGCAAGAAAGTTGCTCAAGCATTCCTCTTTTTGGTTTTGCATCTTTGGTCTTTTGTAGTGGGCACTGCTTTTGTCTGAAATAATTTCCAATTATTTATAACCTATCCATAATTTTGCTGCCTTTGATGCTGGACTTAAAAGCATATTGTCTGTTTAATTCAAATTACTGATTAAGGTGATGATTTTCTCACAGTATTTTCTAGCATTTGGAAGTGGTGCGTGTGTTGGTTTTTGTTCTTTTTTTGTCTAATAAATTTTTAAAAAAACGAAAAAAAAGGTCATATTTTTGGCTAAACTGCCTGTGTGGGGCTTCCCCACTTCATTTTGCATCTCTGTGCTTTTACAAAGCAATTGAAGCAGCTGCTTTTGAAGTCTTTGCAAAGTGCTGACCTTGGGAAGGAGCCTGGAGCTGACTCTTTACTGGAAAGTGTTACAATTGAGAAACCTGGGGAAGTACTAGTTCCTGGAGCAGCTTGGAGATTTTAGAGCCTGTATAAATTGCATAGGAAAAAAAAAAAATCCAGGGGCAGGCAGAAGCACTCTCGGCAGATTTTCAAGTACCAGTATGTTTTTAAGATGAGCAGGATGGCCTTGTCAGCAAGGCAGCTAGAATGACGTTTTGGAGGTGACAAAGTTTTCAACTGTAGCCAAATTTAATTGCTTACAGTTTTATCAGTCTTCTAAGTAACAGGCCAAAAAATATCTGTAGGCCTGAGAATGACAAAGTCTTTGAAATGTGACATGTCTGCTCAAATGAGAGGTAGACAGGATACTGTGCTATTCAAGAGGGGTTAGTTTTTGTTAGTTTTGGGTTTTTTTTGAACTTGGAAGATGGGATGGCTCTCAGCACAGCTAAGATCTCCAGGGCAGAAGTCATCATGGAGGAAGGAGAATAACAGCAGGAACTACTCGACTGTTTTCTAAAAAGCCTTTTTTATGTAATGTAGATGAGTGGGAGGAAAAATCCTGCTGTCTGTAGTCTTGCTCTGTTTTTCTGAGAAATTGGATGGAAGATGCTTTGGTCTGTTTAACTTGAGGTTCATAGTACATTTGAAAGCATCAGTGGGTGTTCAAACATGCTGAGTTTTCCAGCTGGACAGCTACAAGTAAGAAAGCTGGGCTTTAGTGGTCCAAAAAGCACCAGACAGACAGGTCCTGGGGAATATGTTCCTCATATTTTTGGCATTTTATCAGCATATGGGTTTTATTGTCTTGAAGCTCATGTTCAAGAGTTCACATGACATGAGTAAGTGTATATATATGCCTTGCCAATTCTGTTTTCAAGTATTAAATATTTTATTGGAGCTACAGCTGCAATAACTCATGGAGTTGTTAACCAGTGGCTACTGATGGTGGATACAAGAATTGTTCTGAAGTGGATCACAAAAGGCTGCAAGTACTTATGGGTGTTTGCATCCCCAGAGATGGTGTGGAGGCAGACAGGACCATGGGTGCAGAAAGGGATTAGACAGCTCCAGCTGCAGGTACAGGAGGGAGGGGAAGTGATCCATCTCCCTGATGGAACCCTTACAGGTGCTCTGGGAACGTGGGAGGATCTGAGCTGCCGGACCTCTAAAGAGCATCTGGGATTTTGGCTGCTGGAAGCTGTGTTCTGCAATAGATGGGCCATTGATCTGACTTAATGGGTTTGTTCTTGTGCAAAGTGATGGTTTCCTTCTTTCAGAATATCTGTTCTCCAGTGGAATCCCATTTAATGAGCTGATGCAATAGAGTGACTGGTGCTGCTTGGCCTTTTTGTCAAGAACTGATGCTTTCTTGCTTATAGACTTCTCAGTCCTGTTTGGCACAATCAGTTTCCATGCTAACATTCTAATTTAGAAAGATGAGGAGAGTGGGAGACATTAACCAGAAAAATGGTATCTCAGATATTTTCCTCTTGGATCTTTCCCCTCACTTGCTCCCACTCTGTTTCTTGGAGCTCACTTTCTTTTCTGCTCACATCTTTCAGCAGTGCAGTTGCATCTTTCATCTGTAAATACCTTGGAGTTTTCTGGGGCAGAGATGATCACCTAATACACTTTTATGTATGAAAATATTTTAGTACCCTACCCTATGGTCTGTCATTGAAGTAATATTTATATTCTTAAAAATGTTTTCAAATACGATCTGTCACATAAAAGTTGTAATATGAGACTTCTCATATTGTAATATGAGACTCTTAAATATTAATTCAAAGCTCCTTTTCTGAGATTCAGAGTAGATGGCTAAAATGCTGCTCTTGTTTCTGATTTTTCTCAGCACATTACCCGTTTACTAACACAATTGTATGAAAGGTCAAATTTATTCCAGTTTTGGGTATGCTTAGCTGTAGGATGAAGGCCATAATTTTTGAGTATAATATGTCATTATACCCCAAAGGGTAAGTACCTGAAATGTGTTAGTCTAAGGTGCACCTGTTTAAAACCACTGACCTCTTGGGTGATTTAAGTTGCCTCTGAGTCTTTTAAATCTCTTGTTTCAGGAAGTTAAGAAGGATGTAGAGCCCAAGGATGATGCTGTGCCACTCAGGAGGGAGAAATCTGGCAACGTAGCCAGCCTTGTGCAGCGTATGAGCAGCTATGGGCTTCCAGCAGGAGGATTTCAGCCTCATCCCCCGTCCAAAGGCTTCAAGAAGAGTACGTGGTCTTTCCAACTCCTTCACTTGCGCATGCTGCTGACGTGCATTTTCAAAATAAACATGAATTATTTAATGCATGACTTAGTTTTAAGGTTATATGGAAAACTAGAAACATAGGAGGAAAAACTGATTCAAAGACAAATTTTGCGCCTGTTATGTATGGACAGAAAGCTTAAATGTAGCTTTTAACACCAGTAATAGGGATGAATTTTCTTGTGAATAGGATTTAGACTTCTTCCAGATGTCAGAGAGCTCTGTAACTTCATATGAGCTCTGTTTCTATTATCAGGTACCTGAATGGAGAGCTTGCAGGCCTGTTCACAATAATTGAAAATTTTCTTGTGGTCATTTTAAAAGAAAAGTTAAAACATGAAAACATCAAGTTTTGCTACAAATTCAAGGCTTTGACAAGGAAGCACTGTGTAGTTCAGATTCTTCCAGATAAGCTCACTTCTGGTGTGAAATAAGGTGGAGTTTGTGGTGTTAACAAAAAATAGTAATTTTCCTTTTGTTCTAACAAACAGGATGGCAGGAGTGTAGCACTGGTGCTTCTGTAGCTGTGATTTCTTTGTTACAATGCCAGTTTTTATATCAAGGTGACTAAAGCCTGGAGAAGAAAGCTTACCATTCCCTGCATCCAGCAAGTGGGCTTGTGATTTGAATTTGGTCATACCAATCTCTTGTAAGATATTGCTTTAAATTACTGTGGCTTCCTCTGTCTTAAAAGATTTTGAAGGCATTTATGTTTTAAGCTTGCTTTTTAAAAAAAGAGTTCAGAACTTACTGGTTCTGGCATGTTTATGCTTTGAAGTTTTGTCTATATTCCACTAGTTATTGTTTAAAACCCTGAAACAGGACCACCACCACCTTTACAAATTTTTGAGACTTTGTTCCAGGAAACGAAGGATTTAAAATCACTTTTTAGTGACTCTGATGTGTGTGCATGTTGGCAAAAGCATGTAGGTGCCTGTTGGGTGTTTACACAGCAGACTTTGGAAAAATCCAACCTGAAAGATTAATGCTGTTCCTAGGTAAATACAGCCAGGCTCTGAAAGGGAAACAATGTGATCGTATGGGTCCTTCCACCTGAACACCATAGGATTCTGTGAACGTGATCTGATACCAGTTCAGCTGTCAGCTGTTGTTGTGGTCACCTTAACTCTGGAATGTTCCCATGTTTTCCTTGTCACATCCTCATGCTGGTGGCTGTGGCCAGGGTAGAAGGTACAGCTTGGTCTCAAACTCTGCAGGGCTCTGGCTACTCTCATCCTTCTGGAGAAAATGGTGTTCAAGCACTTCCCTTTAGGCACACAGCTGTTTACCTGGTGCAGTGACAGTGTCTGCATTTCCGTTTCACTTGCTGTTCCCTTTTTCCTGGAAGACTGTTTGAACAGCTCCTGCAGATCCTGTTTGCTCTGTGCCTGGGCACTCGTTTGCTTTCTAGAGCTTAGTTGTCTCTGTGTTTCTAGTTTTGCTGAAATGAGGTTTACAATGTTAAAAACAAAGTTAAGTTTCTTTCATGCAGCTCTCCCTGAATTCAGGTATTTTTGTGTCAGGTGGGTGGTAAGCTGCAGGCAGAATTCCTATCAGATGTCTGTCTGTGTTCAGCAGAAAGAAAATACAGAAGGTGTGCTAAGTAACAGCAACAAAGAGCTAAATTTGACTTACCCTGTACAAAACAAACAAAACGTGAAGCCAGACCAGTTGTTTTGGAAAGGGACAGAATTGCCTGCAGGCTGCAAGCCCAGCAGTCGTACAGCAGCATGTGAAGCCAGAATTCTGTTCTCTGAGAGGACAGGTTCCCTTCCTAGGTTATTCTAGGGATTTTCAGAAGTGGGAGGCAGTAATTCCTAAATTGTGTCACTGGAAACAGACCTCAGATGAGAGGGAAGTTTCTGGATGTGAAATACATCCATGGATTCCCCCCACTCCCATTTAGATATAATTACACTATGAAAATGAAGACTGAAATCAGATTTATGCCAAATGGCAGTGACTTTTTAATTTGCCTTTTTTGGTATCAGTTAATCTCCTACAAAACAGAAGCCTTGAAAGTGCTGCAGGAGGCAGTAAAGGCTATTGAACCATTTATTGCAATTACTCTGAACTGAACAATCCCTCTGGGCTTGTGCATGCGTTCCAGTGGAGGTAAAAGCAGGGTATATTGTGTAGGCAGTTATGTGTTACTAGAAATAACCCATAAAGGTTCATATTTCTGGTTTGTTTCTTGCACAGATCATATACCAGCATGTAGAAAATTCTTGATTTGGTGAGCCCTCTCTCAGAAATTTTAGATGCTGAATATTACTCCAATGCCTGGCCTATTTTGTACTGAGGATGCTGGGTGTGGTTTTCTAAATGCCTTCCTCTGGACTTTGAACAGTGCTGTAAAAAGACAAGGATCAATCTTGGAGGCAGTATCTGTGTTTTGAAATGTTTTTACACAGCTAATCTTAATTGCTGAAGCTTGAGTGTGGAAGGAGTACAAAGTATAAGAGAGAGAGCATGGAAATTACACAGCTCCTGTAAGCTTAGGCTTTACCACTTCAAGCTTTTGATTGATATTTTCATTTAAACTGTGGCAAATTGTTTTTGAGGAGGATAGGGAGCATGCATAGGTCATAACTCAAGATGATAATTGTCTTCAAAAGCATGCTGGCTGCTCTGTTGTGGAAAAGGTCTGAAGGCATGGTCTCCTGTTTAAAGGAGAAGTGCATAAACTGTCTGGGTTCAGCAACAGCAGCGCTCCAGGATATGTGCGGAGTAATTAGGCAGTGTGGGTTCACACCACTGTGACTGCAGGGCTTGAGTTCTCAGAAGCCACTTCAATGCTCTCCCCTCTCAGGATGTCATTTTGCCTTTTTAATGTCTGCAGCGCTTTAATGATATGGGGCAAACAGCTAAAAACGGCACTTGATTTTAATCTTGCCTTTGTCAAAGACTGCTAATTGGCAGTTTGAATTGCTAGATGCCATACTGGCACTGAGCAAAGGTAGAGTTTTTTTTTTTTTTTTAATTCACAGATAAAAATGAGTTCAGATTTTGAAATATGAGTCTGGCAAATGTTAGCATTACCTCAGAGCTGTGGTTAGCAAGGTCCTTGTTAGAGGCCAGAAGGTCTGTAAGCTCTCCAGTGTGGTGCATAACAGAAGTTGTTCCTGCTTTCAGGATTACTTAAGGACTGGAGGCTCAAACTTGCACATTTTCTTCCAAGTAGGTACTAACTGGCAGTGATTCCCATTCTTGCAAATTTTGGTTGGGAAATAGCTTGAGAAATCACTGTAGTGGGGATTTACCTGACTTGCTTGTGTCAACATGCTTTTTAATTGGTATAGTGTTCGTTTATCAAATCTATGGCTCCCTAGCCTAAGGTGACCCAAGCAAACCACAAAATCAGGATCAAAAGCTACATAGCTTTTTGGGATGGTTTCTGGGTCTTCAGGAGCAGAGTCTATGAAGGATGAGTTCTCCTTTATGAGTGTTCTTACTTTTGGTGTTTCCCTCGAATCAGGGTCCAAGAAGCGGCAGTGCAAAGTGCTCTTCGAGTACATTCCACAGAATGAGGATGAGCTGGAACTCAAGCTGGGGGATGTGATTGACATCATTGATGAGGTAAGCTGTTCTACAGAGCTGGCCATTCATGTGCTGAGTCAAACCACTTTTTTGATGATTTTTTGTATTGCAAGCATGTAGGGAAAATAGCATGGGAAGTAGTGTTTTTGCAGCTAAAGTTAATAATTCTGGAGTTTTTTCTCTCAGGATCTAATACTAAAACAATTAATGCTAGGGTTTAGAAGAAATTGTTATCTGTTACACAGATTCATTTATTGAAAGAGTTTTTGCTGTTCTTTGGCCCTGTCTATGTGATCTTTGGCTTTAGGATACTTGTGGTAAAAAAAATGTTGGACCTCTTTCTTTAGGCTGACATACTCCAAATTGGTATAGGTGAAAAATGTTATTTGACTTGATTTGCCAGTTTCAAGTTCTCTTGTAAACTCATTGAATTGGAATGGTGGTTTCTTATATTTTCTTACCCATGTGCTTCCTTGATGTGTGTTCCATTCAATAGCAGAGGTGGGAAGCTTTTATGTGTCAGAGGAGTGTCTCTTCCAAATGTGTAATCTGTCAGTGAAGCTGTGGAAAAGATCAGAGTGGTTGTGGAAGCAATCTTTTTACAACTCAGTTGAAAACTTCTGCACAGCAGGCTCTGACCTTCACTGGTGCCATCTCTGCCTCCCTGAGGCTCTGAGGAAGGAGAGTGAAGCTTTCTTTCTAGCCATGTGTTGTTGGTGGTGCTTTTTAAGTCACCTTATGAGACTGTTTTTCATGTGCATGACTCACTTTGGAGGAGAGTGCTAACCTGACACTGGCAGGAAGGAGACTTCCATTTTCCTAGCATGCAAAAATCTGTGCCCTTACATGCATTTGCACTAATACTTCCAGAATTTAATATCTGAGAGTAAACAGAGCAAGTGACTTGCAAAACCTGCTCACTAAACTCAGTTTCATAAATACCTTTGTGTGTGGGTGTTTTTAGAGGAGTGTTCCTGGGTAACCTCAGCAGTTTAATTTGTGGATGGTGCCTGCACTGGCAGTTGTGACTGGATGGTCCAGTGTAAGCATTCACGAGAGAGCACGTGCAGTAACTGTTGTGGGAACGGCTCTTTTGCTTGCACGTGTCAGCAGCTGGAATTATTTTCAGAGGGGTGTGTGGTGTCATGTACCAGAGATGGCCAAGTAGCCCAACAGAATAAAAAGATCAGAGCATTTCCTCATCTGGTTTCTTATGGAAGAGTGGATTATATTTTATTTAGATTTTTGTTTTGTTAATTGCCATGTGTATTCCTTTTTTAATGATTTGAAAATATGTTTTTGTAGTACCCAGTCTTTGCTACTTCTTCGACAAATTTTTAGGGAAATGCTACCTGATAGAAAAATAGTGCAGCTTACTATGATGACAGAGCTGTTTGCACACTGTTTTCATGGTGATGTAGAAGAGGCCTGACAGGTGTAGACTACATCTGTCTGCTTCATGAAACTGTATTGATGGGATCAGAAATGTAAAGAATGATAGAAAATACTCTCCACTGGTTGTGCAATATGCTCACATAATTTGTCTTAGGTAATTTGTCCTCACTACTGTGAGATAGTTCGCTTCTGTGTATATGTAAAAGGTGTTGTTTCTGTACATGCAGATGACTTGTAACTAACTGTTACTTCAAGGAAAAATTGTTTGGTCACCTCTTTCTGTGGGGAAATACGGTAAAATCAGCTCTGTGAGGGGATCGGCTCTATCAGTTACTTGAGAATAATTCAATATTTAGCCCTTGAGTGGTTTTTGTAAATTGAGTTGATATAAGTGACACCACTGATCATGAAATCAAAGGTGAAGGCAAATGGGTTCAGAAATTAAATGGTTGATACTGAAGAGAGCAAAAGTAACTTTTTAGGAAGAAAATTGTGCTATGTACTGGCTGAATCCACAAGGCTTTTTGTTTATAGAATGTCACGTGGGTTTTACACATAAAGAACATGCACAGAGTGCACGTGATGACTGTGTCATTGATCTAAAACCTTTGTTTCTCCTTTATCTCCTTTATCTTCCCCTCTCTCCTGTCAGGAGCAGCACTAAATAGCAGATTTATTTTTGTAGTATTATAGTTTTAGTATTTATATGCTGTTTTTTCAAGCAAAATAAAATGTCATTTAACATCATTAAGGAAGCTTTTAATTAAAAAAAAGAAAAATACAACAGATTGGTAAAGCTGCTTATTTCAGCCTTCTTCGCCATTTTTTCTTTGGAAGTCTGAGGTTTTCATACAAATAAGCCGATGGGATTCATACTGAAAAAAAAAAGTTCTGGTGTGTGTACCAGAGCTGTACCTCCCTCTTGTGGAAATTGGATCATATGATAATATTTTGGAATGGAAGAGAAGGGTTATGAAATTGTCATCTGTGTTCCTGCTGCTAAAAGATGTGCAGATATTCTCCACCAAGCATGGAGAACTTCTTTAGCCTGTTTGTCTTAACGTTGATGAAAGAAACCTTTTCTGGCCAGACAGTTTGTGTGTAGTCAGGGGTTTATATAAAGGCAGTATGGTGAGGAGGCTGAAGTGAGTGTGCCCAAGAAATTTTGGGTTTGTTCCTGAGTGCCTCTGAGTTGGCATAGCTTTGCTTTGCTGTAAAGTGCTTTGCTGACCACATCTCTTGGCAGAAGAATAAATGGATGCTCAAGTAATTTTCTGTATTGTAACCATTAAAAGTCCCTTTCTCATGGCTTCTGAGTGAGTAGTGTGGGTGAGTCAAGGCATTTGTATTTTAGTTTTCTGTTATGTGTTCCATAAATCCTGAGCTGCCAGAGCCTGGGCAGCACTTGCCAGTAATCTGTGCTTAAAATTTGTTTCAGAGGACCAGACTCTGAGTTTGAACCATCCACAACAAAGCTGTATTTTCACACTAGGATGCCTTTAAAAACAATAGTGCTCTTTTCATTGCCTGTGTCTGCAGCTGCCAGGTTCTCCTTGAGCTCTGCTTGCCTGGAGGTGGACTGGCATTTAAAAACTGTGCCTGTGTGTCAGGCATAGTGACCTAAAAAGCCAAGCTAAAAAAAGATAACAGCTGCTGCTTGGTTTGCTTTTTCCTTTTCCTCTTGCATTTCTTTCTTAAAAACAGCTTTCCAGCCTCAAAACAGGGCAACCTAAATAAAAGAGTCTGAAAATTCATCTTCATTATAAGTTTTCAACTAGTACTCATTAGGTAAAGAAATGGAATTTATTTAAGATATTTTGAAAACTGTTCATAAATTCAAAGAGCACAATTCTTAGTCCTTTGGCATAATTTTACCTCATCACCTCTTCCTGCCCTGCTTTTGCTTGTTCTGCTTTAGCCCATGTGGGGTATTCCTGGTAAACTTTCCAATATATTGCTGGCCTTAGGACTGCTGTGTGCCACCACAAAACCCTTGTGGACTTGGTGTGGTTGGTCAGCTCTGATGGGCAGGTCCCTGCCCCTGTGGTACATGTAGGGCCAGGCTGTGCTGGTCAGCCTCCTGCTAGATGGAGTGGATAGTTTAATTTCCCATTTCTCTGACATCCTAAAGGACTTTTCTCTGTTCTACCCCACTTTATCTGTAGAAATTTGATCTTTGAAACTTGTCTTTTGATCAAAATTGTGTGAAGCTGCCTTGTGGATATGAGGCCAGTTGGAGAGCAGGACAGGTGGAAACAGCAGGAACACATAAAAATTTCCATGGGCACACAGACTCAAAGTTTCATCTGTATTTCATGAACAGTTTAATATTTATTTATTGTGTTAAATGTGCAGTGCCTCTTATTCTGTCTTGAGAAAGTTGATGAACATTTTGCTGCTTTTTGGGATTAACTGGAATGGGACTAATCTCCTGTTAGGATCATTGCTGTAGTGATACAATTAACATTAAATTATTTTCTCCCTCTTCTTTTTGTCTAATGCTTCTACATGTTTGGTAGGTTTCTTTAGGAAGAAATCGTGATAATTTGAACTTTCCCCAAAGTTAGTTGTAGAGTTTGTATGGAATTGATAGGAATTTCCTTTTACTCCAATAGTAATGTGCAAAACATTTCTTTACAGGTAGAAGAAGGATGGTGGAGTGGAATACTGAATGGTAAGGCAGGGATGTTTCCTTCAAACTTTGTGAAAGAATTGGAATCAATGGATGATGGAGAAACACAGGATGCTCTGGATGACACAGGTAGTGTTCTGTTTGTTGCAAACTTTTAGCAAATTAATTTTTGATTTCTGGTATAATTTGGAGTATTATGGTTAAAGTACAACAAAGTTGTAAAGAATTCAGTCTTCCTAAGAATGATTTTCCAATTTCTTTCCAGAAAGTGTTAATGCTGAGTATGAAAATACCTGTCTGCTCCCACCTTCACTCATAATAAAATTGCAGTAAAGTCTTAATCTTGCAAATGTGTGTTATACACTTTATCACTAGAACTTTTATCATATTCAAAGTTGATATTTTTTAGACTTGGATATAAAATTATTGTTTTGTTTAGTAGTTTTTTTTCAGTCGTATTCTCACAGACATGAGCTCTCTAAAACAGAAAATTCAAGTGTTTAACCAAATCATTTGGGAATCAAAGCAGTGTAGAGAGCCTCAACTTAAAATGAGTCCAGGGAAGGAGACCCTGGTTCTTAGGCCTTAGATTATGTTTTAATCTAACAATAAGATGTTTTTAAGTCAGGATTTACATATGACTGTCCTTTTCTGGCCATGACTGTATAGCAGGGGCAGAAGCAGATGCTCTGTGGCTGAACAGTAGCTGGATGGTGCCAGGCAGGTTTTTGCTTTACAGGCAATTACTCAATTCTCTTGAAAATGCACTTTAGAAACATTTCAGTCTATGAAGATCAGTTTGAAGGGGACTTGTATGGTATTGCTGAAACAGGAATATTTTTTGGAAACATCATAGCAGGAATTAATTGATTTTTAAAAGACAGTGGTCTAACATTGGAGAAAAAGAGGTTGTTTTTTTTTTTTTTTACCTTGTGGTCATGTGCACCCTCATTTACATGGTGTCCAGTACTGATTGCTTCAAACAAGGGCTTGCTCAGACATAGGGAAGAGCTTGGCTTGGATTTTTTTTTTTTTTTTTTAAATTGTGGAAATCACAATAGCATAAAATAAGAGTTTGACTTGAGCAGTCCCAAATAGCTCAATGGCTGTTTCTTTGGAGATCAAGTTCCCTGAGTTTAGTGGGGTCTAGTGCAGTGAATTTACAAATGGATATGTGTTAATCTTAATTCCTGAATAATATCAGTGACACTGCACAGTAATTTGAAGTAATTGTATTTTCTGTCAGTACCTAACAAGTGGGTGTGTTCAGCTCCTCATCCCCCAGGGGTTATATTTAATATTGAGTACTTTCATAGTCAGGGTCTTCAGTATCTTTTGGTTCCCTCCTCACTCTTGGGAAACAGTAACTTCCTCTTTCACTCACCTGTGGTCATTCAAAGGTGCAGCCTGGACTGTGCCTACCAACGGGATCTTTAGCTGCTCTGTGAGTTACCTGAGGGGGATATAACTAAATAAAGAGCATCTGGGTAGACAAAAGGTGAGCAACTGAAGTCAAGACCAACTTAGCTTCATGGTGCCATCAAAATATCTTAAATTTATGATAGAAGGAAGAGGCTTTAAACTTTATTGCAGTTCACAGGCCTGTATGGGCTGAAAAGAACTTGACCCAAAGGCTAAAAGATGTGGAGGCCATTTTGACTTTGATTTATAAAAGCTGTCTGTTTTCACATGACTGTCTCCTGGATTTCTGCATGCAAAAATTGCTTGCCTATGTATACTAATTTGTGGGTTTTAATAGGTATAACCATAATTTAAAAACTTTAAAAAAAGTTGCAAAGCTCTTGGCAACAAAATTAAGTTATCCTCTGAAATACATTTCTGGGAGGTGGATAAATGCTGTCCCTTAAAACTGAAAGATTAAAAGAATTGTAAATAGTTGAATTATCCAGCAGTGATTAACTTCCAACAATTATATCTGATTTGAATGCTTGGAGTATTTTGAGCAGTAGGAAAATGTCACTTTGGTTCCTTGGGAGGCATCACTCTGCCACTGAAATACACTCTGTTTTCCTGTGACAGTTGAAACATGTTTGGATTCATTATGGACCTTTATTGATTATTGCTTTCTGTGGCTGTTCAAATGAGAAGCTTTTAAATGTTGGACTAAAATGCCATTTTCAGAGAGTGCATAAGCAGCGTTTCATAAAACTAATGGAAAACACTGATGTTAACAGGCTGTGGAGCCTGAATGCTAATTGAAATAGCAAAAATATTAGTGAGATGTTGACTTAGTTGCCAGAGTAATCAGGACAAAACTAGTGTGATTTAAGTTGGTCTCACATTAAATATAAAATGAGAACGAATATGAGGTGTTACAGCTACAGCAGTGTTCCTAGAAAAGCTCCTTATCAGGAGCAGTGCACAAAGTTGTGCTGCTTCCACTTTTTTCCCAGAGGAGCAAATAAATAATTTCAGCTTTTAAAATAGCTTTCCCTTTCTTATTTTCAGAGCCTGTTTTCAATAGTCCTACCTCACCTGTGACCTCTCCAGGAAATGGGAGTGAACCTGCATTGGGACCAGCACAGCCAAAGAAAATCCGAGGTGTTGGGTTTGGAGATATCTTTAAGGAAGGCTCAGTGAAACTTAAACCAAGATTATCCAGTAATGAATCAGAAGATAAAAAGCAAGATAAGGTTTGTAGTGGTGCATATTGTTCTTTTGAGATTTCCTGTAAAAATAATTTAGGAGATGTGGAATCTGACCATTACCCTCTCATAGGCTCTTGCTTATAAAACAAAACAAATCCCCTTGAATATGTTCCACAGTAAGTTGTATTTAACATTGATTCCAAAAGGTCTATTCAAATGTCTTGGTATTTAAATCATTAGAGACTGAAAACTGAGCTGATACATAAATTGTCTTTTCAGAGCCATGTGGCGAAATACACAGTGGCATCTCAAACACATCTGCAGTATAGAACTCTTGTAGTTCACCTTGTAACAGACTTTATGTATAGTCTGGGAGAAGTCTAGCAATGCAAGTTGAACTTGTCTTTTAAAACAAGGAATATTTTGGCATTTCTTTGTGTTTTGGCTTATTTGGGTTTTTTCCTCAAGTTTTGGCAGATGTTGAGATTGCTGTTCTAGGTGTCAGCTGCCATTACCTTCAGTGAGTGTTGCCAAGATTCATAAATTACTGGTAGTGTAAGGCTGTAAGCCTGAGAAATGCAGTTCTAGGATTTTGCATTTTCTTTTCCCCATATTTTTATGATTGAGTGGGAAAATGAGCAGTTTTATTCTTTGTTGTTTAAATTTTATTTTGATCTGAACTCAAGAGTGCTCTTACCCCTTGGATGCTCAGCAGTGATGTGCAGTCCTTTAACTTGAATTTACTATTCCAAGAGCTTATATATGGATTTTCAACTCTTGGTAAATTAAAGGTAGCTGAGATAGTCCAGAGTTTGTTTTGACTCAGATGATCAAGAAAGCTTTTAAAGCCTTTGTCCATTTCAATTTTTGTTTGTGGGTTATGGTCATTAATGCTGTTCTGGTGAGTGATTTGTTTTCCTCTGCCATGGTAATAATTGTAATGGTGTAGGGCAAAAAGTGAGGTGAGTCCCTGGGAGGAAGGAGGATCAGAGGCTTCCTTGAATGTGTTCTGCCTCAATAGCAATGCTCAGAGCAACGGCATGGTGTGTGTAGTGTTTGTTTCTGGTCTGGTCAGAGCATCAGATGATTGGAAAAAGTTGCAAGTGTGTTGCCTTCTGTTTAAAGCTCAGGGAATGTTGCTTCATAAAGAAGGTGTTGTTTAGAAAAAAAGGTCTGCAGACCTTACTGCAGCTTTTCAACATATAGAAGGATATACAGATGGAGGGAGACTTTTATTGAGGTCTGGAATGAGAGGACAAGGGGCAATGGCTTAAACTAAAAGAGGGGAGACTTAGGAAGAAAAGAGGGGAGATGAGGAAGATGTTCTTCATGGTGAGGAAAGTGGGGTGCTGGAACAGCTTGTTCACACAAGTTATGGTTACCATGTCATTAGAATTGTTCAAGGCCAGACTGGATGGGGCTTTGAGCAGCCTGGCTGTGTGGGAGGTGTCCGTGCTCATGGCAGGGAGTTGGACTTGGATGGTTATTGAAGGTCCCTTCCAGCTCATTCCTTTCCATGATTCTGTGAAGTCACATGGATTCTCCTCATTCCTCCCCTTTGTCCCTTGATGTGGCAGTCTGTGATTACTACATGTTCATGTGAATGCTGTTAGAGTAGGTTTTCAGGACCTAGCTTCCAGTTTGCTTTCTTGTCATGAGACTGATCATTCAAAAGGGTGCTTCCCTACTGTCTACCTTGTCATTTGGGACTATAAAGAGCCTTTCCAAACTTATGCAATTAATATGAAGTCTGCTCAGACCTTTTGAATTGTTCTATTTGACTGTGTATATGCAATACAATATGCTGGTGCTGTGCAGTTTTGGTTGGCCTGTCTGGAAAGGTCTTGTAGATAATTTCTCATCAAGAGAGGAAATGAAGTGAGAAAACAGTTTTGCATAGCTTAATCTCAGAGAAATAAACAATTTAGTTTAGCACTTAATATTCCACTTACACTTGTTGCCAAAGTCATCCCAAAGGTAGACAGACTTACAGAACAGCATGGAGAGCCCAAGGGAGATAATTCTCATGAAGCTCTTGTAAAAATAGATGGCTTCCTTGGATTTGTGCTTAACTTGCTTTGGGGTTAGCTGATGAAATGCTTGGAGAGCACTGTCAGTCTTTTAAGACAGTAAGGAAAAAAAAAAAAAAAGCTTTGTAGAGGAGAGAGGGCTCTTTTCCCTTGGAAAATTCAGACTGTTCAGCACAGGAAGGCTGAGCACTGATGGATCTGAAGGGCCCAAGAGTGTATGTGCTGCTGCAGGAGATCATTCCAGCTCTCCCAGCATCCTGCCTGGGCTCAGGCTATTTATACCCTGTCTGCCTAAACTTCCTGTCTTATTCCTAATTGCATCTTATGTTGGAAGGGGAAAATGCAGAGAACTATTTCCACGTTGGAGGTGTTTAATCTCAGAGAAGGGTTATTTTAGTGCTTCCTTCATTCTGGAGAGAGTTAAATTGCATAGGTACTGCAGGAACATCCCAAGTGACCTTGGCTTCTGTAGTATGTCAGAGGAACCAAGCGCCAGCCTACAGGCATTGTCTGACTCTAAGGAGAGTAAATCCAGTTTCTGTGACAGTAGAAGATCTGCAAAGTTGAACTGTAGATGAAAATGAGCAGAGCAACTAAAGGCAGTGGGATTTTTCATATCAGTAATGCTGTTAGGGCTGCTCAGGTAAGTACTGACTGTAAGATCATATTCTGTGTTCGTAGCTCTTTGGGTGTGAAGAAGTGGATGCAGCTGAAGCTGTCAGAATCTGCCTGGCAGCTCAGTAAGTTTCTGAGCGGAAAAATGAAATATTCTGTAATTTATTTTGGTTAGATGTTAACTCTGAAACTTGTGGCAATGCCTCTTTATTTTTTTAATTTAGGAGAAATCTCTAGTGACACTTGAACTGTTCTGTACAAATTGCTGAGAGTGAAGGGAAGCTGGGACAGGTTTTCGTATTCTTTTATTTGTCCGAGTAGTTAAAACTGCTTGTCCGAGGTGCTGTATGGCTGCTGCATATCCCTGCCTTATTCCAGTGCAGAGTAAACATGGCCAGCGAGTTACTCTGAGCAGAGCTGTTAAATAACTGCTTCTGTTATGTGCTGGAGGTCAGGCTAATGGGAGAGTAACACCTGGAACTGCTGAAATACTGTTGCTAAAGTGTATTTGGCCATATCCTGAGATCAGCTTGAAAGCTGTGCTCTGTCTTTAACCAGTAGAGAAACTCTAATTGCAGTGTCTGTAATGAAGTAAATACAGTAAGCTAAGGACTTAGTGGGAAAAATCATTAAATCTCTTAGAGATGGTTATTTTCATCATCTCAGCTAATGAAAAATTCAGTGTGTACTGTAGCCTAATAAAAAACAAAACTCTAGAGAATTTTTGTTAACAAAGTTCTTTTCCCTTAATATAGCTGTTACCTAACCATCCTACTGGAACAAAGTTAATTCATTTTCCCAGCACAACAAAAGCTGAAAACACACCTGAAGTAATAAAACCAGAAGCTGAAAGTAAACCAAAAGGTAAGGCTGATGGATATTTACATATGTTACGTGGTGGTCCTTTCTTATGAACTATTTGGTTATCATTTGTTTTTTTTGGTGTTAAAATCTAAAACATTGGCATATACTGAAGTTTTGTATAATGTTCTGTACCTTTGAGGAGTCATGCAAGTGCAAAAAAGTCTAAAGGAATTTTTGCTTACATTTCTTTAGAAAAATTATCAAAAATATTTGTAGGATTGTCTCCCAGAACAAAATAAGGCTGGGATAGGAACTTTTATTGCAACAGTCATTTTGCATTAATTTCCTGTTGGCACATTGTTTATGTTCTGCCTGGTTTGATTCTGATGGGATGCTGGAGTCCTATTTCCATGGAACAGTCTCCCAGCACAATTTCTGTCTCCAAGTTACACAAGTTCCTTTGTAGGCTCAGGATTTTCTGTGGAGATGGCAGTGTGCATCAGAAAGTTGGTGTTTATGTTGTGTTGAGGTCTGTTCCCTTCATAATCCAGTTCCATTGTGGTTCTGTTTATACTGTTTTTTTTATTTTTCTTCTTTATCTCTTAAGAATTTTTTACTTCATTTAGCTGCGAAATTGCACAGTTTTATCAAGAGAGATATTTTTAAGCCAACCCAAAACATCTTGAGGGAGTGCCAACCCTATATGAAAAATTAACTTTGATTATGTGATGTAGAGTAGACTGCTCATTTCCCCAGTTCCAGAGCAGGCATTTTGTCAACTTCTATATTGTAATTTTAAGTATATTTTTGTTTTTTTGTGGAGGTAACTTATTTTAGTGTGTTGTTTTCTATGGAATGCATAATTTGCAGAAATAAGAAAACTGCAACATCTTGCTTTTAAACCATTCCAGTGCTATTGCTCTAAGAAGCAACAAGAGCATTGTGAAGAAACCTGAGCATTGTGAAGTTCGACTTGTCTAAAAGTTTGCTTAAAAATTAACTCAACTCTGCCTAGAAAAAAATCCCAACATTCAGTGTTGGACACCCAAAAAATTCAGTATTTAGGTTCTTTAATAGTTTTAGGTGCATCCCATGCTAAAAGCGTGGAAGTTGGTCCAATCCTGTAGCCATGCTGAGTCTTTTTCCCAGAGAAACAAATATATCATAAATATGACAGTAATAGAAGCTGTAGGAGAACATCAGTAGGTAATACCTACAGACACCAGATAAGAACATCTTAAAACTTAGGAAGACAGCTTGCTTCAATTCCTTAGTGTTTTATTTAAACATAGTCTATAGTGTAGTCTATGTGTCTCATCCTCAGTTTTGAGAGACCAGGTTTTGAAATAAACTCTGTTCATCTGTTAGCAGATAAACACAGATCTCTGAAATGTTTAGGCTGTGTTGGCTTATTTTGCCGTGAGGTTCTTCTGGTTTTGGAAGCTTGTTTTGACCTCTGGTGCAAGTATATAAAAATATTTTCTTTAAAAAGTAAAATAATCACAATTTGACCCCTCTTTCCCCCACTTATGTTAGGATACAATATCTATATATATTATCTCTTTAAGCTTGGCATACTTTGGCATTTTAACATAGTGGTTATTACACGTTTTTATTTGTGAATACAATTTGTGTGTCTTTAAACTAAAGACGTGTATCTTGATTAAATAAAATACAACAGCAGCAAAAAGGTTTGACTGCAACTGATTTATTCTCTTGCTACCCAGCAAAAGCTGTCATTAAGAATTGCAGATGATTCTGTGACTTGATGGTGTTCTGCTCTAACTGGAGGGTAAAGCAGCTGCTCATTGTGGTGTCAGTGTCAAACACCTGATAGGTTATGGCAGCACCTAAAGAATCCTTTTTGTTTGCTTCCTCTTAGTGTGTCAGATACAGAAATACAACCTTTTTATCTGCTAAATTGTTTTAAATGTGCTGGGGTTAAAAAATCTGTGTTTATGTATTTTGGCCTTTCTCATGGTTGTTTTTTTTTGCCAGTGTGGGAAAGGAAAACGAATCTTCTTGCTTTTTCAATTGTTACCACAATTTAAAATGGATTAGTTTTGAACTGTACTCAATGGAAATAAAAGAATTATTCTTTCTGCTTTTGCAGAAGAGGCTGTGGCCGAGTTGATGGCTCAGATGAGCTCTGGTTTCAGGTGCTTAGCCAAGGAATGCCTTTGCTTCAGTTACTTGGTTTAACTGCACAATTTCTGAAGTCTGCTGACTGAAATTTCTGTAGTTGTACATGCTAATAAAGGATGTCACTTGAAAACAACTGCCTGTATTTAATTAGGATTGCAAATTTGAAATTTAGATAAATTTTGAGAAAATACACAGGAAGTCTAATAAGCTTGAAATAATTTTGGTGTAAAGTAGCTCAAAATTGAATATATAAATGCTATTGTGGGGGTAGATGGGCTGTTACAGTTTTAACTGTTACACTTTTAATCCCTTTTTTCTCCCTCTGAAATCAGAGGGCTTGAATTAAGTTGCTGTTGTTAAAAAATTGTTTTGGGGCTTATACTTCTAACTTCTCAAAAACCTATTTCCTTTGCTCAATAAATATATAATCTTATTTTTCCTGTGATTTGAACATTCATAAAGCAGTCTCAGGTGGCTAGTCTAGAAGGAAAGTGTGATTACAGTGTGAATTTCTCAGCTCTCAGACAGCATAAGTGAGCTGTTATAATAAATGTTACTACCCATGGTATGCAGATTAATTTGTGCTCCTCTGTTCCAGCCAAGGAATATTGCAGGACGATATTTTCCTATGATGGCTCAAATGATGAACTTAGCTTTAAAGAAGGCGAGATCATTCAAATAATCAGTAAGGTAAGAAGGTTTGGTCTCCTCTGACCATGTGTATGGCTTTGGTCAGTTTTGTACAAGGAGGTCGTGTATGAATTGAGAAGCAGGAGGGTCTGTTGGAGTAGATATTCCTGTAGACTGATTTCTCTCATGTGAGAGTCAGCTCTTTGCTTCTGCACTTGATGGAGATGTATCTTTGATGACTTCAAAGATTGTTCCAGAGTAGGAGGTTATCTTGGGGTCCTTAAAGGCCAGCGGGATCAGTGTAAACTCAGTACCAAATGCCTTTTCAGTGAGGAAATGGGAAAAGCTTTGCAAACAGCCCCTTTACCTTCAGAAACAGTTCTTTTTCCCTGGAGATTCAGAATAACCTGACAGAAATTAGTGATACTTTCTGCCTGTAAGAGAAACATGATTATTTAGTTGAATGTTGTGTTGATCTCTGAAAGCAGCTTTTTGATAGATCATTTTGATGCAGAGATGGCTCTAAACAGAAAGTAAACCTACCCATAATTAATTTCCCTGCACTATTCTGTAGTCTTTTATTAGTTTATATGCTTGGCTATATTAAGAAATAGTAACTTTCTTAAAAACTGGAAAGTTTCATCTTCAACTCTCACTCCGTTGCAGAAGAAGACTTAACACATTTTTCTTTATTAAGATTTTAATTTTATAGAATTAAGTAACTGATTTAATGAGCATCATTGATCATAAGTACAGTGGAAAAGTAGTTATGGAAGGCCCTTTTGTAAACACAGCAAACCTTGCCCCATCTCCACTCAATCTTTTGCTTCTCTGTCTTTTTAAATCAATTTATCCCAAGCACACACTGGTCCAAAGTGGAGCTCAGAAGAGTTGTCCAGACTGAGTGGCATCCCTGCCCATGACAGGAGGTTTGAACTGGGTGATCTTTCAGGTCCCTTCCAACCCAAACCGTTGTAGGTTTCTGTGATTTTTTTTGGATCTGAGACACAGAGGAAAGCTGTTATTTATGCTGGTAAAGTATAACATCATACTTTCTGTTATGGACAAAGGACTTGATCCAGTAACATCATGTAATGGAGTTCTCTGCCACTGAATTAATTATCCAATATTGTATTTTCTGTTCTCATAGTACGGTTATTTTTTCTCTCAGGGGGTATACTCTTCTGCTTCTTCACCCTTTTCAGACCAGTAGAGCTGATCCATCACATCAGAATCACTTTTATTTAGTAGAATTGTGCGTCATGCCAATAACATTGAAGTATTTACTGAATAACTTGCTGGTCAAGGAAGCTGAGAAAATCAAATGTTGTGTTAGGTCTTAACTGGATTTATGTACTTTCCTTCCCTTTGCAGATCTTATCCTTACGCCCTTATCTTATATGATGTAATATAATTTCATCCTGCATTTTAGAAAGCAAACAAAAACTGACCAAACCTGATCTGATCTGTAGCTGCTTCCCCTTGTTAAGTTAGAAAATTTCAGACAAACAATTGTGAACAAAAGAGAAAAAGCAGTTGTGTAACTGTTTCTGTTCTGGGGAATAAATACATACTGGTTGAAGTGACCTGTTATTTATTTTAGGACACTGGAGAGCCAGGCTGGTGGAGAGGAGAGCTCAATGGTAAAGAAGGAGTCTTCCCAGATAACTTTGCTGTTCAAATACAAGAGTCTGATAAAGACTTCCCTGTAAGTTCTTACAGTTTAGTATCACAAAAAAACTATTGATAAAAACACAGAGAATAAAATAGGTCACAGCACAAAATGTTGCTTAAAATATTACAATTGTGGCACTTTAAACTTTATCTTGACCTAGTTGTATAAAAGAACAAAGATGAAAAAGTTAATTTTTGTGTTTAACTTGTCGATAAATATTAAAACGAGGCATATCTTTTGAGAGTAATTAATGAGGATGATCAGGTCATTTAGAAAAGGGTGTAGTTCTGATAGCATGGTGTTGCATGTTACTGATTACTGAATTAAACCCTTACTGTTTAGGAAGGAGATAAGCTGTTGGTTTTTTCCATCTCAAGTCCTTAAGTAACTGTAATTACAAAATGCCGAGTGACCCCTCTGGATCTGACTGGGATTTTTCTGTGTCAAAACTTGCACTAGGCTGTAGTATATGAAGGATATTTTTGAGTGGGATTTAGAAATATTTTTTCACCATCTCACGTGCTAACTTGTGGAAATTAATGTTTTCATGTGGTACTCAATGATTTTATAATTTTGATCCTTGTACAATTTTTTTTTTTGTTGAGATTAATATGATGTTTTGGTTCTGTCATGTTTGTGTAGCAAAGATGGTTTTGTTAATTCCCAAATGTACATCAACTCCAGGTGGAATGGATTCAGCTCCAGATCAGGAGTTATTAATTTATCATTTGTCCTGAGTTGCCTCACTTACACAGAAATCTACCTACCCCCAGTCAGAATATTCTTTACAGATGGATTCTCAGCTGTGCAAGGGCAGCATAAATGCCATAAAATACAAGAAGAGGGGGTAGGTAGGGTTGCTGTTTCACAATACAGAGTTGTTACCTATGGGGGGAGGTGGGTGGAAACATTATTTTAATCTAAACAGCATTTCCCTGCTTTGATCCTTTATTCTGCTTTGTGTGCAGTGTCTGAGCACAGGGATTCACCTTGCACTGAGCAGCTTTCAGGTTCAAGGCATTGGATGGCTGGTGATCATAATCAGCTATTTGATACTGACTTTATAAAAACACAGAGCAGAACTGTATAATGCCAAGTTGATGCTGAACTCTGTTTAATTGTTTTTGGTATAGGCAGCAATGCTGCACAGCTGGATAATGTAGTTACTTCTTTGGGAAGAAAGAAAATAGAATCTTGTTACTTAGGTACACTCGCTTTTGTGTCCTCTGAAACCAGAGAAAGAAATTGAATATGGGTTCTCCTGCTTGCTTAATTACATTTCACATGTTAGAATAAAATCTTGTTGCATTAAAAAGAGCTTATTCAATAGCTATAGGGGCACAGAAGTGAAATCCATCCATAGCAACTGTTTTAAAAATACCCACTGCAGGGTGTTTTTGGAGGGGTTGTGTTAGACAGAGCCTGTATGGTTTCAGCAGTACCTATGTGAAGAACAAGTGGTTTTGTATGCTTTTGTATAATTTTATCAGGGAATCTTGTCCTTAGTACAACCAGAAAGGTCCCTCTTCTAAAGCAATTTAATGAATTACATTCCAAGGATGAGTGGTTGAGATCTCACCTGAGAGGTGCCAGTCTCCTTTCAGCAAGAGAGAGATTCAATTTCAGGTGTATCAAAAAGTGATAAATGACTGTTTCAAAATAGTAATTTCAATGTACAAATGGTTGCATTGTGATATTTTGTACATTTTTCATGGCTGGCCTAGTTTGTCCATCTTTCCCACTTAAATATAATGGTAAGGAAGCTCAGATCCATGTTTTTCATGTAACTGCAGTCTTTGAGACAAATGCTGCCAGCATCTATTAATTTCTTCTTACACTTGTAATTTAAAAGTCAAGTAATTGAAGCCATTCCTCTGATACTTAATATAGAAATCTGTTTCTAGTGAAAGTGAACATTTTTGGTTCAAAAATTACCTGGTTACTCTTTCAGACTGGCATTGTACTAAGATTGAGGTTTACATATTGAAATCAAAATGAGTGTGATCAGAGCAATTCTTTGGACTACAAAAGATGAAATGACTGAATTTTAGGGTTTTTTAAAATTTGTTTATGCACATTGCTGAAGCACTGATTTCATTTGAACAGACCTGAATTTTGTTCCTAAATTTTTGTAACTGGTTGTCTGGGAGATATCAGAGGAGTTGTTCCAGGTCTTTTTGTTTCCTGTCTGAATTGATTGCCTCCTTTGTGAAATACTTTGAAATCAGCTGGTAAACAAGCTCCACGTTACAGTATGCAAAACAAAACACAAATGAGGCTGTCTTGGATACAGAGAATATCTGCTTGCTTGCTTGTTTGACTTTGGTTTTTTTACTCTTCATTTTGCAGAAGCCAAAGAAACCTCCACCTCCAGTTAAAAGTCCAGGTATGTAGTACATGTCTGGTGGTCTGAGAAAACACTAAATTGCCGAAGCAGTGCATGACTTCAAAAGAAAATTTAGAAGTATATTTTTATTTCCTAGTAATGCAGCCATAGTCACACTTTGAGGTTACTTTTCATACTTTATATATTTTTCTGCTGCGGTATATTTTTAAAGTTCTGATGGAGCCTACTTTGGAAACATTTTAACAGTGGCTCACCATTTTCTGGGCTCAAGTGGCTGTTTATAAATGGTATTACACTCCTTGCAAAAGAGAAGACACAACTTGGTGTGAGTCTTATTTTTAGTTAGCGACCAAGATAATTAAAGCTCTTTGAAAAATGTCTATGGTTTGCATTTGCATTCAGCTGCAAGACCTGAATTGCCAGCTGGAGAGAAGAAATTCCTTTCTTTGAGGCCTGAAGAAAAAGGTAAGGAGTTTTCTTCATGGTGACTTGGCTGCTCTGGCAATAGGCTCTCTGTTGAGGAGCCAGCATACAAACTCCCTTCATACCATCTACTGAAGTTGTCATGTCTGTGATGTTACAGAAATGTCTTTGGAGTGGTTAGAGCAACTGCTAAACTCTGTTAAAATGTTTATTTCTTGTTACTGCATGATATTATGTAGATTGGTTTTCCATTGCACAGTAACATAGTTACTATTAAATTAATGAATGTTTAGTTCTGTAACAGTGGCTGCAGTTTTGAGCAGCAGTAGTAAGTTACTAGAAAGGCAAAGGTTAACTGCTGCAAAAATCAGTCTGGTCAAAAGTATTTTTGAAAGAGCTACACAGAACAGGTACTAGACTCCTTAGATAGATGCTACAGTCTCAGAAATAGAGGTTTCCTATCTTGTTAATTCTTGCTATATTCCATATTTTCAACTTCCACTGAATTTGGAGACATTTACTGCTTTATTCTTAAAATTAAAAGAACACCTTTTTCTAGAGGCAAAGCTACTATTGTCACCCAAACAGATTCTAATAGGCTTCTTTCCATGTTTGAAAAACTTGCCAAGTGAAAATGTTTGATTGCGTTTAAAAGTGAGAAGCTTAAACAAATGTGTTGGTTGGGCCTTGCAGAAGAAATCCTGATGTTCTTGCAGCTTAACCAAATTAGAAAACCACTCTGTCCTGTGAATGGAGAACTGTGGCTGACCAGCATTTCTACCAGTGAGGCTGCTGATCGGTTTCTTGGCTTCCTTGGACAGTTTTTATTAGCCCCATTTTAACAAGGCACCTGCTCAGGTATTGAATATGAAAAACACTTGTTCAAGTCAGTTCTGTTTGTTCTGTATGTGAGCAAACAAGTAATTTTTATTTGTTGGAGCAGTATCTTCAGGTGTGAATTGAGATCAGCTGTATGATTCCAGAAATGTTCATCACCTGGCTCCTTCTAAATACTTCTAAACTGAAGCAAGTTTAATTTTAAACTGGTTCTGTTTGGACTACAGTGTTACTCTTTGCATAGTTGAGCTCAACTGTTCATGGAGAGATATAGGAAAAAATACTGAATGACACCATCCAAAACACATAGGAATGTGAAATCTTCTACAAAATTATGTAAGGTAGAGAAGTCTTCTTTGCTGAGCTACAGGAAATGAAAGAGGAAAAAATTGTTATGGATTCGGTTGCAGACCAGGTCATAAGAATTACTTTTTTAGAGAGCACTAATGTTTTACTGGATGATATGCCCATTTGTCAGTGCAGTTGTACTTGTGGAAAAATAGCCCTGTTAATACTAGTAATTGAACCCATTAAGTATGAAATTGTTCTGTAACTAGTTTTCAGAAAAAAAAAATTGAGCAGCTCTAATGAGAAGCTATCAAACAATGTCATTTTTTTGCCTATTGGGAGACTAAACTGTCTTTAATTGCAATCAAAAATTGATCAAAAACTAGAGTTTCTGAGTATTTCTGTATTTATAGTGAAGGACACTTAATGGTGTCATGTAGAAATTTTTTTCTAGTGTAAATGTCTTCAGATTTGTATCTTTTATTTCCATTACTGAACTACTCATTTTTAGCCAACGCTCTTTTTCATTGAGGAGCAAAATCCAAAAAAGACATGTCATTTTGTCCAGCTGAAATGCCCAGTTTCTGTGCTCATGGTGAACCTTGACCTTTGGTATTAACTTATTCCACTTAGCTATAGACATTTTTTATATTCAGATTTTGAGTGGGAGTATTAGAAGGGAGAACTGACAGATGAGAGTTCAGGAACAGGGATTGATGACAGCATTTTTTCCTGCCCTGTTTATGATCTCTCTTATTTTTAAAAGCAAAAGGGGTAATTCTCAACTTGTGCTCAGCATAACTTCAGTAAAGCCGATTGATCTGCAGTTAGTACTGGCTGGTGTTGGGTGTTCAAACCTGGCAGTGCTGTGCATTGGGTGGGGAGGCAGGAGTGGCCGGTGCCGCTGATGTGCTGCTTTACCAGGGCAGGCAGCCCCACCGTGTGGCAAATCCTTCCGCTGCTTCAGCATCCTGTGTTCTTAGCTCTGTGCTGAGAGGGGCTGCTAGGAGATGCCAGCCAGTTTGGTTTTGCTCATTTCTCCTCCTGATGTTCAAGTGTCCCAAAGCAGGAAGACAATTCTGCCCCTGAGGAATGCTTTTGACGGAAGTGTCTCTAGGATCTGTTTGCTTCCCAAAACTCCTGTGAAAGAACATTGGCTTCTTCCTGTTTTTGGGGCTGGAGGGGTGCTCAGTGGCTGCAGCACTTGTCCAGAGGAAATCAGTCCTAGACCTGGCAGTTCAGGCACTTTGCTGGCTTGGAACTGAAGCAAATACCCAGCCCTGCTCCCAGATCCATAGCATATATAAATGTTTTACACCAGATCAATACTTGGTTAAAAGCAAATTACAGAAGGGGAGGATGGGGTGAATCAAAGCTGAAGGTCACTCGCTCCATCCCAGTTTACTGAATTACTGCCCTATAAGGTCAGTAACTGTAAAGAACTGTAAGTCCTTGCCGTAAACTAACAATTATTTTTTAGAATATTCAGTACTTTGTGTATACTGAACTGTGGCATGGTTTTACAGGAAAAGTAAAGGTTTGCTCTGGCTATCCAGCAGGGTAGAGTTAGGACACATGGGTTGAAACCTATTCAGCTATTGCTTGTAAAGCAGCTTGAATTTTTCAGCATCCTGTATGTTGTATGTCAGCTCCTCTGAACAAGATTCAGTTAGGTCATGCAGTTGTTGAACAAATAAATACAACTTTTTTTTTATTATTATCCATACATAATTTCTGTCTCTTTGTAGGAAGGTAGACTTTAGATAAAATAAATTCAGCTATTCAGATAAAAATTCATTTCTCTCCTCCCCTTCTTCCATAGATAACTTATGCTGCTTGTGTGTGTAAGAAGTCTAGTTAGAACAACATAAAAACCCCTACCTCTTTAAAAGAAAATCAAATGAATTTGTAGAAAAGACAAAGCAGTACAAAGATTTTTGGTTCTTAGCTGTCATTTGCAGTGTAATAATGTGAATCCATAATTTATTACTACTGTTTCATGTCAGTAGGAAGATTTATCTTACTCTAAGATAAATCTTTTTGAGCTCAGGTAAGTAGTTTGTGTGTTTTGCTAAGGTGTCATTTAAGACACTTGCATATGTATTTTTCATTTTGATCTTCAGAGAAGGCATTTCTGAGAGCAGCTGCTTCTTATTGATAAGCAGTATAAGAATTCTAGACAACGTGGCGTTTTTAAAATGTGACTTCCTTTTTCAGATGAAAAAGGAGCTTTGGATCAGAAGCCTTTGAAGCCACAAGCTCCTCAAGTACCACCCAAGAAGCCTATTCCTCCAAGCAAGACCAACAGCCTACTGAGAGCAGGGCTCCTGCACCCGAAACGTCCGGAGAAACCTGGTTTGCCATCATCTGCATCCAAGTCAGTATGACTGAAACTGCAGGCACCAAGTGTATTCAATTTGATTTGTTGTTTGATCTTCCCTCATGGATGAGTTGGGAAGAAATGTGTGCATTAGGGGTGAAAAGGATGTAAGGATAAGTTTTGCTTTATACCTACCGCTGTCTTAGTTCTCCAGGTCTTTATCAATGTGAACTTAGGCCTTTGAAATCCTCTGATACTGAATCCATCGTAGAGTCAGCATTAGAGCATAACTGACCATGGGGGAGATGAAATTGCTCATCTGATGGCTGCTGTAGCTACGGTAACAGGGTGGAGTAAAAGAATGTGGGTATGGCCCTTGAGAATTATTATTGTGTTGAAAAAACCCTGAAAATTTGAGCTGCCTCAGTGTCAAAGGCCTGAGCACTTTGTATAGGGTAAAACATAGGTGAGGTACAGGTACCTGTGCTAAAGGCACTCACTGTGGCTCATGTCTGCTCCTGGGGAAGGAAGCATTTACTACAGAACCACATTCAGATTCTCTACTCCTGAGCCTTCTCACTTGAGATAAATAGTGGATAAATAGATACAAGTACTTCTTCTAGATCCACTTATTTTTTTTTTTTTCTTCATGAGTTTGAAACTTCCACTAAAACTAATTTTGCATCCATACAGTCTCCCACACATGGAATTTTCCTTTCTATCTCCATCGCAGCAGTTGCTAGGCCCTTCCCCAGAAGTGTAAACCAGCACCTGATTGGTAACTGTCCCTTTGGGATGTTCAGTTGGCTTGAAAGAGCCATGAGGAAGTGAGGTAGTGACACACTTAGCCTTGTGCAAATAAAGCAGATAGCTGCTACATCAAAGAGCTTGTACCTTAAATAACTTTTCAGTATAGAATTGTGTTATGCTCACTTGGTATTTTGGAGGCTTTCTCAAGTAAAGATTACATTTTTAAAACCACATGTAATACTCTTTTCCAGCTTAGAAAATAATTATTGCTCTAAAGGGATGTACATGTGCAGTTATAGAAATAGAGGTCTTTAGTATGCTGTGGGCCTTTAATAATTGAAACCTTTAAATCTTAGAGATATTTAAATGTCTGAAAGTTTTTAACATTGTTTTAGGAAGATCAGGCTGCTGTCTCTTTTTCTACTGCAATAAAATTTACAGGCTTTGGGAGGTGAATTATTGAAAGGAGCACAGTTTACATATGGCATGTACAGGCCAAACAGGTGATCAGGCCTGGTCAGCATGGGTTTGTGATGGCAAGAATTGTAAAGGAAAATGTTTCCTATTCTTTTTTATTTATTTTGGTGGGATTGCACTACTTTGGATTTTTTCATTGTTGTTCTTGGGTGCTTTTTTGTCTGTGAATGATGTGAGCAGATATGGTAAGAATGCATGGCAGAACAAAAGCTACAAGGTAGTTTTTTCCATATCCAGCAAGAAATAACTTGTTCTTGTCAGCCCTTTTTCCTGTACAGGAAGATTTCTTTAATTCCAAGGAGTCAGTTTCTGAATTATTTCAAGAGATATTAGTGAAAATGTTATTAATCTCAGCTGTTATTTAAAGTGTAATATTTTGGACTGAAACGACAAAATATGTCCTAGAGTAAAAGTTCTGGATTATTTTCACATGGGTTTTGTGCACATCTGACACCTCTGCAAGAGATGGAGCAGAATAATTTGTTTTCATAGGAGTAGAATTTATCTCCAGAAGCCTTGATTTTAAAACAAGGCTTTAGAAAGTGATAAAATCTACTGTAATTTTTCAGTTTGCTTCTAATTCTTGGTATGTTTTTCTTTTAAACTATTTCATCTCTTGACTAGGCAGGTTTTGTCTTTTTTTTCTTACACAGAAGTAATGGAGAAATTGTTACTCTTCGACCAAAATCTGAAGTTGAGCCAGTAGCAAAACCAAAGTTAGACTCTGAACCGTTGCCACTCAGACCAAAATCAGTAGAGGTAGATTCACTTGTGGTAAAGAGCTCTAAAGAATCAGGTAAGAAAAGAAATGTTCTTTTGGACCTTTCTGTTTGAATTGCTGTGTTTAACAGGGTTGGAATAATCTTTTTGAGTGATTTACTCGAAATGCCACTGAGTGCATTTATGCCTGTGTATTTTTTTAGAAGTGCTGTAGGCAGCTGAAGGTAAGAGTCAGGAGGGGATGAGCAGATGTCAGCAGGGTATTTGCAGGTAGCTGCTGAGCTCTGGGTTGTGACAGTGGGTGGGAAGAGAGACAGAGATAATGGTTTGTTCTTCTAATTTGAAAGCTTGTTTTTTTTTTGCTGCCACTTTCATCTTGAGTTTTTATGAAGTTGTTTTCTTAATGGCTGGTTCAGTTTGTTCTGCTCTTGCAATTCAGATAACTTTGCTTTTCTAAGTTAGCTTTTCTAGCTAACTTCAGAATTCTTCGTAATGCCATTATCTTTGGCCTCCTGTGGTTTAGTTCAGAGCTATTCTAGATTTTGACTTTATCATACCTTAAACTGGGGCCTTAAAAAGCATGGAGCATTGTACATTTGAATACATGCTTATGGCTTTGCTTAAAGCCCTTTGAGCCAAACCTGGCAACTCCTTAATTCTTAATATATCCAGTAAAACCCTTGATAGTGGTTAAAGCACCCACACTGAATGATCAGAACCTCTGAACTACTGTATTGATACCATTAGCCCTTGACTGACAGTGCAACTGATACCAGACCTCTGTGTGTCACTTAGGCAGTGATCAGCTGCTGTGAGCATACTTTTCTAAACTCTAAATTATTTATATTTTATGATTAACCACTTCACAAAAAGCTGTAGTGAATTATACCTGCAGTGTTCATCTTGCATATCTCAAATGTAACTCTTTGTCTCAGAAAAGATTTTAGTAATAATAAATTTTAAAATAGTATAAATATATTTATTTTTAAGGCAAATTATGATATTCTAGTTGTAGAATAGTTGGTCCAAATTATAATAAATTCATCTGGAAGATAAAAATAATGCATTAAAAGAACTGAAGCAGTTTAGGATTAAAAAAGAATACTCCTGACTTTTTTTCATTGAGCATGTTAAAATATGTTTGTGTACATGCTTTACATGAGGAAAGGTTAATTGATGTATGTCTCTAATACAGAAGTTATACTACTCAGATAAGACAGTGGAAAAAAATTCTTTAATGTGAGGGTGGTGAGGCCCTGGCACAGGTTGCCCAGAGAAGCTGTGGCTGCCCCATCCCTGGAAGTGTCCAAGGCCAGTTTGGATGGGGCTTGGAGCAACGAGGTGTAGTCAAAGGTGGAGATCTTGAAGTTTCCTTCCAACCCAAGCCATTCTATGATTATCAGCTTTCTAACTAATATAATAAATTCTGTTATTGTCTCTAGGGTTGTATTAAATGTGTTACTGTACAGCGTACAGTAATTTAAACTCAGTCATTTAAACTCAGGAAAAACTCCCTATGAAAACAGCTGGAACATTTTTTTTTTCCTTTACATTCAGATACCTTGACGTCTTTAATAACAAGGGTGGCAACCTAGTACCTGTGCTGTTAGGTGTTCATGTATATACTACAACTCAGAATATTCTGTGATAGAAAAAGAATAATTTTACACAGATTAAGAAAAAAATATATTAATTTTTTTTGCTAATGTAAGTTTTTACAGGCTTCTGGAAAAATGGAAGATTTTAATACCTAAATGGGGCAGGGCACAGGGGTGCACAAGGGCCTCATGGACGATATCTGTTCAGTTGTGTTTTGGTGCACAGCAAGCAAAGGAGGCTCAGGCAGTTCATGTGGGGCTGCAGCACTGAGAAGGATCAAGGAGCTGCAGCTGAAGGAAAGTTTCAGAAGTCCTCTGTTTTGTCAAACTAACATTCCTTAAAACAATCTGCATAAGTCAGTCCTCCTACTCTTGTGAAAAAGGACTGATCCAAACTCCTGCCAGTAAAATGTAATGAATCTCATGCTCTAATTCTGTACATACTGTGCTGCTAAAGACATAATACCCCGTGCAGCCAAGGCTATATAAAACTATAAAAATAAGATGTTGGGTCCTTATATAACTTTTAAGACTATTGAACCTTACAGTAACTAGAATAGGTGTTAATAAAAGATAAGGGAAAATGGGTGGCTGGGGCTGGCAACTGCTTTACCAGAGTCTTTATTTTTTATTTCTTCCCCCTTCTTCAGATTATGATCCTGAGCTAGATGAATTTTTAGGATTTTTTTTTTTTTTAATATGGGTCCTGTTTTTTTGCAACTTAGTTTGACCATGAAGTGAGATTTAGATTGAGCTACTTTCAGTTTAGCATAAGAAGCTGTAAATATTCTGTTATGAAAAAACCAACCCACCCCATATCAAAATTATGTCACCAGCCATCAGATAAGGACAAATAATCAGAACCATTTAGAAACATTGATCACATTAAAATAACTCCTCTTGAAGTTTTAATTGAAAAATTGCATAAATGTTTCTCTGTTTGGTTAGAATCAAGTACTGTAAAAGACTAAAGCTGTAATACTGGCATGCTGAACATGTAAAGCAATTCTGTTTCTTCTACAAATGTTTCTTTTTCCTGCTTTGTAAAATAATTTTTTGTTCAGAATCTTTTTCTAGACATTCCTCTCCTGACTTTTCTTTCCAGATTTTGTTTCCTATCCTGTTTGCCATGTTTCCCTTCTTACGTGTCAGGAAATTACCCTACCCTTCTCCATTTTGGTAAGATAACAATCTCTAAGGCAATCCAAATGCTTTATTCCATACACATCCTCTTCTTAACATTGTGAGCGTGGTTTTCAGTTGCAATTATTGGTACTAAAATTTGGGGGTTTCTATTAAAAATGCACTTTTTTTGTTTGTTTGAATGCCTGTTTTCCTTAGCTGTTAAAGAAGTTACTTTAAGTAGGCTTTTCCTTTAGGTGGGGACTAAAAGTAAGAAAAAAATTTACAGTTCAGCTATTGATAAGCCAAACTTAGTGTTTGTTTGTAGTGAAATGTGTTCAGTACCTTTAGCACGTCTGGTGTATGTTGGTTGAATGGCTTTATCATTCTGTACACACAAAGAACACAATCATGAAGCTTTTGGGCACTTAAATATTTTATAGCTTATAGCTGTCCCCTGAATTTTTGGCGGAGATCTCAGCAAGATGAGTAATATGAGAAAGGGCAGCATCTTTTTACTCCACAGATTAATGTGAGTTCTTATCTTCTAAAAGACTGGATGCATTTCACTTGTATCATGGGTATTTAAACCCCAACCACATGAGATGGTGGAACCATAATTTCTTCAGCCACCCTTCAGCTTTGCTTCTTTTTGTGAAGACTTTTTAAGACAAGCTGCTATGAATACACTTGAAACATACACAAATCTTAACAAAGCCTCTCATTAATTGTGCCTGTCAAAGCTCCTAACAGCTCTGTGGTGGATCCATGGTAAGCTTGTAGAGGAGAGATTTCTAATAATCCATGCTATGTAACTATAGGCTTAGCTCATCTTCTTAGAAAGGTACTCTTGCTCAGTCATAAAGTCCTTTTTTTGACCCAGATTATCTCCAGATGTGTGGTATTGCTTTTTTGGCACTATGATGGGATTTCCTTTAACAATTGCTGACAGGCTGTCTGTGACAATCTTATTTGATAAATCATTTTATTGATTGAAATGGGTGTAGACTGTGAACTTTTAATGGATTTCATCAGTATCTCTATTGGTTTAATGGTTTACTGGTTAAATTTTCTCTAAAATTTCTAAAAAAGCTGTTTAAAGAGAAAAACAATCAAATAAACCCCCTAAGCCCGCAGTAAAACCAATCAACCTACCACCACCACAAAACTAAACCCCAATCTCCACCAATCTGTGTTTTAATTTCTTCCCTATACCAAAGCAATAAATTGGAAAAGTAAAAATAAAAATTCAAGTACAGTCAGAATTCCCTCTGATTGGAATCTGCTGGCAAAATCTTAATGTTGAACAGTTCTCTCAGGTGTAACAAATTCCTTTAGAAGCTCACTGTCTATATTTAAATAGTGCACAGTTCAGGACTGTTGCAGTCTTTAAGCCTTGTCAAATATTGTGATTTTTTTTCAAACTTTATATTTTTTTTAATATATTTTTAATATTCTTAACATGCCTGATGTTTACTGTTTGTGGAGACAGGACTGGCATTACAATCATAATAGCAACTAAATTTATAATTCTTACTTAAATTTCTTGCAAAATGATTTGTCATTTCTGTGGAATGACAAAAGAAGGATCATTTAAAGTCAGAAATTAGTGAGATGAGAGAAAAAGGCCATAATAGTTTTTCTTGTTACCTTTTTAATGATATCTAGCTAACATAAATCCTAATTTGCCCTTTGGCAACCTGGTCTAGTGGAAGGTGTCCCTACCCATGGCAGGGGCTCACATAGGATGATCTTAGGTCCCTTCCAGCCCAAACCCCACTGTGACTCTGACAGCTTTGTACTCTGGGATTACTGAGAATTGAGTAAAGACCATGCAGATGACCCTGTGGTCACTGTTGCTTGCAGTGTATTAAATAGAAAATTTTATTGACATAGAATAGAAATCCCTTCTCATTTATTTCTCCCTCATCCTCTTTTCCGTCAGCTGCTTGCCATTCATCACTCTTCTGTTTCTTCTTTCTTTTTTTTTTCTCCCCTGCTTGTTTAATTACAGGTGTGATTGCATGTTTACAAAAGACTGTATTGACATTCTCTTAAATAGAAGTAAAAAGCAAAACTGATTGGTTACAGTGCTATAAAGGAATGGGTGATGAAGTAGGTCTGGTCAGGGCTGTCCAAAGGAACTGAATGTTCTAAGGCCTTCAAGGATATTAATGCAGAGAACACATTAAAACAATTAAAACATTCAGTGGGTAAAACGTAGTACCTACAGGTATAAATTAGCTTTGACAATATGTGAGTAAAATGGATGATTTTAAGACATCCAGACACTGAAGGGGTATGAATAGTCTGGCTCAGTGTACCCAAGGCTTTTTTCTTATCTGACCTTTAATGGGAATGCAGGAAAAGAGATCATAGGTTCTATTTGCTAAATCATAATGTCAAGTGAGAATCAGAGATCATAAAAAATATCAAACCCAAATCTTGAATGTTGTTTAGGGTTCCTGTAGTAAATACTGTGTGGCATTTTAGTTACAGACTATAGAATAAGTGATGAATTTGGATGGTAAATTATATATAACAACTGTAATCTTACGTCAATGCTTAAATAAAAACCACTACTCAATCTCACTAAACCTGTTGCCAGGTAAGTATTTTATTTTTGTGGAGAAAAGGCCAAGTCCTGTTGTTACTTAGGTGAAATACTTACGTTACTAAGACTAGTTGTGGTCAGTTCTTCCTATTACCAACTTTTTTCCTGAAGTTGCCTGTTCCCAGAGGATGTAAAGCATTTCTGCTGATCTGAGAGAGAGAGTTTACCTAGAGGTGTGAGCATAGAGAGACTAATGAGCAAAGAGATCTGTGTGATTGAATAAAGTATGAGAGTGGAGTTTTGAAATGTTTTATTAAAATCTTTATGAAGTGTATTATCTTTAGGTACTGAACATAAAAAAACTACCCTGCACAGACATAGGTGCAGTTATTGTCTTGTTAGCTTTCACCAATGTGTGGAGTATACCAGTATGTAATTTTCTGTTTTGCTTTTTTTGTCTTAGTCACTAAACTTGCATTTTCATGCTTTTCATGCAAGTTCAGTTACAAGAAAATAACACTCTCAAGTAGTTGAATATGGCAGCTCTTAGAAAAAGTAATAAACATATTTTCTGCAGATGCTGCCACGTTGCTAGAGCATTTCTTCTGTTCACACAAATTAACTTGAATTTAAGTCCTAGTTGAATTAACTCTTATTTTTTTTTCAAGGGGGAAAATACAGTTTCCCATATATGTCAAAGTCATGAAATTGTTTCAGATACCTCATGTTCTGTATGCTAATAATCCTCAAAACACTAAGAATTCTGATAATTCTTTTCTTGTGTCTCAAGTTAAAAAAAAGTGATAAAAAGAACTCAGCAAAACTTTCTGATCTTGATGGTGGTCTCTGTTTTCATCTTTTTGTAGATCTGTTAAGCTTTGATGATGTAATAGCTACCTCAGATAATCTGTCACACCCGACTGCGAACCGGCCCAAGATGCCTGGTAGGAGGCTGCCTTCCCGTTTCAATAGCAGTAGTCCTGTGAGTATTTTGGGGGTGTTCTCCTAGTAGGGAACTAAAAACTGGCTTCCCAGGAAACAGGACTACACTGGGGAACAGTCTTTTGAGCCATTTATCTGAAGAGCAAAATGCCGCAGGGGTTCAGCCTGTAGGTTTTATGTGCAGGGAGATCTATTCCCAGCAGGGAATTGAATGTACTGCAACTGTGTTGCAGCTGAAGGAGTGTTTCTGTTCCATGGGGTTGCTGCAGGAAATGTTCCACTCTTCTGGCCTCATTGATGGTGAAATAGATCTGAAACAGATCTGAAAGTGTCTTCAGTGACTTTGACAATTGGCCACTATAAATTTGTAATTTCATGCTGCTGTAATGTGGGGCTTGTGAGCTTAGTGCTGATGTGAGGTTGGCAGACAGTGAGAAGCAGGGAGTGCAGAGTCCTTGAAATCAGTTTTTGTCACTGGATGTTGCATAGTTAGCCATGCCAGTTACCATCTACAGTTACTGCCCATTCTACATTTACTGCTCATTTGTGTTTTATGGAAGCACCTACAGGCTCCCAAAAGCATCACAGACTTAAGTATTGCAAATATGCTCAAAAATCCTGCCCAAGATTCTTGTGTTGGATTTAAGTTCAGGTAAATGTAGGGAAGGAAATTCTGACTGTCAGGGACAGAAAGGTCTGCTAGTGTAGCAAATTAGGTTTTGTTACTTGGTTTTCCCCTTTACTATTGCATTTTTAGAAACACGTGAAAGTTTTGTTTATTTACTTTTAAGTTTTGTTGTTTCTAATTCTGAAAACCTTTTCATTTCTTATGAATGGTTTACCAGGCAAGTCAAAATATGGGTCCAGAAAAAATTCTGAAGGTGCAGAAAGAAGAAGAAAGTGCCAAACCAAAGCCAGTTGAAACAAAGAAGGTATGCTACTACCAAGGAGCCAGAGGAGTACCAGGCAGCTTGGTGTTCTGTTCATCTTGTTTGCATTTCCAGTACAGGTTCATGCAACCATCTGAATGCCAGTGCTTGTAGTTAAGTACAAGTGAGCTGAGGCATTTAGTATGAAGTTTGTAGTAAGAAGAAATTTAGTATTGAAGTTCATTTATACTTACAAAGTGCATTCTGATGAGGACTGCTGTATCAGGTGGTATTTCCCAAATAAGTTCCTTATCTGTTCAGCCTTCAGTCTCCTGACAGACAGAATAACTGAGCAGATCAGCAGAGTGCACAAAAGTTTGTTTATAATGATCCAGTTGCTCCAGTGGAATCCATTAAATCACTTTTTTTTTTTAAGTGAAGAGGACTGAAGTGTAAGTACTTTTAGTGACTACAGGAACCTCAGGTAAATCCTTATTTAAGAGCTATATAAAGTAACTCTCTCATATACTCCAGTAATCCATTCAAACTGGACTTTTTTTTTTTACCTTTTAGGTAGAAAATTAAGGGAACTTATGCACATTTAGCTACTATCCTGGTACAACTTGTATGCTGTAAGCATTCAGTTCATAAAGATTTCACTGCTTACCTTTCTGCCAATTTATTTTTTAGCCATCTGCATTCAACCCACTGATTCCACCTTCATCTCAGAGACCAAGTTCTGTCATACTCGACTTTTTACCTGGAGACCTCCAAAATGATGAAAAAATTTCTGTGGAAGAGCTCAGGACTCAGATTAATGATTTAATGGGTTTAGTAGATGCCCTGAAGAAAGAGCATGGGTAAATATTTCCTTTGTCAATCTGCAAAGGGTTATATAGACATCTTATAAATGTCTTCAATGCCAGACTTTAAAATAAGAAAGCTATTTGATGCTAATAACATATTAATACATAAATTCAGGTATTTTCTATTGAAATTAGTCCTACTAAATGTCCTAAATATGTACAAATTTGATGTCAGAGTATTTTTGGAATTTGTACACATTTTTCTCTAATACTTTTCACTCCTGCATCCATTACCTCTTTTTGACAGTATTTCTTAAACAGTTTGTGCTTTCATTGTAAGGAAAAGTAGTTAATTTTCTGTGGTAATGACATAAGTACATGGTGCAGGCCTTGTGTAACACTGTACACAAGAACTTGCAGTATTGACATGACTTACATTCTAAGTAATTTATTCTCTGTGTAGATGTAGCCATGTTATTTTAGGTTATTTTAGCTTGAATTCAACTTTAAGTATTAAATAACAGCACAAACATGTAAGTAGCCTCCTTAAAACTGGGATTAAAAATTAGGGATAGGTGAATAGCAGTAGGTAAGAAGTGTTGAGTGATGGTGGAAACTTGTGGTCCAACTGATGTGAGTAATAATTCACTGGTGGACATGTGCCTTGTTTTGTGAATCCCACTAGTAAAATTTAAACAAGGTGTGTGCATCCTGTCCTCAGTAATGTGAACTTTCTTTTTCCTATTTCTGACTTCTGTTTCTATCTTAACTACTTTTAGGAGAGAACTGGAAAAACTAAAGAAGGATTTGGAAGAAGAGAAACTGTTGCGAAGCAATCTGGAGGTAATGTTATCACTTTGGGAGGGCATGGGGAGTTCAGGGGCATGTAGGCTTTGTTCTGGGATTTGATGTTACAGGAAAGTCTTTAACAAACCTGTTCAGTCTCTTTGTGTTGCTGTTTTATTTTGTGATTGAATGAATGCCTTAGAAAGCACTTGGATGTATAGAGAAGATCCAAGATCAGCTTTCTTTTTCTGGAATATTATTTGTAAAAGTCAGTGTGGGGGTTAGAGTGGGAGTTCAGTTTAGTGCTGTTGGATTCTGCTCTTTTCTAGAAATATGTCCAGCTGGACAAATTCCAGGAGAGGCAGTTAATACTTTGCATTTATAAGATTGAAAGATGTATTTGATTTAGGTAATCAAAAGAAAAGCAGAAGTAAACTTCCCTAATTTTTGATGAATTGTTTAAATATTAAGTGTGGATGATTTGCCAAAAGAACAGAATGAGTCTGAAAAATTTCCTTATGAATGAATGCCACTCCTCAATTTACTGATGAAGAACACTACCTGCAGTCCAATATGATGCCATTAAGTAGTTAATAGGATGAGCTTATTGTAGGAAATTATTTCAGTCTGGTACAAAAGGGCATTTTATTTGTGAAATAGTATATCTTGCTGGTTATAAAGCTACTTGAAACTCATGAGTGAAACTTCTGGTGAGTCTCTTTTTAATGTGACTCTAAAGCAATCAATGAAGATGCCTTAAATATGCAGTGGAGATGAAGAGGATATAACTGCAGGTGTCCTCTTCTAAGTCCATTTCAAGAAATAGAAATTAATCCAGGCAATGTTTTGCATGAAAGGCTGTTATAGGAAGTTACTCTCAGGTGATGGTGCAGGATTACTCGGGGACCTGTCAGGTGATTCCATAACCCAGCTTTGACTTCTTTTTTTCAGAGAGAGTTTATCCAGAAAAACTGATTTTTAAAACAGGGTTTTTTTAATATTTTAAAAATATTATACCAGAACTGTAGTAAAATTTTAAATTATTTTAAATTCCTGTCCATTTAGCAATATAGTGGTACAAAATCAACTTTAAATACTGAACTGTCAAATGCTTCTATGGTGAAATACATAAGTGTCTTTGAAATGTAAAGGGTATAACTTTGGTGAAAGCTCTGAATATTTTATAGCGACTTTAATACTGACTTTCTTTTCAAAATGTTTGTTTTTTCAGCTTGAAATAGAAAAATTGAAGAAAGCAGTGATGTCTACATGAGACAGCTATGGACTCAATGTTTTTAACTCGCCAGGAATTCAAAACTGAACACAAGGAGAACTGACTCTTATTTCATTATAATGGATGCTCTGGTGTTCTACAGTCTTAAAGAAAAAAATATAGTAAAAAAAAAGGAATATAGTCTTATATTCAGAGAGATAAGAAAACAAAAAAGAATAATGGTGTAATTTTTTTGCCAATATAAAAGAGGCCTTATTTCTTACTGTGCTGGAATTGCAGACCTTATTTTTTTGGTTTGCTTGAAAATACTACTGAATCTGTATAGAATGGAGAAGGAATTCTTAATAGATTTTTATTGAATACCTGTAGCTTAATTTTTAAAGAGATCTATACTATAAATAGGGTGATCTGTCTTTGCAACTAATCTGTAAAATAGTCTGCTGGAAGGGATGGAATGACTGTATTGTAATTGTAGTCACTACTTTTCTCCTACATGCAAAAGGGAATATATAATATTTGTATAATTTTGGCAGTCTTACCCAGGGTTATGCTGTTGTGCCTGTCTGCAGTGAGAGTACTCAATTTATGAACAGCATAGCATTAATCATGAGATAGGAATTTGTTAGTGCAATGAAGTAGGTGAAACTCCTATGCATTGTAGAAAGATTGAATGATCTAATTCCAGTGGTTCAGCAGAACGGTTTGTCACTTGCACTATTGGATTAAAAAGGGATTTAAGACTTAATCGTGAAATCATGACAAAATTAACTGTTAAACCACGAAATGCAAGGAATACAGAAACAAAGCAAGACTTCAGTCTTAACCTGTTGTGCCTAAAATATTACAGTGTAGAGCATGAAAGAGTAAACCTTAAGTCACAGCATCTGTACTTCTGTGTTTCTGAAGTCATCAGTCTTTCTAGTGGTTCAAGTATGCATCTTGATTTGTTTTTACAATAGTCAAGTTTTGTTTATGATATCTCCAAATAAATCCCTTTGGAACTTTGATAATCTCAAAAGCTCTCAATATTTATATATTTATGCCATAAACTTTCTCAGTATATTGTGTACCTCTAAGCTTAGTAACATCTTTGTATTTTAATACGTGATTGGAACAATTGCTTTGACATCATTGTGCTGGTGTCCAAGATGGTGTCTTTACTTTATGGAAAAGAAGTTAAGATCTTGTGGGTTACTATTGTCTTTAACCCCTGGGCTCAAAACTTGCACCAGAATAATTCACAAATAATATGCAAAGTCATGGGAGACAATGGTATTTATTGCTGTGTTTGTCTGATTAAAGAATTAAAAAACATACAACTTTAGAAAGCCAGTCAAATTCATTATCTCTGTTAATCAGCTCATCTCCTTTAGGTCTGCTATAACTTAAAAGACAAAAGCATGCCACATAGTTTGGCAACTTCACCAATAAAAGAAAGTAATTAAGCTTCTCTTCATGGGAGTAGTCATAAATACAGTAATTATTCAGTATGTCACTTTTTCAAGTGACATGGAAGTGTTACTTCTTGAGAGTAATCCCACACCATGGGATTCTTCCACAGTTTGTGGAAGAAGTTTGTGGAATGTCAAAAAGTTGTTAAAAAGTTAATTGGGGAATGTTTGTCCATTACTGATTCAAATAGTTAATGAAATCTGATCAATACACTATGCAGTTATGGAATAATATCTGCTAGTCAAATTGCTAGTAGGCTGATTCACTCAATGCTTTTAACCTTGAATTGCCCAAGTGCATCACAAATGAATTGAGGAATCATGTGCTGCTCATCAGACACTAAAGTCTTGCCTGGAATTCATGCCTGTAAAGCAGGTGATGAAAAACAAGAATTGAGCCTAATGGAGGACCCAGTTTTGTTATACAAGCTCTTCACTGTGATTGGAGCACGAAACAAATCTTGGAAGGGGTTGCTCTGCAGAAAGAGCCCTGTGCCCTGTGTGTGAGCTTGCAGAGGATGAACAGAACAAGACAATCAGTTAAAGCCACAAATGAGAGGTGTTTGTTATTTAATGGCCTTTGTTTGCTATAGCAATAAATGACCCAAGTGCAATGACTTGATTTAATAAACCCTCTTTTAAAAGTCGCTGCTATGAGTATTTGTAGCCATAAGGAAGTTGTCCTGATGTGTGTCTGTCTTGTCTTCAGCTAGTGTTACATACTGGAGTGGAGGGGGAGAGCGTAATGGTTTTGGAAACATTCCACAGTACAAGTTCCTGAGAGCAGTGTGCTTCACTGACTTGTCTACTGGTGCTGTAAAATGATGCATGCTATCCAAACTCAGCAAATAAAATGAGTATAAAAACCTCTTCAGGTATCTGCTCAGTTCTGTTCAGGATTGTCTTGAATGCCCTTAAATTCTTTCCAAGGAGGAGTGTGGGGGGTGGAAGCAAAGTTTTTATAATAGTCCCCTTTAAAGTTTTTAAAGATTTCCATTTACTCACTGGGATGCTCTGGCTCCTTATTATCAGGGTGGCTTAGGATCCAAACTATTGGAAAGCTCAATTTTCCTTTGCAAATGTAACTGGGAGTTTTTAACTTCTCAGGATTTTATTTATTGCCTATTTTTTTTCTTCTTGTCCCATATTGAACTGACCTTACAGTGCATCTTCAGAGGCTTTATTTAAGATCCCTCTTGCCACTCAGTAACATGGATAAATGCATGTTTGAATCCCTTCTTAAGTATATAGTGAACTGAAAACTGAGGGTATGGCATGTTTAATAGGGATATCGAAGAGGGAATAGGCACATAAAGAGCAGAACAGCATTTTTAAACTGCCAGGCTTTCATTCAGTCTTAAGATTCTCTAAAAATCTTTGGTAGTACACAAGGTATAGTTTAAAAAAAGCAAAATTACAGGTGTACTTACTTGATTTTTTTTCCACAAAAATGAATTTTTTTCATTAATATTAATGAAAGTGAATTTCTGATGGAAACGCGATTATTGCAAGATTTGAATTGTATAGCAAAGTATCTGTTCAACTTTTAAATAAATACTTTGTATTCATTAAGATAGCACAAGTGTGTTGTACCTCTTTCCAAAGGAAATGGTAAACCCGGGTTCACACAGCTGACTTTTGGCTGCTCTAAAAGTTACCCAAGATGTTTCTGATCTCTGAGAAAGCAGGTGATGAGCACAGCTGGTTGCAGATCTTGAGTAATTGGATTTTGCAAGAGACAAACCACTCCTTGTAGGTGCCTGAGGAATGCAAACAACCCCAACCAGCTTGTAAAGCATGAGACTGATGCTGCTGGGGTCAGGGTTTGGAGTGCCCTCTTTGTTGGGAGTCATGGTTTCAGTCTCTTTCCAAGCCCCCTGTGAGCCCAGATTGGCACAGCTTCCTTCTGGGACAAGCGTGTGGGTATCTGAGGGCTGCGGGGTGCTGGACTTTGTGTCCTTCAGAGAACTCTTGATGTTGAGGAGGTGTTGATAATCAAGGGCCATTCAGTTTTGCCATCACAATAAAGGTTCAGGAAGTGTGTAGAAGCACAGCTCCAGGTGACATGGGCAAGAAGCCTTCTGAAACACGTCTGTACCTTGGTTTTTAGCTTTCTTACTTTAAAGTATTTTTTAATTGATCTCTGTCTGGTATTGTATCAAGTACAAGTAGTTTGACCTTCCCAGGTGCGTTGTGTTGGCTGTACTTGATTGTGCCTGGCTAAATTCCTACTTGATCCAGATGTGAGGCTGGCTGTATCAAATCAGAACAATAAATAATACCTATCTTTAGGTTAAAACTGGAGACATGCCTGTGACTGAGGAATGGGTGGAGTTGTGACAGCAGACAAAAATGAGAGGAAACCCCATAAACTCCTGACTAAAACACTGCAGGAATGTAGAAAAATATTAGTGACCAGAGCTCTTCCAAGTCAGTCCTGTGTGAAGGAGTGTTAGGAATTGCTCTTTTGTAGTGATAAACTACTTGCTGTAAATTTCTGGCTATTGCAAATCTGGCTCTTGGAGGCGAGGGGATATTTAGTGAGCCAGCAGTGACCATGGCACAAAGTTCAGCAGATAACTCTCACCCTTTATGATGGGATAGCCTTGAAGAAAAGGTTATTATTTGCCCACTGGGTTTTTTAGCTGCACGAGGTGCTGTCAGTAGTGTGCTCTTGCATTTATGGAGGATAATGCATTAACTTGTCCAGATTTTGATCATTAATGTTTTGAAGTCTTTAAGAGATTGTTGTTCAGAGAAGTTGTGGATGCCCCATCCCTGGAAATGTTCAACAGGTTGGAGGGGGGTTAAAACAATCTGGGACAGTAGAAGATGTCCCTGTCCATGGCAGGAGGTTGGAAGTGGATGGTCTTAAAGGTCTCTTCCAATCCAAACGATTCCATGATTCTATGAAATACAGGAGAGCAGAAGCTGCCACCTGCACCTGGAGGAAGGACACCAACCCTGCAGGTGTGACTCATCCCTGTGGACTCCTGGCAGAGGTGGCAATCTGGCAGATTTGTGGGCGTGTTTGTAACCTGTTTTGTCATTTTGCAGTGCAATACCTTCATCTGCAGGTTCCTCAGCCTTAATCCAGTCAGGCAAGAAAAGAAGCAGCTGCTGCCCAACATTATTTCTTCATGGGAAAGCTCCAAATGAGTCAGGGCAGCCAGGCAGGGCTGGGTAAGACTCAGAGTGAGACTGGGGCAGGATGGCAGCAGATGAGTGGTTAGAGAGTCACGTCTGAGACCCTGGGGATCCCTGGCTGGGTTAACTTTGCTCACAGTATCCCCCAGACTTCTGAAAACGGTGAGTACTTCCACAGAACATCATTATTCCAGAGCTGCTGGAGAATTATCACTGTGAAATTGCTTCATTCATAATCTAAAATGCATTTGATTACTAAGGCTGTCTTTACTTTGCACTTCTTTCCTTAGTATTATGTTCTTTTTACATCTGTGAAAATAGTTAGATATTTTAATTAACTTTTGTTTTTTTTTTTTTTTCTTGTTTTGTAATTGGTCTCTAATCAGTGTTGTCACTTCTAAGAAAGTTTGGAGTTTTCTTATGGCTATGTATAAAGATTACTTTCCTCTTAGAACTTGCTTCACTTAAAGCTACACTTTTCAACTATGATTTCTTTAAAAATACAACTGACACCGTTCTAAGAATTAAGACCTTTACTTTTTATCCTTGGATGACCATGTGACCACTAAAACCTCCTGCTGCAGCCTTAGCTTGCCTGGTAACAATGGCAGGTTATCATGTTATGGTGGCTAATTGAGTTTTAAGCAAACCATGTGGCCATTCGAGCCCTAAAACAAATAGATTAGGTTCTGTAATAATGGGTTTAATACTTCTGATAAATGTTGAAGTTGTGAGTTTGTAGTGTTTGGAGAAATATATTTCTCTAGCAAATTATTGCAAGGTCAGTATAAATCTTAATTTTGTAAAAAGTATGCTTGTAATTTTTTTGTGCAGGACACCTTTCCCTGTAAACTTAGCTGTAGTTTGTTTTCTGGAGCAGTGGACAGGGGAAAGAGGTCACTCCAGGTGATGGAGGACCCTTTGGCCAGAGACTTTCGGGTCCAGCACTGAGGGGGATGTAACTCCCATAGTTGTTATTGTTTGGACAGATCCCTCTGTTTGCTGTGCCCACATGGGGCCAGACTGCTGTGCAGTGTATCCTGCCAGTAGTTAAAATCAAGGATATGCTTGGGGTAGAGGAAAGGAGGATAGTTCTGTAGAGTTTTGCAAGATACTTCAGTTTTACACCAACGGGAGTCAGAGTAAGGGATTTGAATGTAAGGCTGTGAGCATTAACCAACATAGGGATTACTTTCTAAATTCATGATCTTTTTTTTTTTTTTTTTGCTGCTTTAAGAGACTCTTTGCTCTCTTGAAACCACTGGCCATCCACTCTCTCCTTGCTTTTTCACTTCTGTTGAGGGCTTTGGAATAAACTGGAGAAGTAGGATCATCAGCTGGTGACAATCTCCTGAGCTGGGTATGAAAGTGTCCCCTTACTAGAAAGTCCTTTTCAGATGAGAGGGTATTGACACCTCAGCTGCTCATGTATCTGTGTCCTGGTACATGGAGGGAGCAGAAACCTCTGCAATAGAGGAGTGTCATGCTTACAGCTTCTTACAAAAGCAGGGATTATCAGCGGTAGTTAGTTTATGATAAGAGATAAATCATCCTCTCTCTGTTTATGCTTTCCTGTGGCCCAGTGTCACTATACCCATGTTTTTTCCTGAAGTAACAGTGATTTGCTGCTGTCTTGCTTGTTTTGCCCCGAGTTTCTCCAGCTGCACAGTGGTTGCCTTGGCAGGTTGTTGCAGTGCTGGGACTGGGTGGTTTCCAACATGAGTCAAACAATGCAGCCGAGCGAGCTCAGTGTTCCACTGCTGGCAGGGGCTGGTGTCTCAGTGAGCCCGAGACACTTGGAGATGTCCTGGATTTCTGCCTCACTCAGAGGTAACAGCCCTAGGTGGGGTTCCACCTGTGATTAAATACAAAATGAATGTGAATTAATTAGTGGTGAGACATGATGAGCTCAAGGATTCCGAGCTGTGAAATGGAATTAGGGCTACAAGCTCACAATAAACATTTAATGACTGCAGAAATCAGAAAGGAATTTGGGGTGCAGCCTTTCACCCCTAACCTGTAGGTGTTTCACAGCCACCTCCCATTCTTTGGCAATATTGATCCGAATATTCTGCTTTGCTTTTCCTGATCCATTTTATTTTCTTAGAAGAGCTAGTAGCTGCTAGCTTTTAATATGAAAATGCTTTTCATATTAACAGCTGAATTCAGAGGCTGGCATGAGGTTTTCCTTAAGAGCTACCTTAGAAATTCAGTGCATTAGTTGAGCTCTTGCTTTTATGGTAATTTCATTATTAAATTGAAACAGATCTGAAAACATAGCATGGTGGACAAACATCACAGATGAAAGGGGCAGCCAGCTGTGTGCCTGGGCCTTTGATGCTGTCAGATGGGAGAGCCTGGAGCCTCTGGATGGGAAAAGACATCTCTGCTCTCCCAGTGCAGGACCCCTTCTGCTTCTGATCAGCATCATCTGTGCTGATCAGTATGTGCCAGGGGGAAAATTGAGGGGCTTCTCTCAAGGCATGGTAAGTAATTTGATGAGGTTTTTCATGTTGCCTTCTCTTGAGATCAAGCTGTCATCCTGTTTTGCCACTGTGCATTTGCTTATTGCTTTAGTAGTTTAACTAATTGACTTTTATGCATTTTATTTTTGATTTTTTTAATTAAATTAATCTACCTATACTTGTGGTGATAGAATATCAGTGTCTCAATTCTTCTGAACCCACAGCAGCTGTTGCTTTTGCCTTGGACATGTCTAAGATCTAATAATGAGATTTGATGTATCATGTTGTTTTTCCTTCATTCCCTTTGCTGGATTATTTTTCTCCAACAAATATGCCTGTAACAAGTTGCATCCCAGGATGCTTAGCTTTTATTAAGGACTATGGGAAACTTCATGGAGGGAATAGAGGTCTGAATCCTTCTGCAAAGGAAATAACTCTTCACTCTAGCCCATGTTTATCATATTTTGATTTCTGGCCCCTGAGTGCCCATGTTTCCTACTCACATGGCAGGAACTGCCCAAGGAGAGCAGAGCATTGAACCCAATGGAGATGAGACTGTCTTAAATCACTTCAAAAGGGACCCACAGGCTGAGCTGCTTTAATAAGCTCTCCAGTTTACAGTGTTGAACAGATTTCTTCTTTTTTTGTTTTTTTTTTTTAAGAAAGGGTTCACAAGTAATTCTCAGTAAAGGTAATGAATTATGAATGCCAGAAAATCACCTTGCAAGCCCAATAAGGACAGTCTCTGGCATAGGTTTAGCTGCTTTTTTACTAGTAAGTAATCAGACTGTGTTCAAAAAGTGGAAACAGAGATGTCTAAATTTCTTTGACATCTTTCTTCCAGGAGGAAATCAGCAAATGAGTGGTGATGGATATGAGGATGATCTACTGCCTGCTCCTTTGGGCAGCACACTTCTTCCTGGCTGTGTCATACACCACTCCCAGGGTAAGTTTCACTAGACCAGGCTGCTCAAATCCCATCAAGTGACCTTGAACACTTCCAGGGATGAGGCAGCCACAGCCTGTCAGGACAGCCTATTCCAGTGTCTCACCACCTTCATCATAAACACCTTCCTCATCTGAGCTCTGTGCATGAGCTCAGAGTGTCACTTCAGTAGCAGGGTCCAACCGAAGGCTTCATATACAGGGGCATACTTTAAGCAGAGACTTCTCAGTTGGTCTGTATGAGCCAAGAGCCACAAGCTCTGCATTCTGGACCTCAAAAGGACTATTTTCCTCTTGCAATCCTTTCTGGTTTGTACCAAGAAGTCATCTTTTACTTATTTATGTAAACATTCACTCTACGTTCCACTTCTTATTTTTCAGGTTCTCGGAAACAAATCAAAGACTGGTGATGAGCAAGGTACAGTGCCTTGGTTAATGCTTTGTGAGATGTTATCAATTATCAAAACTTCACATCCCTGATGCATCACAGACCATGGTATGCTGTCTTTCACCTTGTAACCATGTCTGCTTGGTTTATTTTCCAGATGCCTGTATAAATCTCATTCCCTGCCAAGATAATGGAGCAATTTGTATTCAGCCTTGCTCTCCCTCCTTCCATGGGGAGACAAGCTTTGTCTGTGAGGACAGAAAGTGGCAGATGTTGTCAGATGCTTGTGCAAGCCTGGATGTTCAGTCCCTTTTTCAGGTGAGGATGCTGTTGTGCACCTTGGCTCGTGCTTGTAACTTCTTGCAAAGACAGACCCTCCTTCCATGCGCTTTCAGTCTTGAGCAAAGGGAGATGGTGTCCTGAGACACAGAATATTTTGGTAATAGACTCCGACTTCATGGACTCAAAGAACTGTTTAGGTTGGAAAAGACCTCTAAGATCACTGAGTGAAACCATTAGCCCAGCAGCACCATTTCACTGCTGAATCTTGTCCTCTAGTGCCACCTCCACACCTTTTTTGAGCATGTCCACAAATTGTGATTCCACCACGTTCCTAGGCAGTCTGTTCCAACGCCTGACCACCCTTTCAGAATTTTTTCCTAATATTTAAACCTCCCTTGATGTGACTGGAGACCATGGCCTCTTGTCCTGTTGCTTGTTACCTGTGAGAAAATCCTGACCCCCTCCTCACTATTACCACGTTTCAGGTAGTTGTAAAGAGTGATACGGTCCCGCCTTGAGGCTCCTTTTTTCCAGGCTGAACATTCCCAGATCCCTCAGCCACTCCTTGTCAGACTTTGCTCTAGTTCTTTCACAATCTTAAATCAGGTGATAGGAAATAAATTTGGGGGATTCTTGTATGGAAGCATAATTCAGAAATGAAGTTGCCTTTTTCACATGGCTGGTGTTCCTCACATGGACCTAAATCAAGATAAGAACACAGTAGGATGAAACTGAGGAAAGAACAACACCAAAGTGTGTAATAATCAGATGATTTATGACAAAATTTCCTCTGCTGCAAGATCCTTAATCAAGTCACACTGCATTTAGTTCTTTCCCCTTCACGTGTGTAGCGAAACCATGATATTCTTCTCAGGTCAGTCCATCTGGTACCTTCTCTGCACACCCAGCACTGCATCTCTTGCCTAGTTGTAGCTGTGGCTTAATTTTCATTCTTTTCATTAATTGTCTCAAATCTATTTCCTCCCTCTAGAGGATATCCCAAAGTGAACTCCCATGCTCTGGAGGATATGGTGGTGGTGCTGGAGAACATCTTCCTTTTGTAGGAGGAGGAAAGCTAGGGCATGGGAAGCCTGGAGATGGAGCAAAACATTTTGGTGCTGGGAATCATAGCTGCCAAGCTGATTTTTCATGCATCATCCCAGATATCCTGTCTTCACCAGCCATCCCAGGAAACATTGCTGATATAGTGGAATTGCTAAAGAAGATTTCCCTGCTGCTATCAGAGAATGTCACTAGAGGAAAAATGCAGGTATTTACTTTTATTGGCTTTGGGAGGTGCTTCTGAGCTTTACAGAGCTTCCACAAGTATTTTGTCCTTATGGCTACTGTCCAATAAAGTGGTGGCTGCAGACCACATGGAGATCACCTGGAAAGAATTGCCAGAGTGGGATATTTTGTTAGCAGAGAAACTGTTTTTACTTATTCATGTGTGATGAAAATAGACTGTGGAACTGAATTTCTTTAAAAGCAGAGGTTTTCAGGAACTGCTGTTACAGGCATGGGCTAACAGTACAAGGAAGAATTACCTTCTAAAGTACGACACTGTAGGGAAGGCAGCCTTGTACAACAACAGCTGAAATCTTTCTCTGATGAACTCAGAAATCAGAGAGCAGGGGAAGAAATACAGAGGGTGGTAAAAATCAGACCTGCACTGTGGGTCAGCATCTGGAATAGAACTATGGCATGTTTTTTGCTTTATGTTTAATTCTCCAATCACCTTTTGATGTAGGATATGAAGAGGATAGGACAGTTCTAGTAATGAGATGTTTGGGTTTGACTGGGATGGGTCATGGGAATATATTTATTGTCAAAAGGATTATTCCTTTTATAGAAATCACTCATTAATTAAATGAGCCTTTTTGGAGGCACTGCCAGGAGAATAATATTTGGTTTCTTCTAACATAAAACAAATTAATTCTATTTTGCTTGTTTGTTTCAGAGCTACAGCAGGATAGCAAACCATATTCTGAACAGTTCCATCATTTCCAACTGGGCTTTTGTAAAGGACAGAAACGCTGGTTCAATATTACTGGACTCAGTGAATTCATTTGCTGGGAAACTTCTTCTAAGAAATGGGTCAGAAAGTATCCAGGAGCCCTTCATTGCTACCAAAGGCAACAGCATACACAGAAACACTTCAGAAAAGAGCTTTGACTTTTCCATGGAGTTCAATAGCACAGGCAATATTAGTGGGCAGGTGGTGATTCCAGAAGAAGAGCTGCTGAGGTTACCCAGGGCTTCCAAAGCCATCAGCGTTGCATTTCCAACGCTCGGAGCCATCCTAGAGACCAACCAGCCCGACCCCACTTTTGTGAACGGGATGGTGCTGTCGGTGTCGCTGCCAGAGGAGCTCCAGAACATCTTGCTCACCTTTGAGAAGCTGAACAAGCTGGAGCAAGTGGGGGCTCAGTGCGTGGGGTGGCACTCGGCCGAGCGGCGCTGGGACCCCCGGGCGTGCGAGGTGCGCGCCCACAACGTCACCGCCGTGGTTTGTGTCTGCGCCCACCGGCGCCGCACCTACAGATCCTTCTCCATCCTGATGGCTCCGGCCGCGCCGCGGAGCTTGCTGCTGGATTACATCACACGGGTGGGCCTGGGCCTGTCCATTCTCAGCCTGGTCCTCTGCCTCGTCATCGAGGCTGTGGTCTGGCACCACGTCACGAAAACTGAAATAACCTACATGCGCCACTTCTGCTTGGTCAACATCGCTGCCTCGCTTCTCGTCGCAGATATCCTGTTCATCCTCGCAGCCATTGTGCACAATACAGCCCTAAACTACCAGCTGTGTGTGGCAGTCACTTTTTTCCTTCACTTTTTCTATCTTGCCCTGTTTTTTTGGATGTTTACCCTGGGCCTCTTAATTCTCTATGGATTATTATTAATTTTTTTTAAGATAACAAGATCTGTATTCTTAGCTGCAGCATTCTCTATTGGATATGGATGTCCCTTGGTTATATCTATCCTCACTGTTGCTATTACGGAACCAAAAAATGGGTATTTAAGGAGTGGAGCTTGCTGGCTCAATTGGTATGAGACAAAAGCCCTTTTGGCTTTTGTTGTACCTGCCCTGAGCATCATTGTTATGAATCTCATTGTGGTGGTCGTGGTTGTGGTGAAGACTGGGAGATCCTCTGTTGGAGAAGGCTGCAAGTCACAAGATTTGAGCAGCGTGATCCGAGTCAGCAAAAACGTTGCCCTTCTGACACCTCTGCTGGGCCTCACCTGGGGGTTTGGGTTAGCCACAATCATCGACAGCCGCTCTCTGGCCTTCCATGTCGTGTTTGCGCTGCTGAACGCCTTCCAGGTAAGCTCTGGGATGCTGGGAGTAGTGTGTGTGCTCAGACCTTGAGCCTGGCATAAAGGTTCCAGATTAAAGAGGGGCTGGCAGCAGGTGTGTGTGAAAAGTAGGATCTCAGCTTTCCCTTCCACTTGGTGCTTTCCCATGGTACACACACAAGGCATCCCAGGTTGGTGTTTTAGGTGCAGATGGGTCATGAGACAAACTGGTCTGGTCTGAAGTGGGATGAAGAAATAATCCCGTGATTAATTTCTGTTAGATGTAAAATACACCAGTTAATGTCCATAACTGCAAAAATGTCTGATCCTCATCAATTAACAATTACACAGAAAATTCTCCCTTCCAGTGAAGATGACACTGGCACAGGTTTCCCAGAGAAGCTGTGGATTCTCCATCCCTGGGAATGTTCAAGACCAGGCTGGATGGGGCTCTGAGAGACCTGGTGTAGTGGAAGGTATCCCTGCCCATGGCAGGGGCTTAGAACTGTATGTCCTTTAAGGTCAATTCTAACCCAAACCATTCCATTCCATAGCTGATTCCATGGTTTTGATTAACTCATCAACATAAACATCCAGTGTTACATGATGCACTACTGCACACCCAGTCTGCCTTAGCTCTTCTTGGATCAGGCTGCACTCGGTGGGCTGAGAAACTCCTGGTTTGTTACCCCTCAGTCCAGTTCATAGTCAGGATTAACACAGGTAATATCCATTCCTGATGTTCCCAGAGAGCCCCCTGTGACCTGGGTGGATAAACCCATTTTGTGCATTGCTGTTACCTGAATCACAGGTGATGAGATCTCTCCTTAATGAAAAGATATCTAGAAACACTTAAGAAATATCATGTGCTTATGCTGGTTTTAACTGGTTTTGCAATTTCTTAGGGATTCTTCATCCTATTGTTTGGGACACTTCTGGACAGAAAGGTACTTATTCTTATTATTTGAACATTTTCTACACCTTGAGAAACTCGTACCTTTAATATTTTTTATTTAAATCTGCAGACAAGAGAAGCCTTAAGAATGAACTGCCTTTCATCAAGGCGGAAGTGGGGTCTAGAAAAGGTAAAGTTTATTAATTTTCCCGTTAATGGCTAATTTACTAATTTACAAACCTCATTTGTATGTTGGAAGAATGGAACTATCCACTACATCTTACACCAAGTAACATTTTCCCTATGTAAATTCTTGTTGAGAGACATACAGGTATCTCAAAAGCCTGCTCAGGATATTAAACTTCTAAAGATCAGAAGTGGCAATCAATGGATTTTTGTGACACCTGTATAACCTACTGGTGTGGTTACAAAGTTAAAAAGTGGTATTTTTAACCAATCTCTTCACCTGCAGCTATCAAAGCCCTTTTGGTAGACAGTCCCAGTAACTTTTTTCCCCCCATTTTAGATTTACTTTAAGGTCACTGAATAAGGAAGGAACAGAATTAGGAATCAGAAATCCCAATATAATGACTTGTTTGCTGCCTTCACAAAAATATGAATGTATATGCCAGCAGGGCTGCTTTAGGATGTCAGAGGATTGTTCTGCTTTCATCTGAGGGATGGAAACCACTCAGAGCCCAGCCAGTGTGTTTAGTGCTAACTGATGTGCACTCATGAGAGCTTAAGGTTCTTTTAAATATCAGAACAATTCATTATAGCCATTCAACCTTAAAGAAACAATCTGTGTTTTAGCAGCTTCCTACAAAAACCTTGGCAGAATTGAAGTATTGACATCAATGAGCTGGTGTTCCCTACCTCTACTGGAAAACTTTTGTCTGTTGTCCTTAGATTTCTTTTGGTACCAAGGCTTAGTGGTTTCACACAGTATTTATAAAAGGGAATGCCCTTTATGTGTCTCAAGAATTACCTGCAGTGTTTTTTGCTGTCTGCCCTGTGTCAGTCCACTCTGGATATGGGAAAAATTATTTCTTTGCTTTTTTTCCAGTCTATTACTCAGTTATGATCCTTGTATTGAAAGCTGCAGAGGGTCTTCCAGTGACTCTGTGTTCAAATGTACGTGGCTTATGAGGGGAAAATAGAGAGGTTAAGGCAACTATTCCTCCTCTCTGAAGTGGATCATTAGGGACAGGAGAGACTGTGCAACTTTGAGATTACAAATCTTTTATAGATCCAGGAAGATCCAATAAAGATGCTTCACATCTTGTCAGGCGTTAGGTCAGGATTGAAAGTTTGAAAGTTAAAATTCCCTCAAAACACCATCAATGTAATAGTCTGGGAACAACAGATGGAAATGTCACTAATCCCATGACTCAGCAACATTTGATAAAAATATTGAGTGATCTCACTGGGCAAAACTTGATGTGGAAACTATGGCTGTGTGTGCTTGGGAATTTGGGTCAATGTTGTCACTCACCTGGGTGGGAGAAACCACGTGTAGGTGTTTACTGTGGCATAACAGAGGGGAAAGATGTGAGTCATCCACTTTTGTAAACTTGAGTGTAAATATGGAGTTTGACTCATTAGAGCTGGAGAAGTTTGTCATACCTGAGATGATTGTTTAAAGAAAAAAAATAGTCTTGTTTCAGAGAGCCTCAGAATCATGGGATTGTTTTGGTTGGAAGAGACCTCTGAGGTAGAGTCCAACTGTGAGCTCAGCACTGCCAAACCCACCACTAAACCATGTCCCCAAGGGTCACATCTGTGTGACTTTCAAATGCCTCCAAAGACTTCATGGTGGGCAGCCTGTTCCAATAGTTGACAACTCTTTTGGTTGAGGGAATTGTTCCTAATATCCAATCTAAATCCCCATGGCACAAGTTGAGGCCATTTCCTTTGGTCATGTTACTTTTTATATGAGAAAAGAGCCTGACCCTCACCTGGCTGTCCCCTCCTGTCAGGGAGTTGTGCTGAGCCAGAAGATCCCCCCTGAGCCTCCTTTTCTCCAGGCTGAGCCTCCCCAGCTCCCTCAGCCGCTCCTCCTCAGACCTGTGCTCCAGACCCTTCCCCAGCTCCATTCCCTTCCCTGGACACGCTCCAGCCCCTCAATGGCCTCCCTGAACTGAGGGGCCCAAAGTGGGGCTGTGTATCTGGGGGTTCAATGGTCAATGTAAAACACTGGAAGGATGATGCAGACTCTGGCTTCAAGTCTCTGAGTTTGCCCAGCCCTGCAGGAGCCTTTCCTTTGGGTCACATTTTAAGGTGACCATCTTGTGGTATTTCTCATGGGATGCTGAGGAACCTCCTGTTTGAAATGGACCCTCGACCTCCACAGATGATACTTGCAACCTGACCTGACTGTTTTCCCTCCTAGTCCTAGCAGTGGGCTGTTGTCTTCAGTGGATTTGACCAGCAAGAAGAAAAGGAGCACTTCTTGCAGAGAGATGCTGGTTTGAGGGGAGCTGAAGAGCCTGACCAGCTCAGAGCATGGACAGCACTGTCTGGGAGCACAACCACGGGAAGCATCATGAAAACCAGAAGAGAAAAGGCCCTGAACCTGCTGTCAGGAGCAGGAAACCATCACTGTTGCTGCAGCCCTTGGAGGAAACATACTGAAGCATAAAGCTTGTTTCTCACCTTTGTGAAAACTGCTGTGAGGAGAGTTTGTCCTCGTATGCCATTTCAGTGCTTCAATGTCTTTCTTCTTTTTGTCTTTTTTTTTTTTTTTTTTTTTTTTTTTGGCAGTGCAATAAGGAGCTGTACAGTATGTGGAGCTGTTCTAAAATTATTTAATTTTTCATGTGATGTACAAATGTTGAGCATTATCTGGCTGATTTTGGTTGTCTTTTGAGCAAAACTGATTCTATTTATTGCTACTGTATTCATCATTTCCATTTGTCCTCCCAGACTAATGGACAACTCTGCATTGCAGCCGTTCCTTCCCTCCCAATATTTGTTGTCTTCATCTCCATCATGTACTTGTGTGTCAGTGGAATTGTACAAAGCCCTTTTCTGATCTGTCAGGACAGAATTTTCTGTATTTTTTCTGTCCTGCAAGACAATGACTGAGATGAACAAGAAAGAGAACTCTGCAAATAATCAGTTTCCCTCTTTAGATGTGGGAAAGCAAGCAGAGCTGAATCAAATGGATGGAGATCTCCTGTGCAATGTCCTAACAAAGGAGATTATTTCTCCACATGAGATGGGGTATCTGGTTTAATTAGAAAATCTGTCCTTGTTCTGAGAAACCCTTTCCAATGAAGGCCTTGAGAGAAGCATTATTGACTCCTGTCAGGATAAATTGATGGTTTCAAATGAAAAAAAAGTTGAAAATTTGTCATTGTTTCTAACAAGTGGTACTTCTCCTTCTCTAACGAAAATGTAGATAAATGCCCTATAGCATTACCTCAAGTCAGAAACTTAAACCCATGTGACTTCACATACATTTGAAATATAGAAGATTTAAGCAAAATAACACAATTTAATGTCATCTATTGGAGAGGGAGAAAAATGCCCTGGCATGGAAAACCCACAGCCAGATGTTCTGGTGGGAGAAGCTGAGGAGGGTCTGGAGGGCAGGGCTGTGCCTGGGCCTTGGGGCATTTCTTGTCCTCAGGACTCTGTTGCTTCCTCTCCTCTCTTCTTTTCTTGTAGACTGATCTTGTTACAGGAGTCCCTCCCTGCTCCTTTCACACAGCTCATCTGCACGTTGGAGAGCTTCATTCAAATAGAGGTAAAATTGGGTCTGTGTGCTGCTGTAACAAATTTAAAAGACCATCACCCCAAGGTCTGATTCTTGGTGTCATTTTATTAATGAAAGGATTGGATCTTTTTTCTAGCGCCTGAAAATTTAAACAAACTTACCATAGCCCAGCACTTGCTCTACTCTCACATGTGTGCTTGTTAAACCAGTCTGTTAAACAGTGGAATTTACAGATGGTCTCGGGTAAGGCTTCCTTTATTATACAGACCCCTTCCAGAATCCCAGGAAATTCAGCAGTACTCTGCCCCAGCAAAAGCACCATGAAAGGAATCTGTTTCATCTGCTGTTTATCAAAGGGTGTTTGAAGCATGGTGCTTATTTTCAGCACCTGGCACATATCAGTATTTTCCTCTGTGTTTTATGGATATTTAGGTATTTAAAAATAACAGGGGTGAGGGAGCTTTACAGAGAACCAGTTCAAGGTCCAGGATGAGGAGAAGCACTGAAATTCTATTTTTAATACCCCAAACTTAAACTGTACAGGAGCATTTCATGAATAAATATATTTGAGGGGTGAAAGCTGTAGCTGTCCTTCGTGGGCTGTAAACTGGTATTTCTCTGAATGCCACGGGCTGACAGCCCAGCTTTAATTGCAACTGAAGAGAGGGAACCACCAGAGCTGGAATTCCACCAGTTTCACAAATTACCTGTGTAGCAACAGCTTAATAATGTCAGTGTTGTGTGGGACACTTGGACTCCTTGGTTTGCAGGAGCTTGGTTGGAGCTGTTCCACCCTGGCTGCCAAAGTGGTGAGACCTGAAATCCGGCAGTGCCCTTCCTGCCAAGGCGTCACAGTTCACTGCACATCCCATTTCTTTCCATAGCTTACAGCACTGGCCGAGCTTGTGGCCATACAAACAGGGTCTGCAGGGCCACATCCTTCCAAAGTTAAGTCTCATTTCAGGGGGAAAGCACAGTTTGGGACATGCAGCACTATTTCACCTCCTGCCCCACAGTGAGGATGCTCCTAAAATCCCTGGTGGATATGCTCCCAGGAGAGGGTCCCTTGGTAGCACTGCCTCCTTCTCTGGCTCATTTCAGTGGTTTTATTTAGGCCAACAGCATAATGGGAATATATTTTTGGCACAGAAATCTGTGAATGCCATTGGGTCAAAATTCTAAATTCACCAGTATGCCCCTTCCCTGCCCCCCCAGGTCAGATGTCCCATTTGTATCCTGCAGGCAGGGCAATGCTGATTATGTAGTTGACAGTTTCTAATATATTCTGTATTATGAAGCAAATTATTTTTGTTTTCATTCTCTCAAGGGGGGCACAATCAATATCAAATTGATACTGGTGCACAGGAAGTTCCAGCTGAACTTAAGGAAGAACTTTGCTGTGCAGTGAGTGAGCAATGAACAGGTTGCTCAGAGAGTGTGTGGAATCTCCCTCACTGGAGATATTCCAGAACCATCTGGACACAATCCTGTGCAGTGTCCTCTGGGATGATGTGCAGCTTTGCGTTGTTTTTCCCCGGTCCCAGGCAGCTCTGGAGAGCCGGGCTATGGTGCTGTTTCTCGGCAGGACTGGGGCTGCCGCAGCTCCCTGGGCGCTGCTGTGTTCCGCGCACTGGGGTGGGGCTGGCCGCGCTCTGTGGCTGGTGCTGGGGCGGGATGAAGAGGTGAAGGAATGTCCAGTCTGTCCTTGCGGTTGGCTGGAGAGCTTTTATTGTCACGTGGAGCTGCGATGGAGAACCGCGGCTCGCTTCCAGCGCCGCGTGGACAAAATGGCGCTGGGGCTGAGGGTGTGTGGGGTTTTATAGGGGGCGGGCAGACATGGGTGGAATCCCCCCTCACCCAATGGGGACAGACAACGGGGGAGTGACGTGGACCGGGGTAGCCAACGGGGACGCGACAGGGGCGGACACAGGGCTCCGGGACGAACGGGGTTGCGGGGACGGGGTGACAGACACAGAACTCTCAGGAGTGGACAGGGGGGTGGTTACAGGACTGGCAGGGAGATGCTCCAATGGTGAGTGACCCGGAGTGGATCACCGCGGGGGGAACATGGGGGTGCACAGAACCAGCTAACTAATATATATTAGAACCCCTAATCTGAACCTAAACCCGGGATGCAACAAGGATGCTTGAGCAGGAATGTTGGACCAGATGACCCCACTGTGGTCCCATCCAACTTGACCCATTCTGTGATTCTGTAAAATGCCACTGGAGTTCTTTAGAATTTTAACTTCCCTGTTAGATTTTGATGTAATGAAATCTTTCCATGGTTTTTCTCTGAACACTGTGGTTGGAGATGTTTTTCTTCAGTAACTTCCATCTGGACACAACAGAGAAACCTTGCTAATGGTGTAAAGCTTGTGAACATGTTTACATGCCATCTGTGTTTCAGATCAGATGTGGCTGGACGCTGGGTGTTCCTTCAGGCCCCTCTGTTTCCTGTTGTATCCAAAACGCAGCCTGGCTCCAGTGACACCCTGGGTCTGCTTCAGGCTTTGGGAAAAGGTACATGTCCCTTCTGATCTGACAAAAATAGTTTATCTGTCACTAATTACTGCAGCCACGTGCTAAGGCTGTTCTTTTTCACAACTGGAAAACATAATCTGAGGTCTATTTATTTACTTAACTGTGGTCAGTCAGTGGAATGGCACCTTTATTTGCTCAGCAGTGCTAAACTTTAAAAGCCCTGTGCCCTCTTGCTTACTGAAGCACCAATCTTTAATTATAGCTCTTCGACCCACATGTAAGTTGTATGTGTACCCTTTGGGTACTTTTGTTTCAGGTTGAGACCAGTAATAAATCATCTCTTTGGGCTGTTTGAGAATTAAGTGTTGAACAATGGATTGATTAGCAAGATCATTCCAACCCTTGGGCAGTGCAAGTTGAGTTTTATCATGTAATTCCTATTCATGCAGCAGCACCTCTGGGCAGGGAACAGGCAGACTGTTGCAATTACTGGGCTGTTGAAAGATGGAGCTATATTTAGCTTGAGTTTTAGCTTTAAATATCCTTATTTAAATATCCTTTTTTAGCTTTAAATATCCTTATTTAAGAAGCGTAGGTTAATTGAGGAGTGAGTGTTTTGAGAAGCAGTGAGTTTTCCTCACCCTGGTGTTGCTAAACAGGCTTTCAGTAAATACCAGTTCCTGGGCTCTGTGCAGTGGTGTAAGGCAGATCCCCAGCCTGTGAAATGGTCCCTGGTGGCCTCAACACTTGATCCCTGTCCCAGGCTGTCCTTCCCACTGCAGTATTGATATTAGCAGCCAAATGGGAATTTCTGGGGTTAGAGTGGCCATCTCCAGGCTGAGCTGTCTGGAAAAGGAAGCTGAGGAACTTCTTTCAATATGCCTGCATCCATGCCAACCCTTTTAATACACCCTGCTGCCCATTAATAGCATCTTTGGCCCACATCCTTGCTCTCAGAGTGTTTTATCTTCCAGAAATGCCCCACAGATGGCAATATTTCATCCTGACTTCTTGTGTTACAAAGAAGCAAAACTGGGCTGGGGTACCCCTGGCCTGTTTAAATCCTATCAGATCCCTCACCCTGCTCTGTGTCTTTCTGCTGTTCCCACAGTAAATGATCCATTTTTTCCTGGGTAATGACAGTTACTCATGCAATTCTTGTTTCTGTTGTGCTGCAGCTGAAAATCTCCCACATTGCTGGGATGGTTGGGTTGGGAGCCCTGAGACGGCCTGGATTTCTCCTGCATTATTACAAAACGTTATCTTAATCCCTGCTCATTGCAGAGAGCCTGGGGGATTCATCTGTGCAGCTGGAGAGGTGCAGCAGAAATCCCCTGGTTATCTGCTGTGCCTCAAGCGCAGAGCAGGGATGGGGCCCTGGACAGGGGATTTTGGCTTCTTTATCAATAAGCTGTAAAGCTCTGGAGTGTAATGTGTGTCAGGCTCTGTCAAACGACCTGTTGAAGACAAGACTTGAAGGCTGACTTTGAAGTGTGCTGATTAGCACTAAAATTTCTTTTAAAATGAACTGCCAAGCTCTAAGTGTCTTGAAAATGTCTGCTTTGGGGAAAAGGCTCACTGATAATTTTTTAAGCTTTTATATTCTAAACCAGAAGTAACTGTTGAGATTAACCAGAGGCTTCTCTTCTCTTATGTGATCAAACCACCTTTCAAGCTTCTTTTGATAGATTGACCTCTCTTTTCCCTTTCAGAAGAGGAGTTGTTGTATTGAATTTGTATTGATTTCCATTTTTGGTAGCAGACAGAACAATTCATTTAGTACACAAATGCATCCATCAGGTCACAAGCTGTGTTAAAGTAATAGGAATTTGGGTCTTCTTTCTGTAATGAATGTGTGTGAAAACCTTCAAGGAAAAAGGAGCTCTCCCAGGTGATCTGGAGTGCTGCAGTTTTTTGGCAGCAGCAGAAGGCAGCCCCTGTGGAGGTTGCTTCACTGTGGGGTGTTTATGAGGAATAAACATACAAAATGTGATGCTCCTCATGATTATGTGTTTCCTTTTTTCTAAAGCAATGCTTCCTGTGCTGCTGGTTAAAATCTTAAATTAGAACCATAGAATGGTTTGGGTTGGAAGGGACCTTAAAGATCATTTCATTCCAACCCCCCTGCCATGGGCAGGGACACCTTCCACTATCCCAGGTTGCTCCAAGCCCCATTCAACCTGACCTGGAACACTTCTAGGGATGCGGCAGCCACGGCTTCTCTGAGCAACCTCCTCCTTTGTCTCAGCACCCTCACAATAAATAATTTCTTCCTAATATCCAATCTAAATTTTCCCTCTTTCAGTTTGTACCATTAATCCTTGTCCTACCACTGCAGTTCCTGAAAAAGACGTCTCCACACAACTTTCTCTTCTTGCAGAATTATTGTTAATTAATTTTGTGTCATTATTGTTGTGTTGCTTCTGGTGAAAGGTGACTGAAAGACACCAATTCTATGAGTTTTGAGGAAGCTTTTGCCTCTGAAATATCCTGGGGAGGGTCAGTCTGTCTCAGGTTGCAAATCTCTGTAGCAGGTTTTGGATGATGTTTATGGTTTTGATTTCTCTAACAACATGTTTCTCAGTGTATTAACTTGATTTTTTTTTTTAGCAAGGAGTTGTAAAGGTAGAATGTGGTAAATTAATTTATTCTTTGGCTTTATCACCAGACTTAAAGCTCTGTGTAGGTACGCACATGTATCAAAATACACCGCACAACCTTTGTGCAGTAAAAACTTCATCTCTTCATGCAGTATCAGTGGAGGCTGTGCCTGGAATAATTTATTTTTTGTTAACGTCCTTCTATGGCTTTGGATATGCAGAGCCATTTAAAATAAATCACTGAACCAATTAAGCAAAATGCCTTTGATAGGATTAAAATTTCCCAATTTGTGGCCAGCAGCAAGGATGTGGTATCTGTTAGAGCTTGTATGGCCCCAGAGCAGTGCAACTGTTTGTTGCCTGCACTCATCTAAGGAAGATGAGGAAAAACAAATTAATTTTTTTTGTGTCTTCAAAGATACAGGCAGTAAGCTTCTCAAGAGAGGCTGAGGTAAAGGCAAAAAATTTTTCCTAAAGGCAGGCTGAAGGATTTTAGAAATGGAAATGATGTGGAAAATATGGAAATATGAAAACAATATGGAATAAAATAAAATAAAGTCCTTTTGCTTACAAAGAAGTCACAACTTTTGGTTAAAAAAAGCTAAATGCTTTAGAGGTTTCGTCTTTTATTATCAGCAAAAAAGGAATTTTCTGGGAGGAGCAGAAAGATCCTTTGCCCCCTTTAAAATGGTCCACCAAAAGAACTGGAAGCAATCACGTGATGAGGAGTCAGTGAAAACAATTTTTTTGGCATCTTTTGACAGTGTTGAATTTGAGATGAAAATCTGTTTTTGAGCCCTTGTTCAATATTTCCTGGCTGCAGTGTGGACCCAACACTGGCTATTCGTACCCTTTTGTTTGCTGCTTTCGCTCAGGAACTCTGTGGTAGATTCTCAGATGTTCTGTGGCTTTAGGTTCTTCTCTGTTCTCAGCTTGTTTACTCAATGTGCTCAGTGCAGAGCTGAAAACCATCTCTGGAACACAGAGATGTTTTGTTTTGTTCTGTGTGAGCTGAGCACCTTTGAAAATAGGTGGCCTGACTCTGTCACGTGGAAAACACCGTGTGTTCTTCAACCTTGTGCACTCCCCTGTGAAGCCAAGGAGGAGCCCAGGACAGGCTGAGCATCCCTGTGGTCAGGGAGCAGCACCCAGGTAAAACTTTGGGCTCCTTGCGTGACCTGGATAAAAGCATTTTTTAAAAGTCAAAGTCATCCTGCTCAGCACATTCACACTTTCTTTCTCCTGACAAGGCAGACTCTGAAGGTGCAAATCTAATGGAATCTGTCATTTTAATGTCATAGATTTTCACCCTCTCATCAGTGTGAGCACAGGCCTGTGGGGAATTTGCAGTGTGAGCTCTGAGCCCTCCATCCTGTGAAGAACCTAATTTATTAACGAGAGCCAGATGCACAAAGCAAATCCAAAAGGGAGTGGTTCTTTAAAGCACAAAATTACTTATTGAAAGGAATAATACCCATAAACTTGTTCTCTTTATTGACCTAATCCAAAACCAAATAACAGGTGTTTCACCCCTGAGACTGTGGCATAATCTTAAATAATTTTTTCAGATATTAGCAGTTTTGAAGATGAATTAAAGATCTACATAATCTCAGATCTTATAGAGATTCTTACAGAAGTCTGTAAGAAAAATATAGGGAGTGTGTAAAACAATACTCCATCTCCCTGAGCCCAACTCCTCACAGGGGTAATGTAGCAGAAAGCATGCATGACATTGTTAAATACAGCCCATCTTCACTAATTTATAATCACTTCCTGTCTCTCTGTGTGCAGTGAAATAATCCATGCTCACTGCTAAGCACCTCCTACACTACCCAAATATATCAGGAGTAACGCCAGCAAGCACCAGCCCTTTCTATGATTCTGTGATGCTGTTGGTAGGAAAAGTATTGTAAATTCAGCCATGTTTTACTGGGAACTTTCAGAAACTTCAGATATCTGCATCTGGTTTTGTATTTTCTGTAAATATTGACCTAACTATGTAGAGCAAAGGTGATGAGGCGAAGACCTCTAGTCACTCAGGCAAAAAATTCACCCAGCCTTCAACCTGCACCTTGCCATCCTCTCCCTGGGACTCTCAAACAGGTTATTGCCTTTTCCCACAGAGAAATTTTGAGGAAATGGAGCAATTTGCAAATGGAGGCATTTGCAGCTGAATGCTTTCCTCAGCTTCTGTCCCTCCCTCAGGTCTGAGACAGACTGTACAGCATTCCATAAGAAAAATGCAATTGCCCTGGAAGAAATCCATGCCTGTCTTTTCCTCCTGGAGGGGTGATCCAGGAAATGCTCCAGAGCATCACTGCAGGTGTGGGCACTGTGAGGATCTGCTGCGTGGGGTCAGAGATGGGCAGGGAGGAGGAAGAGAAAGGAACTCCTGGATTATCTGCACAAGAAACTACATGGCCAGTACATGTGGATTTGTTAATTTTTAGTGTGAGTGTTATCCAGGATGAGTCTTCTTTCTGCATCTATCTGTACCTTTCTTTCTGTGTTCTGAATAAAACTTCTAAAAATGACAGAACAACAAGTGGATAAAACTGGAATTCTATTCTCAATTTCATTGCACCATATTTTATGGGAAAAGTTTGGGTTCTTTCAAATTCATGACCATTTGGTTAAGCATTTTATGGGAACACTGGGTCGCCATTCTCCCTATAAAATCTTTCATTTCCAGATTTACTTGCTACCAGAACTTGGCTCATGCACAGTTGTACCAGAGATTGTAAATACAACACAAATAACAAATGCCATCTCCAGTTCTGCTTCCTGTGTTATGGGCAAGCATGAGCAGGTGTTTTAGAAGGCCAGTTCATCATCTCTTACTCCATTCTCTTCCCCAACCCCTGTATTTGTTCCAGGCACTTTCCAGATGGAGTAACTGATACCAGTTTGGTACCTGCCTGACTGGAGGTTTAACTGAAATTCAGCCAAAGTGTGTCTAATCTAAAAAAATGCCCAAGACACACATTAGAATTAATTCACAACCCTCCCCCTTCCTCCATGCTTGACACGTGTCTCTTTTTCTTCATATTAAAATACAGTTCTGCTGATTTGCCTCTGTGACTAAATGTACTCTCAGAAAACCCTCTTCTCTTAATCAGTTCTCTAGATTTTTGGGATTTTTTAAAGTACTCTGTCATTGGAGCTGCCTGTTACATTCTAAGATGTAATCACATCTTAGCTAGAAAAAGGTTGGATGAATTCTTTAGGCAAAATAATGGAAACATCTTTTTGTCTTGGCAAGTTCATGCACAATTTCATCCTTGCACATGTACAATGGCTACATCAGCTGAACATTTTATGCTGTTGGTACTTGTTTTCATTAGAAATGAGAGGTGATGTGACTTTTCCTATTATTATCTGTTTTCTCTTTAGGGGAAAATGTCAGTGTGACCTGATTAAATTAACATTCTTGAGGCAATTTATGGCTGTGAACTTTTCTCAGAAAAAAGTCACTCATATGTGCTGATCATCTTGAACTTTAGCATGAATTAGGCATGCACTAATTTTGCTGGCAAATTGTTAATTAAGAAACCCCCTAAATTATGCCTTGCAAAGCTGTTAAAAACCAAGCACAAAGGTATAGACAAATATCTCTTTCTTTTAGAGTTCTCTATGATGACTTGTAAACAGTAATCTTAGAAATAGTGTAGTTAAATTTCAGGATTCCAAAAATCAAATCTCAAGAAGATTGAATAGATGGTATTATAGATACAGAAAATCACTAGTTAAATAATTTTAAAATTGATTTGACGTGTAAGGAGAAAACATATGAAATAATATGTGAACATATGAAAACATGTGAAATATCTGGCACCCTTTCATCAAATTCTGTGGGAGCAAGAAAGAAGAACTTACCTGTAGATTTCTGCTTAAGAGTAGTCATTACAGGTTTACAATCTGAAGTAAGAAACAAGGATTATAATATCATAAAGTGTTCAGAAAAAATAAGAGTGCACAATCTCAACCTCATGTAGTTGGCAGACTGTAGATTTCAGCCAGAAAACCTTTCCAAGCTTGAACAGACCCTGATTTTACTGGGAGTTTAGAGGACCATAATGTGGAAATGAATCAAAATAAAATTATAAGACATCTCTCAGCTGTGCACATGAAGGCAGGTTTTGGTGGACGTGTTTCCAGGGATGCTGTCTTGGTTTGAAAAGACAGGTGTCTGCTAAGTATAGCAGGAGCCTGCCTTGAAATAGAGAATGTAAACCCCCTCCCTCTGAGTTATTATAATTTTGAAATCAAGGGACTGTCAGGCAAAGATATGGGAGTAGGAATAACAGTTCTTTATTAGGGAAACAAAGATAATATAAAAATGCGGTAATACAAAATGACACTGATAGAGTCAGAACACGACCTGACACCTTGTGGGTCAGGGTGGTGGCAGCAGTCCCATTAAAGGTGGCTGCAGCCCTCCTGCAGTGACAGCTGTGGTTCTGTTGAAGCAGTGATCCTGTGGAGTTTTCCTCTGAAGGTGCAGTGGTGGTGTAGATGGGCCTGGTCTTCCTCTGGGAATCCAGTGGAAAAGAAAGCTGCTCCTCTGGGAATCCAGTGGGAAAAGGCTGCTGTGGTGTTACAAGTGTCAGATTATATCCAGGTAGGAATGCTTGGCTCCTCCCCCTGGGCAGAGCAGCTCCCAGTGGGATGATGTAATGTTCTCAGTCATGCAGTGACATTCGCTGGCCCATGAACAGAAGATATCTGCCCCGAGGGAGGCTTGGTTTGTGGAAGAGACAAAGAAAACTGCTCCACTTGGTTTTAACAGGTGTCCCAATTAACAGAAGAAAACTGCCCCACCTCTAACAGATGACAATAGAATACAAATCCCCAGCCACATCTTGCATTTCCAGCCTAAGACAGATGCACTGGATGCTGCGGCTCCCAGGCAGAGTTAAACACATTATCCTTGCAGAAATGCTTTAATGGATGATCTCTTAGGTTGTGACAAAGCAAAGGTAAATCTGTTGTCTTCTCATGGCACAGATGGACAAGGGACCTCATCAAAACAAAGATTAGAATTTAGTGAAGTATCTATAAATATTCATTGTTTTATGAATGCCTGTCTCCTATATAATGGTTTGAATTCCCTTAAAATTCGTGTGAATGAAGGAAAAGCTTCACTCACACTTGCATTTTTCCCTACAGTTAATTTCCAAAGTAGATCTGTATACTTCACTTTTGTTACAATTACTCAGAAAAAAAAATTGCTGGATAGAAGTAGAAATGTTCTGTTCTTATTGCTAAAAGAAATTGCCAGTATGCTGTTTCAGTTTGATCTGTGCTTCCTGGTTTTGGTCAGGTTGAAATAATGAATTTAATTATAGCTCCTTTATTTTTCTCTGCAGAAATTAATTAAACTCTTTTTTTCCTACAGAAAAGCTCAGGGACCTTGGAAATATGCAGTACACCAGCTCCAAAAAGTACACACATTTATGTGCCAATGTGCAGCTTATATATAATTTATGTGGATGCCCTTGGATAATCTAAGCATGTTCAACAGTGTCTGGTTAGTGGGTAATTCCCTGTCATGATATGCCTGAGTCTTTTTTTGAACATCTTTCTTTCAACAGGAAGGTGTTAATCATTTACCTGTCCTCAAGGAATTGCTCTCAAAGTTCCAAAAATCCCATCTTTTATTCCAGTAATTATCTTTTATCCTTCCTTCTGTGCCTTCCAGGGGACATTATTTCCAAATGCTGTGTTTGCTCTTCTAATGTAATTATTTATTAAATAATTTTCTGCTTCTTGGACAGACTTTTTCTCAAATTCCAGTCTTATAACAATTCTGTGTTATAAGGTCCAGCCTCTGATTGGGAGCTCCCAGTATCCCAGCAGAGATCCTAACACTGGTGTATCATTTTTTAGAGGGAGAGACTGCAAACAGCAAGGGATTTAAAATAAACAAATAGATCCTTCCTGAACATTTGGAATGGCTGAGGTGAAGGCTTATCCACCATCATGGGTTTGCATGTTTTCAAATCTTTTATTCCTTTAGGAAGAAAATGTTTTTAGAGGATAACACTTCAGGTTGCACATTTTTGACTGGAACTTTACTCAGTTGCCATGTGGGACATTAGGCTCTTGTAATGTGAAGGCTCTAAAATTAATCCACTGAGCGTAGAGGGCTCTTACACAGCATTTTCTCCATCATGCTGATGGTATGATTTATACTGGAATAAAAACATCATGAAAGAGAGGTTTAGAAAAAAAATTGGGTCTGTTCTCATTGACCTGTCCAAGACTGAGCCAGGCTCATCTGCTTACCACAGCCATGAGTTCCATCCTCACCTCTCTGTGCTGTGGTCACTCAGTGCTCCACCTCCCCTTTGGTCTCTGTCTCTCAGTGAATATGATCTGTTAGGACTATTTTAAGTAATTTCACTGCTTCATTTGGTTTTACTCACCTCTTAATTCTTACTCTGCTCATTTTATCATCTCCCAATTAATCTACTTTGGTCTCAGAGTATCAAATATCTTGTTAAAAATATACTATCATAATGAATTATTTAAACACATACTAAATTTACTTACATTAAACATGTACTTAATATCTTGGATATATAATCAGAAAATAAATTCTCTGCTTCTTTGCATGTTGAAATAATGAAAACCCACCTTGAGCCATAGTTTGATTTATATAAAAGCTTTTTTGGATATATGGATATTATATATATATATATTTGGATATATATAGCTCACAATTTGAGGACAATAACAGCATTAGCTTTGCAACACTTGGTGTGGTGTGAACAAGAATTAGTCATTAAGAGGTGATTCGTTTGCTTGTGGAGAAAAAGTACAAATAATACAATGTCTATTTCAAGAATTAGGCAAAATTTTTTTTGTTGTTATCAGGACATATTTTGTATAGAAGCAGAAGTACTTTTGTTTCCTCTCATATTAATGATCAAAAAGCCCTTAAAACCCAATTTGTCCTTATTCAGAACATTTAGACTGCCTTTTAATTTTTTTTATAATACTGCAAAGGTTCTTGGTCCTGCTTCCCTTACTAAGAAGTGAAGAAGTAGCACTTTTATTAGAAATGCATCGAGAGAATCATAGAATCATTAAAATTGGAAAAGATCTTTAAGATTATCAAGGCCAACCATCAACCCAGCACAATGATTAGTCAAAAAAAAAAGGAGATTTTATTTGCAGGACTTGCTTTTACTACCTTTAGCACTGTGTGTAATGTTGCTGTAGGGTGACACAAAAATGCCTGTCAGGATAATTGAAGGATATTATTTTAATTGCTATTTTAGCAAAGAACTTTAGAAAAGAATTCAATCTCTTATTGACTTTAATATTTAAAAGGACAAAGTGCTCATAAACCCCATAAACCGGGAAATTAAAATGTCAATATTTTCTCAGAAACTGGGGTACTTCTACATTTGTAGTTCCATATATTCACATCTAACTGTCACCGAGACAAAAAATTATCCTTAGTCCAAAGGCAAATCTTGCTTTTGACTGATGTAAGCTGCCAGGAATACACCAGGTCTGTACCTGTCCCTGATACCCATCAAGAGAAGATTAAACCAGCACAGGCAGGGTGATTTGGCAGTAGGAGCCTTATCAGGGTCACAGCAGCTCTTTGGCCCTGGTGCCAGCCAGGATTTCCATTCTAGGAACAAACTCTGGTCTCCAAAACGATGTAGCTACATCCAAGCCCTCTTGTGGCAACATTTTATGGCCCAGAGATGGGATTTGTTGGTTGGGTGCTGGTTTTCTGGGCCAACAGTGTGGCAAAAAATTCAGCTTAAGTGCAGGTGAGAGATTCAGTGCCAGGGAAGGATTTCCCAGCAGTGATGAGGTCAATGAAATCTGAGTCACCCTGAAGTCTGAAATAAGTGGAAATGGGGTGAGGTAGATAATGTCCAAGGACAAGGGAGGTACTTAGGAAATAATGTGAGGAACTGCTCTAATGTTTTCTTCCTGGGCTCAGTTTATCTTGACATTAAAGACCCTTCCCATCATGGTCTCAACACAACCCTTATTCCACTGATGTCAACAAGCTGTATGGTCTCCTAAGTTTTATCACAGAAATCTTTCAAAGACAAAGAGAAATTGAATTGCTCAGGTATGGGCTATATCTACAAATAAATAAAATATAAACCCTCACCCTGGGTGTAGTGTCTCACACCTATTACAAACATTTTCAAGTGGAGAAATAGGAACATTTCCTAAAAAATAATTATTTTTAAAGCAATAATATTCTGCTGTGATTATATATATATATATATATATATTTTTTTTTTTTTACTAATTACACCTTTAGTTTTTAATTGATCCACTAGAAATTTATCAATGATGAAAGCTCCACAAGCTGATATTTCACATCTCCAAGCACATCTCCAATGCCTTCTAGGTGAATTGAGAAGGTAATTCTGTTTAGGACTGGATTTTTTTTGGTGGTAAAATTGTTAATTTGATGGTAGAGCCTTCTTACCACTGTGCTGCCTGCAGAGACTTGCCTGCCCCGGCACAGCTGGGACAATCTGTGTTGGCAGTGGACTGTGGGCATAACCCAGAACCGGCACAACAGTCTCCAAAACACCTCACAGCTCCTTGATTTTCCTTCCAAGTAAACAGAGCACAGTAAATAAACTCTAACCTGACACTTGTGGGACTGGGAAGGTGAGGAGACTGGTCCAAGACTAAATGTGTAACATGCACAGGGAAGCAACAGTGCCTGGGAAGGGAGCAGGGAGAGAGGAGAAAAGGTAAGTGATAGACAGGGCTGAAGTGTGGAATTGCACAGGGAGATCAAAAGAGGAGACGTCCCTACCCTGAAACTCTAAAGGGGATTTTGGGGATCGTTGCATCATAGAAGATGTAGTTTAAATGAATGAGGATGTATTTACAGAAACTCTCCTTTTTTCTTTTATTCCTTTGAGCCTCTTTCATCTTCCAACACATTTTACTTCAAGACTTTTCTCTCTTGCTTTTACCAGTTTGAAGACATTTCTTTCAACTGCATTATTTTCCTTTTCTCCCTTTTGCAATCTCCTCTCCTCTCCTCTCCTCTCCTCTCCTCTCCTCTCCTCTCCTCTCCTCTCCTCTCCTCTCCTCTCCTCTCCTCTCCTCTCCTCTCCTCTCCTCTCCTCTCCTCTCCTCTCCTCTCCTCTCCTCTCCTCTCCTCTCCTCTCCTCTCCTCTCTCCTCTCCTCTCCTCTCCTCTCCTCTCCTCTCCTCTCCTCTCCTCTCCTCTCCTCTCCTCTCCTCTCCTCTCCTCTCCTCTCCTCTCCTCTCCTCTCCTCTCCTCTCCTCTCCTCTCCTCTCCTCTCCTTCTCTTTTGTGTTTTCCCTTGTTTGCTGTACTCAAAGCGTACCCAGAATAAAGAATTACTTGAAAATACAATTTGCACATGTAGTTGCCATTGGACATCTCAGCTGGTGGCCTCAGCTGAGTCACCCTTGTGATAAACTGCCTGGTGTGACTGCTGCAGTTCCTTGACTGCTCCTTGTTGGAGGTCATGCAGGCAACAATCAAACCTTCTCGTTGTGATGAATAAACCAGCAACTCCAGGGGAGACATCCTGGGACATCAGGTAGCACCATAATTTGCTTTTAAATGAACATGTCTAATAGACCATGAGTCAACAGAGGTGGATAAAAAATATTCCATCTTTTTTTTCCCCCTCTTTCTCCCAGGAGAATGGAGCTGAAAAAAACCTGGAGCCATAAGAAAAGATAGAACATTACTTCAACGATATGGAGTCCATCAAAAAATTCAACTGTTTGTTTGTTTTTTTGGTGTTTCTTTTTGTTTTGTTTTGTTTTGTTTTTCTCATGCTTAAAGATAAAAAGCTGACAGATATTTAAATTTTGATGTTTCACATTACACCAACTCCCATTAGGTGGGATGGATTTTAGCTTACGCATAAATTATCTTCATATGGCATAGGATAAACTCTGGAATTCTGCTCACCTGCACTTTATTGGCTGTTTCTTTGTGCCGTCCCTGTCCCTCCTCTCAGGAGGCTGGGGACCACTGGCTGAAAGCAGAGGATCCCAAGGTGTCCTCACTGCTGGAGAGAGGCCTTTTTTGAAGTGAGATGTACCCAGATGGCCTGAGAGAGCTGTCAGCAGGTGGCCTAGTTTGAAGTTGTCTTTGGCAAGTTCTGCACACCCAGAGGACAGAATTAGTGGCTTGATTGATCACACAGATTTTATATGCCTTAGTAAGAGAAATGCATTGCTCCATGCAGGCGTGCTAAAGGAGAGATTGCCTACGTTTGCAGTGGAGTTTGGTGCCAGGTGTTTTGCAGGGATGTGTGAGGAAAAGTTAGAGTTAGGACTAATTTTAGACCTAAGTCTCCAGTTCTAGAAAACTTGGCATTTTTAGAGGGCAATTCACTTGACTAGTCTCAGCTCTTCGTTCTTAGTGAGATGAAATGGCCTCTGTGATTACATATTTAAGAAGGAAGGAAAAAAGCCTCCCTGTTGGACTGAGAATGTGTGAGAGGAGCAGACACCAAGGTCAGTTCAGAAGGAGAGGCAGGAGCTGATCCAGGAGCTGGAGCAGAGATTCCCCTGCAGCCCAAGGTGAGCACCATGGAGCGGCAGCTGTGCCCTGCAGCCCATGGGGTCCGTGGGGAGCAGAGATCCACCTGCAGCCAGGGAGGAGCGCAACAGAGCAGGGGGATGACAAAGGAGACTGTGGCCCTGCAGGAAGCCTGTGCTGGAGCAGGGTCCTGGCAAGACATGGAGCCCCATGGAGAGAGGAGCCCACGCTGGAGCAGGATCTCTGGCAGAATTTGTGAACCTGCAGTGGACCCCACTGGAGCAGCCCATTCCTGAGGGACTGCAACCCGTGGGAGGGATCCACACCAGTTCATGCAGAACTCCAGCTCGTGGGAAGGACTCACACTGGAGCAGTTCATCCTGGGATCTGGATCTGTCTCCTGGGAGAGGAAGCCCACACTGGAGCAGGGGGAGAGCATGAGGAGTCCTCCCTCTGAGGAGGAAGGAGCAGCAGAAACACCATGTGATGAACTGACCACTGCCCCCTTCCCTGTGCCCCTGCTGAGGGAAGGAGGGCCAGAAAATCCAGGGGGAAGCTGAGCCCTGGAAAAAGGGAGGGGTGGGGGAAAAGTGTTTTGAGATTTTATTTTGGTTCTTATTACCTTACACATTTGCTGAGCAAGCTATCTCCCTTCCAGAGGGTGGAGCATGGTGGAGAAGGTCTCAAGGGTGAGGGCAGTAGAACTCCTCCAGTGTCATGCCAACAAAGACCTGGGCATGACCACAACTGCTCCACTTGGCAATAACAGCATTAGCTGTAACAGCATAGCAGAGATATTTAGAATATCATTCAAAATGGTGTGAGTATACCCAGCAGAGTCCATGGCTCTGTTAACACATTCTGGCAGACAGAAGATGAGCCCCCAGGAGAGGATGGCACCCACCTCACCCAGCTCTTCTGTGCCTCAAGCCCTGCACTGGCATGGTGCTAATTGAGTGTGTCACATGCTGCAGTGTATGACTGGGAGGTTTGCACAGCCTGGCCCCCTAATGAGTCCTGGCATCAATTTCTCAGTGAGACAATAACAGGAATAGGAGCAGTTTCATTGGACACATCCAGAAGGATGAAGCTCTGGCACTCAAACCCCCTTATTTCATTCCAGTTCTTGTAGCCAAGGATGAAATCACATGAGCAGAGCAGGGAGTTAATTTTTATCTCAGCTGACCAGTGTGACATTAAGCATCAAGCCACAGTTACTATTTTTTTAATAACCCTGTGAGCATGGTTATTAAAGCATTAAGCATTTCAGGCACCCTGCCCTTGGCACACGACCACGTTTGCCCTGTACTGGTGTTCTTTGTGCTGCACGAGGGTTACCCCACAGTGCTGAGCAGGACCATGGAGCTTGGCTGTGCTTCATGGGGGTGTTGAAAAGACACCTTGCAGTGCTGTGGTGTATCAGTAATGGAAGTGCTGCCATTCTGATTTATTTTTTATTTGCTCTTGCATTAAATCAATAATTTTTTAAAAAGCTGCTTTAAAAATAGAAAGAATAATTGAATGAATGAGCTGGTAGGCTGAAGGATATTTTTCCCTGTACCTTTCTTTTTTCCTAGACATATTTTTTTTTCCTAAAAAATCAATAAAGGATTCAGCTTTCTGTCCTTGCAAGAATGTTCAATATTAGCTTTCATTTCTCTGTTTCTCATAGTACATGCTACTTACATTCATTCAAGCTCAGGGGGACCAGCAGTTTCTTAGTTTTCTTCAGTCAGTGGAACATTTACGAAACTGTAGGGCTTTTTCCTCTGAGATTCCTGAAAAAATTATTCAACAACTTGAATCCTTGAGTCTCACCTCTTCACTATGCCTGAACTAGCTCATGAGACTGTTCACAATGTTCATCTACATCCTCAGCCTGGCCTGGCACAACCAAAATCTTCTAAAATTCCTCAGTTTTATGGTTTGCCTGGGGCTAATTTTATACTATTTTTGTTAGTGAACTTTCTCAGCCATCTATGAATACTTGCTGTGCCAAGATTTTCACTCACATGTGGATTTTTGCTGGGATTTTGCCATATGTAGTAAGACTGAATCTTACCAAATATGAGCAAGTCCAAGGTTTAAAGCTACTGGACAAGGACTGTGATTAAAAAAATAACCCTCTCACCACTTTTCTTATTTTGCTGTTAAGATTTTATTGCCCTGACTACTTTGCTGCTTGAGCAAGGAAAGCAAGTCAAGACCAGTCAGTAAGACCAGTTAAGATGGGAGCTAAGATGAGGACAACATCAGTGATCTGTTACTAACAATGACAATGTCACCACCTGCAATAAACTGGGGAATAAACTCAATTTCCTCCCATTGCCAGCTTTCATGAGTTGTTAGCCATGATTTCTGCAAACTCTTTCCTAGAGATAAGTGACATGCCCCGGAAGGACTTTGATTTGTATTTCACATCCACTGGTTTTTGACTCTGTAGCAACTATCAAAGTCCTCTTTAAAGCAACTACTGTTTGGAGAAGAACCATGTTCTTCATATCTCCTAGTGCCAAGGGCTCTGGATAGTGCTCTGAATTACATCCATCTTTTCCTTCTTTTCCACCTTTGCCTTTTCCAAGTCCTGCCCATCCTGAGTTATGCTGCTGTCTTTAGCCCTCACTAAATACTGATGTTTATTGCTCTGCTCCATGTTGATGGGAAGGACTGGAGGTGCAAAGGACACCAGGTGTCACCTGCCCTCAGGACTTACATCTACAAAGCAGGCAGTTACCTTGGGCTCTTCCCGAGGCTTGTGGGGCAGCAGCACAGGAGTAGTTTTGGGGGGCTCAGAGCTCCACATCCCAAGAGCTTTCCTGGTGTCTGCAACTGTTTTGGCATACACTGGCAATTTGGAAGACTGAAGTTCTTACCTAGAGTGAATTTTCTCTTTGGAAAATCTTGACCTTTTCACCTTTCTGTGCCAGGGTTCTTCACCCCCTGAATAAAACCTGGCATTAACGGTGAGCGTGTTCCGCAGAGCAGGCTCAAACCAACTGAGCATAAAGCTCCGTGCTTCTGTTAATCCTGCAGTGAACTGGCCTCAAGTCACTTGCCACACAGGATCTTTGATGGTGCACCCGGGATTTTGGGTCAGTTAGAAAGTCCCTTTCTGGAGTTTCATGATTCCTCCCTTTACATGCAGTGCGTTTGGGCTGAAGGACCTGAGTGTGGCAAGGAAGGGTGAACTGACAGGATCCAGTCTGTACCCAAAAACTGGGCTACTCCCAGTTCTTTCATAAGGAAACGAGAAAACAAGTTTCTTTTCTTTTTTATGTAACCATCAGAGAGTGGTATCCAGCCTTACTTTGAGATTCTGCCCTTGCTCAGAGGAATCTCAATATTTCTGGAAATCATTTGCTGCCTCATATCTTCTTTTACCATTTTAGGAGAGAATCCTTTTTTGTCTTTTACTGTTAGAACACAATTCTTCCACCTTTGGCAAGCATAGAAAGACACCCATGAAATCATGACAGTATTTTTTAAAATTAAACCAAAAGAGTGTCATCATCTCTATTTAACTTTAATACTAAAATGTCAAATGAAGTAATGTATTAAAATCTTTCAGTGACTTCTGCAGCCTCTTAATTCCTAGCCCCTGCCAGAAAGGTGATAGGGTAAGTGTTGAGTTACAAAGCATCTAAAAATGTTTGCTGCAATATTCTTTTTGTATTCAGTTTTCTGTGTTACCTAGGAAAGCGATTCTTGACCAGAGATGATGAAAGAGAACTGACTCTGATGTTCAGCTGTACAGACTCAGAAATCTGCCTCAGGAAGAAAATCAAGGATCAATCCCTGTATTTCATCTTTGCAAATTTCTTTTTCTTTAGATTTTATTTTGCTGCAGTGTGGATTGAAAGAGTTTCACTTAGTGCAAAAATTTCCTAAGTTTGGGGTAGTGATGATGATTTACACACACACCTTTTTACCATCCAGCCCAGTCTTATAAATGCCTGATGGTGCTGGTGAAGAAAAGTGAATTGCAATACTGGAAGAAGCTTTTATTACTTCTGTGAAAGCAACTTTTAGTGCTGCAGATCTTTTTCCTCTCTTACCAGAAAAGTAAGAATAGCTTGATGAGAAAAAGCACCTTCAAGTTTAAAAGCATCCCCTGTTCTGTGGCGGGGGTGATGCAGAGGATTCCAGCGGTGCTGGCAGGAGGGACCCAGCAGCGTGTGACATGTGCTGGGACAGACTTTGCCTGGCTCTGGCTTAGCCCCCTCCTCTGCCTGGAGCATTCCGGAGTCCCTCTGAGGAGCCCCTGCACTTTGGGAAGCTGCCTGGCACAGGCAGAGGGGCAGGATGCTCCACAGAGGGAATTTCACAGGGTGAGATGGATGATGGACAGCAGCACCCCCGGGGACAGTGAGAGGGGGAGGAACAGCGCAGAATCCAGAGTCGGGGAGTCCGGGATAGGAAGGGGGAGAAGGAGGGAGATTGGCTCATACTGAGGAACAGAATGAATTTCCCCTCTCCCTCTTGAACTCTAAAACTTGAAACAGCAAGAGCACTGTGGATTTCTGCTTTTACAGATCACTGTGGTCCAGACTTTGAAATAAAAGCAGCTGTGGAGCTCTAGGGGGGATGCTCTATACAGAGTTCATTAATAAGGTAAGTCCTTTTTCTCCTGTTCTGGTAAGGTGCTGAAGGTGTGGGTATTTACATGCAGGTGCAAAATGGCAAACAGATAAAAACCAGGGTGCTTACCTTACCTATTTTTGCTGTATTCTTAATTTAGGTCCATTTTCATATTATCTTTGCTCATACTTAGTTTCTCAGAGAGTTCTTTTAATTGCTACTCTATTTTTCTTCTCCTTTCTTTGGAATAAAATGTTTAATCATAGGAATGAAGATGTCAGGGTGCAGCCTTCTGAAAAGTACCTAAGAAATTCAGAAAAAAAAATCCTGAAAATTTTGATATTGCACGGTGTCCTTTATTCTTTTCTCTCCTCCATCCCTTCTAAAGGCATTGGAGTCTCCAGGCATGTGTGATATAACCAAGGATGATTTCATGATTTAACAGGACTGGCCAGTCTAATGCAATTCTGAAAAATATTGTCCTTTTTGGACTGGTGTTTCCATTAGTCTTTCTGAAATTCTGCCCAAATCTGGCATTGTCTTTATTACAGAATAAATTTAGAAGAGAACTTATCATTCGTGTCTTTGGGCAATACCAGGAGCCTAAAACTTTGATAGATTTGATGCTGATTATATGATTGGTATTGATTTTATGCTGATCATTGATTAATTTAAAAGTAAGAAAATAAAATTAGTATCCCAAAACATTCCCTTACAACAAGGGAAAAAATATTTGCAGAAACTTTGCTCTCAGACAGAAGGGAACTGCCTGGAGTTGTACAACTGTAGCACAGGGTTATGACGGCATTTTGCACCAGAGAAAATGCAGTTCTTTATATTTAGCAGAACCCTAAGCTTCATTTAATAATAAAATAGCATTGAATTAGTCACCTGAGAATCAGGCATCAGCAAATCCTTGTATTACATGCATTTGGAGGATGTTTCTTTGCTGAGCTGGATGCAGACACCTGCTCTGTGTGCCTGACTGCACCCCAATTTGCAGTGCTGAACTTACTCAATAGTAAACAGGAAGCAAAAGGACAATTTTAATATCAGGGTCAGCCTGTAACAAGAAGAGAGAGATGCAGCAGAGAGAAAGTTGCATTCCCAGCTTCTGACTTGTTACATGACTACACATAGACGACTAAGCCACTCTAATTAAGTTTATGAGCTGGAAAATAGTTGTGCATTTAGTTACTCAAAGCCTTATGTTTTACTTGAGAAAGGATCAGATGAGATTTCATGTGCTGGTCTGCCAGGGAACCACTTGTTTGTCCCTGGGACAGAGCCAGGTGTCTGTGTGCCTCGGGATGTTTGTTTAGTGGACAAATGGGCAATGATTGCAAAGCAGAGCGACAGGATTTCCTCTGCAATAGGCAAATTCTATGGAAAAGTGCTCCAGGAGTCTGAATCAAAATTTCAGCTGTTGTATCTTGTGATCTGGCACTGCCTTTCTCTTCTTCATCTGGTCTTGTTTTCATGGCTTTTCCTTGTTGCTTGTTCTCCAGTGGTGCTACAACTGGGGTACAATTTTCTTTTGGTTAAAACAACACTTGCTGGGTTACTGAGACCATTTTTTGTTCCTCTCTAGATGATGCTTGGCTGTGACTGCTTTCCATTTTTGTTTAGAAAGCCTCTGCTGATTATGTAGCTCCCACATTTGAGTGGCACATGCTTTTTCACAAGTCAGCCTCAGGGAAGCAGGAGTGTGAAATGCTGTGCTGTCGCTACCATAGAAAGATTCAATAAAACCTTTACAGCCTCTCCAGATGCTGTGAAATGTCTGCTTCTGTTTTCTTAAGCTTTGTTTTGGCTCAGGTCTACAGAGACAGCCACCTTCCCTCTGCAAGATGAGGAGAGGGGTAGAGCCTGATATTTGTCACTTTGCTGTAGCAGGTTCACAGCGTTGATCTGGTCACTCCCAGGAAAAATATTGCAAGAAAATATGGCCCTTTCTGCCCCAGACAAGAGCAGAGGTGGGTGCCAGGAAATTAATGATCAAGGTGAGCTCAAACATGGATGTAAGGAAATTCTGATGTGTCAGAGGGATCCCTGGGAATACAGCGGGATCACAAATCTTCTCCTCCTAATGCAGTTAGGTTGGCTTTATGGCCTAAAGCAGCAGGAAATCTCTATTGTTGTTTATCAAACATTTTACCTTTGCATGGTTCTTAATTTTAATATCCCAAATTGAGTTGTTTTCAGTGCTTCTATTCACCAGAAAAAATAATGTTTGGGTTTCAATTCAGGTTCCTGTGAATTTATCTTACTGCTTTCTGCTCACCTTCCTGTACTTAGACCTCTTGCAATTCATGTATATTTTGTGGTATATTGTCATGGTGAATTGAATTTTTTTTTGAAGTCATTAAAAGCACTTTTGATACCCCATTCTTGCCAAGTCAATATTATCCTACCCTTCTGCATGTGTGTTACCTGTTCAAGGCACTTGAATTTCCCTATGTTGCACACAGCCCTGTTCATAATCCATTTTGCATTAAAAAGGCTTTTAACAAGGCCGAATTCAGCAGATTATTGGATCTGCACTAATTATACCCCTACTGAAATGGATCCCTAACATTATTCTTCCCCAAAAGGATCTACCTATATTAAGGATTTGGGAGGAAAATGAGTCTCTCTGACCTAATGAAGTCAGTTGTTTAAGAAGTGTGTGATCTCAAGTTTCTTTCTTTGAGAATTTTGATTAAACCTCAGGAAAAATTTACCTCAGGAGGCTGTGAAATTTGCATTATTAGGAACAGCCTGGACACTCATCTGTAACAACAAAACCAGGATTTAACATTTAACCTGCTGTGAAATCAGGTAAAAACTGAAGGAAGTATTCTGTGATTTGCATACCCTAGCATCTTCAGATTCTGTTCTTGGACATATATATATATATATATATATATATATATATAGCCATTTTCAGGGATATTAACAGGCCAGAGAGCATTATTTGTTGTTTTATTGAGCTATGGGAAACAAACCCACAAATAAATTGAATAATTTGGATGACTTCAGACTTGTGGATGTTGTTAGGTGTCCTCTGGATATTGAGAACTAACTGTATAAATTTTGAAAACAATAATCCTTTTGTTTTTTCACAACATTGAAAACACATCAGGCTGCTGAGACTAATCTGAAATTTCAGTTTTGATCACTTTATTGTAAATAAACCAGTTTTCTTCTGAAGATGCTGCCCTGGGGGAAAAAAAAAGCCCACAACTTCAGATCTCAGAGTATATCTGCAAAATCTTAGTCTGTTAGAGATAAGAAATTAATTTGTACTTCACTGTACCTCCCCATCCCTTAGGACACCTTGTGGTTCACAATAATTTTCCAAACCAGCAGAACACATTATTCTTGCTTGGATCACTGACTTGGGAGCCATTGCACCAGAACACATTATTCCATTGGTCCACCTTCCCCTGCAGATGCAAATTCCCTCAGTTCTTCTCTGAGGGGGAAGAGGTTTAGCAATTTGCTGCAAATTCCACATCAAGCAGAAGAAGGGAAGAGACTTGGCAGGATGCAGGGGGTTGCTCTGTGCTTGGTCCTCCAGACCTTTCTGCTCCCTCAGAAGGTTAGGGAACTGTAAGAGTTTCCTTCAGAAGATGGGAAAACAGGTACACCAGGATGGAAAAGTGGGCAGTGGCAAAGTCTTGGTGTCTGATGAAACATAAATGGACAAAACCCCAGCCAGGACAGACTGTGTTAGTGGTTTAGAGGTGCTGAGGCAGCAGTTACCCTGAAGTTCCCACCTTCTCCAGGTGATGCTCTAGAGGGATATGGGACCTAAAGGCCTCACAGGCTGGAGTTTGTTTGGGGCATGGGAAATCTCATGCTGGGCCTGCTGTGATCCAGCCACTGAGGGGTCTGCAAAGCCCTCAAACCAAATGTCAGTGCCAGATAAATAATGGAAATAAACCAACTGGGGCAGGGTTAGATTGGCTATCAGGAAGGAATTCTTTGCCATGAGGATAGTGAGGCCCTGGCACAGGCTGCCTAGAGAAGCTGTGGATGCCCCATCCCTGGAAGTGCTCCTGTCCATGTTGGATGGATCTCTGAGCAACCTGGGCTAGTGGAAGGTATCCCTGCCCCATGGCAGGGGTTGGAACAAGATGGTCTCTAAGTTCCCTTCCAACCCAAGCCACTCTATTCTGTGATTCTATGATAAATGACAGGTCCTTTTGGTTGCTGTCACTCATCTCCTGCAAAACATCATGTTCTTGGCAGCTCTGTGTGAAAATTCCCTGGATTTGCCTAAACCTTAGGAAAAACTTCAGGTGTTTTGTAACAACATCAAAGATTTTTCCCCGACCTCCTTCTGTGCCCTCCCTACAGGAGGAAGAGGTCTGACACTGTTGAGCAGGACGGGAACAGAGAACTCCAGATCAGAAGGCTAAGAAAATGAGCGAGCTCTGATTTATTTCAAATGTACTGCTCTATATATAGAGAACATAGAGAAGGCTAATTTCATTGGTCTTAGAGTAAAAACATCCCACACCATTGGTGGGCAGTGAATGACGCACAGAGGCAGAACATATCTATAAACAATGTGAATAACAAGATAGATTAGAGAATTATTTACATTCTTTCCCAACTGTTTCCCAGGCTCTCGCCTGGTTAGAAAACCTTTCTCTTTCTCTCTGATTGAGCTGAAAATATCCACAGAGGTCAAGAAGGTAAGCATTGTTATGTGGTGACTTCTGTCCTGAAGGAGGTGGGGATGGTGTGTCCTGGCCTTTGTCAGGGTGAGAACAGCCCAGCCAAGCCAGGAAGGACAGGTTGAAACACCCCCAGTGAGAGATGAAGAGAGAGCAGGGAACAAAACTGATGTAGGGCTGGCAGAGCTGCATTGATTAGGCCAGACAAGAAACCTCAAATCACTTTTTTTTTTCCCTCCAATCTCAGAAGTTTTGAGGCTTGATATTGAAATTTTATAGTGTCTGAGTCAGGAGTTTGTATCTCTTGAGGTTTGCTGTAGTGGAACTGTTCCATTTTAAAGAATATATTATTTAAAAGTGGAATTGTTTGTGTATTAATTAAAGATGAGTGTCTGCAGCACTCATATAAGCCTGAACCCATTTCTAATAATCAGAGTAAGTTGGGTTTTTTTGTTGTGGTTTTAAATCTGTTTTCACGGGCACTGAGGGCCTTCCAGCAGAGAATGTGCTGGAAAGAGGGTCAGCAGATGGGCTGGATGGCAGCCTGTGGTGCTGTGCTCTCTGTCCCCAGCTTTGGACATCAGAAACAGACCAGTGTGGAATCTTTTGGTCTTCTGAGGCAACAAAACCAAAAGCAAACCAGTCCTTGATAACTGGATTATTTCCCAGTGTTTGTCCAAGTGTGCCTACAACACTGCATGAAGCACTTGTGCCACAAAATACCTTTTGGGAGCTCAGGTTTTCATCTATGGTTATTAACCAGAGTCAAGGAATCAGTTACAAACAGGGTTATCATCTTCTTTTTTCTTTTTGTTTTTCTGTTTTCTTTTTAGGATTGAAAAGTGTACAGCTTTGGTAAAATGAAGGTACTCAAGAGCAGCTGTTTTGCTGTGGGTCTGCAGTGAAAGTACCTGCAGACACTAAATTATTATTTTTAGAAATTATTGCATATTTTTCAAAGCCCAGTAATAAGTCTTACTGCATAGTCTTGAAACTGAAAGGAAATAGAAGCACCTTACCAGGGCTTTATTTAAAATACCTCAGTGTTGTTTAGCCTGAGATGGGGACCACATACACAGAGGGCAGAGAGGAACTGGTTCCCAGAGAAGCTGTGGCTGCCCCATCCTTGGAAGTGTTCAAGGCCAGGTTGGACAGATCTTGGAGTGACCTGGGGTAGGAGAAGGTGTCCCTGCTCATGGCAGGGGGGTTGGAATGGAATAATCTTTGAAGGTCCCTTCCAACCCAAAGCATTCTGTGATTCTGTGATCTGAGTGTAGCTTTTCTCTCACCCCTGCCCTTCCAGTGCTCCTGTGGGATGTTGCATTAGGTTGTTTGGGCAGATCTGCTGTGACAGGTAAGCATGAAGTGTTTTCTTGGTATCAACAGACCAAAAATTGTTGTTTCAAAAGCTCTCTCTTTTTCTCTTGTGTGAGAAACATGAGACATACCAAATTTAGTGTTTTATATCATTATTAACAGAAATGCAGCAGTGGGATGTGATGTGATGGAGCACAATGCACACATGAAATGTAGAAAATGTTCATCTTTTAATTTAGTGCATTCAAAGTGATGATTCCTCTTCAACAGGTGGGAGTGAATCCACTGTAAAATAACCAGCAGCCTGGTGGTTCAACAAGCCTACTGAGGGCAAAAGACAGATTTCCAGTCCATAGCTTGAATCTTCAGGATTTAGTCCTAAAGTGAGGTGAAACAAAGCCCATTTTTCTCAAAAAAAAAATCTCTTTCACAACAGTAGGAGATTAAAAAAAAAAAAAAAAAAAAAGAGAAAGGATGGTGCGCTGTAGCTGCTTTGAGATAAGATTTCTGATCCTTGTTATTTATGTCTCTAAAGAGTGGCTGGTTGGACTATTGGGAAGTGCTTGGCTAAGGATGTGTGTCATGGATGGGAGTTTTGACAGTCACTGCTCTGTCAGCAGTGCCCCAGCCAGGGTGGTGTGACAGGACAAGGCAATGACCACTGGGACCTCTGCCTGTGCTTCCACAGCCCCAGTCTGTGAAAGGAGCTCCTCAAAATACCCAGAGGAAGTTTAGGATAAACACAACACTTGACAGTGTGAGCTGGGATCCAGCAGACACTGAGAGCAGACTAACTTTTCTGTGGACATACTGAGAAGTGGATGTAATTGGACAAATTAGGAGATAATTACCTTTTTTCCTCTTAAAAAGATAATATTTGCTGACATTAATTTATCCTTTTAGCTTTTGTCTTTTACTGACTCAGATAAAATTATTAATGGTTTTATTGTTTTTAATATATCACGAGAGAGCAGAAAATTATTAACACAATCTTAATTAACACAATTGATAGTGTTATCACTTTAGCTGTATTAATCTTTCAAACAAGCCCGACTGACTCTTTCTATGAGGTGACTCTGGGTCTATGGACATCTTTTGTTTCATTTTGCCATTTATCCCCTGCCATTAATCTGCTTTTACAAATAATTGCTACACTTGTCTGTGGGCCATCACTTTGGAAATAATGTTTGACTTCTTGTGCTCTCTTGTCAAGTACATTAAAGCATCCCTGCCACAGTAACTTCCACAGAGGATTTTGACAGCATTTGAGAGCAGTTCAGTTTCTTGGATTCCTATGGCGCTCACTATACACTGCTGTTTCCCATCCTAAATTGCTTCTGTCATTGAGCTACAACATGCTTTTAGTTTGTTCAGATTTTTTTTTTTAATGGTTGGCATTAATATTTCCTTCATTTACTTGCAAATTTATAAAAATACATTCCCCACTTCATACCAGTTTGGCTGTCATACATAAATTGGGTGTATCCACTTTTGTCTGGCTAACATAAGCACAGTGATTGTTCTCTTATTAATTTAGATTCATTACTAATTAAGATTTCTTACTAGTTTAGATTCTTACTAACTTAGATTAAGGACTTCATATTTTGCCTGGGTTGCTACACTTCCCATTTGTATCTTCCCAAAATGTTTAGGAGTTCCCAGGAACTTGCAAGCAATGAGGACTGGTACAAGCATGGATCACTTGTTTTTCTATTAAAACAATACTTTGTAGTCTCTGTTGCTGACTCATTAACTTTTAGGAGCTGTGAATGAGAAGATTCATGATATTTATCAGGCATTTAATACTGTGATACCTTATAAAACACAAGTATAAATAAAACTAACAGAGTTGGCAGTTCCAATCTTGGTTCCTGAAATAATGCATTTGTGAAAATGCACATCCCCTACATTTGCTAGGTTTTGCCTACTACTACAAAAGTTATCCCTCTCCATATTTTTTTACCCAATATTTAGGCACTAGATGCTGATTAGGATTATGGCTTTTCTTGACTTGGAATTATGAGAGGACTAATTATTCTGCCCTGTTAATTACACACTTTTCTGTCTTATGCATTCTAAAAGTGAGATTGATTCTGGAATAAAGCTTCATTTTGGGGGGCACTGTTAATTCCTGTCTAGTCAGGATGATGAACATCTTCTAAAGCCATAATCAAGTACTAACCCCCTACACTAACAATATTTGTGTAAATCAAGTAGTGTTGTTTTTTATCTTCTTATATCTGGAACTTTTTCTTAATTCACCAGACATGATTTAAAATGATAAGGAAAGTTTGCATACCTACTTGGAAGTTAGACATTAATTTTCTTTTATATTTGTTGCAAATTTTTAAGAAATAATGTGCTCTCTCTGCTTAAAGCTGAGATAAAGTGTTTCTTTTTCAGCAGCCAGAGGGGATACTCTGTCACAGCATTTGCAAGCAGGTAAACAGCTTATATCAAGAGAAGCAGCAAAATTTTCCATGTCTAGATGGACCAGAGAGGAGGTCAGTGGGCTGGGGCTCTCCTGTCCCAAGGCTGAGATTTGTCTGGCAAACCTGCACCTTTGCTTTAAGGCAGATTAGAAAACCCAGTGTCTGCACTTCTGGCTGGGTTTAGCATACACAGAAGTTGAAAATTTCTATTTAAAGCCACTTTGTTTGTCTGCTTGGACATAGCAAAATATTGTCCTTGTGAGCCACCTGATACTGACTTGAGTGGGAGATTCTACTGTGGCTCAAAAGAGGAACATGCCCTTAAATACTCTGATATTTGCATCAAACCCAAATTGTGCTGACAGGTCCCAGATGTGCTTTTCCATTTGCATCACTTCAGCCACCCATATGGTTCAAACGCTGCAGCCACAGAGGAGCTGTGTGACCCTCCAAGCTGGGGCACAGAAAAACATCAGGATCCTTTTAAAGGCCAGGTGAAACCTGGATCAAGACCTGTGGCTATGACAGGACGGACAGGATTATCCTGATTATTTCCCAGGTTCATGCTTTAGTCCATCCTTTTGTACAAGATGGTTTTTTCAGACTGTCCGGGCTATTGTACCAGAGTACCTGATCCAAACCTAAGTGGTTGCTCTGCTGTCTGGAACAGCGAATAAAAAAAAAATATATTAAAATTAATCAGCCTTTTTTATTTTTTTTTTTAATTAAAGAAAACCCAAGAGACAATGAGGCTGCTGAACTTTAAATAGTTAATGATGTGTGGAGCCATATGTCCGGGTGAGTTTTTGTTCTCTCCCATGTCTGGAGTAGCAGTATGCCTTCATGGTTCAATCCCCTTCAGTAAAACCTTTCTTTTTTATTTTTGCCAAAGATAGAAGGACAGTAGGGAGAGGGCTGTGAGTGCTTCAGGTGTACATGTGCAATAACAGATCTGGCCACACAGGTCTGTTATTGACAAGAGTGCCTGTCTTCAAGATGCAGAAGAGAGAGCAAATGGGTAAAATAAATAAAAAATTTTTGTTTCTCATTTAGTCTCTCTCCAAGTTGGACTTTTGAGGGGAAAAATATAGCGTTTCACAACTTGTCCCAGGTCCCACAGCAAAAGTTATAGAAGCCCTGAGTCAAGTGCTAAGTTCATGAGTGCCATTCCTGCCCCAGCAAGCGTCAGCAAGAGGAATTGGGGTGTCTGAATGCCGTAAACAGCTCCTGGCTAGGTGGTTTCAAACATGGCAGAAACATTTTTGTTTCTGGAGGGATGATTGTCATGGGGGTTTGCCAGATTCCCATTTTCCCCTACCAGGGTTCCCTTCACTTATATTAACACGTTTGACCTCAATAACCCATTTCCACACAAAAGAAAATGGAAAGAAAACCCAACAAGCCTTCCTAGATGACTCTACTATTTAATGCTCCTGCTGTTTCACAATTCCAATGACCAATTGTTTATAACCATGGCAAAGTTATTTGCATTGGAACACAACACCTAAGGAACTCTAAGGAGAATTTATGGATGCAATTTTTCACTTATCTGTAAAATTTGCAGAGCTGCCATCTACAGACATAGTACCCCTCAGGATACAAAGACATTGCTGGGACTGTCTTGCAGATAATTCCCAGTTTCTTGGCATTGTGAGAAGAATGTGTATAGACAAACACAAGCAACAGACCCAGCTCCAGCTTTCCTCCAGTCCTGTCACTGGTCATGAGAAGGAATAGATCAGCCCCTGCCTCTCCTCTTCCCTTCATAAGGATGTTAAACACCCCAGTGAGGTCTCCCCTCAGTCTTCTCTTCTCCAGGCTGAACAGACCACATCACCTCAGCTGCTCCTCAAAGGCTTCTCCTCCAGACCCTTCACCATCCTTGTGGCCTCCTCTGGACACTCTCCAATAGCTCAGTGCCTTTTTCCTGTTGTGGTCCCATGTAAATAATGATGTTTTTGGATAAAGCAAGTCATGATCCAAGTCATGGCACGATGCTTTATGCAAGTTTGAATGGTATCCTGAAATGCCCTGTGAAGTGTCAGAGCAGAATTGAAAATAGGAAGATGGATCCCGTGTATCAACAAAAATATCTTCACATTTTCTAAGAGCAGGTGTGATCTGTTGCAAACTCTGTTCTTTTGTTTTTCAGACACTTCACTGGACATGAGTGGGATGGCACCAGATCACAACAATTCTTCCCAGGAAGAATACATCCCACACTCTCTCCAAAAGGAAGACCCCTTTGCATCAAAGCTCTCTAGAGAAGCTGACATCATAGCTGGCTTTTATTTGACAATAATTGGTAATGATTTTATAATTGGTCTTTGAAATATGACTGTGCTGCTGCATCCTTGCAGATCTCAGAAAAGAAAAAGAAACTGCTTTTCATTAGATGTGTAATTACACATTTTTTTCATACTAGAAATAAAAATCTGGAAGGGAAGAGAGATAATGTGTTAGAAATATGGTATCAACAGTTAATATCAATAGATAATTCTGCTGCAGGTAGCCAAAAGTAACTAGCAGTAGATGTTTCAGCAAAAAGTGAAGAAATACTCATTGTTTTTAATAACTGATAGGTTGCTACTCAGGAGTTTAATTTGTCCCTGGGCAGAATAGGGTTTCCCTCATCATGCCATATGGGTTTTGAGGCCTGTTTTCAGCCTCTCTCATGAGCCTCTACAGCCTGAACACCCTCAGATGTGTTCATGTAACCCTTGCTCAGCTCCTGGCATCGTCTGTCCTCTGTTACACATCACATTGAGCAATATTTTCTGCCTAGCACCCTCCCCATCCTTCTGTGTTAGAGTCCTTTACAAGGTTCAAAGTGACCTTGCAAGCAGAATAAATACAATTATCTATGGGTTAGTGCACACCCATGATAGCTGGGACTGATTTCTCTTTAAAGTATTCACATGCCAAGGAGTTATCTTTCAGCAGCAAAATGCTGGTCTCTATTTCTTCTAGGGATAAATTGGGCCTTATTCTTGATAATTTGCCTTCTTTACTTTGTGGAGGAGGGCAGAGTTATAAATAAAATTTTAAAAAGAAAAAAAAAGATAGTTCAGGATTTTGTTTTCAATTAAATGTCTTTTTGTGTCCATATTTGCCTCAACACCTGAGGGAATGGCATGAAGCTGAATCAGGGCAGGTTTGGGCTGGATATCAAGAAAAGGTTCTTTGCCCAAAGGGTGGTCGGGCCCTGGAACAGCTCCCCAGGGCAGTGGTCACAGCACCAGCCTGACAGAACTCAAGAAGTGTTTGGGAAAAGCTGTCAGGCACAGGATGGGATTCTTGGAATTGTCCTCTGCAGGATGAAAAGCTGGACTTTGGTGATCCATGTGGGTCCTTTTCATCTCAGGATATTCCATATTCTATTCTATTCTATTCTATTCTATTCTATTCTATTCTATTCCATAAAATTCCATTCCATATTCCATTCCATTCCATTCCATTCCATTCCATTCCATTCCATTCCATTCCATTCTTTATATATTTTAAGTTCCTTTATGCTTTATGGTCTTACTTCATGCAGTTTCTCACAGCTCAACAGCAATTTTCTCACTAAAACTGATCTGAGGACAGAACTGTTCTGCCAAAAACCTGGGCTCCAGGTGTCAGATGTCTGAAGACAAGGCTGAATACAGGATGTACAGTGATTCCTTGACATTTATTTCAGTTTTGATTCATTCTCTTGTTCAATGAGTTGTGCACAAAATACCAAGATCTGTCAGTCAGCCCTACCTTTGTGTTTCTCATTCACTACTTTACATCCCCCCCCCCTACTCTGTCTTGCTGCTTTTCCTCTGACTGATCCAATTAATGTAATCTTTTCCATAGTGGAGGTAGCAGAGTTTTTATTATTATTTCCCTTCTATTTATGCTTCTGTTTTTTTCTCATTTCTCTTCTGCTTATGTGTTTATTGAAAAAAGAATTCAGAGCAGCAGAGGTGATAGGTGAAGCTGTATCTCGGTGCTGTTCTTGGTATTCATACACTCTTTTTAGGTATCCTCAGTTTTCACACATATTTCTTTTTTCTGTTGTCCTGAAGACAGAAGTTTTCACTAAACTGTACAAAACAACCCCCACTTCGGGTCTTTTTTCACTTTGTTAAGTAAACTTAGCTTTAATCCCAGGAAATATGTCTGATGGATGAATCTTCCCAATATACACTGTGTTACCTTGTTATATTCACTGTATTTAGTGTAGATTTATCCTTTTCCAAAAATTACCCCTGTCAGGTGTGAAACATCTTGAAAAACATAGGCACAATCAAATTAAAGCAAGGAACAAGAATCAAAAATTTCCAGTGAAAAGTCAAAAGCCAACCATAAAGGCACAGAGCAATTTCGTGAGCAATGTGAGGAAAATGAAATTATAATTTTGATAGGTCTCATAATTGTTTTGATATTGGACTTTTGAACCCATTGTATCCAGGGGCCTGGGTCAGGGTAGCTCTGCTGTATCTGTATGTTTCTGTACATATCATATCCCACATTTAGCTCTAAATTAACTTAACTTTTGAAATGTGTGTTTTGAAATGCATGTTACTTGGTTAATTGCTTTGCCCTTGTGTGCATAACAAACTTCACTAGTGGTTTTTATTAGAGCTAATTATGGTCTTCCCGTATCCATATAAGTGCTGTATTTGCATATTCCTTGGATCTATAGAATGTGGATATTAGGAAAAAAATTCTTCCCTGAAAGAATGGTTGGGCACAGGAATGGGCTGCCCAGGGAATGGCGAAATCTTTAGCCCTGGAAGTTCAGAAAATGAGTGGAGGTAGCTCTTCGTGGTATGGATTGGTTGGCATGGTGGTGCTCAGTCAAAAGTTGGACTTGATCATCTTGGAGGTCTTTTCCAACCTAAATGATTTTATGATTCCATGTCTGTGGTTTTTTATCATGACTTATGATTCAGATTAAACCTGTCACATTTTTCCACTGAACTGTGTTCCCTAGCCCTTTGCAAGAAATTGTGGCCCCTCCTGAGGATGGGCTGTGGGGACATCCTGACAGCGGGGACAGGGAAGCAGGAGGTGGGAAGCCAGGACTGCTTTTGTGCATCTTCTTGCACTTGAGCTGTATAAGGTGCAAGTGAGTTTAAAATTTCTATCAAAAAGGAGAAGAAGCTGAACAGTGAGTGAACAAGGCTGGATCTTATCAGGAAACCCTGCAGAGATTTTAGGGTCAGACTGGGTGTATACCTGAAGTATTCTAGTTTAAATTAGAAAAATGATTGTTTTTTGTCTTTGAAGAAAATCAGGAGTCTTGACTAGTCTGATAAATTCTATGTAAGCACATGATCCTTTGTCCTGAGTAGTTCATTTCCATGTGTAGCTTTTTAATTGTTTAGAAAAAATTATCAGATCCAATTCTTTTGTCTTTGTCACTTCCCCCACCAGCTTTTTCATCACTGCCTTGATTGATTCACTGTACAGCCAGGCAGGGTGACAAAGTACTGAGAAGGGACCCTCTGGCTGTCAGCTCCTCTGAAACCCCTTGGAAAGTCACTATTGATTTACAAACTGTTATGCACACTTCCTCAGCCTGTTATGAAACAGCTTAATTGAAAACAAAATCCTGAACTACCATTTTTTTTTCAAATTTTATTTTCTCTGATGGTTTAGTGCTGCTCTCAGGTTGGAGAAGTGGAAGTTTATTTCTCCAGCTGGCTACTTGTAAACACTTTCCCCTCTCGCTGCAGGTTGTGTGTCTCAGCCTGGCTCTGTCTCTGCAGGTGTCACTTTTTTAGTTATCACATCCTTGGCTCTTTTTTTGTATATATGTAATAGTGCCACAGTGCCATGGACAGTTCTCCTGAAAAAGAGCCTTTTTTTAATATCTGAAAAGTCTTTTGCCCCTGTTTCCAACTTACCAGAGTTGGGAGCCTGCTCCAGCAGGGGCTTCAGCTGACTGCTGGGAAAGCCATTTCATAGCAGGAGAAACGGAGCATTAGATACCTCACCTAAGGAGATTATAGAGTTTCGATCACCAAGGAGTTAAAAAAGATTCAGATCAGCAATTTTCAGATGCAGGCATAGACAAAAGGCAACACAAATGATCAATGGACCCCTTCCAGCCAGAGGATTAGGAGGTCAGTGGGCTGGGGCTCTCTGAAACATTGATATTAATAATGAGCAGTGGCTTCAGAGCAACTTGGCAACTTCAGAGCTACTTGGCTGATAGAGATGTCTCTCTAGACTGCCAGTCAGTTGAAAAAGATTCAAGAAAATGTCAAATGCTTTCAAAAGGTATTTCATACTAGATGCTGGCACTCTAGTTATCCTAAATATCACTGGAGAGGAAAATGGCATTAAGAGAGAAAAGGATTAAAATATATGAAAAATGCTCACAGCATTGAGATTCATTTACTAAGCTGTGAGGAAGAAAATTACTCCTATGAATACCTCTATCTGCTTATAATTCAGATTAAATTTGCAGAGCCATAAGAGTAGCTTGTTCTTAGAATTTAATTCACTCAGGGTAAATAAAATTTGGTGAGAAAACCTAAGATCAATAATAAGCCAGCTTCTGTTCTTCTGTTTATTTTGCAAAATAATACAGAAAGCAATACTGTCAATATAAAAATAAAAATTTTCCAATGTGTCACTTTTAATACAGAAAAATTAAAAATTAAAATATTTTTCTCCTGAGTTTGGTAAACTTTTGATTCCTCAGTCACTCATATTTCTTGATAAATAATTTGTTTTTAACATCTGGGAACCATTTCTCTCTCTGCCTAATGGATGTTCCCAGGTTGGGTTTCTTGATTTTGTGGGGACAAGGCACTCTTGCAAGGGGATCGTGCCATTGATGGACCAGAGTAAATAACAAAATACCCATTTAAATACTGGATTATTTATTATTGAATTACGAAATTAATCACTAAATAATTAAATACCCATTTCTTTACTGAACTACATTTCCTGAGGTCTGGCCTGCCAGAAGACTCGGATGAAAATTACGCGGTATTCAAAGGTACAACATCTGGAGAGGGCAGCACTGCTGGGGGCTGGAGGGTGCTGGGGCTTTCTGCAAACAGAGATTGCCCCAGCAGAGCCCCGTGTGCAAGGCAGCACAAAGGGTCAATTTGATGCCTCATCAACAGAGGGCAGTTGGGTTTTTTATGACTGTTTGTGGAGCAGTGTGAGGAGCTGGCCTCAGCAGGTAGCCAAGTACTCAGGACAACCCTCAGAGTGGGACAGGGAGGAAGCAGGCAGAGAAAAAGCAGTGGGGATGAAGACAGGGTGAGGATAAAGACAGGAAGATCCACTCCTGGTTACTGCAGTGGGCAAACAGGCTCCTTGAGGGTAATAAATTCAGAATCATGGAATCACAGAATGCTTTGGATTCGACAGACCTTAAAGATCGTCTCGTTCCAACTCTCATCATGTGGTTCCAACCCCCAAAGCTTAAAGTTTAATTACTGATTTAGGTAGTGAGAAATAAAGGTGTCAAACCTAAAATACTTATGGAAAACACCCTTCCTCACCGTTTAAGCCTAAAATACTTATGGAAAATACCCTTCCTCACCCTTTACACCTAAAATACTTATGGAAAACATCCTCCCTCACCCTTTCCCGGGCTGAACGTCTCTCCAACATTTCCCTCAGTGCTGTTATAGGTCCCTTTTGTGAGGCAACAGCAGCACAGGCACTCTGCTCTTCACTCTTTTCTTCTGCATTTCCCTCCTTCTGACGTGTCTCCCCTGATCTGGTGTGAGGCTCAGTGGGCCATGGTCCCTTTGGGATTTTCACCTTCTTGCTCCAGGAGAGGAATGTTCTGTGCTGTCCTGTGTTTCCATAGCAAAACACTCACTCTGACCTTAAACTCTTTCAAATATGAATTAGTGAAGACATATTTTCTTTAAGGGAACTGGAAACCTTACAATTTTCTGTACTGGTGTGATTAATTTCATGGCAGATGGACCACTTTGCAGTGCTGGTACCTGTGGGTCCTTGGGTCATGATATGGATAAAAATATGCCAGCCAATATGAGAAGAAGTTAAAATCAGATTAATCAGATGTTTTTTATTATTTTTCTTTCTTATGATATAAATAAATTTTAAGGTAAGATTTAAGATTTAATCTCAATATATTAATTTAAATGAAACTGGAAATTTATCCCTCAACATCTGATTAGAGTATTTAATAAAGTTGAAGTTGGTCAGATTCTGGTTCCTATGATTACAGAGAGCTGAATTTCATTCTTGTGGCTGTATAAACGTTTGAGTGAGAGCTGTGTTGGTCAGGCCAGAGGGATTCTGGGGTTTCTGTTGTGAGCATTCAGTCGATGTCTGGGCAGGCTCAGCTGCTGAAAGCAATGTCCTACTGCAGAGGGGAAACCAGCATTTGCTGTGGGAGGACGTGTCTGCTGTCGAGGTCTCTGTGAACTGCACAATGACAATGAGGGGATCACGTTTCAGCATAAAATGCCCAGCCTTAGGGACTACAGGTTCAGGCTGAAAATATCAGGGAGTTTCACAAGGAAGATGGGGTATTGCTGGTTTTGAGGATGATTCTAATTTGAATGCTATTCTATTTTCCATTGTTACAGGGATCCTTTCAACTCTGGGAAATGGGTATGTTATTTATATGTCCTCAAAGCGAAAAAAGAAACTGAGACCTGCTGAGATAATGACTGTTAATTTAGCAGTGTGTGATCTGGGCATTTCAGGTAATTTAATGTTTTTATTTTCCCTTGTTTTTACTATCACATTCTGCCTGGCAGCAGCAAGAGACATTCCTCTGGAAGTCATGGGAGCACCAAATTCCTTTTCTGCAGATATTTCTGCTCTATTATTTGGATGTAAATAATAGGGGAGGATGGAAAAAAAAACATTCCTGAACAACTTGATGGGAAGAAATGAACAGTACAGAGGAAAAATTAGAGTTGATTTTATCAAAAAAGCAGAGCTCCTGTTCACCCCAGCACTGGGCAGGTCTCCAAAGGCAGCTTCCACGTGCAGCCTGGCACAATAACCACAAAATAGCTCAGTATTACAGGTGCAGAAAATTATGTTTTCTTGCCATAGGGTGAAATAGAATGGCTACAAATGCCTCAAAAATACCCATTTAGCCAAATAATTGGAAAATGCCAGTGGCCATCAGCCCATCAAAGCTAATACTTTTCTCTCTAGTGGCCATCCTCCTTTGTCTCCGGATCAGAAAATATAAGCATTTGTGTTAATCTGTAGAGTATGAGCCAACTGGGAGGATTTTTATTTCAACCCCACAGTCTGGATGTCCTGGCATTGGAGGACATTTGGAGAGGTTTATCCAGAGTTGCAGAGATGGTTGTTTTGGCTCTTGACATGAGACTGATCCAGCTGCTCACAGGGAAAGGGCTGGATGCCCTTTAGAAAAGGATATTTCAGATGGCAGATAATGCAATGGGTATCAGGACCCAGCTGACCATGGGTCTCCCCAGTGCCATATAAATGGAATTACATTCCCATGCTTGCAGGGTCATCTGTCCCCCACGTGTTGTATACACTGGGATTTCATCCCTCAGCACACTTTTCCTACCCTTGTCTCTGCCAGATGCTTTTGCCCTCATTTAGACTCCAAAAATATCACTGAACAATATAAAATGATGGCTCCCAGCCTCCCCAGACTGATGCTTTTTTGAGCTCTCACAGCACAAGACCAAAAACCTTCTCATCCCTGCAGATTCCAGTGGTTTTGTTCAGTAAACATAGATTTCTGAAGGAAATACTAATTCAGTAGAAGAAAGATGTTGGTATAAATATCACTGCTACCACACAGAGAAATCCCAATGATTTCCTTGGCATTTCTGTCGTGGACACACTGCTTCCATCTCTCAACACTTAGAAGTTAAGGAAAAAACCCAGACTGGCTTTTCCCTCCTCTGTGATATTCCCATTCTCTTTGTGTTTTAAGAATCTATACTATAAGTCTCATCTTAGTCACTCCAATGAGAAGGAGTGTTTCAGGAGAATTTCTTCAGCTTTATATTCTGAATTTTGCCCAGTGAAGCTGTGTCTGCCCCATCCCTGCAAGTGTCCAAAGCCAGGTGAGATGGGGCTTGGAGCAACCTGGGATAATGGAAGGTGTCCCTACCCATGGCAGGGGCTGGAATAAGATGGTCTTTAAGATCTCTTCCAACCCAAAATATCCTGTGATTCTATGATTGGATTAATTTAAACAGGTATCTCCTAACCATAAAAACTGTATCCCAACCACCCAAACTGCAGCTTGTTTGGGACCCTTCTTAGTGTGAGGGCTGGAAATATCTCTGTTATGGCTGCTACCAGTGCACCACTTGGTCACCTTGCTTTCTTCCATGGGGATCTCAATCTATCTGGGGTTTAAATTTTGGAATTAAAAATAGTGATTACCAGAGCCATGCTTGGTTTTCTCCATTCTCTATATTTATTTATTTTTTTTTAATTAATGGGAGGTGCTAAGTTGAGAAAATTGATGGGTTCTGTCTGCTGGACAAAGTGAAGATAGATTTTTTTTTTCACAAAATCTTAATCTTTTACACACTTTTCTTAACAACTTTTTGAAGAGTTATGCTTCCTGCAGATTTCCACAGGGTGGCATCAGCCCCTTGTTCAAAGCTGCATCAGACTGATTTGACACTGACACTGTGCTCGGGGCTGCTCCCAGTCCTGCTGCTGAAGAGAAATTTGATTTTGTGCAAAGAATGTGTCGGCCTTTAAAGCTGTCAGTCACTTGCATGCCTAAAGTTGCTGACTTGATTGTTAGCACATAACCTAGACCTTACCATATTTAATGTTTTTCTTGAAACCTTAATCACTGAGGTCAGCTTTTGCTTGAAAAATTAAAAATCCATTTATTCTGCCCGGAGAAAAGCACATCATTCATTGACCTGAGCACATCCTGCAGGTCCAGGCAGAACTTTCCTTACAGGCTTAGGATAATCCAAAAATATCTTTTTTAAAAATGCATTTGATTTTGAAGGGTTTTCAATCCCGATGCTTTTGGCATAGAAGATAATGGTAATTTTCTGCAAGATTCGGTTTTGGAAGAAATGCTTTAATTTTCTGTTAAGAATGAAAAGAGAACACATGGTTTTGCATCAGTTCAATGTGAAATGGAATGTTTTTAGGTAAAATATTTTCCTACAGATCACTTCAACAAAATAGAGGTTTTTTGTCTCAGTTTCTATGAATAGGTTACCTTGTGGGAAATACAGTTTGCAAGATCATTTTTGCCTTCTTCACAAACCAATTCCCTGAGCTTCTATGACATTACAGACACTGGTTCAGCCAGGGAAACCAGCCCAGGAAAGCTGAGATGTTTTCAAACCCTTGAGGTGCTCTGGCTGTTCCTGTACAGGAAGGAATACAGTCACTGAATGTGGAGTTCAATATTTAATGTAGTTTGAATGTTGCAGTTGGAATGTTAAGGCCTGGGAGAATTTAAGATCAGGCTGGTAAGTAAAACTGAGGTGTTTGGAAAACAGATGTCCCTAGATTATAAATTTTTGAGTTTTCTGTTCCATTAAACTTGATTTATTTTCTTTGCCTTTATTAAGACCAAGAGGAAGATAATAATTAGGAGAAGGAAGAGATTTCCAACTAGATAATTAAAATTTTCAAACTTTCTCTTTGTCACAATACTTGAAAAGAATATGAAAAATGTAAACCTGCTTTAAAGTGAGAATGGAATATCATTTTACCAAACTTCACTTCTTCCATAATGCAGCACTCACTTTTACCTGTGGAGGAATGAGCTCAAGTGCCTCTAAGAGAAAGCCTCAAAAATAGTTACTCATTTCCCATCTCTTTGGGAAAGCTTAGAATATTTTGATATCTGTGTGCAGTGGCTTGCTAGGAGGCACCAAAGAAATGTGTGGTGTGGAGAGGAGCTGAAACCACTTCTGCAGCTCAGGTCCATGTATTTCTTTCCCACCTAACACTTTACTTCATTGTGCATCCTACTGCTGGGCCTTGAAAGGTTTGAAGAAGTCCTTTCTGAAGGCAAATTTCTTTACCTTGTGCTCGAAGACACCCAATTGGCTACAGGGATGTAGACTAAGTAGATCTGTGCTAATTTCAAACTCTGACTCACCATCACCCATCCTGTTTAGGTATTGGCCTGTGGACTTAACACATACTCTGAGGGTTTCATAATGAGAAGAGCCTGGCCATGATTGGTTCCAGAGTGTTGGTTTACCTCTGGTTCCTGTGGTTTATAGTAAAGCACCTCTTTCCAGCCCTTCTGCAGGCTTGGCTCATCCTACCTCATCACTGGTGCCATGGGATCCAGCTACAGCTGTCTGAGGCTCAGTCCTGTGCATGGAGTGCTCACAAGCCATGGAATCACAGAATGCTTTGGGTTGGAAGGGACCTTAAAGACCATCTTGTTCCAACCCCTGCCATGGGCAGTGATGCTTTCCATTATTGTAGGTTGCTCCAAGCCTCATCCCACCTGGCCTTGAACACGTCCAGAGATGGAACATCCACAGCTTCTCTGAGCAACCCATGACAGTGACTCATCACCCTCACAGTAGAGATTTTCTTCCTAATATCCCATCTAAATTTACCCCCCAGCTTAAAATCATCACATACTCTGCCTGAAACCCTATCTCCATGTTGCAGAGCACTTTTACCGTATTAGTTTTTGCAAGGGAGAGGGTTTGCCTTTCTGATAAAAGGAGATTTTCTCAAGGGTGGGTTTTATCAGTGGGTTGACATTCTCTCCTCCTTTTGAAGTTGTAGGCAAACCCTTCAGCATCATCTCCTTCTTTTCCCACCGCTGGATGTTTGGGTGGATAGGCTGCCGCTGGTATGGGTGGGCTGGTTTCTTCTTTGGCTGTGGGAGCCTCATCACCATGACAGCTGTCAGCCTGGACAGGTACCTGAAAATCTGCCACTTGTCCTATGGTAAGACAAATATGTTTCTATATATAGATAACTCTATTATCTATGACTGTAGAAAAGCTGTATTAATGCTATAGCTTACTACAATGAAATAATAACTAAGCTCTTCAGAATACTTTTCTTAAATATAGAGGGGAGTACACAGAGGAGAGAAACATGTTTGCATGATCCAAGAAATCCCAGTTAAATTCATTTTGCTGAGCATAACACCCCTCATAGGTGGACAACACCCTGTTGTCCCTCTGCTGTCTGCTTAAGCCATGAGTTTTTGTAACCCCTCATAGATAAATCACTTTATGTCTATCAAGACCTATTAACATTAACAGATGCAAGTAATGCACATATTGCACAGTCCTATGGACCAAAACATAAAAATATTCCTTATTAGGTGCCCAAATTCCTCTGTGGTGTGTACCATGCTATTTAAAACACCTAAGAGATTTGGAAGGGCAATAAGTCATAGTGTGAAACAGTCTCTCAAATATGGAAATGGAAACAGAGAGGATGAAATGAATTTAGCAGTGTAAGATGTTACCACCATATCCATCAAAATCTTGTACCTCTGGAATATGATGCATTATATACTTAATCCTTTCCAGATAAATTATATTGTCACAGTTTAGAAAATATGTTCTTGCATTGTAAGGGACTAAATTCCCATCCAAATACAGGGAATGCTCAAGGTGACTTTACAAGTAATAAACACCTTGCCCGTGTGACCTGAGGGACACAACAGATTTCTTTATGATGACATGAAATATTGATCACGTTAAGCTGTAAGGAAGGTTTGCAGCTAGGAAGTGTAAGCCAGTCTGGGCAAGCAGAGAAAAGCTGTGGTACTGTGCTAAGAGGTGCTATCACAGACCCTGGTGTGTCCATGCTTTTACCCTAAATGGGAGTACAGGGGAGGTCTCCTTAGCTGAGTTTTGGATACACCAATAATATTAAGCAGGATTTCAAATCTTTCTATTGAAGTCTTATCAAAATAATTCAGTGGCAACCCAAATCACAGACAATTTTTCACAGACTTGGTGAGCTGAAGTGAATATTTCATGGCTGGCTGCATTCATGCCACCAGCTGTGGTGTTTAACATAACATCTTAGTTCACGAGAGAGAAAACTCTTCAAAACCTTTATTCTCAAGGGCTCTGATCATGGTGGTCCCTACAAAATGATGGAGAGCAATAAACAAGCATGTTTATCATGCTCAGACTAGGTGGTTAAAAAATGTTTCTCTTTTAATAGTTATACTATTGCTTTGTTTTTCCACCCCTGAACACAACAAAGCATCTTTCTGTGTTTCAGCCATCATACATGAGTACATCATTTGTCAGGCAATATTAATTTTCCTTCTAATGTTCCCAACATGTAAAATCAGCTGGAAAGGGACACATTCCAATTACAGGTGTTTCTTTGCTTTGGTTTTATTTTAAATCACTCTGAAGCCCCGAAGAAAACTTAATGCTAGTGTGAAGTGAGTGAAAAAGCCCCTGTGAGTCAGAGACTACAAACGATCTGGGGGTTCCAAGATGGAAGGAGATGTTATTACACCATATTGCGAGTTTCTGCAAAAATGAAATATTTAAATTTGTTAGTCCTATCTGAGTCCTACATGTTGAATATGTAGATGATGATAAATACCCTGCAAACTGAAACTTTTTCTGGATGAATTAGAGCTGTATGCAAGATGAGCAGAGGGACAATGTTCTGATCTCCAGGAGTTCTATTTGTATTTGATTAAAAAAAAAAAGGCAAGGATACATGAAAACATGCATTACAGATACGTCTGACAGAATACACATGGTGATTTTCTGTACTGGAAAAGAGTGAAAAAGTAAAATTAAATCTTAGATATCTTATTTCCACTGTAAAGCCTTGTTTTTCAGTCACTGAGTTTGGGCTTTAGGCAGCTAAGTTAGGAAAGAAAGAATAGGAAAAAACCTAAATTACATTAAAGATTTGAAATTACTGGACAAGATTCCCATGACTGTTGCTGAGCTGGTTGCTTGGATTTCCTTAGTTTGGACTCTTCTCAGTTGTAATTCATCATAAATTAAAGCAAAGATCTGAAATAAGGACAGGTGGAGCCTTCCATGTGAGCGTGCCTTTGTCTTCATGAGGCACAATGTGAGCTCAGGGTCACTATGGACACCTGGAGAGAGCCAAGATGAACACGACAGAGCTGTTGTCAAACAGTCAAAAATCTCATATTTCACAGAATCACAGAATGGTTTGGGTTGGAAGGGACTTCAAAGACCATCCAGTTCCAAAGGCCCCACAGGGACAACATCCACTAGACCAGATTGCTCACAGCCACATCCAGCCTGGCCTTGAACCCTTCCACGTGACACGACATATTCCATCGTGCCAAACACACCTGGACATGAACTTGTCACTCTTGAATTTTCCTCCAGGTACCTGGCTTAAGAGACATCATGCATTTATCTGCCTGGCAATAATCTGGGCCTATGCTACGTTCTGGGCTACAGTGCCTTTTGCTGGGGTGGGGAACTACGCCCCAGAGCCCTTTGGGACCTCCTGCACTCTGGACTGGTGGCTGGCACAGGCTTCAGTGGCTGGACAGGTTTTTGTTCTGAGCATCCTTTTCTTCTGCCTCCTGTTCCCAACTGCGGTGATTGTGTTTTCCTATGTCAAAATAATTTTAAAAGTCAAATCATCCACCAAAGAAGTTGCTCACTACGATACCAGGATTCAGAACAGCCACATACTTGAAATGAAGCTGACCAAGGTAGGTAGGAATGTTGTCCTCAGTTTGCTGGGTTGGGTCCTAGAAGCAGATTTGGAGACAATAACACGATGCTCTGAAGGTGGTTTTTGTAGCTTTCACCTCTGTTACTGTCAAGATGAGAAAAAAATAGGAGACATAATTCAGTGATTAAGGCACTTGTGTCCCTGAGATCGTGATTCACTCTGAAGCTCTGCCACAGCTTTCCCCTATGACGAGTCATATAATCTCCCTGTGGCCCTGCTTCCCACCATAAAATACCCTTTGCTTTCAGAAACAGTTGTAATTAGTAATTTAAGGTGTTTGATGTGCATAGGAATTATAACAGAAAGCAGATAGAGAGCAGATTATTGTATCAGGGAAATAAAACTTTCAGACAGTTTATATTCCTCTGTTAATTAAGATATAAACAAAAATTAGTCCTGTGACATTGCAATTGTTTTTATGCAAATAATTTGTCAGTTAGGCTCAGCCATGAACTGCTGATAAAAATGCGCTGAATTGTTAAAGTTAATTTTCCATCTCAGACCATATCCTGTTTTCCCTTTCTGATTGAATCTATTTTCTATTTGGCAGTGGTGACAGCCATGATCCTTGATACTGGCTATTGTGCCAGGAAATCTCTCAAAATAAAGGCTTGTATTGAACAAAATCAGATTCCTTAGCTGTAAAAGATTCACCAACCTCTGTAAGACATGCCAAGAGCGAGACAAGCAGCAAGTTTTGCTTGGCTGATCCAATTTTATTACAATTTTTCTGAGTGAAACTGAGTGTTATATAACATGCAGCAATAAGGGACATTAAGTCTAAACATATCTGAAAATCTCAGCTATGTACCTGCACAGCCAATGCTGCCAGTACAGCTCGTACAACTTCACTTGCCTTTTAAAAGGATGTTTCAAGTTGTTACTTTCTTTTGGTGGTTATTCAGCAAATTTCCTTTGAAGAGCAATGGAAACTTTTGATTTGAGGACGCATGTTTGGGGTTTTTTTGCATATTGGAAGGATCATGTAAAAATTCAATGTTATCTGAGTTGCAACAAAAGTAATTTTCCTTTCTGTCTTGGATCTACACTGGAGAACATAATGTTGGAGTAAATATAAATATGGAAAATTAGTCTCCACTGTAGCCCATTTGAACACACAGCACAATTTATAACAAACAGGCTGTGTTTGAGATCCTTGGCTTACCTGCACTGTTCCTTCAGTGACAGGCAACAAAAAGAACAGGCTACAGGAAAGGTTGTGCAATGTCCAAACCCCTTGTGCTTTCTAGTGAATATTTTTTTTTTTTTTTTAATTCTAATCCTGCTAATTGCCTTATTCCAAATGAGTGCACATGTGCTGCTACCAGTGTGGGTGCAGCAATAATCTGTCAATGGCAGCAGTATAAAGGCAGATGTTTTTCAGGATGTATGATGGCATGGCATCATTTGAAGTGATATCAGGCTGTGACCGAGTGCAGACAGGCTGGTTCAGGTAACGTATACAAATCATAGATTTTGGCCTCAAACAGTTTTTCTTTGGTATTTTACTAAACTTTCTTATGGTTACATTTTGTCGTATTATAAGGAGGTCACTTACTAATTTACCAGGAGCTCATTTATCAGAACTAAATATTTAACATAAATCTGCTTTTTAAAGTATTTACATATTCTAATGGAGTGCAAATCCATGATTTGGGTTAGGAGAAATAAATCTAGATATTTTACTAGCATTCTCACTCTCAGTTAGATTCCCAATTTTCAAAAGATCTTTTTTCAAGAGCCGTCGTGCTTTGCTATTATGAGTTTATTATACTAAAAAGGAGATTCTGTGTTTGAAAAGGAATCCCCTCCTTAAATAATTTGAATTGAATATCAAGCTATTATTATTTTCTGAAATCTCATTTAGTTCCTCATATTTAGCCAGACTTTACTGTATTTTTAAAGGTCTGATAGCAGACTCATTAACTGCTCTTTGTCAGGCAAAAGAAACACAGGCACGAGATAAAGAGGCAGATTTTGTTCATATTGTAAATTTATATGAAAAAGCAAGTTATCATTTTTCTTTTCCATTCAGTGGAATGCAATTCCCTTGCACTCTGCCTAGCTCTGTGCTGCTCTGCCAGTGTCTGACTGTTCTGGATAAACCCCACTGTCTCTTTTCTGCTCTCACAAGGTGGCAATGTTGATCTGCACAGGGTTCCTCATTGCCTGGATCCCTTACGCCGTGGTCTCGGTCTGGTCAGCCTTTGGACGGCCGGACTCAGTCCCCATAAAGTTCTCAGTGATACCAACACTGCTTGCAAAGTCAGCAGCCATGTACAACCCCATCATTTACCAGGTCATTGATTGCAAGTTTGCCTGCTGCCGGCCGGGAGGGCTGAAGGCCAAGAGCTCTTTGAAGAAATCAAGGTAAATTTTTCTTTGGGAAGTAGGATACCTTTAAGAACACGATGTTCCAAAAAGCCCCAAACTAAGATTGACCAAGAATCACAGCTCATTGAATCTTGTTTCTTGGGTTTGACTATGACAATTTTGATTTGGGATTTTTCCTGCCATGAGAATTTGTAAAGTGACTGTAGGTGTATAAGGAGAAGAAAGAAGACTCTTGGAAAGAGGACTTGGAAACAAGTCCTATTGGTTTTAATGAGTTTTGGATCAATCCTGTCTTCCTAATTCCTTCCTTTCACATCATCATATGAGTTTCATCCAGAAGGTGTTGATGACTTCTATTGCCGATGAAGCAAATGGAAGAGAATTGTGTTAATTCCTTCCATAATTAGTATGTTAATACTATGCATTTCAGCCACAGAATGAACAGGGAGAGACAGTAGTTCCTCAACCACCCCACAGGTACCATTCATACCAAGAAAACTTACCTCAAACCAGACAAATCAAAGTGTAATTGTCTCATTAGAAAGTCTCCTTATTTTTTTACTTACAACCCTCAGGCAAAATTTGTGCTGCACACCTGTGGAATTCCTGAAAACATTAATTATGCACTTGGAGGAAAAGTATAGTTCTGTATTATGCCAGACAATTGCCTTACTTTTGTGGTTGAACAATGAGATAATGATGGATGTTAATTTGACAGTGTAGACTGTCATAAACACCATAGCACACATAAGTGACTATGAAACAATAGAATTCCAGTAATTTGCTCCAAAGGCCTAAAATATATGTCCCTTGATAGAAGCATGAACAACCATTTATCGTTCGTATTATTCCCCTACCAATTCCAGCATTTTTGGTGTGTTGCTCAGCAAGTCAATCTTGAGCTTCCACAGCTTCTTGTAGCAGATCATTCCATAACCTTGAACTGAGATTTATTTCATCTGCAGAACATACAGAGTTTATATATGTTGTAAATGTTTGAGGTGCTGAATTTATAGTTTGCAAAAATCCCTTCTGCAATTTTAGTCAAATGGGACACAAATTCAAAGTAGCCTTCAGTGGATTTTTTTTGGAGCTGGATTTGTGTTTAACATCTGAAGAAGGTCTCACCCAGTCTCTCAAGCTGAATGCAAGCTGGTTTCTCTGTGCAGTGCAGTGCAGCGCCTGTGCAGCGACCAAATGATCTGGAGGAATCACTTCCCAGAAGTAGGAACTTAATTTCCATCTTGGTGTGAGCACAGTGACCATTGTACCCTCTCTGCCCACAGGACATACACGATATCTGCACACCGGGACTCCACAGCCATGAACGAAACCCAGCTGGAGGCATGAGGGCTCATCTGACCTACAGCAAATGAGAATCTGGTGACAAACAACCCTACTGGCTCAAGTTCCTCTTTCTGTAAATGAATTAAAACATGGTGACAGGTTTATTTTATTCCCTTTTCCTATGTACAATGTACAGTTCTTTCCATCCTGACCAAAATAGTGTGCTAGAGTTGGGTAAATATTCTAAGTACTCAGAGGAAGAAGAAACAGAATTTTTTTTTTTTAAATTAAAATTTTTCCTTCACTTGAGATGCTTTAAAATGCCCTTTTTTGTTGTTCTTAGCACTAACTGAAATGATAATTTGAGCAATATTTTCCTTGAGGGGAAGGAAAGTATTCATAAAGGCCAGTTTTAGTTTACCAAAGCTAATCTCTCTAAATTCCTGCTGCAGTCACTGGAGACCTGGAGAATGAGAGAAAGGATTCCTTAGAGGAAAAATCAGAGTCAGAGCTTCACTTCTCAGGACTCTGAATTACACAGTGGGGAAACATTAGCTGAATGGATTTCCCTGGTAAGCATCTTCCCAAATCATGAGGCTACAAGCTGTGTTAAACCCACTTTGACTTCAGTCCTTCAATATTCAGAAATATTTTGATTTTAGTCATGGCAAAGTCAGATGTGCCACATTCATACACAGGATCACTTTACGAGATACAGAATAACAAATCCTTACTCAACTGTGAATGAGAGGGGATAGGCCTTTTGCTCAAATTGGAGATTCATTTAGGAGTTATGAATAAATTTGTAATAAAAAAGCAGAACTGAAATGAAGTCAGCCCAAGACAAACTGAGCAAACCAATATTTCACACATTTTTTATCATTCTCTGGCCAAAATTACAATGAAATATGATGGCAATAAGCAGAAAGATTTTTCACTGTGTATTTTACTCATCCCAGTTTTTCATCAGATCAATTAAGGAGATATAAAATGTCTAAATGTTCCTCAATCCAAACCATGAAACCAGATTCAAAACTGGTGTGTTTGTGAGAAGGATCACAGCACTGGTAACAGAGGAGTCTTTCCAAAGTGCAGCAGCAGAGTAATTTTTAAACACTAAGTCCTGGAAGGATGAGGATAAGTAACTACTTGAGAGAATGAAGTTCTATAAGTTCCTAATGCATTCAACAGAAAAACAAAGTGTCTTCAGATGATCTGCAGAGTAAGGCAGCTGAAGCAGTTGTGTTGGATAGGAGACTTAATTATTCCTATTGTCTCCTTTTCCTCCTTTGGATTTATCTTAAGGTGAAGGTATCACTACAGATCAAAAATTAGCATTTCAGTAAAAGCAGATTTAAAATAATGATTTTGATGTTTATTAAAAACAAGTTAATTGCAAATCAAAGAATCTCCCACACATATTTATGCTGACTGTTCAGAAAAACAAAGTTACAAGGGCAAAGCTTTCTTCGGAGTTGTTCCCTCAAGGAAAGAAAACATTTGTGAAAGAGTTGCACTTACTTTCCTGTTTAACATTAATTTATTCTACTGTTATTTCAGAATTGTGTTTAACATATATTTCCTGCCACGCTGAACTGAACTCCTTTTGTAGCTGATCCATGGTGATGTTAATATTGCTTTATACAATAATATCATAAAGGTTTAATCTGATGTTTGTTGGCATGTCCCAGCACTCCCATTCTGCAGTTGCCATTTTATCAAATGATATTCAGACCACGTAGCAGAATTCTGCCGAATTTTCCCGAAGTATTGCTTCCTCCTCTGCAATGCTTTAGCAAAAGAAGTTTGAATATAAATGAAGAGAACTTGCAGAGGTACAAAGAGTTGCTATATTACCTATCCATTCTTTTTGTTAATTTTTCCCCGGAAGTTGAGCTCTTTCATTTCTACAGACCTTTCAGCATAAGACCAACTCATTCCTTAACTATGGTTGTAAATTAAGTCCACAAATTGAATCAGAGCAGAAGGCATCTTTTACAACATCTGCAGACTTGGTTATGAAGATATCAACAACCTTGCCTGCATTATCCTGCAGCTTTTATTATTCATCCAGGCCAGCTTTTGTTTATATCTATAGGTGTTTATCATAACTGAGGTGTGATGCAAATCAGACATACAGTGGCCCTATAAATGGGATTAGGTGGAGCAGCACTGTTGGTAAAATTGTAGGAATTGCTCAATACTCCAGCCAGATTTAGGGGTAGATCAACTCACAGTTTGTGCATGAGCCCTTCCTCTAATTTAAATTGTGGAGGCTTTTCTCTTTATTTGTTAAAATGATGTATTTCCTCAGAATTGCTGCTGGGTCATCCCAGAAGTGGATACACGCTTGTGAGAGGGCTGAATTTTATATTTTTAAAGAGTGTAATTTTTGGATTATACTATAGCAAATGCACTAAAAACGTGTGCTACCTAAAGAATTCAGAAGTTTAATAAACTCTAAATATGAAATTCCAGAATAATGACAAACATTTCATATGAATTAAAGATATTTATTTTCATATTTTTAAGTTTATTTTTTTTTATTCAATGCCATAATTATTCTTGTCTGAAAACTCAGTTTTTCCATGACTGAACAGTGTCTTGCTCTAGGAGAAACTTCCAGCTTGTGCAGGAGTTAGAGTTTATGCTGAGCATGTGTTCAAATGAAAGATGTTCCCCTGAATCAAGCAGGACATGCACATTTCAGCATGCAGTTCTTAATTTAAATGCAGAATCTGAACCTTAGAGCAAATGGATCTCATTGGATTCAATAACAAAAGAAAACTGGAGCACTCTCTTTGTTCACCTGTATATAAAGCAGCTCACACAATTTCTGCTCTGTTTGGGATCACAGTGGTAGAGGAAAGAGGCTCTTATGGATTCAAATTTTCAAGGTCAGCTTTGAATTGATTTGAAGGTTGTAGCCAGATGGTTCTAAGGATAATACTTGGCCACATATGCTCAGGACAGAGTTTCTTCCTCTTCCTGTGTTGAGGCTGATAATTGATTATTATATAAAACTGAAATATGTAAGCTTGGTCTGAGGTCATCAAAAGGCAATGAATCTCTCACTTTCCTGTTCTCGAAAACTTCTATATGATTTAGAAATTTCAAAATTATACTATTTTGTGATCTGGGCTTTGTCAAAGCACCAACATTATCAAACCTCCTCAGTGTGATGAATGAGTAAGGAATACGACTCTGAAGGAAGATTTCTTTATTACATTTTCAATATTTCATCCTCCTTGTTATATAAGAATTTTCTTCTTTTTATTTATAAACATTAAACTAAATGTTTTTCAATGAAAATAGTGCAATCAAGAATAATAGCTATAAATGAGGATTTTTTATTATGTAACCTTTGTGTGCATTCAGGCCGAGCTGCCAAGAAGCAAAATTCTATTTCAATTCACTGTCCATGACTTGAAGGAAGGAATTGACACAGGCAAAGACTCCACTTAGATAATGAGGTGACCTGGACAGCAAGATTGAGAGTAAGGGAGTAATGAGAGCAATACTGTATTTTGAAGTGACAGTGAAATCATGCAAAGTATGTGGATATAGAAATTTTTTATTTGTCATTTTCAGTCATAGGTGACAAATGACTATAAACCTTCTTCTGCAGACTTTGAAATCGGTTGACAATGAAGAAATATCAAGATTTAAAATGCTTGAAGAGACTCTTGAAATAGGAGATTTAAACAAACTTTTATGACAGAAGTAAAAAAAAAAGTGCTAAAAATGTAAGTGGGATTTTGGAAGAGAGTAGGGAGCATTTGTCTATGCAGGTGAATGCAGCTGTAGCAAATTTTATTTCTAGGCCTGTAATAAAAATGAAAATAATCTAACCCAACAAATGATTTGTTAAAAATATTTATCACCCACAGCACAAGACTGCTGATAGCAGAAGATTTTTGGCTTTGTGGCATTGAAAGCAAAGGAGAAAATTGATGTGTCCTCATACAAAGAGACTGTGAATAATGAATGACAGGCACAATGATAGTGAATTGGATTCCTTGGTGGAACTTTTCTCTTGGCTGACAATGTCTTTTAGAGCTTGTCCCACTTCCTCTGTGCAGGGTGTTCTTGGTCATGAGAATAAACCTGAATAGCTGCTAAATGACCAGGCACTTATTTCCCCTGTAGTTCTACATTATTCATTTTATGTTTGTGTTTCTACCTCTTCTTCCCACCAGGGAACTTTCAGACACATCAATCTATATCCCTCAGAAAAGCAGCTTTGGCATCTTTTTAGCCACATTTCCCAGCTCAGGATGTCCCCACATGAGTGTCCCCCTGGGTAAGAAGCTCTTGACAAATGATGTTCCCCATAACACTAATTTCTCTTCTTCCCTCCTCTCAAGGAAGGTTTGGTTGGTTCCCTCCACATCTGTATTTTCACAGGCCTTTGCGGGTCTCTGGGCCCAAGGAAGAACATTTAGAACATTCATTTATCTGAAACTAGATTCTCTGGAGAGCTGCTGATGAGCACCACCATTATCATCATCATGTTTACACGTGTTCTGGAGCTCTTGTGCATCCCATAATGACATTTTTATTATCTACATGTTTTGATTTTCAGGATGGCTCATATTCTCCTTCACTTGGAACATGGCACACACTGTGAGGGCTGTTTTTGTAACTGCCTGGAATGATCTTCACTTCCCCAGTTACACCTGTTTCACTTTGCAGCTGGGGGAGAGGGTCTTGGACATATAAACCAGAGCAAAACCTTTTGAAATGCAACGTGGAGCTATAGATTTTCACGGTCTCATTACTTCTGAACTTACAGGATGTTTCACTAGTTTTAGATAAAGAGCCTTTTTCAGCCACTTTTTGTGTCTCAGCAGTTTTGTGTCTCAGTTGGGTAGAAAAGAAAACCCACCAGGTTTGTTAGAGCTCACAAAGATCTCATACTGAGAGACACATTCAGTATCAAATCAGGTGACTGCAACAAATTAATGAAAATTCATGATAAAGGTTTCCAGTTGTAAGATGGTCATGGGTCTGTATTTTGAAGATAGCACCTGAAGTGAGTTTTGGGAATAGATCTCCTAATCTTTGTGGAATATAGCTAATAAATTTGTGAAATAACAAGTAAACATTGCACTGACCAAAACCTGACATTGCACAGAACTATTTCAGGTATAGATGGTGGATACATGTGTGGTACAGAATACATTTTAAATGATAAATAATGTTTACATTGCATCAAGCATAATCTTACATTAGTGAAAACATGAAACATTTAGAAAAGAGGCATGTGTCGAATATAGGTACAAAAATAGAGATGGGAAGACGTTTTGGGTTTCTAAAAGGGGCTACACAGAGGCTCAGCATCCTAAAATCAGAGGCTGGTGTGAAAGTCTTGCTCTTTCTGTACAAATCTTGCAAAACCTGTCAAGGAAGGGATCTTAGGGCTTTGCATTCATGGAGACAGTCTGCAACACCAAAAAGTGTTTCCCTGGAACACCTGAAGATCCTCATTCCTGAATTCCAAACCATTATCTGGGATTGATCAGTAGGTGGAGAACCTGCCTGTCTGTCTACAGTTCTGGTCCCCAAAGCTAAGGGAAGCTTTAGAGAAAGTGAAACAGGGAGGAGAGAAAAATGATAATGTGTAAGCAACAGAAACTGAGGTTGAGGGAGTGACAGGGTTAAGCAAAGTAGTCTAAAAGAGGAAAAGTCAGAGAAAATTATATCAGTCTATAAATAACTTTGAGGGAATAATAATGTAAATGAAAGAAGGGAGTTATTTGCAGTCTCAGAAGGTGATAGAATGAGAAATCAAAGCTGGAAGCTAAGGCAGGAAAAGCTGGAATGGGATTTTCTGAACTACAGGAGCATTCAGGCTTTGGAAGAGTTCTGAAGGGGAGAAGTTGGGACATGATTAACTTGATACTCAATAATAGATTATTTAATCTACTAACAATAGCTGTTAACAATTGCCAATATTTCTGAACAGTCATTTTTAATCCTGATATCTGAATTTCTGAGCATTTTCCTAATTTAAACGCTAGTAGGAGCTCACTTTTGGAGATGTCTGTGCTGCTGAAGCAATGAGTGCTGACCTTGCTGTACAGACAGCTGGAGGGTTTACACTGGAACTGGCTTCAAAAGACCCCTCACAATGTGAAGCTTCACTTCTGATGAAGTGATTTCAAAATCCAAAGTTGGTGCAATGCAGTGTCATGTGCAGATGTAGAGTTAAACTTTATTATGAAAGAAGAAGCTTTGCTTTCACAGTTATTAGATGAGATTTTCAGAGAGGTATCATTCTGCAACACTTGCAGTTCAAGCTGAAATAAAGTGCTGTAATTGCTGCCATGGACAATTTGTTGGAATAAAATATTTTCAGCTGTGCTATTTAGCTTTTGAGCACATGATAATAAATCTGGAATCCCAGAGTCATTAAATTAAAATACACCAAACAACCACAGGGAAATTACATGAGAAAATTACCTTCAGCAAAACATATATTAGTGGTTTGTGATCTACATTTATACATTTAGGAATTATATTTCAAATAGAGTTAAATTTACAAAGATACCAATAGACTTTTAGTGATACTGAACCAAAAATAACTACAATATGATTGCTATCTCAAAGCTTAGGTGTATTAATTGTATAGAAATATATTTCTGCGATTGAGATGTGTCCTATTAAGAAATAATTTGAAGTGTTATTTTTTGTGTAAATGTGCTGTATTTATTGTTTCAGTTTGTGGCAGTAGGATTGTATTCACATTTACTGTCCTGATACTGGTCTAGATATTGTAGAGCAAGAAATCACAGACATGTATCAAATAGATTTCTGTTCTGTTTAGGGGATCAGACCCCTTCCTGCTGAAAATACGTGCACACCTGCTTGGAAGTCCATGGTCTACCTCTCTTCCCAGTTTCTAATGTAAAAAATGGATCTTGTGTTTCCTTTGCCTTACTCATCTCCCACCACAGCAGCCTCAGCAGCCTCAGCAGCCTTTTTGGAGTTGCAGCTGGATAACAGGGAGTCTGGTCCATAGGGGAAAGGCAAAGTAAGGAAAATGTGTGCTCCTTTCTCAGCTAAAGATGAGATAAACCAGATGCAACCCCACCAAAATCAAGGTACTTCCCTGAAACTGTGATAGAAATTAAAAGAGAAAATATCTTTTCAGTTTTATGGGGCCCAAGAAATGCTAGATGTACTGACCACTCTCTGGGAGTTGGTTCTCCAGCTGTTGTAAACAACTAGACCTTGAGCTAAGATGGTCCTTTCTGCTAAGGAGATCTACTGACTGCACTAAAAATTTAACTTGGCTGGTAGCACAAAGGTGAGGAAGGCTGAAGGCCACTTTGCACCTGGCTTTGAGTGATTTTGGCTTCCTCCATGTTCTGCTTCATTATAGTCCTTAGGAGATGTACTTGACCTTCCCAATGACCCACTGGAGAACACAGCTGAAGTGTCAGTCATAGCATGCTGGTGTTGTAAGCAACATTGAAAGCTGTATTAAACTTATATAAAACTTCCTTAAATAGTTATTACTGATTTTTTTTTCAGCATGTTGGAACTCATAGTGTAATGAAGGATCTGAGAATGGTGATTAATGAAGCTCAGAGGTCAGAGCAGTGGGAGAGTTCATTACCTACTATGATTTTGTAACTCACGGTATAAAATTCAATTGTTTGTGTCCATCAATGTTTCCAACACATTGTGTGTCAGTGCAATGTCCTGGAACTGCAATCACCAATGTAAGAGAAAATTTATGGAGCGAGCCTGTAAATAACCATGTAAGTTCTCAAGTGGTGTTGCTGAGTTAATATGTTATTAATATATAACACTGTGTTATGAAGCAGTAAATAACCTCACTTACTGGCTGCACTTAACATCAGGGGACACTTTACTGTCACTGTGTTGACAGTGTGGTATAACAGTGGTGATTTTAATTTTTCTCTGCCCTTTTTATTCCCCTAAACACACAACCAGATGGATGACATCATGGGCAGACTTTATTTTCTGCACTTTGTTATCTGAATGTGTTTTCAAATAAAGCAAGAGAATGGATCAATGCTGTTACCTGTGGTTTTGTCTTGGGTTTTGATCACAAAATTATATGTTTTTACATCAAGGCTGCTTTTGGTGCCATTTAACTGCAATATTTAACCTGCACTTGTCTGTAGCAAAATTCTTTGCTCTGACTGTGGGTAGGTTTAGATTAGAGAATAGGAAGAAATTCTTCCCTCTGAGGGTGGTGAGGCCCTGGCCTCACCAGAGAAGGTTGCCCAGAGAAGCTGTGGCTGCTCCATCCCTGGAATGTCCAAGGCCAGGTTGGATGGGGCTTGGAGCAACCTGGGATAATGGAAGGTGTCCCTGCCCATGGAAGGGGACTTAGAACTGGATGATCTTTAAGATCCCTTCCAGCTCAAGCTATTCTATGATTCTATGTCTTAAGTGGCTGCAAAATGTGTGTGAGGACCATTTCAGTCTAATGAGAAAGAAGCAAAACATTAACTTGAGAAGTTATTTGCAGATACTCATATTAAAATGTTTCTCTAAATAAAGGAAAAAAATACTGTCTCCACCTATTTTCTCCCCAAACCCAAAAGATAGTTGGCACCTCTGGCAAAGGTATCCTACAAGTCAAAGTTTGGGAGTTGCCATAGTTTGGGTGTCCTGATCCAGTGGAGTGTTACCTGGACAGGCTTTTAACATGCTCTTGCCTGAGAGGACATCAAAGTGAGATGGTCTCCTTATTACTAGTAGCTTTGTCCTGTTATTCTCTGAGACACCTGAGGGGAGTTGGAGCCTGGGGAGAAGGATTCATCTTCTTTTCTCTGTTCATCTGACAACAGGTGCACAGTGGAAAACCTTGCCAGGCAGTGCTGGCAGCCGGTACAGAGATACAGGCAGGTGGAGGCTTTTCCTCCCAGACTCATCCTGCCCCCCTCAGCAGTTACCTGCCTGTAAATCTGACCAGTCAAGGCTCAGAAACTGCAGATTTCATCAGTGCAAACCTGAGTGCTGGGTGGTATTGACTGGACTTGGCAGTATTTCAATCCCATTTTACTCTGCCCACACAGCGAGCTCAGCTAAAGTAAAAAACTTGGTAGGAGGAACTGGGATTGAGCTGGGAAAGAGTGCCAGGAGTACTGGCACACCACACCTGCACCAGTCATGCACAGCTCCAACACACTGTCCCAGGAAATGGCAGAAGAGGGAAAGAACTGCTTAAGGGCAGCAAAACCAAGTAGAAAAACATGGAACAGCTTCTGTACAAAGACAGGTTAAATGGACTCATCTTGGAAGAGGAGGAATCTGATGGGATATAGTAGGGCCCACAATTAGCACGGAGAAGATGAAAGGATCATTTTTAGAATATTTTTTTGGTGAAGCAGGAGTTGGAAGGCACCAAATAAAACATCCCAGTGTAAAACATGAGGCACGAGGCAAAGGAAAGGACGTGCTTTGTCCTGGCAGCACATCATTAAGTGGTGAGGGAGCATTCATCCAACAGTGGAATTTGGGCCGCTGGCTGACTCTGCAGAGGCACTTTGTGATCACACAGAAGCAAAGGCATAATGTGACTTTTCTGCAGGAGCCACAGGAGCTCTTCCTGGCAGAATCTTGTCCCACAGAGGTGACATAAAGAGTGTTACCTGAAAAAGCATTCAAGGATGCTTGAGCAGACTGCTTTTAATGACCCCAGGGAAGCATGGTCCTGCCCACATGCTATGGGTCCAGCAAAACAGAGCACTTTGATTTCATTGAGGCAGGTTTAGATCCAATGACAGACACTGAAGAAGGCATTTTGTCTTTCTTTGAAGGTCGTGCTTATAAGTGGCTTTAAAATAGCTCTCTGAGTGAATCAGGTGTTATTTCTATTAGCTTTCTTCAAAGCCAGAATAAAAGAACAGATTTCTTTCTCTTTCTTTCATAGACATTACTCTGATATCCTGAAAAAGAAACTGGTTTTTTTTAAATAAATCATGAGCAAATATTTATTTTTAGATCAGTAGGAAAACTATAAGATCAGAGGGAGCACCATAACAGATGCACTCTCCATGGAGATTTGGAGATTAACGAGGAGCTTTCTGCTTATGGTAAGCTTTTTCTGCAGCTGAAGATGAAAATAAAAGAATTAAATGAGGATTTAAAAAAAAGAAGTGCTTCTGGTGCATCTAACACCTACATGTGGATGTTAAAACAGCCAGGGTTTGCAGTTAGAAATGAAACAGGGGTTTGAATCTCAATATGAATTACTGGTTTCACTGTTGTATTAAACTAAGACTTGTTCTTTATCCAATTTTGATTTTCAGGTACAAAATACTGTGAACCATGAGTGCTTCTGTTACGTGGTGCTGGAGCAGCCCTAAGTCTCACAGAATCAGTGGTTTGGGCAGCCCCTGAGATTTTAAAAGCCCAGCTTGGCTATAGCTGTACTCCCTGATGGTTCAGGGCTGTGGTTTGTGGGAATCTGGCTCATAAAATCTCTGTGTAACAAGAAAACAGGTTTGTGTGAACCGTTGTAGTTCTACAGGTTTGTGTAAAACATCTTTAGTTTTACTGCCATTTTTCAGGTGTTTAGCATATAGAAAGGATGGTGGTGTGGTATTGCAAGTTTTCTCCTAGGGACCTAGATGAATTTTCACCTTGTGGAAGGTAATTCCCTTTTAGGATGTTTCTGGGTGATCAACAACAACTAAGTTTTGTGTTAGGTTTTCCCCCTCAATTCTTTCTCTTTAGTTTTAACGGTCAAAAAAGAACAAAAAAAATGAAATCAGAAAGTGAAATTACTCAATTGGACAAAGTTTGAAGTTGGTTACTCATTGATCTTGTTCCTCTGGATCATTATATTTTATATTTTGACTTTTCTAATTTTGATTTTGTGCTGGTGGATAGGGACAACTTTTGATTGCAGCAATACTGGTTAAAAACAACTCTTCAGAAATTTTTCCTTAAAATAGGACAGCCAGAAGGAAAGCTGTGATGGACTTCAAGGCTGCACACATACAGTGGGAGTCAAAGGTCAGACTTTAGTCTAAATACCTCACCTAAATACCAAGTTTATTAATGATGCTGCCCCCATTTTCTATTATGACTTTTGAAAGCTTTACTCAGGGTTCAGAGTGCTGAGTAGTGTAAGGTACACACAGAGGAAGGGAATGATGGAGGTCCAAGTGTCCTTTTCTTCCTATTGGGAAAGGGGATTTTAATCAGGATCTACTGTATTTCAAAGACTCTTGGTCACATACCTGTGCCATCAGTTTCTCTATTTTTTCTGGCCCAGCTGCTGTTTAGCTGTTTAGACAAAGTGAGTTGCCCACCTGAAGAGACTGAGAAGGAGAAACTGAGATGCATATCTGTGCCTTTCCAACCAGTATTCTTATGCAAGGAGGGCTCTTGTCCAAGGAACTAGACTTGGAAATCACTACCCCAAAACCATAGGCAAGCTTTTTTCATACGGTTGTGAGGCTCAATTTCTACTTCTCTGAATGTTGTTTTTGCCAAATTCACTTCAGTGGCCAGTATCTTGAACTATGAGATAAGTCTTTGCTGGAATTATTTCCTAGAACAGTTCTTCCTTATCATGGTGAAATAAAAGTCTTTTAGCAAGGGATTCATTTATTTAAATAGAGATGAATCTTGCAATACTTAGAATTTCTCCTGGAATAATTGCATGGGTTTTGAAATCCCCTAGTGGAATGCCTGGAAAGGTGTTTAGGGTTTTGTATAAATCAATAGCCACAAGATGTAGTTTTGTGCCTGTCTCAGGAACCCACATGAACTACCTACTATATAAAGAAGAAAATCAGCAGAAAAAAGAGTGAAGAATGAAGGGGGGAAAAAAATTAAAATTATCTTCTACTTACAAGCAGTTTGCTGCTCTGCCCACATGTACAGCAAGGTAGATTTGGGGATAACAGAAAAAAAAAATTAAAGTCTTGATGATTATTGAAAGGAAATGAAATAAAGGCTAAAGGCAACATGAATGACAGAGATAAAACCACTAGCTTTAAATAAGAGAGTTTGAAGTTTTCTAGCTTTGAAGTTTTGTATTCCTGTTCTATTCTCATCCAATTCATAATCTTCCAGAGGTGTGAAATATGCACTGGATTTTAGTCATGTGGAGTTTTGCATAGAAATTGGTAGACATTAGTGTTCTAATGAATCTCAGTCATCTTTGAGCAGACAGTAAGCCAAGTCTCATGGGAAAAAAGAGTGAGAAAATGATGATGCCCACTTCAATGGTGTGTTGAACTAGACTTGAGGCTTAAAATAACAAAATAAAATTGCATATCTACTGGTCTATCTTTCATGGTCTGCCAGTGGGGCAGGGGTGCATGTGCAGGAGCTGCACACTCACCATCCCCCCCTGATGCCCCACTGCTGGGGCACTGCGCAGAGAGCCCTGGATATGCTTTGACTGAATTCTGCTGAGCAGAAATAGAAGCACACCAAGCTGGTTTAGCATCTGTTTTATTCATGCCCTGTGCATAGAAGGGTGGGACAGCTTCCTGCCATTGCAAACTCTTCCAAGGTCACAGTGACTCTCAAAGACAGGCAAGCAAAAGCATCTGCAGCACACCAATATTCCAGCTGTATTCCAACACCCCCATTTTTATTACTGGCTGCCATTTTCTCCATCTCCTCAGGGATCTGCCTTTATTCCAAAGGTTCCTCTCAGTTTCAGTGTCAGTTGACTTGTCTGTACAGCTAGATTGGACAATAGTCCATTGGCTATGTTGTTGGGTAACTGTGCAGAATCCTATCTCTCATTCCTCTTCCATCCATAACATAAACAACTTATCCATAAGATAAACAACTCTCCAGGGATGCTGCTGGGATTGATGCCAGAAAGGCCTTCATGGCCCTGAGGTGTGGCATAGCATGATAAAAGTCATGTTGAGTATCAGAAACTTCACCCACTTTAGGTGCTAGTGCCTGTTGCTTCCAGAGATTTTGCTTCAGGACTTGAAGGAACAGAAGGAAGAAATCAGCCTGTGATGCAATTTACAGAAAATCTCACTAAAGGAATGACAGTAAGAGAAAGGTTTGTATCTGAATGGCTGAATAGAAGGAGACATCATCAAGCAACAGATTTGTTTCCACACAGGTGGGCATATAGGGACCTATATTAAGCACTGTCACTGCTGGGAATATCCTCAGTCTGCCACATTTGTTGCTGCTAGCATCAGTGGCAGGGACACTTTCAGGGATGTATTAAGCTCTGCTGTTTGAAACATGGATGCACCATTCTGTGGAAATACAGTGGACAGGTAACTGTGGTTAAGCCCTTTGAAGAAAAAGGGTTTAGTGGGCAGCTGACAAATAATTTGGTTTTGTTATGGGGAGTGCTTTCACAGAGGGCGCACTGAGATAAGAAGAGAAGCCATAAATTCTTGTAGTCAAACATGGCCTTTTCAGAAGGTTTTGCCTTGTTTTTCTCTAGCTCCTCTTTTATTTTTCCCTTCTCTGGAAAATTCTCCCAGTTCTCATTTGTGGCAATATTTCATTCATTTTCTTATTCCCTGATCAGACATGAGCCAGGATAATGTTTTTATTTCATTATAGTCTCATTTTTGAAATGTTGCTGTCAACCTGGTTTTTGTAAATAGCTTATTTGCTTTACTTAAATATTGCAAACCTGTTAATGTCAGTAAGTAGCATTTTTCTGGCTTGGGTAAATGCAGAAAGATATACCAATGGGGAAAAAATGTTCCAGACAAATAAAAAGTGACAGGAGATATCTTATGAAGAGCTGTTTATTAGAAATTCAGTCTTGAAGACTTACAGGAAGAAAAAAATAAAAAGAAGGCACAGTTAATCTTCAAAGATATTGGTTTATTATATTTCTTTGCCTTCATGTGAAGTTCCCTTACTTATTAAAGGATGGCAACTGGATGAAAAGGAAGTTGTGGGGCAACCAGGGAAGGACAGGGTGATGTTCTGTCTCCAAATACCAAATGAGCCTTGTGTTCCTGCAAGGTCAGGTTCAGCTCAAGTTAGGAATGATGTGACACCTCTGATAGATTTGCATGAAAAGAAAGATACTTGGCAAAGCATTCTTTCTGCAAGGGAAAAATCTAGACACCCAAGCCTATGGAAATGCTTAAGAATGGAAAGTTATCGTCAGAGAGAAACCCCTTTGCTAGTCACAACTAAATTTCCTTTCTCCCCTGCTGTTAATGGGGACCATGTGTATGCCAGCAGCAAAGGAAGTGCAAATAAACTTTGAGGAATACCACAGGGAACACTGTGTTCATTCAAGCATTGATATTAAAAGTAACTGCCAACTAGATGGGATCAAAGCTGAACTGGAATACCCATATTTAATGTGTCTGTGCCTACTGACAGTAGCCCCTTTAGGATGCCAGCTAGAAATTTGAACTAATATCAGACTGAAGTGACACCAGACCCCAGAAGGTGTTTTTGAGTCTCCATGAAAATGCCATTTCTGCTTTAGAGGTTTTGCTGTGATACCCACAAAGCCAGAAAAAGTCTCCTATGCTTTTGGGGCTGTGTATCAGCTCCTTCCAGGGCTGGATCCACTACTGATGGAGGAGGCCATGGGCACATATCCTGGGCACACCAACCCTCAGCCAGTCTGAGCCCTGGCGTGGGGAGACACCAACACACACCAGCAGGTGCAGCAGTGGCAGATGGCTCCTGACTTTAGGACAGGGTGGCAACAACATTTTTTTCCAGGAGCAGCTGGGTGTGAGCATTTTTTGTCCACCCCAGAAGAAAAAGCCACTGTGTCCAGTTATGGAGTCTGGCAGATGTTTCAGAGGAGACTGAGTTTGCGGTATACAAATAGAGAGCATGAATAATAACTATAATAAATAATAAAAACTAGGTTAGTCTGCTTTAGGCACAAGTCTTGACTATGAGTTGAAACAAATAATGGTGGGACAGGGTGGATTCCCCATTCCTTGATGACCTTAGTTTGAACCTGGAAATTTTGTATGGGGAAAGCCACTTTTTGCTACAGAGCACCAAGAAGGGAAATAATGACTTTTAAATCTTTTTATTAGGAGTAGTAATGAGAAAGCCTCAAGGTTTCAGAGGCTGGGGATTATGGTTAGGAACAGAAGAGGTTTGCTGCCTTCTCCTCTAACTCAGTATCTCAGAAAAATTCAAAAAAGAAAAACTGGAAATCAGTTAGGTAGGAAAAGCCTCTTAGAAACAGCAACAATAAAATTAATGATACAAATAGAACAATGTAATTATCTGGAAAATAGAAAAGCATATGGATCAGGCCAACTGAATGGAATATAGCCTAGCATGCAGTAGGAATGAGATAAAGACATTCCTAAGGCTATGCACATTATTTTAGAAAGACAGAGAAGCAGAGAATTTACCACAAAGCTTAAGAAAAGACAAGGGAACAGCATTTTTCAAGGACTGAATGTGAAGCTGCTTCTGTCTGTAGCAAATGCAACAAAACAAAAAATGAAGAAAACCAAGGGCAAGATCTTGGATACCATTTTCTCTGACGTGTAATATCTGCTTCCTTAAATAGAAGTATTGACAGTTGGAGACCCTTCAAAATGTTGGGAGTATTTTTTTTGTGGCAGTTGTTTTCTGCCACAGAGTTTAATAAATCATCAGTGTTCATCACTGTTTATTTTGTGCAACATTCTTGAAATTAATCTGTTGGTGTGACTATTCAACAACCAGTGTATCCATACTGCCTTCAGCTCCATCTTTAATGATGCAGCAGTGGCAAATGTGCAGTTGGCATAAAATGTTAAATTGCTGAAAATACTTATTTTTAGTACCTCACATTCTTAAATGTTCTAAGTTTTCTGTCTTAAGCTGAATCCTGGAAAGCAACAACTGATCACGGAGCCCAGGCCTGCAGGTGTGATGTTGTAGCTGGCACAGATGTTGGACTTGTCATTGCATGACAAGGTAGACAGGCAATGTGGGGAAAGAGGTTTGCCAGGTATGTGATAAAAATAGATAATAACTGGAATATGGCAATACTGGCTTGAATGGACTGAAAATTCAGGATTGAATAAAAAAGTCTCTTTGGTTTTGGTGGATTTTTCAAAAACAATTCTTACAATTTTCTAAAATCAGCCCAAGTTCTATTGCCAGGCAGTAATTGCATTGTCCAAGGAAGGTGAATGGTTTTCATGATAAGCCCCAAATTCCAGACAATATGTACTTTTCAACCCACATATTTAGCATTAAAAAGGAAGACAGCCTCTGACTGAATTATGCTTTTAGTAAGAACTTGGAAAGGCCAACTGAAAAGAAGAAGGAAAGAAAATAGAAGAATTCTTTCAAGTTGCTGAACATTACTTTGTTTCCTTTCCCTTTGTGTCAGTAGTATTCGCTTCAGAAATTCCCAACGGGCATGTGATTTGAAGACACACACTCTGCCTCTTGGCAGCAAGTTAATACATGGGATACACCCAGACTGACCCAGCAATGGGATAAAAGGAAATTTTCCATTCCATTACTCTTTATCCTGGCTCTTGAAAAGGGAGCACTGTTGACAAAGTGCCAAATGTAGCACATAATGGACCTTATGAATCACAGTCATTGTTCCTTGGGCACAGGGGCACAGTACAGAGGTTATTGTATATATTAACTACCTCAGTGATTCAGGTCTTAATCAGGAAGGGAAAGACTTGAATGGTCACTTGGATGTGTTTTCATGTACATATGACAGAATTTACAGATTCTTCAAGCATTGAAGGTGTTGTACATGTGGTAGATGATGCAGCTGTGGTAGATCCAGCTGTGGTAGATCCAGCTGTGGTCAATCCAGCTCTCCCCCTGGCAAAGCCAATGAGAATTTAACACTGATCTCAATAACAGCAAAGAGGAAGATGAAGAGGAGCTCGGGAGAAGCACTTTACCATGGTCTTTCTGTGCTTAGAACTGGGGAGGCAGCACCTCGAGTACTGTGGCCAGTCCTTGGCCTCTCACTTCAAGAAAGGCATTGAGGGGCTGGAGGGAGTCCAGGGAAGGGGCAGTGGAGCTGGGCAAGAGTCTGGAGCACAAGTGCTCAGGTAGTATTGATTTTATGTTTTAATACTTTGTTTTAATATCATAGATCTGTTCAGATTGTGCTGGCTGACTTCTGCAGTAGAAAATGGTCCCTAACACTTTTAATCCTTGTACAGAGGGAGATTTTCTGCTCAAAAAATTAGACACTGGGTGCCAGAAGACTATTTTTTCCTTTCATGTCTTCTGTGACTATTCACAATGCATATACATGGAACTATATACATATATAAAGTATAAATCTGCATCAACAAGCCTTTGTATGGGTCAGGAAGGGATTTTTACATTATTTGGCAAGGCTCTTTCTATTTTTATTTCCTGCTGAAAAATTTTGGTCACGATTAAAAGGCAAAATCAAAAAAATACAAAGGCTTTCATAAGCGCTGCTTTCTATTTTAGGAAAAATTAAAAATAATGAAAACAGCAGAATCTCACACTATCATGTTCTTGAATATTCAATGTATGTGATCAACTCTTCATTTAGAAAAAGTCATGAAAGTTCTACAATGTTTCTGTCATTCCAGTTTTAATTGAGTCAAGGTCAGCTAATTGGTATTAATAAACTATTGCATATCCAACAAATAATATCACAATAATAATAAACATAGAATAATTCCAATTCATAACAGAGCTTTCCTATACTCTGTTTTGATGTACACAAAGTGCTTTTTGGGACTTGAGTGTTCTGAGATCTCTTGCAGTGGATCCATTGACTTGCAAGGTAAGGGAAAGAGAGCTCCAAACCCCTCCCAGAGAAGTTCTCTCCCTCATGGCACTGAGGGAGGAGCTGAGGACAGAAACCCAATAATGAGTAGGCTAATGTACAAGCCATATGTGTGTAGCTATTTCTTTATTTTCAACTGAGTTAGCTTTGGAGACCACAGAGTCACACAGAATCACAGAATCTTTTAGTTGGAAAAGACCTTCAAGATCATGTCCAGCCTTTGACTGATCATCATCTTGTCAACTTAGTGCCACATCCAGTCATTACTTGAACACGTCCAGGGATGGTGACTCTAACACTTCTTTGGGCAGTCCATTCCAATGTTAAACAACCCTTGACATGAAGAAATTCCTCCTGATGTCCATCCTGACACTCCCCTGGCACAGCTTGAGGCCGTGTCCTCTCATTCTGTCACTTGTTGCTTGGGATAAGAGACCAGCCCCCAGCTGGCCACACCCTCCTTTCAGGGAGCTGCAGAGAGTGGTAAGGTGGAAGTCAGGTAGTCCAAACCTCAAACAGGGTTGTCTTCAAGGCCAGTTAGGTTCCACAGGGCAGTTCCATGTCCACTTGAGCTTGCGTGTCTCCAGAGATGGCAATTCCACGACTTCTCTGAGCAACCTGTTTCTGTATTTAACTACCCTTAACTACCATTTTTACTTGTGTCTCATCAAAATTTCCTTTGTAGTGTTTTATGCCCAATGTCACTTGTCCTCTCATTTTACTTCTATGGAAAGTCAGGCTTCATCTAAATTCCTTAACCCAAATTAGCTATGGAAGTCTCCTGTGACACCTGCCACGTAGTTTTCTTTATAATAATCTGAATAAACCCCACTCCCTCAGTTTATCTCTGTATGTCAAATACATTCCTGGTCCCCTGAACATCTCAGTGACATTCAGCTGGAATGTCTCCAGTTTGGCAATGACCTTATTTTACTGGAAGGGGAGATATATAATTCCATATTACACAATAAAATTTAGGCCAAATGCATCACATTTTTATCTCTTACTGTGCTGCAAGCCTGAGCCCACCTTATACCCACTACAGTGTGCAGCCATAGAACTCTCATGGTGAAAATAGTTCAGGCAATGGGCTCTGCTACTACAAAGAGAAAAATATGAAAATATTTTTCAGTCAGAGTTTGGACCACTGCAGAATGTCAGCAGGTTTAATCCCAGATTATGAAAGGTATGCACAATTTTTTCATGTGAACAGAAAAACTGTGAAATTTAGCTTGGGGATGGTTTTTATGAAAAAGCAACAGGTAAATAAATAAATCAATAGGTAAAACAAGTTACAAAAATAAAACAATAGGTAAATAGGTAAAAATTGTTCTGGTTTATCAACTATGTAGCTCTACATGTTGGGGCAGAAGGAAAAGAATGTGTTAGTGAAAAAAAAAGGCAACAATCTGGAAAGAAGGCTCATCTTCATCTTCAGAGGTAAAAATACAGAATAAAGGAAAAATTGGCACCTAGATAAACAACAGAAACAAAGAAATGATGGTGTTAAGATAATTCCTTCTTCTTCTTAATGTGGAGCCATTTTCAGGGTGGAATCATGGATAGTATACTCACAGGGAGAAGTGGTGTTTTCCATCCTAAATTATTCTTTTTGTAAACACTTAACATAAAATATTGTTGGTTGATTTACCAGTCACCTTCACACTTCACTACTTGAGAACGTTTTGTTTGTTCTTAACAAAGGCAAAGAACTCTCTGCTGGTTGGGCTGCCTGCTTTAAATGTAAATATGAAGACACATGTTTGCTTTTGGTTTTGACCTTTCTTGGTGGCTTCTGCAGCTGATGAATCTGAAATGACAAGAGGCTCTCTTCCCAGCTGATATTTCTGCTAAAACTTTGGCTAATTGTAAAACATGAAGGAACTGGCTATAAAATTGCTTTGCTCAATAACTTCAGTATGGTCCATTGACGTCAAAACAGGATGATCAATTCCTGGAACAAAGATTTAAAGACCCACTAGAGAAGAATCTCATTTTTTTTGGAGAGCAGAAAGCTATTTCTTACTAACTCAGGACTGTTCTATATATACCAAGAGGAGAGGGCATATATTGATTAGAAATTCATATTTATACATAATGCATAACAGAAAAATGTGGATTTTAGGGTCCTTTGGAGATCCTAGAGAATCTAGTCATCACAGAAAAGCTGTGCTGAGCAATCTCATTGCACCAGTTTTTCATTTGCAGCCCTTATTACTGGAGGCAGTGTGATTTGGTGTGCTGAAAACAAATGCTTTGTATCAATTTTCCCTACATTTACTAATGCTGACACTAATAAATGCAGATGACAGAGCACTGTATGAGAAGAGGATCCCATTTTTGAAGAACATACATTTCCATCTGTGTTTCAGTTGGCAGGGGAGTCTGGGCAGTGGCTGTGTCCCTCTGCTTGTCCCCTTGGCCTTGTGTCCAATGTAGATTACAGATGCAGGACTGCAAAATCCTTCCTCACCATGATGCAAAGTGATTGACCTAAAAAAACTTCAGATGATTGAGATATGACTCTGTTTGGGTACTTTTCCCCATCATTACACAGATGGAATTTGATTTAGATACCAACTTTGGGAATTCATCACACCAAGCTTTGTGTGGGGAAAATCATCTCCTTTCAGACACCTGCCTGGGTGTTTATGGAGCTGTGCCAGGGATTAACTTCACATCAGCCATGGCACAGCTGCCTGAGGAGAGAATTCATCCTGCCCTTTGAGAACTTCTGTTCCCCACAGACAGAAGTCTGCTAGTTGCAGTCACTGTGCAGATCTCAAAAAATATTCTCACCTTTATTCACAAATAATCAAAGAAAATTTGTAGGCTTTTTGCAAAACAGTGATCTGTTTGGGGTGAAAGCAAAGGCAAGAACATCAAACAGGCAACATAGGGAGTACTGAAGCTTAAGTACTACAAAAAATGGCTGAAATAATGCTGATTTTCTAACATCATCTCACATTGTAGGGCTGCTGTAATTATCTTGTAGGTATTAATTTAGAAAAGATGTCAGAAAACTGATCTTCAGCATTGCAGCTGTTATGAACTGTGGCTCAGAAAATGTGCTGTGACCAGTGCTTAGTGCTGCTGTTACAGAGATAAGGGATAGATGTTCCAAAGTGGGGTAAATGGACATTTGTATCTGCAAAGATATGCCTTTCACAGGAGGCTGATCCTGTGTGTTTCAAAGATGAAGTAAACAAGAGCAGAGAGACGTAGGAAAAGTGAAACAAAAAATAGAAAATGGGATTAACCTTTCTCTGAAAGGCCAAAAATGCCAATGTACCCAAGAGTCCCAAAACAAATAGGTCCTTCTGAAAATTACATTTCTTTCTCAGGAGCCACAGGAGTGAATTTTCTGTCCTTGTGAAAGGAAAGAAAAGAATAGGAATTTGAGGGGTTTTTTTTTTTGATTAACATGATCCCATTGGAAGGCAGAGTTTCCAACATGGGTTCTCAGTGACTGATTTTGGGGTAGCAAAAGAGAAATCTACAGCACAGGGACAACAAGATTGTAATTGAAATCAAGTAGTGGCAAATTTCACACCCTGGAATAGGATTTTTTTTTTTTAGATGATTTATGGCCTGTGGAGTTCTTGCTCTCAGCAGTACTATGTGGACCATAGTGACCTTCAAAGAGGGAGTGAGTTATTGCAAGGATAACAAGAATGGCAAGAGAAATTCTAATAAATAAGAACAAAACACCCTTGCCTTTGTCAGGGGTTTTTAACCTTGTCTTCCAGACATTTAATTTGTACCTTGTAGGAATTCACTCTTTCTTGATGGCATTTACAAGTCCCTCCCACAGGTAAAATCTTATGTGGCCTGTCTGTGTTTTCAGTAGGACTTGATAAGGAATTTCACCTCACTCATGGAAATTTTGAACTTGGATTCATCCCATCTCTTATAGAGCAAAATTTGAAGCACAAACCTCATCTCTGGTTTCTCTGGGTACTTGGTGGAGGGAGATAAGGATGGGATAATCTGCCATGCACCAGTTTAACAGTGGCATAATCCCCTGGCACAGCTCTGCTGCTTTCAGAGCATCAGGCACATGCATCAAAAAATGTGTAGGCTAAATTTGAAATTAATGCCAGGATAATCATTTGGAGAGATGGCCCTTTTCTATGTTTTATCCATGTGCACTGAACACCACTTCCTGTTCAGGGCAGTGGGAATGGATGTGCACAGAGCAAAGAAATGCATTGCCACAGCACTTTACAAATGCAAATCAATGATTTCCTTTCACATGACTTTCCCCCAAAGTAAAAAAATAAATGCACACTTATTTTCTTTATTTGACAAATCTTTAATTAGAAAATCAGTCTTTTCTTTATTATAAAATTTCACAGGCTGATAAATCTTAGTAGGTTATAGAGAGAATATTTTTTTCATGAACCTAATATAAAAGTTAAAATAAATAACAGCATTCATCAGATTATCTCTCCCCCCTCCCACTATGTTCTCAATTACAAAAAAACATATAGTCATCAATTTTTATTTAAAAACCATAGATGTATATTGCAGCCTTTTATGATTTGAAGGGATGATATTAATATTTGATGATTTATTAATAATTTTCTGTGACTAAATGGCAGGAGTGGAAACACAGCAGGCTTAGATCTTAACCCATACATGGAATTTTAATGTTCTAAACTCAACAAAACAACAACCTGCAGGGGAGCACACGGCGAACACGATTATTGTAACACCTTCTTTTTAAAAAGAAAACTCCGAGCGCTGATTAGCATGAAAACATTGAATCAATTACACAGCTGAGCTTGCAGTTTTATATTACACATTTGGCACCGTGGTGCTGGTGTGCCGTGCTGCCCAGGAGGTGTGGGCATGCCTATGGATCAGGATGCTCTGGATGAATTCACACAGGACTGACACAAAGAGACTTTGACTAAAGGTGCAGGACTGTGACCTGGACATTTTGATAGAACTGCATCAAATGCTGTGACCACTGCTGAGCTCACCCATGCACCGACATGCAAGGGTGCTTGGAAATGGCCCAAAGTTTCTTTACAGCATGTTTACAAAGCAGCTGCTTCCCTGGAAAGAGGAATCCGAGCGGTGGAATGAAATCTCATATGAAAAATGAATATACAATATCTACATCGCCTTATGTTCCTCATTAAAATGACAAACAGTTTATCATTTGTATCTAATTAATAGAACGGAGTCTAAAGTCTGGGATTTTGTATCTATTTTGCATAGTCCATTTAATACCCGGTATTTTCTCACTTGCATGATTAGAGTCTAAGAGAAACAGTTAAATAAATACACAGTCATTTACATAATGTCACAGTTTATTTAAAGCATTTTGAAGCTGAAATGATGAAAAGAGGACTGGGTAAATTACTTGGCAAACTGCACATAATTTATTACTACACTGAGCAAGTATATTGCACTGTCTGAAATAGTCACTGTTAAGTTACCAACTTTTAGACACTGTCTAGATAATTTTCCATGATTTTACCCCCCCCCCCCCAGGCTACAAATACACATACAGTTTTAAGTCTGGGTTGTAATGGAAGCCCCACTGAAAAAAAAATTTTGTTGTTGTCCCAAGGTTGGGATCAGAACGAACATAGCAATAATGAGCAATAATGCAGCTCTTCTTGGCAGACACCTCATTGCTGATTCCCCTGTACGTATCCAGACCTCTTCTGAGATGCATTTGTCAACATGTTCGCAGACTGTTCTCTCAGCAGGCTTGTTCTAAAACCCACTAATGGTCATAAAAACTCTTGTTTCTAGGCTTCAGGCAAGTCTCAAGATGTGCCTTACTTGGTGTTCGTAGTTTTCCTGTTATTCCCTGGAATTAGTTTGCTGATATTTGGCTGTACCCATTGTTCCAGCTGTTGGCTGTCATCAGAGGAGGTTTACTCCAAAAGAAATCTCTTCGGAATCGCACTCACCTCACCTCCCCTCTGCATCTATGCATAACTAGAACATCTGATAATTCATCTGTGCATGAACTAGTGCTCTCAATCTTCCTTCCTTGTCAGCAGAAAGAAGTAGGTATTTTTAGGGCACAATTAATTTCTCCTGTTTTTTTTTTTTTTTTCACCTTTGTCATGACACAATGGAATTTGCCCAGGAAATGCCTGCTTCTATCTTTTGGCCAAATATGGACTCTAGAAATGTCCCTATTTTGGCCAGAAAAATCCCAAGCTCTCATGTTGGAGTCTTGGTTCACACTTGTATGCTTGGCTTGGAAGTTCTAAAAGCAGTCATAATTTACTTGTCAGCACTGATCAAGGTCAGACAAAGTTTAACCACAGAAACCATGAAGTTGTTTATCTCAAGCATACTGAAAAGTCTGATTTTGAGAGTTTGCAGGAAACTGCCACCTTGAAATTGCACAGGGGTTCCTAACTATGTGTTTTGCTGGAGGATGAATTTGTCTTAGTTAAGAAAACACAGATGGATCAGAGCTTATATAAAAAAAATAGAATGGAATTGAGTTATCTTTATTTTTTGTCACTAGTCATCATCAAAAGAATCATCATTATGATGTGCAGGTGGTTTGGCTGAACACATGGATGCATTTCAAGCTCTTCCACATGGTTCAAAATGCTGAAGGTTTCATAACTGCAAGTACTGTATACTAAAAAAAATTCCATATTCAAACTTCTGATGTTAATGAGAATGAAGTTTGGACTTCATTGATCTGGTGCTCAATTTCAAACATGAAATTAAGTTCAAAAGGTAACTTTGTGTAACGAATGCAACACAGTCTCCCTTCCTGATTTATGTCCTGAAATTCAAAAACAACAAGGAAAGGTCAAAATGAAACAGCTCGGAAAGCATGGCATTATCTCCTCTTTGTCCTGAAAATATCATTAATAATGGAATGGATCTTGGGAAAGATTTGGACTAAAAATATCAGATTGATGTTACCCTGGGTGTTATTTTAGCATCTGCTCTTGTATTACTGCTCAGTCCATCAACCTCTCTATGAAAGGCTGCATTCTCTTATGTTCCAGTCAAGTTATACCAACAATTTTGGAATCAGCCTTCTCTTGTCCCCCTACAAACTGATGCAAAACCCCGTAGAAGTCAAAGGGAGCATTTCCAACAGTTCCAGGAGGCTGTGGAACAATCCTCAGTGCAAGGAAGTGAAATACAGGATGAGCCCAAGTGGGAGTCTCTATCCAAAAGAGGCTCCAAAAGCCTCTATCTCCTTTTTGAGACTCGAGTCTCAAAAGCTGCCAGCTGTCTCTTAAGCTTTTGCAGGACTCAAAATGTTTGGTGTTCATCCATTCTAGTGAAGGCCATGGCAAAGAGTCTCAAACAGCAAACCCCAGACACACTCTCCCTAGGAGAGCATAATCTAAATTATTTCACTAAAATGCTGGACAATTTAATGCTCAGTGGGAAAATAATTGGGAAATGCTGGAGCACAGGAACAGAAAATTAGGAATTTTCTGTTTGAAATGTACACTAGACATCACCCTTTGCAATGCATGTGCTGAGAAAGCAGAACCTTTCACTGATTCATACTGTATATTTGCATCCTCACAGACCATGAACTAAACTCTGAGTCATGAGCTAGTAAAATTTATCATTTGATTACAAACATTTTTTTTTTTTTAAATATACACACACACATAAATTAATCATTTATTTACATTTGGGAATAAAACATGAGGTTGCTCATCCATTATTTATCCCTGCAGTGGAAAACAAGAATGGGGATGCAAAATTTCACTGAAACTATTCTTGCTTGTGCTGTACAACATTTTGTTCTGAACTAAAATCCCTTGCGTCCCTTCTTCCTTAAATTTGGATCCAGAGCAATAAGCAAAACTTCTGCACAGATGGGGAAACACATGGGACTCCTTGCCCAGGCTTTCAAGCAGAGAAGAAATGGCATCTTGCTCCTTTATTTTTGCTATCTTTTTGGGTGTTCTTTGTTTTATTTTTATTGAGAATAATCTAATTTCACCTGCCACAAGAGAAAATCTAAGATAATTATGAAAATAAGAGGAAGATGTGAGGGCTGAATCCCTGCTTATTTTTGGCACAATAAATCCATTGCTCTTAAATCCAAAACTGTTAAATTTTACCAAGAGCAGAACAATATCACATAAGTAAGATAGTGTAGGAATTTTCATAGGCAGCTATTATCAGGATTTTCTCATTGGTTTTCTGACCTAAATTTGTGTGTCTTTTTCCACCTCCCCTCCCAAGAGCTTTAGCTGCCTTGGTGTAATCTTTGAGTAGTTTTGTTTCAAAAGACCCCTGTGAGTTCTGTCCTGTCCTTGTCCTTGGAAAGTGCTTTTTATCAACATTTGGTTTTCTTACAAATGGCATGAAAAGTTGGGTTTTACTATTGTTTTTTACTATTTAGTAATTATTATAATTTATTATTAATTTTATTCCTAAATCCTGAAAGAGATGGATTTTTAAATTATTCATTTTCATGTGTTTGAAATGGAATCAAGTATTTCAATATTTTTCTTGCAAATATTATGTTTTGTTTCTTGAACTTAAATTCCTTCGGTCCTTGTCCTTGGGACATAAAACTATATTTCCCTGTCATTGCCTCACTGTCTCCTCTTAGGCATTATAGTTTCAGCATCTTGACTGCCTCAAAGCTGGGCTACCTCTCAATGCCAACGCAATTCCCATGGGATTCAGTGCTCCCAGGGCCCCTTTCTTAGGGAGATTCATAAATTCCCCCACCTTGGCAGCCCATGGAAGGAGCTATTTGTAGAGCCTGACCAATACATGGTGCAGAGACAGAACTTTGTACAACAGCTCCTCAAGGTATTGAAAGTTGTCAGCAGCTGGGGTTTAACGAGCTGATGCTGAGGAGTCAGTTTATGGCACATGATTTGGGAAATCTTGCCAGCTCATGGTTAACAGCCTTGAGGAAGGGCAGAAGCTCCACTGCTGCCTTGAGAACTTGACATCTCAACCAAGTTTTCCTGCCTTTGGTTACTCAGTTGCTTGAATTTTTTTTTTCAAAATTTATATATAGAAAACTTGATAGGTTTTGTTGCTGAGTGCAATGGGATCCTAGAATGGCTTGGGTTGGAAGGGACATGATAATAACTCTATCATACGCAAAAACCTTAGCTCTCAGCACCACTTTACACAAAGAATTGACTTTGACCATGTGCAAACACACACAAAAAACATTTACATGCCCCTCTCAGGACAAGAGATATTCACACTGCCTGCATCTTTCTATGCAGGAAAAGAATTTTCAATGGATACCAAAGCAAACATGCTTTGTCCAGGAGAAGCTTGTTTCAGAGTTAGGCAGAGTATTCATGTACTTATAGCCATGCAGAAGCTTTCACACAAAGATAACACCATGGGCAAGGTGTAAGAGCAGAGGGATGTGCACTCTGAGGAGCACATGAATATCTTTCAGAGTCATAATCTCTGACAGGACAAAATATTTCTGTGTGCTTTAGCACAACCCCTTACGATGCCTTCAAGAAGCTGCTCATGCAGATTAACACGTTAACAATGTCCTCTTATTCTGTTCTTATCTACTGTATCTCCCTTCACCTCCTCAATACACTCTTCACTGTGTTATCTTGCATTTCACACTTTATCTCTCTCTCTCTTGTCAAGGAATTATGTTTCTAGGAATATCAGACTGTCAGCTACTAAGATGACATAAAAAGGAATTTCTGATATGCTGTTATCTAAAGCCTCAGATCTGGCTCCTCACACACTCTAGAAACTTTGAAATCTTTTGTTCTTACTGATCTTAGAGAAATTAATGGTGTCTGGACATAATAATCCAAGAGTAATACACCACAAGCAAGTTTTCTCTCTGCCACTCCTGACGACACCATAGATGTATTTATTGTGGCATCAAGTTTCTCTGTTCCATGTGGTCTGCACAGTCCCCTCATTTTTCAAAGGCTTTCATTTAGGATGTTAATTATACCAGAGATGCCACTAAAAATATCTTCGTGACAGTGGCCCTTGGTGTAAAAATATTTTGTTTCTTCTGCCTGCTTTATCTAATTAAAAAGTTCCCATTTTGCTTTGCTCTACTTAAAGTTTATTGAGTTTTGGGTCATGGTGAAAAACTTGCTCATTTCTTGGCTTACTCAGCTAAAAGGTACTCAGTGTCTTGACAATATTTGTTCTGCTCTTATTTATGTGGTTTACAGCTCCTGATGAAAAGCGTTCAGGTACAGCTGTTCCCAAACCTCCAAACAGAAGGCAGAGGTACAAACCACATGAGGGCATGATTTAATACCAAATCCCAAATGCTGGGAGTGAAACCAAATTCCCAGGTCCAGACTGTGTCCACTTGGGAATGACCTAAAATGACAGTATGTGTACGAATAATTTCTCAGATAAGGAACTCTCATTTCAAGGTGCAATCCAAAGATTATGGCTCATGCTGAAAGCTCTCAAGTCAGCAGTGAGATCTCTGAAACAATTCCAGATGACCTGAGATACATCAGGACAGTGCTGGCCACCTGCAGAACAGAGGGGAGGAGGGCAATTTGCTGCCGCAATGTTAAAAATCTCTTGTCTGTAAAGGCCTCTGCTTCATTTACAGCTGTGCATTGTCCCTTGCCTCTGCTCCACCCACATCCAATTTCCACAGAACTGTCCAGCACTTTTCCCAAAATGTTTTCTTTTTGAGCACTTAAACTGTGATGTATTCAGGATTTATTTTTTGCTTGGATTTATCTCCCAGAATGTAGACTTATTGTTTTTGAGGAGCTGATCATGCAAGTAGGTCAGCCTGGGGAGGGCTCTATGCAATGTGACTGATTTCACTGAGTCTCTGTCTGGATCTAGGGAACAGAATTGAGCTTTTCCTTCCTGTTGATGAAAGTTGAGGGTTGAGACATCAAAGGGATTCTGTCAGGATTTTAGCAAAAGCTGCTTTAAGTTGACTTTACCTGCATGAATAATGGAAACTATACCTTACATTATTAAAATTGAATGACTTTTTAAAAGATTAATGCATTTTTAACTGGCTTTGGTTCCCATTTCCTTCTGCAATACACTCTTCAAAAGCAGTGAAATTTAGTTTCTCTATTTCAGTTTTATTTCTAGACAATTTCACATTTTTGGCTTCCCCCATTAACACTAGGATGGCCAGGATATTTGATCACATCTAAGGATTTTTGAGTCCTTGATTAGATATCCCTTACTGGGTACAAAAGTGATGAAAGTACAAGCTCAGAAAAATGGTCTTAAAGTTCTCTGTCTGGGGAGCTCCATTAACAAGGCAATCTCAAAGCTGCTGTACAGCCAGGCTTTTCAAAGCTTTGCAATGATGAAAGTACATTTCAACCAGATTTAAAAAAAATCCTAAGCACCGAGCCTCAATGGGAGCCAGGCACCAGCTTAGGAATCTGTTAAAAATTCTACCTTGTTTCCTGACTTTTGTATACATTGACCACCGTGGGTCATTAATGCTTTGTGGAGGCTGTTTATACTTTTGGCAGTGTTTCAAGGGGGTTTCTGTTACATTGGAACTTTTATTTTGGTTCAGCCATATCTATTTTTAGCAAGTCAGCACATGAATCACATTTTTCAGGAACCAACTGTCAAGGGACTTCTTGTTAGATTTTATGAGCAGGAGATCCCTTACAGTTCTGAGGTCTTAAAAGAGCTATTCCTCTGGGAATTCCTCTGAAGAATTAAAAATAGAAAGTTGTCTGATTGAGAACATAAGTGCAAATTTATGCTGAGGAGCTATTTATAACAGGATGGCCAAACTGATGTGGTAAAAATATTTAGAGAACTTGCTGCATAATGTCACAATGAAGTCTTAGGGAAAAACACCATTGTTTGAATGTCAGGGATTGAATTAAATGCTTGAAAAATGAAAGAATAATAACATACAGAAATACACAAAATTTATATGCTGCCAAGCTGTCAGTTGCTACCAACTACATTTCTTTAAACTGAAGCTTTTCCATTATAGGCATGTCAAAAAAAGTGATGATGAGATAACCTGATTTGTATTCCATCTAAGTACTAATTCATTTGGGGAAGAGTTCTAATGTTACAGTGCAGAAATGGATACATTTCTATTTAGAAAGGTGTCTGTCATCTCTGTGGCAGAATATAGATAGAGAATTTGTGCCAGTGTAGCTGCATTTTTATGATCATAGTTATAATCTTAATTTACAGCAAAGGCCGAAACATTGCTGATAGCAGTAAAAAGGAAAAAGTGAATGACTAATTATTTTGCTCAGTGGATGCAGCACAATACTTGGTCTGAACTGCTTGCAAATATAAAAATGTGAATTTAGCTTCATTTGGAGCTCTCAGAGATCAAACCCTGCTGTCCATTGATTTGAAAGCCAAGAGCAGTGTGGCTGAGCACGAGCATCACTGATGACAGCATTAGAAGTGCTGTCTACCATTGGATCTGCTGCTGGTGCTGCCTTTCTTACCCCCAGTCATATTTCAGAACTGTCATTAGGAAGAAACTCTTGGCAGGGAGGATGGTGAGGCCCTGGCTCACCATCAGCTTGCTCAGAGAAGCTGTGGCTGCCCCATCCCTGGAACGTTCAAGGCTGGGTTGGATGGAGCTTGGAGCAGCCTGTGATAGTGGAAGGTGTCCCTGACGATGGCAGGGGACTGGAAGTGGATGATCTTTAAGGTCCCTTCCAACCCAACCGTTCTGTGACACCAGGAGGTGCCTTGGGAGAAAGGGAAAAAGAAGGGTGAGAGAGGTAAATATGCAGCTCACCCCTGGAGGCAGGAGCTTCACCTCTCCATCCATCACAGGCCTGTGGTGCTATCCAGACCGTGTGGGGTCTGTGTGGGAAAGGGTGACTCGACAAGTTTGGGCTGCTTGAACCTCTGAGTCAGAAGGACCGGTAAGAAGGATGTAGAAGACACCAGGAAAGTGGAGATGTAAAAATCCATACTACAGCCAGAGTGGGAATATAGTTCTGAAAATTCCGGTGGGAGAATTTTGGTTTGAACCTAGGGAGAAGGGGGGACTTTTTTTTAGCCAGAGAAGCTGCTCTCTCCTGCCTGGAGGCTGTGCCTTTCACATGCTTTGTAGGTGAAAGAGGAGGATGCTGAAGAAATAGCTGAATTCTTTATTGATTTCTCCTGCCAACAGAAATGACTGCAACCTCCAAAATATGGATATGTGCCAGGAAAGGAAAGAAAAAATTTAAGCTCTAAAAATAGATCTATTCCTATCTCAATTTCTATTAACTTTTTTGACTGGTGTTAGACATTATAAATGTAGTAGGGGAGTGAATTTTCCCTTGCCTTCTGCTGCTGCAGATTTACTTATTATCCAAGGGCTGTGGACTCCTTCAGAAATGCTCTCTTTTAAGATGTACTCTGAGAAAATGATTAGGACTGCGAACTTCCCATCATTTGTTAAGAAATATATGCAAGCATCTTTGAAAAAAATTCTGTATAACTCTGAAACTATTCAAAAAACACTGGAGCCTGGAGAGGTTTTCTAGAATAGAATTCTGTATTGCCACAGGTGCACAGTTTATTGGATATTCCTAAAAAAACAGATGTTTAGCAGTATTTTTCAGAGCTGTGTTTCAAAGCTGTTTCTGCTTACCTCTGCTGACACCATTACCTTCCCAAAATCTCACGGTGCTTTGACCAAAAACTAAAGAAATCAGGTAAAATTTCAGCTGGTCCACACACACTCAAGGGACTATATTTTGTCAGCTACTTAGAAGGGACTATGATCTGCACAGCACAACAGAACAGAGAGATATGAGCCATATTTACCTTATCTGAAGAAGAAATAACAGCCTTATCTATATAATCAGTCATAAATCATAAGCTTCAAATTTGCAGTCATCAAGACTCATTAATTATATCTGACATTATTTCTGCAGAAAAAAAAAAAAGAAAAACACCATAGATACAAATTTTCAAGTCTATTTGAAATTCTGGTAAAACAGGCTACAGAATCATGTGGGCTGAAAAGATGGAACTTTAACAAACAGAAGCATTTAGTCTTCTAACAAGAAGCCAATAAGAAGTAACAGCATGGTTATGCCATGGCAGCTTCTCTGCACCACCAAATTTAATTTTTAGCTTTGTAACTTCTTTTCCTCAACCGAGAACAAAGAAAATCCCATTTGCAACTGGTCTTTCTTCCTGCCTTAGAAGGAATTAAACACCCAGCTACTTACAGTTCAATAAAGTCTTCAAATCCTGTGTGAACAAAATGAACAAAGCTCATAAGCACGTTTTCTCCACAGACACCAGTGGGATGGGAGGATGTACCTGGAAGTTTTGGGTGAAAGTGGAAATATCTGTGCTTGTAAAGCTATTCCAAGCTATGGATAGCAGGGTTAGTTGCAGAGGATCTGAGCAAAGGTACTGGTGTGATTTTGAAAATGATATGGTTGTGCTGGTGTATGTTACTTGACAGCCTTGTTTCAACACAGGAACGATGAGCTCCAGAACGGGGCTGTGCTGACACAACTCTGCATCTATGCTTGCAAACTGCTCTGTCTCCTCACCATCACAGCGCTACTCAGTGTAGAAAATCCCTCTGCAAGGCTGTAGGTTGGCACAGATTTGCAATTCAGTAAGTAAATTCCCTTGCACACTATAGGATGAATCCAAGTAAACTATGCTTATGTCAATCAGTGAAGTTTCTTCCACTTTATGCCCTGATTTTTCTATTTACAGCATTTTCAAACTTACACCAAAAGTCAAGGGACTGCAACTAGAGTGATAAGTAGCAAACCCGTGGCCATGAAGCAAAGAAGATGTTTTGGGACTTTGCTGTCAAGCCTTGAACTGTTCAGAGTTACTCCAGGGAAGTGTCAGTTCTGGAAAGCCCCTGAGAAGATCTGCAGGAGCCTTCACCTTCACAAAGTGGTGGGGGAAAGCTGCTGTGGGCTGTGATAGAGCACAGACTGCAGGCAGCAATGACTGCGTGATGAGACTGAGGTCTTCTTGCTCCTCCAGCTCAAGGGAACCTTGAAAATCTCAAGGGAAGACTTTCCACTCTGCATCAGTGATTATGCTCTTAAAGTACCATGGATTTGAACACAGAGAAGCAATGATGGGAGGAATGTGTTGCCTTGGCTTCTTCCTTCCTGCACCTCAGTTCTTGCATATCCAGTTCTCCCAAATCACACAGAGCAAGGACATCTATAGGATGAAAGAAAAAAGGATTGTGCCCTGGATCCTGACCTCAGTATTTTTGTACTCCTTTGGAATCAGGTGGATGCTGAACATCTTCAGTTGAAGAGTAGAAGAGATTGCAATTGTTCTGAATGAAAATGGTCAATGACAGCAGAGTAATCACACAGTGGATAACTTCCAGAAGAGAGATGACATTCCTTGTCTATCATAGAGCAAGAAGGATTATGGGATTCCAATTTAATGTGATAAAATGTCATCACAACCACGAAATTTTAAAGCCATCATTCAATAATTATAATTAGCCTATGTCAAACTGCTCTGAATACTAAAGCAACTATAAAAGGTGAAAATTGTCTTAATTAGCAAAGATGCAGAAAATGTGTGAGACTGACTCACGTCAGGGAAGGCTCCAATTAACCTGGCCCAGATTGAGATAATTAAGAGGGCAGCTCCGATTGTGCAAAGAATGAAAAACTTCTGGTGTGGTATGAGGTCTTGTATTTTTCCATTCCTGGGCCTGTTCTTCAGTGATACCTTCAGGCACATCATCTGTTTACATAAAATTGTTTCCTGAGCTGGCTGCTGAAAACCAGACCTACATCCAGCAAGCCCTGAGGATACTCTTCAAACCCTTTTGGTTATTAACTCTTTCAGTGAGTATTATCTGTTCAGCAAGCTTTCTGCCTGGATGCTACACACACCCATTGAAGCTCTTGTTCAATACTATTTTGGGGAAGTCTAGACCAGAAGGATTGGCAAAATTACTACCCCAGACTAATAAAAAGCAAGAAACCATTTCTTTCTATATAGGGGAATCTTGTGGACACACCACCTCACAGTGGGGCTCTGGTCATTGCATTGTAACAGAAAAACTGCTCAGCCTGGACTCTTCTACACCTAAAAAATTCTGTGGCTGCTTCTCATTGAAGAAGTGAATGGTCTTTGAACTGTCAATGGTGGTTAAACTGTCAATTGCCAAGGGAAGATTGTGCAAAATCCTCCAGGTCCAGATCACAGGAATTCTGTTCTGACCTGTCCTGCTGATCACTGTACAAACCCAGGGTGCTGCAATGGGTGTGGGAGACAAAGGTTCATTTAGTTTTAAGAGAAATAGAAAAGTTACCACTGATAATGAGGGCAACAGGGGTTTCTGCACAAGCCATTCACTCAGGCACTTACTCAGCTTCTCATAAATATTTTGTTTGTATCCCGTACTCTAAAACTCAGAAATGTCTGTGTGAGCTGCAGCCATCTATCTGAGATACATGCTAGAAAAAGCACTAAGTAAAGAAGAAACAGAGAAAAAGCAACCAGCACCACTGCATCATTCCCAAGTGAAATGTAAATTGCAGCTAAAAATCCAGAAGTGGTCATGAATGCAAAGGCAGAGTAAAATATGCTCAAACTTTTCCACTCTCTCATATTTCTACAGGTTCTGCAGTCAGCCAAAATACAGGTCAGTTCTTGGCAGGTGATGGATTCTTACAGCACCAATAATACCTCTGCAACACTCAATTTGCTGTGAGAAGCTGTGCCAATCCTTTGAGTTGAGGAACATACATTTCTTTTGTTGCACCATGAGCGCATAGAAGCTTCAGTGCTACCAGTCCTTTGTCTGTCTGTGTGCTGCCAGGAAGGTGCCACCTGACTTTCACACTATTCAGGGATTTCAGGTGTGCATGGGAGAGAAACAGGAACTCAGAACAGATCTAAGATCCATCCATCAAAACACCACCAAAAGCCAGTACTGAGAGTACAAGGGAGATGTTTGCATAATAACAGCAATGAACATGGATTTTTTTGGCAGAACTAAAACTAAAATGTCAATCTGTATTAAAAAATGACTTAATTGAAACCCTTAACTCTGATACTTCAGTAGGTCCAAAGTTATATTTTTGTGTGTTTTTTTCATATTTAAATCCATGCTACTTATTTTATTTCTCACATGAAATTGATCTACATTTGCTTTTAGTTTTAAAGAAAACTACAAACAAAATTAACTGGAACTGCATTATTATTACTTTTAGACAAGAACTTGCTAAAATTCTGGAATGAGAACTGCAGTTTTCAGTGCAAATTGAAATTTTGCAAAGACCAGAAATAAAAAATACTACAGAAATCTAGAATACAGGTTGGAACAACTGTCTTTGTCACTGGAGGGCAGCACAAGTACCAATATAAGCTAAAGTATTAAAAACCCAGTATTTTCAGCAGTTACTTATATGCCAGAACAGTAATTGCTGCTTCTTTATAGTGGCTAGTGACAAACAAGAGATGCTGCAGCCAGCAGGCCCGACATGCCTATGAAAGACAGATTTGTTGTCATTAATTTTACTTTATTGTTGTAATTTCCCAGACCAAACCCAGGTTGGGGGGGGGGGAAGATAAATTTGTTTGCAAAACTCATATTAAGGTTTTCCCCCCACCCCTAATTTTAATAGCAAATATATTTGCCAAAGCTCTCATCATATTATGGCTGCTACCAAACCTGCATGCAGTCTCAACCCTTTGAGATCTCTCTCTTACAGCCAGACATAGATTATCCTGATTCTAGGAGCTCAGCAGGTTTAGGGCCTTGCTGGTTGAAATGAGTTTCTAATTGTTTTATTTGCAACATGCACAGAAAACTTGGTCAATGTTTTCTATGTCCTTGGCAATGAAGAGGAGAAATTAATACCACAGTTCTAGGCTATCTTTTCTTATTCATAACAATTTAGGGAGTTTTTGAACTATTCCTTGGAATACAGTGAAATAACCCTTTTCCTTCTCTAGGGTATTTCTGTAACTTTGGGTCAAATCTGCATCCACCCTCATGAAAATGAAACTAGCACAGAATCAACACAAGCAGAAATGGCAGGACCTAGCTCAGGCAAGAAGAAATAGAATTATTGAATCATGGAATGGTTTGGGTGGGAGAGACCTTAAAAACCACCTAGTTCCACCCTCCCTGCCATGGGCAGGGACACCTTTCCCTAGACCAGGTTGCTTCAAGCCCCATCCAACCTGGCCTTGAGGCATCACTGCCTCTCTGCTTCATTCACCTTGGCAGGCGTCACCACCTTCTCCCAAATAAAGCTTAGTAGCTATGATGTAATAGAGGAAAATTCTTTTCCCCCTTAAATTAAATCTATTAGAAGAAGAATAGAGATTTTCTACTTCTTACCCACCTAGTTAAATGAAACAAAAATGGTTCAGGTTGGAAAGGACAACTGGAGGGTATCTAGTCCAACTCCCCTCAATCAGGGTCCCTTAAAGCGTATTAGTCAGGATTGTGTTCAGATAAATTCGGAGTATCTCCAGACAAAGAGATTCCAAAACCTCTCTTGGCAATCTGTTCCAGTGCCCAATCACCCTTACAGCTAATAAGTTCTTCCTCACATTCAGGTGAAAATTGCTGTGTTGTGTTTTCTGCCTGTTTTCATTTGAAAGGAAACCAGGCACATAATCTTAGTCCAGTATGTTCCCTCTAGACGGGGTGCCACAGACCAGGACTTCAGGATGCAGACAGAGACTTGAAGGCAAAGACCAAATATTCCCATTTGCACTGGATGGAGGAATGTGAGTGAATGTGTGAATGAGTTAAAGAAGCCCACTGTAAACTGCAGGGTCTGAGGGATGCTCATGCTGGTACTTGCACTATTGAGAGCAAGAGAAGAGGTAGCACAGAGGCAGGGACAGATCTCTGAGCCATGGGGCAGCCCTGGCTGCAATGTGGGCAGATATCCTTGGTCTTCCCAGAGATGGTCAAGAAATACTGGGAAGGATTGTCCCATGCCTTTGACTTGGAAGGGCTTGAAATTCCAACTCTACCACTGTGGGAAGAGGAGCTGAGAGCTGCTGGGGGTGTGAGGAGAGGGGAGAAGGCTGAACGAAAAAGCAGGAGGAACCTTGGTGAGAAAGGATCCACTGGCAGGAGTGTTTGGTGAGGAATGGAACTGGCTTGTGTTCTGTGGAGGCCATTGTGTAGCCAGCTCTGTCTGGGAAATTGAAACATTTGGTTGCATTTCACACAGCTCCAGGGCACCTGTAAATTGCCTATCTGCAAATAATCAGTGAGGGACCATATGCCAGCTCAGGGCTGCCAATTCCCTGGCTCTGACCCACTCTTCCCAAGTCCTGAAATGCCCTGTACTTCTTGTGAGGACGGAGGTGCCAGTTCCTGCTGCTGCCCAACATCTTAGCTCCACATTTGCTCTTAAAAGAGCCCTGTTCATTTCCTCTAAATCTAAATGTAAGGCAACAGGCACCTGACAAAATGGTACTGTAATACTGAATATCTTTCTATTGAAGAAAGGGGAAATCCTAATATTTACGAGTAACATACTTTATTGAAGATTTCAGTCTTTAAAAGACATAAGTATTTGGTATAGAATTTCAAGCTCAGTAAAAAGCTGTTATACAAATATGGTCATGGTTGAATCTTGAAAAATGTTAACAGTTTTTGGCAACAAGGGAGCTTTACAAGGGAGGAAAATCAATATTGACTTATGCTATTTATCCGTAGCATAGTAAAGTTGCCTACACCTGAGAAATCCCAGTAATTAAACACCTAATCTACATTCATACAAAAAAAAAAAAAAAAAGGGTTAAGCAAATTCTACAACTTAAAGGGAGGTAGAAAATGTGACCATTATCAGCCTAAAACAAAAAAACAAGCATTGTGTTAAAAGAAGAGGCAAATGGAAATAAACAATGGAAAAAATGACCTGTATTTTCCTTACAGAACCTGCTTAATTCAGCCCCTGTTTTAGTAACTCTTGGCTGCTCACAGCTGCCTTATTTGTGCTGCTCCAATCACTGAGCTGACCTCATGGAGCCCTAATGGCCCACCCTAACCCCCACCAAAGAAAGAGAACAGACAAACTGGTTACTGCCCATCACCCCAAAGCTACTTCTCAGCGTTTTCATTGCAGTTACAATGAACAGAGATGCCTCAGAGGCATCAGCCTGACCCCATTTTATGCACATGCCCTCAAGTTTATGAACTGCTTATCCCAGACTATTCCACAGCTCTGGCAGCTGCTGCCAGACTCATGCAGGGGCCCTCATCCTAAAGGATCCATCTGAGCTCAAGGACTTGCAGTGCATGTTTCTCTCCTTTGACTGTAGCCTGGGAGAGGACACATCTAATATCTGATTTTTGCACGTTCCTTTCCATCTGATCACATGCTTCCACAAAGTATTGTCTACAGGCATCCCAGGGGAGGAGTTACTTCATGGTTTTCATTACACTCTTAAATGCTTATGGAGCCTGTGTACCTACTGAGTTTATGTTTTCAGGCAAAGTTTTTCAAAAAGCTTTGCTCTTGGAAGAGACAGAGATTAGTTACACTGAACCTTTCTAAGGGTTTTGAGGAAATATCTGGCTTAAGAAGTTCTGTTTCCTTTTCAGATTAGAATATCAGTTCACCCCAGTCCTCAGACTGACAAAGACTTATGTGCAGGTCTTCATATGCATCCTGATGGCTCCACTGAAGCCAATGGGATTATTTACCATGCTTATGGCTTGGCAGTTGCTTTTGTTTTTCCACAAGACTTGATTTCTCTTCTAAGTGTATATAAGTGTTCCTTAACAGATGCAGCCCTAGGACATGTGATTCTCCACTTCTGTCCTATTTATGTCACCATTCATATTTAATTTAATTTAATTTAATTAAAAAGCAATAGATGATGCCATGACAAATTTTACACTAGGCACAAAACCAGCCTTTTTTTTTTTTTTTTTTTTTTTTTATGGGGGGCGTTATTATCGTTTTATTGGCAAAGATGAATTTAACTTCATTGAGCAATCCCTGTCTTATGCATAATAAAGGCATATCCAGCACTTCTCTAGTGTATCACTTGAATGAAATAATGAATTACATTAAATGAAAAGTTTCATTTTTTCTTTTAGAAATGAGCTTTAACATCACAAGATACTGTATTCTCATTCTGAGTCAAATATCTTGCTATTTTTTTCCAGAAAAAGTGCTCAGCAAGGCTTTGTTCTTGCTTGAGTATTGTATGGCTGTAACAAATCACTAAAATGTCCCCGAGATGTCTTACATCAGGGAAATTGAAACCCTGAAAAATATATGTGCTTGGCACGATTTTTCTACATATTGTGAAATTGCTACTATAATTGTAGAATTTAGTATGTTATGGGGAAAAAGCCTTTTCTTTTAAGGCCTCTATTTCTGCAAAGCTTTTATTTAACTTGAAGCACAGAGATAAGTGCATCCTTATTTAGCTCAGTATTTAAACATATGCTTAAATTTAAAGATGTCCCAGTCCATGAGACTTTAGAATTTGATTAAACTAAATCATTTACTTGAGTACTTTGCCAGATGAAGATCTTCAGATGTAAAATACCACTATGAACATAGGCTGTATTGCTGTCTAAAGTTATAAACTTTGAGAATAAATCAAGCAATGTCAGGATTGCTCAGCAGCCCTGAAGGAGGCTGATGTGGTCTGTCATTGTCCATGCTATGAAACAGTCCTGTAGTGTAAAAACTGGGTGACTGAAACTAAATTGTCTGGTGGGAATTGTCCCTGGGCCATGCTAGCACCCAGACTGTGCCAGGGTTGCTGGGGAGTGCTGGTTTTCTGGAGCAATGCTGCGCTAGGGAATTCTATAGATATTTAGTAGCTTTGAAGATTGAATTCCCTCACCTGTGTCATTACAAAGCCTGGAATGACCTGGTATTAAGAAGATGCACCCTAAGTTCTGTGCTTCAACTTTATCATACCTAGGACTTAGGCTCCATGACACTGTTCAGGAGCAGTGTGGCTCTCTGAGGTAGTGAGTAAAGAACAAATTCTTGTTCAGGGCATGACACTGTTCCTATTTAAGCTTTCACTGTTCCTATTTAAGCTGGATGAGCCCTCTCTGAAATTTTCACACAGGTACAGTAATAGCAAGGCTGACTCCTTGACCACTCTTTGCTTTTCCACCTATGGTGAATTCAGACCTGAATTTTTCAATGACCTCTTCTTTTTCTGTAGAGGCAAAATCACACATCCTACTAATCCTACACATTTAGTATTTGGATCTGCATGTTGGGAATGAGGGCTTATGCCTGGGGAGGTACATACTAACCACTGCTGTCCAAATCCTGCAAAATCTCCCTTGACATGGAGCTGAAACCAATGGGATTTCCTCCAAGAGAATGTCTGCTTCTGGCAAACAGGATATTTTTGTAGGTCAGGGATTATTTTCAATGTGATAAGTGGGAAAAAGTTCAGTCCTTATTGATGAAAGAAAATAAGATCAGAGAAGTATCAAGTCAGGATTGCAAGATGTTGCAGACTCAGATTTCTCTATTCATGGAGACTTTTACTCTATTTGATTGACATCTCTTTTCAAATTCCCATGTAAAAAATGTGTATCCATGACTAAATCTAAAATATTTCACATCCTGTTCTCAAACAGCTTATGGAAAAAAAAAAGTGATGCTTCCTGTCCTTTACAGAGGAGCTCAGTGCAATATCCAACACACAGATGGGAAACTGAGAAGCAGTCTCAGCGTAGAGGGCTGCCACTCTGCCTTACCCTGGGATATTTCCTTTCTCCAGCAAAAGCTGGGCTCATCTGTTCATGATTTTGCTGTGTAAGCAGGGTAGACTCTGATGTGCTGATATTGCCCACATGGTGAAGGAGATGATTATCAATCCATGTAAGGAATACTGCCTGGAGTATCCAGCAGGCTGATGCAGTGGGGTTGGAATTAAGCAGGACACTGTTGAAGTACCAGTCATTTTTCTGTAGTTAAGGCTATATCAGCATTTCCACTAGAATACTTGTTTCCAGTGGTTTTTACAATTAAACCTGGAAAATGTGCTCTGGATAGAAATTTGATGAAAAAGTTGTTCCATGCAGGGGCAATAATTTCTTTTAGAGGTCATGAAGAAATGTCCATTTATTTTTCTTGCTGAGACAGAAAAGCAGAGAAAAACTAGGCATTTCTATGATAAAAATGTGCTGAAAAATAAATGCCTAAAGTAAAGGAATTGAAACTAGAAGTTTATGAGATAAAAACTTCATAAAAATGGAAATTTAGGCTTAATTTTTCCTGAGTTTTCTTACAGACACTTTTCTGTCTGAAGAAAGTATTTTGCTATTTTGGCTTTGTTGCAAATTAGTTAGGTCTGTATCACAGGCTGCACTTTGAAGCATAGAAACATCTTCTATTTATTTCAACAGAGTTATGCTCTCAGAATTTTCAAAAATACATAGGGAAATTTTGAAGAGGTTGAGAGCACCCGGAGAAGAATAAAGTGTGAAATAAGTTGAGCTGCAAAAAGAAGATAGCTTCAGGGAGCAGGAAAGAGAAACTCTGTTTTAATGAGGAAGCAGGAAAAAAATGAGGTAGTTTTGTGGACACAGTGGTATGTCAAAGAGGAAACAAAGAGAGCTAGGAAAGATGAACTGCTTCACATTTACTTGTTTTCAGCAGGGTTTCGACTGCCAGTGTGGGCAAGAAAGCCTGAGCCTTGTGTTTGACCTGAACATCCATAACCCACCTCAAATTTGAGCAAAATGATGCTTTTTGTGGCTATGGGTAGGATGAGCATCCAAATTTCACATTAGATCCTTTGCTTTTAAACCATGAAAGAGGTAGAAAGAGATGAAGAAATGGTTGTATTTGGGAAAAGCCTCTAGGATTAAAAAGAAAAGCTTCCAGAAAGTTCTTTTACCTGACTGCCATATCAGAAGAAGGATTTACACCACTCCAGTGTTGGGCAAGTGAGGTGTTATGTGGGACTCTGTAGTGACAATTGGGAATCTCTCAAAAACATATCTAAAAAAAGCCCTTAAAGTCTTCTTGGTCAGAGGTGTATCAGCTTGTGTCAACCTGTGAGCTGCTGTAGTCACAAATTCCAAGTTACTCCTGGGCAAGTTATGAATTCCTGCACTCAGCATAGGGTTAGTACCAGGGGTTGATGGTATTGCTGCTCTTGAGAAGGCAAAGAGAGAGCAAGTGGAGCATGAAATACCTCTGCTTGCATGTTTCAGCTCTCACCCACACACAGTTCTGTCAGGTAAGGGAGCAGTTCTCAGTCTCCTCCCCAAGGGTTTGTGAAAACAAACATGGAATCCCTCCCTTGCTGTCCATGGAAAACAGGCCATGGGGAGGCCCATGCTGAGGTGGAACAACCAGTACTAACCTGGTGTGTGACATTGTTTATACAAGACTTCGGTGAAAATAATCATTTTAGGTGATGGACGAGGTGCTTTCCTATCCAGTTTCCTTTCCTGTTCAAATGCCTTTTGCCTGTGTAAGAAGTTATGAAAGAAGAATCAAAGCTTTATCTGTCTGTAATAATTTGGTTGCACTCCAAACAATGTTTCACTTGGTTTCCACTTCACCTTAATTTTATCAAATATCCTGAGTATCACTGTTTGTTTAAAGCCTTGTTGGAGGAGACGCTACCTCTTTGAGAAGAGTCCCATTTCCCCAACACCACAGCACGTCTCTTGCTCACTGACTGCCTAACTTTGCTTCCTTACAGTGTTTCCTAGGAGATCAAATGGGAGCTTGAAGTACTCAAAAACCTAGTGTTGCAATGAAAAATAACTTATTAAAGTTTATAATTACTGAAAAATTAATCAGAGACTTAGCATGGTACTTGCATAAAGACAATAAGCCAAGCTCTTGTCATAGTGAAATATGGAATAACTACGTTGAAATAAATCTTAATTATGCTAGAGTTGCTACTCAGTGTGACTTAATTAGGAGTAGAGCAGTAAAAGCCTTTGGGGAAAAAAAGAACGCTGATTACACAACCACTTAACTGCATATTCTTCATTCCCCCCTGGTTCTTTTGCTTCCCATCAGAGAAAATTTCAAAACTAGAGTTGTTCAAGGAACTTGAATAGACATTGACATGTGGCAGGTTACATTCTAAATAGGAATTATTTGAAGTAAAAAGTTGAGAATAATAACCCTGAAGATAATCTCTTTAAATTATGCATGCAAGGTGCCATGCATCCATATCTACCTTGACCTTGCTTTGTTAGGCAATAAATTTATGATACATAGAATGGTTTAAGTTGGAAGGAACCTTAAAGGCCACCTAGTTCCAGCCACTTTCAATGGGCAGCACTGCTCCAAGCCCTGTCCAGCTTGGCCTGGGACACAACCAGGGATGGGGCAGCCACAGCTTCTCTGGGCAACCTGTGCCAGGACCTCCCTACCCTCACAGTAATGAATTTCTTCCTAAAATCTAATTTAAAACTAGATCAAGTACTGGACTACAGAGGTGAAGACTTAAATCTAATTAAAAAAAAAAAAAAAAAAAACAAAAGACAGAACATTAGATTGAGGTTAAAATACCCCACAGAGCAAAGTGTAAAGAAATAGACCTTCACTGCAGCCCCCCGAGTGCAGCATGCAACTATGGCTATAGAGTATAGACAGATATATTTTTCAACAAGCACACCAACAATGTAAGAGGCTTATTTGTCATGGTATCACTTCTTACCAGATAGAAGACATGCAAAGTCAAATATATCATGGCAATAAATCTGTTGACTTCAACAGAGTTATCTCAACAATGAATTCAAAGCAATTTACTTTGTGGGAATGAAACCAAACCAAGCAGGAGATGGACACAGAGTTCTTGGAAGATTATCTAGACCATATATAAAATCAGACATTAAAGAAATATGCACAGTATTGCAGGGGATTTATGGTAACTGGGGAAAAAGTTGTGTAATGAAGATCCAGTATGCTGTTTCTATCAGAGTGTCAAATTGCTTGGCATGAGCTATGTGCTTTCTTCACAGGTACTTATGCAGCTCCAGTTAAACTGAAAAGGTGCTGTAGAAAAAGGTATAATATACTGAAAAAATGGAAAGAAAAATAAGCAAAAACAAGTAGAAAGAATTAAAAAATACAGACTCTGCATCCCAAAATTATTCCAGTTTTCCTTGTTCCACAGAGACTGATGTCTTTGCAGAAGTAATGGCTGCACTGGTATTTTTTTGGTGGATGTGGAAATTGGTTGAAAAAAATAACAAAATTACATCCATAGAAGATGTGGTTTGTTTTTTGCTCACTCCTGCATTGACAGAGAAATAAAAACCTTCTAGTCCTAGTGGGTGATCTATATATTTGGTACCTGTCACACAAGTGCTCCTGCACATGTGTGACACTGAGGGGAGTTGGTTTGACACCTCATCAAATTCTTGCTCATTTGTGTGAGCCCACCTTTAATGACATTTTCTGGTGTCTTGGCTTACTATACTCTGCTATGGGAATTCCAGTTTTTCAAAGAATTTGTGCATAAAACTTCATAAGTAAAACATAAAATTTGGGCTGAGTTATTCCTGGGATTTATCCCTAAAATTGAAGCTTGGGAGGCATGTTTATAATCTTTTCTCTTTCTCTTGATATTTTGTCATTTAAGTGGGGTTAATCTTCCCAAGCCTGGATGAGACTGCATTGCTGATGTCTGTGTTTGAACCAATTGCTGAGCTTCCTTGATCACCGACGGACAGAAATCTGCATTTTAAAAAATGTGATTCATTTACTCCTAAGATACAGCTGTAAAATGGATCAGAAGTGTCTGTCACTCTCTTATGGCTGCAAAAGAAGTTCAGATATAAATATCTACAATACTAATATCTGAAGTTACATGAGATGAATCCTGGCTTTGATGGCTTTGGAAAGTGCTATTTCCCTCAACACAATGCATGACAGACATCCCTGGGATACCTCTGGGCAGTACAAGAGAAGACCAGGAATTTCCCAGGTGACACCTCCAGAAGTGATAACCAAGGGTCACAGTGCTGCAACAATCCAGGTTTTGTGTAGGCAATGGAGAAAATCTAAAAAGATTGGGAAGCTTGGCATTCACAATGGACTGTTCAAAATAGGATGGATATTGCACAATGTCATCAAGATGCAAATCAAGGTCAGAAAAAACTTCCCAACTAGAGACACATCTGACCCATAACCCAACATTAAAACATCCCCTGCAAACCTTACTGAACTATTTAGATCTCAGTTCTGTGTCTGGCCCTTGAATATTTTAGGTCAAACCAGTAACCTTGATCTAGCTACCCCTGAAGTTTAGATCCACATTCAAACTTTGGAAGCTTTGCCTGTCTAGAAAGTTTCTCCCTCTCTAAGACATGTTGCACTCAAAAGTTTCCTCGAACAATCAAGAGCTTTCACCACTCCTAAAACACAGAAATCATTTTTGGCTAATGATAATGGCAAAGTACAGAAAATATAAAGAGGTGAAATTGCATTCCTTGGAAACAGAAGCAGCTCATGAACATTAGAACTGGCATTCAAATGGCTTGGTTTTTTTTTTGTACTGCGGGTGATTTTTTTCTGTCTCTCTCTAACCATAAAACAGCAGGAAGAGGTGAGACATGTCACATAGCAAAGAATTAACATCTTGCAGAGAGCTGTTTAGTAAGACATATGTACACTTCCTCATCAGCAAACTCTGCAGGTCTGAGACTGAGTTATCAGCCACAAATAGACACGTATACACATTTTGGAAGGCAAACAGCTTCCAGATTATCTTTTAAAGGTACCCACAAGTAATACAAAGTAGACATAGACACTTCATATAGAGATATCTTTACATAGTGTCCTCATGGATACTATAGGTTCAGGAAGACTGCTCATGGAGGTGAAGCTATACCATATTCCAGAAAGTAGAAAGCAAGCCCTTTTAAAATACTGAAAGGAGAGATTGACATGGCAAGCTCCAGTACAGAACTGGGCTGAGAGCAAACTGAAATGGCTAGATCTGTTTTCATCCCTTCCCTTGGGCTACTAAGCTGAATAGTTTACAAAGCAGAGAAAGTCATTCATAGTCCTTTACAGTACAATTTCTAGTGCCGCATAGTAACTGAGGATTTACTGCACTCTCCTGTGAAATTTCAACTGCCATAACAAAGCTTTATGTTGCAGATGATCAACACTCAAATATTTAGGAATAATAATAACAGTAAAAAAGACATTTCACCCTCCCCCCCCCTTCCCACAGGGGACCAATCTGTCTTCTTACAACTAGGGGTTGATCCGGCCCCATGCAAACGTTTACAAGGTGGGTTTTTTTTTTTTTTTTAGTGTGGTAAGTTTTTTGTATAATGCTTTGCTTAAAGAAGGGGAAAATCACACTTCCTGCAGCATATTGCAGGGACCAGCAAACATATCCCTTCCTTCCTTGGACCAAATATATAATGATAAGACTGTGCAGGTGCTCCAGAGCTGACTCAGCTGCCACACGGTCACATTGTGCCTGTGAAATGCAATCCATCATTACATTTGTAGCGCCTGCTTGATTAATATTCAGTATTTAATGTCAACACTGATAAATTAGGATTCAGAAGTGTTACACTGCAGGAACTGCAAACAGTGTTGCAGTGATGATGGCCTGGGTTAGTTTTGTGAGATCTGTTAAATCAAGGGGAAATTCGTAATTACCAAAATAGGTGTATAGTATTAACTACCAGCTGTGAGCTCTTGGGATAACAGTGATATGTCACATTTAAAGGAACTATGTGTTAGATTTCCAAATGGCTATGATTATTTCTTCTCTGGGATAAATAGTACTTTTATCCCTTTGCCATCCATTTTTGCAATAATGCTCTAATTGTGGTGTTACAGATATACAAGGTATACTGGATTTGGGAAGTACTTTGGCTTAGATAGTTTTAAACATTTACTTCCCAAATGCATAGGTTTCATCTTAACTAACTTGCTCAAGAAAATAAAAAATTACCATGACATTTTCAATCTCTCTTGGTCTTGTAACCTTTTCTCATTTGAAATATTGTGTAATTCTCTTCCATGGACAATTTTTTCAAACAAATCTGCCTTTTCCCCTAGTGTTTACTTAATGGTAACTCTTTTTTTCACCTTAGCTTTAGTCCTACATATGACATATTAAGCAATTCCCATTAGAGCTACAGTTTGAGACTCAGGAACTCTTAATGGCCAACAGACTCTTCCCTGGTGGAGAATGAGGATTCAAAGGGAACATTTGAGACTATTTCACTTTCATTATTTTTGTTTAAAAAATTTTGCACCTTGAGGTGTAATGAATACCCCTTCTTGATCTTCCTTTGCTTTGTCAGACCTGGCCAGCTCAAGCAGCTGAGATCTTTGCTCTATTTTCCCTGCATCTCTGTGCAACACTTTTTTAAAAAGAGAATATACTATTATATTTTTCTAAGCCTTTCAGACTGCTGTAACATGATCAGGATTTTCCTGAATCTCTATGCATTCGATCTCTTCTCGTTCCTTCCTTTTGGCCCGTTTCTTTTTCTTGTGGTGCTTTTTGGAAGGTGGGAAAAAGGTTAGAAAGACGGGCAAAATAACAAAACAGTGCAGAAGTGTGCAACTGCCGGCAAGCAGCAAGCATTTGAACAGTGTGAAGGTCAAGTTTGAAGGCACAAAGAGAAGGGGGACCAACCCGATAAGAAAGGAAGAAACGTTCTGCAAAATGGCTGTCCCGTGCTCTTGGAGGGAGTTCTTTATACACTGAGTTCGGGTGTGCTCAGTAGCTAATACAAATGTATAAAGCAGGGGTGCACAGTGATCTATGGCAAAATTCAAAGTGTAGATAAGGCACAGTATAGAAATGCAATCCATGTCTACATTCCATAAGGTCATCAAGCCAAGGACACCCAGTTCTATTGAGGTGACACTGAGGATTAACCAGAAATTTCCCAGAGGGTGGATAACCAGGAAAAAGGTCAGTATTAACACCAGCAGGATGCCAAAACCAGATATCAGGACAGGCATAGTTACTGATAAACCATAGTGGTCCATGAAAACAAAAGTAGGGTTGAACACAATGAACTTGATGCTCTGTATAAGAGAAAGTGGCCTCAGCTTCTCCAGCAGTTCCACTGCTTCCCTCTGTGTGTTTTCACTAGTCCTGGCCACAAGGTACAGACGAGAAGCAATTATGTTGTTCTCATCTCCAGCTTTGGAGAAAATTATGTCATTTTTGAAGTGCTGGAATTCTGGCTTTTTTAAAAAGGAGCTCTGGAGGATGCTGATAAAGTCACTTTTGTTGGTTGCACTGATGTTACCCACTCGAAGGTATTGGTAATACTGTTCAATCCAGGACACGGTGTTGAACCCCTGGCTGAGTGTTTTTAGGTCTTCTTGCACAGTACCATTCCAGTACTCCAGAGGTTCATAGATGTAGAAGCCTATCACAGGGCTGTAGTTGCTGAAATACTTTTGCTGTATGAGGGCATAGGAGACGCTTGGGGACTCACTGGCAAGAAGGTTGATGATGTTGGCTCCGTCATTAATCTGTAAGCACCCCATAAAGGAGAAAGAGGCATAGATGAGATACAGTATCACCACAAATGGCTTGACGTAGATGTTGGTAATCCACTCATTGTAGTGCTCTCGGAGGAAATGCTGGATAAAGTGGTGCTGGTAGGGGTTGGTCTCGTGGTGGGAAGTGTGCTGATGGCCGTCGTTCATCATGGTCTGGAACCACACGGGCTTCCGGTCCAGGTATTCTGCAGAGGGGATTTTACAGCAGAAGATGCTGTGGTACCGGTTCTGCTCCAGCTGGCCAGCAAAGACCAGGCAGGAGCCAAAGAAAGAGAAGATGTAGAAGTAGTTCAACAGGATGGAGACGCACATGTTCTGGCAGAAGACTTTTACAGCTTCGATGTTGGTGAAGGGGCTTGCCCCCATGCCGAAGGCTATGAAATACAAGGAGCTTGTCATCGTGTAGGAGACCATGACATCTGAGTAGGCATCTGCTACTCGGTCCTTGAATGGCAGATTCTCCCTGGTCCGGCGCCATCCTGAAAGAAGTTCAAACACTCCCTTGGTTCCGTGACCTGAAATGAGAAAACAAAGTTTATATTTGTGCGTATATATAGGGGGTCCAATCATCCCCCAGGTGTTTCATCCTCCAGCAGTAAAAAAATTTTGTCAGCTAAATTTTATTATGTTTTTGTCACCAGTTAAACAAATGGAAAACTCTTAAATGCGTGTCTAAAGCTAAATACCATGTTCACCTGCAGGTGCTTAAATTAACAGCCCTGACATTCTAAGACTCTCCATCCTCAGAAAAAAAAAAAAAAGACACTAATTGATTTAATGGACATTTAATTACTTCCCAATGGACTGCAAATACAGGAGAATGTGAAGTTTGATTCAAGTCTGGGCTTCATTCTAAAAATTCCTTTTGTCATCCTATTACATCTTTCAAGGTTTAAGGGATTCAAATTGAAAAACTTAAAAAATACAAGTAACATTTTCTTCTGAAGAGTATAAATTAAAGGGATTATTTGAGAAATGAGTGGTTGTGACCAAGAATGGGACATCTTGTTTCTTTATACATGATAAAGGAAAAATTATGCTGTAAGTACAAATAACCAGAGTAATTTGTATAATGATTCTCTGCCTACTGAGTGAAATTGGAACTCTCAATGATAGCCCACAAGTTTGCAGACAAAATTGACATGCTGGTGGTAATGATGGAGAGTAGTATACTGGCTAAGCCATTGGTCCACATTAATTGTCTAGAAAACATATGGGTTTATTTTCTGTGATTATACCTGTGTCTCTCTGCTATCCAGAGCTCCTCCTGGTGACAAGGAGTTCTCTTAGCTCATGTAGGAGGACATTCAGAAAAGTCAGACGTGGTCAGTATTCCATGACAGATTTTGACTTTGTATTCCATTCCTAATGTTTTGGGGGTATGATATTTTAATAAACTAAAATTTAATACAGACTTACTATAATTTTACTTGTCACAGTCACAGTCTAGGAAGTCTACAGCTATTAAATTTTGTGACAGAATGGTAAAGCTGAAGCTGATCTTATGGAAAAGTTTAACAAATAAGTTATGTATCATATATACATATTCATATAATGTGTATGTTGAAAAGAATGTATACATACATGCACATTCTTTTTTTTTTTTTTTTTTTTTTTTTTACCTTTAGAGAATTTCAACTTGAGGGAAAATAGAAAAGCCAATATTCAAAAAACCTGTTCAAAATGGTTTGGCTTTCAAATAACAATTACATTTGACTTTCAAATAATAATTAAAACAATTTAAAGAATTAAAAAAAATTAAAATAATTATAATCACAGATTTGAATTTTGATCAGAAACTCAAAAGTTCTAAACTTTGGATCTAGCCCTGAGAAAATTATGGCCAATGTAAGGAGACACACTACTGAGCAGAAAAAGAAGTAGGATGTAGATTGAGTAGATTGCAGATGTTTCTGCCTCTGTTTGTGGGCCTTCACTCTCTGTAGTAGAAGAATTGCATGAACCAAAGCAAGCACAAAGTAAATTTTCTCGTATCAATCCCAGAAATAAGACAACAGGAGATTTGCAAATAACCAAGTGTGTGCAATGAAAGGTCTGTTGAGTTTTAGATTTAAATTGTTTGGATTCATACAGCTGCTTATGTTGCCCAAAGCAGACTCCTGACAGACGTTCTAGACAGGGAAAATTACAGCATAAACTGTCAGGTTCTGTGAATGTTACCTGCTCTTCTGCAGATCAGTGTCCCCAGTGAAAGATAAACATACAGTAGTATAGAAGTCTTGCAGTTAGCAAAAAGCCTGTGTGGAAATGCCGCTCTCTTATGAACCAGCATCTCAGTTCAGGAGGGACCTTGAATTCCCTGGTAACTTTAGGATGAGTTGTTCAAATTCTCAAGGCACAGCTGCCTTTCACACTGTCATTTTTGGGCCATCAAGCAGAAAGGATTGTCTCCTTCAACTGAATAAATCTGCAGAATCAAGTGACCTGAATGCAATTGTTATATGACTGTAGCAAGTGTTTAAGTCTCCTGCAGGTTGTGGACCAGGCTGGCTGGTCACCACTTCAAGGTCCCACATTCTGGAATTGCTTAATTTAATGGTACAGAAACCACAGAACCATTTAGGTTGGAAGTGACCTTTAAGACCATCAAGTCCAACCATTAACCCAGCACTGCCAAGCCCAGCACTAAACCATGGCCCTCAGTGCCCCATCTGCACATCTTCTAAAAGCCTTCAGGGACGTTGATTCCACCACTTCCCTGGGCACTCTGTTCCAATGCTTGACAAGCCTTTCAGTGAAGGAAAATTTTCCTAATATTCAATCTAAACCTCCCCTGGAGCAACTCCAGGCCATTTCCCCTGGTCCTATTGCTTATCACCTGAGGGAAGAGACAAACCCCCCACCTGTCTATCCCCTCCAGTCAGGGAGATCTGCAGAGCCAGAATATTCTCCCTGAGCCTCCTTTTCTCCAGGCTGAGCCCCTTTCCCATCTCTCTCAGCTTCTCCTTATCAGACCTGTGCTCCAGACCCTTCCTCAGCTCCATTGTCCTTCTCTGGATGCACTCCAACACTGGAATGAGTGAAGCAATGCTCTACCAGCTCTATCAGCAATTAAAAATAATATGGACTTTTTTCTCCCTATTCCAAAATGTCACTTACCTGCCCCCCTGCAAATTTGTGTTCACAGTTGCATCTTTGCCATGTTTTTAGTGTTATTAATTTATAAGTGTTAACGTATCAGATTCTCAGTGATGAGTACCTGGATGCATGTAACGTTGGGGTAGCTATAACAGAGAGGATTTCTATTGTCAAACACCTGTGAAGAACTATGCAAGAGTATGCACTAATGTATGTGCCCAAACTTATTATAATGTTCAAAATTACAACACTGTAATTAAACTCTAGGCTTTTTTTTTGCAAATAGAACAAATATTATCTTAAGGAAAAAAGTATTGATATTTGTAGCTTCTTTAAGTATCAAAATTGGTACTGATTTTCTTATTATTCTTGTTATACAAAAGTTAAATTTCCACTCATTCCCCTTTTACAAGTATCTTCAGTTCTATCACACAAACACAGGTACTGGGGAATACAGAGCAGTAATTGCCTTGCTGACACAGGAGGAAATCTTTGCCTGACTGGTTTGCCCATGTCATTACTCTGATACCAAGTTTTCCAGCCATCCTCTGTTGCTCTCCCCAAATAAGCAGGTCTATTCCCTTTTCCCAACAAGGATACAAATCCATTTTTTCCTGAACGTTTTCTGACAGTTCTCAAGATTCAGACAGCATAGTCACTCTATGAAATTCTGTTCCTTCAGCTTCATTCCTAATGCCACAACAACACTGACAGAGGAATTAAGTTCACTGAGCAGTTCTAGGAAGGTTCAGAGGGTCTTTGGCTCTGGGTCAAAACTGCCAAATTTCTCTGGTACTAACATGACATGAATGAAGTACAGCAATTTTTTATTTGCTGGACAGGCAATGGCCTATGACTACTTTAAAGGAAAGGAGGCAAGAAATTTTTATTCCATTATTTGTGAGGGTAGGAGAGCAAGAAATGGGGGCCACAGAGAAGATGAAAATAAATAATACATTCTCTGCCTCAAATTTAAAAGGAAAAGATTAATTATGAGCAGATATTTAAAATATGTTGGAAGAGAATAGGGATAGAAACAAAAAGAATGAAATGAGATATTAAAGAACACTTGATTGAGTTAAATTCAATCAACCTGGAGAAATGAATCAGTTAAAAGTTAAGCCAAAGAAATCTCTGAACAATTAGAAATCATCTCAGGGGATAAATGTAGATGGGATTGTCCACAAAGAATGGAAAGAAGAAGCAAAGTATCCATCTTCAAAAAGAAGGACTGGAGCACTTTTGAAATGAGGCATGATTTTTTTTATTGAATTGTAGAAAGACTTGGTTTGGAAAGGACCTTTAAAATCACCTAGTTCTAGACCTCTGCTGTAGATGACATTTAAAAAAAAATTGGAAAAAATAGGCTGAATGTCCCGGAGAATAAAACCAGCAAACAGTAGCCTGTTATTTATACATGAAAATCAAAGATAAACTGAGTTGGATTTTTTCCCCTAATAGACTGGATTGTCAGTGATGACTCAACAACATTCAGCATAAAAAAGGTATAAGGACAACAATAAAGTCTTTCTAATTTCTACTTGGAGAAGGAGAAGAAGTAATTTGTTTCATATCCCCAAAAACCATTAAATTAGATATCAGAAAAAACAAATCTTTCTTTCTTTAAGCTTCATTAAACTCTGAAGCAGACAATCTAAGGAGGTGATAAAGTCTTCTTCAATGCAAGCCTAAAGGTTAGATTAATAAATGTTAATGTAGGTGCTGGGTACATCTTGTCAGTGCTGGGAGGCAGATTCTGTTCACATTCCTGAGGTCTCTTACTTTGGTACCATCATACCTAACTCTGTCTTGACATGCTTAAGATTTTTTTAAGCATGAAACCAATCTGTCTTCAGTGTTTTCTTAACTAAAGCATGCCCATTCAGCATTTAGCTGTTGCTTCTGCCACAATTAGTCAGCTTCTTTGGACAGGAGTTTGATCTGCATTTATCACTCCTCAAAATAGCCACTGATACCCCAGTCTGAGGCCATGAGGCTCTGCTGGAAGGAGAGCTGCTGGCTGCTGCCAGCTTTTGTAAACTTTCTAGGAAGGGAGATCAGGATGACTCTGCACTTTTTATGGAATCAAGGCATAAAGAAGATTATTTGCTGCAATAGGTGACAGCAGTCAGTGTGGTGATAACCTTGGTGCCTACATTATATTTCAAACAAACAAACAAACAAAAGTCTTAAAAGTGCCATAGCACGGATTACTCAGCATTTCTGCACTGAGAAATCCAAGTATTGAACTCAGTTTTCATTAACAGCCACACATGTAACTTGTAATGTATACAAAGGATGAGGAGGCAGCTTTCTTTTAAATCATAGTGGTGGGCTGGAAGTATATTTTTACATTATAATTCTTTGCTGTGATCCAATGGAAATAAACTTTACATTATTTTATCTAGGGGAAAACACCCTTTTTTATTTCACAGGGGATAGGCAATTCATGTCCTAGAAAAATTTGTCTAGTCTAGTTTTACCTAATATATGCCCCATAATAGCAGGCACCATGATCATTAGGAGCATACTGAAGTAAAGAATCATTGAATCATCAAATGGCTTGGGTTGAAAGGGACATTAAAGACCATTTAATTTCAGCTCTATGCCATGGACAGGGACACCTTCTACTAGACCGGGTTGCTGGCTCTTTGGACTCTCTTATCCAGGTTTATTGATTTGAAAATACACCCCATTTTAGTGAGTTTAAGTTCACATCATCACTTTTTCTACAGAGGAACAACTTTGCATCTCAACACATTGCAGTGTAGGATGCATTTGTTCTTCTGCTAAATCACTAATATTAGTATAATTAATATTGGTATCCCCACTTACATTTAAAAACTGAAGCACAGAGATCAAGAAAATTAATCACAGTCACCAAGGACTCTTTGTATCTCAGGGAGGGAAGAAGGAATAAAAAAAATTATTAAACCACTTCTTTATGAAGAGTCAGTAAATCCTTAGGGATTTTGATGTAGAAGGCAGAGAAAATTTGAAGCTTGGTCATGCTTTAGGTAGCAGTAGGAAATGTGTACCTTAATCTAGATCCCATTCCTAAATCTCAGCACAATGCATCCAGCTAAGTGGACCCTAACCACAACACTGAGTAAAGCAATTCCCAGCTTGATTAAGGAGAAGGAAAAGATAGAGAATATGTTTCCAAACTAATCTAAAATGTAGGTAGGAAAAAAATGGTTTTAATTTTACATCTCTCTAGGTACTTGTAAAGTGACTGTAATTGAGTTGTTCACATAGTTGGGTTGTTGACTATTTCTTCTTTACTTAGTTTTGCCTTGGCTGTTGTGCTGCTTTAGTAGTAACTGGGAAGGTCTGATGAGGCAGCTGAGGAACTAAACCACTCTCACCATGGTTACTGGTTTACCTTTCCTCCAGAATCTCCTACTAGAGGTGAAGTCAGGCCTCATCCTGCCAGTAAAATGCCTGGGATGGTTCAGACTTTGGGGTTAGAGGGTCTAACTGTGGCAGTGATGCACTGTTGAGTATCATTGTCCAAAGGGAGGGCGTCCTTGAGCAATAGGAGTTTTCTGTGGTATCACAGTATTTACATCTTCTGAATGTCACAGAGCTTACAGCAACTGCAGCAAAAAATGAAGACAAATCAAGATCTCCTGCTAAAGCTCCTGCAGAAATTTTGTTTTCACTAAACCTGTACTTCTTTATTTCATTTACAATACATGGCATTTGATGATATTTAAAAGCATTTAAACAGAGAAATTAAATCCTTTCTAGGTCCATTCTCCTGTGAGGTCACTACATGCACAATTTCTTCTCTAATGAGATTATGTAAAAATGCTGACAGAGGGGTTTTACACCCTGCTGTGCCTTTCTGACTTGAAAAGTATTTAGGGTAGAATTTTTCTTTTAAGTAACAGATCTCTATCATAATAAATTGTCTAATTTAAAAAGCTGGTTTTTATAGAAAGGATATTTAACCAAGTGCAATGAAACCTCAGCCAGCTGAGCCATCATCTTTAGTGAGAGGGACCTCATGGAAATCTCCAGTGCTTCACAAGAGATTTCATTATTGCTACAATTTAGCACATCTGATAAACACAGAAAATGCACTTAAATCCATAACAAATATCAGCAGCAAAGTCAGTTATATATACCAGATATTTTGATTTCCTTAAAAATATTTCTGCCAGACTATGGCCAGTTTGCCATAGCCCTGAACATATCAATACTTCCAGCTCCCAAGTTTTGCTATATCCCCATTACAATATGAACCTCATTTAAAAAGTAGCAGTGCATCATAGGGCACTCCTGTTAAATATACACACTATTCCTTCATGTGTACTCAGTAATTGCATTTGTTTCTGCTTGCATGAGCACTTCTGAAATCCTTTTAAATAATTCTGAGGCATTTTGGGGGAGACTGGCAGACAGAAACTCCAAGATTGTTTGAGGCTGAGGAGCAATGAGGAGAGAGGCAAACATTTGATTCTGTCTGCAGTTGGCTGTATAATTGCATTTCAGAAAAGATCAGTATCAGCCTAACACTGCTCCCATGAAATTCTGCCAACTTCTCAACCACAGCCGCAGCTATAGACACCTGTACAGGAAGAAAATTGTGTAAGGATGCAGCAGTCAGAGCTGTAGTTCCTCCCTTGCCTTCCAGCCTCCTAAGAAACACCAACCTATAAATTAGATTAACACCAGTCTGTTGGAAACACAGATTACAAGTGTTGGTTCATGCTCTTTTAATCTCCTTTCTGATATGTTCCTTCTTCAAGTAATTCGTTCCACAGGCCTTGACAGCCCCCTCATTCTACCCTTTCCAATCCAAATCAAAATAAATGTCCCAGACTACACACAGAAGCCCAAACATAAGAAAGCAACTATGGGAACTGAGCTAAATCACATGGAGATAATTTACTTACACATCACATCCCTCTGGCACATCCTTGATCTTTCATCAGTTTCTGTCTCTCATTTTGGAGGCTCTCAAGGCAAACACTGTTATCCCTGTTTACACAGAGACCACCACAGTGGGACCTTGATCTTGATTTAAATTAAGAATAATTAATGCTAACAAGAAATTGGCATCTCTCATTTTGGATCTTTCTTATTCAAAAGACATTTCCAGAGCTTCTCCATAAGCATCCCTGGGTAGAAGCCCAGGATGAGCCCTGGAGATAAGCCAAAGACCTGCTAGTCCAGACACAAACATGTTTCTAACTAAACTGTAATGACACTTCTTTGTATTCAAGGTTGCTACAGTTTATTTTAAGTTAGAATTTTACGATTTTTCATGCCTAGACTCTTCTTTTTCAAAGGAACAGAAATATTAAATAACACCCCCTTGGATTGAAATAGAGCTGAACATGGGGAATGTTTCAGTGGATGTGATTAATAATCGGGCTGCACACCTCATTAAGTGAGATTTACATTTGAGCAAATGTATATGGCTTGCAAATTGTACATAAAGTTGGAATCCTGCTTAGTTTTCTGCCATGCTTAGCAATGAATTAAAATGCTTTTGCTGTTTCTCATTTAAGCCTTTTAATGAACATTGTAGGCAAGAGCTGCACATATGGAAACTGCTATTTATTGATGAGAGTTTAAGTGACATATAGAAGACAAGGTAAGGAACTTAGATCAAGTCTTAAATGGATTTATTATACACTTATTTAGGCTAGAAGCATTGGATGAATTTATGATGCTAATCAGAACATTTTATCACCTGGATTTGATAATCCAGTAACATCCAAAAGAATAAGGTACTAGTGAGAAGAAAGGAAAATATTTCAATCAAGTGTAGATTCTGGCATCCAGCAAAAATAATCTGTGCTTGAGTCATTATAGGAACAATGTTTGGTCATTTTCTGCTTTCTGGCAAAGACAGAGCAATAGTAGATTCTTCAAAGGAAAAATGGTTAAATAGCTGGAGAAGAAAATAGATGTGAAAGCATACATGTCCAAGAAATGACCAGTGCCTTTGTAAGTTTGAGCAAATGAAGAGAGTGAAGCACTGTTTGAAGGGAGTGGGACAAATTCCTGGAGTTTTATCCATGAGGCAAGTGTATAATGTTATCAGTGGTGGGACCCAATTGTGAAAGGAGAAAACTTTTACCTTTCAGTGACAACATCCATTTGTCTGCACAATCTGAAGTCTCTGAACTGCAAGATTCCAGACATAACAAGCAATGAGCAGAAAAAGTTCATTCTTCAACTTTCCCCAGTGAAATTATTCATTGTAACAACCAACGTCCCCTTCCTGGAACAGATGGAAAATCACCTGGGAAAAGCTTTGTGGGGGTTTACCTCCCTTTGAAAAGGATATAGTCACTCTGATCACAAGAGATTTTCCATACAGCCCCAAAATCTAATGGGGCACCATTTTTTCACTGACTGTAGAGCTGGTGCTGGGGTTAGCTTGGTTTGAAACATACTAAAGAGAGAGTGCTGCATCTTGGCTGAAGTAGTTCATTTTCAATTGCTACCCCAGGGACAAGTTCCAGCTGAGTAAAGCAGGGCTAGTCTCTACCTTGATAGTTACCAGGTCAAATCCTGTCAAATTCCTACACTAATAATTCCTACTTGGAAATTACTCCAGCTGGTGACACTGTGGTGCAGAGCACTGCATTTCTGGACACCGAGATTTCCACCTAGACTGCTTATCTTGATGTAGCAGCACACCTTTACTGCAATGAAGAGAGAGCTTCAGACAAAGGGAATGAACCTGTCTGCTGACAGGGTGGTATTTTTAACAGTGTTATTAGTGCAGAATTTGCTGACATTTGTTTACTTCAGAAAAGGGATGGGAAGACAGACTGGGAGGCGACATGGACCTTTGCTTCTCTTTGCTGGGAGTGAAGGAAATACAGGGACTGACTCAGCAACTTGAAAAATAGGTATTAAATCTCCCTTTCCTTTCCTTTAAGCCCCATTCCTGCACTGCACAGGAACATGGGAGAAGTTTGCTCCACTGCCATTGCCAAGACTGGGACAGCACTGGGATCACTGCAGCACCAGGACTCTGGCTCAGGCTGTCCCACCAGTGGGACTGCTCAGGCTGGGAAGCATCCTTACATCCCCACATCCCCACATCCTCACATTCTCACATCCCCACATCCTCACATCCCCACATCCTCACCTCTGGCTGCTCCAGATCACAGGCAGCTGCCAAGCAGCTGATGCACAACGTGGCTGCTGCCCTGCTCTGTGAAACACAAACTGAGCTGCTCACACAGCAACGCTCCAGGGCAGCAGCAGCCCTCTCCCATATTCCCAGTGTGTCCCTATAAATTTAGCCAGGTTGCCAATACAGAATGTGTAAGTTACATATATACTATTTTTCAGACAGCAGTGACAGGCAAAGCTGTAGATGCAGGAATTCATTCAGACAATCTACCAAATGGTTATAGAGGTGCTCAGCATGCCTCTTCACAGCCAAAAAACCTTTCCTTGGACCTAAGGGTTTCCTCTCATTAGACAAGGGGTTAAAAGCAAAATGAACCAAATAGAGAAGAAATGGCTTATCTGATGACTGGAATAAAATAATTCTCCTTAAATTTCTTTATGCAGTTTTATTGAAAAATGAAAACTGCAGACATATTGATGCTCTGCCTGCTGCTCCATAGCTTGCAGCTACTCTTGTATCAAATTGGTTCAAACCCCTGTAACACTAATATGGACCATGCAGCAAGTTAAAAGAACTTGCACACATTCATGGAGGAAAATTGCACAGAAAGGGTCATTAAAGTCAGAGATAACATATTTGGATGCACAAATCAATGAGCCAATAAGCAGCAGGAGCCTTGGGAGTGTTTTGGGAGACTATGACTTGATGCCTGACCTGTTGAAATCCCCATTTTTAAAGCACTTGCCATTGGTTGCTATCAGAAATAGTATGCTGAGCTAGATAAACCCTTTGACCTGAGTCAGTCTGAATGATTTTATGTTCTTTTGTATTCATGGGGCTCACTGCATTAAAATACAAATGCACAAGAAGCATGACTTAAAGTTGTGCAGCTCATCAGGCCCTTAAATCTGGCATTTAAGATGTTTACTTTACTAATTTTAGTATTGTAGCAATACCATCTAGAAACCTAGCTTTGAATTGATACAAATATTTGCCTCTTTCAATGCTTGGTCTCAGGTCCCATCTACCCTTGGCACCTGTGCACAGCAGTGATTAAAAATTAATTATTTTGCTGTAGGATGATATAGCAGTGCATGCATTGATTCCCTCATGCACTATATATATGAATGAATATCATGACCTCAGTGAGATTGCTGTGGGTATTACACCAATTTCATGGCAGGGAAACTGAGGCAAAAAGAAATCTAGTTTTAATCTATCTAGCTTTAAACTGTCTAGTTTTGAACCATCAGCAGGATCCACCAGCAAGCCCATTGCATTGATCAGCCTTGCTGTTCTCATGTAGCACAGGGTTTTTATTGCTATTTATATGCTTAAAACATAATATCAATCAATCAGTCAATCAATGTATATGTCTTACTTTGGAAATTCATACCTTGGGTGTTAGACCAAGACACAGAAAAAGTAAACCATGCAAACTCACAGACATTTATTAAAATATGTTGTTTTCCCAATTTTTAAGATTGCATATGACTGCTACTTTTCCTGCGAGCCCTTGACTCCTTCCCACGTTGTTTTTCAGCCTTTCGAAGAGTCAGGGCTGTCACCAGTGAAGGACTCCTACCCTATATGGCTCTGATTCATTCCCCAAATCACTCACCAGAGGACTCCATGATGAGATGGAATTAGTCCAAAAAGCTCTTTCTCAATTTTGTAGGGCATGGCCTCACCTTCAAGCTGCTTCTCATAAACTCTGCTGAAATGGTTGTAAATAAAGCACAAGCAAGAGGAGCTTTCACTTCATGGCAAAACTCCCACAGCCATCTGATATGCTCAGTGTTGCCATCAAAAACATGAGTGGGTTGTGCAGGACTTAAAAAAAGCCTCTTCCAGTTAGCAGCATTTAGCAGCTCATTAATGTATCTGAAACCTGACCTTTAGCAGAATGGTAACAGGAACTGGGGAGATGATCTCTCTTTCCATCTGATACACTGCTCCAGCTATCCTTCCTCCCTAAAAAGTCTGATTACCCCTTAAAGGAAGCTCAACACTGTGAAAGAAAAAGGGGGAATGAAGAAACTGCTGGATCAAACTACTTCAAACCCTTACTTTTTAGTGCTTTTGATACATTTCAAATATTGCATTGTCAGTCATTGCAATGGGAGTAAGGCAGAGATACCCCAAACCCAGACCACAAATCTCATTTAATAGCTTGGTATGTGTAACTGAGAGATGTAAAAAATCTGGAAAGAGGCAGACTCGTAAGTCTGTTACCAAAAGAAGTTTTCGTTTGCAAAGCTCAGAAGAAAGAGAATTATAATCTATGTCAGGAGCAAGGTGCTGGCTGTTCCCTGATCACTGATCTTTTGGAATGCTTAGTTTTATTAATTTTATGTCAGCAAAGCACTGTGAGAAGCACTTCACTATGTGCTCTCAGTACCCTGAATTTACTCAGAAAGGAAAATAACAATAAATATAAAATGAACTATATTTGTAAATCACTGCAATTTAAGTGTGGGACAGAATGGAAAGTTATGCTTTGTTTTAGAAATAGATTTTAAGATTGCTTGCTTCCTACAGGAACCTATATATCAGTTTATTTTAGTTGATTGCTTCTGAGAATGTTGCCCATTCATCCCAGCAATGACATAGCAAATTGCTCTTTCCCTTCAGTTTTAAAGAACTAAAAATGATTTTAGATATTGTCATGAGTTATCATTATAAGACTGAGCCAGAAATTTGTACCGTTTCAGTCTATATCTCTCAAGCTGATAAATGGTTGTTATAATGGTGTTTTCATTCATAAGGCTCCAACTGCAAGCTTAAAAGATTGCTAAATACAAACCAGAACACTCTGGCAAAATACAAAAATGTATCAGTAAGGAATATTAAAATTCCTTTTCTTAAAACAGTTTTAGCTGTAGTCTGTAAAATATCCCCAGTGTGGAAAGTAGTAGGTGCCCCTGCCCATGGCAGGGGGCTGGAACTAGCTGGTCTTTAAGGTCCCTTTCAACCCAAACCATTCCATGTTTCTACAATTTTGAAATGTATTTTTTCAAGAAAATCAGTAATGAAGACAGAAAATGTTCCCATAAAATGTTCCCACTAAAAAATTGCTGCACAATCTGCATGTTTGTAACCTTTTAGATTTAATGTTATTTCATATGAAATGGTAATGATAAGTATCTTTTCATTTTAAATGGGAAGATGAGAGCTTCACATAGCCATGAACATGGAGTTCTGCTGCTCTAGCACCAGATCACTGCGGTCCTGTGCTGTTTCCTCAGGCTGAAATGCTGCTGAGTACCTCAGCCTTCTCCTGGCCTGGTGTTACCAGTTTGCCAGTATTTTTTTCAGGGGGTTATGCCTTCTTTGACCTTCTTTTTCTAGCCAACTTGTCTCTGGAAGCCTTTTCTATTAGTCTTTGTATCACTAGCCAAGTTCAGCTCCAGGTGTATCCCTTGGTCTTCCTCACCCCATCCTTACACAACTGAATGTCCTATAATCTTTCCATGATACTTGTCCCTGTTCTCACTACCCATACATTTTCTTCTTGCCTTTTAGTTTGACCCCACTCAGCCATGCTGGTCTCTTGCCTTCCTTTCCTAATTTCTTGATCCTGGGGATTGCCAGGCCTTTTGCTCTGTGGCAGATATTGTTAAAGATCCTCTAGCTCTGTTCTGCTCCCTAAGGACAGTTTCCTGCAGGGTTGTATGGACTAGCATCTTGAAGAGCTGGAAGTTTGTTTGCTTAAACTTCAGGGGCTTATCTTGTCTCTTCACCTGACCCACATCTCCTCCATCTCTTCTTCCACCCCTGTCTCTTCTAAACAATCTTCAGCCACTGATAGCCACACTCTGGTCATGGGATTCATCCCTCCAAGTTTCAGGAATGGCTTCTAGGTCACAGCTTTCTGACAGCATGGTGGTTTCCAATTTCTCTGTTTTGTTACTTATGCTGGGTGTAAAGGCATTTATGTAGAGGCACTTCAGCTGGGCTTCCTAAGGGAACACCTCTTAATTCTTTAGAAATATTTCCCTGATATTTTCCTTTTGGCTTCTGTTACCTCAGGAGATGCTGGCTTGTTTCTGTAAGATTTCAGATCTTCTGTAAGTGTTCTCCAGTGTACTCAGCTTATCTCAGAGCAACAAGCTGAGGGTCCTGGATAGCACTGAATCCCTCTAACCCTGGAGTATCATCCCTTATCATGTGCAGGGCAGGTATTATCCCCCTTGCCCTTCAAATCTAGAACAACCTTAGACAGCTTGTCTATCTGGAAATCTACAGTTGTCTGTCTCCTTCCATTGAGCCAGAGGAAGCTCAAGGAGACAAAGCTTCAGATGCTGACAACTCATTTATGCCAGGTGGGATCAATCCAAGTGTGTGTAAATAAAGACCACAATTATCTCTGAGGAATTGACTCCTTTGGTGAGGTAGGGATTTGTACTGGATCCAGGGAAGGGGTTGGCAAAGCTGAATTTCCACATCATGAAGTGATCAAGCAGATGGTCACATTTTGGCTGCGGTGTGTTGGGGTTGTCTCCACGGAGTGTTCTGAGACAATATGTGCCCATATAGACAGAAAGATGTTGTGGAATTATTACTGTTACGAGGTCTGCCTTCTGCATGCCAACAACAGCTACGAGAGATGCCCTTGCACAGTAAAGAGTGCAATATCTGATTAGCAGGGAATAAAACTGTGGCATCAGCAGATCATACAAATGTTATGGTTGCAAACTGCCAAGAAGCCTGCTGTCAATTAATTTTCTCACAAACAATTTGCAGAAAATTCTTCTTTGCCATTGTCACTAACAGAAGGAGGATGATGGCAGATTTTATTACTTCTGGAACAGCAGATTGGGAGGTGGTGTGTCCAGGCAGACTTGTCAGCAGCCCAGATGTAGGCAGGATGGGTTCATATATCTCCTCTCTGTTTTCTGAGCTCCCAGGTGTGAACTAAATAGAACTAAAAGACCCAAAATGCTCGTTCTCCTATATTGACTTTTTTTATCTTTTTTTTTTTCCTTTAGCAGAGGTGGTTAACTGACCTTTCTCAATTTCTTTTTGCAGATTTCTTTGTTCAGGTGTAATTTTCTTCTTCTCTGGGGCCCAGTCCCTAGTTGAAGAGTGGCCCCTGGCACTTGGTGACTTCCCCTGCTTCTTGCAGCTTGTCAGAAAACCCAATCCAGCCTTGCTGTGAATGATCGTATTTCTTCTGTAACCCCTATTTGTCTCCAGGAGCAAAATAATTAATACTGGTCAGTTAGCCCAGAGCTTACTTTAAACAGAAAGCAAGCTTCTATGGAAATCACAAGTTTTCATTCAAAGAAAGCAGTGATTTTAAGCTCTTGGACCACAAGAATGAAGAATTTAAACTAAAAAATAAGGGTACAGAAGATATTTAAGTCAAGGGTCCTTTTTAGCCTATTCTCTCAGATTACTTAGCCAGAGTACTTGTTCACACTTTCACACTGCAAATACTATCCCTTGAAAAAGGACTTTGGAGAGACTCTAACCTGCACAGGCACCATTTGACTTGAATATTGACTCGAAGAAGCAGATAATCAAAAAGATATAACTGCAAACCTTTTTATTGTAGTTATATGCATTAATTTTTATCACTGCTGTTCCTGCCTCCTTCCCACCTTCCTCTCTTTTTATATTAAAGTGAAAGAATTCCTTTAGCCTTGTTGGTAAGTATTCAGCTTAAAAAGAGTGTCTTAGTCTTATTTGAGAGTAGATATAGAACAATGAAAAATCTTGGTGGGATTTTCTTTTATCTTTGCTCTTTCAGAACTGAATTGTTGCCTTTACATCTGACTCTGGAATAACAGAATTGTTAAGGCTGGGAAAGACATCTCAGATCGTCCAACCATTAAATCAGCACTGCAATATCTGCCATTAAACCATATCTCTAGCACTGCATCCATACACTTTTGTACACTTCTGGGGAACGTGACCCCATCATATGCTTTGGCAGCCAGTTCCAATGCCTGACCATCCTTTCAGTAAAGAATTTTTTCCTAATATCCAATCTAAACTTCCCCTGGTGAAACTTGAAGCTGTTTTCTCTTGCCTTATTGCCAACCTCTACCTGGCTCCACCTTCCTATCAGAGAGTTGTAGAGGGTGAGGAGGTCCCTCCTGAGCCTCCTTTTCTCCAGGCTGAGCCCCCCCAGCTCCCTCAGTTGCTCCTCATCAGACCTGTGCTCCAGACCCTTCCCCAGCTCTGTTCCCTTCTCTGGACATGCTTCAACCCCTCAATGCCTTTCTTGTCATGAGGTCCCCAAAACTAAACCCAGGATTTGCAGTGTGGCCTTACCAGTGCCCAGGGGACAGTCACAGGGGACAGTCACTGCCCTGGTCATGATGGTCATGCTATTGCTAGTACAAGTTGCTGTCTTACACCATAAAGTTTGCTTTGCAATAAATTTACAGAATCCTAATGTGGCAGGGTTTTTTTTTTTTTTTTTTTTTTTTTTCTTTTTTTTTTTTTTTTTTTTGTAGAAATGCATAATTCTTTCCTTTCCTTTCCTGTTCTTAGGAGTTGGCTTTAAAAGTGCCTTTAAATGCCTAAATCAAGGCAGATGAGACAAAGTAAGAAAGCAGAGAATGTCTCATTTGAGGACTATGTCACTCATCTGGGATTAAATCCAGTGACATCCCAAATCAATGACTGATTTAAGGAATATTGCCAGGACAGAATAACAGTGCCTGGATAGGCACAGCCTCCCCCAGAATGCTTCTGCTGCATGGTGATGAAGAGACTGTGCTGGACTGTGAACCAAGTGGGCACTAATTCTCTCAGGCAGAAAGGGAATTAACACTGAATTGGATCTAAGCAAGTGTAGGTGCTCTTTCCATTGATCTACTGACAGGAAGGAGATACTTTTCATCATTTGTTATTGTAGGGCTTTTTTTCATTTCCTTTGCTGTTTTTTTTCCCCAAGACTCTAAAAAAGGGATTCAGGCCAAATTGAACATTTTATGTCAAATCAAATTCTGTTTTTTTTTTTTTCCCCTTGTCTTTTTCTGGCAAGAAAGGTCTGGAGAGTTGGATGCAAGTTTTTCAAACTTGAGATGCTCCAACTTGAGCCTGAATTTTGCAAATGCATTAAGTACTTCTATAGAAAATCCCTGGGTGATTAAATGTAAGTTGCTAGACTTCAAAAACTGAAAAAAAAAAACTTCAAAGAAATATTGAGAGAATTGTGAGAAGAACCTAGACATTTCTCTGTGAGAGAACAGACTCAGCAAACCCTTCCAAATGAATTCTAGGTACTTCAGTACACACCCTCCTACTCCAACATCTGACATGCTCAGCTTGTTCATGCTCATTTTTCAGTCCATAATTAAGTAAAACAGGAAGGACCCAGCTCGATGGTCCCTCAGTTCCTACCCCCTGCTGATTTCTCTGCAAGGCTGAACATGGTATGTCCTGATATTTGTTGTTTAGTCTTCAAAGGTGCCAAGACAAGGATAGGCACCTGAGCTTCCTCTTTAGACAAAGAAACTATTAACTGGATCTTAAAATACGTGGGATGGATTCTCTGGGGACACCCACTTCGCATCACCAACTGTTGAGGGAGTCTAGAAGTTCAATTTTCAGGCTGATAACTCTAGGTGAGATGACATTTTAGTCTCTTTTAACATTAAAGAGGTAATTAAAAATGTATGTAGACATCTAAACTGACTGATAGACAAGTAATTTCTCCTTCTACTTCAAAGACAATTTTGAAAATTCCACTATGTATGCATGTGTAGACATATTGACATTTAACAATTTTCCCTCAGAAACTTTTGAAAATTTATTACACTCAACTTCACAAATGTCACATTAACAATTTTCTTGAGAATTTCTTTAAACTAAAACCACTGAAGAACCACTGACAGGCTATATGCAGAGAAAGATGAGCGCACCAAGCTAATTTAATATTTAAGCATCTTTTTATCTGCTTAAAAATTACTGCAAGCCGACCTATAGTTTGCTGCAGGTTTCATGTAACAGAATAAGATTAGAAGCCCATACTGAAAAGTCCACCATGATAATTCTGAGGTGGGAAAAAGCACTGAATATTGTAGACATTTATCTTATAATATCTTTAACAGAAAAGCACTAAGAGTGAGGCTTTGGGCTTTCACAAATTCTAGTCAATAACTTTCATATTAATTCCTCAGGATTTTGGTTCTTCATGAGTCATTTTACTGAACAGTTCTTTTTGCTCTAAATGGGGCTTTTGAGTGTTGTGGGTTTTTTCTGTAAATCAAGAATCTTTGTTTTTTCTTCTGTACTTCTTTGACATCTGTATAGTTTAATAATCACAGCATTCTGAATACCAGTGTAAGTGTTGGGGAAATCCAGCTGGTATCATCAATGATCGACTGCAGCATTTTTTTATTACTTGAGAAATATTACCCATGATAGACACAGGTGTAGAACTGTGATTCAAGAAGGGGGAATGCCTCAAGGATGTGAGCAATTTCTTATGGTGGCAATACTTCCATCAAAAGTTCTGCTATAATTGTCTTGTTTTGTTCTTGCCAAGGTATGGCAATTACTGCAGGGTGTCAATTAAAAATATGACATTTTCTTGGGAAATGTGCCACATATTAAACAGAGGCATTTGACACATGCAAGGCATAAAAAGCACATGAAGATGGACTAATGATCTGGCATCCATTATTCATGGGATAACGAAAATATAAGAATCACTAAAATAAATAACCTTGGGTGTCTTTACAGTCAACTTTGTGCTTCTTCATCAGGGAAGGATATCAAATTTATTGCATGTGACCTGTTCTTGACAAATTCATGTTAACTCTTTCTTATCACTTTATTATCCCACCGGAGTTTGCAAACTGATTGTTCAACCACCTTCCTCTCTGTCTTTGTGGCTTTCAAAGTTAGGCTGGCCAGTCTAAAAGTTTCTGGATCCTTCTGTTTATGCTGCTATTTAAAGGTAAGTACTGTGTTTTCTTAGTCCCATCCTCTGGAGCTTGCCTCCACAAGTTCTAAGGGAATAATTGCTAATGTTTACAAGATTATTTGGGGTAGCCTTTCAAACCTTTGGAAATTAATTTTCAGCAGGTTCTGCTGGGTTGGAGACATTTTCCTACTTGGCAACATATGATTACCCAAAATCAGCAGGGACTCCGTTCATATGCCCAACTATAGGTGTCCAGAACTAGAGTATTTGAGGTACCCAAACATGACTCTTATATTCATACTCTTAGAAAATTCATTTTCTTGGAAAATTGCACTGAGTCCTGAAAGTGGAATGCATTTGTGGAAAAGCGACATACATTTGATCAACTGAAAAGCTGAGTTTGACTGTGTTTGTTTATTAGTGATGAAATCCAGTGGTGGAGATGTAGATGGTCACTAATACTTTAGATACTTTGATACATGTTTCTTCATGTCCTTTTCTTTTGGCAGATGAAGGCCAGACAGAATATATACCAGGGCTTCTTAAACTGCACAAGATATCTGCAGTAAGCAGCTGAATCCCAGTTTTGACCTCTGTTGATACAATAGGAACCAAGAAAGCCTTATCTTGAATCAAGTTGTTTAAGTAGCTGAATCAAATTCTGTCACACAAGACATACACATATCTAGAGTTTCAAAGTAAAACTAATTTTTCCTTTTTTTTTTTTAATTTTCAAATGTAATGCTATTCCTCTATAAAGAAAGCTTATATTTTGCAATAATCCTACTGTATGATTAAAATTTTTGATTATGTTAGGGAAAGATGGGTGATAACAACGCAGGTCTTATCCATTGTTCACCAATCTGGATTTTAATCTCCTTGGCATTCTCCTTGAAAGTCTATTTTTTCAGATTGGTCAAGATATTTAGTTCATGTTATGGTTGGTGACATTCTTATTCCACCTATTCCCAGTGAGACTGGGCCTGAGTTATCAGGACACACCCATTGCTGGACTGGACCCCTCACTGCTCATCTACCAATGTGCAATACTGTAGAACTCCAGATTTATCCTCTTCTTGACATAAAAAATAAACTATAAATGTAGCTCTGTGTTGTGATTGATTCATGTCTTATATAAAGAGATCAGAAATAAATCATATAGTCATTTTCTGTTCTTCCAGCCTGCTTTGATTTCAGTTTTTTGACAGTGATCACTTCAATGCCCATTTCCCCTTGATTGTATCTCCTATATTCATATATACTTGGGTTATCTAGCACATATTCTCCTTTATCAGCACCAGCTGTCAGTCATTCTCACTATATTATCAGCTTCTTTTGTAGCTCCCTACTATCTTCTTATATTTTATTGAAAATGGAGACAAGATAACACAGAGCTGTATCCAACATGCATCAAGGCATTTTTTTGCCACTGTCTGTACCGAAATGTGCTGCAGGCTATTGTAGCCTGGGTTTCCAAAGCTGTGCTATGCAGTCATTTTCAGTGGGTACCTCTATATCATTACATTAAAAAATGCCCTGGAATGGATGCCCCAAAACTATTTGCCATATTTCTGATTGACAGAGAGGTTTCATCTGGGCCAAATAACATTCTCATAAATTGTTCCCAGGCACAGTTGAGGATGTATTATAGGCCAGGAACTGTTCCCAATAGGAAATTTGGATATGACCACTCTCTTTTGAAGGCTAGGAGAATTGAAACATATGGATGTTGTCAGATAATGCCAGCTGGCCTCCAGGATAAAGAATAAACAGTAGCACAGTCTTGCTAACTGCTATGGATACAGCCATTGCTTCCAGAGATGCAAGATGAATAAAGCTAAGAGAATGGCAATCCAAGCTACAAATTATTGTGGGTGGGTTTTTTTTTTTGTTTGTTTGTTTTTTTTTTTGTTTTTTTTTTTTTTTTTTTTTTTTTTTTTTTTTTTTTTTTTTTTTTTTTTTTTTTTTTTGTTTTTTTGCTTCCTTGCTGCATATAGATTGCATTTAGGATTGAATTGACTCCATTTTCTTCCCTGGAATTTCATACATTTACAAAACATGGAGTGAGGTTATCTGAACACAGGTAACTGTGAGCTGTTTAGACACTTTCTGTCCACAAAAGAGGATTGCTTTCATTTCAGTGCAGTAAGGCTTCTAAATCAGGACAGATGAATTATGACTTAGTAGTGCATATTTCATCCCATTGACTACAGAGAGAACCTACAATGACCTGCGGAGGGAACCACCTCAGACTGCTGTACTGTGTATAGCTCATCCTTTATTTCCTTGGCCTTCTGTGAATTTCAATTTTGTCTACCAGTGTTTTTTTTTACAAAGCTTTTGCTGCTCAGCAAGAATTAGTTGGCATCATAATACTGAAACTAAGAGACAAAAACTGAATAAAACAAGCTCAGGATAAGTCTGCTGTCTTTCAGGTTTTCTGTGATAATAAATTATAATAAATTATTTATGCTGTGTAATTATTTTTTAGTCTTCATTAAAAAAAAAGTTCCTTTATCCAGTTACCTTATTTCTTTCCTGTTTTTTCTAGTTTGTGCTTTTTATAGGAATTATGATCAATGTGCATCTTATCTATACGCCTTCAGGAGCTTCCCACTAACTTTTCACTATCTTAATGCTTTTATGTTTCAGAGCCTGCATAACAATTCTAAGGCCTTCGTAAATTATTCTTTTCTGTAGATGAGAACCAAAGAGCTATAACATAAACTTCTCCTTGGAGTAGTAAATTCAACCATGTATTAATAAACACTCACTCTCAATTCACTCCTTGCCTTTAAACTCTGGAATATTTCTCCCCTATTAGTCAACAGAGACATCCAAGCTATCTCAATTCAATTGCTTGTTCAGACTGTCAGAATAAATAATTAAAGCAGTTCAGTAGTCCTGTGCTTTTTTCTCCCTGTAACTGATTGGTAGATGTGTCTTATGAACAAAAAAGCCTCTGATTTTCCTAAATCTTCAGAGAAACTCAGCCCTCACTTATCAGTACGTTAAGATATCCAAACTCATTTGAGGTTTTGTGGTTTTATTATGTCCAATTACCTTTCCTGGGCTGAGAGTAATTTCCTCCTTCTTCTGACTTGAAGGTCTAGAGAAGATGTTTGTTTTATTCATGGGTTTTGCTTTCATGTTGCTGGATGGGCAAACCATGAACATCTTTGCTGATACACTACCCCTTGGCAGAACTAAAAAAAAAGAAAAATGAACCCTTTTTCAGGGGGCTGCAATATCCTGTTATCGATGGAGTTGTCTGTTAGCCTTTAAAATAGAGGGCAGAGATGCAAATCTCATTTAATATTGCACTTTCTTTCCTCTAGTTCATTAATCCTATTTTCTCACCTTTTTCTCCTCCCTTGTGGGTCATGATTCTCTTTAACTGATTGCAAATGGACTTTGTCAATTGCTTCATACAGATATCATGGCCTGGCAATGATGTCCTGTGCAACTCTTGCATGGGGTGCCAGACAGCCCCACAGGCCCTCTCCAGTTCCCCAACATCAGGTACTCTTCTGGAACAGAAGCCCCATATGAAGTTCTCTCCCTGTCAGGTGAGATTTCCAACTTACACTCATGCATTCCAACACTTACCAGCTTGGTGTTAATAGTCTTGGAAAGTTTTCATTCCCATGCCTGGCATCAGGCTGAATTGTTTCAAATTGCTGAACTGTTTGAATTGTTCAACTATTGGAAACCATTCACAGAAATAAAAGCTTTCTTCTTGGAAGAGCCTTCTTGGAGTGTGAGCTTTCTTGTCAGGGCTTCCATGACAGTTTTGAGGTAGAAGAGGGGCTCAGATGCTCTCCATGTGTAGATTTACTACTTAGGAAGAGGAAAATATGCAAGATGACTATTTGACAATGACTAGGGAAAGCAGGAGTAGAAACAGATAAAGTAGATAAGAAGTCAATATTGGCAGCAGTAGTTGTCAAGTAGGAAATATAAGTAAGTGTGGTTGGGTTTTCATCTTGTCTTTTTTATACCACATTAAAAAGTTGTCGAGGCAAGAACTGGATCTTCTGTTCCAGAAGACTGGAATAATCCAAAGGCTCACTGGTTTGTGAGACTACCTGATCATGTTTGGAAGTCACTTTTAGCAGGATGAGAAGGCACCAGGTACCATAAGTGATGTTTTTTATCCTATCCATTTATGGGTGATGTTCCACTCTGCTGCCTGCCTCTCTCCACTATTGCAGTTCAGAGAAAATTAACACATTCAGCCTGTTTCCTTAAAAGGCAAGAAGGTTCTCCACCTCTTTCCTCCTGCATCTTGCACATCACATTGCATAATTTATTTTCTTACTGCAACACATTCTTAGGAAGAACAAGCTATGATTACAACAGAAAGTTCTTGGTTCAAGATGACACTGCCCCAAGGGATTTTTTTCCTAAAGTAATGAATGCCTTATAATAAAAGCAGCATCCATCTTAACTAAAGTGTCTGGAAGTCAAGTTTTCAATCAATATTCAGCAAAGCATTTCTGTCAGGTCAGCAAACATTGGCAGAGTCTTGTATGCATCAGAAAGAACAAAAAAAGTAAATATAAATTGAAAAGTTTAATTCAGAAAACTCAGACTTAGTTTGATTTGTAGCCATGGAAAAGAAGACATCAAAGAATGCTTTTTCCTCCTGTCAGTCTTTCCAAAGATGAGGTGGAGATGCGAAGGAACATAACTTTTCATATTTTCTGCAAGTCTTTACTTCGATCTAAACCTGAATTTCATCTTGGAGATGAATTTACAGCATCTTAGAGTGGTTGTGTGCTCAAGATGAGTTCAAATCATAAAATGTCACACATTTACTAGAGGGGTTGGCATCTGAGAGAAGCGGAGGTGACAAAGGACATCCTGTCATTACCACGGTACAAATCCTGTATGCCTGGTGCCACATGAGGCAAGCAAACCTTTGGGGCCTCTCTTGTGCTTTTCCCTTTTCCCACTCTATTGGATCAGATTGCCAACATTTGTTTTTAAAAGAGGAGACAGAGAAACCCCAAAGCTTTCCTCTTTCAGATATAATGCCAGTAATACACAGTGTAAGTTTTAATAAAAATGGGTTTGGGAAACACTCAGATTTAATCAACATTTGTTTCACTATATGTTTCTCCGGCAAAACAGATCAAGCTGTATTGGGCAAGAAGGTAGAAAATGGAAACTAAAGCAGGATACCACTCACAGCAATTCATTTTTCTTTCTGATGAGGTTATATTCTTGCATGGTGAAGTGTCCTAAATTCAGAAAGAACTCAAATTACCATGAAATACTATTTTTCACAATGGACCATTACCTTTGAAAAGCCATTTGGCAGTAAATATATTTTACTGAAATATTGTCCCGAGACATCTGTCAGGATTAGAGCTACATTACCATAGGTTTTTTAATAGCTCAAAGACTATAATGTATGTTTTCTGAAGAAAATCAAATGCAGGGGAAGGGAGAAATTCTCTTCTCTGATGTTAAGCTAAACAAAAATCTAATTTGCAAAAATAGCCAGGAGTATTCAGCTGCAGTGTTGTGGTTGTGGCACCAGCAGTGCCATCAGCTCAGAAATGTGAGGGTGTAGAAGAGCCTGAAGCATGAAGAAATATCATCCCACTTTCTTTTCTTACTTATCTCTAAACTCATGTAGGTGAACACGGTAGATGTGTTTCCACAAAATCAGCTGCACATCCACAGCAAGTCTCATTCAAAATAAAACTGCACAGTATTTCAAGAAGCTGTGCTTAAAAATAACAGCTCCGACTATCAGAGTCAGTGAGAAAAAAAAAGTTCTTTTCCATCAGAAAATTCATATTTTGGTTTAAGCTTTTCAAGGGAAACGTTAATTCTTTTATGGTTTACAGTTTCAGGTAGCTGGGACTTTTAACTAATCTCAGATCAGTTAAAATTTCAGATGTCTAGCAATCAAAATGGAGTTTTGGTTTGGTTTTTTGTTTGCCTAGAAGCAAGTGTTTGCTGAAAAGCAGAGTTGATTGTTTTCTTTAGTTTTTCTCAAACAAGCATTACCCTCGGGGGGAAAAGCATGTGCTCTCATGTAGAAATTCTTTAGCTGAGAATGTCTTGAACAAGTTATTTTCTGACCAATGAGGCTTTTGAAAGAAAAAAAGTGAGGGAACATAAAAGCAAATCCCCCAAACCGCCTTGCATAAGTGCTATAATGAAGCCTGACTTCATGTCACACTTTCTCAGCTGGAAATGGAGATGCTTCTCCTGCAGTAATGGATCAGTCCATAGCAAAGATAACATCAGGGGTGGTTGGCTCATCTTCCCTATCTTCAGTAAAGGAAAGAGGAATCTAGTTCCAAATGGTAACCTCTGCTGTCTTTGGGCATTGGCAAAGAAAGGAGACCCTCCAAATTGCAGCTATAAGGACATATTTTTACTGATAAATATTAGGAAGTGAGCTCATAATTATTATGGCTTAGTTACTTCAAAATAATACCCAAAGCCTTAATCATGCTAGACAGTACATAGGGTATAGATTATTTTTCCACATTGTCTTCCCTGTAATGGGTGAACTTAAAGAGCTTAATCTCTTAAAAGAGTTTTTGTGGAGACTGATGTGTAGGCAAAGTCTGAAATTTAAAAGTATCACAAATCTTATGGTTCAGAGTCTGAGAAAAAATAAATTGACATAGTGTGTGCTTCAAGAGAGACCTTTGTAAATGCTTGGATGTGGAACAAAAGTAGCTAATCTCAAGAGATAACACTTTGGACTAGAAAAGGTATTCCAACAGAGCTTTGAAATTCTGTGTACATTGTTTGCCATGCAGCATCATTTGGGTTGGATGGGAACTTTAAGGGTTGACTAATCCATCCCCTGTCATGAGCAGGGACATCTTCAACTCCATCAGGCTGTTCAGAGACCCATCCAACCTGACCTTGAATGTTTGCAGGAATGGAGCATCCACCACCTCTCTGTGCAACCAGTTCTAATGTTTTACCAGACTCACGGTAATAAAACATCTTTGTTATATCTAATCTAAATCTGTCCTCTTTCCATTCAAACCATTACTTCTTTTCCAATCATAAAACATCTGCCCTCATCTTTTTTATAGGCCCTGATTTTCCTCACCATCTTTCATGGTGCTGTTCAGAACTATTGACCTAAGAGTTCAAAACACAGTGTAGAAGTAACTGAAGCTGTCTGAGAGAAAATAAGGAATTTGAATTATATTTTAGTAGAAAAGTTAAAATGGTCTTAATCGCAGAGACACTAGTCAAGTCTGCATAATAAACAGGAAGGTTTTTCTAAAATATTACTAACCAGTTTAAGTTTCCCTTTCTGAATGCCCATGAAGTGTGACACTGTTAAATATACTGCACATCATAAACTGTGAACATTGCTTCAGAGTCTAGGATGTGATTCAAGAAAGAATCCTGTAGGGAAATATTTAAGCATGTGTTTAAGTGATTGGATTTTAATGCGTGTTTAAAGCTAAGCATGAACAGAGATAGAGTTATGTCTGTGCTTAAATACTTTTCTGAATTGTCATTTCACTTATGCTGTCTTAAACCCAAGTACATCTGCTACAATTTCTTAAATTACTTTGGATTCACTCCTGTGCAAAAGACCTCTATTGGTTCAGCTTCATTTTATTCAAAGTTGGTCTCTAGTCATATACCAAGTTGCACCAAGGATGAGTCTGTACTGGTGGAAATCAGGGAAGGGGTGATTTTCTACTTCACATCCCTTAGGCAATATACATACACTACCATTTCTAGTAATTCTGTACAACGAGAGGTAAAAACATTGGTGAAAAACAACATAGAGGACAGCAAAAAGATTTTCAAGCACATTTAAAATGGTTGGGATTTGTTTTAAAAACCTCCGAGAATAAAAGCATTCAGTATATTGAGAATAAAAACATTCAGTATATAGGTTGGCTACTAGGAAAAGTCCTCCTTTGTTTTTAAATACATTGAATTTAGCTTCCTTATGAAATGTTTTTTAGGTTCTCAGTTCTTCGTTTGAGCCCATAGGGATTTTTCAACCTCGTTAAAATGTGCCACCTGCCAGAGACATCCGTTATAAAATTACAACAGCTTAAATTTATGTCCCGGCTTCATTCTTAGGAGAAATACAAACACCTTGAAGTTAAAAGAAAGTAGCAGGATTTTACAGACCAGCTTTCTTAAATTAGGTTTCCTCAATCAACACAATACAATCAAATAAGTTCTCAGTAGCACTAAATAGAGAGAAGATAATTTCCCTTGTGAAGCCAGCTGAGGTTATGTGATTACTCCCATCGCAATTTTCAGCTCAAAAAAAGGAAAATTTTTGCCTGGCCCCTCAAAGTATGGCATAAATAAATAAAAATAACAATAAAAATTGGATATAAATATTATCAATTACATAAGGGATTGTACCTTTGCTAATATTGTTTCTGACTATATGGCAGTCAAAAACTTGCATTGTTTTGCAAGACTACAAATGTCTTGAGGTATTTTTTAGTCCATTGTATTTACATGTTCTTCTGTGAGAAATAAATAGCACCAGATACCTCATAGGGTGTTAGAGAACTGAACCCTACAGAGTTAACTAGAAGTATTCCTATTTAAGCAAGTCAAATAAATAATCCACAGATTATTTTTTTCCTTTTGGCAAAAAATCTCAATAAAGAAATAGACTAAGGTGATAAATTATGGAATATTTCCTGGTAGTGGTGAATGATGCTGAGTGCAATTATCACAGAATTCTACAGAAAAGCTTAGATGAGACTTTTCTCTCATATTTTAGTCTCCCAGGTTCCAGCTTCATTGTTCAGAGTTGTACACAATTCATTGTACACATTCAAAAGTAGAGGAAAAAATATTTTAGAGAGACCAAAGAATAAGAAACCACCTTCAGTTTGCCAGGAGTGGTAGGGGCTCTGTCTCACTGTAAAGGAGATATTTCTTTTTCTGCCTGTTGTCTCCTACCCTGAGTTGATCGTCTCTCAAAAATGTCACCAACAAAACTCGACAGGATTATTTGTGTGGACAGAAGAAGTCACAGTGGAAATTGTTATGAAAATAGGAATCCAATAGCAAAAAGGAAGACAAGATCCAGACTCTTGTGTGACTAGTGATGGAGTAACAAGTGATGGTTAATGCTGAAAGAGAGCAGATCTAGCAGGTGATTGTTGCATTTCATGGTTTCAAAGAAAGGCTCATCCAGTGTAGGTCAGCACCAGCCCAGAGATGGGGAGGGGCAGTGTCTATGTAACCTCAGCACGGGGTGTGATGCTCAGTTTACATGCTGCTTCCTGGCTTCACCCCACACTATTTTAGGCTATTAAGAGGCACCTATATTAGTATTTTTTTGCACTGGTCTTCCTTGTAATCACTGGGAAGAATGGTTAGTAAGATCAAGAACACCTGCTGGGGATCCCTCTTTGCTTTGGCTGTAGGGAGCCTTGGGCAAGCAGGAATCTCAGATGAGTGTCTGAAGGTAGGAGAGAGCAGGTAGAGCCTCAGGGTGCACCAGAGGAAGGTGCTGAATACATATGAAACATTTCCATCTCATGGAAACCATCCATGAGCTGAAAAAAGGGGTCTGACTTGGAGGCTGTTCCTGCTGACTTTCTGTCTTCAAAACCCAGTGAAGGAGGAAGTTTCTGTATTATGCTCTGAGAAAAATAAAAATTGAAGCAAAGGGAAATGCAATATCAAATATCAGAAGAGTATGTGCATCAAGGAAGGAATATTATTTGGTCATACCAACTTTATATTCTTTTTTTTTTTTCCTGTGTAGGGATGGAGTACTTAAGAGCTGCCTTTCTGTTTGAGTAAGGACTGTGCAATCATTAGAGGAATGGGGTGTAATGCTGGGCAAATAGGAGTGGATGAGAAATGAACTGAGAGCAGAAAGAAATTTCCCAGCAATGACAGGGATGTCCTGCAGCCCAAGGCCTGCAGGGGGATTGGTTGTACCTACACGTGCTGGAAGTGGGGAAGCATCCAAGCAGAGATGACAACAGTGGTATTTTGGTTTTCAGCATGTGTCTGCTGATTGACAGTGTTACAGGCTCTGAGGTGGTAAGAAGCCTGGAATGTGTTTTCCTCATTGTCATCACCTCCACCTCTATCTGTTCAAGCATCATAGCCTGTTCTTAAATAAACTCTTCCTTTCCCTTTGGCTTAGTGCTTCTCCTCTTTATGCAAGTTCCTTCTCTAATTGCTCCCATCCCCTCCTCATGAGTGTGTTTATTCATCATGGTCACATTCCTTCCCAGCTACTATCTGCCTGTTTACTGTTTTCCTTCTCTTGGACCCCATGCAGTGTCCTTGGGGAATAATAAGATTGCAGTCTACATTTTCAGATGTTTTCACTTATTTTTGGGTACCATCTTGAAAAAAATATTCATCTGTGCTTTTGGAAAGGGCTGTGAATTGAGGGCTCACACCAGATTCAATGGAGTTAAGGTAAGAAATGGCACAAAAAGGATGAGGAAATCCTGTCTTTCATTATTTCTCTGCTTTATTCACTTGGTTCCAGAAATGCAAGAACTTGTCAGTCCTCGCAGGCAGGTCACATCAGAAGAACACAATGATTCTTTTGGTATTCTGCCCTACAAAGAGTTTTGCTTGAGAACTGCCAGTGTCAGCTGCTTTTCCTCATGGAGGAAGGATCTCTCAGCACACAACAATGCAAAGTGGCATTAAAAACCTTCATAAAACACCCAGCCTCCAGCAAACCTGAAATAATACTCTTCTACCTCTTGGAAGTGGAGCAAGCACCATTACTGCATCAGGAGACCTTCAGCCCCACTCTGCCAATGCTGTGGAATTTGCCGGGTTTAATCAGCCCAGAGAGCAAGTTCCTACTTTGCCAGAGCTCAGATTCAGCTGCAGAAAAAAAATTGCAAAGCTCTCACAAATGAAACAAAACTCCTTAATTCTATCCTCAGAAATACAAATATGTATTTCGATAGTTAGTTCTCTTTTAAGATCATTTTTTCCATCTCATTGGATAAAGTAACTGAATGCCAGTCCGATTAGGGAATTTAAAATCTAGTTCCACTAAGGGTGCTGTCCATAGCAATTAAAGATGAATCCCAATGTTTTGCTCTTAATCAGAGCTTAAGCTCGGGAATACCTGGGCTGTTATTCCTAGAGGTGATTTTTACAGTGATTTCTAAGATAAAAGAGAAAGATGTTTGGGAAAAAAAGAGAGGAGAGGAGAGGAGAGGAGAGGAGAGGAGAGGAGAGGAGAGGAGAGGAGAGGAGAGGAGAGGAGAGGAGAGGAGAGGAGAGGAGAGGAGAGGAGAGGAGAGGAGAGGAGAGGAGAGGAGAGGAGAGGAGAGGAGAGGAGAGGAGAGGAGAGGAGAGGAGAGGAGAGGAGAGGAGAGGAGAGGAGAGGAGAGGAGAGGAGAGGAGAGGAGAGGAGAGGAGAGGAGAGGAGAGGAGAGGAGAGGAGAGGAGAGGAGAGGAGAGGAGAGGAGGTTTAAGGGATTAATTTCTGTTCTTATATATCTGTGTCCTGAAAGTAAGTTTCTTAAATTACCAGCTGATTCCTTATTAAACTCTAGAACAGACAGTTTCTCTATTATCTGTTTTTTTTTTCCGGTGTAATTTTCCAGCATTGTGGTTAGAAAATTGAGCCCACCATACTTGGTAGTGTTGCTATCCTGGTGCATATATGGACACAGTGCTGACATATGTGATCAGATCCATGAGCCTGTGCTTTGTGAGGCAATGGGCTCCATCAGAGCATCACCCAGGGCTGAAAATGCTCAGGGAAAAATACTTGGGTAAAACAGCAGAGATGAATTCATGATAAGCTTTGTCAAACCAAGAGTGATTGATGTTAACTCACCCCCCATTTCTGTGCTACTTTGAGCTGGAAATTCCAGCCTAATAGAACTGGAAATTTTTGTGTTGCTCCTCAAGAACATCGGAATTTAAAATAAGAAGTATGGAAGCATTACTACATAATTTTATGTCTCTATGTTGTGTTATTCATTCTATGTTATTATAATAGTAGTTAAGCTGATAGTGAAATCCTTTGGATTACATTTTCCTTTTTGTCATGATCAAGCCCTGCTTCATTGTCTGTCTGGCAACTAGGAAATTTGGATCAAAATATCAAAAGTGCCCACAGGCAATAATTGGACTAAGCTCAGGAAGGCATTTAGAAAATAGAGAAAATTTGCAATTACTCTTAGAATTGAGTTGAGACTTTTATCATCTTGTATTATTTCTTTGTTGTCATCTGGCATTGTCCTCCCTTGCAAAGTGCAAGGGAGACCAAGGCTGGCAGAACATTTTTAATGCAGCCAAGATCTATTTAAAGCCTGTATTTGGAAGTATCTTTATCTCTTAAAATGTTTACATGGCATGGCATGAGAGGATGGTATCATGAGCATGAAAGCTACACAGATCTCACATTATTCTCAGAGAAGTTGCAGAACAATGACCTGGTACAAACTGGGTTATTCAGGCCACACACTGCTGGAGGTAAAACCCAGAAAAATGCTCAGGTAAAAAATATTGAGGGAGGATCTCTGCATCCAAACAGGAAAGTGAGGCCAGATGTTTATGATAGGGATGTTAGCACAAACACTTGCTGGTGGAGGTGGCACTCTGTCCTCCCAGGTACAGAGATGTCCAAGCTGAGGACAGCCTTCTCCTTTGCAGCAAAGGAGCAGCAGATGCTCTGTATCTGCTTGAGACCATAAGAGGGATGACTGACATTTGTAGCTGTGTCCTTCTCCCCACTGACTGTAAAAGCAAGTCTGCATGGGGGCATTTCAGGCATATGCTTGCTCTGTTATATGAGCTCCTCATGAAAATGGTTATTTCATAGCTCTCCTGTCCTCTAGTGTTGTCCAAAACATCTTAGTTCAGCACAACCATTAAATGTGTGCTGAGCCCATTCTTCTCCAGGAGACTTTTGTCATATTTAACATGAGTATTAAAGACTTTCATTAAGGGAAGCATTTCATTGAACTATGGGCATCCTGATGTAAATACTAATTGAAGTTAATAGGTTTTCTGCTTGATTCCACTGGTATTAAACAACACCATTTGCAAGATTTTTCAGGCAGGTGTTATCTTTAAATGACATTTGTGTTTAATATCAACAAGCTAGAAATGTCAATTTCTTGCCAACCTGTGATTTCATAATTCCTCCTCTACAATATTTCAAACAAATCACCCTTCCCTTTCCCCCCTCAGCTTTGAATGGAGTGCTTTAGAATATTGGAGTGAAAATATATTCTTTGCCAGCTCTAAACACAATGCAGTTTTAAATTTAGGAGCATGTGGGAATGCATCTACTGCATCAGTCTAGGTAGGAATAATTTCACTGATTTTAAAGATCTGAAAGTTGCGCATCTGGTCTAGATTAATTGTCAGAGTTTAACTACAGTCAGTTGACAGAGACAGGCACCTCACCATAACACTAGCTAGGTAAAATACATGGGATTTATCACTTTCTAGAGCAACTGATTGTCACTAGCAATTATAAAAAGAGTTAAGACAATTCATTGGTCTATAAAACTAAGTTTTGAATAGCTAAGATGAACTTTTATGAAGGCATTTACCACTCTCCACTGGGTCTACAATCTTTCTTTCCTGAATTATAAGGAGCTCAAATTGCTCTTTGAGCTTCAATACTCATATTAGTTGTTGAATTTCATCTTAGACACAAAGGTAAAAACATCTGAATAAAACTCCAAAAGTATTTTTAAAATGGTGGATTAAAATTAAGCAAAATTGCATTGATTTGATCAAAAGCCAATATAGTTTTATTTATCTTATTCCCAATGATTGTTTAAAACCAGAAAACACAGACTTCATCATTTTTTTAGTAAAAACTTCTTTTTCCTCAGCAGTCTTAGTGACTCAGCACTCAAATTACCATATTTTGATACATGATCCAGTGTAATTAGGACAATATTTTTTTTAGCTGGTTGTAAACTTTTATGCCGTAGCTGAGTCTCCAGAATGAGCAATTTATCTCATAGAGCATGTGAGAGTATTTCAGAAACCCCGAGGATGAAATTAATCTCTCTCAACTTTAACCATGCAGAGTTTAGTTTATACACAAAACTTGTCCTTAGCTCCCTCTCTTGTTCAAAACAGAGAGAAGAGAAAATCAATGAGGACTCAAAATTATTTCCAACTCTCACCTGGGTGTGGGAAGAAGCATTCACTCCCTGGGGTACTGCTCTACCTGGCCATGGCACGCTCAGCCTGGACAACCAGCTGGTTTAGAATCAAATGCTTTGGTTTTAAATAGTTAATGTCAGAGAAGATGCATTCTTGTACAAATCTGCTTTACATGGCAAATCAGACCCTCTGCTGCACAGGGTTTGGGAAGGCCTCAGGGAAAATTGTGTAAGTCTCTTTTTCCTTGAGGCAGCAGCTCCTGACAGACACATGGGATGCAGCAACAGCAAGCACACGGATGTGGGGGACAGATAGGTTGAAAGATTAGGGACAGACAAAGAGTGGGGAGAAACACCCCAGAGCATGAAAGTGGGATGTAAAAAAGGTGCAAAAGCAGCAGACCTCCACTTTCTACCACGATTTGAGTGACTCTGGCTAGCAGTTTTCATGTTCCTGTCCTGCCTCAGAGCAATGGGGCAGAGGAAGAAGGTGAGAGACAGGAATCTACAAGCTACAATATTCTCCTCACTCAAGGCCATGGGACAAGAGTGTGGGGCATCAAACAGGTTCCTGATTCACAGATGCAGTGCAATAACAGAACCTGTGACCTGGAGGAGGAAAGGTCTTGCCTTCCTCAACTCACATGCTCGTTTGATCTGCACCTTGATGAGTTCAGCAAAAGAAAAGCATCCAGTGATTTGATCTTCAGTGTCTGCCCAGTCAACTTCATTAGCTTATTAAAAATGGATTGATGCAAAACCTCTCCCCAGTGCTCATCCCAGCATATATGTGGATACAAAATATCATGCAAATTAGGTAATTAACTGGGTTTTGCTTCATTAATAGATAAATCAGAGCAATAAGAGTCTTCCTAAATACTAGCTATGCATTTTTCCAAAAATAGGACATCTAATGCAATTATTTATATTAGATCTTTTGTATGTGATCTCAGAGCATAAAAATAAATTAGTTCCATGTTTATTGTTATTAGAGGATCTCCCTAGCCTCTTTATTTCATTTGGCTTAAAATAAACAGCAATGTTTCTATTGTAATTCATTAATTATCAGACTCAGATTTTAAGTCATAAGTCAAAGATTCCTACTTTCAGTTTATTGCTTTTTATACTGGAGTTAAGGGTATGTTGGAAGGACAGAAAGCTAAAGCTGAAACTATAATAAACCCCCAGATGAGCAAATCAACAAGATGCCATATACTAATCTGTATTTTTGAATATTTTATTTGGAATAAATAAGAATGAATGAACTGCAGCTTTTGAGCACAGGTCTTCCCATGGAGCTGAAATTCCATCTGAAGGAAGACCCACTAATACTTAAGATATCTAGCTTTGGTTTCCCATCAGATCTGCCAGTATATGTGACCACTTCATAACCATGACCACTTCAAAAGTTTCCAAATATAAATTCATGGTTGTACGCTTCATTATATAAAACTGCTTGTAAAGGGTAATAGCATTTCAATTATATTGTAATTTTTAAGCTGTTTCCATATACCTGTATTTTAGACTAAAATACTATTGTTAGTTCTTCTATGCCACAATGGCCTTATTAAGCAAGAAATAAATAATAAAAAAATGTGATAACTCCAGCATGTAGGTGAGCTGCCAGTTATGTGAAAAATGGGCATGAAAATTGTCTTAAATTTAATTGCAATGTTATGGTCTCATCATTACTACAGTGTCATCATAGTAGCTACTCCTGAGAATATATCACTTTTGCCTTTTCTTCTGTCAGAGTAGGAATTTATTTCTATAGAAAGATATTTAAAATATTTTTTGCTGACACAAAGAAGAAATTTAAGATATTAAAACCTCATCAGAATAGATAAAAGCTTCAAGTTGTCTCTTTTGGGATGGTTTGTTTTTCTTTCTTTTTTTTTTTTTTTTTTCCTATCCTGAGCTTCATCTTGAATATCTTCACCCTTCAAGGCCACAATTACAACTTTCTCCCTATTAGGTAGATACTTCATTTTCATACAAGGAGGTTTTAGTGGCAGAGGAGCATAAAAGACCTTATAATTTCTTGCTCTGTGTCTCAGGCTCAGTTCTCAGATCAAAATCCCAGAAGTTTTAACCTCCTTATCTACTCAAAAAAACATGCTTAAAGGAGCAAATCTGGATTTAATCCATATTTAAGTGGTAACTTTGGAGGCTTTTTTACTTAAAAACATTGCAATGCTGGAGGATGAAACAGGATAAAGCCTTATCAATAGTCTTGTGATGACAGCTGTAGTTTGCCTTCCCAGATGTGCTGGCATCCACTAAGCCAAAAAATGAGAGTCTCTTCATAAAATCACTCCATGAGGGGCAGGAACAGCTGTGCGAAACTGCCTGCTGGTGTTTCCTGGGGGAGCAGTGCCTTGCCTGGTGTGAAGGCACATGGCAGTGGAATTGTGTATTTTAAGGTAAAATACAACAAATCTGTGGTACATGGATAGAGTTCCATACCATGCTACTGCCTTGGGGACCTCATCCCACTGGTGACTCTGGATGCACTTTGCACCTATCCCTGAGATGAAAAAGAGAGTTCTCTTACAAAAGCTCAGCCCTTTTATCTCACCTTCAGCATATTTCATTTCCTATAAATGCTCATTTATCTGTGAAATGCCATATGTCAACTTTCTAGTAAGAATTTGATGTAATTTTCCTACCCACATATGTGACAGTAAATATTCCTTCAGTGCAAGTCTTTTCAGGACATTGCTGATCTTATAACCCAGCCAAGGTTAATTATTCTGTGACTTCAGTTAGAGACTTGAACAGAAGGATGTTGATATCAGCTAGGGATTTAAACTATTTGCCATTGTTGTTGATACTTTTCTGGTGAAGCTGGTCCCTTTAGCAGTTCTGCTGGCACCAGGGCTGATCTCTTGATCATTTATCTTTTCATTGAGCAAAATAATTTTCCTCTACTCCCCTTTATCAGCCAATGTCTAGTGTGTCTGAGATATTTCCAGCAAGACTCTGACCTTCCCAATATCATTATGCTCTCCAAAGTGAATATGGTTATTCTTTCTTGCTTGTAGCTCTTTGGGTGAGCATGTTGGTATAGACCAGCAGATGAGCCAGCTGCTACCCTTCGTTATCCTTTTTAAATGTTAATCTGCCCTTGAATGGAGGTCCCAGAGTACACAGTATAGACATATATAGCATTAGAGCAGATGTCTCAGTCCTCCTGACAGAGTTTTGGTGGTGGCTTACAGCCAGACATGAAGGAAACAGCTCTACCTCAGTGGTGCAATGCACCTCCACCTCTGCAGCAACACCCTCCTCAGCCAAGTAACCCACGGCCTCATTACAGCCTAATTCAGCTGCATCTATTGCAAACAAACACTTTGTAGTGAGAGAAAATATTTCAACCACAAGTAAATCAAATTAGAAAGTAGTTTTAGTGGCTTCTTCTCTCATTTTATGCAGCGGTGGCAGGCCCTGGGCACCTTCCCAAGCAGACATGTGGCCTCCTCCGTGGCTACTCCCACCTGGGTTCTGTGACACTTGGGTGGCGTGGTCCCAATCCAGACCATGCAAGGGAGCCACGAGGGACATGTTAAATTTCTAAAGCCTGGTCTCTGCTGTGACATTGATGAAATCTTTCTGTTTTCCATTCTCTCCGTCTCTGGAATGATTTTATGTTGCAGGGTCCGCAGAGCCTGGAAAGGATCTCACACAATAGGGCCATGCTACAAGCACAACAATTATAAAAGCAGAAGCCAACAGCACATCTGTCGCAATATATCCCAGACAAATTAATTTCTGAGAAAATTCCACTGACTTTGATGGACTTATCCTGTGAACTCAACCATAACAATGAGAAGCTAGAGCAAAACCAGCATGACTTCTGCCATTTCCACACTGATTTATTGAGAAAAGTTTTGGGAAGGTGGAAGGGCGAAGTAGAGGAGTCCCTTCTCAGGTACACCATGTAAATATTTTGCCCGACTACAAAGCCAGAATTGTATATATTTTTTCTAACACAAAAAATACAGGTACATTTTAATCAAGTATTTTGAAGTCTCTTGTACAAGGAGCTTTCCTATTTCATGACCCTCCCATTTCTCTGCTCTTACCAGGACCAAACTAGCAAGTCCTTTCTGATACAGCCATCATGGAGCTCTCCAGAGCTCAGTCCAGCCAACACAGTACCTTCCTTTAGACACTTATTTACCTTTGATTAGAGATAAGATGGGGGTCTGAGAGACTGGTAAAACCTCCGAGCTGGACTTTGCCTGAAGGAGCAGAAACTGACTCCACTTAGGCAATCAGGAAAATGACTACTGAAGGCCATGGCAGGTTTTCACCCCTCAAGGCCCAAAAACTAAAGTGCAGATGAAAGGCATAGCCAGGCTCATTTTACCAACTACATCACCTGAAGAGCAATGAGGAAATTTCAAAAGATGCAGGAAAGGGAGTGAGGACGTTGAAAGCCAAGTACCTTCTGGCCAGTCAGGTCCTTCAGTGCTCCTCACAACGGTGCTACTCCCACTCCTCCCATGAAATGGAGTTTTCCCAGACCATGGGAGCTGGTGTGGGCAGACGCCACAAACCAGCCCCTGGGTGAGCAAGCAGCACATATCCCAGGATTGCTGGGATGGGGCTGGAAGCAAATTCCCCTTCTAGCCTTACTGACTGCTAGGATCCTCTGCTGCTCGACGCAGATAAGCTGAGGCCTTAGTTGTCACTTGGAAGATTATTGTGCTTGACTGTTAAAAGAACAGTGTTAGCAAATAGGAAGAGGCAACAAGGAGACTGGATTATGGTTTGACAATGTCCCCTCGTGTGGGGATTACTGGTGCAGGCAGCAGGCATCTGGCACAGAGGGATTTACAAGGATGCTGCCTGTAAGAAGAAGTGGGGAAACACTGTTTTCCTGAATTCCTTAGGAACCAAAGAAGAGATTTGCAGAACAGTTTGAGGAGGCTCATGGTCACATGCCATACACTTAATGCAAATACGAATCAAATACTGTAACTGAAAACAGAGAAAAAAGAAAGACCACAGTTTCATTCTGAAGAGTCAAGAGCATATAAGGTTGTGGGAAGAAAGGATAAAGGAAGAATATTTGATGAACTACATTGACCAGGGGAAGCCTGGAGGACAGAAGGCAAAAATAAATTGTGGAACAAAAGGTATAACTAGATGAATCTGTGGAAGGAGGAAAATAATGTAACTATATCTCTAGGAGGTGATAAGCAGCAAGTAAAATTGCCATAACAGGGATAAAAAAAAAAAAAAAAAAAAAGTAAAAAAAAAAAAGCAATATTACTGCTTTATTTCTATTTCCCTTGAAAATTGCTCCCTGCTGCTAGTAGTTCTAAAGATAGACTGCACTATGAAGCAGTTTCTGATTTCCAGAAAGTACTAGGTTCCCAAATAGTTTGGATATTGACTTAATCTGTTATCCTGTAAATCCAGTACCCAGCATTGATCTGAAGAATGCAAGCTACCAAAAGGAAGCCATAAAGGGAGAGCTGTGGTGAGAGAAAACTTTCAGCAGCCTATTCCTGCCCTGTGTTAAAATCTGAGCCTCTGTATATGGGCTCCAATCTGTTGTGAAATCCGGGTTGTGATGATCATAGAACCAGCTACAATTCCCATAAAGAAGAGTTTGAATTTGTACTCTTACTGAGACTTAGTCCTTCACTGTGTTTCATAAATCCAAAACACTCAGCCTTCTCATGTACCCTACCAGTGTGAAGGGAATGTTGTGACCAGCTTCACTGAATCACTGCCAGTTTGTACTGGAAAGACATAAAAAGGATGTCAAAGAACTGAAGATGTGAAGAACTAATCCTGCTGCTGACCCTAAGAGATAAATGTAGCAATTACTAACCACAAAAAACAGTTTTCATGTCTAGGAAAAAACAAATATTATGGTATTAAAGAGCAATATCATTAGCAAGGTACAAGTTAAGGGAAGTAGCTGAAATTAATCTCTGTGTTGAGAGGCAACACATGGTTTATTAGACACATGAGCATTCGCCAGCTCTCTGTTGGGACAGCCACAGGGTAGAAACATTGAAAGGGTTTATGGAAGAGCAAAGTTTTTAAGACCAGTGTGTAGCAGGAAGTGATTTGAAGACAGAAACCAATAGAAGAGATGGAGTATGCCTTCATTAGAGAAAATCCTTGTGATGCAACCTCTCATGTAGTCCTACTGTTGTATGAGTTCAGGCAAAATGTGATCAATAGCCAGAGAGCCATATGAACAATAACAGCTTTCCAGTATTTTCTGCACATGTTGAATTCATGTGAGCAAAAAACATGTAGGCTTGGAAGAGTTTGTTGTGTGAGTCACAGTTGCTCTGAAGAGCCTAAAAGGTAGAATTTTTTGAGAACAAATCAATCAAAACACCAAAACAGTTTTGTATATTGAGTGGCCAGTTGACCTTGTGCACATATCAAAATTTTCTAAGAAGAAAGGTTTTGGAAGTTAATTTGGATTTTGGTTGTAATGTGACAGCCTTACAAAATACCATTAAATAGCAGAGTGGTTTTTATTATCAGTCTCGCAGAATAATGGATATGCAACAGAGATATGAGCATAAGATTATTCTGAAAGAATATTTGTAAGAGTCTGGTGACTTAAGACAATTATCCAAAGTTCCCTAAAGGCAGGCATAAAATGGGAATAGGGTGAGAAAGTGGAGTAGCTGAAAATTTAGGCTGAGCATTAGCAAATCTGATTTGTTACAGAGACAGAAGACAAAATTTATGTTCTTCTGTAACAGAAGCTTCATGCATATTGAGACTAGGGAAAACTATTTCCATCAAATGCCAAATCACTGCAACCATTCATTTCTGCATCAAAATCACAATTCTGAGGTCTAACCTGTACACTACAAAATGAAATCTTAGTCTTAATTTTTTCAATCGTATGGTCCATCAAGCCCCGAAGAACTGGCCCAGTGATGAATTGTTTTCTGTGTAAAAGAATTGTGTCTTTATCTCATATCAAGTGGTTTTCCTGCAGATTCCAGACATGGGGGTTCTGCTTTGCCATCTCCACCTGCCCTGAACAGTTGTTGAGTGCTACATGAACATCCCATTCCTACCAGTGGACTCCAGTTTTCCAGGCTGTTTTGAAATGGACACTAGGAACAGCTCAGCAGTCCCACAGAGATGCTGCATATGTAATAGACATCTGCATTTTATTGGGTGAGTCCACCCCATATGCCAACCAACATCTTCCTAAAGTCATTCTGCTAACTGATGTCACCTCCCCATTCTTTCCCTAACAGCCTTTTCCCATTTCTTCCTCCCATGTTAACAGCAACAGCACACTGGGAATTCATATTCATTGCATTATCTACTGTGATCTCATTGTTTTTTGTTCTGGGGATACAATTGCTCATCTTGCAAATGTGAATACATTCTTTGTTTCTAGATGCATATTCCAGCACATAACTGTGATGGAGCACATGTTGACAAAATGAGCTGCTTAACGATGTGCTTGGGCTGCGTTTTCATTATTTTTTATCTGCCAAACCTTGCATTATCCAAGAAGTTTACTACTATTGATTTCTTTTTCATTCCAGAACATGGGGAAAATGTTGAATACCATAGAAGAATTTTTTTTCCAGTTATTTATGTCTTTCCAGCAGGAAGAGTGTGCATTTACGATTTAGTATTTCATGATTATATTTAATATAAGCTACAATGATTTAATGTAGTACAAATACATGCATGTATCAAAATGTTGTGCAAGAGTGAGTCAAATTGCCATTATTTAAATAGACTATACCAGCATGGTTTCTTTTCTCCTGTAAGCATGGAGATTAATTTTTAAAAGTCAGGTTTATCTAATAAGACATATTTTCCATAATATCATGCACATTTAAAAATCATTTTATAGCATAAAAGGCACTGATTTTTTAGATAGATGCTTGATTTATGGTGTTAAAACATCTGTTACCATCATATTTTACATTAGTTTTTTTGAAAATAAAGTTGTTGGGATTTTTGGTCTTAAATTTCTTATCTAACAAAATGTGAGGTTTTTTTCCTTTGTGTTTACAATTTAAAAAGTGAAAGAAACTACTGAATGCTTCCCTTTATTTCTTTCCTTGCACCCTGATTTTTTTTTTCTTTCCCTTTTTTCTCAGTTTGTTTTTTTTTTTTTCTCAGAGGAAAAGTAAAATGAGGTTTTAGATTGGAAAGTAAATAATTTGAAAATTATGAAAACTAGAAAGTTATCACGTTTCCTGCTCGTGAACTACTGACATAATTCTTCACCATTTCTTGTCAATTGAATTTGTGAGAAATAACTGCCTAATTTTGCTGGAACTTGGTGATATTTGAATTGAAAACTTTAAGGTACTTGAATTAATTCGGAGGAGATGGTTGAAAAAGCTTCTGGAAAAGCTGGAAGGCACCTCTTTTGAGGAGCACCTGAGGCTGAGGGCTTGCCAATATGAGCAGTGCACTCCATTTGCCTACTTAAGCTAATAGGGGATCAGTTCACTGCTCCACACACTGTGGAGGGAGAAGTGAAAGAACCTGATCTGCAGGTTAAAATCAGTCTCTATTTTTCAACAATTTCCATAATGCTTTCACTTTTTCTTACTCATGTCAGGTAAAACAATCTCCTTTGGGAATTAAAAACCATGCAATGTGCTCCAGGAAAAGACAATGAAAGTGATACTTGTGTCACTGACTGAAGAAATTAAAAGTGTGTTCATCTTTTCAAATAAACTTTGAGTGAAGTCCATGGAGACTTTCTCAATGGCTAAAATATAAGATTTCCTAAAGAATGCATTATTTGTTGTTCCTTTGGCAATACAGTGTCAGGTTCTAGGGAAGTGGAATGCAAATGTGACAGGGTCAGGTAGAGGAGGTCACAAAAGACAAGAAAAGGTCTCCTGGATCACTGACAATGGTCTAGAAATTTAAGAGTTGAAAAGTGTTCTTTTCAGCTTGTGAACAAAACTCCCAAGTGGTTATCAATTTCATTGCTATAAAACGGAACCACATATACAGTTTTTTACTTTAAAAAATATTAAATAAATTGATTGACATTTTTGCCTTGTTTTGCCCAGTTTATGCACTTGGTCTTGTTTCTCCACCCTTGACCACCAATTACTTTAACACCTCCTGACCAATCTTAAAATAAACATAAATTTCTACACCTTTTTTAAAAATACTCCATAAAGGGATTCTATTACTTTCCCTTCAGGGAAAGAACCAGTATATTAGAGGTCAAAATCCACGTAAGAGGATTTTGAAACTTGCTTCATTAACTGTCTGATTCCAAATACCCTAAGAAAGTGTTAGAACATCTCCATCTATGATTATTAAAGCCTTCCTTTCTTCAATATCCTACCAAGGTTATTCATTTAAAAGAAGGCTAACTGCATGATAAAGTTCTTGCTGTTTCTCAGCTCTGATGGGAGAGACATTGAAAGTTCACATAAAGGAATACAAAAGGCACTGAGCTGCTCAGAGGGGGACTTTGACAAGGACAAAGGGGCATGGCTTTAAACTGGAACAGGGTGAGGTTAGCTCAGATGGTAGAAAGAAATTCTTCCCTGTGATAGTGGTGAGGCCCTGGCACAGGTTGCCCAGAGAATCTGGGGATGCCCCATCCCTGCAAGTGTTAAGGCTGGGGTGGACAGGGCTTGAAGCAGCCTGGTCTAGTGGAAGGTGTCCCTGGCCATGGCAGAGGAATTTGAACTGGATAATGCTTAAGATTCCTTTCAATCCAAGCCATTCTGTGAGTCTATGATTCTACTTTTGCAGTAGAAGATGAGGTGAGCCCAAAAGTTACCACTCCAAAAAATGGCATCTTGAAATTGACTGGGAGTGTGATGGGAGGGATATTTGCACTGGTGGGTTGTTTTCCAAAATACCCAGCTTTTGTACAGCTCCAACATGGCACTTTCTGGTAATGCTTTAAAGAGAGCAGCCAGCATCTCTCCTTTGGAGCCTTCTCTTTCAGCTGCTTCTGTAAGAGGAGTGTGTTTTAGATGGGTTTGGGTTTTGCTCTTTGCACAGTCTCCTTTTCCAGTGATATCTACTCTAAGCACAAACAGGCTTTTTGTTCCCAAGTCTCCCAGCCTAGTTTTAGAAGGTTTAAATTGCATTAGCAGAGAGCTTTGTGTTAAACAGTTTCCAGTTACAGTAGAAGGACAGAAAGTTTCGTTGCTCTGCACTCTGTATGCAGAGCACCTCCTTGTCTTCAGTTTCTTGCAACTCTATGTCTTCCCTGCAGGATAATAATTTCTCAAGAGTAACAGCAAAAATATCAGCTAGAAACTTAGGGAAATACAGAATTTTTCACCCTCTAGAGCATCACCAGGTGCACTAATCTGCCATTAGGTCCCCCTTTATAAAACAATGCAAGTGCTCCCTCTAGGTTGTACCTGCAGTTTTGAGTTTCTGAAGTTTGCAAAATGCTGCAATACTCAATGGTTTCATGGCAATGCTAGCACAATACTTTTCTTTAAAAGCAGGACACCAACAGCAATGGAGTTCATAACACCAGGAAAAGCTATGGTATTTAACATTTCCAGGGGAAAATTGCATTTGAATATAGATTGGGATATGTGTGTAGGGCAGGTCTAAGTGTCATATCAGGCTGTAAAGGAATGCTTTTCCTACTTGGACTTTAGGTATATAGAGTATGAGCAAAAAATTTCCTAGTGCTGAAATGCCAGGGATGACTGCAGGAAAATGCAAGGACAACATATCCAGGCACAGCTACGAGTTCTCAGGGAACTCAGAATGATTTTAGAGACTGCTGAGCCACGTAATGTGGCCATTGCATTCACCAGTGAAATTCAGCCACGTCTGGGTAAAAACCAGCATCTGCTTCCCAGAGCAGCACCTGCACAGTGCTTGGAGCCAGGCAGTGCTCACCAGCACTGCATCTGACCTGCACAGCAGCGGGAATCAGAGGAAGAGACAAATGCAATTATCCTCACTGAAAACCAGCCAAGGCAGCGAGGACAGTGTGCTCACTCTTGCAGAACAAAAACCAAAGAGCATTTTTTGTGATCCACAGCTGCAAAGCCCTGAGGGTTTTAGCTCATTCAGCCCTGTGTCTGAATCTTCAGCTGCAGAGGCTCTCCCTGCCACTTTGGGCATCCAAAATAGCATCTCCTTCCTCATCTCACCATGAGACAAATGTGGATGGAACATGACCTGTTTGTACACCAAACAGGTTAGTCCAGCAGGACTAACACATGGAAAGTCAGCTGTCATACCTGGGAATACCTTCCCTGAAGGCCAGGAACACAGGCACATGATGGTGGCATGAATAGCATGAACTGCTGTTGTCATTTGTTGCTGCTTATAGAGCATTGAGCCCTGAGCCAGTGTGGGTCCTGCATGCTGGATGTGACTGCAAGCAGTCATCCCACCAGAGAGGAAAAGTCACTTCATGGGAAGGAAATGGAGTGAAAAAGGACCAGGAATGGAAGGATAAAACTGAATTATTAAAAGCTCAACTAGCTAGTGGCCGCACAAAGGACATATAAATGATACAATACTGAGTAAAGTCTTTTTAGTTTGTTTCGTATTTGCAATAGACTCCTTAAGACTTTGATTCTATGCAAAGTTTTTAACATTGCAGATGAATATACCAGATAAATATTCATTTAGAGCATTTGACAAATGGTCTATTGAGTATCCCTTTTCGAACTCTTCAGGGGAAAATCATCAGACTAAAAAAGGCAGCTATGGGAAAATTTCTTTAGAAGTGAAATTTCTTTGTACCAATTTTTGAACCAGGTTTTTAGCATGGTCATTAATTTTTATGTGTCTTTCTTATGGTTATGGTTTAAAGTTGCAATATTATTCAAAATAACAAAGATGTTTTAGCTATCTGTGTAAAAATCCAACCTTTTCTTCATCATGCTGAATTTTGAGTCACAACCATATCTCACAGCAGTGAATTCCAGGGATGATTTGCACACAAAATGTACTACAGGAGAAAAATAAATACATTTGCTAGCTTTAATTTTTGCTCAAAACCCAGAGGCACAATTTTGGATTTCCCTGCAGAGGATCATGATATCTAAGGCAAGTAGACAGCCTGCTTGATGGAGCCTAGAACATTCACTCTGTGCTGCCTTGAGTAATAGAGCCCACCTTTCCTTTCCAGATCAAAAGAAACAGCAGGGCAAGGTTGAGTATTTCCCTAACATACCAAAGAACACAGGACACATCCTCAGCCTACCCCACATCTGCTCTTTCCTGCAGATCCACCGTTCTCTTGCAGAGACCAGAAACCATCATCAATCTTCCTGTGTGTATGGAGCTCACAGGAAAGTGTGAACTAATAGTAACGTATCTGTGAGAAAAAGATCTGGCAGGAAATGATATCCAAATTGAAATAAGCACAGCCCTACATATAAAATATCATAAAAGCATTTGCATATACATAGTTACTGTGAAAAATTACACTCCACAGTTGAGCCAGACAGACCCTGGAGATAATAGATGCAAACTGCAGCAGTGGAAAGTTAAGAAATACCTTTATAAATGTATGGCTTTTTAAGCCCTGGAACAAGCTGTTGAGGCAGGTTGTGGAATTGCTATTGGTGCTATTTGAGGCTGGATTTGTCAGTGCTCTATTAAGGATGATACACATGGAGCTAAATAGTTTTTGCCATGAGGCAGCTCCTTTCCATCCCAAATTAGCCAAAGGTAAATGTGATGTGCATCGATACATACTAAACACAAGGAATGAAACTCCTGCTTTAATTAATGAGATCAACACACAGAAAATGTGCATCCAATAAAGAACCTTAAATAACCCAGTCGCAGGAATGAGTATTGCCATGAAAAGGTAGAAAAATGAAAGCAAGACTTGTTCAGACAAATGTGTGAAGCATCTAAAGAGGAAATATCCTTCTCTACCAGAACTGAATTGGTGTATTTATTGAGTAGTAATCATATATTTGAAGTGCAAAAGCAAATAATTCTTTTCAGCCTTTGACTTTTTAGCTTAAATCATGGTCTCTTCTCTTATCAATTCACTTTTTCCAAAAGATTTTGGAAATACTTGCAGCAAATTAGAATCAGTTCAAATGACAGCTACCAGCCTGTTAGCTGCAGGTGGAGAGCCGAGGTAAATGTTTTAATAATACTAACAACAATAACAGACAGCATTTTTTGGAGACTTATCTTGGGACAAATGGGTTAATTGAGTTCCAACTAGAGACAGAAGAAGCCAGACTTTACTTGCCTTTTCTCAAGCAACAAACACAGAAAATGTATTTTGTATTTGCTCTGTCATTACAGATCTGGCAGTGATGGTCTGTGCTTCGGCAGTGATCCATGGGTGAATGCTTCAACCTGTGCTGAGCCTCAGAACCACTGACCTGCAGCCCTGCAGCCCCACCATCCCTGAAGGATGACATTTGGGTTGATAAGAGACCTTCTGAAGAGTGTCTATAGGAAAAGAAGGTCTAGAATTCCATCTCTAAGGGATTCAAGTCAGTCTGTGCATATCTGCTGTATCCATGTATCTATGTCTTAGAACTTATGAATATAACAGAATCACAGAATCACAGAATCCGAGTCAATTAGGTTGGAAAAGACCTCTGAGATTATTGGGTCCAGCCTGTGACTCAACACCACCGTGTCGAGTAGACCTGAGTGCCTCATCCTGTTATTCCTTAAACACGTCCAAGATGGTGACTCTACCACCTCTTGTGCAGCCTATTCCAATGTTTAATCACCCTTTCTGTGAAGAATTTTGTTCTCGTGTCCAAACCAAATGTCCAGCCTAAATGAGATCAACACACAGAAAAAGTGCATCTAATAAAGAGCCTTAAATAACCCAGTCTAGGAATGAGCCTATTTTACCACCCGAAAACCACAAAACCTCAGGTGCCAAAGCCTAAGAAGTTAACCTTTTTCAGAGATGGATAAAACCTTCCAGGATTAACACAGCTCATTCTAAACACCTACTAAGCAATTTTCCAAATAGCTCTGGGCTTTCCTGTTTCTCTCTATTGCCTGCAAAGGAAATTGAGATTAAGGGGGGAACATTTGGGACACCTGGATTGGATGCTACAAACCCTGCTGCTGGGACTGAGGCTGGCTGGGCTGCTTTGTGCATCCTTTCTGCTGGGTGTGAGAAGGCCCAAAGGACTGGGTCAGAGATAAAATCCCCTCATGTGTTTGAGGAAAGGACAGTCTCAGTCCAGTTGCCTCTCACGAACCATCACCACTTCAGGACATAGCTGCAGGACGAGGCTGCATGGTGAAAGTGCAGCAGATTATCCCAGAAAGGCTTTAGTCTTCTACTCAGATTCCAGGAAAGATTGTTCTTGGGTGGAATTTCTTTCCTATAGAAATGAAAAAATCCCACCTACTGCAACAGGAAATAGACTTGTCAGGAAATACACCATGTTATGGGGAAATCAACTTAACAAATATACTAATATAGGAAATTTGTAAACTCATTCATATGAATTATTTGTGTTAGATGCCCATCCAAATAACTAATCTTAAGCACTTTTAAATCTTGCAATTTCTTTCCCTGTTGACCTTTTTTTGTTTGTTTGTTTTGGTTTTTTTGGGGTTTTTTTTTTTTTTTTTTTTTTTTTTTTTTGTTATTCCCATTTTCTTCTGTAAAAGTCAATAACAGAAATTTTATCATTAAGGACAAGGTATTTCCAAGCCCTTAAAGATCTGCTGAATGAGTGGAGAAATGAACTGCCGTAACATCTAAACAGCAGATTCACTGAATTTCTAAGGCATGGAGGGGTGGGGGTTTATGTCAGGAGGTCTCTTTTCTCTAAAGGGTTGCTTTCTTGCTCCTCATCCAAATAGGAGGCGATGGTGCAACATGAGATTCATATGAGATTTGCTTTACTGCTGCATCAAAATGACAAACCCATAGTCTGAGTCACTCTTGAAATGTTTCTGTCACATTTGTAATCAGAAAGTCCATTGCTTGAAGCAAAGGTTAGAATACTGTGATACTTCATGTTCAGGTAAACTAGTGACAGCCTGTACTTTGGCTCTCACATTTGTCTTCTGAGGTTTGGAAAAAAAATCTCATCTGAATTAGGACTTTTTTTTCTGCAATTTTCCATGACTCTGCTGCTAATATAATACTGTGACATCTCAAATTTACTGAAAGATGATCACCAGTCATTATTTCAACAACTGCCATCTAAAAGAGGTTAGATGGCTTCTATCTGAAATGCTAATAACTGCCTGGAGTCTTGTCTGCTGTTGCCTTGATTCCTCCTTCCATTTGAACAACTCTGGGGAAGGAATAATGGGAAATTTTAACAGAATTCTGCACTGAAAGTACAATCTCTGCCATCCATCTTGAGCTCATAAAACAGGCATGGGGCTACTGCTGGATACAGGCAGCCTATTGGTTCTTAAAGTTTTTGTATCTCTTTATTACATCTCTACCAGCAGTGTGGTTACTGGCAGGACTGGCAGCAATACTGCAGTGTGTGGTAGGGCACTCAGTGAAATTAATGTTCTCTAAAGTGTCAGCCACAAACAGCTGTTCCCACAAATATCTTCATTGTCTGGCCTTACAAATGACAGGAAATATTTCTCACATCCACTGTGGATTCAGCCTTATAAGAAACACACGCACTTTACAGTACAAAAAACCTAATTACACTATAATTATATTGTAGGTGTTTTTAATCATAAGATTTCCACTAATCTATATAATGAAGTACTTAATGGACTGGCCAAAAATAATTGCAATGTAAAATGATGTAATTGGTACACCTGCATTTAAAAATACACAGTCGGGACCTCAGCTGAGTTAAATCATTATCTCCCAGATGATATCAGTCTGGTTCCTGTGCATTAAAAAGCAGATCATGGGAGCAATAATATCTCAATTATGTAGTTAACCTTCTGGTTATTTTAATTAGTGATGATTAGGCATGGGAAACCATAATTATGTCACATACATAACATCCCTTTGAAATTGCATATGAATCTAAACACAAAAGGCAGATGTGAACATCTAACCTGAGCTAGAACAAATCTGAAACTTAATTATATGACCCCCTATCCTCTGTGTGAAACACAGCCAGTCATGACAGCTCTGCTGATGTTACATTTGTAGAAGAAACTGCAAGTTTTATTTGTCCCAGAAGAGAAATCCAAGGTAGAACAGTCTCATATTCTAATTTCACAAGCAGGTTATTAAATTCTGAGTAAAAAAAGACAAATAAAACATTTAGGCCCAATTCAGTTAATAAAAAAGGAAGTTCTGAAACTAAAGAAACACCTTTGCATTAACTCACAACATTTATCCATTTGTCTGGGGTATGAACAGGAGATCCTGGCAGCCAGAGAATTATTTGCCGGAGAACTTCCCAAAGAGTTTCTCCTGAATGGCTGCACAAATGCAGTGGGAGACGCTGTACTGAGAAAACTTCTTCCACAGGAACTGTCTGAGGAAACTGTGGTTGGGAAGAGGGAGTCAGAGCAAACAGGATTTTCCACCACTGTCCTCATGCCTAATTTAAGATTGAAATTTTTCACCTTCAAGGATAAAGAAAAGCCAACCTGAGCTAATACTCTTCCCCCAGTACAACAGAGATGTGTTGATGTGTTTTATCCCAGCAGACCATTCCCTCACAGCAGGACTACAGTAAATAATTATGGTGGAGGTCACTCAGTCTAAATTTAGGAAAATATTAAACATTCCACTTTTCTATAGGCTTCTGTCACCTACTGAAACCTACAGAAGCTCTGCACTGCAAGAGGAATTGTGGACATAAACATCCAGGCTTATTCAGATGGCAGCATCCTGCCACCCTTGCAGGGAAAAGGACAAGCCCAGAATATCACAAAATTTCCATTAAAATTAATCCTTTGAAAAGTGAATGCTAGAAGAAACTGCATATTTTTGACCAAACAAATGTACTTTAAATGGATGGTTTGCAAATGTCAGGTTGAAGAGTTCCAAAGTTGGGAGCTGTCAGAATTAATGCTGCCTGTGTACTCTGCACTGTACTTGCAGGGTCTTTGTCACTGTTATTGCCTGGTTTTATTTTTTTTTTTTTTTTAATCTAAGTAACTTGACTTTGAAAGTTTGACTTGCAAATCTGGCATTTGCAGTTCAGGGAAATCCCACCTTGCACACTTTTTGTTCTATATTCAATCAATTACTATTTGATGTGCTGTTTGCTTTTTGCTGTGCCAGCAGCAAGGGACACTGGTACAACATGGGCCAGGGTGATTTATTAACTCACAGAATCAACAGTCTTGGGTCTTCACTGTTTCTGCTCTGGGCTGTCAGATCAGTCTATGACAGCCCAGTCCAGCAGAAAACCCTGCCCAGTAAGAGCCCAGGTGAGTGAGGTCCTGGGTATATTCTGGGCATAGCAAGTTCTCATTAGGTGGCAGTGTCCCTTAAGGGACTAAAGGCACATGGTACTGTGCAGATTGTAACCCAGTTAGACTTTGGTAAGACATTCTGCCTGTCTTTTCCTCCACTAAACTGTAAAAGTGTTCTCTAATATTTATAAGCAGCAGTTCCCAAGCATTGCAAGCTGTTCTGTAATGATATTTTCAATTCAGTCTGAGACTCCTGAATGAAATTTCTGAAGAAGTTACATAAATGCTTTCTTATTCAACCTGAATTGCATTCAATATAATATTATAGAAACAATCCTTGCAAACATCTCACTTCAAGAGAGGTTTTTTTTTCTTTTCCTTTTGCTCTTGGCAGTGGCTGTGACAAGAATGACAGAGCAAAACATAACAGAAAGTTATAAATGTTACTTTTCCTAAGACAGCAAACAAAGTCATGGTCATGAACTACCAGGGTGGGAAACTAAGGCACTCTGCTTTCAGAAACTCTGACCTGTGTCTCACCCTGGCCCTGCACAGAAGGTTTAAACTGAGGAGCTCCTTTGGGAGTGACAAGTCTGGGACCTGTCAAGCAAAGAGATTGTGTTACCCATCTCTCCAACCATCTAAAAAGAGACGCCAACAGAGGAATGCAGTTTGGGGAAGGTGCTTTTCATCACTTCAGGGTTTTTTCACCTTTACTTCAACTTGCTGCACAAGCAAGGCAGTGCCTTTTGGTTCCTCCTTTGATATGCACCTCCTGACACACAAGCGTGATAACTCCTGGCACACAATCTGATAACAAGCCTGACCCCTTCTTCATCCTTTTCTCCATTCTTTGTTTTCTGAACCCACACCCCTCCCACAGGTCAGGATCCATCCATCACAAGCTGGCACGTTCTCTGCTGGCTTTCTTCACTTTCCCCATCTCAGCACTTTCTTTCCATCAACTCCTCTGGCACCACAGAGCCATGCACAACATCTGAAGAGCTGGCACAAGGCAGTCCATGTCAGGGGCCATTGCCACAGTGCAGATGACTGAATTAGAGGCTTTGGCACAGCCTTGTTTATCACTTTTAATGAGGCTGAACCAAACATGCAATTACTTGGGGTCTTTTGCCTCACTCCTCTATTTACCTTCTGGAGTCTTCACCAATCCCTCCATTCCACTCCTTCCCACCTCAAGTAGCTGCTCCAGAGATTCTGAGAGCAGGACTGATGAGGACACAGCTCAGCCCTTTTGTTTAGTAACGCAGATGCATTATTAGGGGCTAGAATAAAAAGGAGGTTGGGATTGGGGATGCATACACTCACAGGAATTTTCTTAGGGGAAGATAAGAAAATATGGTCTTTTGGGAGATTGAGGTTTTAAGGAAAGTATAAGACCCTTTTTCAAACCTAGACTTTGGCTTGTGACTTTGCATATTTAGTTGACTCTTACCATAACACAGTACTTGGTTTGAGGACTAGAAGCATGAGCAGCCCTTAAGAAATTAGCTGTAAAAATGCAGAGCTCTGGCCACAGGTAAGATTCTCTGCCACCAGAAGTTGAGCATGAAAACCTTTAGTTCTGGGCTGTCATCACTGAGATTTTGCACAGAGTTGTCACTGGGGTTCAGACTCATGCTATGGCAAAACTCTGACAAACTGGATGTGAGGGCACTAAACAACGCTGAGCTGGGCACCTTTCCCCTGCCTTTCCAATGCAACTGCCCAGCAAACTCATCAACCACACGGATGCACTGGAAGTGCTTGGACCCAAACAGTACCAGAAAGCAGTTGATTGAAAGCAATTCATCTACCTAAAGAGCTGGGTATTACATTTATTCTTCTTCCACACCTTCCCCTGTCTGGGTGCAATGCAAAGGAAATCTGTGCAGCTGATCTGGGATTTCACAAACTAAGGGATTATGTGCCATGGATCCTGACAGGCCTCTGTGCTCACAGCCTGGCAAACACCACAACTGTAATCTCCTCTCTGAGATAAAGTCCATCAATCTTATTACACCAGCCTGTCCCATTCTGCCCTTCAGGCAGAGCTCAAAGAAAAGCCCTTCTTGGGAAGGATGTTAAAATCTGCCCTTCCTTGGTACCCTCCTGTTTAACTTACTCTTTTGGCTGGTCTCCCATCAAAGTTGGGTCAACACATATCCATTTTGTCCGCTGAGCTGACTAGCTTCAATAACAATTTCTCCTTCATTCTGTAACAGGAATCAATAGAACTGACCCTCCCTCATGTTGGCTGAGATTCCAGGAATGTAATTTGCTTTTTATTGTTGGTTCTGTTTTGTTTTGTTTCCATTTTTCTTTTTTTTTTTTTTCTTTTTTTTTTTTTTTTTTTGGCAAGGCACAGATCAATTTAGAAAGATGAAAATGACTTAGACTTTCACTCAAAGTAAAATCTGCACTTTATAACCCAGGATGTAATTTACAATTCTGTCATTAAACTCTGTTAATCCTATTATTATGAAGATAAATAATTACCCATAGCGAAGAAAGGGATTCCCAACAGAGTAGAATTATATTTTCCATCAGTAATGAAAAATATCCCTGCCGCAGTGACACTGGAAATACAGATAGTGAGCACTCCCAGGAGTCCCAGGAAAGGTTTGCTACGCAGGCAGTCCTTCATGGAGCTAGAGAGGGTAGCAGTCAGGAGAATCAGCATCAGGCTCACCAAAATCTTGCCCCTGGCCAAGAGACTGGTCTGGTGGAAGTCCTTCCAGAGGCTAAAGGATGCAAGTGAGTAGAGCTGCAGATCCTGGTGATCCATCTGCATCTTGTGCATCAGTTTACAGAATTCGCTCTCCCACTTCTCCCCAATGAGGTCCTGGGTGACAGAGCCATACGTTTGGAGGTAGTAAGTGATTTGGATGGCTCTGGCTGATTTGACTCTCTGGTCCTTGCTGTTTGGCACTTCCATTACCCCTCCAAGCTGGTGGCCAATGAAACTGCTCCTTCCATCCTGGGAGAGAAAGCAGAAAAATGAGCGTGTGGTTATCGTGCTTATGACGTGATGCAGAGATAGACTCTGTCTCCTCTCACAGACAAGCCAAGAGCTCTGCTCAGACACTGCTGCACTCAACAGGAGCCTTGCCATTCACCTCGCTGGCCTTTGGGATCTGTCCCTGGTCCCTGCCACAACTCTGTCTTACTCATTATAGGCTCATTTGCATTTCTGTGCTGCAGTTCAGGGACTGCTCAGATACTCATTGCAGTCTCAGGGATTCCCAGATATCCAGGACCAAAATGTTACATGCAAGCTCCTCACCCCATGGGAGAGGATGACCTTCCACATTTAACTAATGGACAATGACAAATCTCCAATTACTACAAAAAGTTTGAGATGAAGATTAATTTCTGGATGATTTGTGATTTCTTGACACTTTGGAAATTATTTTTAGAAGGTGGAAATGTAGGGAAAATGAATCCTGATTCCTCAGGATACAGACAGATCCACAAAGTTTAATAGCTATTCTATCTCCAGAAAAATATAATTAAAATCAGACTTTTTGAATTGTTAATTTGATATTTCACTGATTTATATCAGTGGCACAGAGAAAATAATCTGCCTTAAACCTAAATTTAACCAGGATTTGTTTTTTTTATACATTTCAAGAGTATAAACCTTACTCTGGTCTCACTTATTTCGGTAAATGCTAGAACATATAAAACTCCATGACAATCAGTAAAGGACACATCAAGTCCACTCAGCCTCTGTCTTTTAACAACACCAGGCCTTTTTTTTCTGTAAAGTTATCTGGCCCCATTTAAATATTTCTTTAGGGTTATTTTTTCTTTTATTCTTATAAGGATTTAATAAGAAAGGTCATGTAAGAAAGATCCTCTCTCTTTAGCCACTGGTTGTAGGATAATTGTATGTGCCCCTTCCAAGACAGGGGAAGCCTGTGTGGGTTTAGAAGATCAAACCCAGTTGCAAACTGAGGAATAAGACTCAGTGATAACATTGTCCCAGCACAAGTAATCTCTTTGATTAAATAAGTCGAAATCCAGGGATTGTCTTCAGCACACCAAATAATATTTTGCTTTTTCCCCAACATAAATTGGATTATAAATTTTCAAATTTATTTCTCTTGTATTTAATAAAAACATACAATTATCAAGGCAGTTGATGTCTAAGCTACCTTGCAGCAGTGAGCTCATATGAGATAACATTCTTTGCCTAGGCACACTACTGGAATGAGCTGACAGCTTGAATTTGGGAGAGGCTCTGCCCTCCACACACACACATGGAAGCAGTCATCTGCAAAAGGCCAGAACCATTTGGGGGAGACACTTTAACATGTATTGCATCCAGCATTACCCATTTCTGGAAGCACCTGTGCTGCGTGCAGGTCTTTATCTGAAATTGCCAGACCTGCTCATTATATGATTCCCATTCTAAGGAAAAATCAGTGAAATGATGCTTTATAAAATTTAGATGTCCTCCAGCATGTTGACTCATAGAGCAAATAAATATCAGAAATTGGGAGACAGTGTCTAAAATGTTTTATATACTCACCTTGCCTTCAATCAGGTATGTAAAGGAGGTAATCCTCCCACAGAGAAATTTCTACCTATGCCTACTTTCAGGCAGGAGCTCACACTGTTCCCAGCTTTGCCTGCCACAGCCCAGGGAACGTGACAAAGTGCTTTACAGAAGTTCATTTCTTTCCCTATTCCCAGTTGTTATTTCCCACCAAAATAGCGGCCGGATTCTGGCAAGGATATCCTGGCATGAGCTGACACAAAAGGTGAACTGAAATCAAGTGCCAGCTTCCCAAATCACCTGGAGCCTCATTGCAAATGTCACATAAGCAGAGACAGCTATCACAGAGGGGCAGCTGCTGTTGTTCAGATTCCAGAAAGTCCTCATCCCCAGCATTTCATGCTTCAATCCTGTTTGGATTTTTTATTTCTACTCTTTCTAAGGAGAGGTCACACCTAACACTTGAATGCTCACAAAAAGTGTATTTCCAAGCTGGTAATTAAGTCTTGAGCAATGCAGTCCTGGCTCACATTGGATACAACTTTGCAGCTAAAAATCCCCACTTGGCACCGCTTTGAAATTTTGGAGAGAAATTTCACATTTCCTCAGTCTGGGCAGAGCTGACATTCAGAGGCTTGCAGGCACTGCAGGATTCTGTAGCAGCGCAGCTCCCAGCCCAGGCAGAGCACTGTAATTCAGGTTTCATTGATTCACTATGCAGCAGGCACGACAAGGTTATGGGAAACTTTGTGATGACCATCTGCCTTCCCCTGCGAAGGGTGCAGCGAGAGACGGCAACATTTCAAAGGAGGCAGCAGAGCAGGCACAAATAAGTCATGTTCTGCCGTATCTCCTGTGAAGCAGCAGATAACAGCTATTTTTTACACTGATGTACAATAGGGCACCCAGCTCATATGTCAGCAAAATAGAGAGTAAGCTTTCAGATGGAATCGAGGAAATCACAGGCACTGGATTGCTGTGAGGACATTTTGTCTGTTCCATTCTTTCTGGAGGCAAACTCTTTCATATCTAAGCAAGGGGTTTGCCTTTGCTGCAGTTAAATTTGAATGTGGCACCACACCGCCTGTGGCATCACAGGGCTTTTCTCTGATACAGCTCTTGGAGAATAATAGGATCATAGAACATCTTGGATTGGAAGGGAACTTAAAAATCATCTCTTTCCAAGCCCTGCCATGGGCAGGGACACCTTCCACTAGTCCAGATTGATACAGACCCTGTCCAGCCTCTCCTTCAACATGTCCAGGGTTGGGGCAGCCACAGCTTCTCTGCACTGGTTACAGTCTTAGAGAGGAAAGCGGAAGAAATATGGGGGGAAACAGTCTTTTGTTCACCCCATTTTATGGATGACAATTGATGTGTAGGAAAATGGAGACCCAGAGCTGCCCACATGAATTTCAGCACCTCCCAGAGTCCAAGACAGGGACCTACCTGTTCTTGGAGTCTCATGGTAGTTTCAGAGGAGTTATTCACTGCCCAAGTTCTCTCCAGGACCAACTTAGTGAAAGAGCAAGGCATGGAGGGCTAAACTCCTTTACTAAGCCTAAGGTCTGGGAAACAAAATGTGGCCACAATGACTTGTGTAAGTGATGCCCGAAGAGCCAGGCAGGTTTTGAATAAGATTCCACATAGTTCTTAATGAAAAAGGTGCTTTCTACTGATAATTAGTGCATCCTTCCTGGCATATGCTTACACGCTGCTGTTTTTAATTTCATAACATATTTTTATGTTTCAGACTACAGACCCCTTACACTTTTTAACCTACATCTGCTGCTAATCTCTGACACTATATAAAGAAAAACAAATAAAATAAAATAAAGAAAAATAAGTAATAATAATAGTTATTGGTTGTACATGATTTGATACCCATATATCTCCAGAGAATGTACAACAGAAGATGCTAATTGACTTTAGCAAGGTCACTTGCATGGTTGGAATATTGTTTCAAATTCCCAGGCTGTGTCTGTGTGCCTTTCTCTTTTCTTTTATATATATTTTTTTAATGTCTGATGAAGTCTTAACAGTGTCTGTTCTTCCAGATTCTGATGGCAGGTAATTCTCTCCAGACCTGAGCATCTTTAAAGATGCAATGAAATATAGATCACCTGCTGGGGCGTGTGATATTTCATCTAAAATAGGGGGCAAGCAAAATTCTTTGCTTCAATGGACATTATTAAATTGTTTCTTGTGTTCTTCCTTCTCTTTTTCTAGTTGCTCCAAAGCCATCTGATATATTTAGGCTCTGAAAGGGAGGAGAATGAGAACGAAGATGGCAGGCATGAACAGCTTCACCTTCCTTTCCCCCCAGCGTGATGGACTTTGCCACCTGTGTCTATGCAGACCTGACCTTGCTTGTGGTTGAAAATCCAAACTCCTTGTTTGTTCAGCAGTAAGATTCACTAATTGTGAATGAATGGGTACAGAATAAACCCCTTCTATGTTTCAGGCTGGAAACTTGGATGCTTGGACCCTTAATTTCCTAAGAAGATATGTAAGTGGCATGGGAAGTTTGACTTGCTCCAGAGCTGAGGGCCTCTCAGGTTAAAGGAAACTACCTGCTCCTACAGAGCTAAATATCTTCTGCTAGTGATAATAGTAGTAGGCACAGATCCTCTCAGCATGCAGCCCAGAGGGACACTAGAAATACTCCCTCACTACTAAAATTACCTGTGGCCTTTTTTTGTTTGTTTGTTTCCTTAATATTTTCAGTGCAGCTGCTGCAGGCCCAGTTCCCACTGGGGGTTCTGTGTGGTCACTGCAGCAGCAGCCCTCGGCAGGGCCTTACCCTCTGCTGGGGTGTTTTCTTTGTCCAAAATCACTCTAAGAAGTGATTTCTTCCTTCCAAAGAAGGAAGAAAGCAGGGCTGTAGTCAGTGCAGAGAATGGCTGGGAGGGCCAGCTGTGGGGATTGGCACTGAGGGACAGGGATTAGTGGTGGGCCTGGCAGTGGTAACTCAGTGGTTGGGCTCGGTGATCTTAGAGGTCTTTTTGAACATAAATTATTTTATCATTCATCTCTGCTCTGAATGGCATCAGCCTCCTCTGGCTTTTCTCTCACAGGAAAAAGGGAGGGTTTGAGGTATTTTTGAGAGGGCATGGCTCCTGCCTTCTTAGCACCTCGCTCAGCAGAGGTTGGGCTGGCAAGGGTTTTAAAACTCTTTTCAGATCCCTGGCAATGAGGAAAGGAGCCCTTGTTCCCAACTGTTTGATCACTCTCATTCAAGTACACCTACAGGACCTTAGCCAGCAAACTTATCTCTATTTTTATTTTTCTTTAACTGCTTCCTCTCATCAGCTGGAGTGATAGATCATTATCAAGCTGCATTATAGAAATGTTAGGATAAAGCATGCCATCCTGCTTGCATGCTATTTTATCTTAAAAGCTTAAACTGTTTGACAGAGGGCAACCAGGAATGTCTGCTGAAATACATTGTGTGATAAACATCCTAATGAAATCAATGCAGTTGGTTCTCCCTCTGATAAGGACATTCCTACTCCACTGTAGGTCACAGAAGTTAGGATGAAGCAAGTTGCTTTTCAGCCAGCTGCCAGTTTTCAAGGTAAAAAAAGTAATAAAAAATTTTAATCCCCTTTCATTTAGGGTTTAACATATTGGGCTGCTCATGTTCCTTTCAGCTTCACTGTAAAACTTTGGAGAAAGGCTTTTTCTCCTCAATCAAACTGATATTCCTGTCCCTGTCCCTAGTACAGTTATGCATAGAGATCTTGTACCAGTCAATCCCTGCTACAAAGCCACCCATTACCAAAAATTCTTGCAGCATTCCTTTCCAGAGCAAAGCGCATAATGCTGATTCACGTCAGCATTTTCCCCCACATTTTAATGTAGCAGTTTTCCTGCCCTTGTAGCTGTGTAGGCGCTCCTGCACTGTTTGCTGTGCAGCTGTTCTGTATGGATGAAGGATGGAGGGAGCATCCAGAGCAGGTGAACACTGAGGGCAGCACATTTGAGGTAGAGCTGCACCTTGTCTGTCTGGGAACAGGGACAGAGCTGTGGCCAAGGGGTCTGCTCACACAGCAAAAACTAATTCTATGAAAGTGGCCATGAGAAGTTATCCAGGAAATAATTGTCTAAGTCTCTGCTGCAATAAAGAAGAATTCTTTAATTTCCAGCTAATAGCAATGATGAGGCTCAGCTCACCAGCTAACCAAGCAAATTTGGTTTATGGTCACTGTGAAGAGTCAGGCACATCAAAAGACAATCTACTCCATCCTGAGGTACAGGTCAAAAGCAGACTTGTTCTCTGCAGTTGCCTGTCTCTCTTCCCTTAAAGCAGAAGCATGAGATTACTTAAGACTTGACCCCAGATTTTATCATGCTAAAAATTGCCTGATCTGCCTTGTCATTCCTGGCTCACACCGTCCCCTTCACAGACGTGTCCTGCTGGTTAACAAAACCACAGCCCTTCAGCCTCTTCCCAGGGAAATAATGGACTTCTAGGGCAATTTGTAAGTGAAAGAAAGAAGTACACAGAGCACCCAAAAGGGAACCAGAGCCATCTGACACCTCTTTCTGATGACTCTGGGCCTGTACCCCTACCCTCTACAGCTTTGGGTTTCTAGATTTTGCTAAAAGAAGCAAGAACAGATTAAAAGTGTTTCAAAGGACATATATTATAGTATTAGTAACAGAGAATAAGATAAATGTCCCTAGAATTAAATCAAATTATGGAAGAATTCATAAGAGTGCAATAACAAAGTGAGACTGCCATTAGAGATCTCTTCTCTTTGGAAGAGCTTCTGGCAGTGCACAGGCTGTTTCTGAGTGGTGCTTGTCACTTTGTTCCTTCAGCATCACCCTGTCAGGTTTTCTGAGAATAATAGTGTGGTCAGGGTTGGAAGGGACCCTGAAGGTCACCTGGTCCAACCCCCGGAAATGAGCAGGAACATCTTCATCTAGATCAGGTTGCTCAGCCACGTCTAACCCGGACCTCAATGTTTCCAGGGATGGGGCATCCACCATCTTTTTGGACAAGCTGTCCCTGTGTCCCATCACCCTCGACAGGCATCTCTGTCAAGGCAAGGGAAGGACAAAAAGGAAGGAAAAAAGGCTCTAACTTCATCTTCTGCTTCCCTTGCACATTCCTCTGGGAAGAAAATACAAGATAAGCTCTCTGTCTCCTACATCAACCTCACTCCACTTCCTTCCTAGACTACATTTCATCTTTACATCCTTTGCAACCCCTCTTCATTCTTTGTCCTATCTTCAGGCTCTTTGTTTCTCAACTGATCCCTTCACCCAAGGTCAGATTCCCATTCAGTCCATCTCAGATCCTATCCCAGTTCCTTTTGGAAAAGAGGAATAGATTAACTGCCCAGCAGAGCTTTGTCCTCAGCTGTCCTGAACAGCACCCGTGCACTCAAGGACACAGTGGTGTCCTTGAAGCTGATGAGCAATACCCACGTGGGCTGTGATCATTCATCTCCCTAGGTGGGAAGGGTGCTGGAAGATGGGAGAGTCACAGACAGCACAAAGAGAGCTGCAAGCACTGGGGGATAATTTTGGGCTACAGCTGGTCTCTCTGCCTTTTTCTTCTCTGCCCTCCATCAGGAGCAGGACACAGGCACAGCAGTGAAACAGCTTTGGCACAGACTGTTCAGGCAGGTGAGCTGTTGTCAGCACCCCAGTCCCACAAGATGGGTGCAGGGGTGAAGGGCACAGCTTTCTTGGGATGCCCAGCAGCCTGGGGAAGCTGGGATAGCTCACTCAGGAGAAAGGTGGGTGGCTCAGGAAAGCTTGTAGGTGACACAAGTTCACTTTCCAAAGGTGATCCATGTCAGCAGGACCTCTGAAATCGTAGGTTACCCTGGGTGTGTAAATCTACCAGGTCAGGTATTAAAACATGACTGTCCTCTTGTTTCCAGCAGGCACAGCTCTTGTTCCCTCCTCACCATTCATTGTACATTTGGAGGGATTGTGCCCTGCGCAGGATCACAGAACCTTGGCACCAGCCTCTGCTTTTCACAGCCTGTCCCTGCCAGTGGAGGAATCACAGAGCACTGACCCCTAAATCCTCCAGGAAGAAGGATGATGGCAAAAGTAGCCAGTGCAGGTCAGAACTTTTTCAAGGAGATGCCAGATGGGGGGAAATCCAAGATCCTGCATTGCCTGCTAGAGCTGTGACTCTCCACCTATGCAAACTGGGAAAACATTTAAGCATCTGCCAGTTGCTAAGCCCTGAAAACTGCCCAGGTACAATTGAAAAAAAGAAAAAGGTGCTGGTCTCTGTGGTCTTGCCCACAGCTACTCTTCATCCCAAAGGATTTTGTTTGTGCCAAGGAGAAACACAGGAATGAATCGTTGACAGCAGTGCCTCAAGGGAATTGCATAAAACACCAATATTTGGATATATACAGTTAAACACTCTCACTGACAGATGCAGGAATGTGTTTGAAGAATGCATTTTACTATCTCTCATGTTTGGCAGTCTCAATGAATCTACATCATGAGTACTTTTAATCAATGAATACTCTATATTAATTCTGATTTCCTCCACAGCTTAAGTTCAATATTATAAATGTTCAAAGGAAAGGAGGAAAATTCCAATGAGTGTTAAAAAAATAAGAAGTGTTTTTTTCAGTGCAGACCAGTGGTCCATCTAGCCCAATTTTCACTCTCTGTCCATTTCTAAACTATGGTGCACCAAGACAGTGTCTTCCATGACACAGATGGAAGATGCCCTTTGGAATCTGCTTGGACAGAGGAGGAAGAATAGAACTGTTCAAATTTTTTAAAATAGATAAGTCCTTCTCTGAAATGCAGTGATTTGAATTATATTAGCAACAAAAAGTAAGTGAATGAATGAATTAAATCTATCTTTGTACCCCAGTGAAATTCAACAGTTTTGTTATCTCAAGAGTGTCATGCTTTTCTCCAAATGGAGTAGACAGGACAACATTCAACCAAAATTCTTTCTATCTCTTGAGAATATTTAATCTTAAGATTTCTTGAGGTCCATGGAGATACAGGGTAAACAAGATCCTAATTACTAAATTTAAAAAGACAGCAGAATACACAAAAAATATAGAAAGTCTTTTTTTCCATATCAGCAAAAGCAAAATACATAAAACTGCTTGAAAAACTTCATTCCATACTCCATAAGCCTAAGCTAAAGAGATTTGGGTGGATGGGAATGGGATCCAGTGACTGTCCCTAACAGGAAATTCTAAAGAGGGGACACAGACTTTCACTGCCATATTTGTCAGCCCTCTTGCTTTGTGAGCATCCCACTGTGTGCCTCTTCTAATAGTTTTCCTTACACCACTTGAAATCCAATACACAGAAGAAATAGGAAGGAAATCTGCCAGAAAGTGAAAGGGATTGGATTTGCCTGGTTTTATTACTTCATTTAAAGGAAATGTTAAAAAACAAACAACAGAGAATAAAAAGTGAGCAGTAAAGCAGATCCACAGGAATCATTTAAGCTTTTACAATCTGAAGTTTCAATAATGACACAGAAAAGGGTGCTTTCTTTCTTTTTAAATTATGTTTTATGTTGGCAAACATCTCTTTAATTTTATCGGTCTCTGCTCATCCTGTTTTCTCCAGGGACCAGCAGCCAAAGTACTGAAACACTGCAAAAATGTTCTATCAAAGGCAGGAAGAAAAGAAGTAACTGAGAATCAGACAGAGCCAAGTGTGATGTGGCAAGATTTTGAGGCTAGAATGGTTTTGAGGTTAATTTACAGGTAACTGGATTAGCTAAGCCCAGGCTTTGAATACAAGATGTTGCTGTGCTCTTATCCAAGTCCTAGCAGGGACTTATACTCACAATGCTCAGTAAGATATAACAAGGCACTGCACAAAGCAGATACAGTTGAGGACACTTAACACTTCTAGCTGAAAATTCCTCTTTTCTAAGAGATAATTAATCAGTTTTCCCTCTTTTTTTATTGTTCTCAAATTTGGCATTGTGCAGCAATTTCTCTACCGTGAAGCATGCCTCCCTTCTCTCCAGAACACACTGGGTTTTAATGAGTTTGGCCATTTGTTAGCTGGAGAGAGCAAAAAAAATGTCTACTTTCAGATGCTTTCCTTTTTTATTCTTTTTTCTTTTTTTTCATGGTGCTGGATGAGGTTCTGGGAAGGGGAAGTGGGAATGAGGCATCTAAGTAGGCCTGTGTTTATACATTAAAATCTAATTAAACCTGGGGCTCTGCTAACTCCCACCCAGGGTACTTTTAATTCAGTATATTCATAGAGATTTTTGGCACCCACATTTGAACATCAGCAGGTAGCTTTTATATTTGTAAATTCTGTCTCAAGATTACCTTGTAATGTGCTCCCTTCATGGTAAAATCTTGTGTTCTTAGTAGCCCATAGAGATGAAGGTGTTGTCATGTGCAATCCTCTCACAAGTCTTTAATTCTTATCCCAGTTAAAAAAAGTTAAAGCCCATGGCATCATGGCATGGAATACCACATCATGCCATGGCATCATGTGGAATTGTTCAAAAACATGTAGGTGTGGTGTCTGGGGACATGGTTTAGTGGTGGACTTGACAGTGTTGGGTTAATTGTGGGACTTGATGTCCTTTCCAACCTAAATGATTCTATGATTCTCTGGGCTTCCCATTGCCTCTCATCACTGCAGAGCTCTTACACTGGAAGTTCGCTGACACTAGGAGGGTTGGATTTCTGTATTTTCACAGTCATACTCTGTGGGAGAGGGTGTCTTGCACTGTCTCAGCACAGGGCACATTGCAGTGATATAGTGTTACACAACAGAGTGAGGCAATCGGGAAATTTTACATCATCCCAAACCCTTCACCTAGAGATTGCAGGGGCTGCCACTGAACAAGATCTGCATGCCTGGAAAATTATCTCAATGCAGCCTCTGTGCTGTGGAGGACTGGGAGAACACAAAGTCCAGCAGATGCTGAGGTCTCAGTTCAGACTGTAATCACTGGTCACCAGTGAGGTTCTGGCAGGGCCCAGGACCCTGCTGTGCAAGGTGCTGTGCAAACACACAGCTGGAGAAGCTGCCCATGCTCTACAAATCTTCCCATATTGATGCTGGACTTTCTTTAGTAGCTGTATTTCTTAGTGCGAACTGGTGATGCCAAAGGAGAGGTCCCTTTCCTCTCCGTCCTAAGCTTGCATCTCCTCCCTGCCAAGCTTGGGAGCAGCTGCTCATGTGGTGTGTGGTGAAATGGACTAGAGAAATACTCCAGGTTTATGCAAAATGAACAGGAGGGGGAAAAGAGAAAGAAGAGGAAAAAAAAAAAAAAGGAAAACCAAAGATTTAATCCCCTTATGCTCTCCTTGCTGCCATCTAGCAGGTTTCTTTAATTTTCTCTGTTCAGACCCCCCAATCTGGTGGTGATATCAAGTGTGCCACACCCAAAAGGCTCCATCCTAAAGTGTCTGTATTTCACAGCTGAGTATTTGTCCTTACTCTGGATACACAATCCCTATTATCTTGAAGGAGAGTTTCTGATTTGGATGTGCCTCTTCAGCCAGAACAAAGCTCAAAGCATGAGAAGCCACAACTGAGGCTCTGAGGTCCTGAGTCAGGCTGCCTAACCAAGGTGTCAGGTTGGAAATGTCAGGACTACTGTGAAAATGTCAGGACTACTTCACTGCCTGCTACAGGAAAAGAGGAAGATAGGGTACCTTTGGAGGGCAATTTTTATCTTAAATGGACTGAATCTCATTCTTAGGGATTTTAGTCTGCCTAAAGCCTACAATGCCCCAAAGCCTAGTTTATGTACCTTCATAAAATGCTTGAAATTAGGTTATATATGTTCCTAGATGTGTACATTAATGTAGTGCTGCTGTTAAGAATGAGCTCAAGATACAAAGTGAGATTAATATTTAATTTCTGTGTATAAGCACTTCTGGAGAAATGCAGAAATTCTCTGTAAATAATATTAGTATTAACAACCACCTTTTCAACTTATTTCAGATGTTTCCTTGCAATACAGCAAAGCTTTTCTCCCCAAATATACATTTTACATTTACTGTAATGCAATAGGTGTTAAAAAACAAAAAAGGTTTTTCAAAATCACCTGCTGCACAAAGTGATTTTTCAATTTTATATTAGCATAGTCTATTTGGAAAGGTTTTGGCTCTGGCAGAACAGGAAGGATTGGGCTTTTAATTCTAAAACAAAAATGTTGCAGATGGTGGGACCTTGTGGTATCTAGCCACCTTTGGATTTCAAGCAAATATTTAGGGAAAAATTCTGATAGAGCAAGCCAAAGAGTAATCAGATGGTAAAGCTCTTCCAGATGATAGAATTTCAGCATTTGTCTTCTGAGCACTCTGCAAAATTTCTGTCTCCCTGCTGCAATAAACTGCCAGTATCTGGCAATCTATTTTGGATGAGGATGGCATTTAATTCCAGTTCCTTCAGTGGGAGCTAATTCCTTATTCATATTAATGTATTTTAGTTCTTTTGCAACTGTCTAATAATATTTCCAAAAAGAGTTTTTCAAAGCCCTGTCAGAGATGGAGTGAGAAAAAGTTGCAATGGACTTGAGAAGGAACCTAGATTTTCCCTGTGAAATTATTCTGGGAGGTTTTTTTCTCATGTCATTGCAAACACAGATTATTCCCTAGGATTTTTTGGAAAATCTTCACCTGACATGAGCCTTTTCTGTAAAGATATCTAGATTTAGCATATCCTCATGCTTACAGAAATTTAATGGAACTTTTTTTTTGGGTCATTTGAAATAAAAGTAAAATGGCATTCACCTTGCCTAATTTTAACCATCTGAAAGGTTAATGCATAATATGAATATTATTGCTCTGGTCCGTGATGTCTCTGAATGGTGAGTTTCTCCTGTTCTAATGTAGATGTTTAGAAAAACTGAAATTAATTACTCCTGCAGGTTCACCCTTCTATCCTCTGGTTGCACATTGGGCTAACTTTAGATTAGATGCTGAATAGAAATGGGGTCTAAGAGGAAACAGATGTGTTGCTATCATGACTCTCTGCATGAGCACCCACAAATTTCTCCACCACAGACCCTCACTGGAAGGGTCACAGCCTGGCTCTGAAGACCAGACCAGGTCCCGTCCACTGCAACAAAGGCCCTGACATTGTGGACAAAAGAGAAGAAATGGCCTGACTCCACAATTCTTTTCACAAACATCACCAGCCATTTCCTAGACAATCATTCTGTGATCATGCTCAAGTTGGATTGGATATGATCCAGCTGAATATTTCAAAACTATCCTGTTCAACTAAGTTTTAGGACTGTCTGCTACCATAATTTTTCCCTGGCACAACCAGAATACAATTAAGAAATGACAAAACTCAACAGGGACAAAATGGAGCCAATTTTTGACATTAGAGATATGAGGATTTTCAAATTTGAAGTGCTGGGGAACAATCAAACAATACACAATATGGCAAAAGGACTTTTACAAATCATCCAAATCCAAATCAAATCACCCATCAAAAATCCAGTCAGCGCAAAACTCCAGAAGAGGACTTGTTTCATTCTAGAAAGGAACAAAACAAAAGGAACAAAGAGAAGCAAAATTCCATCAAGGCTTCCCTGACACTTTAACACTTCCTCTGCAGCCTCCAAAGCCCTGTTCAAGCTCTACGCAGGGAACTGCGTGTGTCCTGCTGAGTTTGACCTGCAAGAAGGTGAAGGAGGAAGGAGAACATTGAGTACTGAAATGTCTGCACTTGCAAAGCAGTGTCAGAGTCAGAGGTAAACTAAGTGCCTTTTCTCTGGGGGCTGCAAAACTCCAACTTCAGCATCAACTTTGTCTTTGACCTTGGTCATGTCATTTAAGTGCTGCACCTTCACTTTGAGATTGGCAGAACTCAGCTAACATGAATCAGTTCCAATGGAGGATCCTATCTTGCCCTTTGGGCACCTGAATGGAAACAAAGCTCTTCAGAAAATGGTATTATTCTCTGCTCAGCTTTCTAACTGCTCTGGATCTACCTGTGTAAATTCTGTGACTCAGCTGCTGCTGACATGTCCTTCTTGCTTAATATTATCTGTGAACTTCACTCCTGTACAATTCAATTCCATTTCCTGATAATTAATAGAGATGTTAGATGAGACCAGACCTAACACAAATTCTCCAGATACCCTGCAAGATACCTTCCATAAACTTGTTACATTATCATTTATCATGATTCCTCATTTACAGTCTTTCAGCCACTTTCCAACCCAAATGACTGATTTCCCATCCAAGCCAATCTGAATTAATTTCTCTATTAGGGTTTCCTCATAATCCTGCACCAGACAGGGAATGGGTTAGACTGACCTTATAAACCTTTTTATGTGTTTGACCTCTTGATGTTACATGGAAGAGTCTCATAAAACTCCAGCAGCTCTTTGAATTTCTCCAGCAGCACCACAGCCCTCCTTTATGATGGGAAAATCAATGTAAAGGAGAAGTAACAGCAGAATATGAATTCTTGAATGCGTAGCCCTGCACCAAAACCACCATCCCACACCCCAAACAGCTCCTTTACCAAACATCTGGAATGTTGTCCTTTGTGTTTGCTGTATCCTCATTGAAGAGGCTGTGGGAAAAGCCAATTCAAATGGTTTAGGCATGAACCTGAGTTTTTTTAGCTTCATCCTTGGCTATTCCCTATCCTGGTTATCTTTTCTTTAGCTGCTCTAAAGGAAATGAAAACAGATCTCATTCTGCCTTATTTTTCTTTGTTATTTTTACTATTTTAAAATGAAATCAGGTTTTCCAAAACAGAAGTATCAGAATAGCTCCTAAAGGAGCTTTGCTCAGATCCGTTAAGTAGTGACAAATGATCTGTTTTAACTTGCCTTTTGAGGTGAATATTGTGATGAAAAAAACATGGATCATACGTAATTACAGCATTTGACATTTATATAAGGCAAATTTCCTTTCAAGGATGTCCTCTTTCTCCCACTTCCAAAATCGGATAATTAAGGCAAGAAGATGGTAAAAGCCGTAAGGATACGGGCTTTATTCTTTTAGGAGTATAAAAAAAAGCCACTCTTTTCTTTAAAATTGAATTCCCAAAACCAAAAATGAAATGCTTTATGAGACCAGGAGAGCTCTTAAGCTTGTCAAGCTTGTGAAATTTATTTTAGGGTATATACCTAAAGTCTAATGCTTGTGCTAATCTTAAAGTCTGGTGATAGAAAAGAATGGAGAGACATTTGTAAATCTTCAGAAATGTTTGCATTTCTCTGCTGGTGTCCCAAATTTCTATGCCATTTACCATGACAAATCTGTTGTGCACCAACTGGGTGACCAATGGTTTCTACATGCAGTTGGGAAATCAGTTATGGACAGGAAAATTAAGATTAGTTAAAAAAGAAACACCACTGTAAGAATATTTATTACCACATATTCCAGCCACTCCTGAAGAGAAGTGGGTTTGCCATCTAGATGCAAAAGTCTACATGGTGAAATCTCTTTTGGGGGATGTATTGTGCTTATCTGTGACTAAAACCTCACTCAAAGAGTCAAGAACATGAACAAACTGAACCATGAATTTTAGGGGAAAAATGAATATGAATATTTCCATGTTGCATCTGCTCGGCACTGAATTTGTTAATGTATTTGTTTAATGTATTAAAATCTGCACTAAGAAATCATCTTGGAAAATGGTTAGGAAAAAGGTGATTTATATTTAAGTCACAGATTCTGTCAAAGAGATGGAATTGCATAATGAAATACTGCTAACAACATCTTTCTTCTTAATGAACTGCACATTTTTTTACAAACTAGACTGGCTTGGAAAACTGGAAGCCAGGATCATTTGTCCCACTGATACAGTGCCTTGGTCTTCAGTGTAAAACCACATTAACGAGAGCCAGAGCACCCTCCTGGTGGGTAAATTTGTCTGCAGGGGCACTGGACTGTGTCCTCAGCCAACTGGGTGAGTTTATTTTGCTGTGATTTTCCTTCCCTAAAGTTTGAATACAGGAAAAAATTTCCTCTTAAAGTGACTTTGGGTTTTTTTCCTCCTTTATTTTCTAATCTAAAGTATAATGTGACAGAAAAATATTTTTTGGAAAAATTTTGAAAGACTACCTAGAATGACCCCTTTTAATACCAAAAAACCCAGGAACATTTGATTAGGGGCATGTCAAAATGAATCTGTGGGAATTTGCCCTTAATCCTTCCATCCTTCAAAATGAAATTAGGGGCAGGGTGGACATTGTTTCAAAAATGCTTTTGGCTTCAAGAGTACTGTAATTTCAGACAGAAAAAGATGCAGCTGAAGATTTTTGGGCCAGCCAGGTCATGCATGATTTAGTCCAGGTAATTCAGCATTTAGAACAGAAGCAGCAAAACCCTCTGTGGCCACTGCTGAATCGTAGCACCCTTTAGGAAGCTGTTGACACGTGTGCAAAAATGCACCATGTATGTGGCAAGGATAACACCTGCCCATCAGGCTGACAACACTCGTGTAACACTGGTGGAAACAATTACACAAAGTGTAAGAGAAGCAAGACCCTGTCTTACACAAGTGCAGCTTTTCTGTCTTGTTTCAGTGCCGAACTTGGGCACGAGGGTTCAGTGCCTCAGAACCAGCCCTGTACATGGTGTTTATCCTTAAATATTGTGAGAGATACATGTCAGGTGTTTGGACTTCCCTGAAACTATTGTGAAACTACTTAATGGGGCCTCCCAGGTGTCCCACCATTAGCACAAGGAAATAACTGTGGCAGGCTGGAGATGGATCTTTAAGCCCCTTGCTTACACTGCATTACACTAGGAGTCTCAGTGGTGTATGTTGCCTTCAAAGGTGTGGGGCAGGAAGGCAGGACTGCCCTTTACCTTCTCAGATGCCCTCACCACAGACAAGCAGGCTTTAGGGCTTGTGTAATTTTTAAAGAAGAATTGTTCTGCAAGACACCAAAATATTTGCCATCATACGTACTCAGGAAATGTTACACAAATGTAGTGCCAACTAATTTTTTAGCTATAGATCATTATTAGACCAAAACTTTCTGCATATTAGCCAGCTAGTGACATGCCAGTCTCACAACCCATGTTTACCCAGCAGTTCCCTGTCTGTGATGCCAGTTTGCTGGCAAGAGTGGACTGGAGGAGGGTGTGTTTGGTGGCAAAACATAAAACTGGGGAGAAAAGCTGATCTGGCCAACTCACAGCTGTGAAGGCTGTCAGGGGTCTTGCAGAGCTGCTGCTGGGCATGCAGGAATGCTGTTGTGTAGGAATTGCCTAGCAATGTATGAGTGGTACTAAGGAGAAGAAAAAAACCTTAAGCAAAATTTCAAACCAGAGCTGCCACCAGAAATGATTGCCTGTTTGCCCCTGATCTGATCCCACAGTAAATCTTTTCAGATGGAAATCTTCCCGCTGCCACCAGCTCACCCTTGCTAGTGTCATCAGAGATCTCCAGCACTTCACCTTAAGCTCCTGCTCTCGAGTGGCCTGATCAGTGTGAAAGTGAGGCCAATTCACACCCAGTGAGTCCAGGGCTAGGGCAATGACACGTGCCACTACATGTGATCATCTCTGCAATGCTCAAGAGCTTGGTCACTGCTCTCTCCCTTTGTAGGATGCTTCACAGCCTCACTTCCAAGAACTTCCTTTACTGCCTATTCCCCACATGAGCACCTCGCCCCTTGGTAGGTAGGAAAACAGAGAACAGGACAAATACAGTGAGAAAAAGAAGTATAAAAGACTTCATAGCTTGCTCCTTTGGCCTCTCGTTGTCTTCCCCTCTCCTTTCCATCAGAGTATCTGCTTTCCTACATTGTTGAAGACTCTCTTTTGTATTTAAAGCTGTTTTACAGCTCAAGTCTCAGCCACATCTCACTGTTTGCAGTATGAAGAGGCAGTGGATGTGGGGCCTGCATAAATTAAAATCTTTCAACACAAATGCGAGATCACGGTTTCCCCAGCTCAACTGATTTCTCTTGGAAAACCAGTCAGCAGGTTCTTCTGTAATAACCACTGCAGAAAGGTCTTTTATCTCAATGTCTGAAGAGGTTTAATATGGGTTTTGCTCTTAGATTACTGTTTTCTAAACGCCTACCCCAGCCTTACCTACATCATTGTTTGCCAACTAAGATATGCCTGTAAATGCATACCCACATATGCATAAAGGATGCTAAATAATTTAAGAACTTCTCTTTGGCCATATTTATCAATCTAATTTTGTCCTTACAAGATTCCTCTCACTTCTACCAAAGAATAGAGGTGGTATATCCTTATAATAGAACATATAAGATCTCCTCTCCTCTCCTCTCCTCTCCTCTCCTCTCCTCTCCTCTCCTCTCCTCTCCTCTCCTCTCCTCTGGGAATATGTCATGCTTTCTTTTCTAATGCTAATAAATTTTATGCTCCTTGCTTGGTGGTACTTGAATTTGTTTAGTTCTTGTTACAGATACCAAGAATACCCATCTGTTGTAAATCTGAAGACAGAAGTTCAGATCCCTGCAAGAGCTCAAACAGCCAGTACAGTAGGGAGCTACAAAGACCTTTTGGGGAAACAGGGATGACTGTTATAAGAAGATACCATGCCAGTGTAGAAACATTGGCAAGCCTTAACCAAATATTTAATAAAGGAAATAAATGGTTTTTTTATGTCCACCGAGGACTGTCTTTTTTAGGAAAATGGCAAAGTTCTACTGGGCTTTCTCCCTTTGGCAAGCAGATGACATCCACCCCAGATCCCCAGGGATGAGCCATTATTACTAGCAGAAGGGCTTTGTAATTGCATCTTGCTCTTCTCTCCTCCTAAACAACCTTCCAGTTTCTTCTTTATTATTCACATCAAGGCCTGGCACTGCACAAAAGGCCATGTCCCCCTGTAAGTGCTGACAAAATTAAAAGTGGAATAGCTGGGAGGGAAAGGCAACCAAGGTCATCCAAAAGGTCAATGGAGAATATTTTCATTGCAGTCTTCTATGTGGCCAGAACTCTCAGCTGCTGGATGGGAAGGAATGAGCCCCACACCCAAGGAACTTGCTCTCTACCCTCCTGGTCAGCTGAAGGTGGAATGTCCCTCAGAGATTGACAAGGAAGGTTAAGTTCTGAACTGAAGAATGGCAATTCAAAAACAGCACCCAAACACTCATTCTTGCTTTGCTTGGTCTCTGCAGCCTTTCTGCTGTTTGTTTACATTGGAATGGCTTATCCTGGTACATGTTAACCCAGTTTCATGTTCCTGGTGCAGTCAGGGCTCATAATCTGGCCTTGCATTACAGGAGAGTGTTGTCTTAATGCTTGGTCTGTCAGAGCCAATGCAGAGACCTTTCCTAATCTACTAAGCAAAGGGAGGAGTGGAGAATTCTCCTAAAAAATGCAAGGAAACACTTAATCTGCTCAGCCCAAACTGAGCAGACGGGCTGCCTGATCACATCTTCAAAAGCTGATCTCTGCAGAGACATCTCCCAGCAAAGGCACAGCTCCACCAGCCCATCCAGATGAGGAGGGTCAGGAGCCCTCCCCAGTGCTGCTGGACAGTATGGAAACACAGTTGGAAGAGTAGAAATGTCTTTTTTTTCCCCCAGATTAGTTTCCCAATCTATGAGCCAGAAGATGCTCCTATGCTTCAAACATTTTCCACTTGCTTTCATGCTACTGAGCAGCTATTCTGAGCTCAGCCTGCCCCATCCTGTCATCATCTGTGAGGCTGAGATGAAAACTATCTGCAGCCTCCAGCCTCCCTCTTCTGATCTTCTCCCTGCACATGTTTTATTATTTTGCTTTGACTTGGTAGCTTTTTCCAGCCACAGAGCACTTCACAAAATCCTGAACCACATGCTTGGGTTGGGACAGGTGGTATCACAAATGGGTGCAGAGTCACACTGCTTCTGAAGAAGCATCTGCTTGTTTGAGTTAGGGCAATCTTACACTCTAACTGATTTTACTGCAGGGATAATCAGTTTGTGGATATTATCAGTGCATAGATGCCTACTCTGATGGAAGTGGACTCTGGTTTCATATCCTCTCTGTCCCATAGGGGTGTCCCCCTCAGGGACATCTACAGAGGGATTAATCTTAGAACAGTCAGAAAGACTCCACAAATGCAAATGGAGCGAGACTTATTTGAAAGTACAGCTGCTAATATGAGAAAAATTGAGAATCTGGCCAGTAGCAAAACTGCAATTAGACGTTTCAAGATGTTAAGTGAATGCAAGTAATGCTTCAGCTTAACCAAGAGCAGATTCAATATCCAGCTGATGTGTTTATCACAAATGTGGTAATAGAGATTTCTGGTTTATTGGCTGCTATTTCGCCTAGTGTTTATAAATGACTGATACTTAATTAATTGAAGGCAATATTACAGGAACCAATCTGCTGACAAAGGGTTCTTTAAACCAGCAGTTGTCATATTTATTTTGAACTCAGACAGGCAAGTTTTCAGCTATTATCTTTTCTCAGACAAACTAGCAAATAAACATGAAAAGCAACAAAGAAACAATAAAGATGAAATACCTGAAAAAATGTTTTTATGCTTTTCTTTTTTTCCCTTCCATATAAAGACTGTGTTCAGAAATAACTTCCATTATTTTTATTTGGGGTTTTTTTGGCTTTTTCTGGAATAGGACAGAAAATTTTCTGTAGTTGTAGGCGAATCAGGGTCAAAAAGCAATCTCTTCCCTCATATTTCATGGTACACAAGAAGTAATCCTCAGATTATCAATAATTCTGTTTATACCAACAAAGAAACTGTGCCTTAGACCACATTCTGGCCCTGGAGGCAGAGGCACAATATGTTCACTTCTAAGAACACCACACACCGTTATCAGCAGGATGGAGTGGATTTACCAACCTGGAGTGGACTCTTTCCCATGCTGTCTCCCAAGTCATGCCCAGTCACTGTTCTGGAAGTCTCAACTGACAAAACCAATGCTGACATTTACCAAAACTTGAGATTTAACAGTTTTATCACTGACGGTGAGTGCTCAGTGTAGATTTGCCCAGTCTGTGCAAGCTAGGGCACAGTCAAGACCCCAAGCACAGGAACATCTTTTTATGTCCTGAACTGAGGAAAGCATGAGCAATGTTCTTCAGGAAGTATCTCAAAAGTTTTCATCAAGACTACATATATCCAGCTTTGTTTTCCTGCTCTGCCACGGTCTGCCTGCATGACCTTGGGCAAGTGACTCTCTGTCTGGGCTGCAGACTGCAGTGAGCAGGCTACTGTGCTCCCAAAGCAACGACAGCTGGCATTTTCCTTCAGCCCAGTTCACCTGCACTTGCCTACAATCACCCCTAAGTAGCCAGAGTGGATTTTTAACCCACCTCAGGCATTTGAAACCACCCTGCAGTCTGTGCCTGGAATGTGAATGTTGTGTGTCTGCTCCTCCTCTGTGGAGTGGAGAGACCAAGTTCCTGACTTACGGAGGGATAGTGAAAGTAGAAGTATTCAGGGCTGTAAGTTCTTCCAACACTACAGCAAGTAATGGTTATACAATTATCCTTCACATCCAGATTTCTTCAGGAAAAGCCAAGCAGTTTCATCAGGTTTTGCAGCCCGATAACAGCTGCTTCAAAACTGGAGCAGTTTGCTGAAACCTGCTTGAGTGGTTCCCACAAAGTCCCTGTGGGAAACCTGCCAAGAGCTCACCCCTGCCACCCTTCAGGCAGCCTCACCTGAGAGGTTTGAACTGATTTGGCCTCCATCAGGAGATGAGAAGAGAAACAAAGTAAAAGCTTCTCACAAGGCTTGAGGGAAATAATAGACTACAAGATGTTTTTGCAGCTCCCAGATGGAGCAGGAGTGGAACAGCTCAACACTGTCATTGTGTCCCAGACCAGCATAGTCTGACACTTGACCCATGTCGGCTATAAACTAAACGCATATGGGGCATCTTCATGATTTCTAAATCCCCATATTGTTTTTAGAAGAATTTTGTTTAATTTGAGGCCATTATTAAAATAGCAAAACCCACCAGTATTAACCAAGGAAGATGACCTTTGGGAAAGTGAGGTAACCTAGAAGATCCTGGTGGGTCCTAATGGTGCAGGAAAGTTTAGCTGAGAAGAATCGCAAGAGCATGGACCAGTGAATGCGATGAGCATTGGCTCACACTGAATAAGAGCAGGCAGATTTGGCCCTCTTGTTTGCAGTCCCATGAGGTTTAGCCACAACTTTTCCTTAATGTCACAACTCAAGTATGAAGAAATACAAAACCTCACAGCTACAGCCACAGGGGTTGTTTCCCTTTGCTGAACATCCAGAAGCTCATCTACCCAAATGGGTGCAGCATCGGAGATGTTTCTGTTTAAACAAAAAATAGAAAACAAGAAACACAGGCCTGAGTTTCCACAGCCTTTGCTCAGAGGTGTAAAGAGAGGGAGGTCAGTAAACAGCCTGAGAGCTGGTATTAAACCAAGATTTTGCCCATGGTTTGAAGGAGATCACGAGATGTCGCCCTTCAACTTCCTAACCCCTGGTAGATGGGACAACGAAGATGACAGAGATAAACTAGTGAATTAATTTATACAAAACCGTAATTTAATCCCAGCAGCTGGAACCAAAGAGACCAGAGGTGAGTCTCTGCAGACTCACCATTGCTGAAGACCAGCTCTGGTTCAGGGCTGACCACAGATCCATAATAGAGTCCTTAACATATAAGAAGAAGGAAAATTGTGGCAAAGTGTGTTTCTCTTTCTCAATAAAAGCAGGACCCACAGAAATTACAATTGCTGGCTTTTCTCCGTAGTGCAGTCACAGGCTTTGGTGGCTTTACTTCTTTCACTGACAAGAGGGCAGAAAGCTCCCTGCTCTGTCCAGCTTTAAACTGAGTTACCTAAGGGTGTTTGTTCCCTCAGCCAGAAGATGAAACACAACAACTCTTTGGGGGATTGAAGGTGCTGGGATGGTGTTTGGTAGTGCTCAGAGTTAGAATTCTATGTTTTGGGAAAACCTTTCTCTGTGTGGGAATTATCTGGCAATCCAATATGTAGCTAATCCAGACCACATTATCTTTTCCTTTGCTTTTATCTTTAAAAAAAGGAGGAGCTGTTGGCAATCTTCTAATGAAAAAAAAAAAAAAAAACACATTGCAAGTGACTGCATCCTAGTTTTGATAAGATCCGTTAGGGTTTGTCTAGAGAAGAAAATGAACCTGGATTGAGAGAGTAGGACTACTAGCAGGACTGTTTCTGTATAAAGCTGCTTTACAACACGGTTAGTCTAGATTATCAGTGTTCTCCACTGAACTACCTTAATTTTAATTCTAAAAATAAGCAAAATGTAAAGGATTCACTTTAATTCTGCAGTAGTGGGATTGTCTTTGCAGCACACTAGAAGATAAAATTTGTTCAGGGATATTTAATCCAGAATAACTTGTTTTTCTGAGCACTCTTTGCACTCAGGACTTTCCAGCAGTAGCAAGGACACCTTTTCATTTCCACACACTCCACTCAGGCAGCCACAACTCTGTTCAAAGCAATTACTGTAACATGTACAGCCACGGGACCAAATCCAAGCTGTTCCACCTGGCACTTTTATTGAAGGAAAAAGGCAATCAAATAAAATCAATCCATGTCTCTACTTCAGATTTCGGAACAGGGACTGACTTTATGGGATCTTTTTCTGGTAAATGTACAGTAAGAAACAAATCGTAACTTCAGGATCTTAGTGCTGGTACTTGCAAGAGCATGTCTCTTACCGAAAAGGAATTCTTTGAAAAGGGGGGAGAGATAACCCCAGAGATCTCTGGTTTACAAGGAGGAGCATGTCCTCTCCCCTATGACCCGAGCCATGAGTAAATAGTGTCCTAGGGAGTTTGTTACACTCTGTTAAATAAATCCTGCCTCTGGTGCAATGCCCAGGGGAGCATGCAGGTCTACTATAATCCACAAAAACTTCTTTCATGAGCTACCTGCAAACTTTGTACCTTATTTATTCACAGCAGGTTAGTCCTGGTGAACAGAATTGCTCCAGATGGGAAGGAAAGCAGATGGGTGCTTGTGTGCCAGGGAAATAGTCCTGAGATAATTTGTGCCAAATTGTTTATTCTTTTAATTGGGAGGACTGAAACTTCTTTCACCTTTTACCTTGTTTCAACTTTGCTGGAAGCCTCTAGCTGATGGGATTCTTCCCAAAACTCCAGCCCATCCATCAGCAACAGAGTTAATATTTTTTACACTGAGAGAGAAAAAAAAATTCCACTTCCCTTCACCTTCTTTGCATGCAGGTAAAGAAGGCAGGACACCTGAAAATGCTTCTGGCCCAAACCTCCTGCTGCTCTTACAGCACTGGCAGGGGCAGGGAGACACAGGACCTCACTGTGCCTTTGAGGAAAGCTTTTCCTGACCACATTAAAGACAAATTATTCCACCACAGCAGTGAGGCTGGAAAAGGTGATAGTGCAAACCAGCTCTGAACCCCCCACCGACCGCCTGTCCCTTTCCCCCCATGAACTGAACCTTTGAGGCATTGCAAGGTCTGCCGGTGCTCAGGCTCTTTTCCGCTCCCTTCCTCTCCTGCTCCGGCAGTGTCCAGTTCCCCACCCTCCCTCCTCGCCCAGAACAAAAGCAAGGCACCGGATTCAGCTGCTTCACGAGGAAAGCCCAGATCACACACATTTCCATAGAGAGAGATAGATATGATTATATTTCTCTTTGCTGTTTAGGACAAGAAATGAAGTGCTGCCTCTTTAATTGGCAAAAGCATGCAGTAAGAGCATACCTTTAATTTAGTGTTGGGATAGCTCACTTGCACCCTGGCTGTTGTCTTATTGGAGAGGGCAGCCTGCCTCAGATCCTCTAGCACTGAAATAATATCATCCAGCACGCATTTCTTATCCTGATTTCTCAACACACACAGATGGGAAAAAGTATAATTATAGCCTTTGTAGTTCACCTTCATTTCCAGCACGGCTCGGTGGATCTGCAGGATCACATCAGCCTGATGCAAAATATTGCCTCCGGGTTTGGAGAGGAGAATCACCCTGCCATACCTCCCCGGGGTGTGCAAGTCCGAATACAGCTGGCTTTTGGATTGATCGAGGGAGAAAAGGCTGCTGGCTAAGCTCCTCTCGATCTTGGCCAGGCTGTGGCTGGGGGCTACCAGGCTCTCCAGGTCAGTGTCAGGCTGGAAGCGGTTGAGCAGGCTGAAGCCGAAGATGATGGTCAGGACTGCGGGCACAGTGAGGAAAAACACCGGATGCCTGCTCACGAATAAGCCCAGCTTGTAGAAAAACGACTGGAGCCCTCTGTGTATCACCTGCCGCAGCATCCTCCACCAGATCCAGCCTGCAGATGCTCCTGGCCGTCTTAGAAAGCACATGTGACATGTGTAGCTCCTTACCCCTTCCTGCCAGTTTCCCTTTCTCTCTCCCTCTCTCTCTACTACTCCTTTAAAAGACTGCAGCAAGTTGCAGCAAGACAGCCAAATATTGATCAATGGGGTGTGTGTGTGCGTGCGGGTGTGTGTGTGTGTGTGCCGTAGATGGAAGGGACAGGGCAGGGGAGGGAGGAAGGGGGGGGGTTCCTTGCCTTTTTTTCTCTCTTTCTCTCCTTTTTTTTTTTCCCCGCTCTCCTCCCTCCCCCAACCCAGGCGGCATCGCCGCCCCCCTTCCCCTCCCTCCCCTCCCGCCCGGTGCCCCCCTTTCTCCGGCGAGGCTCGGGCGTTGCACCGGGAGCGCTGCCGGCTCCGCAGTGCCCGCTCCGCTCCGCGCCCCGCACACCCCGCGCCCGGCCCCGCTGCTCCGGGAGCTGCGGGCAGTGCTGCCGCTTTCCCCCCTCAGCCCCTTCACACACACACACACACGGAATTCGCCGAGGCCGGAGGATGATGCTGCATTTTAACATCCCCCGACCCCTCCGTGCCCCTCCCTCGCTCCCCCTCCCCATCCCCGCCGGTTGCCGGAGGAGGGAGAGCTCGGCCCGGAGACTTGGCGATCCGCTTCCCACAGCAGCAGCAGCAGCAGCAGCAGCCGCGCTCCGCTCTCGTCCCGCGGTCCCGCGGCTGCAGCATCTCCTGGCCGCGCTCCGCTCTCATCCCGCTGTCCCACCGCATCCCCCGCGCCGTGCTCCGCTCTCATCCCGCTGTCCCACCGCATCCCCTCCGCACTCGGCTCTGCCCCATCCGCGCTTTGGCTCTCGGGGGAGGGGGTACACGCGACACACGGTACACACTGCTCCAGGCAAAGCTCCCAAACCGAATTTCACCTTTCCCCCATTTGCTGCCCGGAGTCGCCCAGACGAAGCTGCCCCATGCTCCTGTGAGGAGCAGGGCGACCCCGGGAAACGCTGGACACAAGGGGAGGAAGGGGAGAGGAGCTGCTCCTTTCTGCTGCCCACACCCTGGCACATCTCCCTCGGCCAGCTGCTCTCTCAGCAGTGACCCAAGAGAGGTAGGACACAGCTCCTGACACCCTCCAGCTGAAAAAGAGGTTTTCCAAGCAAAGACACCAGCAGACCATTACATAAGAGGAGGAGAATTCTGCAGCTCCTTCGGACCAAAGGAGAGCAGCAGAGAAATGCATTTGCATCAGGCAAGCTGCCCACCAACTCTCCAGGCAGCAAGCTCTGCTCCTCTGGGAGCTTAAGCCAGGAGTGCCTGGGAAAGCAGGTCCAGCCCCAGCAGAGCTGACAGCCCCTTGCAGGAAAGGCAGGAGGAAAGGCAGGCTGGCTTTGCAGGAGCTTTCTACTTGTAATTCTAAATTGCAGAAGCGTAATTAAAAAGCAAAGCCCAAAAAATGCAGCTCTGTGCTTGGTGTGTCCCCTTTCACCAAATTTCTGCTATGTTTTAGTGAGTTTTGTCAAGCAGAAATTATTTATCTGGAGATGGGACCAAGGACACTGCAAAGTCTGAGAGAACAAGGCTCTTCCATAATAAACCCCTACAGAAACAAGAAGGTGAATGGAAACTGGGGAGCTCAAAAAATGTCAGTTAGCAGCCTCTGTCCAGTTCAGTACGAGACAAACAGCAGGCTGCACTCAGCTTGAAGGATTTATCAGTGTTTTGGAGAAGAAACAGCATATTCAACAATCCCTTTCATGCTGACACGCCTTCTACACATGCTTCTACTGCTACTAGCAGTTGGACTTGGTGACCTTTGAGGTCTTTTCCAACTTAATCATCCTATGGCTCTGTGACTGTGTGGATGAACAGGACTGGTGGAGAAGAAACCCAACTGAGATGGCTTTGGAGGGCCTGTGTTAGGTTGCAAAGGCAGTGATTCAGTGATTCAGTTTGGGAGCCGGAAGCTTTTCAGAAGTGTGGAAACAACTTCATTGGTAAAGCTGCCTAATGTTTAGGTATTTGATTGGGTGCTGCAAGCATATAATGACTTTCAAATTCAGGCTGTTTTTATTTAGTGGCCTAGATATAGTTGATCTGCAAATGCGGGTTGGAGCTCTTACAGGCAACAAGGAGAGGTCTAAGGCGGGAAGTTCTGCAGAAAAGACCCTGTCAGCCATCTATCTGCACATTTTCAGGTACTGCCTTCCTCAATAACCCCAGGAAATGCTAAGCTCCATTGGTACATATTACAGCTCTTTGTCTATTTTATGATGTACTTATGGCAGTGGTTGAGTGCACCTAGAGAATAAAGGAGTACAAAGGCTTTAAGGAGCCTTTGTACTTACACACAGAAGGGAGACCTTGAGTGGGAAGCCAGAGCCTGATTCCTAATTTCTACACGTGCAGGCTTGTAACAGCCCTTGACAAAGTATTGTGACCATGTCTAAGCTGTGGGTGGCAGAGATACCAGGGTGCTGTGGGCCTGGAGCCTTTGGATCCTTGGCACTTATTGCTCCTGCGACTGAGATGGTGTTGGGAGCTGGCCTGGCAGGGAGAAACCTGGAATCACTTGTCTTGGTTGCTGTGGCCTTGCCCAGTGGGTCCTTCATAGACCTGAGGAGCTCAGGAGCTTGGCCAGATCATAAAATGACAGAATGGTTTGGGTTTTAAAGGACCTTAAAAAATATCCAGTTCCAACCCCTTGCCATTGGCAGAGACACCTTCCTCTAGATCAGGTTTCTCAAAGTCCCATCCAACCTGGCCTTGAACTTCCAGGGATAGGGATTCACAGCATCTCTGAATAACTTGATCCAGTGACTCTTCACCCTCATAGTAAAGAATTCCTTCCTAATATCTAATCTAAACCTGCACCTTTTTAAGCTTAAAGCCATTCCCCATTGACCTGTTAGGTTGCAGACAGTAATTGAGATGATTCATTACAGGCAGTGACCACAGGAACAGCTCAGCTGGACCACCCTGGGACAGGCATGTCCCTCTAGTGCCTGAATAAGATATGGCAAAGGATGATTTTTTTTCCTGCAGCTTCTCGAGGTCTTGGACCACACCAGGACAACACCAGGACAACAAGGGCCAGGATGCTGCAGTGGAGCATTCCAGCACGGCATGGCTGAAACACAGAACAGACAAAGAGGGGGCAAAGAAAGCTGTGCAGTGACAGGTGGGACTGTGCTGCTTCCTTCCTTAGCAGGAAGATACAGAATAGTGCCAAAGGGCACTGCCAGCTGGTCCTGCCTGTCCCCGGGAGTACACAGTAACAACGTGTCATGCGGCATTAGTGCCGGTAAAACTGGCTTAATTTTTAGATACTTGAATGGGTGCTGCAAGCACGTAGTGCCTTTCAAATTCAGGCTGGTTTTAAGCCCAGATACTCTGATCTGAAGGTGCCTGCAAGTGTTACCCCGCAGGTAACGTGGATGATAAAGTGAGCAGTGCATTATATTGGTCATCCCAAATGGCAAAATCCATGGAGGATCTAAAAAGTCAGCTTGAAGTATGTCTCAGAAACAAGCAGGGCATCAGCACCTTTTCTGAGAACAGTGCTGGGATATGCTGATATTTATATCCTCCCTGGTGTCATCCAATGAATCCTCTTTAAAGTGGAATAACAGATATGTCAGGGATGTTAGCTGGGGTAGCTGAGTGATGGTTCACAGAGTCTGGTGCTCAGAGAAACAGCAAAACACAGAGAGAAACTAAAAACACTCCAAAATATTTGAGACGGTTCAGCTTGGAAAAAGTGCAGGTCTGTCTGAGGAAAATAATTGAAGTTGCCTATTCCCAGAAAGTAGACAACTTTGGAAACAAATGATTCACAAAGACTCACAAAGAAGCACAAAGAAAATAATGAGATTACAGCACAAGGCAAAGTAGACATGGTTTTAGAAAAAGCTTTGGAAAAGAGCAGAAAGTCAAAGCAAGCCAAATTTATTTGCAGGGTAACCTAAAGCAAGGAGGACTGAACAATCCCTCTGATTCTCTGATGAGGCAGCACTGGTGGACTGTGTTCAGATCAAAGAGCTACTGAGACACAATAGTTTAAATAAGAATTATCAACAGGCTTGAGGGGTTGGCATAGGTGCACTTATAGGTACTGTAAAAAGGTATATTGGGTGCCCAGGAGCCAGATTGCCATATGGAGATTCAGAAAAGAATAAAGGCACAAGAGGTCCTATTGACATAGTGATTTTAAGTAGTTATGGTTTAATTGTTGGGTGGATATAGTAAAAATTAATGGTATAAAAAGACATTAAATAGTGAAAAAATAATGCAGAGGGATAATTCAGAATAGCAACAGAGGCTGTGTACATTAGAGCAAGTAAAACAAACTTCAGACCAACTAGCAGTTGATGTTCATACACTTTTATGATTTTCTACTTCAAACTGGGAAAGAAAAACTCTTATGTGCTATAGAATTTAGTTTTAGAAATATGGATCATAAGAAAAAATCCCTTTGGAATCCTTGTTTTAGTTCTGAACTTCACTGAACAGCAGCAGGGCAGTTCTGAACTTCACTGAACAGCACTGCAGAGGGAGAGCAGGGATGGGAAGGGGGAGACAGAGGAGGTTTGTTTATCGTACTGGGGGATGAGAGCAATGGAGAAAGAATGTAAGAACTGGGGTGACCCTTCAGGAAAAAAAAAATACAAAGCAAAACCTGTGGTTACTATGGCTGATTTGGCTGTTTTGTTTCTGTGCTATGTGGTGGTCTTGAAAATAGTTGAGAAAACCCTTCAGGCTGAAGAAGGGGAGGGAATGAAACACTAGGGTGCCTTTAGGAAGAATGTCAGGCCCTGCAGGACCATTGGCACTGGAGATTTTATACAGAAACACCAGACACTGCTCAAAAGTCTGGACAGCCAGGCTGTCAGAAGAGGCACAGGAGGCTGCAGTGGTAATAGGTAAGAGTAAAAGCTAAAGAGCCTTCGAATCTCTGGTATGGGAGGAACAAGTATTGGATTACATATTGATATATTTTCAAGAATTCAGCTTTATTGTGAAAGTTTTATTTCCCTAGCTGGGTTTTATTTCCTTAAGCATCTGCAGAGCAGTTGGAAAAGTTTCTAAAATACTGCTCACATAAGTAAAGAATGCCAAGCTAGGGTTTTCAAAGGGTTAATATTTGTTGGATAAACTTGGCCAATTCTTTCACATATGAAAAGCAAATTTTGAAAAATATTGTGTGTAAACACGGTGCTTTATTCTACATTGAGGGGACTGTTTTGTCTCTCCTACAACAAGTTTTGAAACAAAAAACTTGTCAATCCAGCTTTTGGGAGCATGTTTTAATTAATTTTTTCCCCCTGATCAATTCTGAAAATCTTATAAAATTTGAGGGTTTTTAACAACAAATTAGAAGCTTTCTTGGAAATTTATTAGAAAGATATAGACGTGTTTTTCTGTTGTTTATGGTTTTTTTTTTTTTTTTGGTTACAAATCCATTCTTGCAATTTTCTAAGCTTTTACAGCTAATTCACACTGTAACCTGATGAAAGCTCCCAGTGTTAGAAAAGAACTGCAAGATCTGTAACAAGTAAGAGCATAATAAAATGCATAATGTTAATGTTATTATATTTCTTGAGAGGACTGAAAAATTTAAATGCTGCAAGAACACAGCTCAGGAAGATAGCTGGGAGCAGCAGGCAGTTAAGTAATATGTTCTGTGTGGGTGGGGAGGTTAAGTTGTGGTTTTGTTTTCTTTTGTTAGAGAGAAAATATTGATTCATCTGGAGAAAATGGAAATGACTGAAGAAGCTACCTCATAGGAGTGAAAAAATCAAATTAATGCATTCCCATGTGTGTTCCTTATCACTTCTGCAACAATTAAACCCCATCTTTTCAGCTCTTGCTGCTGTGCTTCCTACTATCATAAAAGGCAAACAATGAATATTCATTTCTTCTGTCACCATATGACTTGATTCTCATGTCTCTGCCTATTTGGAAAAGTACTTTGAAGACAAAGGTGTCTGCGACAACCCATCCCTAGATGGAGATCTGGGGCACTGTCAATTACTCCTGCTCCCCACATCCTCCACGAGGCCTTTACACAGACACCAACTGTGTCCAACTGGCTGGGGAAAGTACCGCAATGTATTTTTAATGCTGCGGTTCCAGAGGAAGGCGGAAATCCTCTCCTAAGCACAGGAATCCCAGGAAGAAAATAGATGCTTTTAATTCTTGGTCTGACAACATCTTGGATGCCTGCCTTGTGCTATTTCACCTCCTTATGGAGGATGGAGAGCAGTGTTATCCTTAGCCCAGATCAGAGGGTGATGCCCTGATCAGGGCAGTGTTATTTTCTGTTTACAACAGTGGGCTCAGGATTGAAAGGCAATGCCATAGATCTTGTAGGAGAGACCACCTTCATAAAACATCCTCTAAGAGGTTTCTTGCTTCTCCTTTATTGCAGCTGCCTCTGCTAATTCTGTCCCCCTTAGTCTGCTGTTTTGGAGGTGGCCTTAGATGGTCTTTGCTGTGAATCCTGTGAGGACAGAGATGAGTGAGGTGAGAGGAACTGATAAGGAGGAGCAAAGAGCAGCCAGATCCAGGATTTTACTCCTTTAGACTGACACAAAATCAAGAGGTATGCAATAACTCTCCTAGTGATATTTTTGGCTGTTAAGCATCATGAGGGCATGGTGGTTTCAATAAGAGGTAAAAAATAATATGAAAACAAATTAATTTATTACCTAGGAAAGGAGGCTGAAGATAAAGTGCTTTATTACTCCTAAAAGCTGCATTGCTTTAAGATATTTATAACTGGGAACGAGAGAAATTGTTTTATGAAGAGCAAACCTACATGGTCACGAGTCCATGCAAAATGTATCCGCACAGCTTCTTTCTTTCTGTCTTTTACAGAGTAAAGCAACATTTGAAAAATGTTGCCAGATCAACAAACCCATACCAAAACAAAAAATACAAAACCACACAAAAACTAACAAAGAGCAAATAAATAAACAATCTTAAAGCAGCAACAACAACAACAAACAAAACCCCGGGAACACAAACAGGAAAAAGAACCAATCAAAAAACCAAGCCAAACCCAACATGATTGTGGTTGCAGAGCATGAAGCATTTGAAAGCTGCCTGCAGGGAATATGGTCTTGTTCCTGCCTTTGCCACATTGTTCCCATGGAGTGGTACTGAAAAGGCTCTGTTCCATTAGGGCCGTAAATGTTCCATCACTTTGGACATCAGCACACAATTTTGTGAACCACTGAATGTTCCCAGTCACCGTTGTGATGGGTGTCGAGCTGTGGGTGTGACTCCCCTGGTAAACCAAGCAGTGCCAGTGTCCAGTTTCTAGCTCTGAGTCCAGCTGGCACAGCCTGTCAGTGTCTATAGCCATGAAATATCCCTATCTCTGGAATAGGGTAGCTGCATCCAAACCAACCACTTGAAATGGCACCTGGCTGGTGCTGGATCCTGAGCCACTGTCAGGAATGGGAAAGTGTTGGTTGTTTCAAGCCAGAATAATTCCAGGCACCATTCTAAAACTGAAGAATATACATGATTTCATTCCAGTGCTTGGGAATGTTCCCTGGCAGTGTTTAATCTACTGACAGAGGTAATTATAGGATAGGATTTGCCTAATCAAATGTAGCTGCCAACATCTGGGACAGTGGTCTGGGTCTGCCCCAGACAATGTATAGTTGATGATGAGAAACACTTGGCCATATTTTATGTAATCATATGAAACCTACTTGTCACTAAGTGAATGTCTAACCACAGTCACGAGGATTGCTTCATAAAAGCTGTATTAGATTACACCAGTATAGACAACACAGTAATAATATTCCAAAAGCAGGTATTGAGGACAGTGCTAGGAGCAAAATAGAGCAAAAATCTGTGACAGAAGAGTGATTCAGTCTTGAACTCATAAACAATCCCTGAACTACCTTTTCCTATATTTTATTAAACGTCTATCCTCTTATGCTTCCTCAGCTTGTATCTTCTGAGCTTTCACAGGTGTGACTAAGTCTGTGTATATCTGAATATATGGGGACCTGATTCTGTTTGCAGGTCCCTTGGCAGCAATGTAAGAGCAATAGTAACAATTTGCATTTATACACTTCCTTCCACCTGATAGCCTCAAAGTGCTTTACAAATACTGATTGGTAATATTTCACATTATTCCTGTGGGATGACTATAAAATAGAAAAATAGAAGAGCAGATTATGAATGACTGGAACTAAGACATAGGCAAAGAAAAAAGAAAAACAGAGTGTTAGAAAAAGGAAAGACTTATTTCTTCATAAAATCAGGAACTCTGTGATTTTTGTCTCCAGTTACACCAGCTGGAAATTCAATTTTCATGCCCTAAATTCCTGGCAAAGCAAGAATTTAATTCAGGTCATATTTTGTCCTTAATGAAAACTCTGGATGCTCTTAACACAGCACATGCACTATGTGCACTCTTGACACAGCACATGCATTACAGAGAGTAAAGGTGATTACCATGTGTGGTATCAGGTTTTTATTTCATTGGAATAATTGAATGAATTTAAAAGCAAGAAAAGCTGAGTGAATGATACAGATTTCCCTATCAGTTTGGACTGTAAATTTATATAGGCCAAGTGATCCAAGGGGACGTGATCTAGTTTATCTGAGTCAGTGTCAAGTTCCTCCCAAAAGAAGAGCTGAAATTCCTGACATGGTCAGTGGAGATAGACAGGGTGCTCTGGAGGCCTCCAAGGAGAAATCTTGCCTGCCTAAATTCAATCACCTAAATTAGATAAAGTGGATCGTTACAAGGGTTTCAAGTCACCTGTCATCACTTCTTGTCTGAGACCTTGGATGCTTGCTGTAGGACTGCTCTGAGAGGAGCCAAAAATACAGCTGTTGGTTAGAGAGACAACCCAGGAAATCTGGATCCCTCCTAAGGAAAAGATATGTAAGAACAATCAGAGAATCACACTTAAGATCACTGAGTCCAGCTAATGGCAATTGCAACCAGCCTTCCAGAAACATGGGATAGCACCAGACCTAGCAACAGTCTAGAACCCTACTAAGAGGACCTTCTCTCCATCATAATTTCCCATCTTGACAAATGCTCTTGCAGATTTGTGCATTACCCTCTTCTTAATCTCCTATGATTTGCCTTATGAATATGATGTAGAGCCAATTTTTTAATCTAAATGTTATGCATCAAAAAGTCAAACATCAGACAGAACTCTAAATAGATTATAGCTTTGTTATTACCTTAATTAGCTACCCTTGGAAAACCATCAAAAATTTAAATTGCATTTGTTTTATGAGATGTTTTCTGTAAAATTTTGGTGACTAGTATTAATTAATTACATTCCCTCTTACTTATTTAATCTTCATTAATTTTGCCTTCCCCTTCCCCGTCCCCCAATCAGTTCAGTTATTGATGCTGCTGTGGCTTTCCCAGGAGATATCATTTGTTTATTATTGACACATATTATTGACAAGGCTTCCCACCCTTTGGGACATCCCCTGCATTCTGTTTTTTTTGGAAAACACTCCTCTACAAAGTCTTGGGCACTCAAGATACTTTGGCCTGTATGTAAATTTTCCTGTGTTTTACAGAACCTCGCTTTTTTTGTTTTGTGACTGTGTTCAGTAACTGAGGTGTAATTTCAGACAGCTTTGATGAGAGGAATGGGGGGAATACAGAGGAAAGGGAGAGGTAGCAACTGCAGAATAAAAAAGCCCCAGTCCCAAATGAACCTGTTAATCCTGAAATGTCAGAATTAGTACAGAGTGGGGAGATCAAAAGGCAGTTCTGACCTGACACAAACCTCACCTATTCCTTGAAAGTTTGATACTGTCACTTCAGCCTCACTCATTACACAAATGCATTTCCCTCTGCTTTCCCCCCTCCTTCTCCATTTGCATTTAATGATTCTCTAAAACTGTCTCCTTTAAGCAATCTCTTCTGCCTTTGATGGATCCCCACCACAGACCTCAGGTGTGTAATGGTTTAGATCATTCCATGAGGGAATGGACACTGTGGTACATCATATTAATTAACATTTTTTAGATTGGATCTTCTTGGCTCTTCATCATATATATATTTGATAAAAATTTTTCTTCTATTTTCAACAAGAGGGTGAGGTAGATCAAATTAGATGGCTAAAAAAGTGATGCCAGAAGCAGAGGAATGCAAATTAAAGCAGAACAAAAGTAGAAGAGGTTCTGAGAACACTTTGATGAATTTAAATTGGATTCAAAGAAAACAAATTGAAAATATCTTGGAATTTTTGTCTGATGTCTGTGAACTCCTAGACGTCAGTTAAGGCCCCATAAGATAGGATAAAGCAAATAAAATGGAGATTTTTAAAAAGAAAGAGGAGGAATAGTAAGCCAAAGGCCACTAACCAGTCAACCAGAGGTAATGAAACAATATCTGAAAGTTCATAGAAGAAAATGAGCAGAAATGTAGTTATGTAAAGAAAAGAAAAGTGTTAGTTGCTTCTGCAGCTGGCTTCAATATAGCTAAAAGCAGTTGCTAACTATTACACTGAAGGGTGTCTGCTAATATTATTTAATGCTATTTTATCACAAATAACAAACTGGAGAAAGATGGTCATGTTAATTCTAAAGTAATGGAAAACTAGTTAGAAAATGACTGCCTGAAAGTAATTATCATGCATGGCTTCATTTTCCAAATGTGCTGTGGCAGATTTGTCAAGACTCTTTCTTTGGTCTAGTATCACCAAGTAGTTTGAGTTATGATTATGATCAAATAGGGAGAATGAGTTTTTATTTCATCACAACCTGAGCACATTTAAAAAAAAAAAAAAAAAACAAAAAAAAAAAACAAAAAAAAAAAAAACACACCAGGGTATTTTCCAAAATAGTCCACATCACATGGAATGTGTCTCTAAGTCATGTCACTTAATCCTGCTGCTTACATCTTAAGGCCTGATTTGGTTTAACATCAGTGCTGCTGGAAATTATAAAGAGATGAGCCAGAAACAGACTTGATTTGGGCAAGTGCGGTCCAGAGTTGAAAATTTAATTCTGAATGAACAGCTCAAGGATAAGTTGCTGTTTAAAAGATCCTTTCTCAATGCTGTATTATGGTGTACTCTAAACTTTGATTTCTATTTTTGGACTAAAAAGGTCACCTCTGTTTCATTTGTTGATGGACCATTTCCATTGCTTCTTCATGAGAAGCCATAAGGAGACAAGATAAGTTGGGGTTGGTGTAATGTGACTGTCATCTTCTACTCCCATCCCAAAGGGGGCATTAATCATCACAGCCTCTGCACTTTCCCTAGGCTGTAGAGAACTCTGTCATTGCAGTCCTCTTTCTATCTCCCTTGAAAAATCATATCTGCATGACAGCAAGTTTCAGGAATCAGTGCCTACTTCCCTCATACCATTTATCCAAGAAACGTTCTCAAAATGCATCAGACAGACTTCACAACAAGCAGGTTCTGTCATGAGATGTCATACCTCAACAAACCATGAATTGATGCCTCAGTAAATAATTTTCCTCTGATGTTCTTTGCTGAATTTAATTATTGGATTTGACTTCAATATTCTTTTATCATCAGCATGAAAATGATTGCCTGAGCAACTTGTTGCAGCAGAAACCTCATCATTTGCTATCAATGGCTTTTAATTAAATTGAAATAAAAGATAAACAAAACTTTTCAAAAGCAAATTTACCTCTGTTCAAATATTTCTGTTTCTATCTCCCACAAAGTTAAGTTGCCCTGCTGAATTGGTTATGAAACCCATGAAGAACCTCTTTTATCTTTGCTGAGCTGATTTCAGTGACACACTCTCCCATGGGGAGGGATTATGAAGTAGAATTTCAGTAAACTAATTGCACAGAGCTCTGCTATAAGTCAACCTGATTGCCCTGTCTTTTTTGTGAATGGCTTTGTCTCGCCAAAAGGAGATGAATTAATTTGTCTTTGAGGAATGCCATGCCATGATCATGAAGCACTTTGCATATTAGGACCAAATTAATGAACAAGATCTGATACTCTGAGAATCACGAATCATCACAGAACCACAGAATAGTTTTGATTGGAAGTGACCTTAAAGATCATCCAGTTCCACCTTCCTTCCATGGGCAAGAACACCTTCCACTATCCCAGGCTGCTTCAAGCCCTGTTCAGCCTGGCCTTGAACACTCTCAGGGATGAGGCAACCCCAGCTTCCCTGGGCAGCCTGTGCCAGTTTCTCACCACCAATATCACACTCCTTCCTCTTCCCAAGTGTTTACGAGATTTGTCCCTAATCCAAAACCATCTGCAAACTTTCAGTTCTTCATGCTTTACCTATTTTCTATCCTCTTGGGACAGCATTCCTTGCAGAATGTGTATGCAAAGGCAAAGAACAAAGGGGACACAATGGTCATTTTCGAATAGATGGAAAGCATATATAAAAGAAGAAAGAATTAATATGTTTTACATGACCTTGGTGACCGGGATAACATAAAACTTCTTTAAGCAGGCTGTTGGACATTGCACCATGACCTTCTAACACAAAACAGGCAAGTGCTAGCACCAACCACATGGAGAAAGGGCCCAACCTCTGTCATCAGAAGGTTTTAGGAGCCTTTTATGATTTTTCTAATATTCCTTGTCTTGAGCTATGGATGCAAAACTCGTCAGCTTTGGAGCAGATCATATTTCTCCAACCTTAACCTCCTCAGAGATGAAAAAAGTGAAAACATGGATGGTGAGTTTTTTTCCTAAAGCACAAAGAGAAAGGAAAATATACTTTTAACATACATACACACATATATATATATATATGTTCACCTTCAGTGGTCAGCAGAATCTGGGACACACTTTTGCAAATATTGGGTATTTTTTATCTGTATGCATTTACATAACAAAATCTACAAAATAACACATTATTTGGGTTTTCTGGTTTTTCATATCTGTTTTGCTTAAAAAGTGTGAATGATAAATTTCTTAGTTTCTAAAGATGTAATTAACTTCCCCTCCCCCTGCACAGTAGGTGCCAAATGACTTTCACATGGATCCAGGAATTTAATTAAAGTACAGAAACCAAAGGTTCTAAAAATAATTTTTATTAGTTAAATAAAATTATCTTATATGTCCTAGATGCATAAGCAGGGTTGGAGAGCTTTAAATGACATGATTTGCATCTGTGATGAAGCTAAACTTTAATATGTACAAATAAATTGAACGGATAGTTTTAGAACTCCATAAGGTTTTATCACAGCATCACCATAGTAAATGTCATCCTTCCAGACAGAAATAAAGAATTTCCCACCTTTTTGATTCCTAAATTCCAACTTCCTGCTACTTGCTCAGTGCTTTTCACAGTTTAAATGATTTCACATTTTTATAACTTTGGTAAGAACCCTAAACTTTTTGAAATTTGTTTAAATTATTTATATAAATGGAAGTATTATCTCAGTCCTATCTTATTTTAAGTAGATTAACAGAGGTGTCAGAATTTAAAATTAAATATTAAGGACCGTTAATATTGAAATAAAAACATAATTGAAAATCCCATCATTTCATCTGATATAATTAAATTTCATAGTTTTACCACCTATTCCTTTTTCCTCTGATTTCAGTTCACAGAGTGTATTTTGTATTGCAATATTGAAATAATATGCAATAGGAAGTAATGAAACTAATTTATGAGATGGGCTACAGCTCACATAACTTTGGCTGTTAAAAATATGTGCTTAGTCTTATCAGTTTAGGTAGGTCCCTTAATAATCATCAAAAAGACATCTTCACCAGGGGTTCATCTTAGAATTTTAACTCTTTTTAGATGGGGATGAAGCAGCCTTTGGACATGACTGTCTGCCCCCAGCTACTATTGATGGCTCCTTGATGGTTTGTTTAGACCAGACCCCTGACCTTCAGATCAGAGAATCAGAAAATGGTTTGGGCTGGAAAGGACCTTAGAGCTCATCTCATTCCACCCCTTGTCATGGGCAGGGACACCTTCCACTATCCCAGATTGCTCCAAGCCCCATGCAACCTGGCCTTGGACACTTCCAGGGATCCAGGGGCAGCCACAGCTTCTCTGGGCAGCCTGTGAGAGGGCCTCACCATCCTAAACAGTAAAAGGTTTTTTCTAAAATCTAATCTAAATCTGCCCTCTTAGTTTAAAACTGTTCCCTCTTGTCCTGTCACTACCTGCCTGTGTAAAGGTGGTTGAATCAGGTGAGATGACCTCACTCTTAGAGAGTGCGTCACTTGTGCTGCCATCATTCATCCAGGTTGTTTACCAAAGACATCACTCCCTGCAGCTGGGAAGAACAACCCAGTCAGAAGGGGCATGGAAGTATCCCTATGGGCAGAAATTGTGGACTGTTTCAGTGTTGCAACCCCGGTCCAGCCGAAGGGGCAGAGCCTAGCCGGGCTCCAGAGCCGCCCGGGACCAGGGAGGAGAACCAACGCCACATTTCAGTAAATGTTTCCTTTCTGTATCAGCGTTAATTAACAAGGCTCTGTGGACAGATACAATTAAGAGCCACAGCAAGCACAAAGAACTGCATCCATCTACCTGGAGATAATTCTGAAACAGCCTTACCACAACACTCTGGCCTTTCCCTTGGTGCCCAGATTGCTGTTTTCAAATGCTGATCCCTGGATGTTCAGTCATTCCTAGGCAATACATGTGCTGAAGTCCAGACTGCTGTCCATGGAATATTAGGGCTTATGTCCAGATCACTCCTCTGTGGAGGGGTTTTGTCTTGGATGTTTTTCTTTCAGCCATAAAGAAAGAAGGAGAGTAAAAAATCTTAATGCAGTGCTATTCCCCCAAGAGAAGGTGGAGCAATCTCAGGAAAACCAGTGAAGGAAGAGAAAGGGACCAGAGTGAAGTCTGAAGGTTAATATTGTGCCCTTGGCATTCTCTGTGCAGGAAAGCTGCCAAGAGTTCCCTTAGTCATGCTGCTTTTTTTTGTGGAGGCCTTTTGACTTAGATGGTGAATGGAAAGCTGCACATAAAATAAATAATGTTTGTGAGATCAAATGTCACCACAGCATGCTTCTCGCATGATGGTCTTTACTTCAGTGTATTTTCCATTGGAAACACCCTTTTCACCCCATTTCAGGTACTCCTGCTTGCTTCCCTTTAAACCCACTCTCCAGACCCACACTGGCATGGCTTGTTCATGAAACCCTGCCCACTACAGCAGCTCTGAGTTTTGTTATATGCAGCAGCAAATAAAAGCACAACCAGCTCCTCTTCTACTTTTTTTGTTCAGCAACAGACTGTGCCATCTTTTGGGGCACAGATTTCTTTACCAGCACCATACTTATTGATTAATACTAATAAAAATTAATAGTAATGTAGTGTGGCAGCAGCTCTCTGGCCATGGAGAGCAGGCACAGACTTTCCCAGGCATTTTCCCAGGGAAAGCTGTGAGAAGATCAGAGAAAAGAATGAGAAACAATTCTTGTCTCCACTTGTTGCACCTGCTGTTGTGTGCATGTGGAATGTGTCATGGAGATTTGTTTACCAAAGGGTGATTTCTTAATTGGACACTGGATGGTGTTTGGATGGATTGACCAATTAGGTCAAAGCTGTATTGGACTGGCTGGAAGGGTTACTGAGTTTTTTAATAAATATAGTATAATACAGTATAAGATGATATAATAAAGCAATTGATCAGCCTTCTGCAATCATGGAGTCAGTGCTAATTATTACCTGGCTGGGGACCTGCAACGACAATGTAGTGATTATTTAATTGGTAAACACCAATATAAAAGATTAATATATATATATAATTAAAAATTATTAAATACTGTTACTACCAATAAAAACAAAAACAAAAAAGCAAAATGCTCATCTGAGGGAGCATATGTCAAAAAAATTTTTTACTGTGAGGGTGGTGAGGCCCTGGCACAAGTTGCCCAGAGTTGTGAATGCCCCGTCCCTGGAAGTGTTCAAGGTCAGGTTGGATAGTGCTTGGAGCAACCTGGTCTAGTGGAAGGTGTCCCTGCCTCCAGGAGATTTGGAACTTTAAGGTATCTTCCAACTCAAACCATTCTGTGATTTCTGTGATTCTGTGATAAAAGATGACTTTGGATTTACTCTACCCACATCTACTTGCAATATGGACATGAATGGAGATACCCGTTACCCACTTCTAGAAACTCAGGGTGATCATACCCACATAAACATGCCCTGTTTGACTCTGCCCATGACTCTCATGACCCTCTCTAAAGACCATTTAATGCTCATCTCTGCCAAGCTGATTCAGACGCCAGCAGTGTGACACAGGGACAAACATTTTCTCCTTGTTTCTCCTCTATGTGCCCCCCTCCACTGGAATGAAGATTAACAGGACTAAAAGTTTTAACAGAAGCAAGAGCTACAAGACTGGAACACAAATACCTCCTGGAAGAGGTGGGGGGATTTCCTGTCAGTGAAATCACGTGTCAGTGAAGCTCACTGTCAGTGAACCAGAGCAAGGCAGCTGATAAAAAATGTTGAAGTAAACTAATGCTTTACTAGAGCCTTCAGGCTGAACGAGCTTCTGATTGGCCTGCAGGACATCTCATTCCTTACTTTTCTTTATTCATTTACCATAACAGAAATAAAGAAATCGAAACAGGAGGGTCTGACAGGATAATAGGCTTGTGATGTTCTGAAAATAAACATCTACCTCCGTTTGACATTTATTATCCATAAACTGCTTGGCTTCTTTTTGGCAGTTTTATTGTGCCAGGAGACCATTATCCTGTCACAGCACTGTATTGCACTGACATTATCCCTTAGGCAAATTTTGGTACTGAATTTACAGTTCTGTGGGTATTCCCAGCCTCACACCACTGAAGGCTCCAAGCAAAGTAGGGCAGGTCTTAGAACACACAGGTGATGGGGCTGCATCAAAGTTAATGAATGGATCAGAGTGGGTAAAGAAGTGGGAAAAGTCCTGGCAGCTGGATGGACAGGAGACCTATTTCCTTCTTTGCTCTGGAGCAGGGCCTCCTCCATGCATGAAGGGCATGGAGCAAGATGTCACTGCAGAATTTCAGCCTCTCCATGGATGCTAACAATTCATCTGCTGTGCTGGGAACTAATAAAAGAGCAACCTGGTAGTACCAGGTATCTTATGGGGAATTATCACCCTAACCACGTGCCCAGTAATGAAAATTTTAAATAGAATGTAAACAAAACACATTGTTAATTTGCATCAATTTATTTCTGCATGAAGATACAAAATTGTGAGATTGGCCAGATATGGTCGACAAAACCAACCCAGTGCAACAGGCAAATTATGCTCATTCTTGCCATAATGTTTTGTAGTGCTTCCAATGCCAAAAATATTATTAAAACTCTTTAGCAAGCACTTCTTAAATTGTGGATCTAGTAAAAAGTCACTATCTCTGGTTTGCTAATGCCTCAAGAAATATGTGCTTCCTGAAACTACAGAGATTTTCCAGTATCTCAAGGATGTATAGTTTTAGAAGAATTGATAATTTTTCTATGCAGAGACCCCTGAAGTTCATCCCTCTTGTTAGCTTAACTGATGATTTCTCATGTTGTAATAAACAGGACCATTGAAAAGCAGAGACCATAGCCTTTTGTAGCCAATTAATAAAATTCACAGACTCAGTTCCCAAGAGAGAAAGCTGATAAATTTTTGAGTGCTGAGAGTTTGTAGCAGCATTTTGACCATCTAGTTCAATTTCATTTATAAAATGCACGGTAGTGTCTATACAGAAATGCCTTCCTCCTTCATCATCTGACATCAACCTTTGCAGAGCTGCTCCTTCTCCAGTTTGACCACTTTCATTTATGTCTTGCCTTCAGCCTAAGTTTCCTGCTTCTGTAATCCCTCACAGAGGCTTCCTGTGAGCCTTCACCCAGAGAACATTAGCTCTACCTTGGCTCTACCTTTAGGATTTTGATGCTCATTAGAAGCAGAGGCAATATTTTCAGTTTTAACAAGAAGACTTCACTTCCCACTGAGGGACTGAATTTCTAGTGTAAGATGTGCAGCCCTGGTAAGGAGGCTGTGAATATTAATTTGGCAGCTTTACAGTCTCTTCTCTTTAGGGTTTCATGCTGCTTCCTGCTTGCAGAGATGCCGATCTTGCCATGTTGCCTCCATAATTTCTACTTTCCAGTCCCTCAGGGTATTTGACAACTTCCAAATTGCTTAACTGTACCTTCAGAAGGGGAAAGTTTCACACTAAGGGCATTGTGGTCCTGCTTGACTCTGGCAGGTGTGCACAGCTCCTGATGGATATCAGACAACACTTATGTATAGCCACCAAAAGAGACATAAATATCTGTCCTGTTTTCCAGTGGCAAGGTAAACATTTATATAATTTACATTTTTTCCTTATCTCTAGTTCTAAATGCATAGCTTTTTTACACTACATCCCTGTCATTTTCTAATTTGTGAATGCTAGACTCTTGGAATCGCCTTTCTCACAGTAGCCTTTACTTATAAAAATATTATTTTTTTCAAGCTGTAATGTTCTATTTTTAATAGCTTTCCTATTTTTAAAACAGCAATGATTCTATTTTCAGACACCTTCCCTTCTGAAGTACACTAACGATTCATGCCTAAGTAGGAGTCAGACATCAAAAAAGAGTCTCATGCCAAGAGGGGTAGATGCTTTAAGACATATTTTTTATGCTGAAGGCATAATGTTACATGGTGATTGTGCTGCTCAAGGCTGGTATAAACATTCAAGTGTATTTCCTCCTCAGAAATTTCAAGCATTTTATTTATTCCAAAGTTTCATTGCCACTAGTTTTCTGACTCTTTCTTTCCTAGCCAGAAATTTTTCCCTGGGCTATTACCCCATCACCATCCTCTGTCTGCCAAGAAGCTCCTGGAGTCAAGTAGATGTCTGTAATGATTAGGGATCAATTTGAATAACATGCCAGCCTGCCACAAAGGTTTGCAAAAGCCCTCCTGCTACAAGATTCTTTTATTTGAAAGACAATTCAGAGATCTAAGCGTAATTATTCCTATTTTCTGGGCCCCCTCTGTGATCAATGAGGAGTCAAATGGTCTGTAGGGGAGCACAGCCCATCTTGTCTGAAAATCAGTGGGATAAATTTCCCTCCAGAGGAGCAGCTTTCCTCCCTGAGTGACTGGGAGCAGCATCATGATACTGAGTGCAGCATGAGTTAAATTGCTTTGCAGGTTGCTTGACCAGCTTCCCTCTGATCCTAATAGCAATTTAAACACTTCCAGGAATCCACCCAGTTGTGGGTGCCAGCATGGAGATGTCTGAAGCTGGAGCTGAATCTCAGCCTCAACAAGCTTAGAGAAGAGGCCTGAGTTAGGAGAACAAACGTTGGGTGAGTCTAATTTTCTTTGCAGTAAACCCTGCCTGACTTGATACTTGGTATCTTTCAGGATAAGACTTTTTTCTTCAGTGGGCTGTTGAAGATTGAGACATCCCTCATCATTTAATTGATTGTTCCTTGTCCAAATTAGATCATCTGCAATTACTTCCATCAGCCAAAATCTTCCAAGATCAGAGAGTTTACAACAAATACTTTTGTCTCATTGAAACAAGTTGGAGTTTTTCCAGGGATTTCAATGAAGTCAAGATTTCACTCCTAAAATGTTTAGTGTTTTTTAATATGCTAAGGCAATTTAATTTTTTTTTTTTCTGGTAAAGATCTCTCTTTAAAGGAGGTTTCTGAAAACTTCACTGTTTCTTTTTTCACTCAGACCTGCCAAAGAAAGTTTGGCTGGAATCCAGCATTGAAACACATTCCCTTTTCTTCCTCCCTAACTTTCCAGTAACATTAAAGAATATGTGCATTTTTTAAAAAAGCCCAATACGTAATACAAGATATATCTGGTGGGAGAGGGTGGGGAAGAAAGCAATTTAGCTTCCAGTCACCAGTCTCTGTTTTCTTTGTTTTTTGGCATGATTATATTAACACCAAGTTTCACAGATCAGTACATGTCAAAAAACATCCAATGTAAAATTTTGTGGGTATTTTAGCCAAAACTGTAAACATGATATGTTCTCACAACTTGGTGCTGAGCATAACTGTAACAAATCCTAATGAGTTTGTCTTGTGACAGCAAGTGAAGAGCAGAAAGATGTAAGGCAGAAAGAACACTGAGAAAAGGGAATATGACTGCTTGAAATAAATGTTGGAGAATGGCTCAAAGAGCGTCAAATGTAATTTTTCTTTACATCTTCTAAAAAATTATCTTATTAAGCTACCACTAAAATGAAAGGGAACTAAAGCAAGAAGTAAATAACTGTGGGGGTTTTTTTGGGGGGGAGGGGAGGTGCTTGTTTGGGTTATTTTAATAACTAAGCTGCAACATGTTTTGATATTCTTGGAGGCCACAGCTACTCTTCCTAGATCCAGTGTGATTGGGTGGTAGGAAGAATGAACAATTGGACCTGAAAGCTATACAGAAATTAAAAGAAAGATAGATTTTCTTTGGAATATGTGGCTTTGTAAAAATAAATAAAAATATGATCAAATGGAATTAGTCTTAATGCAGATTGTCCCAGGAGTCCATTTCTGTGAAGAAAAGAATTTTTTATTGGAAATAGCAAGGCTTCTAAACTGCTGAAGAAAACACAAGTTTCCTCTATAAGAGAAAACTTCATCCAAAGTTTATCAGCTTTATAGAGTCTACACTTATCTGTGCATAAGAAAGAAAGGACCTATGGAGCCTGTAAATTCTGCAGCAGCAACTGATGACAGAGATGGCTGAGCATGAACCCTCTGCAGTCCTCTCAGATTAAAGCGATATAAATTTGTGAAGTGCATTAATTTAGAGTTTCCATCCCATTGAAGAATCTCCTTGAGATGACAAGAAAAGCATATTTACACATATTTTTTCTTCATTATTAGGATGCTACCAGAAAACTGCATTCCAAGGTTTGATTTTAATGATCAGAATTAATACCATTACTGGTTCACAAAGTAGGCTCATGGGAGAAACCCTTGTCAGGGTTACAGGGCACATGGATCATGGACACAGGTTATTGCAGGAAGAAGCAAGAAATGCTGGGGAACTGGAGATCTGTTTCAGGCATTCACTGAGTGTGGGAAGACCTTGAGCCAAGTGACAATATTTTCTCTTTTCTCCAATGGAAATCATAGTCTTTGCCAGAATTTGTACATAATATTTGTGGAGTCTGAAACTCAGTAGCAAATGAGAAGTTCAATCCTGAGGAAAACACTGAGATTTGCACAATTGGAAACAATTTTCCAAAATGTTTCCACTCTAAATTAGAATGAAAATGTTAAGAAATATATCACATAAGTCATAACTTTTTCAATTTGGAATTGTCATTTCATAGTAAAATGTTAAACCTAATTTTTTTTTTTAATTTAACTGCTCTGAACTGTAAATTTAATTTCCTTTTCCATGGCAATGAACCATGTACACCTCTGTCTGTTTTTAAATTTTTATTTTAATGTTATTAACAATACCTTCTTCTGGCAGGCATGAGGGAAAGCTTAAATTCTGTGTGAGTGTATTATGCAGGCAAATTTCATCCAGTAGAGACTCAGTTCCCATATATGGCTATCTTAATATGTTTTCATGATGAAATATTAAGAAATAATGGTAATATATGTATGCTAATGCATTCAAATAAAGTTCATATTAAATCTTGTTTTAATGAGGGATAAGCAAGGGCAGAGTTTCTGAGCATCTTGAGTCCATCTAATGTGCTAATCCTGATGTGCTGTGCCTGCATAAGGAATTCCAACAGCAAACGTTTTGTGCCTCTAATAGTGCCAAGGATCTGATCTATTCACAAATTCATGGAATATTCTGAATTGGAAGGGACACACAAGGATCATTGTGTCCAACTCTTAAATAAATGGCCCATACAGGGATTAAAGCCACAGCTTTGGTGTTTTTAGCACCAGGCTGTGTCCAGCTGAGCCGATCTCAGGGGCTGTGTGCACACCTGAGCTCCTCCAGTGTCCAAGATGAGGAGAAATTGCAGAGTCACAACTGGTGAAAAGCTAGCTCTGATGCTGCTCAGGCAAAAGGATTTCATAATTCAAAGTCTGTGTCACGCTTGTCATTATTAATAGCTTCTAGCCATTGCAGATTGTGGGTTGACTGAACTCATACCAGGCTGCAAAAGGCCATGAAATCAGCAGATTAAAAGCGGATTAATCAGGTGTATCTCCAATCCAATGTATTTAAAGTAAAGCTCCTAACAACTCTGGTGATATTTGGATTAATCCCTAAAGAGTGTATCACTTTTCTAACAATAGTTACTGATAATATTTCAGATGCAACTTAGAACCTAATATTTGGAATATCATGGACTATTGAAGGTAGATGAACCCTGACATATTAAGATGTGAGTTCTGCTCTGATACAAAAAGTCTTGATAATCCTGACAAATCCAGATATCATCATTTAATTGTCCTCTGCCTGTTTTTTTCCTGATGCACAGATCCCTTTGGGGCTGGTTATTTGAACAGTATTTTGTGCTTCAGAAACGTGCCTGAAACCCAAACTTTGTGGTCAGAACTTAATCCAAAGGCAAGCAAAGTCATCAGGAAAGTTTGGATTGTGTCCTCTGGACTGAGCAAAGGAGCCAGAGAATATGTTGCTTTAATTTTTTTGAGTTTTCTTTTTTTCACCTCCTTTAGAAAGTAATTAAGCTTTGTAGCATAAATTTTACTTGAAAGACAAAAAAAGAAGAAGGAAACAGAAAATATTTCCAATAATTTAAATATTTCCAAATTTACAAACATGGAAGCATAAAAATTCACGTAAGAAATTCTTCTAAGAGACTGTGTGGAGGATCCATCTCACTGACTGTATCTATCTAAGTGGTATAACAAGTCCATTCTGTGTAACAGTGGCATAACTCCAGTCCAAGATTAAAAAGTCTGGAGTCAGGATCAGTTTTGCAAAAACAAAGTTGTACCAAGAAGCCATTTACTTATTAACAGTGATCAGTATCATGTATCATACAGATAAAAAAACCCAAAGCACTGTTGCACTAACATTGATTTGTTTGATCAGAAAACTCAAATGTGGAGACACCAACTAATAAAAAATCACTTTCTGTGAAATTATGGAACAGGTATTGAGTTCAAGGTTGTGTTTGAGAAACAACTGTCATGGGAAGAAACACAAATTTTGTGAATGACAACATTTGAAACAAAGCAAAAATTAGTAAGGCTTGAGTGATATGATACAGAAATACACAGAATATTTCCTGAAACTCCCAAGAGTTGCCAAACTTGCTCTATTTATTATTCCCCATGAGAAGAAAGAAACAACCTCCTTTTACCAAAAGCCCTCCAAAACACCCTTAAATGGCCTCATCACATGTTTCTCCCACTAGGCACCTCGAAATCTCCTCTTAGGTCCTTTTACTCACTCCAGGTCTTTGGAACCTCATAAAGTCCTCTAAGTCCTCAACATCAGACCTCACAAACCTTTACTGGCCACTTCCAGCCCACCCTGCTGGCCCTGGGACTACCCTACCACTACCAAGATCAGAGTCAGCCAGGCATTAGTTTGAATTGTTCTCCAAAAAACCTTGCAACAGCCTCATCCATCCACAATTTATTTTATTTTTGTGTGTACACTGAAACTGGGTTTCTGTTGTCCTCAAAGAAAGGAACAAAGATTGTCATTGATGTGTGAGGACTGGAGGGTGCTGCAGGACTGAGGGAGAGAGGAAGGGAGACAAGAAAAGGACAGAGAGAACATCTGGGGGGAAGATTGGTTCAGTAACCTTAAAGACAAGTCAGGAATATTACAGGGAATATACAAAAAATATGAACCTGCTTGCAGGGAATTAATTATTGAAAAATGCAAAGCAATGACTACACAAATGAATTCTCCAGTGAAATTAATTATACAGTGAGGCAGTTATTATGGCAAAAATACCCAGTGATCAAGAAAGGTTAAGAGTCTAAGCAAAGGGAGCTGGCAAACAAAGTATTTTCAGGACACAATGGACTTCATGGCCTTGACATGAAAGTGTTAGTTTGGGGTTTTTTTCCCCTTTCATTACCTTCAGATCATTTCATAAGGAGTTGTTCAGCCTGGAGAGGAGAAGGTTCCAGAGAAACTTTATCATGGGCTTTTTTGACTTTCAGGAGGCCTAGAAGAATGATTTTATCAGGGTCTGTTACAATAATAGAACAAGGGGTAGTGCTTTTAAACTGAAAGATATTTGATTTAGATTAGGCATAAAATAGAATTTTTAGACAATGAGGGTGGTAAAACATTGAAACAGGTGCCCAGAGAGGTGGTGGATGTCCCATCCCTGGAAACATTCAAGGGGGTCCGAGCACTGTCCAGACTGGTCCAGTTGACGATGACCCTGCTCATTGAAAGGGGGTTGAGCTGGATGACCTTTAAGGGTCCCTTCCAACAGAAACTAGTCTGTAATTCTGTGATAAGACCAGGTGATGTGGGATCATTTTTTTTATTGGGGGAGGGAGTGAATATTTCAGTTTGAAAAGGAACACTTTCAAGTAAATGTCAATATTTGTAGTCAGAAGCTGTTCTCCAACTTTCTAACTGCTCTAGAGCCTTTGTACAATGAATCTACAAATCACTGAAAAATTACACCCAGTTCTTCCACAGCACAGATGTGTAATGCTGAAGAGGCAATGAATCATTGGTAAAAGGGGTAAGGAACAAGGCTGGATTAAGGTCAGGGTGGACAGGGCGGTGAGCAACCCAATGTAGCTGAAGATGCCCCTGCTCATGACAAGAGGACCTTTAAAGGTCCCTTCCAACCCCAGCCTCTGTGTGATTCAGTAAATAAGGAAATGGTGCACAGAGGGCTCTGGCTACACAGGACTTCAGTTACAGCTCTGAAACTGTCATTGTGAAAGACACAGCTGAAAGTCTCTTCTGGTCACTGAAATATTTTGCCATGTCACTTTTTATAAGCAGAAGAGGGAGGACCTATTCAGTGTCAGTGATCCAACTCTCTTGTCCTGAACATCTCTCACAGTGGTCAGATTCAGGTGTTTCAGTGCACCAAGGCTCCCTCTGGATCTCATCCAGAAACATCTCCTGTCAAAGACCCTCCCCATCACCTGGAAGTACCCACTGCCTTGAACATGTGTGAACTTAAATCTGTTCTGCAGTATCTATGCAAGCCCTAATGATATAGAGAAGAATTTGGATTAGGAAACTGGGGTAATTGGAAACAAAATGTGGCTAATTACCTTTGCCATTTCTATCCAGAATGTGAAAGAATAATGAAAAAAAAAACCAAAAACAAAACCAAAAACCTCTGAGCTTGTCTTCACTGCAGGGTATTTTTCAAATTTTATTTGAGATTTATTCTTCTGACTTAAGGAAAGAAAGCATACCCAGTGGAAGTATGCATCTGGCACATGGATATGGGCTGAGAAACTGCAACTGCTTCCCTGAAAAAAGTCAGTAAGCCAGTGAAGAAAATCATCAATATTTAATCCCTTGCCTTCCATCTGATACATAGCTCTAATTGGGAAGCAACATTCAAGCTTTTGAATGTGACCTTGTATGTTGATTAGGTTACTCCCCCAGCAGTTGAATCTCATCATTTATCCCAGCCCTCTACAGAGAACAGTCTGCATAATGTGGAACATCCAGGTGTTTAAGGGAATGCAGCTGCCTGAGGGATCACTGGGAGAAATATAGATATTGCAATCCTGCTCCTTGTGGAAGCAGTAGTCAGAGAATCTCAAATAGGACATTTCCTGTGTTATCCAGAGAGAAAATCATAACCAAAATGCAAACCCTGGGGAAGGGAACTGCTGCACGCTGCAGTGCAGGCCATACACCTTGTGGAGATTACACCCACACCCACATGGTTGTCCCTCCAGGAACAGAGCACACAGGAAGTGTGTAGGTAAGTCGATAAAAAAGCTGGTGGAGACATTATTTGCATTTCATTAGATACACAGCAAGACCTGATTTAGAACTTACCTATGCATGAAAGAGTATAAGGTATGATTTTTATTTATATATATTTATATTCATACTCTTTCTTGCACAGATAAAATCATACATGTAATATAGCTATATTTTACATTTATAATTATATATTATAGTGCATTTAATTGATATGTAATGTTATATTTATATAATTATAACTATATTACAGCTGTAATTATATATATAATTTGGGCACTGAGGCACAGGAGGGTCTGCCACCTTGATTGCTGATGTTTGTGTGGATCCCCTTCACTTCATGGAGGAGGGGCTTTGGTAGGTTTTATATGCAGCACAAGTGGCCATGATGAGTACTAGGGAGTATTACTCCTGATTTAAACTCAGGGGTGTGATAAACTGTGTAATGAAATCTCAGCTCTGCATGTTGAATGTGATCTCTCAGCTAAAAAACTTGGAACAAATCACTTTAAATGCAAGGGAAATTAAAGAGAGTCTGTTGATGGGTTAGTTCTTTTTATCTCCTCTTCTCTTTGAGACTTGTGGCCAACCTAGATCCTGGCCCAGGCATATTTCATGTGTGAACTGAAGCTAAAGCTCAAAAAACTTATAGTCATGATGATTTTGTCCATATGTAGGAAGTGACACTGTGAAATCTATTGATATGAGGGAATCATCTGCTAAAACCTCACCAGGTCAAAATCTTAGGATGATGTAAGCTCTGAATGGCTGCAAACATCCTCTCAGTGGCCAGCTGAGAACAGCTCAGCATCCAGCATGGCACTGACTTGCATCCAGGGTGGCTCCAGCTCAGGCAGCCACTGCTCTCAGGCAGCAGTCACAACAAGCTGCTCAGATAAGACTGGTTTAAAGCACTGTTTCTGTTCTCAGGTAGTTACCTGAGTTAATATTAGAAGTAGCTTGGGGTGGGGTAGAACTTGGCCCAAGCTCCAATACAATACACACTCCATGGCTGACAGCCCTTGACAATCGTTCCAGTGTTTGACAACTCAGAATTAAATTAGCAAAAAGTACTGAAAAAATCATTATGTAAGTTCCCCCCACTCCCATGATTCTCACTTCAATCAATGCTACTAATTAAGCCAATTTAAACCTGAGCAATAAGGCTGAATGCAGATATAGGGGTGTTGCATGGGATGTTGGGAATGTGTGAAAGGTAACCAAAATAAAGGACTTTCTTCCCCTCATAAGGCTGGAATCCCACACCAAGCTAGCCTGTGCACTTTGGAAATATGTCACAGGAAGTCTTATTCCTGTGAATCTATCCACATTCCTATGAACCATGTCCTGAAAGCCATCTGGGATCTGGGGTATGTGCCACCTCTCTTGTACTGGCTACAAAACAGCAAACAGACAAACTGAATATAAAGAAACAAAAAGCTGTGGAGAATTGGCTATCCTTAGTAAGAACATTTCCCTCTGGAGTGAGTTGAACTGCCTTCCTGGAGCTTGGGTTTGGTACAGCTGCCAATTCCTACCACCTCTTGCTGGGCTCATCCTGGTATTTCGGTCATCCTCGAATTCTGTACATGTAGATTCAGAAATAAACCCCTTAAGGTTGATTTTTCACCTTTTCAGTCTGTCAGGACTGGATTGTGAGGTGATTCTGATTTCTTTTCAACCTCAGTCCCAGTTCTGAGGGACTATCTGCAAGCACATGGTAACAGTAAGAACTAAATACGGAAATATTATGTTGGGGTTTGGCACATGCAGTGATGTTTCTAAAACACAACCTCAGACTATTCAGATTGATCTGTACCAACCCTTAGGAGCTATTTCTGCAGCTTGTGTGACAGGGTCAGGTGCTTTCAGTGCTGATGAACCACCCTCTTCAATCCACGTTCTCTGTCAGCAGACAGATTTACATTAAGTAAAAACCCTGAGCTCTGTTTCCATGTTATTTCCTTCTTTTTCATTTTGGGACAGGAATAATTTCCACAAACTTTATAAGTCTAATGTTATGACATTTCTTTAGCTTTGCCAATTGGATGAAATAATATTCAAGACATATGCAGGGATCATTTAATTCTCTGTGTCTTAAGCTGAGCTGATTGACTTTCAGGGAATGTCCCTCTCCCCTCTGTCTGTCTGTCAGTCTGTCTGCTAACACAGACACCTCAAATGGTATTTCAGTCTCAATTCACAGCTATGGCAGGAATCTACAGGATGGTTTATATATGACCCAGGGACTCATCACAACTCTCACATCAGACTTTACTCCTTTACAGATGCACCAGGACATCTGAAATTCCCTCCTGGCTCTGGCAGAGGTGACAGGGATCCTGTGGGACACCTGTGCCTTCCTGCACCTCCCTCCAGGAGCTCCCCAAAAGTCCCAGTCAGTTGTACCTGTCTGAATGGGACTGGCACAAGGTTACAGTAACACAGCCCAGAAGAGCAGTGAGTCTGCCGGCGCTGTACACTGACACAGCTCTATTTTGCTGGCAGCTGAATCACAGCTAATGCAGCTGGCCACTAGGTTGCAGCTGAAACTAAAATCACAGAAAAAATTACATTTGCTTAAGCAGCCTATGCAGATTTTCATTGCTAGCAATCTATGGCCTTTAAACTGTGCACTTGCAATTCAGTAAGTAATGATAAATATTGCAGTGACAGACACCATTACTTTATTTATACATTTATGTAAAATTCATGTAAACATGTCTAAGCAGCACAGTATTCTGTGCCAGCCATTATTAGAAGGCATTAGCTTCATTTTGTAGAGTAACCAAGCTGGAATAAAGTAAATTATCAATTCAGTAGTGATGAGAGGTAAACACTGATCCCATTTAAATTTGTGCCTTGAAGACTTATAGAGAAGGATAGCTCCAAATGTTTTCAGATTTACCTTTATTTCAGGTCATTATTTTCAATAAAGATGGGGATGGTTCTCACAAGATTACTCAGATATTTGGCTAGAATTGAGCTAGCTGTTTCAATGTATTTTTTAAAAGCCATTCACTTTTAGAAATGGTTTGAATAATTGCATTTAAAGGTAATAGCCATCTTTTTTTTTAATCTTACTGAAATTTCTACAGCTACTGTACATATATAAAAGAAAAAAATATTCTTTCAAAACTCTTTAAGCAGGTAATTTCTAATAAATAAGTAAAATGTCAGTTGTAAAGAAACTGAGGATGCTACAGGGAGTAGTTTGCAAAACCCACGTAATCTGAATGTTATCGTTTTTATAGACATTGCGAAAGACATGAGAAAAGGAAATGGGAAGAACTGTGTTTATTGAAACTTGAGACATCAGGTGGCAAGAGCCTGGATATAATTTAACTCCTTACATGGATTAGAATACTTGCAGCTTTTTGTCAGGAAGTGTCAGTGAGATTTAAAAACAGCTTGATGCAGTGGAGAGAAATGAGAAATCCATCTGTGTAAATATCATGCCCAAATGATAAGCTGACTGATGAGTGTGAAAGTGTTATTTTTCAGAGTGGCTGAAATGGAGAGAACAATGCAAGTTCAGGGGAGGGGTGGAGATTAGGAATGTTGTTTTACCAATGTCAAGTTTGAATGGAGGCATAAGTCAGGCAAGACATGTATTGACATCTTAATTGGGCATGGGAGATGGATTAGGGCTCATTTATAGAGGAGTGTTTCATTTTTTTTTGCTTTGCATGAATGGAATTCCTTCTCTCCTAAATGCCACAAACTTCCAAAGTTGCCTCTGATTTTCAGGCTTGCAAAAAAAAAAAAAAAAATAAACACCACAAAAAACAACAACAACCAAAAAAACCACAAAGCCAACCTATCATGAGAAAAGGAAGATACATGACTTGACTGTGAATTGTCAAGAATAGCTCTAAGGGGATTTTCCTTCTTTTTGGTGATTTAATTACTTTGAAAATTAGGCTCCTCAAAACTACCAGCCTCCTTTAGAGATGTAGACCATGATATTCTTCCACTGGGACAGTTTTTTGTAGAGCTAGTAATAGATACGAAGAAATAGATGGGAATTCTTCACTCATAGGTTGGTTTTCCTATGGCAGCTTTCATGTGAAAGGTCTCCACACCCTGCAGGGAAACAGGAGACAAATGCATGCACTAAAGGCTAAACTTCTGGGGAGAGAAATCTGCAATTCTGGTTTTTGATTTAGATTTATCCATCGCAGAATTTCATTTCCACACACATGAACAAAGCAAAAGAGTAAACAATTCTTAATGTTGATTTTAGAAGATTTTAGGGGTCAACACCAGACACCCTTTTATTTAAATGCCCCATTTTAGGGAGTGCAAGAGAAATCCTCCTGCCAGCCCTCTCAGAAAACTGCCATCTGCTGCAAGACCTGGAATCGCTGTCATAAGTTCCAGCATCCAGTAAAAAAATGAGGAAGAGCAGGAAAAAAAAAAAAAGAAAAATGTGTTTCTGGCTAAGGTTGTTATATAAAAGGAAAGAATATGAAGAGATCTCAATAGTCAACAAAGGAAGACACAAGGTAAACACTAAGTTAGAATATTTTATTCATTTACCCCCATCACTTGCTGTAAATTCTGACAAAATACAGTTCCCATCTTTCCTCTCTATCTAATCAGAGAAGAGACACTCTATTTTTCAGGTAATGTAATAGAACACAGTGTAACCACCAGACAATAAAAGAAGATACTATAATGGCTACGCTTTTAAGAGCACACTTTTTTGTCGTTGTCAGACACCCCTCGTATGGGAACAAATTAAATAGAGCTGAAGGTAATACATAATACTGAAGAATCACCCAGCAGGCAGCACAAAAGGACACTGGCTTTGGGAAATGTTGGAAAATCATGGCTGTATCAGCCCTACAGATCCAATCCATTCTAATTCAATACAAAGATTTAATCAAGATACTTCTTTAGATTAATCCCCAGACTTTTTCTTCTGGGCTTTCCTAAATGCGATATTAAACAGTGAAATTAGTTTGCCTTTTACAGATAATTAATATCAGCATTTACCAGTATAAGCATTTAAACAGCTAGCACATATGAAATGTAGCAAACTCTGCCATGAAAATGGTGGGTATAGGGATAAAAACATAGGAAACATGGACTGCAAGGACTGTCCTGATATTGCATTTCATGCACAGGAAGCAGGAATTCCTCCTTCAGACAAAATGTGCCTAATTTTCAAAACAGTTGATTACTCAGAAATCTGACCGAAGATGCTGACACCTACAAGTGGTCATTACTTAGCAGTCAACCACTTACTTCAAGTCAGACAGGATTTTCTGGAAATGTAGGACAAATCTGGAAATTGCTCCTGATGGATGGATGAATCTCTAAGGCAAAACAGAAATCAATTATTGTACAAAATAAGTGATTTTCTCATCAACCTGTTCTTAGAATGGACAGGATTAAAGTAACCAGAGTCTTGTTCACAAATATTTGCTGAGCTATATAGAAACAAATGCCATGTTCTTTTCAGTTAAGGAACAAGTAATCAAGAAATAATAAATGACAATATTTTGGTCTCAGGGACTGTGTCTATGTCCTCTAAGGCAGCCAGAGGTCTTCATTTCCTGTCCTGCTTCCACACCTTCAGGTCAACCCACAGCCTTTCCTTGCAAGGACAGAGACATGGTGGGGATTCAGCTTGAGCTGAAGACAAATACATCCAACAGATTACATTTAAGGGCTCAGTGCATTAGGGGATCAGCTCATTTCTCAGTACACAAGTGCCTGGTGGTATATGAGATGCAATAGAACACCTAAAACACTGACACATGGCTGAGATTCATTTTAGGGTATTTTTTCCCACTCAGAAGACTTTCCTAACTTCATCAGATGGATCTTTCTGCTGATATGTGAAATACCAACTTGCAGAGCACTCAGCACAGCAGATAAGAGAGGAAGGGAGGATGGATCCTGCACTTAATGGTTCATCTTTCTAGATAGCCTTGTCAGCATTTTGTAGAAGTGAGGCTTCAATTTTTGCTTAAAATATGGATCCAGTAACACTGCCAGCACACATTTATCTCTGTCATTGAGCTTGTTGGCCACAGCAGGAGAGGACACGATTCAACAGCTACTTCTCTTCACTGGTGTTCAAACTACAGATCCCTTTATTTTAACACAGGATTGCTGTTTATTCCAGCAAATGGCAACAGTCAGATTCAGTGGCTGGACTCAATGATCTTATGGGTCTTTTTTAACTCAAATGGTTTTATGATGAAAGCCATAATAGCAAAATTTCACAGAGTGAAATAGTTCTATGAATTTCCCGATGTGCAGTTCCCTACCTGTTAAATATTAGTATCCATTTAGAGGGATTTCTTATTAATGGCCCTGCAAAAAGGCCCTCTAAAGGACTTATATTTAATACTTTCCTGACTGTTCATCACCAAGGAAGAGAAATTACTAAGGTCTACAAGGAAAAAGGTTTTGCTCTTAAGAGAGGAGTAAATGATCTTGGTCTACACAGTATAATAAAACAAACTGCAAAAAGAGACAGATAATCCACTAGTCAAAAAATAAACCTGGGAAGCAAGAAGAGCTAATAAACATAAATGCCCTGATAATCACAAAAAAAAAAAAGTTTTAAAATCAGCTGTGGAAAACGTAAATGACAGGAACATGAGGAGCTTTTCTCGTAGGTGGTGCTTTGTTGTGGAGGCATGGGTACCTTCCAGCTCAGGCTGCATCCCCTTAGGGCTGGCAGAAGTCACAGCTTGGCCACATGCTTTATCGAGTACCAGTGTCAAAAAATTGCATGTGGTCCCTGTAGGTCCAGGCATAAACTGTATGCAGTTTTCAAGGTCACACAAAAGTTGACTGCTGCTCCTGAGAGCACAGAGGCCAAGATCCATGGTGTACTTGGCATGGGGTGTGGTCTGGTGCAAACCACAAAGTCTTGCCCAGGAAGGATGAGAGGGAAAGGGTAAGGGGAAGACAAAACAGAGGATGGAAACAAGACCTGGAGCCTAACAATTCTATTTGTGTTTGAGATGGAATTTGTATTGTTGCAAGAGTTTCTGGTCTTTACACTCAGTGAAGAGAAATAAGCATTTAAGGTTTGATTCACCTGAACCTGTTTCAGGCACTAATATTGGGATAAGAAACTAAAAACTAGAGAACTACACAGTGTCAGTGAAATCATCTTCAGGAAGTTTTGAAGGAAATCAGGTACAACATGTTTCTTCCTGGGACAGGGAGTGGGAGGTTGTAAGATTTTTCTTTATTAATATTAGGCACATGTACATAGATATGAAAGCCTAGCTGAGATTAAGGGAAGATGATGATGTATATCTAACGAAGCAAGCAGTTTTGGAGAACATTTCCAGAAGGCATGAGGTAGCTAGTAAATTTTGCTTTCACTGGGAAATAGTTAGGGATTTTTATATAAATATGGGCTTGTTTCAAGGTTGGTGGGTACAAGTAATTATATTTTATGGAGATAACAGATTAAACTTTCAACACCTATATCCAGTCAGCTGCAATGAAAGAGCTAATAATAAATGTCCTTGGGAAGAATCAAAGTAGCATCCAGAAAAATCAGAAAAGGCCAGCACTGACATTCCTGAAATAGCCAAGAAAAAATAATTGCTATGAATAAACAAACAAAAAAAAATAATATCTTTGTATTCCAGAAAGGCACAAACTATAAGTCAAATTAAAAAAAAATCCTTTGTAGGTCAGCTTAGAAAGGAAAAGCTCACAGGCACCAAAAATAAAATAAGAAGTGCAGTAAGAAGGAAAAAAGTTTGGGAGGAAACAAGTTTGAAAGGAAAACACTGTGAACTACAAACAAAAGCTGCCAAGTCAGAAAAAGAGCAATAATTGCTTTGCATGAGATTCCAGGCTTCAATATCCAAAAGAGAGAAATAAGGACAGCCTAAATTGATAGGAAAAGACAGATTGCTTGAATATGTTTGAAGATGAAGATCTGAAGTGATAGAGAAGTTTCTGGCATAGGAATTAGACAAATAAATGACATTGACAATACACTGCTGAGGATGGCACTCATTTAGAGGTGAAGATCTTGGCAAGAAAGCACAGAATGTTTTTGACTGATTACTTACTTTTTCTTAAATAAACATTCTTAAATGTGACCAGAAACTAGTACTGGCTGGTGTCTGTGACAGGTCAGGCACTTAACACACTAAAATTCATGGATTTTTCATCTCAGGATAACTTGCAAAACTTTATTCAGCATCCCAGGTCAAGGAGACCCTCTCGCTTGAATAAAAACTGTCATAGACTCATGGAATGCTTTGAGTTAGAAGAGGTTTTATAGATAATCTCATTCCAACCCCCTGCCATGGGCAGGGACACGTTCCACTAGACCAGATCACTCAGAGCCCCGTCCAACCTGGCCTGGAACATTTCCAGGGATGGAGCAGACACAGCTTCTCTGGACAACCTGTGCCAGGATCTCACCACACTCCGAGAAAATAATTTATTTCTAATAGCTAATCTAAATTATTCTACTTTTAGTTTAATGCCATTGCCCCTTGTCCTATCACTATATATCTGTGTAGAAAATTTCTCTCTCGCTTTTTCACATGCTCTCTTTAAGAACTGGAAGTCTGCAATGAGATGTCCCCAGAGCCTTCTCTTCTGGCTTGATAAGTCAAAGCTCAGCCTGTTTTTGTAGGAGAGATGCTTCAGCCCCCTGATCATCTTTGGGACCTCCTCTGGACTTTAAAGAAATTAATCATGTAACATCTGTCTTAAAATGCATTTCAGCTTAGAAGCATCTAATCCTTTCTCCATTGTTATAGAGGGAATTCAGACAGCTCTGCCACATATTAAAATCATCAATATTTGATGATTGTCAGCTATATTTGTCTTAATATCCCACAAGGGGCCTGACCACAAGATTGCACAGATTACCTTGTCTCAGTGCAAGACACTGCATGTTCTCTCCCTCATGCACAAAGACAAATTTTAAAATACCATGTCCATGGGATCCTGAGATCCCAAAGCTTCCAGTATGGAAGGCAGAGAAGTGTTTTTCTGTTGCCTCTTATGTTACATCTGGGGCAAGCACATCAAGGAGAGCTCGATAGCTCTGAGGTGCCTGCAAATTTAGGCAGAATTGTTGTTTGCATCCAGCATCACCTCAGGATGGGAGATAAGCACATCACTCCATGCTGACACCATGTTTGCTCTTCGTATTAGCACTTAGACAAGTTTCAGGGCTGTAACATGGTGATCTACCAGTAATTAAGATTAAGGCACATTCTTTGTTGACAATTCACTAATGAATTAACTTGTCTCTGCATTCAGCCCCAGATTCAGAATTTACTTCATTCCTTGGTTGGGACAGAATCCTTGTTATGATTTATTGCAATCCCTATTATGATTAATAGGGATCTACATCATTCATCCCCCAAGCAATGAAAGCAGGATGCGTATTCAGCCCAGGGAGGGCCACGTGGTCTCCCATCAACCAGGCCTCTACATAAAGTATTTCTGAAACCCTGTTTCTCACTGACAGAGAAGAGCTGACTAGTTTTGTGCTTTAGCTCTCTGTTTTTTAATGCACTTAACTACGTGCTACAAGTAAATTTTGTGATGCATCTGCAGTGTATCAAGCCTATAATTTAAACATTTTCATTTCCTGTACTTCAATATTTCAGCTGTATAACAGCTAATAAAACAGTATGAAAACTTGATAAAATGTCAAGAAAGAGCTGCTACTTATTAGGAAATAAAGAGCATGAGAAAATATGGGAAGAATATTAAAAAATAAGTAAAGAGTTGGGTCCTTTCCCACGCTAATCAGAAAGTCAGCTTGAATGAGATGCACTTGCTTAAACTATTTAGAAAACCAATGTCTGCAGTTACTTACTTTATATGAATTAAAATAATTTAATACAAATCTCACCTGAAACTTGTACAGAGAATCCAAAGATTGTGTACTAGGTGATATACTAATAATAGAAGTTTTCTATGCTGAGTTGCCATTCCCTGGTACTGAGCTTGTGATTAGGCTGAGGCTTCTATTCTATTCTTTCAGGTATCCTGAAAGCTCCCAAAATTCATCTCTGACCACAGGTACACTAGCTAAGATTTCTTCCCAGTGCATTAACTGCCTGCTCAGGTAAACATGGAATTGTGAATGCAAACTGTCTAAAACTAATTATCCCTGTAAATACTGCTTAAACTATGCCATATGACTAATAATGAATGCCTACTAATACTGTACTATACCCTATTTAAACACAGGTAATATCCATTCATATTTCTAACAACAGTATTTCCTGACTTCCTTCATTTCTAGCTCATATCTGGAAGTCACTGTGCACAGCCTAAAAAGCTCCACTAATCTTATTGAAGCTGCAGTAAATATAAATAATTAATATTTGCCCATGCAAATGCTAACTGTCATGAAATTGCCCTGTAAGGGGCAGCAGTAATTGTCAGTTCCTGAGGTACATCTCTCAGAGCAGTAAATGAAGTGACTGTCATCACTCACTCCCTTCAGCTTCAAGAGCTGTTTCCTACCCTGTGCTGAAAAATGGTTCTTAATTGACTTGAGTGAGACATGGACTGAAAAGACTGAGAGGTTTTCTTTATGAAACCTGTTTCACTTTGCACTGGCATGGATTTAGAACTGCTTTAATGATCACTTATCATTTCTCAGCTAGAATAGGTAGCAGAGAGCTTGAAGTTCAGTGACCTCTTTAACTATTCTTAGATCCACAAAAGAACGACAGATTTCACACCAAAATCTGCCTTTCAGAGTGGGTATCAGTGCATTGATGTGACCTGAGGACCCTGCAGAAGGGTCTCAGGATGACCATGGTGCTGTGGTGGCAGGGGCTCTGGGTCCATGCTTCCAATGCCATCAGTGGTTCTTTCAACAGTTATTCAGTGAGTCTGCCAAGAGGAAAAAACCTAATTACAGAGCAGTCCTTTGAATGGGGTTGTGGTTCACATTTCTTGATATGATTCCTTTTTATCTGCACTGCTGGCACCTTTAGAATGCATTATCTAAGTTTAAAAGGGTCTAGTTTAAGGAGTATTGTGTTCCTGTTTATTTTTTCCTTCATCACATCATCTTTTCATGTTCTTTTTATAGTTTTGGTAAATACTGCCACTATCCTAATATCATATCCAAAAACTGATGCCAAAGTGTAATGAAAAGAAGTTTTATTTAAGACTTCGGTGGAAGCAGAAGAGATCTGCAAATGACAGCAGAGCCCCTTAGGATCAGCATTTTTGTGTCTCTTGAGAGACAGGGCCAAATATTTGGAGCATCACAGAGACCTCAGGAAATGGAAGGAACAGAGGAAAAGCCAAGGGAAAGTAATAAAGGTCATCATAGACTAAACGAAGAATGAAAAAAATCTCTCTCAAACTCTCAAAGATATTTGGATGTCTAGAATATCTTGAAACTAATCATGTCTCCTGGATTTCCCTGGGCATTTAGGTACCTATTGACACTTAATACTTCAGACCCTTACTGCGGTTGTCCAGGCATTACTATCCCAAAAATGGTGGGATGCACAGCAGCCTCCCTCAGAGATGGAATGGAAATCTTCAAGGTCAAACAAGAAAATTCATAAATGGGCCTGGCAATGGGAGCATGGCTCCAGGGAATCCTCTGTGGAAATTGCTGGCAGACACAGACACAGTTATTGAAAACCATGCCTGAGATTGTTTCACCCAAGGACATTTTGTGGGTGGCACTGGAAGTATGTAAGAGTTCTTGTGGTAGGTTTTAGGCTTTTGGTAAGATGGGGACATGCACTCCTGTGGGTGAGGCTGGTTGTTTTGACTACATCTCTTGGCTGATTAGTGCTAGAGAAGGGTGATTATTTGATTACTGTTCAACGGGGATTAGGCCAAGTTTTGGCAGATCAGTTGCCCAAACCTGAAGTAAAAACCAGCCCCTGCTCACTGCACAAACACAGATCTCCTGAAGGCATGGGAATGAAATAAATTTTCTAGCCAATGCATCAATGACTACAAAAGGGTATGAAGCCTCAAATTCAGAGCACCCTGCAGAACAACACCCATTCATTTCTTCGGAAAACAGCCCAGGCCTTTTGCCAAAGGTGTTAGGGCAGGTCTTCCTGTCCTAAAAATTGTGTCTTCGGCTCTTAAAATAGTTCCCAGATCAACAAAAACTCTCAAATGATCTTATGCTGAAGAAGACAAACAGAAACCTGTCACTTCCAAACATCCAATTTTGAGTGTTAGTTTAGTTTGGTCATGCTGTCCAAAGTATAATAGATAATATATTTTAATTGGACAAATCCTTACCCGAAGAGTTCAATGAGAGAAATAAATCTTTTTCTGGCTCTACTGTGTTTGACATAGGCTCAATTCTAATCTCATTTACAGAAGTCTGACCACGACTGGCTGGATTGAAATCGACTGCATTTTCTAGTGTGAAAATAGGATCAGGCCCCATAGCTACAATTATGAATAAAAATGGTTCCATAAAATGAGGGGTTAGGTTCAAAGGAATCCCACTGACAGACTCAGACACAAAAACCTTTTTCTGTGAGGGTAAGAAAAAGGCACATTTAAAAAAATACAGATAAGGAATAAATGTCTAGCAAACTTCAGTGCTTGGTCTGTGGATGTGACCATCTTTAAGATTCACAACACAGCTGGGAGAATGGAATTTGATGTCTCTGCAGACCCCTTTATTTGAATTATTTTCATGCCACACTGAGAAGTTATGACCAAAGCATTAAATTAAATTAAAATACTTACACTAATAGATCTGTGGATAGAGGAGGATATAACTTTGTTTATCCATGAATGGAATTTATGGAGTTTTTTTCCCCTTTTGTTCTTTTTTTTTCTCCAGTGTTTTCCTTTTAACTCTTATTAGGTGCCTTGGAGACGTGGGATCATCTGGCTTCTGAAAGGAAGGAAGAAAGGAAGGAAGCAAATTCTTTTGCACTTTGTACCATGTTCAAGTTACAATGGTTTGCTCACAGATCTTTTCCCTGTACCCTCTCTTCTGAACCCAGTCCACTACATGAAATGCTGAGTTTTTTTTAGCTTCTCCTCCTCTTCATTCTTCTTCTCCCCAGCCCTGCTTACCCACTGCCACTGGTTTCATCATCTTCCACCTCACTGTTCAACCACATCACCTGGCCACTGGTAGTGACTCCAGCCTCCTCCCATTTCAAACCACCTGGGTCTTGATATTTCTTACCTTGCCAGATCTCTTTTCCAGAAATATCTGTGGAATTTACACTGATTTTTTTTTTCACCGAGACTGGATTGCTGATAAAAGCTATTTTTCCCATAAAAGGTTTCTTTTTAAAATATAAGTCTACAGAGTTGAAAACCCGAATGCCCTGGAACTCAGTGATTTTACTTTTATAGTGTCCTGTGGGAATAATGGGTCGGTATCTTCATGTTCCTCTTCCCAAGCTCAGCTACATGGCTGGCTTACAATTCCTTGGGGGTATAGCTTGTGCAAGAAGGAACGTTGTGGTAGCTCATGGGGATGAAGCTTAAACTAAAGTTCTAGCTGGAAGGAGAGAAGGATTTAAATCAGTCTCATTATTACTTCTGTGAGGAAGCATAACATTTCTCACACAGAAGACTTAACTTTGAGGCAAACATCTGGTGGTATTAGAATTTGTGCTAAAACTTTTTTTATGGAAAATATAAAACGAGGTAGTGTTCTTGCATCAAAACCATTGTAAGAACAAAACCCCAAATCTTTACTAATCTTTTAATTTCAGCCATACCCACTGAGCTCTGTTCTAGCCCCATTTTTTGTAGACCTGCAGCTTTCTGATAGATTTCTCCCACACTTCCCAGTCTCTTCAGAGCACAATTTCTCTGTTCATTCTTCTGAGAGGCTTTTTCACCACATACACATCCAGTCTTCTCTTACTGCATCAAACCACGTCTCAGCCCTCCCTGGTTGTTTACTGGTTTATGCTGTCATGATGACTTGCACATGGCCTTCTTTCCTCGCTAGCTGCCAAATTCAGCTGCTAATTTTCCCACTCTTTTGACATGCCTTTGTACCTTCTTCTATTCAGAGTAGTCACATAGATTAAATAATCCCCATAATTTGTGGCATTTAATTTTTTCATTGGCAAAATGTTCTCAGCAGCAGAATCAAATCTTCTGATAAATGCAGAGTCTTCAGCTTTTTCTCCTCTCTTTGGTTGTGAGAATGATCCATTTTACCTCTGCTCCTTCTGTAACGTCAGAATTTCCATAATTCATTAACAATCCAAACAAAGTCCCTTTGCTTGTTTCTCTTGCTCTTTGAATCTTGCTGATGCTGCAGGATACTGCTGTTCCTCTTTCACCAACAACACAGAGCAGGCTGTTGTTAACTGAGCTGTCTTTAAACAGACAAGTTTTGGGTGCTGAATTAAATCAAGCTACACTGGGTGGTACTGGTCCAGGTATCCATGAGGCCTCCTAAGTTTTTCATCCTGCTCTGTGAAGCTGCATCACAGTGTCATCGACCTTCATAAGTAATTTGGAGCACTTCATGAGCTGAGCTCTGGTCCTAATTAATTTGTGCCTAAGTTTGCAAAGCTGTGTGAGCACTCACTGAAATTAGTGGAATCATGCAAATATGGAAAAACATAGAGAAGTATGCAAAGTTATTTGCAGACTCATCCAAGTGTTTTTTTTTTTTTTTCTGAGTGCTCAGGTTCAAATTGAAATCACAAGGAGGTGGCAGGAAATCATGTCATCAGAGCTGTCAAAAACAATGTGTGAAAAGAAAGTTTAAAATCTGAATCTTACAGCTTTCTCATTTCTCATAAATATGTGAGGTGATGAGCTCAAAAACATGGAAGATACTAAATGAGTGAAGAGCCCATACAACTCATATTTATTCATATATTTTTTCAATCTATATTTACTAATAAAGGTGAACATGCATTTTGTGTTTTCTGTGACACTGGGTGTCAGGTGAAGGAATTGTGAGTGACATTGCATCACACCATTCAGCCCACCTCCAACCTTCTCATTTCATCATGCCTCAAAAGCAAAATCAATATTTCCACCTTGGGAATATTTGACAGATGATTCTCCAAAAGCATACAAGCCTGTTCCATGTCTTTCACTGCATCATGCAAGAGACAGGAAAAGAAAGAGCTTTGTCTAAGCCAGAAGGAAAACTATGGCCTTGTGGGGCATCATAATCCTGTGGCCCACTGCTCCCATACCTTAAATTGAGCAAATTCCTGTATTATGTCAAAGCCATTTGTGCTTTTTTCTTCTGAAGTATTCAGCAACACTTTCCAACATTTTGGGATTAAATACCCACGTTTATACTATCCAATAAAATTGGCCAACCATCTTTTTCTAGTGCTGAGGTCAAAGAGGGTGAATCACCTTCCATCTCCACGTGTCCACATCCCCAGTCCAAAGCGCTTACTGGGAACAGTCCCTGGCTGATGCTGTTCCCTGCTCCAGGTCTAGGAGAGTTTTGTTTGCCATGAGCTGTGCTTGGCATGGACATTGCACTAAGCAGCATGGGCACTCATAGGCAGAACTTGATCCCAAGTTATTATATAGGCAAAGTCTTCCAGATCTCTTAACTATAGGAAAAAAACAAACAAAAAAACAACAAAAAAACAAAAAAAAAAAAAAAAAAAAAAAAAAAAAAAAAAAAAAAAAAAAAAAAACCCAACAAAATATTTAAAGATGAAAAAAAACAACCTAAAAATATAAAATTAAAAATATGTATTTATTGTAGACAATGTGTTCATGGTTACTTCCAGCACAGTACTAGGCTTTAGCAATTGTACTTCAAGGAACATTTATCTAACAACACTGGTTGTCTCCAATGCCTACCTTTGACTAGCCCACCTCTGTTCCTCAGTGAAGAGAAGTCTGGCCTTTTTGGATGGGTTCATTTCCCCCTAAAATGAATGTCTAAAGGATGTCAGAGACATTGCAAATTAATTGAAAGTGTCTGGTTTTAAATGCAGGTTCACAGACACTAAAAGGGTATTGGATATCTAAAATTAATGTCTCCAAGGGCAAGTGCAAAATTAACTATGCCCTAAAATATATGATCTCTTGACTGTTGGAACTCTAATTTTCTCAACAATCCAGCAGGTATGTATTTAGGAAACAACTACAAGGTGTGTAATGGCTGAGCCATTGCCTCATTGGCTTTTGTCTAACAATCTTTTCTATTGTGATTTGGGAAGTGTCTATGAGCAGAATTTTATTGCATAAATCTCTCTGGTTTTGAATGAATATTAGCTGCATGCTCCACAGATGAAAAGCATTATGAGCTACAAGAACTACCCAGTATCATTTATCTTCTCTGAGATCTGGGAAAACCTGGCAGCCCCTGTGATTTAGTTAGTGCTCCCACTGACTGCAAGTGTTGCCTGTGAGGAATTGGGCTGACAGGAGGAAAAGGTGAGGCACAGATGTACACCCAGGTGCTTTCCAGTATCTTAGGGGTTCTTTAAATAAAATTTAGAGTCAGTCGAGGAGTTTAGGAAGATGCAGGTATAATTCCATAACATCTAGATGGAGGCAGGTATGTAAGTTCAAAATTCCATCTTTGGAAGTGCTCATGGCCTGGCTGGATGGGGATTTCTTTGAGCACCCTGGTGTCCCTGCTCATGGCAGGGGGTTTGGGAAAAGATGTCTTTAAGGTCTGTTCCAACCCAAACCATTCTGCGATTCCATGAAAATTTACATCCAAAAAATCCTCCCTTCACCAAGGGAGACACTTGGACTTAGAAGAAGTCACCCTGTTTACCAGGCAGGTTCACCAGGTTATCTTTCTAAGAGCAAAATGGATCCAGTTCCTGGCCTCAGACAGCTGGTTTGATTAAGCTCAGTGAGCGTTAAGAATTTGACATTGCTGTATGTTGGTCAATAAAACATCAAAATGAACAAGTCTATTCACAGCTGTATGGTTAAAATGTTCACAAAAGTCAAGTGGTGATTCTTTATATATTTTTTAAATTCTAGCTCCTCTATCTTCTACCTGAAAACTAAATAAGGACTTCCTCCAGAAGTGGAAAACTTAGATGCAAGCTAGTCCTGTCTTCCTTTCTCCCATCAAACAGGTTTCAGGAGGCCTATAACTTCAGAAAATAGGGTAGAAGAACTCAAAATCTATGAGACAGAATTTCCTACCAGGTGGAAAAAGGGGAGTTCTAAATCCTTGAAGTGTTTCACAGGAAAAAAAATATAGTCACTACATTAAAAATACATAAAAATAATACATTAATAAAATAAAAGTCAGAAATAATTCTGGCCATCTAAATCTAGGGCAGTTTTTCACCTCATCTGTATAGTAAAATAATAGGAATTGCCTACACAGGATTATTATAACTAAAAAAGTCTTTACTGGATATTTCTTTGTAGAGACAACCTGAAGTTTTCTTTGAGATTAATTCTTTTGAATTACGGATACAATTCTCACCTCCAGCAGAGAGCTCCAGGTGTGGGATCCCATAGACCTGTTTTCCTGCCTTGAGCTTCTAAAAACTGGAACAATCTGTGAGTTCAAAGCCACTTCTCCATGTGGTATCATATAATGATTAGCTCGAGGCATCTCCCCACTCACACAGATGGTTATTCTGAATCTTGCTTCCTGAGGAATCAACCTCAGATTTGGAGCAGAGCATGTCTAAGATCCTACCTCTCTTCTTCCTTTATTCTCTGTGACATTTTTTGGCATTCTTTAGCTTTAGAAAAAAAAAAACAACATCCCTGCTATTTATCAATGACAGTGACTGGATATCTGTATTAATAGCAGAGATGAGTGAAAGAAATTAGTAAGAAATTAGCAAGAAATTAGCAAGAAATTAGCAAGAAATTAGCAAGAAATTAGCAAGAAATTAGTGTCTTTTTGTTTTGATCCAAACAAAAATGTCCATCAGAGGGAGGCAGCTTCCACAAAGCTGAGCCTTATTTAAATTCACATCCAGTTTTCAAATGAGCTGGATAGCTTAATTGCATTTGGTCAGTCACTGGAATTTCCATTCGCTAATTAAATATTTGTAACCTTGCAATGTAGACACCTTTGAAGAGGAAAAAAAACCCAATACAACCAGAAAACAAAACTAAACCTCATGTTCTTTTCTTTGGTTGAGGACATGGTATAATAATAGTAATCTATAGAGATGTAAAAGACAAACAGGATTAATGAATTTTAGGAAACATAAGCCTGTTTGGCTGTTTTGGTTTGACTTTGATTGGGAAATTGTGCTTAGGCTAAACTGAGCTAACATGTAATTTGTCAGCTGGACTAAAAATGCTGTAATTGTTTTTTGCTCCTGTCACCCTAACAGAAGATGAAAAGCAAACTCTCCAAAGCCTGGCTGGATCTCTGGCTTGTTTGAGTGTCTCTGCTGAGAGCTCTCGAGGGGCAGACCAGAGCCATGCCCTCTTGCCATGGAGATGTCCCATCTTGTCAGGAGACTTTTCCCAGGGTGGAAGCACCACCTTGGGAGATGCTGCAGTTTGGCTCTGAGACATCACAAGAGGCAAGGAGTTGCTTCTCTGAGGGATTTAAGTTATTTTACAATTAAATAATGTATAAAATATTTTTCAAGAGTTCCAAGGGGAGGGAGTGGGAGGGGAGAAGAAGAGCTTGTCCTGCCTTTATTGGTATGAGACTGGCAGGTTTCATAGAGTCATGGAATGATTTGGGTTGGAAGGACCTTAAGACCATCCAGTTCCAGCTCCCCTGCCAAGGGCAGAGACACCTCCCACTAGCCCAGTTTGCCCAGAGCCCATCCAGCCCTAAAACACCACCAGGGAAAGTTTGGCTGACTTCCACTGAGCCATGTGAGCTGTTCCCTTGCTACAGCCCAGCGAGTGACACATTTGAGGCAGCGCAGATAAACTGTGACTGCAATCTCCACTGCTGATTTGCAGTTTGTAAAACAGCTTTCTGCTCGTGGGAGTTGGCAAGCTCATAGGAGTGAGTCCAGGAGGGCTCCTGCTGCTGGCAGAGAGGTTTGAGTGGCTGGGTACACGAGGGCCACCAGGGATCACAGGTAATGAATGACACAGGTGGGAGCACCACGCCTTGCACACAGGCCACGGGTGTCCCCAGCCAGGGTGAGCTGCTGACTGCAGCTGTTGCACTCTGCAGTTATGTCAGCATTAATAAATTAAATAGTGCCAAAGCCCAAGCACCACCTCAGCTGTCAGTGCTGGCCTGCTCCTGGACTCACCAATGCAGAGGGGTCTTGCAGGTGAGTTCTGCTTAGCTGGAGAGATGCACTCAGATTCCCCCATGGTGGTAGACACTCTGTAGGAAGAATAAAAGGGATCACCAAGAAAAACACCTGCAAAAGAAGTCAGGATCCCAAGGCTTCAGAGACAAAATTAAAACAGAAATAAAAAAGTGTTATGCATGTAACTTTGAAGAAGGAATTCCTTATTTATCAAGATTTATTCAGAGACTGGACTACCCTTTAGCTCAGGAACATCTGCACAGCTTTTGGTATTATTTCTTCAAGAAGAAAAAGATGTTTTGTTACTGCTCTTTTCAGGTGGGAGGAAAGGAAGGAACAGCACATTTCTATTTTTCCATACTCTGTTCTTTTTCTTGCTTATTCCTCCTCCTTCATTCAGCCATCATCTGCATAGCAGCAGTCAACCAGCATACATTCTTCAAAACAAGAACAAGGTCAGTCCCATCCCAGACTGAGAGCTGGAAGCAGGGGGATGTCTTGCAAGAACTGCAGCTGCCATTAGATTTGACCTCCGCTCACAAATGCTCTTAGCCTGTGGCATGGGATGCCCTGAAATTGTTATGGACTGCAATATTTACATCTGAAATATTTACAACAGATATATTTATATTTGCTCTTTGGCTTCAAATCAAATGGCTTTTTGATATTTTGAAGGTGCAAGATACAAATTCATAGAACTCAGATGAGCTGCTAGGATTAGCTACATTGTTTAGATAACCAGAATAAACTATAAGATTACATGAAAGTATAATTTCTGAGCATGCCCTCTGTTACTCACCAATCATCTGCAGGATTTGGAGTCTCCTAGCAAACCCTCTCATTAAACCCTGCTGTTTCAGAATTCCTGTTGTTTCTGTCATCTTTCAGCAAATTCTATTCAGATTCAAATTCCCTGTACTGGATTTTAACTTGAAGGCCAAGGTTTTCTTAAAGGAATAAAACAGCTGAAAGGAATCCTGAGAATTTAGATTCTTTCTACAATTTCACGGTATCACAGAATCACAGAATGGGTATGGCTGGAAGGGAGCACAGTGGGTGTGTTCCAATCTCCCTGCTCAAACAGGGTTATCCTAGTGTTCTGGCAAAATTCTGGCAGTTTCTCTACAGGTTTCCCTACAAGATATGACAGGAAAATTTGAGCTCAAAACTATATTTTTGAAAAGAGTAGTTTCAAAGTTGAAAGTTATTGCCTTGTACCTTTCTTTTTTTTGGTCTTTTTTTTTTTTTTCTTCTACACATGAAGAATTTTCAGGTCCTAGAATTACAGAATGATTTGGATTGGAAGGGACATTAGAGATTATTTAGTTCCAACCCTTCTACTATGGGCAGGGACCTCTTCCACCAGATGCAGAGATTTATGTGACACAGTTCTTCTACTGATCTCAGACTTCTTTTATTGTACCTACAAGATAGAGCTCTTTCAAGTGAGACACTAATGGATTCAAGAATTTTAAGCAGTATTCACCATGTTTCTAATCATGTTCTTCTAATCACTTTACTCTGGGGTTATTGTTTGACAAGGGACTTGAACCAAATGACATGGAAACAAAGAATAAGTGAATTTTTCCAATGACCTTGAACAAATGCCGTGAGTAGTGCACACATGTGCCTGTTTCAGTCATGAGCCTATAGGAGGTTTAAATCACTCTAAACATCTAAAGCAGGCTGAGCTATATAAGAGGCTCTAAGAATTTAAACAAAACCACTTCCAAGATTTTAAGTAGTTTGAGCATTATCTTTGCCTGGCTGAGCTTTACCCTAATGGAAGACAAATTAAAAAAAAAAAAAAAGAAATCCTTTTTTATAGCATCTTGTTTTAAAGAATAAAAAAAGCCTTAGCTGCGAACAATGTATTTGGGAGATAAGGAGGTTAGAGAGGGTAGGGATAGCTGATTATAAATTTCATGGGCCTGATGGCTTTGGATCAAGGAATTTAGCTGATGTTGGAAGCACCAGCATTAGCTAAGATGTTGAAATAAATAAAACTGTCCTGCCAGCAATGTTATATCACCTCTGTGTGGTGACAAAGTATTTTTTAAAAGGGGGTGTGGGTACAAATGTCTAATGAATAAAAAATCCCTAAGTCTAATGATTCAGGCAATAAATACACCTTTGTATTTCCTGATTAAATTCATCAAATATTGACACTGTATACACATCCAAACATATTTCAAAAACCAAACATTAGCTGAGCACAAATTAATGTGTATTCTTGAAAGATAACTACACCAGGACAGTGAATGAAAAGGAATTGGATTGAAAGCTGGTGGCCTTTACAGATGAATGAGTTGATACAAGCAATTTGGGTTGATACCCATTAGTGACATTGTGCAGTTAAGGAAACAAAGAACAAGTGAAAAAAAAAAAAAAAGGCAGATTAATTTAATTGCTTGAAGTGAAAATCTAGCCTTTCACTGGACTACAGAGTGATAATGAAGAATAAGCTCTCAGTTACCAAATATGTGCCATGTAGACCTGACACAAAATCCTCAGCTTGCTTCGTATTTTCCTGGCCTTTTTTCCCTCCCTCAAAGTATATAAATATCCTTTGTTTTTATATTTTTTTCTTTCTTTCAATTTGCTTTTATTTCCACTCTGTATTTCTTCCTTTTTTGCTCTGAGAGTATCTGGATGTCCAATATTCTATTAAAGAATTACTTTAAATAATAATTTCTTGTTTTGACATGTGGTATGAACCACTATACCACTAACTGTCCTTGTGTCTTTCCTAAGGGTAGAGCATATCAGGCATCTGACATCATGCACTTTATTTACTAGAGAAAACAATTAAAAACCAGTAGCAGTGTTCTAAGATTTTTCTGGTTTATTACTGGCTACTCACCTTTTTAGTGAACATTGACCTTCTTGTTAGAAACAAAAGTATAATTTGGGATCTGCACTGTCTTCTAAAAAACTAATGCAATTTATGTGTTATTTCATCTGCAAATAATTCAACCCTGTCTAGAAGTTAATGTTTAAATTGGCTGAATTAAGGTGCTGTTGCAGAAAATCAAGTCATATAAATGTTGTGGAAAAAGAAAGTGTAAGAACAGCTATTTTGTAAGACAAACAATTACTATCCAAGAGCACTGGATCAGTCAATGACACTTTCGGCACTTATGGCAATATCAAAATTGCTCACAGAATTGTTTACATTTTTCTGTATTCACCCTCTGCAGTCGGGGCTTTCAGAGCATGGAAAGGAGCAGGAAGGCTGCTCAGCAGGATCAGCTTTATCAGCAGTTCAATGTAGTAATCAGTCTCTGTGCCTGGGGTTTCTCTGGGAACCTTGGAGGGCTGTGCAGGAGCACGCCTGGCTACACCCAAGGCACACAGGGCAGGGACACAGCCATGCCCAGCAGAGCTTCTGCCTGGCTGCTGCACCCTTGGGACTTGGTCTGTGATTGCTGGGCCTCCCCAAAGGGCTATGAGCCAGCAGCAAGGAAGGAATTTGTCCCCTGGCCTTCTCCTCAGTGCTGAACATCAGATAAACAGCAAAACCAGCAGGAAAAGGAAAATGAGATTGCATTTTCCTTAGGAGCCGCTGAACAGGCTCAGGGGATGGTGCTGGGTGGGTCAGGAGAGCATGAGGAGCAAGAGGAGGAGGGGGAGAAGGAGGAGAGAGCCTGCAGTAGGGCAGGCACTGCAGAGCATGAAGTGAACTGCACCTGATCCAGCCCCACCACTGAGGCTGAACAGATTAAAGAGGCAAATCCATCTTTAACCCCTGGCTGACTCCCAGCCTGCTCCCACCAACTGAGTCATAACAAAATGGATTTTGCTTCTGCTAGTTTGTCTTCACTCTTGCATAATGTGCAAGTGCATTAAGAATTACTTCTTGTTCTCTGAGGGAACACATGAGTTTCTTTTTTAACCCACCATGCTCAACCCACAGAGCAGTCACACAGTAATACACTGAGGGTAAGGGAATGCACTATCTTCACCCACCGGTCTAGTGTTTTTCACTCCATATTTCTCAGCAGCTAAGAGTTATCCTGTCGTTTGACTTGGCATGTAGTTGGTTTTGTTTGGCCTGGAGAAATTTTTGCTCATAAAATCATAGAAACATAGAATGAGTTTAGGTTGGAAGGGACCTTAAAGATCATCCAGTTCCAATCTCACTGTCATGGGCAGAGACACTTTCCACCATTCCAGGTTGTTCAGAGCTCTGTCCAACCCAGTCTTGAATACTTCCAGGGACAGGGCTTCCACAGCTTCTCTGGAAAACCTGCTTCAGTGTCCTACCATGCTCAGAGTGAAAAATTTCTTCCTAATATCCTGATACTGGAGTGACCACCATGTTTTCCAAAGCAAATATCCTCCTACTCACCAGTACCACCAGTTCTGTTCCCACCACATCTTCATCAGGGAAGGGATCTGCTTTTGCAAAGACTGCTTTTTAAAAGCACAGCCTGCCTTATGTGTCCTTATTCCATTTACTCAGCTGGTGATGCCAGGAGGGAGAGGTGAGTTTACTGCCAGGTGACAGGATTGCAGTGCTCAGGGAGGTCTGTTCAGTGGCAGGAGTCTGAGCAGGAAGCTCTTTGCTGCAATTAGCAGTAATTCTCTGAAGGGTGGCTGGCAGGAGGGTCCTGCTGGGCAGGGAGGAGGCAGCCAGCCTTTCTCTGTGCCAGGTGTCATAACATCTTTGCTGGACCTGGTGGGAAGATTTTGAAGGAAGCAGGGTGGGAGGGATGTTAAATTTCTGCTCTAACTGTGAGGAATTGGATGCAGCTGGGGTTGTAGGGGATTTTCCTGGTGGGAACAACTTGCACAGGGCTTTTTGGCAAATGTCCTTTTGCTGTTGGCAGGTTGCAGGCTGGGGCTGCAGCTGAGGCACAGAGGGTACGTTCAGGGCCTTGTGCTGCTGGCCAGCTGACCTTTAAGGAGAAACAGAAGGGCATCTGAGACACCTTATCAGGGTGGAGAGGAGGAGAGGAGAAGGGTGCACATGCCAGGGCTATCCAGGGTTTCTGAAAATCCTGTTCCAGTGTTAATAAGCATTGCTTTGTGGCAGCTGGACTCAAAATCTATCTCTAAGTTTAAACACCTCCTTTAATCATGGCAGCATCCTATCACTGAGTGTTTGCTGGATCCTGCTCATAAAATATTTATCATGCTGTCTCTGCATGTCTAAACCATACTGGAACAGGAAACAAAGATTTGACATTAATAGGATAAATGAGGGTTTTTTTTTCTATCATTAATTAGCTACTATTTTCCCTGCTGCATAAAGAAATTCTGCTATGTTTTGCAAGACGAATAGATATAGAAGAGAAGGGGTATTGATAGGACACAGACATTATTTGTCACAATTTAAGATTTACTATAGGAGATGTGTGCAATGATAACCCAAGGGAATGTCCTAAATGCTGCAAGATCTTGTGATAGATTGGACTAATAATAGGCATTTATTTCCACTGGAGATGCTGGCTAATGGCCATAATAAAACTCTATTATGATATTAGATTATTGTTTCTCAATTACATAAGGTTCAGTTTTCAGAGGATGAGAATGCAGCAAGATAATTTAAATATCAAAGTTATGCAGTCAAATGAACGTGATGCTATTTCAACTTTCACCAACTATTTTTGTTACAGAGCATTGCAAATCCCAGAATTTATTCTGTTGTCCTTTCTGCAGTCCCAGCTCCTGGAACATGGGAAACTCAGCTTCTCTTTTTTAATGCATGAGAAAGTTCTTTTCTAGCTCTTACTGATGCATGGAAAAGTTTGAAAATGTGAATGCCTAAGAAAATAGGGCAGATGAAAACAACTCTTTTTTGTTATGTTTTGGTATTTTCTTGTTATTTAACCTACAGTTTTTAGCAAATCTTCCAATTCCAGTCACTACTCAAAATCACCAGTACTGGCAGGGTTGCTACTGGCGTATGTTCACCTAACCCCTGTCTCAGTATGGCTGAAAATGTAGAATGTTAAAACCCAAGCTTAAAAATGGCTAAAGAATAAAATTGGTAACTTACCTGAACTTTCATTTGAGTGAAACCTAACTCCTCCAGCATTCCTTAATCTACAAAGCATTTAAACACAGTGACAAATCACATCAAAACGTTCAAAAATATGAAAGAACTAGTATTTCTGTTGCACCTCATTTTTATATAACCTTGTTTTTTCCTTAAAGGCCTGAAAATAATGTCTTTGTAATTGCAATTGTAATTATTTAGCTGTTTAAAGTGATCTTGGTACAATTTGCAAAAAAAAATATTATTACATGTCCAGTTCCTTTATCCTGTTTAGCTGAAGATACAGAGTGGCATCTTTGCAAGCTCTGAATTTCCTCATTCTAAGAAACATGAGTTTCTTTTAATGCTTTTTTTTTTCTTCATGATTAATATATTGGGCAGAGATGAAGCATCACCTGATTTTTTTAGTAGAAAACTATGTTTCTCCCCTTGGGCCTATGATATCCAGAAGCCAAGAAAAGCTGCGATTGGGATTTTAATTGAGAGATTTGCCAAGGGTGAAAGCAGGTTTTAAATTAGATGGTGTAGGACAGAACCATCACATTCCACTGCTGACTAGTACTGTAGCTGTGTTTGCCATTTTACAGTGTGCAGCCAGGCTTGGAGAGATAAACCTGGAAAATAATGAGACAGAAAAGAGTTATCTATCATCTGTGTTTCATTGATTGCTCAGAAGCAGCAAACCTATGGTTAGGTTGAACACATGGGATAGGAGTGTGTATTACCCTCCATCAGTGTGAAGGATCAGCAGTGTGGATGGGTGATTTCTGATGTGACAGCCTCAGAGTCACAGCAGTTACCCTGATAGCAGGCAGAATCAAATGCACTCTGAGTCTGCCTTTAGATGAAGTAAGCAGATACAAGGCTTTCCCATTTAAGTGGAAAACAAAGCCCAGAGTAAGCTGGAGCAAAGGCTGCTGCAGGCAGCTGCCTCCACATAGAATTTCTGTGCAGGGTGCAGGTGTGGCTTGCCCCAGGCAGACATGGAACAAAAAACACTGCAGGGAGCTGGTTTGAACGCTGGTTTTGGGGGAAACAAGCAAAAAGCAAAACTTGTAAATGCCCCATCCCTGGAGATGTTTAAGGTCGGGTTGGATGGGACTTGGAGCAACACAGTCTTGTGGAAGTGGTCCCTGCCCATGGCAGGGGATTGGAACTAAATGTTCTTTAATGTCCCTTCCAACACAAATACAAACAATTCTATGATTTTTTTTTTTAATGACCATAAAGAATATCATATGGGGCAGGAGTCATCTTTTGTACATCCTTCTCATTTAAAATCCAGATGCATCTGTGTTCCAGTTTAGCAGTCTAAACTTACATGAACCATCAACTTTATTCTCCTTTTTTTTTACATGACTAATAGTTAGGTCTTGCAGAAAGTTTATATTTTCCCCTATTTCCTACCACAGCATCAAAATATGATTTCAAGTTTTGGAGCACTTTTGCACAGAAAACCTGCTGACAAAGCATAAAGTGGGGGGAATCAGAAGAGTGAAGCCCATTCCTGATCCCAAGCATTTCATGAGTGCTCACAAGAATCCCATGCCTTAGCCTTGGGGTCAAACATTTGCTGTTACAATGCTCAGAGCTTAATTCACTTGTAGCCAATACTACAGATACCAAAATCAGTAGAAATGTATTGAGTTTAATGGGGTTTAGATTTGAGCCATGCCAAAGGAAGTTTATTCCTGGGAGTCATACACTTCCTTGGACTCCACACATACTGTAGGAACAGGCAAATATCCCAATTAACTACTGGGGCTTTTTTCTGTTTTGTTTTGTTTTTTTTTTTTTTCCACAGTGACCAAACAATCCCACATGCTTTAGGTTGGGTGGGTCAGTTTGTTTAAAACAACTTGAGATCTACAGAGAGTCAATATAATTTGAGTCTTTTAGACAAACTGCAGCATAAGAAACTGCCGTGATTTCATTTTTCAATATTTTTTCTTCATATTGCATTAAATGACCCATGACTTTGATTAAATTGAAAATTTAATGTATTGGCATTTTCAATGCCTTCAGATTTATATTTTTTCATGGTTTCTATTTATGCTCCAGTTTTCCTTTATTATATTTCCAAGAAAAACTCATCTCAGAGGACTCTACCAGCTGCCACATAATGAAATCCAAATATCAGAGAAGTTACAGTTTCTCTTTTCTCCTTCAAGACAGGTGGGACCAGTACCTGTCTACTCCAAAGGGGTTCAGAAGGTTTGGGCCCATCTTCTTTGAACAAGGTTTTTCTCATTTTCCCATATGTGCAAGATAGAGATACCAATTTAATTTTTAGAAAAAGTTGTTTATATGTGAGGAGTCAGGTGCTTTCAGGAAAATCCAGATTTCATTCTACCTTGTGGGAAGGCATACACAGAGCCACAGCCACTGCTTGCTGAGAAAAGGACCTGCTTTTCCAGCATTAAAGGGATTGCCAGAATTGCTGGTTTCTGCTGATATTTTCCCATGTCTGAAAAAGTGCAACTGTCAAGCTGATTTTTCTACAGAAGGCTCAGTAAAAATAATTCAAGTGTTTCCAAAGTAAAAAGAGAGTAATACAGGATTTTTCCTAGCAAAAAAATGAAAAAAAAAAAAAAAATGAAACCCAACCACATGTGAAAATAGTTGCACTGAGAATCCTTGCAGGATTCAAAATCTGGTGGGTGTGTGTCTGATTTTGGGAGGGATCCTGTCTAACATTGTTAGCACACTTTTTATCCTTCCTATGAAAACCTAAGCCAAATCAGCCATGGTTTAAACTTACAGTTCTTATTAGGATGATCTTCATTAGGGTTGACTTAAAGCTGATTTTTTTTGTGGTAAAGGATGTTTGGGCCTACTGCAGGGATTGTCCCTATCTGCTGATTGAACCTACTTTGTACAGAGTATCTCAGAGCAAAGCACCACTTTCACCTGTGGTTGTTGCTCCTTCAGGGGCTCTGCACATGACCAGCTCCAGCACTGAGATGATGAAGTTGCCTCTCTTGTGCTTTTAGTGCTTCCTGCAGCTGGCAGCCTGACAGCGAGGAGAGTGGAGAGGGCAACCTGGATCCAACACAGAATGGGGAGAATGGCAACTGGGACTGAGATGCAAAGTAACAGCACAGTAAGGGGGGACAGAAGGGCAGGTGAAGGCCTGGAAGAAGGAGAATGAACAGAAATAGAAAAAGTGATGGAAAATAAGCCAGATGTTAGAAACTCTACAAAAGATGGTGGAGAGGATGCAGGAGAGAAGGAAGGAAGAGGCTGAAGAGAAAGGGTAATAATTTCTCACCAGGGAAATTATGTCCCCTGTAATTCAAAGCTGGTGCCAAATGCTGGCATCCTTTTGGTTCCCAGGAAACTGCTGTGAGGAGGGAAGGCACCTGAATATACACATCCATGTAAATTTTCCTTCTGCATTGTAACACTGCGTGTATGTGGATGCACCTACTGCCTCTAAAGGGGACTGGATAACTGGGTTCCATATGTTCCTTGTTTTTCAAGCACTTGACATTACAGCCCTAAAGCTAAAACTCTTTATTTTGGAGTATCAAAAGAAAGAGTCCTTGGCTTCCAATTGGGAAAGACAATGAGGTGTGTTTTTATTGCAAGCACAAATGGGACACTGAACAGGTAGCCCACAAGTAAAAATAGCTGTTAAGTACTGTAGAAGGAAGAGAATGGAGTTGGAAGCTTAATTAACTCCTTCCTTAAGTACCAGACAACAATCAGCACAAATCATGGAATAGGAGCTTTTGGCTCTTGAAAACATGGAGTCTTTGCTTCCCTGCCTCCTCCTCTCCCCACAGCTGCAAGAATCCAGCTGAGACTAAGAATGTTGGGTTTTTTTATAGCACTTGTAAAAATCAAGTCCACAATCAAGTAGACAAAGAAAACCATCATGAAAGGAAGCAAACATCCGGCCTCGGTGTGTGCATGGAGCTGGCTGGAATGGAGCCTCTTCAGCGCAGCTGAGAGCCTGCTCAGCAGTCTGAGCTGGCAGCCTTCAACTAGCCCCTAATGAGCCTCATCAAACAAACAAACAGAAAAGAGGCTTCACAAATTAGTACCAAAGACAAGTGCTGGATGCTTCCTATGGTTTTGCAGTGCCTACATCCCCCTTGCCTCTGGAAATGGGGGAGTCTGTCCTAATGTCACCCCTCCAAATGTGGGGCAGCTGCTCCAAGTGGGACATTTACCCTTCTCCTGGGGCCTGAAGTGCAAAACTGCTGCATCTGGGGATGAGCCTCTTTGGTCTTTGAATAAAATAAATCACATCTTGAGGTGCCCCTACCACTGATGACAATGACCAAATTCAAATTCTTTGCACAGTTGCTTTCTCCTGCTCATGGGTTGTGAGAAGGACTTTAGTTCAGGAGACCATTGCCAGGATGAGGAGCACAGCCCACCAAACTGGGCTTCAAGAACACCATCCCACTTTCTTGTGTTTCACTGGCTTATTGATGAGCAACTTTGTCCTGCCTGTCTGCCTGAGGTGTTCTTCTTTCTCCTAATACAGCATCTCATGTCAGAAATTAAGTGTTAGCATTTCTCAACACAACTAGGGGTATCCATTTCTCACCCAGCACAGCACCATATTCCTCAGTAAAATTTGCATGTGATATGAAAATATGTAAGGAACAGTATATGCTTCCCTATGCCAAAGTTTCCTTCCTCTGGCAGGAACTGCAGAAACTGCTTATTAAAGTCCCTTTTTTCCCCCAAAGAGCTCTGGTTTGTAATAAGAATAGAGACTAGAGAATGATTCTTACATAAAGCCAAACAGCACAATTCTGCCTAATTATTTACCCTTGAAAGGTGACCTTGTAATCTATCTTCTGGTGCATTTTTTTTCCTCACTGTGAATCTTTGAACAACTGTCTTCATGACAAATATAATTTGATCTGGGGACAGCCCTGTCTGGAGTGTTTGTATCAAGAGCCTTTTCCAATAAGCTGCAGCTCCTACCTTAATGAGAATAAGAGCCTTATGACAAATACAAGGCTTTCAATAGCAAATACAGCTTCTGTGCAGCACATTCAGGTCTCTCCTTACTGAGGAATAAACTGACAAATTTTGCTTCCCTCCAGTTAAAAAGTAGCACAGACACTGCAATGTTTGCATAGAGGAGCAGGCTTATTTTCAGTCCTAACTCCTCTCTCAGGAAGGAGTGTTGGGAAGGCTCCAGGGAAGTATCTACCCCAGCATCTTCTGCACTGAAAAGAGGAATGAGAGAGCCCAAATGGGATTTTTTTTATGTCTGAAACCGAAGAAAATGCAATTCCAAGACACTGCTAACATGCTCCAAACACTTGCAGTGCCTTGGACCAGGCTGGACCTGGACCAAAGCAAAACCCTCTGAAATGTAGAGGTTGTTGCATCCTCAGCACCAGCTGTGTCACTCCATGGATCTGCTTCTGTTGGTCTGCACTGTCTGTTCATGTAGGGCATAACCCAAGAGTGTCAGGGCAGGAATGAGGCAGGTGGAGCTCTGGGGTCTCAGCTATTGCCAAAAGGAGATTTCATGACCAGGGTAACGTGGGGATGTGTCTGCAAGGGAGACTAGCAAGGAAAAGGCTGTAGGGCTGGAGGAATCTGAGCAACTCAACACTATCTAAAGCTGCAGCCATGCCAGACACCAAAATGAGTCTGGGAGCTGTTGGGAGGAGAGGAGATGTTGATGTGGGACATGCAGAGCTTAGGGAAATCAACTGCTTACAGAGATGGGTCTGCAGCATGTTGGACATTTGGGATAAGCACTCTGGACAGAAAATACAGAATTCACAGAAATCGTGTAAATTCTCAGCTGATTTTAGCTTTTACAAATCCAAGCCTGGGCAGATGAGGCTGCAAAAAACCCAGGATGGTCCCAGTTTCTTCAGTCTATTTCCATCCTGCTTGCAGCCTGAGCTCAGCAGCACTTTCCTGGACACTCATCATGAGCTGGATTCACGTATAGAAAGCACATCCAGAATCGTGCCTGCAGGTTATGGCAAAGCCCAGCTTTATTTAGTGAGTCCACATCCAGCCAGAATTAGCATCATATTTTCTAAAATAAATCTGAGGAACAAAACACAGTGTCTAAAGGCAGTGACCAATGAATCAAAGTGAATTGCTGATGAAAATGTATCTTGGGATTGTTTGGCAACGCAGCCGCAGTGATGTCATCCGAGTGCAGTGAAATGGAAATAATCGATCTTATCCTGCCTCGCTTGCTGAAGCACTGACTTGGCATCAAGTTGTACAAAGCAAAACTTTTGCTTTTTGCTTTTTGATGCTTGTTTTCACTTTTCTAAAGATTCCTGGAAATGTTGAAATGAAATTTGATATTTTTGGTAAAAATTTTCCTTTTTAGAAAAACTTATTTGGGATTGCATATGGTTTTGTGAGCTGTGTTGGTCAGTCTCACTTCATGTGTTCTGGTGACAAGAAAAAAAAAAGCAATTTTACTGGTAGACTGGGTCTTCCAGCTCTATCCCTGATTGACACACAAATTTTGAAGACTGATTGATCATCTTTTTGGTGTGATGTAACCACTCTGTCAAGCACTGAGGCCAGCATCAGGGCTGGGTTCAGTTTCTAGGGGTGGATAATAAACACTACCCTGAGCCTGCACTTAAAAATGTGGAAAACCTAAAGCTTCTGCACAGACATTGAGTGATATTTCCTTCCTTTAGACTCTTAAAAGTAGAACATCATCCTGAAGGAAGAGAGAAAATGAAGAGAAGGAAATAAAATTTACAAACTAACCAGCTAGCCTTTCCTTTCCATGCAACAATACAATAGCACATTTCTCGTTTTCAGATGGACAAGCTGTGAAGGCAGCTGGAGGTTCCCCAACCCAGAAACTCCATGACTTTGCTGACTCCAGGTGCCTGGTCTGTCTCACACATAAGCAGCATCTTTGGTGCTGCACCTGCCTTAGTGTGTGATGCTGCAGCTCTCCACTCCTTCTTCACCCGCCTCCCTCCTTCACCTGACACTTTTTCTGGCTCATCGTTTCTTCCTTTTGCCTCAGCACCTTGCATTCTGAAGTCAACACCACACAACTCTGAAATGCAACTGTACTTTTTACCCGCCAGAAACTTCTCAGATAATCCTAATGTATTTTATTGAAAATTTTCACATGACAAGGCCTGAAGCGATTTCTCTACATCATGCAGCCAACTCACCCCAGAATGTTAAGCCACTGCTGGGGACCCCAGGCTTTCCTTATTTATTACAGCCATATTTTTAACTCCAACTCATGATACAAATTTTTAACTTCTTCATCATAAATTCATCCATTTTTGGTAAAATAAAAAAAATGAAAATTGAGCCTTGTCCATTTGTTGTTTTTATACAATCCCTTTCTCTGTGCCAAGGATGATGAAGTTTTTTTTTCCCCTTGGGACTTTCACTCCTCTTTAGGAAACAATTTCTTCTTTGAGTTCACACTAGCAGAATTACAAGCATTTACTTTCACCTGAATTTCCAGTTTCATCATGAACACAGAATGTACATAAATGTACATTAATGGTACTATGGATGGTGCATTTATGTATTATGGCTTCCTTAAGACTTAGCAAATATTGCAAGTAGTCACCCAATATTTGTTTATCTCCAGAGTTCTCCACTTGGGGTCAAAACTGGATAAATGCAAGGTGCCATGTGGGATATGGGTGTTTATTTTCATCAGAGAATTCACACAGATATCTTGTTTTGTCATTTACACCACCTTAATTCCACAGCACTTCAGAACCAAAGCATTCAGTAGTCCTACAGGGCATATTAGCCTCACTAGTTAATAATCCAGTAATGGACCATTTCTTATTCTCTCTTTGTCTTTTATTTATTGTGTAGGAAAATATTCAGCCCTTGAAAACAGCATCTCTGCAGGGAAGCACCAGCATGGGAAGCTGTGCTTAGAGTCCCTTCTCTTACACAGAAATGTTAAAATTCACCAATTTCTCACTGAAATGTAAGGAGAAAGCTTTTACTGTGAGGGTAATCAAGGTCACCCAGAGAGCTGTGGAGCCTCCATCCTTGGAGACACCCAAAACCCCACTGAACACAGCCCTAAGCAGTGCTTGGAGCTGACCATGCACCGAGCAGGGGCTGGATCAGGTGACCTCCAGAGGTGTCTTCCAACCTCAACAATTTTGTGATTCTGTGAATTCTGCACGATATGAAAACAACACACAGAAAAAGTGCTTTAATTTGTTTTCTGGGGGCTGGAAGCAGCAAGCAAAGATCTCTGACCTGAATGAGGATACATGCACAGCACAGCAGCATTTAGCAGAGACCAGCCAGGATGGGTGTTCTGTGTTCTAAGTGTAACAGTGCAGAGCTTACAGTGGGGGGTTCTAGAAATGGCAAGTAGTGCTAATTTAGGTGATGAATCTAGAAAAGACTCCCAGAAGGGTGGGGAAGTGGAGGAGCATTATCCTGCAGCTCTAAACCACAGCTATGGATCAACACAGCATCTTGGCTAACACCTGTGTGTACAGGTTACCTGGTACCCAGAGCTGGGCTCTTCTCTAGGTGACCTTATATGTTTGCATAATACACTTCTCCTTGTAAGAGGAACTCTGATGTCTGTCCCAGGATTTAGTAATTCAGCAATTTTGGAAAGGTCAGATCTGGAATTTAGCCTATTAATAAAAACGTAGGCAATTCATTGCAGGCTAAGTGGTAATTTCAATTTAGCATCAACCTGAAGGCACATACCTCATCCTTTTAGCTGGCTAAATTTATCATTAATAGAAGCACTGAAGTAACCAATGTCATTGCTGGCAGGTCTACCATCAGGATCAGATGATGAATATAATTCCTGTGCTGCACAGAGGAAGGGCAATCAGTTTAACATGGAGGTGTAAATAAATGCAAAGGTTTGGCTTTCCAGACTAAAAAGAATGGAGAGTGTTAGATTTGCCTTAGCCAGCCAGTGGTTCCAACTGAATATTCTTGAGGCTTCTCTTAGTAATTCTAGTGGCATGCTCACATGAACATGCCTTTTTCTTGTTTTCAGGTATTACCATAAAGCAAATTGCTGCCTAAGTTCAGAGGCAGGAGTATTGACTTACAAAAATCTGGGAAAACAGCCTGTAATACCAGAATACACAAAAGAATGGAAATGCTTTAATTCTACATGTGGAAATCAACATATAAAGGGCTGGATTTGCTCTTTTTAAATAGAGGGCAAAGGGGCAACAGAGAGATACAGGTACATCCCAAAATTAGATCTTAGCTGGGTTCAGGCTCCTCCTGAATCCCCTTTGTCTCTCACTGTTACCTACAGGGATGACACAGAATATCAAGTCTTCCATCACAGGCACCTCAGATGATGCTAAAATGAGGTGGGGGTGAATTCCCATATAAATAATTTGCTCCAGTTGTCTCAGCTTGGGATAGGTGAGTGATTAAACAAGGCTTTCCAGAATCCTGATTGACATGTCCACCATAAAAGAGGATTCTTGATCCTGTAATAAACAGAAATTTTCTCTGTAGCAAATACAAATACATCACATTTCATTCCTGTCAGCCATTTCAGATCATATAGGCACCATTTTCCCCTCAAATTTGTAACAAAACAGGCAACAGCAGTCTTTAATACTGAGATATAAACATCTGCTGTGGGCAAAATTAGTATTTTTTCCCCGAAATCCAATCTGTAGCATATAAACAAGAAGTGGACCTTTTTATTATACTCATAGCGAGGTATTTAATGGAAAAAAGAATCCCTTGACGGCAAATGTTTTGGTGTTTTTTCTCATCCTGAAAGAGTAAAAAAAATAGTCAAAGTATCAATCACATTTGAAAAAAGGAAGTTTCCCTAATAAATGTTTTTTGTAAGATCTGTAAAATTGCAGTTATCATGGCAAGCCTTTTAAAATGCATTGTTTGGAGTTCCTCTGGATATCCCTTAGGGCATTCTGCCTAGACTGACATCCTGTCCCTGGAAAATTTTAAAGGAAATGAAGCTTCACAGTTCTCAGCAGTAGAATGTTTCAGTTGAACAAATGCAAGCAGATTCACAGTCTAGGAATTTCAGTGGAAACAGTGGTGGTAATTATACAGCAATTCCAGCCTCTTCAAATAGTTACACCAGTTTATCAGTAAAAAACCACGTTCCCCCAAATTGTTAAGATTGTGTGAAAAGGTATATGTCTACATTTTAAACTTTTTTTCCTTTCTAGTCTTAAAGTCCTCATATGATGGAGAGTTTCTTATATTTAGAGTTGATATTCAGTCCCTCCTGTTATTTGCAAATATGTAAATGAAAGAAGGATTCCTGTCTAGTGCATTTAGCAGATGAAATTTTTTTTATACTTTTATTGTGAATGATGCAGAAGATTATTCTAGTTCTGACTCAGTGACCTTACATAGTGGGAAGACACATGAATGGGAGTGGTCCTGATGTGAGAGGTATCTGGACAGAAAGAGGCAATTGTATCCCACACCAAGGTTCCTTCTGAAGTCTGTTTAACATTCATTCAGACTAAGAGTAATTACTTTAATTGTGTTAAGAAATTTCTACACAAATGAATCAACATGCATTGTAACAAAAGGCTTTCTGTATTTATTTGCATCAGGGCTAAGCACCAGAATTAAGACTGTGGAGAAACTGTTATTTTTTTTTCCACAAAGACAGCATTTAGCAGAAACCAGAAAATGAGGAACTGTTGAGACACCAGCCCTTTATACTTGTACATGTAGGCTGAACAATATGCCAGACTATTCCCATGTCAGAATATCCTACTGTATTTATCTGCTGCAAGACAGATTATAAATATCAGTGGGAATTGTCAGTTTTCTGATACTCACTGGCTTCCTCCCAGACTTTATGTTTGAACTGGGCATAGTCAGTTTTCAGAACAAACCTTGCTTCATCATAGAAGTTGTAGCCACATAAAAAAACCTCAGAAATAATATTTTGCTCCAAGCATGATGTAATGACATCATCATGTCCCTAGATTTTATCTTTTTTTTTTTTTTTTTTAAATGGAAACACGTGTAGATGAGCATTCAGTGCAGGACTATAAAAAAGCTTAATTCCCTAAATACTTAGCAAAGTCTCCCATGAAATTTCAGCCAGGGTATTAGTCATCAGAGCCCATTGTCCATTTTCCAGGAAGACTCTGATTAAGATAGATTTATGACCAGGTTCTGCTAATGCAACAGTAAGAACTGAATATTAATGATTGCCAGTCAGTTTGAATTAACCTTTCTTGGAGGAACTTGAGTCAGTTAGGATCTCAATTTATAATTTGACTTAATGGCAGTGGGTTTGGCTTTAAAATCATCATCTATTATGCCAGTACTCGGATATTGCAGGAATGGATCTCTAAAAAATTTGATTTGATCACAATAATATTAGTACTTTAAGAAATTATATGTAAGAAACTGCACTGGCACCACAGATATAAGGAAGAATTTAAAGACATTTGAGCTGCCCTAGGGTGTTCCTGGTCTCCCATATCTGCTCCAGAGGAGTGCTTGTCTCTCATGGGTTCTGCTGGCTCTATGTGAACAGCTAAAGACTCCTACGTGAAAGCAAGTGGATCAAGACTTTTTTATTTACCAGTCCTGTGGGCAAACACTGTAACATTTACTTCCTCATGAAATAAATTGGACAGCAGGAGTAAATTGAAGAGCTTTTATCCTGTGGTTTCCACAAGCAACCCATGGTTATGTCTCTGCTTTTCCTTTTCTGTTGTCTGTCTCAATCACAGACAGGTAGCACTCTGTGTCTCATCAGGAGCCTGAAACAAAACAAACACAGAACTCGTGAAATGTTATGTTGCAATGGAACACTCAAGAGAATGTTAATCATCAGCTATTTAAGGTAATGACAGCAGATTGGCAATTTTTCAGTATATAAGCCTGCCTAAGCCACATTGCTTAGTCTCCATGACCACTTAGGAGGGCACAAACCCTTCCCATCCCTCACTTCCACTGCATCACAACCTCCTGCAGGAAATTCATCTGACCTTGAGCCAGCTCCACAGCCCCCCTAAATTTCTCAGTGTACCATGGTGACAGCACACCCATCTCAGCTCATTCCAGTGCCCAGATCAAGTGCAGATAGTGGCTGAAGCTGAAGGAGTAGGACATTGTCTAATACACAGCTCCAGTTGATAAAGTTTTTCTGTCCTTTTATCCTAATCACAGCAGAAAGGTTGTTATAAAAAGGGGACCTGTAATTTCTTCACAGTCTACTCTGCTGCTTTGCTGAAGGCCAGCTTTGGGAGAACACTGTTAGGCCTTTTTTGTGGGTGAAGTATGCCAGGGTATCAGTCTGTCCTCAAAGGAGGACTGATCTGACCTCATGCACACACATTCCAAGTGCCCCAATTTATGTGAAATGGTCAAATTCTTTGTACAACATGAAACTCTCTTTGTCTTTCATCAATATCTGCCTGACACAGTGGGTGGCATGGTTTCTGAAGGTGAAGGAATGTCTCTGTAACCACAGTGGTAGCTGCATAGACCAGTTTCAATGGGAAAGGGCCTTTAAAATCACACTTCGGTATCACAAAAGAAGTGATCCAATTTGGCATACCATCTGCTAAGTGCCTTGTTACCAAATATCAGCTGGGGAAAAAATCTTGCAATGGGTTTATGTATAAATAGAAGATGTCAGTTTGGAAGCTTGTCAAACCAGCAGTTTTCAGGAAACTATTTGTAGAAAAAAGATGTCAGCTTCCAATTTTATTTTTGTTCTCTTGAAGATGTATCTTAGAATTGGCATGATTTTTATTCTTTGCAATTAAAGAGCAATCAGATTCCTTTTATGATAGTGTGTTTATTCCTCCTTAGTAGAAGTTTTGTAGTAATTGACCTATTTTCTATATAATTTTAACAGCTGAAGTGAGATAACCCTATATAAAATAGTTTTGAATTGACTTATTTTCATATTCTTTACACACGAACAGAGACAGTCCTATATAAAATTAAACCCTACTATTAGTATTCTTCATCCTTCTAGTGTTCATTTACTCATATAAATCCCACTGGTAATAAGGCAATTACACCACAGATGGTAGAGTTCAAACAAATTAGATTCTTCTCTCTCCTCACAAATAGCTTCACTGCACAAACTTCTCCAGAGCACGGACGTGCCGAGCCCTCGTCTTGCCACTCAACTGTTTGCGTAACATCACCAAAATTCTCTCTTTTATCTGCATTTCCTCTTATCATCTGTGCCTCTTCACTGGCTCCTTCACTTGCCTTAACTGGCCCCTCACAGCCAGATACCCTTCCTTCGTTGCTGCCCTCAAAATGCAAGCCAAAGACAAACACCAGGTGCTCAGTTATTCCTGAGTGCTTTTCCTATGTTTTGGATCTCTTCTTTCCACCTCCCCATATGTGCAAATGACCGTGCCTTCCGTACCCTCCATCCCTCAGAACACAGACCAGGTTTTCTTGCATTTCCATAGAACGGGTTTTTACAAGGAGACTTCAACTCTGGTTGCATCAGAGGTTCTATTATGCTGGACAGAAAATAATTAATATCTCAATGAACAGAGCAAATCCCTTCCCCTGCAGGTTTTTCATAGATAGATTTATTCTTACTTCAGCAAGCAGACCAGCCTGACTGCTGTGTAAATGAGTCTTGCCTTGCCATGAAGGAGAACTGAGGCAACCTCTCTAAGTGCAGAACAAACATTGATAAAGCTTGAGGAGCTGGAGAGCCACCACCATCAAACCAAATTCCAGAACAGTGCAAAGCCAGAGAGGTCCCAACATGAGATTCTTCTGCTGCAATTGCCTCGGAACACATTGATGCAACAAGAGGAACAGAATCATTCTCTTTAATTCTCTACGTCTCTGGGTTGGGTAACATCAAGTTCTGCATCACTTCCATCCAATTTCAGCCACAGCGGATGCCCAGTCCTCTGTGGGATGGGAGTGGTCCAAGGTGAATGTGCCTTTGGACAATCTGCCCGTAGTGTTTGTGATTTAAATTCATAGGACATGTATCCTCAGAGTAAAAGGGGCACCTCTAGCTATATTTATGAAGCTCAGAGGAAGACAGAATGACACCAGATCCGTGCATTTCAGCTGAATCAGAAAAGAGGTGGATAGAAGACAGCGCAGGCATCACAGAGTGAAATAATGAAATTCTGAAGCCAATATTTGATTGTGATTTTAATCAAATCTTAAATATTCAGCATATCCTTATGAATAATTTTAAACATAGTGGTCATAGGAAATCTTCCCTGCAAATACCAGGTTTCATATTAAGGACAACATCAGATATTTATCACACTAAAACAAATCACCTAAGAGAATTTTTAATTCACTATACTTTACAAACTGTTTTCTACTTCTCAGGTGATTGGATTGGTGCTTCCTGCATTTTGTGAGTGAAAATTTTCTTCGTTATTTTAAATTTTTATTTATTTCTTCTCTTTTTGGAAGGAGTTTCTTTTATTGACAGAAACATCTTTCAGAGGCTACTTCCAGAACCTTCTTGCTGCTAAGGTTATTGCAATCACAAAAAATAGAATCACCCTTCTTTCATTTATACAGAAATCTTGGCATGGAAACCCAGGGAAGGTAAATATTTGCCCCCAAGGTTGGGATATGGAAACTAAGCTCTATCCACAGCCTGACTGAGAGTTTTTTAACTTAAAGAAGTTGTAGTATCTACTGTCCTCCATCTGGAAGGTATTTGCAGTGCTCTGTATGCTGTATACAACCAGATATGGAGGCAATCCTGAAAGACTAAAGAGGACAGAAGGATGGAGGATTTGGGATACTAACATGCCCAAACAGTGAACATGGAGAAGAATTAATAAAACTTGCCTGCTCTGGGAGTTGAAGAACTTTATTAAGGTAAAGTTTTACAGGAAAAAAAATAGTTGTGAAGGAGATGGAAATAAATAAAAACTGAAAACAAGAAGAAGCAGAAAAAAAATGGAAGTAGATAATTTATTCACAAATACAAATTCTAAAGTGAAATTGCTGAATAGACCAACAGCCACATTTCTACTGTGTCCTGGACATATCTTTGCTGCTGTTTTTATTTTTTTTTTCCTGTTTGAAGTGAATTTCTCTCTTTGTTTCTTTAGTTGTCTGGGGCTTTTCTTTCTTTTTTCTTTTTTTTTTTTTTTTTTTTTATATTTACTCTTGACCACTAGTTATAGTTACTAGAAATTACTTCTAGTTGCTTTTTACACATTTAACTTTGGAGTAGCAAAGCCTCATAGCAGCCAATAGTGAATATATTCCTTTGAGATGTACAGCCAAGTGTGTTAAAGATGGGAAGTGGACAGTTCCAAGTGTTTAATAATATCATCTAAATCATATAATTTGATGCATACATTATATATTAGATAATATCTAAAATATTCTGTGCAAGCATTTATTTGACTCAACTAAGGCATTAAATTTTAAGGTGGAGGGGGAAAGCTGAAACTGATGTAAAATGGGGTCATGGCATCTTGAGAAACTCCAGGATTACAGAAGACTTCTGGGACCTTGTCATGGAGCAGGGAAAATTCACATGATGGCTTTGAAACTTTCCTTCTTTTGAAAACTAATGACAGGTGGAAGTACTGTAGGCAAAGCACTGAGCTTTAATATATGGCAAGGTATTTTTTCTGTGAAATGCCTTATCATGTGCTCTAAAAGTGAGAAGGACAACTAAGAATGACAATGTCAGAGCAGGAAGGGCTGATGGTTGGCTGACCATTGCTTAGAGCACACAGGGAGGCAGCAGCCAGTTAAAGCAAAAGACTTTAAAGAGCCAGACCCCATTCAGAAGTGAATGGAACAAAAAGCATCAAAGGCTGCTAAGGAAATATTTCAGCAGCATCCTTTCCAGTGCCAGGTTTCTGGGTCTGAGAAGGAGCATCACATTTGATAGAAGTTGATGCAAATTCAGTTTCCCACATGCTGCCATAGACCCGAGGCATGAAAAATCGGCGTTCCAGATGGACAAAAACCAGGAAGAAACCAGTAACACAACCACGAGCCTTCCTCAAACCACATAACTAGAAAATAAGGAATACTGTTACCAGCTGGAATGTATAAGTTTAGGAAGAAAATCAGCATGGAAGTCAGGAGAAAGCACTGCAAATAGGTGCCCAAAAGGCCAAAAAAGGATTGATATCACAATTCTGAAAACAGAATTTCCAACACATTTCCTTTTTCCAACACTGATTTTAAAGCATAATAAAGGGAACTGTTAGATTTATTGCTGCAAGTGAGTTAGATGGAAATAGAGACAGAAATAGAAGTACTGGTGTTACAATCTGTCTACTTGACATGTACATGTATAAAGGAAAGGGTAATGCTTAATTTGTGTTGTTTCTCAAATGCTGAAAATTGAAAAAAGTTATATTTGGGTTAAAAGAATGGCTTGCAGGGCTAAAAATACTCAAATGTTTTAGGAAGAAAAAAAAAAAACACCAAAAAAAGGTAGGTAAGCAGTCAGATATGCAATGATGCAGAGAAGTCAAATGTATTCAAAAAACTTATTCTATTCTGTATTTTGAAAGAAGCAGAACACTTATCACTTTAGCATGACAAAGTATTATCTCGTGCATGAGTTATTTAGAAGTGTATTATACCATGACTATAAGAAAGAAAATTCTCTAGCAAAACAAAGTATCTTGCACCTGAGATTAAAAAAAAAAAAAAAAAAAAAAAAAAAAAAAAAAAGTTGGCTCAGAGCATCATGCAGACCTGTTTATTTTCAGTATACCTGGTACAGGCACAATCTGGAATTATGGAGAAAATAAAACATCCTAATTTTCAGAAAGTGAGCAGGGATAACTCAAATAAAAAAATAAAACCTTCTATAACCCCCAAAAATTAATGGAAAATGTGACTGAGCATTCATTTATCTAAGAGAGAAGTAAAGAACACGGATATAAGTACTGCCTCTCAACGGTGTCTTTTGAAAAATAAATCACACCACATAATCCTGATTACATCCTTCAGAACACTACAAGTTCAGCTGATAAAGGAGACAGTAGAGATATAATGTGCTTAGATTTCTACAATACTTTTGACTGAGCACAGAACAATCTCATGAAAATATAAGAACATTACATCAATAATAAATTCCAGTTTAAACAGATTAGACAACAACCCAATCTCAAAAAGTAGCCACTAATGTGAAATCATTAAATGGAGAGATCAGCTGTCCTTTTTTATGGGATTGGGATGACACATTCATTGAGCCAGTAAAAATATCTGCTAGTAAATTCAATAAGAATAGGCAAATTTTTAAATCTCCATTGCAGAGCAGGCAAAACCAGGGATCTTGATTACTATTTTTTAATATTTCCTTTTTTTTTTTTTTTTTTTTAACTGTCACAATGTATCTCCACGAGCAAAGGCCACAGTGCAGGTGTATAGACCAGGGCCTGTGGAGCCACAAATACATTTAGGAGTTCTGGATGGGTGTTCATGGGGCAAAAAGGAAAGCTGGAAAAGAAAAGTTAATTGTTCATATGTCATTGGCAAAACTGAGATTAGAATGTTTGATTTTCACATTTTATAAGGAATGGTGGAATGCAGAGGAACATGTTGGTGGGAATTCATGTACTGTGGATACATGCTTCCAAAATAAGTGAGAAAGCTATCTTATACAATATTAGAAGAAAAGCAGGAAGGAAATCAGATGTGAATATTCAGAATGAGTATTTAGCCAGGGACTGTGCTCTTAGCTGATGGTGGGATCCCAGACTCTGTCTCTCCAGATGAAGAAATATCTTCCTTCAAGGTTCGGTGCAGCAAAAAGTAAAATTAAGATAATATTTGAAGCTCAACACAGGCAGAACAAAAATCAATGTCCTACTAGAGACATTGAACCAGGTAAGGAAGAGATCTTGTTGCATGGATGTCATGGGTAGTTTGCTAATCATTGTGCTGGCAGATTTTAAAAAGATACATCTTTGTCAGGGCAGTCCTGAGCACAAACAGAGGCTGGGTGGAAATGGACTGGAGCAGCCCTGAGGGGAAGGACTTGGGGGTGTTGGCTGATGAGAGGCTCAGCAGGACCCAGCAATGTGCACTTGCTGGAGCATTTCTCCTGTGGAGACAGGCTGAGAGAGTTGGGGTTGTTCAGCCTTGAGGGTTGAAACCTTTAAGCCCCTTCCAGTACCTAAAGGGGCTCCAGGAGAGCTGGTGGGACTTTTGACAAGGGCATGGAGGGACAGGACAAGGGGGAATGGCTTTAAAGTGAAAAAGAACATGTTGGATTAGATATTAGGAAGAAAATCTTTACTGTGAGGGTGATAAGGGACCATCACTGGTTGCCCAGAGAAGTTGTGGATGCCCTGGAAGTGTTCAAGGCCAGGCTGGGTGGGGTCCTGACAAATCTGATTTAGGCAGAGAGGCTGGAATTAGATGATCTGTAAGGTCCCTTCCAACCCAAGCTCTTCTATTATTCTGTAGTCTTAAAAATGATATATCTAGACTGAGAGGGGCAGAAGAAATCTCGCCTTCATCTATTTATATTCTGAACTGGCTAGAACAGAGCCAGTAATGTTCTACAAGCTGAAAAACTTCATATTTCCTCAGCATTGTTCCTTGGCTGTGTCTCACATTTTCGTACTTCCAGAAATAAAGGACAGCAAAAAATGTGACTGAAGCAAATGTTGCTGAAGAGAGAGAGGAGGTTTTTTTCCTGCAATCATAGCTATGTTTTGGCACCAAGGAGGAAAGCTAAAAAGCTCTTATCTTAACATTACCATCCCAGCTGTAGGCAGCCCGCAATGAAATCATATTTCCTAGTGTGCCATAATGTTACAGCAAATGCTGCCACTCAGCTGGGAATTCCACTGCCCTCCAACCAACAGTCAGGAAATTCCCTATAGGATAATTGACAGTCTACTGAGAATTACACAGCTATAAATAGCACACCATGGGTGCCTGGTGAAAGGATGATAAAACACAAGTGCAAGTTCAGTATTTATGAAGTCATTTGCACCACAGAGATGTATTTGTCACTGTACTTGCAGTTTTTATATTTTTCCTTCCCCAATACATATAGAACAGGGAACATCCAGCTATAAAGAACTGTGAAATATGATCTTTAAGAAGTTCGCTCTCTCTTTCATTTCTGTATTCTTTCTGTTCCTGCTCATTTGCTAAAGCTCCTGCAGCACCATTCATATCTGATCAATTTTATCCTATCTCTTCCTCCAAAGTGCTTTCCCATCAATAAACCTCCCCTATTCTTTGGATCATCACAAAAGACAGAGGAGGATGGGCATGTTTTACATGTCTGTGGCTTCTGCTTTCAGGAGCATAGAGACACAGAACTCAAAATTCCACTTCAGTAAGAAATTAATCCCTCATTTTCCATTCTCAACATCGAAGAGACAACTTGAAGGATCATATGGTTGATTAGAGAAGAAATGCCTCCCCCTGAATGATACAGAAAAGATCAGTGAAAATTTAAATATTAAATGCAACCTTCAGGAAGGTTAAAGACAAACACCAGCAGACATGGCTGTTATTTCTGCATGGACAGTGTGCCCTTATCTACAAATACAGTGCTTCAGAAGTGTATGAAACATAGATTATAACTCATGAAAATGAGCATTAACCCAAATACATCAGTGTTTTTGTATTCCCATATTCTCAGCAGAAGCACAGAATGGCAGTGGAAGGAATCTGAAAATGTGCACTATTGAAACATCCCACCAAAATAAGAGTTTCCATCCTTGCTACATGAAAGTTGATCAAATAATTACTTTGGAGTTCTGGTCATAGAAGCTTTTGAATCTATCAAAAAATAATTACCATTAAAAACCACTCATCTTTTACTGAAAACAGAAGCAGAAATGTAATAATTAAGAATGCTTCTTAAACAAATGCCACTTCCCCCCTCTGACACAACAGCACTCAAGCTGCTCTTTGGGGAGAAATAAGAAAAAAGTTAGTTAAGACAGACTGGGGCCTTCCTGTTTACTCGAGGTCAGTCATCCTAGTTTCCTGAAAGCATGATATGACATAGTCACAGAGAATAAAAAATAAGTATAAAGAGGACGCAATATTTTGTTTCCATCCTAGTCCACTGCAGAGGACAACAACCACACCACATCCTCTCCAATGCCATAAACAGAATCTCACATTTTAATGATTATTTCAGCTCAGCATTGACCATGAGGTTATATATGATTATCTTTGAGAAGAATCAAATCTGTACCTGATTGGGTATCATTGCACATTGCTTGCTTTTGGGGTGTGGTTTCCTACAAAACTCAGTCAGTAACGGGCAAGAAAAATAAAATAATAAATAAAGGGAAGAGAGGGAAAAGGCAAATAAGTGCTAACAGGAAAAAAAGAAAGAACACAAGTTTCACATTGCAAGCAAGGATTGTGATCTTTCTCAGGCTTGGGAGATGTGATAGAAAACAGATCATCCTCATTCTGTCCAGTGAGAATGTCTCCCAGAATAACACAAGCCTCAGGGTACCATAGACCATTCTGGTATCTCAGGAAATAAAGGGCCTTCCCATTTCTATTTCATTCACCTGATCTCAAAGTCATATTAAGTCCTATAGGAAAAAAAAAATATATATATATATATATTATCATTATTTTCCTTACTTGTTTCAGTTGATCAGCTTTTCTTCATTCACTTTTGATCATGGTCACCAGGCATGATCCCAACATTGCTCCCAGGTGATATCAGCATACATTTTTGCTGAGGTGCATTAAGTGTGTCCCCATGCACAGGGCTAAATAATGGCAAACCTGCCCACTCAGAATTGTCTTTAATGAGAAGAATAATACATTACTGAGACTCAGTTGATGTAAAGGGATTTATGAAACTAATCTGACTCAACTGTTTATCTGAGTAATTCAAATAAATCTTCTAATTCATAATTTGTAAGAAGTGAAAGTTGCAATTTACCTCTTCTCCACTTATTGCTTTATCTTATCCATTTAATTGGAGGTTGATTTCATGTCAGGGCAAAGACGTTTTCATCTTCTGTGCTTACATAGAATCTTTCACAAATGCATTTCTGATCTCATTCACAGATTTAATTAGCTCAGTGTCTACTTATCCAGACATTTCTATGGTCTTTGTTATTCTAAAAAGTGTGAGCATGCAAAAGGAATTAAAAAAAGAAAGATTCAGCTTACTCAGACTGTATGAATGAAATCTGTGATATGAAGTTATAAAGTGATTCACATTTTCATTATTATCAGTCATAACCAGTCAGATTTCCTGACAGAAACTCACCAGTTTCTGTGAGTATTTTCAACGCTCATTCTGAACACTCACTCCAAGAATTCTGGCCCAGAGAAAAGATTTTCATCATGTTGAGTATCAGTCAAATACTATTTCTGTTCCTTCAACTCTTTCTCAAAATTTTAGCCCCACTATTTAGCTATTTCTTCCTCTTTAGTGCACTGAGCATCACAGACTTTAATCTAGGCTAAGATTCCAGAGAGGAAAACAGTTCTTATTCTTTGACTTCATCACAATCTTCCACATACATTTAAGGATGTGATTAAGCCAAGTCCTCCTTTCCTGACCTGGTCCTCTACAAGGCTCTTAGTTTTTTATTAATAACATAAAACTGCAGTAAGTAGGAGTGGTTTTGAATGAAGGAATCTTACACAAATGAAGAATCTTTTACTTGCAGCCAGACAGGTTTTTCTATACATTAAAAACAGCAAAACCCGGACAAAACACTACAGGCATGGAAAGGAAAAAGAGAGAGATATGAATAAAACAGAATTTAAAGGAAGTCACACCAGATGCAGATAACCAAATCTGTAAGTGATGCTCTGAAGAGAGAGAAGCTCTCTAAAACAGTTTCAAAAGAAGAAAAGAGGCCAAGCATCGACTATTTTTACATAGTGTCAATTTGCAGCTCATCATCAGGACAGTGCAAGGGAGGATTATGCAACTCCTCCAGGATGGTTATCCTGTGGGGAATGTAATTAGAAGGGCTCCGCGGCGCTCTCAAAGCGTGTCAGTCTTGAGAGGTTTTCTCAAACGAAGATAGCTACTACCCATCCTAAAAACAGGTCAGGGTCATGGAAAGGGAAAGATTAACACGGGCAGTCAGAGAAAAAGCATCCCCCCCTCACAATAGGGTCCAAGGAGGGGCAAAACCTTACAGTGCAGAGTGGTCCTGCCATCACCTTGGTGGCAGCAGTGGGATCGAAAGAGCAGGAACTCATATTAACAGCTGGGAAAAGACCAAAGATATGTGAGGGGAGCAGTGTTTCCCCTTTAAAGAGGGAGGGCTTTGTGCCCTGTAGACCTGCATATCCTATAGCTGTGGACTGTGAAACAGAGCCGAGGCAATTGTTTCAGTTGCAGCGTTCTCTGACAAGTTATGCAGCAAATAACTACACTGAAACCAGATGGCAGACTGGGCTTGCAAGACCAGAAGCAAAAATGAATTTGTGTGCACAAGCTTCCTCCAGCATTCAGGTACCAGAGTACTTGGCAAAGTGCTCAAGTTGTTCTTCTCAAAAGACTCCAAGGCCTAATGCCAGAGTAGGTGCAGATCCTGTGGTGCATCTTCCCAAATGCTAGACTGAGATCACAAGGCAGCTCAGCTGCAGGTGTGTGAGAATTTCTTTAATTTTTCAGCCACTGAATATAAACCAAAACTTTTTAAAAAAATTGTTTTCTCACTCCTATTATTCAAATGTGGATAAATTTTCAAGCTGAAAGGCTTAAGGCCATTATTGTGTTTTGTGGACCATTGCTTTTGATCAGAGAATAAAAGATGTAACCTAATTGAGCCATTTGCTCCTGTAAAGAGACCACAGCATGGGAACAATAGCTGCTCCTATTCATTCATGAAGGTGCTCAGTATATGGACTTAATGAGCATGAACAGCAGCTCTGTCTTCACAATAGATGGTTCTGTTAGTGATCCATAAACCATGCAGAATTCCAACAACATGCTCCAGCAAGAGACCTCTATGAGCCCATCCTATTTTAATGGATTGATAATAAAAGTCATTCTCCTTGGAAGAGAGAAATCAGAAGGCATCTGATCATCTGTGCACCGATTTGCATATGCTGCTGTAATGATAATTTCTCAGCCGTGCTTTGGGGTGAGGCAGCTCCTCGAAGAATGAGAACAGAAGTATGGCCAGTGTCACTGTACTGCGTTGTTTAGCCCAGAGAAGAGACTCCAGGACTTGTTTTCATCAGTGAAACCAAGCAGGCTGACCAGTCTCCTTTCCTCTTCACTACCCAGTGTGCATAAACAAAATCTCTTGTCTCACACACTCTGTGTGTGGCTACTCAAGTAATTCAGAGACAGATGCTGCAGGGAAAGCAGACAGCACCATCAGGCTTCCCTCTAGGAGCATCCCACCTTCTCTGCACTGGGAAAGCAAGAGCTGTTGGGCACTACAGAAAAACAGAGTTATGGGCTAATGCTCACTTTCCCACCTAAGTACCAGCCCAGACACTAAAATTAAATCACAAAGGCTCTTATTTATGTTGGCCTGACCCTGGCTAGGTCCATTCTCACACCACCTGGAACTATTAAACCTATGTCCATCAAGGTGTTAGGATGTTCTGCTGCAGGATGCTGGTTCAGACAGTGCTATCCCAAGTCCCTTTCTGACTCTGCTGTCAGTGGGCAGAAGAAATCACAAGTCTCCTACTGACAACTGCTACCAGCAGGTTCAGTGTGTCCCAAAGAGCAGCATCACAAACAAGGCCTTTACCACACAGTGGTAAAGACCAAAGATAACACCCAAAACTTCCTGGGGGTCTGCAAGGCTCTGGAGTTGGTAAATTCCAGGGGGTTTTGCACAACTAAGAAATAATCAGCTATTTTTAAAACAAAACAGGGAAGGCCCTGAGGAATTTGCTAACTTAAAATAGAAAAGAAACACCTACACCCACAGCCTGTTTTAGATCCACAGCAATGAACTAATGAAGATGCTGAAACACAGAGTCCCCCTCAGAATTTAATTTTAGTGTCTTAGCCAGTCTTATCTCAAAAAGAAAGACTCTAAGAACAGAAAATCAAACACCACCCACTCCCTTTACTACATCTGTGTCAGAACTCCCACTAATCTCCCTTCCACTTGGCTCTAAGCTTCTCTGTTTCCTGATTAGAGGGGAGGGATTTTCCCATTATCACCTGCATTCTAAAGATGTGGAAAGTCTCAAAACAAGGGGCAGCACTTGTAAGCTTTAAGTGAGATATAGGGCCTAAACTGAGCACCTTCAGCTCATCTCTCTGCAGGGACAGGATGTGGCATCTGGGTCCCCTCTTTGATTCAAGTGCTTTGCATATAGATTTGTATTGCTTTTTCAATGATTCCTTCTAAATATGTATTGGATTCCCAGAGGAAACTAAGGGAGGGATGAAGGAAGGATTTGAAAGATTCCAAAAGATCTTTATCCATTTGATGCCGGTACCTGGATCTGACCGCACTGATGAAGGTCTGGGTTGCTCCTTGCTCCTCGGAACACATGTGATATCATGAATGCCTGACTTCATCTTAGAGGTCATGGGAGGTCACCTAAAAAAACATCATCTACACCTGCCCCAAGACAATTTCTGCCTAACAAAACACAGCATGGCACACACAAGAAAAAACCCAATGGAGGATGCCTGAGGGAACAAACCTCACGAGGCAGATGCTGGTCTCAATGAGTGGTGGAAATCTTTCAGACATGGACAGTGCTGAGGGTTGGATGGGGATTCCAGCTGCTCTGGAAGAGCTTTAGTGCTGAAACAAAGTATGTTCCACTGCAATCAAACCTGCTCTTCTTGCATTCATCCAGGGAGTAATTTAATCCTTCCCTGCTGCTCAGCTGAAGGGGATTCTCTCTGCCTCTTCATACAGAGGGGTTTGAGGGTAACACCTGACTGAGCCCTCTCAAGGGGATCCTTGCAGAGTGGATGGTGTGGGCTGGGGAAAAGAGGAGGAGAAACAAAAATAAATCTACCTATGCATGCCTGTATAGGAAGATGAATATGTAAGATACACACTCATTATGTATTAAAAGTTTCAGAAGTATTCCAGGCTTCTTTCCTCCTAGCATGAAAAAAATATGCATTAATAATGAAATAGTGTATACCTTAGCTGTACTCCCCCATAAACACCTTTACTTGGATGTAGCTTGAAATTTTAAATATTAAAGTGAAAGGCTTAGGACCTATTTTTTCAGCTGAAACTAAATGTCTTAATTTTACCTCTCTTTTGGCTGGGAAACTGTCAGTCTCTGGGTTTGATTCTCAGAATACAACTTTCTCTTCCTACCTGCGAAATGAGGCTGTAGGAACATAAGCACAGCAACAGTAGGCAAGACCAAACTGCCTTGAGAACAATCCAGTGTTTCTCATAATGCTCAATAACAGATGCTTAGTGAATATGTGAAACAGAATAGGCATATTAGTGAATCCTGATACAATCTCTGATTAACTTGGGGAATTTCTGAGGTGGTAACAGCACTCCTATTATCACATTTAATAGTTCTTGGTGGCCCTTTCTCCTTGCTAGATTTTTCTCCTCACCCAATCATTTTTAACCCATGTAAGGCCATTTTTTGGCATCCCAATTATTCTCCAACAGTAAGGCCCATTGTTTTTTAGGCATTAGGTGAGAAAACACTGTTACTTTATTAAGTTTTTCTTAACTGTTCTGAAATAAAAATAATTTGGTTTTTCTTCTTCAATTCAGCTTTTTCACAGCATTCATTATTTCAGGTTTCTCCATCATATTTTCCTTTCAGCCATTTCTTCTTCATGCATTTTAACTCTTTTTCATTCTCCTTGAATAACATTTTTTTTTGTTCATTTCTAGGCATCTTCATGCCCCATGTTTCTACTATTTTCAGGTCTAAACAGCTCCTTTTCAGGATGGGCTCATTGGTATTCTGGATGTGGGCAAGGCATAGATTTATACAGTGACATAATGATCTGTTCTGATTCTTTCTTCATTACTTTTCTAATGCATCCTAACATTTTATTTGCTTTTTTGACTGCTGCCAAGAATTAGGATGAGGTTTCCAGAGAACTGTAAATATCCAACTGCAAAGTTGTGGCAAACTATTTTTGCACGTACTGTCCCTGATCTAGTTTTGTTGAATTTTAGCTCTGCTGATATTAGTAGGACAATTTCAGAGATATGCTGGCATAACAGACAGGCCTCTGAAGAAACGCTGCAAATGCATTTGGAATGAAGAGTATCATGTGAATGTGCTGCATTTAAACTAGGTGAAGGCAATTTAAAGAAACAAAATTTTGCTCTGAGTCTGGAAGTTGGTCCTGAAAGCACCCACGTATGCAAGAAGACAGTTCTTGCTACTGCAGGTTCCAATCCTTCCTTGCCCAAACTTCTCACCTAAGCATGAAGGAGTTTTACTACAAAAGTGAGAAGAGATGAAAGGGGATCCATGCCTGCCAAGCTAAGCACAGATGAAAAGGAAGTCCTTAGTGCAAAGAACTTCTGATGTAAGTAATATAGAAAGAAACAGAAAGATGGGAACAGGAACAACAGCAACACAAATCACGAACAAATCAATGCCACAATGTGTGCAGTTCTGGGCACCACAATACAAAATACATATTAAGCCATTAGAGAGTGTCCAAAGGAGGGCAATGAAGATGGTGAAGGACCTTGAGGGGAAGCTGTGTGAGGAGCAGCTGAGGTCACTTGGTCTGCTGAGCCTGGAAAAGAGGAGGCTGAGGGGAGACCTCATTGCAGTTACAGCATCCTGGTGAGGAGAAGAAGAGGGGCAGGCACTGATCTCTACTCTGTGGTCACCAGTGATGAGACTCAAAAGAATGGATTGATGTTGTGTCAGGGCTGGTTTATGTTGGCTTTTAGGAAAAGATTCTGTCCCTAGAGGATGGCTGGGCATTGGAACAGGCTTCCCAGGGAAGTGATCACAGCACCAGCCTGAGAGAGTTCAAGAAGTGTTTGGACATCGCTCTCCAGCACAGGGTGTGACTCCTGGGGATGGTCCTGTGCAGGGCCAGGAGTTGCACTCAGTGATCCTTACGGGTGCCTTCCAACTCAGCATATTCTGTGATTTTGTGTTCTGTCAGGAGAAATGGCTGGAGTTCTGCAAGGAGAACAAAACCTGAGCAGAAAGATGGCAATGGAGAGAAGATAGAATACAAAAATACAAAGAAACTCTGAGAGACTGGAGTCAAGATAGACTGACATGAAAGCCAGCATGAGAAAGGGTTCTGGATTTCACAGCTGCAGGGGAAAATAGTGTTGAGAGCTATGACCAGGATATCACAATAGTCTGCACTGCCATGGAGCCAAGAAAGGGTTGCATCATTAACCCTTAAAGCAGTGGGACAACTGAAGCTTAGAGGGACAAGGAATGTGTGTCCCCAAGACAGCGTTTAACCTCAAAGGGAGGTAAGTGACATCTCATCTGATACCACAGCCTCAATAAACAGAGACAAGAAGCTGCAGTGCTGGAGGGATTTATTGTTATTCCCCTTTGTTTCCTCATCCCTGGCAGAGATGCAAAGTGTGTTCACTGTTCCTCATCCTGCCTTCCTAGAGAGTGGGAGGAAAAGGATTACTCTGCGGCACTGGGCAACAACAGCGGTCCCTGCGGCAGGAGGAAACCATGGTTCACATCCCAGCAAATTTCAGATTTTCTTCTAGTCCAGTTCTGCATATTTTTCCCCACAACAGGGTCAGATAAGGCTTTTAAAAAACAGCAGTTCATCAGATGAACAGACTTGGAGGATGGAAGGGTATCCACACTTAATTTTCTGAATGCCTTCATGTCACAGCGCTGTGTGGTGTAAATCCAGAAGCCCTGGGGAAAAAAATCTTGTCCACTGGCAGTACAGACTTCCTCAAGGTTGAAGAAGGAAGGGTGCTGCTATTGCCCTGTTAGTAGCAGAATGCTATTCTTTACTGCTCTGGGATGGTTTTAGCAACTCATGAATGGTGAGAGAGTTTTTCAGAATTTGAGCCCATTACATGTGGTACTACAGAAAACCATCTCCCACCTGCTTTCCAGCACAATCCAGCAGCTTCCTTGATTACCCATCAAATCAGTCATTTAGCAGATTTCATGTCATGCTGACCAGCTGCAACTGGCATCACAGCAATTTGGTAAAAAAGAAACTGTGCTGTTGCAGCTCAGTCAAAAACAGAACATCTGGCTCATCAAGCCAAGCAAACAGACACTATCAACATGGTGTATTCTTCATCTTCATCATCACTGCAGCCTCTTCCTCTTGCTACCTTCCTCTTGTTACCTAAAGCATCTGAAACATCCCTGTTACGTGGAAAGAGTGCATCAATGATTTGCAAAGCAGGAGTAACAGCTCAATTTGTTTTCATCTCCCTCTTTTCAGAAGCTTCCCCATGTGATAAAATAGAATGGCACATGATCCTGGGGAAATAGTGAGTCAGTTTTAGCTTCTCTCCCCCTGTTCTGTTCCCCATGATTAGGAATCAATACTTTGGCTGTACCTATACACAGACATTGGTTCCTTGGTGAAGACCAGGAAGCACAGGCCCACTGCAAGGCCACCTTGAATTCAGTTCACAACCTCTTTATTTCCTCTTCTGCCTTCATTAATTGATTTTTTTTCTTCTTCTAAACATAGTCCCTTGTGAAAGACCTTTTTTGTTTCCTCCCTCACCCAAGACTCCACAGCCTACCCAGCTTTGTTTGCATAATTTCTCTATTTTACTATAGGTAGTGTTAAAGGGCGGGGAGTGAACTTGTTGCATTGATCACACACATTCACTGTGTCTTTTTTTTTTTTTTTAAATTCCATTAGCAAAGAGTTTTTTGGGAACAATCTTGAATTTTGCAAGCTATTTGTTACCATAAGGCTTAGCTCTTCTCTAGACCTTTTTCTCCAAAGACCTGAAACTGCTCTACAAATGTCAATTAATTAAGCAGCCTCCATGCAGAAAGTTTCATAATACTAATTTTAAAATGAGAAAACTAGAGTGATGAAAGTGTGGTTGCTCATTACCAGCTAATGGAGAAATTAGAAATAGAGATTTGGAGTCTCCCAAACCTTGTGTTTTAATAGATTACATCTATCACCAACATTACTTATAATAGGAATTTTTTACCCCATATTTCTAAAATGATATCTCCCCTTCCTTCTTCAGTACAACAGAAACATCTTCCTTTTCCTCATAACAAACATCATATAAGTGTAGAGCACCTCGTGGTTCAATCCTTTCCTTCATTTAATGGCTGCAGTTCATAGTTTTTTGGAACTTGCCACTGAAAAATACAACTGTTCTAAATTTATGCCACTCACACTCAGTTGTTTCCTCATACACAGCATCTCTAGAAGCACTGCCACAGAAAGGAGACCCCTGGGACTGAGGCTGCTGGCAGAACACAGAAACTGTGTTCCAAACCACTGCCAAGGGGAAGCATTTTCCAGCAGGTTTCAGATGCTTGTGCTTAGAGCAATCTCCCTCTTTAGCTGCCAGGCAGGGACTGGTGTGCACCACATCCAATGAGGGTGGCCCCTCACCAGTGACTGACTTAAAAAATAAACACAAGGAACATAATTGCACACTTTGGATCCATTACCCCTTGCCCTGTCACTTCATGCCTTTATAAAATCTCTCTCCATGTCTTGTAGTCTCCCATCAGGCACTGGAAGGTGCTCTAAGGTCTCCCTGGAGCAATCTCTTCTCCAGGCTGAGCAATCCCAGTTCTCTGAGCTTTTCTTGATAGGACAGGTGTTCCATCATCCTTTCCTACATGCTGCTACTGCACAGAGCTGGCTCCAAAGGCACTCATTTCATTCTATTACATGTGGACACTTCCACCCACAGCAGTTACCCCAGGATTCCTTCATATTCAAATGAGAGAAATAAGCATATTTAGGAGGGAATATATCTCATCAGCTTTTGCTGATGTCTAAAATAGCTCAAATGAAATGCAGACTAAAAGAACCCATCTTTCTCCATTGATTAAAGAGGAAGCCTGAGGGGTTAGATCAGACATAAATGTCAGCATTATAGGCAGCAAGATAGGTGAGATGAATCCCAAATTAACTTACCAGTTAGATATGATGGGCAAAGATAGAAGAAAAGAGAAAATGAAGACATTAATGAAGATATACAGATAAACATTGCCTCACCGAAGTAGACCTAAAATCCATCCCATTTCAGTCTACCTCCTTGATTCTTTCCCTGCAACTTCAAATGAACTCTTTACAGCATAAGAGTGCATTATAAAATTCAGCACATAATTTCATGCACAGAGATAAAATGTATATATACTTAATTTATGCTTTAAATTAAGCCTGTTTTTTGACCCAGTGAGTTTCTGTTCCTGGAGGTGAGCAAAACTGGGGTTTTGAAATCTGGTAATCAGGGAGGCTCATAGGCAAATAAGCATATCCTGACCTTAGTTTGGTGAATAAGTTTCTCTCAATTTTCACATCCTTGCTACCCCCGGGGCCATTAATGTATTTTTTCTTTCAAGAACTACTTCAAGAATTAAAATTTTACTAGCAACCTGTGTGATTGGTTGGATTAGCTGAGTAAGTGTAGCAGTCTGAGGTGACACAGGATTCACTGACTCACTCCCATCCAAGAATATGAAGAGTGATTGTGCCACTAAATAAATAATGACCTTGGCTTTCCCTCAGGTGATATTACCACTGAAGTCATTGAATATTGATAGTCATTAAGATAGAATATTATATAATAGTCTATCTAGTATATATTAATATTCTATATAATTATATATTAATACAATGTCTTGGCATATTTAAAAAAATACTCCATACAAATTCAGTACATTGCATGTACTCCATAAACGCGATGAGGAGCTGGGAAGTTTGGCCAAAAAAATGCCTTATGCTAGTGTGGTTGGCAGAATGGAACTAGAAAATCATTGTTTCCAAACCCACATAAGGTGTACTTGTAAAATGAACAATGCTGGGTACATCCTCTGGTCCTATCTGATATGCCCTGGCCTCATCCATAGAGTTAAACTTTGTTAACATCCAAAACATCACCCAGTTGGTCTTTCTGAAGTGAGCACAAGTCTCAGGAATTATCTGGGAATTGCCTAAAATAATTCTGGTTGTTCAGTGAGGACACTGGCAGGGGCTGCTTCGACCACTTCAAGCCCCAGTTGAGCTGTGGAGCCTCTGCCCTTGCCCTAGCATTGCTCAAAATACCAGGACAGGCAAAATCCACTTGTTTAACTCTTATGCCTCTATACACTTCAATTAGATACTTAGATTGCTCTAATTAGGGTTTTCCCCCCAGATCTTTCCCAAGAAGCGAGAAAAGGATGAAAACCCATCAGGTCACACTGAGATAAATGCACCTTGCACCTGTAACTGCTGTGGGTGTTGGGCTGCTCAGAGCTTATGGCAAACCTTTCTGCCAGTGGTGAAACAGCACCTAGAGATTCTGCATGCAGAGAGGAAATGCAGGCTGTGTGACTCATGATGAAGTAATTAGTTATGTTCTTTTTTCCCCCCAAAGGATCAAAATGGTGATTTGGGGTTATGTTTTGGGGGGGTTTAATCTAGCTTGTCTTTCAAGTAACTTTAATATTGCTTAGCATACGAAGATAGTGATTGATTCAGCTGTGAGACTCAAGCCCCAAAGAAGTTCACTATTTTTTTTACATTTAAATCCAGTTTTTGTCCATTGTTTTTACTCAATAATTTGATTTTACCTTCTGAAGTAATTATCTCTCAGGTTTTCTTTTTCTACTGTTTTTCCAAAGTGAATATTGGCATTTCCTGTTGCAATAAGTGCCCCTGTAGCTGCTTGTCACAGCTGACTGGGCATCTGTCAGGTCAGTCACAAATTCACAACATATTCTCCCTGTCCAACTCCATTACATACATGTGCAAAGATGATTTTGCAGAGGGAATTCAAAATGAGACCACTATCTCACACTGCAGGTTGACAGGTGAGCTTTCCAAGATGCTAAATTCCCAAAGGGGATTTAATCACGACTTTGCTCTGTACCATGAAATACAATTATTTTATAGCTAAACAATTTCAGAGATGCTTAAGTTAGTCTGAAGCAGTGACTGTGCTGGGCTTGCATCTGAGGCAGGAGGATTTTAAATTGATGTGCCTACTGGCACTACTACAGGTAGATGATTTGTGTAGAATGGCTTTTGCTTTCCTCCTTCTGTAAATGCTGAATGCTCTGATTAGGTCTCAGCTGCTCCCAAAAAAGGCAAGTCCCTTCCCTCTTGTCCTGCCCACCAGGAGCCAAGCTCAGTAAGGTGGCCAGCAGAAACCCCCAGCTGGGCTTAGCCCTGGTGGTGTTCCCCCACCTGTGAAGAGGATCTCCACATCCCTCCTCTGCTCTCAGGGTCCTGAGCCCCAGCACCCAAATCCCCAGAGAGGAGGGGATGCACTCAGGGTTCTAACATCTGGCAAGAGCCAGCAGCTGATGAAATAGGACAGGAGTAATGAGGTTTGGAGGTGTGGAGAGTGCAAAGCTGCTTTCCCTGGTGACCACCTCCCTTCATGACCCATCTCTGCAGGAGAGCAGGACTGCACAGTTATTGAGTGAGCAGGTCATTGCCATTAAACCCCTTAATGAACTGGGTCCTTTTCTTCTTCATAACTTATGCAGACTGATTTTCATATTTTGTTATTCAGTGAGTGCCTGTGACAACATTTTTCACCCCCAGGGACCACTTGAAAATTGGCTGATGCAACTGCTGTTTCAAACCTCCATTCTAAGTAATAATACGCTGGTTGGTTCCTTATCCCATCACAGAATAGCTTTGCTGCTGAGTGGAAGAACTCATAATCCTCACAGGAATTTTCTAGGTGGCTGCACAAACTTTTCTGACAGTGATAGTCATGAAAGAGCAATTCTTTGAAGTATATGCTGACTTCCCTTTCACAAAAGTGTTAGACTGGAAGCAACCTTATACAAAAGGTCTTTGCCAAATTCTGACATGGTCTATATGTTCCTTGCACTCTCTTCCCTTTCCTGCAGTATTTGAAATCCTTCACTTTTTGTACTAAAGGAGGAGGAAGCTGCTTGGGCTATGAAGAAAACCCTGCAGAATGCTGTACATATCCATGCATTATCCAGTTTTTCTGGAAAATAACTTGAAGGAAATTACCTCTTCTTATGAAATGTGAGTTTTTTCTCTGCCTGAAGAGTGTCAATGCCTGAAAAATTTGAGAAGAGATTTTAATGGCATGCAGAGTGCCAAGAAGAATTTAAACAGTATGAGGCAACACATTTTTTGGTGCTCTTTCTACATCTGTTGGTGTTCTTTTGTTCTTTGTGCTTGTTTTTCTGTAGGATTTCCAAATCATGTTGCTGTTACTGTATTTTTGTATCTATATAAATACTTAAATCTGAGTATCTGTCAGACTCCCTGGAGCTTGTATTATAAACTAATTATAAACAAAGAACTTAGTATCTCCATAACTAACACATTCCACCTAACTGCTCTCTGATAGGGAGCAAAACAAAGCCGTGCCATACATTTTTAAAAAATATCTCTGGGATTTCTCATATCCTAGGTCATGACAGTTCCTTTCAGAGGGATTTATTTGTAAGAATTCACTTTGCTTCATTGATCTCTTTAATTTCTTTCACCATAAGACCCATAAAAACTTCCACATCCAGACACCCATATCTCGGTATACTTTATTTCTGTCTACAGACCAATACTCTTATTTCTACCTTCCCCAAAATCTGTGCCTTAACTATTTGCTACTTTCTTCTTCATCTGCAAGTTCTCTGGGTAAGAAAAGGGGGTTTCTGTGTGTTTGCTTCCAGCATGTTATAACACAGCACAATGAAAGGGAACACCAAATGGGATTCCTTTGTGATACAGCAGTGCAAAAAATAGCCAGTGTTTGGCTGGATTCCATTTCCTACTTCTGCAAAAGCAGATGGACTCAGGAGCATAACTAGAAGGTTCTCAGTGTTGTTTTCTAGTTCTGCTCTACCAAACACAGCTTGGTCCTGATTGATCTGAGATTTTATCTTGGGCCTTCAGGTTGAAGCTGGTTCCTCTTTCCAGGGAGCTCATAACAGTCCTTTCCTTTTGCATCCTCAGCTTCAATCAGTCCCTGAGAGGACTGACAAGCCTTCCACTTCCTGAATTGCACAGACTCCTGAATTATACAGAATCATGAAATACCAAGAGATTGGTTTCTTTTATCACTTCTAGGACCCAGCCTTTCTATAGAGTAGAATCATTAAGGTTGGAAAATACCTCTGTAATATCATTTCTCTGTGATACCCTTAACCCAGCACTGCCAAGGCCAACAATAAACCGTGCCACATCTACACATCTTTTAAATCCCTCCAAGGATGGTGACTCCGCCACTTTCCTAAGAAGACTGTTCCAATATTTTGGTGAATGTGTTTTTCCTGATATTAAATCTAAACCTTCCCTTGTGCAAGTTAAACCACCCATCTGCCCTTCAAACTTGGAGGGCATCATTGCCCTTCCCCAACCATTTCTGCACCTTTGCTGAAGGAGCACTCAATTAAGATCCAAATTCTGCCACTCAGCAAGTTCTAAAGCAAATCCACGCAAGCATTTTAGGTTATTGACATCCCTGTTTTACAATCCATCACACTGTTTCAGTGGCAATTGGAGCAAGTTTTCCTTCAGTTGCCTGCACTGCCAACTAAGGTCCCACTCTCCCCTGTAGCTGGAGGCATTTGTTATGAAACTGAGATAAAATCTTGTGGTTTGATTGTTAGTTTGCTTTCTTAGAGGGAGGGAGGAATTAAAGGCAGCCATGCTGTCAGTGTTTGTATGGCTGCTTCTCCCATCCTTATAACCTAAATCGATCTTCAGGACCAGTTTCACACAAATTTGACAGAGGAGCAGAAGCTTCAGGTACATCAATCTTCTGGAATTTTCATGAAAAAAACACAAAGAGAATGACTCTGTCAGTGACTCTTCATATGGGCACAAGATAAATTTTTCATACAGTTTAGATGCAAAGACCTTGGACAGTGGAAAAGACTGAGGACATGCTTGAATCTTACTGAACAGCAGAGAGCTGCTCAATGAACAGAATTTTAGGAAATTAGGCTTCATAACTTTTGCTAGTCGCAGAAAGCTTGTAAAATTGCAGATTCTATCTGTGCTATCCATAAGTATGGGACATATATAAAATATATAATAATATATATAAATTATATATAATTATGTATATCATAGAGGAAACCAGAACACTCTAAAATGACAGGAAAGTTCTATTTTAACATAGCTATGCTGTGAACTCTCAGCTGGAAGGATTGCTTATTTATTTATCAAATGTTCTTGTTGCTTGTGACAAATGTGGACATGTTTTCTGGAGAACTGGTTTCTAAAAAAGCAACGCAATACAAACTGTTTATCCCAGAATCACAGAATCAGCTAGGTTGGAAAAGACCTTTGAGATGATGAAGTAAGGCCTTGAATACCTCATATGAACAAGCAGTAAATCCCCAAATGAGAAATCACTTATTCATGGCATCATGGTACTCCTGGAAATGACAAGGGTCAATCCAAGCTGTGGCTGTGCACCACCATGGAATTGATCAAGGCAAATGATCCACTGAAGAGCACCATGTTACCTCCATGTGCTTTCTATGTGCATAATTTCTCCATTCTGTTTATGAAAGACTTAGAAACGATCTTCAAATCTATGCCTGGAAACACAATCATAACTCTACTGGATGTCAAAAATAATTGTATCAATAGAGACACAGTGATCTGACACGTAGTAATTTCCCTCAAATCTCATTCCAGCTAGTCACCAGCTTTTGTGCTATAATTACCTGCCTTTCTATCTCTACTAACCACAGGGGCTACAAATGTTATTACTTCTGTTCTGATTAAGTACCCTGCTCTGCTCAGATACCAACTGCTTTTTTTCTTTGAAATTGTCTAATCAGCTAACATAATGAAGTTATATCCAGAGCAGTTTCCAAACTCTGCTTAGCTTGAGGCGCTCTGGTTCTGCTTTAGAACCAAAGTCCCAGTGAAAGCAAAAGTTTGTCTATTTTTCTAGCTGCCAATAAGAATGTCTAAGAAGTGGTATTTCCTCTCTATGCAAGTTTTGACTCACTTTTTACCCAAAACCTATAGCTATACAAAAATCCTCCAGTCTTTTTAATCAGACATTGGCTGATTCTCAGCTTTGTGCTCTTTGAAGGGACTAAAATATATACATTAACCTTCCTCCTCAAAACAATACAATTGCAAAGATAAATAAACCATATAGGATGTTAGGAATGGCACAGAAAGATATTTGTGGATAAAGGCATGCATTTTACTTGCATCTTCTACATTTTTGCACTCACATATAGTGGAGGCCATGCAGGTTTTGGTGTGACAATTCCCAAATGTATGGGAACAAAAGCCATGGGACAAATGTAGTAAGATACCTGAGGATGCCAAATTTTAGAGGCACAAGACATTACTTAAAATGACTTATTTTCTGGACCATCGTGAAAAAGCTCTGACAGTGAGTTATTTGCAAACTTTGGTCAAATTTTAGTCATGGAGATGTCTGAAGGAATTGAATAATCTTGAGACGTCTGCAATGATGGACTCAAGGGGCAAGAATGAGTCAGCATCAGAGCAGGGACAAATCAGGACAATTGCCTGAGCAGTCAGTAACACCCAGTGCAACATCATGAAACACTGATTTCCTTCTCTCCTGAATTTGAAAGCCAGTCTGACAGGAGAGCTTCCTCCATTTGCTTTGCTGCTTCATCACTTTGGAAGGAAAGAATAAAGATATTATTGTCAAAAGCGCTGAGATTCTGCACAGAAATGGCAGCAACTCTACCATCTCTATCCCATTCCTCAGGCATTTCTTTTTCCTTGAGTCATTTTTAGTGTCTAAATTCATGTTGGACCTGCAATCTGAATCCATATATCTTGCAATTGCTGCCAAAGACTGCCATGGGAAGATTTGTTTGTGGTAAGGAAAATTATAATTTGCTTTACTTCCAGAGAAAATTTATAAAGGAGGTTTCTTCTTTTCTAAACCCAAATCATTAAATAATGATATTTTTTCTTTTATTTTAGCAAATCTTGTCCATATATCTGAAGATATGCATACATTAAAGATTATCAGTGCATCTGCACAGAATCATACAGACAGGAAAGTGAAAAAAGGATTTACAGAATCATCATTTGAGTTACAAACACTGAAAGATTTTTCTTCCAAAATAATTAATAAAGAAGGAGAAATGAGAGACTGGGTTTGTGACATTAATTCATAATAATGCCAAATCCCTATCTGAAAAAAAAATCCATATTCAGCAGAGTATTTGCTTTAAATGACAGCTTGAAAGGGTTTCCCTCTGGAACACATAAACAAGAAGATCCCCAGCCTTTCTTCTTCCTCTCTCAAAAATTGTGAGCAGATCAAGAAAAAACATGGAAGTGAAACAAACCTTTCCCCAACTGTTTCAAGCCTATTTTCTCCATGTAATGCCTGTCAAGTTCTTAGTAAAGCTAAAGGGATTTATTTGAATTTGAATCTGAGCAAGTACTGAACACCTCATTTCATCTTAATTGTATGGATTGAATTCTGCAGCTAAAATGGGCCTCACAGTTAAGTAAACTGAAATGCTCCTGTAATTGATTGCAATGAACCTGCATGGTTTGTGCTTTATTCAAAAAGAACTGGTAGTATGTCTTGTCTTCTAGTGGAAGCTTCCCTGCCCATGGCCGAGTGGTTGAACTAGATGGTCTTTGAGGTCCCTTTCAACCCAAACCACTCTGTGAATCCATGAGGAAAAAAACCTGAATATCATTAATATAATCAAACAAAAGCTAAATGCAATGCCATCAAAATTAAAATACTATGAAATTTCAAACAAACAGGGTTGTTTTTATAACAACCATGGTCTAGAGCTCCCTGGGGCATGCTTGCTGTAAAACAAATACCCACATACATAAGCACAATATTTTCATAGAAGGTGTCCATTTACAGTTTTAGAATATACAGCAAACCTCCCATTTCCAAAGGAAAATTCAAAATGAGTAAGAGACTGGCAGGTGAGTCCAATCCCTGTGCACAGTCCCCAGCCATCTCCCTTGCTGTTTTACAACTGCATTTGCAGCTCCCAGCAGCTACAGAGCCCACTGGGAATGTGCAGACCCCAATCTGCAAGTCCCATTCAGTGTTTCAAATATAGCAGCTTATAACTGTGATAATTGTGCATTTAATATTGGGAACACATTCACTAAGGACATGACCTGGTTTTTATTAGGAGTGAAAGGGGGACATCAAAACTACTTCTCTGCTGATGCTCCTTCTGCCTCTCTAACTTCACGAGAAATTGGACAGGATCATAGAACTGAGCTACCTAAATGGCACATTGCTAAAAATATATTTATTCAGAATGGCTAATTAAGGTGAATGACTACCAGTCTTCATTAGCACTGAAGTGGTGTTAATTTGATTAGACTTCTGGCCTAGATAGACTTGCAAGGCATTATGCTCCTAATGCAATTTCTCTAACGAGAAAGCATTTCAGATGAAATGTTACCCATCAGTGTCTTTCTTTGTATAAATATTAAGTAGACATTTGCCTTTTAATGCTGATGTAATTTTTAGGGAGTAGGGAAGCAGTGAAGATGTGACATCTGCATTGCCTTGGGATATGGGGAGAATGTGAGAAAATAAACTTGCAATTCTTGCTCCATTTTCATTATTTAAATACTTTGCAACATTTTCATGGTAGAAAGTCATACGTGAAAAGTGCTCATGAAACCTGCTTTTTCTTTAAAGACACCATTATATACTTCTTGCTCTTAAAACTCTCTTCAATCAATATTTCAATGCTTAAACATAGTTAACATGGCAACATAAGTTTTAGATTAGGAAAAATGTCTTTTGCTGTGCTCCTTTTGCCATAAGCCAGGGGGGAATAGGAGGAACATACTGTTTACTTATTAATTAGAGCTCACAATGATCTGTGCTGGAATGCTCAAGAAAAAAAATACCCATTTAGTTGGACTCTGGTTCCTTTAGCACAAAAATTCTTGCTGAATGACTCCTGAACTATAAGGTTTAGCCACCATCAGAAATCTAGACATGCTTAGTCTTTCTCTTCCATCTTATCTCCTCCACATGACACAGACCTCACTCATCCTCCTATCTCACTTCTCCAAAATGTTCCCTCCACACAGTTCTCCTCCACTGCCTTCCCTTATAGCCGCCATTAAATTTCATGTCACTTCATCTGTAGAAGAAATTAAGAAACAACACTGTCACTGCAGGCCCCCAGACAGGTAATAATTAGCATTGACTCCACGATTGCAGAAGGCTGATCAATTGCTTTATTATATCATCTTATACTATATTATACTATATTTATTAAGAAACTCAGTAACCCTTCCAGCCAGTCCGATACAGCTTTGACCTAATTGGTCAATCCATCCAAACACCATCCAGTGTCCAATTAAGAAATCACCCTTTGGTAAACAAATCTCCATGACACATTCCACATGCACACAACAGCAGGTGCAACAAGTGGAGACAAGAATTGTTTCTCATTATTTTCTCTGATCTTCTCACAGCCTTCCCTGGGAAAATGCCTGGGAAAGTCTGTGCCTGCTCTCCGTGGCCAGAGAGCTGCTGTCACACAACATCACTGGTGAAGTCATCATTAAACTAAATTTCCCCTGTCATCACAGGATACTTTATGCTGGATCTGTCATTTCCTGAAGTATACTTAGACTTATGAAAATCACCTGCAAATGTACCCAGGGGGGAACCAGCTTCCATAAACAGGAAAAACAAGTTCTAACAAGGACAACTGAGACTTGCAATTCCAGATTTCTTAGATACATTAAAAAAAATCTCTGTAAGAAAAATGCTACATTAATCGGTATTTAACATTTTCTCTGTGCATTTATAAACATACTTTTGAACAATAAAATTGTGTGGCAATGAAAATTCAGTAGTTTTGAGTAGAAGATGATGGAGGGTTCTGCAGAAGTAAAGGATCAGAATCTTGTCCATGGGGAATAAACTTATCCTATGTTTTATTTCAATTTATCTTCTGGTCTTGAGTATGGAATGAAAATTCTGCAAATGGAGAGTACATGCTTGGCTCTTGGAATGAGAGAAGCAGTGACCAAGGGAGCCATTGCTTTGCCATAGTGTTTTCTTTTAAAACAAAACAAAACAAAAAACCCACAAACAAACAAACCTGCAACCTCCCCTGAAACACAACCAAAACTCACCCTCATCTTCTTAAAATATTATTCTTAATCTCATTCAGAAATTTCCACTTTTTAACTAACTAAATACTTTTTAACACTATTTTCCCATTTGAGTCAATGTCATAACAAAAATTGCTTTACTTCCTTATGAGTAAAAAGAGTTGTCAGTAATTAAGAACCTTAACAAGCTGAAGTCAGAACATTTAGAGTGTTTCATACTCTGTTGGGCCAACATTTGAGTAAATTCGGTGCCTAGTACAGATGGGAAAGAATGGAGTTTAGATTTAGATATATATATACACACATTGGAGTTTTAGTACTGCCACCTACATAATCCAGGTTGGGATTGTTTTTAAATAGATTTATGCTATTTAACCCTAAAATGCAGATAAGTCCATGGCAAATGGCCTGTGAGTCAAAAAGCAGGAAGACAAAAGCATTGGGAGGAAGAGGAGGGTTCTGGAGTCATCATACATGACTGTAAATGTGATTTATTCTGTCTGTCAACAGTATCTTGTTAAATAAATAACTTTATTCCCCCTCCTTCAAAAAAGCATTGCAGAAGACAGCTCAAGAGAATAGATTAATGGCTGCACCCATGTGTTCAGTAATATTAAATGCAGGGAATGCTTTTCATCATTGAAGCTTTATATGTCATTAAAATTTCTAAATAGATTTATATAAAAGCTTCGCCAGGATTTATAAGGCCAAGTTTTGAAAAACTGATGGTCAATAGCATCATGAAAGATGATCGTTCTCCCAAAATTAAAAAGTTGGCATCACAATAAATAAAGAAGTACATTATAAACTAGTAAAAATTTCACATGCACCAATGCTCCCAACCACTTTACTACCCTTTTAGAGGACAGAAAAGCAAGGACTTCCATTTCATTTGATTAAAGCAACTTGAATGTGTAAGTCCATTCAGCAAGTTTCTGCAGCCTCTGAAGATTTATGTCCTTTTCTAAAAAATGAGATTTTGTATAAATATCATAAGACTGATCTAATAAAGACATTATAGAATCTAATGGAGTTATATTAAACAGGGATGCCCTGGTTTAAATAGACAAACACTTAGTAATATTTCTTAGTGAAATAGCATATTCTAAATGTTTTCCAGTATTCTTTTTTCATATTTATTAAAATATTTTCCATGAGATGGACCCTTTCTCCTTGCCTATGGACAAAACAAAGTACCATCTTCCACACAAGCTATTAATTAGCAATTCTATTGAAACAAATTAATCTAAATTAAAATCTTTTGAAGAACAGAACTCAGCTAACTTTATAGACATTAATTAGATACATATCAAATGAAACTGGATGTTATCTAAGGAAAAGTGAACAACAAAAGTTGCTTTAACAAGTTAATCCAAGTGAAATCAGGTCTAATGACTTTGGTTTTCAGGACAGAGACACAATGTGTATTTCATATAAAGAGTAGGAGCAGTCTAACCTATGCTCTAAATTATATCCATCCAACATATTGATTGTAAATTGATTAGCCATGAAACAGAATTCAGCACTTTATAATGCAAAAAGGAGTCAGTACATACCCCTTTTCTAGGTATATCCTTGCCTATCTAAGTACCTTTGGATGCAGCTAAGTTTTCACCAAATTATGCTTTGAACCTATTGCCATCACCCATCCTTCTCCCCTCTATTTCTTTGTTACCTTCTGTATAATGAGGCACACTGGAATTGAAAATAAAAGTACAAAAAATGTTTTCATTTGAAAAAATAATTGTGAGACTGTATTGAAATGATGGAAGCCAGGAGTGGATCTACCCAAGAGAACATAAAAAGTGCAATGGGGAAAAATAAAACTGCTCATTGTTTTTTGCAGATTTTCTGGGCTCTTTTTTCATAAAGGTGGAAACCCCCCCCCAACTTATTTAACATTTTATATTTAAATAATTTATTACATACCACAGAAAAAAACGTGTGCAGATGAATTTGACATAGTACAAGGGTGCTAAGGATAAGGATGTCAGCTATTCCTGGGTCTGTTTTCCTACTACATAATCTTCAGATGCACTGAAGAGAGAGAAAAGTACACTTGGAGAAGAAAAGGGGCACAGTAGAATATTTTCTTTTTTACCAAAGCTCAGACCTCACCTTGACCTCATCTCCCAGACTTTTTATGGTGCCTTTGTGAGTGATGCCTTGTTCAAGCCCATTCCTGTCTCTCCAATTAGAGATTTCTATCCTCCTGTGACAGGTTTGATCACAGAGAGCCTGAATGCACTGCTGTCCTCTCCCAGGGGTTGGGGGGGGGGGAGGAGGGGAAATGGGAGCCTGTGTCCTTGTTCCAGAACAGGTATATTTTGCTTTTGTGAACTTCAAAACAAACCTGCATCTCTCTCTTAGTCCAGTCAAAGCTAACTGTACTGGGTCTTTGTGATGTCCGCACTGTGATATTTATTCTTGAGAACTGACAGGTCCCATTGAGACCCTGTGTCAGAGAAGCAGGGTTGAAAAACTTTGTTAAGATTCCTCTTTAGTCCTTCAAATATGTTTCTTCCCTCTCATTAAGGGCTGAGGTACACCATGCTTCGGAACAAGGTGCCAAAGCTGTTAAAGATCTGAGCGATCAGCCAGTACACAGCATTTCCATCTGCAGAGCTGCTCAAGTTTCTGCACACCCATGGGGCAGGCCTGCCCTAATTAACTCAGTGATAAAGAGCAGGATGTTCAGATTGGATACTCCAGTCCCTGCAGGACACAGCAGCTGGTTTAAATCAGGTCTTTTAAACCCCTGGTTGTGCTCACTGGTGCTGCAGGATCCTGGTGGAGATGGGGTTTAGTGGGGCCACAGGCCTTGAGGCATAGGCTGATGCTCTTTTCCAGCCAAGACATGACGTGGCTGCTGTTAAAAAATAATGTCTAGAATGTGGAAGAGAGAGTAGAGAACAAAATAATGGCTTTTATGTCAGTTCCTCAGCTCAGAACTCTCAGAAAAATAGATGCCACCAACTGGAAGAAAAACTTACAAGGAACCTTGTGAAACTCATAGCAGTTTCACATCCCATTTCTTCAGTGGATGCACCTTGTAAATATAGAAACATTGAAACACAGAAACATAGAATATCCTGAGTTGGAAGGGACCCATTAGGATCAAAGTCCAACTCCTGTCCCTTCACAGGACAGCCCCAAGAGTCCTCACATGTGCCTGAGTGTCATCTATACATTTCTTGAACTCTGGCAGGCTTGGTACTCCTGCTTTAAGAGGCAACCTAAAACATGGGGGTGGAAAATGTGATCTCAGAGGAAAGGAAGGGATGAAGGGAGTGTGTGGATGTGGAATTAGGAGTTTGCTCTGGGATTTCACAAATTTTCAGATTCAAGAGTTTACCAGGCACTGAAGTATTGGCATGGGCACAAGCAATTAGTAGCAGTGTTGGAAAATCACTGATTACATGTTGCAGAATGCTCAGCTGTAAGGGAGTCTGCAAAACAGAATAAGGTTATGAGGAGGGAAAAGCACTGACTCAAGTAAGAGCAGTTTTGCAGAAGGGGCAGGAAACAGCACAGATGCTCCTTTGCCTCCTTCCACAGCTAACATTGCTGTGGATGGAGCAGGCTTCTAGATGGGAAAGTTTTCAGGGAAAGTTCTCCTGTGAAAGCAAGGAAATAAATGCTTTCAGCACAAAAAGACGAGCCCAGCAACAACCAACCTAGCTTGTCACTTCCTTTATTACAGCTTGGAAGCCAGTTGGTCCCCTTGTGGGACTGAGGCTAATGCACTAACAAAAATACGCTGTTTTCTTGCCAAATGGACACATTTGGGGAATCTGTTATTTCATCATGATGAGACATTTAATTTGCCTTGCCATCTAATAGATAAAATGAAAAAAAAAGGGGGGCTCTAAAGCACAGCACTGATGTTCCAAGCTTCCGAGCTCCTCTCCCTCAGATTACACATTTCCTGCATTAACGAGATGGAGGCACTCATGTGTGGTGCAATAAAGACAAAACCAACTTTCACAATGTTCTGTAAAATCCTGCAGGACAATCTGTGGCTGCAGCTTTTATGCCCTGATTCAGAATTATATCTGAGGAAGATATAGAAGAAGCAGAATTCAATATGGGTGGACTCATTGTGAAGTCCAAAGAAGTTTCTAAGCAGTATAACACTTCTAGGGCATAATTACGCAGAGGGCAACATAATTAAACAGAAGGTGGAAAGACTAAGGCCTACTAAAGTCTTTAAGGCTTTTCTTTAAAGGTTATTTTTTCTTTCACTGGGCTTGATGGAATGCAGATTTGATTTTAACTGCATGTGCTATATTTGTCCACAGCTTTACTGATGATATTGTTCATCCTATTTTTCACACCAGCATGAAGCTTTTGTTGCTAGTTAGATGAAAACATGTAATTAATCAGGAGTTCTGCAATAGCATGCATGGTCTCTACTAAAAATATGAATCAAGCCACATGGGCTTCTTGCCTTTCTTTATGAAACCTTGTTGCATCTTTTCTTCCTCATTATCTCTCAGAAATGAAAACAAGGAGCCAATATGCACAGTCCAGTGTGTCTCCCACGTGAGACTCAGGCAGATACTACCCTTGATGTGTTATGCAAACAAATTGAAGATATCACTGCCCTCATGCTTGGTTCAGCATGTCCAACCTGTGAGTCTCCCAGATGCTTCTCAGCTTTCATTTTAATAACTTCTTAGTACAGCTGTTCCTTGTATTTCTTTCTATTCCTCTTAATGATTTTTCTTTCCCTCTGGAAAGGAAGGTGGTTCACAAAAATTTAACACAGGTAAGACACTTAAGTCTGGAGTTCTACAGAGCAGATAAGCAAATTGGAGTAAGACAACACAAGGTTCTTTTCTTATCATTAAATGGAAGAAAAAGAAAAAGTACTTTTAGGAAACTTAATCTGACTTGTTTTGCTTTAGAATGGGAAGGATATTGCTCTAAAAATGTCTCAATACAGAGGCAGCCAGGGTGACAGCACTTGTCATAAATGTGGGTGTTTACATCCAGTCAGATGAAACATGCAAAATTCCCAGAAAATATTTCCAGACTATGATCTCTTCTTCACCAGTTTCTACAGGATGAAAAAGTGTGCACTTGGTCCACAGAAATGCAGCTGGAATTCTGCAGAGACAAAAATTAAAGCTTTTACCATCCTTCTTTTTCCACCTGTAAACCTACTAAAAAGCTTCATTTTATGTCTCATCCTGCAGAAGAACTGTACCTCATAAACCAAACATGTTTATTAATCAAATTAATCAAAACATGTTAATTAATCAAATACAGAGCTAAATCATCACTGAGAGGAAGGAAAGTATGAGGTGATTTAGGCAAGGAAACAGATACTTGTTCTCTGTGGTTGTTCGATGAGCCAGTGTAAGTCAATGAAGCAGAGAAGGAGGAAGGGTGTTCCAAAAGACTGGAGCCTCAGAGGAGAAATTCCTGACAGGAACAGTTGTAGATGTGTCTAGAGGCACATGGAGAAGCTGAATGAGAGAAGTGGAGGAGGGCAGCAGAGAAGGTCTTTAAAGGGCCATGATTACAGTCACGGGAAAGACATGCAAAAAACTTGAGTACCTGAAAAATAAAGGAGTTATTTGTTGAAGTGCAGCTACTCCTGTAAAAAGCTATAGCTTTCTATATTTGCAGTTATTTTTGCCACCAGTCAGCTTTTAATGCTCACAACGTGGTTCTCTTTCCATTAATGTTCTTCCAGTAAACATGTTCTGATGTGCACTAAAGCACCTATCAATTGCTCATATTACAGCAGCACCCCTGTTTCTTTTAACAGTGAGATTAAACTGTTTATGGAAGCTGCTGACCTTGGCAGGTCACTAATGGGACACTGGTTCCTTACCCTGTATTTTTATTTCTGCTAAATCATCAGTTAGAAGTACTCAGATGGGAATGCTCCAAGCACCTTATAGGATTCCATTTAACAGGTGACAAAACACTAAAACATATGAATCAAAGTTTCAAAGTATCCAAATATGTAAAGATGAAAAAATATTAGAGAAAATATCTATATTTCTCATTTCATTGGTACAAACAATGAGGTTTGAAAATAATTTCTTCTCATAGAGACACATCTACTGGAGAAAATGTGCAGCTGAGGTGGAAGTAAACCTTCACAAAACCAGTTGACTTAAAAAAAAAGTATTTGTACCACAAGAAATTAATTCTGCTGAGATTTATTTAAATTGCAAATGCAGGAAGGAAATAATTTCACTTCTGCCCTATTAATCAGAAACTCCACCCTATCCCAAATCTATCAGCACCAGATCCAATCACAAAATATGCAAAACAATGTCATCAGAGCAAACTTTAATTAGGAGATCATACCCAAAGGGCTTGGCATTTTTTTTTTCTAAGTGAGAGTTTTTGTCCCTTTCAAATTAACATTTCAAAAGGTGTCACATGGAGTAAAGCCTTGGTCCTTTTCATCAATTTTAAAATCCTTTAAGTTTGGGATATTACAGAAGGAAGAGATATGATACTTGTGTGAAATTATGGACTTTCAGGCTGCTTGTTGAAAACAGGTAGATTTCTGCTGTATGAGAGGTTTATCTATATAGCACACACAGTTAAAGTCAAATCTGCATTCCATCAAGCCCAGTGAAAGAAAAAAATAACCTGTAAAGAAAAGCCTTAAAGACTTTAGTAGACCTTAGTCTTTCCACCCTCTGTTTAATTATGTTGCCCACGGAAGGAAGGAAGGAAGGAAGGAAGGAAGGAAGGGCAAATCACACCAGTAAAATTAAAAAACAATACCTATGAAGTTTAGAAGCTTTTCTACCAACTGGTGCTTCCTTTGTTCAGGTTACCATGAGAGAAGTCTAAAATCCCCAGCACAGGTAGGGCAAGACTCAGATGCTGCCCAGAAAATAATGGCAGCAGATTCTTCCATGCTCAAAAGCATTTTGACAAGGCAAATTTACTTAGTTACAATCAGCATTTGAATAGAGACTGAAGACCGCTTAGCAGCTGCTAAGTGGTCTCCTTTATTTCCCTTGATGGAAAGAGTCAAAAGATCAGTAGTTCTAGATGAGAAAAGATTCATGTGAGATATTATGAGCTGCAGGAAGTAATTGCCATATGTCCTGGTAGGTGATCACACATTCAGTATCCAGCACTGGCAGAAATAGCATCCCCCACCCATTCCAGCTCCCACGCTTTCCTTTTCCGATGGACCAGGAGGGAGGGATGCTTACCATTGCTTAAGTGACCAAAGCTTCTGAAAGCAGATGGTCTTTTTATTTTCATCCTGTCCCTGCTTACTGCAGGGCAGCAAACCTCCTGCAACTGCCAGAAACATCTCTTGGAACCATCAGAGGACAGAAGGGCAGGAGGGATAAATAGGGAAGAGCCATGGAGAAAAGCAGTGCAGGGAAGTGAAGGGCAGCCAGGTCCATCTCTGGGAAATTCACAGAGAGAAGAATTGATGAATTTAACCTTGGAAAGGAATGCTACATCACGATTTGTGGTCTGTCACTGAAGGAAAAGTGCTTTCCCCCCCCACCCCTTTTCCTGTAATTGCCAGAGAAAAAAAACAGAGATCAAAAGAGCAGCTTATCACTGGTAAAAACCAAGACTGCTGAGGGAGAAGCAGTATCATGATCTAGTTCACTCTAAAAAACAGGAATCACTTTTATTTATTATTTGAAATAATACAAGGGGCTTGGGTTTTGTGTGGGTTTGGTTTTCTCTGTTTGTTTTGTTTGAACTTGATTGATGCTCTGTGGAACTCAATTTTCAAATATTTCCCGATGTCAGAAGACTGCATTTTATCTCAAAATGAAAGTTCAGTCATTTATGCAGCAGGACTTCAAGAAAAGAAAAGGGAAACAGTAAATATCAGGAAGTTTGTAATAAAATCACAAAAGCTGATAGCAATGGCAAAATAGGAGAGTGTTTCCATGCAGTGACAGTGATCCAAGTGCTGGAATACTGGGTCTAAACAGACCCCAGGCAACCTGCAGCAGAGTGAAGAGGTGTTCAAAGTGGTCTCTGAACCATTAGGTTTGCAGATGATGCAGCACAGTGGCCTGGCCAGACCAGATCTCTGTGTGTCTGGGCTGGACCTCTGCTCTCTGCAGAATTACCCTGCTGACAGCATGAGCTGGCTCTGTCAGGCTGTGAGAACTCTGCTGCCCACCCTTCTGGTCCCTCACAGTGCCAAAATTCCGCCGGCTCAGGGCAGATTTCTCTTTGTCTGAGGCAGCCACCGCAGCCCCCCTTTGCAAGCAGAGATCTGGGTGATGCTCTTGGCCATGCAGCTCCTTCTAAGGCAGGTCAGGTTGAGCATTCCCAAAGGACATGCTGCTTAGTGCCTGGAAAGAGGGTTCCAGGGCAGTTCATAGAATCAGGTAATTACAGCATGGAAGGGTTTGGAAGGGACCTTAAAACCATCTCTTTCCAACCCCTTGCCATGGGCAGAGACACCTTCCACTAGCCCAGGCTGCTCCAAGCACCATCCAACCTGACCTTGGACACTTCCAGGGATGGGGCAACCACACCTTCTCTGGACAATGTGTGCCTGCACCCCACTACTCCCACAGTAAGGAATATCATCCTAATATCCAATCTAAATCTCAAGTATAGGCAGCTCTGTGGTCATCATCCAACATCAGATGAAAGAAATCCACCTTTTGGGGAAGAATGAATCCATGGGGATCAGTGGAAACTATCCAAAGGATTGTGAGCACAACCAAGAAGTCTTTTACAACATTAAGGATTCTATGTTTGTATGATCCAGGCAACCACAACAGCAAGAGACTATAGTGAGGAGACTTCAGGCCATGTGTGATCTTCTCACAGTCTCAGACATATACTTAGCAGAGAGCTGCATCAGTCTCTGTGACCTTCAAGGTTGATCAACACAGCATTTACTCAACTTGCACTGGACCTAGGAAAAGGAATAATTAATGCTTTCAGGAAAATTAATCTTGCTGGGAGCACTCAAGCACTAGCATTAATCTTTCTAACTATTATTGTTGGACTACTGTTTGCTTCCTTTTTTATTGGCTTCAGTTATCCCTGACCTTGTTGACTACAAAAAAAATCAGGCAAAAATTTTATGTAGGCCAACAAGGAGGTCAAATTGGAAAACATGTGAGAAAATAATTCATTTTCTTAGCTCACAGGAATTAGTGATCTGATCTACTTAGCTATTCTTCATGATTTTTATGCATTAAAATAGTGAATAAGAATGTGTTATAAATAAGAGACAACTAGTGAAATCTGAACATTTTTCCAAGGCTACTTGAATTCCCTCTAAAGTCAATGCAGCAAATTGGAAGTTTGGGAGCTTCAGTTGGTTTTTATACCAGGAGGGATGAGCACAGGTAATTTAATGCCAATTTCCTTGGAAAATTGGATGTGAATTTGCTTATTATGAACTTAATATGAGAATAAGTTTTCATGTAAGCACTAAATGCTTGCAGAACTTCAGTTTTACTACAGAAATGAAGCAAAAAAAAAAAAAGTGGGAAAAAACTGCTAAAGGGCAACAATTATTGATCTATGTAAAGGAACATTTCAGGGGAACAAAGTGAGTTTCATGACTATGGAATAGTAAAGATACTTGGAGATGTGCACAAATCTTTGGCTCCTCCCTTTAATATTCTCATTCAGACACAATGTTGACATCTCCATTAAATTGAAGATGGAAAATACACGATACTGAATCACTAAATTTTCATCTGCTTTTGTTTCTGGGTTTTGTTCAAAATGTCTGATTTTCTGAAATTCAAATATTTCTCTTCAGTTTATTGAACTACGTTCAAGCACTGCTTCATTGATGTAGCAATCCCATCAGCAATTACATGCTTTTCTGGAGCAGTAGTCAGGTGTCATCAGCTTTCTCCTGTTGGCAGAAGCTGTTGGCTTCTGCCTTGGATTGTGTCTCTCAAAAACACAGTTATGTGATAACCAGTTAGAAGACCTTTGGCTGAGACTGGAAAAACTAGTTTTACTGTAGGTCTGCAATCTAACAGAAACCTCAGTGTGTAGGAGGAGAACAAGTCTACCAAGAATTAAAGTACAGCTCCAGAGGGAATTATGTTACATTATGGGGACAAACATTAGTTCTGAAATAGATAAAAGATAAGATGCATTGGGGCTTTTTGATGTTTTTTTTTTAAGCATTATTCCAGTAATTATTTATTAGTGATAATAAAAGATATGAAAATGGTAGAGGAAGACTGTGTTTTCTATTCATTTAACTGAAGTAAAATCGAGAAACTTTCAGATACTTAAATCATTCTTCATATCTGAAAAAAGGCAAGAAATTTCAAAGCTACCTTGAGAAAAAGTCAGACCACACACAATCTATGTATCTTTTGTAAGTACCCACATAACTTGAGGCAAGAAGAAAAAAATTAGCTTGGCTTTTATAAATGATATGCCCTTACAAATGTCCCAGTCACCTCCAGGGTTGCTGTTTATATAAGGAATCTGACCTCCTCAGGACAAAACAAGATAAAATTCAATCAGCTGAGAGGCTGTAAATCCCTTATCTGACCCAGCTGGGTTCATTGCAGAAGAAAAGTGTCCAACTATTTTCCTGATCTGGTTTTTAAGCCCACACACTCCCTCCAGTCTTCATAAGGTGATGTACTCACCCTGGCCTTGAACCTTGCAATCACATCCTCCTGTGTTCATGTCATACCTGGCCAGTGCTGCCTTTATCTGCAATTGCTGCCACTAACCATAACTGATAGAGGAATAGAAATTACCCTAGTTTAATAAATAATGCTCTTGACATATTTTGGATTCTTTTTAGTTGGTGAAGTATAGTATGAGTAACAGGCTTGGCTGTAGAAGACATCCTCATGTCCTTGTTTCTAATTCTAAGAATACCAAAAAATGACCCAGCAGAGGACAATTCTTTATCTGGAAACATGCAGATGGCTTCTGTATGCTGAAAATTCATACAGACTTGAGCTTAAAGGAATTAAGATTTCACTATGGGTTCTTCCTAGACAACCAAAGAATTCAGGTGATAGTAGATACATAAAGGGGTTAAAAAAGATCCAGAAAATTATCAGAGAAAAATTAATTTAGGAAGCCAGGGAGAAGTAAAACAAAGTAGTGGGAAGGCAGCACTTTTCTTCTTCTGTCCAGAAAAATGGATGGAATGAAATGAGGGACCTGGGAAAGACATGAGGGAATTTACTAATCAGGAGCAGAAGTACTCAGAAATACTCAGATACTCTGACTTCATTTGTCACTTGATCACAATCAAACCATTTTTAAGGATTGTTTAGCTCAGATTAATGTTGGTCCAGGAATCTGGGAATGTTTTGATGAAAGCTTGTTTGGCTTCCAGCCTAGACATTTCTCCAGGACTGTCACAGACCAACCATTAGGGCTAAACCTACTGATAGATTGACTCAGATCTTAGAAATCAGACTCTCCTAAAAGTCACAGATCTTTTTGGGTCTAAATATCTGAGATCATCTTATGTAATCAAGCTTTGTGCTCTTGTGAATCAATAAAAGAATACATTTGATAATATTAAAATCCTCTTTGAAATAAAACCTCTCCATTAAATGCTGAAAAGATCAATTCTATGAAAAATTATGAAGTAGAGTCTGGGATAGTTAACTTTTTGGCTTCTCTGTATGAAATCCTGACATTCCAAGGTATAGTTTGGCACCCTCTCTTTGAAGGTTACAAGTAGGTCCTAATGGTGCTTATTGCTCCCATTTTCAGGTGCTGGAGTTCTGGCTTGCACTGTGTTCAGGGCTCTACTGGGTCATCAAACACCTGAAACCTGTCCAGTGCTTCAGGCAGGAATTAAGCTGTGGTTCAAGCATAAGTGTGTAGGAAGGGGATACACGATGTGAGGATTGTTCTGCAGCCCCCAGGGCAATCAGCACAGAGCAGCTCCTATTTCTGTAGCTGGACTTGCCTGGCACCCAAAACAGGGCTACATCCAAAGTGGCCATTGAGAAAAGCAGTTGGAAATGGATAATACAAACATCATTTACTAAATCAAGTATGCTACAGCAGAGATCTGAGGCTTGGCACATGGCTGTCACTGAAACAGTCCCTCTTGGTGTTGTCATCAGTCAATTAGCATTGTTCCAGTGCTGCCTGGACACAGCAACTAGTCCTGGCCAGAAATATTCCCAATAGGAATGGTGAATGTATTTTTTCTTGTTTAGAAGCAGAGAGTGTTTAACAACAAGGTTGTGTCCAAAAGGTGCCAGCTGGCTTTGGGGCCACTGAACAGGCCTTGGTGCTGCTAAGCATTAGAATTACAGCCAGTACAGACCCCTCTTCTCCAGCCTCTATCCCCACCATTTCCTGCATGGATTTTCCTCAGGGCCCTCACATATCATCAGTCCTGCTGTAATCCACATATCAGCATGTTCTCCAGAGCCACTGGGGTCAGAGAGACACCTTCCCAACCCTGCGCCTGTCCTCTGACATCCGGAGTTCATTCTGATGGAATTACTTTCCATTTCCAGGATTTCCACAAATCCTCATTTTGCACCCCCCCTTCCTTCACAGCACCCTCTTTCTCTCTCTCTTCCTCCCTCTCTTTGAGATCCACCTTTCAGGGTGTCAACACTTTAAAGTGTTGGAAAACAGTAACGCTGAGGTAATTTTTACACTGGAAAGTGCCAATATGATCTGTCAACTGTTTACATGATATAGAGGCAGTGATAAGAGTTGGCTGCTGAAAGGACTGCAGCACGTCTGTCTAACACCAACATCTTCCTCCTCACTTCCTACATCTTGCCAAAATCAGCAGGCTTCTGCTTATATTAGATGCCCTCAGATATTCCACCTGGTTTCCATATGCCAGATCAGAAGGATATGGGTATCTATACCTTCCCACCCCATGCAAACAGCTCAGGCATCTCCTGGGCATCCCAAATATCCTGGCCAACTACAACAGAAATAATCCCTAGAGTTCTCTTCACTATAGCAAGAATTAAGACTGGTTTTGGCCCCAGAATGGAGATTCAAAGTACGTATTTGAGACATATGTCAGATTTTTGAGATAGATTTCACAAGTTATACTTTCACTGACAAAAGTCAACTGACAGGCATCTTACTATTAATGATAATTTCTAATAGGAAAGATCCTTTTCTCTGAACTGGAAACAACATTACATTAGGACTTGAAACTTGTGGTTAACCAATACCATACATCTTAATGGGGCTGCAGACCTTCCTGTGGGAAATGCTATCAAATCTTCAAAGCCAATTTATTGAAGGAAATTGCAGACAGCTTGAAAACATCCATGATCCTTTATCCTGACATTGGCTTGTTACCACTGTACCATGACTTTGTGTCACTGTTCTTTCTTATTTTGGTCTTTCACTTTATCTGACTTTGGCTTTCATGTCATGTCTTATATCACTTTGCCTCTTCCATCCCACCATCACCCCCTCCCTTTTCCTATTTCAGGTAACAGGATCTATTTATTTTCTCCTGGCTGTGCTCTGCTCATGCAATTAATGAACAACTGTTAGGGGGTTTTTAATTAAAAAAATTATTTTCCCTGCAAATGACATGTTCCATTTCACAGATTGGTCCTTAGGTAGGATCTTGGAGGTAGGCATTGAGACTATTGTGGATTTGGAGCCCATGGCACAGTGTAGAGACCCTGTCATCTTTTCTTCTTAGTCTCAGCAGCCCAAATTCCTTGTCCCAGGGCTTTCATTATTTTTTTTAGTAAAGGAGACAAGTAAGTAATTTTTTTTTCCATTCTCTTTACAAAAGCTAGTCTATTTTCACTGTCTGTTTGAGTACAAAATTACCACACCATAGTTCAGTTCAACTGATAGTGAGGACACCACAGCCTTATAGTCAGGCTATTTCAGCTGTTTACTTGCAAGACTGAGAACCAAGATGAATTTTCAAACTTTATTTTCTTGCGGAAATAAATATCTTAGAATGATAGAAAAACAAGTTCCTCCAAATTGTCAGGATGGACAAAATAAGAGACTCTACAAAAAAACATGAAAAAACAAAAAAAGGGACAGAGTTGTCCAAGCAACATCTTTTAGTATTATCTATGGCAAATGAATACTGTTTTTATTGTCCTGACCTACTACCAATTTCATTTGAAAATATTAAAAATTTTTTACTCACAAGAAGTAAGAAGTCAGAGGTAGAGTCTGAGGAGGAGGTATAGTGCTTTTCAACTTGAACCATTTCTGTGAGAAAAGAAATTCCCCAAAGTAGCTAAAAAACAGACTCAGTTTCACTCCTTCTTTCAGCCCTTCCTACATCTCATCCCAGAGAAGCTCAGGAAACTCCCTTCCAGAGGCAGGAGCATCGTTCTGTTCCAGTGAGATAAGGAGCTCCCCTTTTGTTATTGGACTTCCCACTTTCTGAAGGAGAACTCTAGCTATTGCATGGAAAAGAAATTCCTTTGTCAGCTTGTAAATGGTACTTAAACTTATATTTTGACTGTTCTCACTTTGCTTGAATTAAAACGCTCTGTCAAGAATAAAAAAAAATCTTGATTGATTTGTATTTTATCATGAATCATAAAGTAAAAATGAGAACTATGAGCCACCATAACATTTCTACTCAACTGAAGGCAGATTTCTTCCTCTGGTAGATCAAGGTTTAAATTCCAGAAATACGCTTTATTTTCCTCAGAATAAGAACAAATGAGAGTTAATGCAGACCTAAAGATTAAAATGAAAGGAAAAATATTTAGGATTCATACTTACTGAGATAATGTAGAATTGCCTTCTTATGACAATAGCTTGAGTTGCATGAAAAAAAAGAGTCAGAAAAAATGCCTGTGATCATGTTTAAATAGCAAAGATTCAGGGAGAAAAAGTAGGATTTTTATGGAAAGTGAAAAATAATTTTAAAAAATTCCAAAACCTAAGACAAAATTCAGTTGTTTTACTTTTGCTTTGTCTCCTCTCTTTGACTTGCATACAGGACAAAATAATGGCCGCTAGGTATGATGGGTAAAAGAAAGATTTTGAGACGACATTACATTTCTTTTCAATGCAATTTTTAAAAAAGGTAATATTTTTACAGAACAAAAATTAAAATACAAAGTTAAAAAATATTTTAAAAGCCTCTCAAGCTTAACTGCTCCTCAGTGGTTGATTAAAAAAAACTGAGAGTTGGGAGATTTTAAAAAGTGCTATTTATTTATATGAGTGCCTACACAGCATTCCTACTTAACATTAACTGCATGACCCAACATGCATCAAACAAAGCGTGAGCAATTAAATGCCTTTTCCAAAATATACCTCAAGAACTTAAGAGAGCTAAAGAGTGATTACAAACAAGTGAACAAAGGACAGTCACAATTTTTATTCTCTGTTTTGTTGATCCATCTCAAAGCATAAAAGAGGGATAAAGAATCTATCCATTTACAACAAAGCTTCCACGATCACATTATTTGGCAAGAAAAGAACTTTGAAGGTAAAATACACTATTTATTAGGAAATATTTGCATTGTTCAAGAACTCTGGGAGGTGAAAAGCTTTTGAGGAGTAGTTTAGGTGACCCTCAGGTCTTACAACAGTTATGGTGACTCAATGGGTATCCCTGACATCCAAAGCATTGGCAAACAATTATCCCAACTTGCAGAATTTCAGCAAATGCTGAAATTTGTCTTTTTCTAACCATTGTTTTTCACTATTCTGCAGGAAATAGGTTGAAAGTATGGAAAAACATTTTGAAAATTATTTTAGCTGAATACTAGAGGGGCAGCTTCTATTACCAGAGTCCTGCTGCCCCACAGAAACTACACTCAGTCAAGCTGGGATCTCCATCCAGGTGGCCAGGAGGGGACAAATCCCATAACAGACTGAACCTCGCTGGCTCTGTGTCATATAAGCAGCTGAAGCATCTTAGGGCATCAGAAAACTTTCAAAGGAAGACGGGAGAAGCTGCTGTAAAATTGCATCTCAAACAGGAAACCATAGAAGTGAGCCTGTAATTTTCAACTCCCTGACAAAAATAGAAACCAACTTTATATCATGTTGTTGCCATACTGTGGTAGTGGAGAACATATACAACTCTAGATATTTTGAGAATACTTTGCCACGAGAGTTTTATTTGTCTCAAAAACCCTTACAAGGGTCAACATGTTCTTGTAAAATCTAAAAAGGGAAACAAAGGAAAACCTCGTAATTCTGAATTATGATAACATATTTGCTGCACTACATCCTATTGCCTTTATTGGCTGACGATGGATACTGAGTTCTGAAAACAGAAGGTGTTTGAGTCACAGGAAGGAAGAAAACAGGGAGGCATAAAGAGTCTTTTGAAGAAAGTTGATGGCACACCCCTCTTCCTCAGTAGAAAGTTTTGTTGTAATAGTTCAGACTATACCCCAGTTTGAGTGTTGCATTGTCTTAATATCCCAAAAGTTGTGAGGGTGAAACAATCCTGCCTCCTGACCATACCACAGGACTCAATCGTGCTTCTAGGCTCAGAGAACTGTGGGTGAGGAATCCTCCTGGCTCCCAGGAGTGCATACACTTGGGTGGATCAAGCACCCTGACAGATCCCTGCTAGCACATTGTCCAGGCCTTGTGGCATCAGCAGTTTCCCGTCACTTTCCAAAGAGTAATTATGTTTTTTAACTGAGGTTGGGTGTTTTATTATTTCCTAAAACTATATATGTTCCATCTAATTTAAAAGCTGATGAGGAGAGTAGGAAGTGCCTCGGTCAGGGCTCCTTGGTAGGTAAGGCTGAACGTCCATGGCAGCTCCCTGTGTCCTTCTGATCTGTGTATCAGCAAAATCAACCTGGCTGGCTCAGGCTCAGAGCTGTGAGGTACATCCTGATCAGCTCAGCAGCTCCTGTCCTGCTGAGAGGGGAGAGCAGGCTCAGCCTGCTTTGTCCCTCCACAGCTGAGGAGAAAGAGGCAAGGGAAGGACTCAGCTCCTGTGTCCTGCCAAAGCAATTATCCAGCTGCCATATCTGGAGGACTCCAGCAGCAGAGGGTTCCACACAGCAGATGCCTGCAGCATCCATCAGCCCTCAGATCCTTTGGCATGGAAGAGACTGCCAGACTCCTGCACTGGAGTTCAGGGAGCAGGAGGGGCTGGCAGGGTGCACCTTTGGGGATCAGCCCCTTCTGCCAGGCAACTGGTGATAGGACAAGGGGAAATGGCCTCAAGCTGCACCAGGGGAGGTTCAGGTTGGGTATTAGGAATAATTTCTTCACTGCAAGAGTGGTTAAGTATCGAAACAGAGTCCCCAGGGAAACGGTGGAGTCACCATCCCTGGAAGTGTTACATGAATGAGTAGGTATTGAAACAAAGATAAAACCACTTCACAATGTTGTTTAGTGAGCTTGGTGGTACTAGATTGAAGGTTGGACTTGGTGATCTTGGAGGTCTTTTCCAGCCTTAATGATTCTACAGTTTTGTGACTCTCTTGCTACCCCTGGAGGACTGCAGCAGCCCATGTCACTCCCTCACCAGGCTGAAGTACATTCCTCTGTCCCTCAGGCTCTTTCACCATACCCAAAAAGATGACTGAATTTAGACAGAACTGGTGTATTTGCTTGGCCCTAGTGGAAAAGAAGCTCTGGAGGCACCAAGCACAGCGCCATCCTCCCTTCAGCAAGGACAAGATGGCTGCTGGTGTGGCTATTGTTCCTCACTAAATGTCCACCATGGTGACCTGCCCCACTGCAAAATCACTTCCAGTACAGACACTACAAAAGTTCAGCTGGCTTCTTATAATTTTGCCCTTGCCCATGCCAGGAGTTTATTCTCTCTGCTGTTGCAAATGTGGTCTCTGCCTGCTGAAGCGGAGGCGGGCCTGGTACTTCCCTTCAGGGTGCCATTAATAATCCTCCCACAAGGACGATGTGAGGAGGAAAGATCACAGACTCCCAGCCTCACTGGCACCTTCCTTCACTGCAAAGGTAATCTAGTGAGTTGTGGGAGATTAAAAGATTACAATTCTTAATGTTGTTGATATGGACCAAAGGAGATGAGGGAATGTAAACAGCCAGGGATAAAGCACAGGGGAGAAAGCAGAGATGGAAAATGCAAAAAGAAAAATAGGCCAAGAATAAATTTGCATCTTAAATTCTGCTGAACTTAGTCTATTAATAAGTAGACAAATCTGTCAAATCTGCTCATCTGAATGGAAAGTTTTATATCAGGCTGCACACCCCCAGCAGAACCTAACAGAGGATGTACAAGGAGAAAGGCAGAGAAAGCCCTACACAGAAAGAGTCGGCAGCTATTGATTGCCTGTTCTGAGAGTGGCTGACAGCAGGGCAGCTGTCCTGTTTTGACACTGGAAAATACAGAGCTCTTTAACAAAATCAGATGTGTGCAAACTAGGAAGTGGCATCTTGGAAAGACTGCTGCCTGTGCTTGACTTGACCAAATGGGAACAGCCATTGGAGTAATTGCAATGGAAACGGAACTTGTGAAGCACAAATTAATCTTGATGTTTTGATTTTTTTTAGGAAACTCCAGGGTGCATTTTTCCCAAAGTGCCATTTTCTGGAGGCATGCCATTAGATGTTGTTTCATTCAAGATACATGCTTCTAATCTTACAGGTAAGAAAAAAAGGATGAACAAGCTGGGTCCAGTAAAGACATTAAAAATAAGCAGCACCCATACATGACCACCTCTATTACATTGTTGCTTTTTAAATGTTATGACTACTGGGACCTGAATCATGACTTGTAAATCATCAAGGCTGTTATGACTGTGCCTTTTCTTGTCCAGTCCTTTATCATTAAAGTTCTCTTTCCTGAATTTCTGTATTTAAACTGTAACATTGAGCTATTCCTCTACAGAAACCTCTCCCAAATCTCCCCTCCTCAGTGTATAACCTGAAGGGACTCCACAACAGACCAGCAGTTCTGTTGTATTCCAGAATTTGGTCTTTCACTCTTTCTTTCCCAATATTAGAAACTTTCTATCTTTTTATATGAAGAAAGCCCCTGCAGTGATTAACCAGCCACAGGTAGGTTAGATGCTGACACCCAGAGTGTGCCTCAAGCTGAGTCATCTTCTGCCATTTGAAATGTGGTCTGTTTCAGGCTGCACAACCTGATGGGACAGAGGACATGGGTCCATCTGTAGGCCTCTTATCTCTCCTGCTAGCCCCATGCAGATTCAGACGTCGTGTGATATTTTGGGGGCTGTATTTTACACATCCAGGTGTTGGGATTGGTGATCTTTGTGGGTCTCTTCCAACTCAGGACATTCTTTGATTCTATGATTTTTGGGGTATTCAAGCATATCTCAAATGGTAGGTGCCTGTTTTACAAGTGACTATCAAATCCTTTAAAATCAACTGAGTTCAAGATTTAGATACCTATATTTAAGTGACTAAACTAGTTGGGTTTATGGACACCAAGAGCACAAACATGTATCAGAAGAAAACATCTTGTCATTACTTTGTGGAGCCTAAAGAATAATTCAGCTGTATAGTTAGGAGGTGTTCAGTTTAGACATTTGCCAACAGATACTGGGCATCATAAAGTATTCCTCAGAGGGATGTTCTCCTTTCTCCTTTATAGTCAATGAAGGAAAATTGGCAACTGTAGAATTCATCTAACCTATTTCAAATTACTGGTTTTGAATAGATTGTTTGCAGCCTAGAAATGTCTTTTGTTACCCCTGTCCATGTCAAGAGTTCATAAAAATACTTCAAAGGCATAGAATTACAGAATGGGTGACTGGGGTCAGGTGAAATGAATTCCACAGTTGGAGTCATGTTGATCTGTATCTCATTTTCAAGCCATACTATGGATCAAGGTTATGTTGTAAGGACACAAAGCCAGAAGTTTCCAGGCAATTAGGACCTCACTCTTTTGCTTCAGGGTAGGCTGGTCTAAACCAACTTCAAATCAGAAACCAAGCAAACATTTTTGCTGCAGAATTAATTTAAAACTAATAATCTCTGCTGATTGGCAAGGAAGAAGGATGCATCACTGTGCTAAAAGATTCCTCAGGACTTGGTTTTTGAGGTGGTTTGGTTCCAAGTCCTTTGTCAGTTCACTTCAGATTGAAACACAGATTATCTAGATGTACCAAAAAAACAAAGGAATATGTTCAAACTCCAACCTTAGGTTTGACCCAAAAATACTGGACAAAGTTCTTCTCAAAGTTATAGTCTTAGAACGTAAGGTTCTCTCTTGTTCCATCTAAGTTTTAATTTTTTAGGGATACTATCAACATAAATAAGGATGTCATATGATCCATTGGTCTTTTGGGTTTTTTTGGGTTTTTTTGTTTGTTTTTTCTTGAAAACACAAATCAAAATGTTAATGAGGTATTTTAAAGCCTTTAAAGATTTGGACCTCAGCCTTTTAAGGTATAATCTAGTTTTTATTCAGGCAGTAGTTTGTATTTATTCCACCCAAATCTGTAAGTCAAGGTCAAATATTTGCAGCTTCATACTGTGGAGGACAATAAGCAAATATTACCATAACAGTACAGTTTTGTACACAACAGAAATACTGAAAGAGATTATTATTCATTATGTAGTAATGAAACATTTTTAAGAAGAAAAAAAATTACAAATAATTCAGTTCTATATTTGCAAAACAAATAGCAATGGAAAAAAAGAAAACCCACAGTATTATTAGCTGGTGTTATATCCATGAAATGCAACAGTAATATATATTTGGAATGCTGCAAAATGCATAATTGCAATATAAACAATTTCTAGGAAGGAGTCTTGTGCGGCAATACTTTAAAACAGAAAAGCACTTTGGCATCAATAAAAAGATCTAACTATGACATATGTCAGAAGAAATATATGTGCTTCAATGAGCTGCTAATGCAAGTTCCAATCACCATAGTCTCAGGAGAAACAATCTCATTTAAAAGTTGGCAGTCAATTTCAAATTGTACTCTTTCCTTTCTAGTCTCCCCTAATTTAATATATAGCAATAAAAACATTTGGAAATAATTAGATGCCAAATAACATTAATAATTTACCTTGTGACAAAGATCCAGTCTCTGAAATCAAATATTTTAGTGCATTTAATAAAATCAGTAATGTGTCTTCATATTTAAGTTTATAATCACCAGAGAATTTGAGAAATGCACTTACCTATATGTTCTGAGATAGAATGTAGGCAGAATTTGCCTTCAGATGGACATTATAAAGGCATTTTTGTGATAATTGGACATTATATAATCTTTGCTTTTTAGTGAATATTTGTGTACTTTTATTAACTGCCAAGGATGAGTGAACTCACAGTATTTATATCCAACAAAGACAGAACTGTATTGTAATTTATATGCACTGTCCTGTGTCAACAATATTTACTTAATATTTTCATAATTATCCAAATAAGTTAAAAGATTAAACATAAAATCAACATATATTACCAGATTTTAAATAGGAAATTTAACCTGAAAATAACTCCCTAAGTAGACATGCAATCAGCATCATGAGCTACCCACAGGCGGGACTGGAAGGTAATCTGAAAATCCCTGTGCACGTTTATGAGTAAATTACATCCTTTTGCAGACATGTCATTTTGAGGAGATTAGAATTTCTTCTCAGGAGGTTTGTTTTTTTCTTGTGGAGTGCCAGCCACCTGTCCTGGAGGAAGTGCTAACACCTAGCCAGCCTCTGTGTGCCCAGAGAAACCCTTGTGTGTTCCCCATGGGAATGGCCCACATTCACTGTCACTACCAGAACAGGAATGGAAGCCCCTTGTCCTCATTTCTCACCCATTTTAAGGATCAAGCAGAAATCTCTGTGTAAGTATTGCTCAAAGTCTATCAGTCAATAGTTGCTGTTGCAGTAGAGATCATTACAAGAGCATTCTTTCAGGCAATTCTTTTATTGACACTGATCCCCATTCGTTCCCTTGAATGAAGACTCAGAACAAATAACACAGAGCAGTGAGCACTAATAAGTTAAGAACAAACAAAGTCCACCACTGAAATTTGTCAATACAAATTAGATAGGCAGTGCTGGCCATGCCAAGGAGAAGCCAGATACACTACTGGGAGAAGTGTTGGATTGTGAGAGCTGGAGTACCAGAAAAGGAATAAAATCCAATAGCACAAAGTACAGGCATGTGTCCTCAGGGACCGATAACAAGAATTTCTACTTTTAGGCAGAAATTTATCAGTCACAACTAATGAAAAGTAAAGGAATTTGGATGCCTTACACAGTGACTGGATGGCTGCAAGCCACTGATGTGATGTAGCTGTGAAAAAGGCTAATGCAAGTCTTGGATTTTTTTCAGGGGACGCAGAGATCCTGCTATCATCTAGAGCCCTCCTGAGACCCCAGTTGGAGCATCGATGTCATCCACAATTAAGAAAGACCAATTCTAACTGAAAGAATAATGAAGGCCAACACAGTGATGTTATGAGTGGAGAACCTTTCTCTAAGTGGAGTAAGGAAAAGAGTTTGGCTTAGGAAAACAAAGACTAAATCTTGTATGGTCACTTGGCCTAAATATATTGGTACCTATGCTCCAGACAGATATAAGTACTGGGTACCTAAATGTGTGTAAGGAACAATCAGTTATTTACAGACTTTGAGGGCTGAAAATTGCAATGTGATTATACAGTCATTAGATTTTGGAATAAGAGGAAATAGAGATATGACAATGCATAAGATGGAGGGGAGAATATAAGAGTTAGGACAATGGAATTTGCTTTCTGAAAATTGATCTTGGATAGTTTATGAAGAGAGCTATTCAAATACCTCTTGAAGATATCAAGAAATTTGATTTAGTGACCCAGGAACTTCCCAGTTTTGTGCTCTCATGAGGAACTAGCTGCCACAAAACAAAGGTTACATAGAATGAGTCTTGCTGGTGAATAATAGGTATTTTATCTCCATATTGCTTATTTATTGCTTGTTGGAATGTGTTTGGACTAAAATCCAGTTAAGTGTTTAGGGTCTCTTATTAATCTACTAAGTTCCTACTTGATTCAATAATTAACTTTTTTTGGGAATGAAAGCACTTTAAAAGATTTAAGGAGCTGAAATTTCAAATGGAAAGTCTGTCACAGACAACAGAGGGAAAGTGCAAGATAAGAATACAGGGAGGATGATCACATATATAACAGAGCAGTGTTGTCCATAATAAGAGTCTTTATCAGCTTTAAGGAATTCCAAGGCTGAAAGACCTCTAACTTTACCTCCACTGTATTAAAAAAAAAAAAAAAAAAAAAAAAAAAGATTACCCACAATATTAACCTCTATAACAAGTATTGTACTTGACTATAACATGTGTTTGGCTATCACATAAATTCCAGAAGTGCATGCAGTCTTGACTCAAAGGCGTCAAGAAAGGGTGAATTCATCAATTCTACTGGTAGTTTGTTCTAGTGATTAATCATGCTTGATGTAAAAAGCGTGTGGTGCTTTCCTAATTGGAATTTGTCTGCAAGATTAAAGACCCGTTTTATATCTGGTATTTCCTCCCACCAGAGGTTTATGTATTCTGCAGTGAAGCCAGTGTTTAAGCTCTGTCTATATGGCACTCTGGCACCATCCCAGCTCCTTATCAGAGTGAGACTAAGGCATATGTCATTCCCCTCCCATCACCCACACTCCGACTTCTTTGTAAACAAAATCCTGGCTTCCAAGCAGGGTGTATGGAAACCATGGGTCATGACTACCAAAAAATCTCCACTCTGAGGGATCTTCTCCCAGAGGATAAATTAGATGTAACCATAGTATTTATATTCATCAGAGAAACAAATTCTACCAAAAAATATAATTTTTCAGCCTGGAAACAAAAATTGTGGCTCTGCATCATCTTGCAGAGGATTTCAATGTTAGTTTAAAACTCATTTTATATTAACACTTTATATTATGTTCCATTACTAGTCTCACCAGTGCTATGACCCTAGTGAAAATGACCTATCTTTCCTTACTTTGTCAACACATTTAAAAGATTCTCTGACTGGTTTTTCCTATATATATATAGGAAACTATATATATCCTATATATAAGTATAATGGGAGGCCAGATTCTATCACTCTTCTCTTGTGACCCTACATACTTTCCAGTCTTTGTTTTTCCCTAGGATGCAGTCCCTTCCCTCTTGGTGTGATTGCTATTCAATATCTGACTAAATCCTAGTTAATACTGTGGTCTGGAAGAAATCTAGCAAGGAACAGTATCCTTAACCATTCGGTTTTTCATCACCTTGAAAACATGTTTCCTGGATGGATTTGGATTTTTTTCTTGGCTTTATTTTGGTGAAGTGCTGAAAAATAATTGGGAAGAGAAGGTAAGATATTTATAATTTGTCTTTAGCTGACTGTTATAGAGACATTTTGTCTGTAGTACCTCAGAAATGCTATAATAAAGCCAGGAAAACACAGAGAAGGCTGAAACAGATGATTCCTGGTGTGGACTGGCTTACTTGCTAAAAGCAATTAAGACATGTAGGACTAAGTTAGCTTTGACTTTTCAGCCTGGAAAAGATTACTTCTGAAGGAAATAAAAATTAATGAATGACAAGGATAGAGTCAATACAAGATTGTTGCTTCTTACCTTCTCCAGCATGGAAGAGCTAAGGGTCCCCTATTAAAGCTTTTGGGAGCCAAGTTCAAATCAAAGGCAAAAGTGATTTTTCTCAGCAAATACAATTAGCTATGGGGAGCCTGATCATCACAATGGAGGCTGTGAATACTACACATCTTGCAAATGGTCAAATGAAAACTGGTCAAAACAAGACTACACTAAAGTTACTAAATGCACAGAAACTGTACAATTCTTGGGAAATATTAAAGCCTGGGAATATACTAAGTAATCATATTTTTTAAGACATCTATTCCTCTAATCTTTGCTATGTATTATTGTGTGTGCATTCTTGTATATAATGTCTTTCATATAAGAGCCTTTGTTATGCTTCAAAAGGCCAGAGTATCATGAGAGGTCATCAACAGAGCCTGAGGAATTAAAATGTGCTGCAGTTCAATAGAGCATTTAAATGAATACTTAGTTTGATTTCATATTGAATCTTTGGTTTATGCTTATAACTTAGTAGAACAGGAAAGAAAACAACTATCTGCTCAGGTCTTTTAAGGAAGTATTCTGTGTTTCTACAACTCAGCAAAATACAGACCTGTGTTCTGAAAGGGCCTGCATTGAGAAAGTACATCTTACATCTAGAATTGCCAATGTTGAGGATGCTGAATTAGAGCTTTAACGTGGCATACTGAAGGATGACAATATTTAAATGAAATTGTTTTGTTTTGGTAACATCGGCTGTAAGTAACAATGTATGTCAGAATAGTCCCGGTCAGCCTCAGTCTTGGTGAAGTAAAGAAATGCATCTTTAAAGATTTCCTGAGGATATGCCTCATATAGCAGCTCCTGGCCCGTTTACCTGCTCTGCTTTGAGCTGCAATGTGGCACTAATCTTTTCAAGGAAACAAACCTGCCAGTTCTGGAAGTGGTATCCTTGTCCATGGGGGCATATTTTTTGTCCAGCCAGAGCTGACATTTTGCCACAAAACTTTAGGAAAAGTTAGGAAATGTTTTTAGCTACATGCAAGGAAAGTTAGTGTTTTCCAAAAAGCAGATGTGAACAGGCCTTCTAGAAAACTTGTCCCTAATGAAGCAGTCAGTGAAGGTGAGTAGGACACGTCAAGACATCTCAGGGGAATGAGATGTCTATGTTTATGTGGGTGAATTTTACCCACATTTAAGGCATTTTATTCCAGGAGAGCTCAATGGTCATCTAGGTCCCGCAGGTGCATTAATTAGAGGTCTCGTGGGAATTCAGGCACTACAGCAGCTCTCCAGCTTCACACACCTTCTGTAGGTTCTGTGTCAGCCACTGCTACCCCTTGGTCCTCTTGAACACTGGTCAATGACTTCATGTGACAACTGAGCTGAGCCTGCTCTGACTGACTGCAGCAGAAGCTCTTAGCTTGCCTCGGGTGTTTATCTCCACCTGGCAGCACCTCCATTCGGGCAGTAACACCACACCCATGTTCTATCAGCTGAATCTGGCCACTGCATTTAGGAAAGCAGCTCATTTGTCTAAATGTAGAGCCACCTGGTGTGTCCTGCCTTATTCAGAACATCCATATGGAGACACTATGCCATTCCAGGAAGTCTCACATGACATAAGATGCTTCTATTTAGGGAACTAAATCAAGCCCTATTTCTCAGAAGTTGATTCTCACCCTAAATGTCAGTTTTATCTACATTAGTACTCTGATAAAGTTCACAAATATATCAACATGTTTTAAGCTAATATTTAGACCCTAGTTAATTAAAACAAAGTTTTTAATCAGGAACTTTCTTCATTTCCTCTTTATGAATGTTAATATGATTTTGTAAATCGTTCATTTTTATCAGTGTCATGCCAATGCCCCGGATTTTCAAAAGGCTTCTTGCCAAAACAGTTTAGTTACATGGAATAGTGTAGCCTGTGATAAGATTCACACAGAAATCTATTCCATTACGAATTCTTTTCTGCAAGGATTTTAAGCCTGCAGGCTGCACTTACAGATAAAAGAGAATCTTGGAAATTAGTAGCATCTAATCCAAAGTATCCTTTTATATCACTCTAATAACATTGTTTTAAAAGATTTCTCATTTTTATGGGAACTTTGTAAACAAATATTTATAAATTCATAAGCTTTTCCCCCCCTCTTAAATTACAAATCAGCAAAAAAAAAAAAAAGGTTTAATTCAAATGACATTTTCTAATGGAAAACTGTCTGGCAAAGAACATGAACAACAAAAAAAAATTGATAAAATTCTCATTCATTCAACTGTTTACTACTTTGCATTGCCATGTTTTCTTCTTTAGAAACACAAAGTATAGTACATTTTGCCCCAGAAGGCAATATAATGACTGATGATCTCCATCAATGTTTTGTTGGCTCTTGTACAAAGCCCAGATTTCACAATATGCTGTACTTGTGGTTATTGAGCCTCTGACAGCTATAACCGTGGAACAGAAATGGGTGATCTAAGTCAGAACAGGTTGTACAACACTTGCAGGTGATATATTATTCAAATGATGTGATTCTTGAGCAGTCTTAAAAACTGTCAGTGGACTAGACCGCGTATCAGAGGAATGAAACAACATGTTTGCTCAGTTCTCTGCTGTACTAAAAAATCCTGCTTAGCTGAGGTGGCCTTGCTGCTTCACAAGTTAATTTTCTTGGAGCTAATTTGAATATATCTACATAGCACTGCATTTTGTAGCAAGACCTAACTTGGAGAAAACAACCCTGAATGTCCATCTTTCCAGACAATACAGAAACTGATTTTGCAAGCAGTGCAGCCAGGAGATTTTGTTTTTCTGGTTCTTTCTAGGTAAAATAATTTTTTAGATCTGATTGTCTGAAATAGCATTAGAAGACATTTCAGAACTTGAGAAGTCTTTCATTTGTCAAATTATCATGTGTATAACTGTAAATATTCCCCAACAGTCTCAGAACATTTAAAGCATTTCCTTAAACTGGAGTTGAAAAGCATTTGTGAGCAATTAAAGGGGAGATACTGGTGCAAGAGATAGATGGAAATGGCTAAAATCTTAAGACTGACATAGTATTTTTAAATTATTGCATTCTTATTAAAATAAAGTGTCTTTAAAGGACATCTGTTTCATACTGGGTAAATACTTCTGGTCAGAAAACAATGTTCTTAAGTCAAGGGGCTCGAACTCCGGGTGAAAGTCATTCAGTATTTGAGGAATTATGCAGAAACAGTTACTAGGAATATAAAATATTTCTAAACCATGTTCATGAAGTAATTTCACTAAAACATATGTCAAAGACAGAGAAAGACAAAAATAATAATCACAATTGTGATCTCTGACTTCTGACATAGCATTGGACACAGGATCTTAGGATCTGATTATCTTTTCTGCATATTTGACAGCCTGGTCTAATAGCAGATGGCCTTGCCCCTGTCAGGAGGTTTGGAAATAAATGATCTTTGAGGTCCCTTTCAACCCAAACCATTCTGTAGTTTTATGATGTAGTGGAGACTAATGCTCATATTTCAGTCTTTCAAAGCTTTTGGTTAGTGAAAGATTTTGACTCATAAAGAATGCTCTTGTCTTTTCTCCTTAAAGGAAATAAATCTGTTATTTCTACTTGTTTAGGTGTTGAATCCCCTTAAACATTTTTGCATTGAAATGATTTATCTATAGCCACGAAAAATATTCTCTACCTGTAGGAATAAGAGACACTGATCGAATCACTGCTTGACTCCTTTGAAATTAGCTAATAGAACAGCTTGTGTTTCTTCCAGAGACGCCAAGCTCACACATCTGTAGCATTCAGTAGCTATTTTATGGGCACGTTTTTTAATTCTGTGATGCATATGATTCAAAGTTTGCTTATTGTTTTTGTTCAAGAAAAAGCTTCTTCCATTACTCCTGAGATGCAGACAGATAAAAATACAACCTATGGCATGAACCTCCACTGTGATAGCTACCATAGATACCTCTGTGACTTCTTTTACTTCAAACTAGGAATTCAAAGTAGAATTATGCATGCAGACTAAGTTACTTCAGCTCTACACTGGGTTACTGGTTGTCAGGATTTCTGAAAGGCCCGTAACTGTGGAGCAGGTGCTGATCTACAGGTTCCCCACCAGTCACTTGTTCCTCTGCACACACATCACAGGACATTTTTTAAGTCTCTACTAAAAGCATTGGGCTTTTATTACAAGGAAATGCTTGCCTTGTCCAGGAGCTATTCTATGTCTAATACACAATCAATGAAAAAAGATTGGGCAACCTCCTGATCCCATAGCAAATCTGCTCTCTGCAGCAAATCTGCATGACAGAAATTCTTCTGTTCTTGCAGAGTGCTGATAATGCAGCAGCAGCAAGGAAATGTCATTAGCACTTCCCCTGAGAGCAGAAAATCCTATATAGATGGATCCTCAGTGCCTTTGTGAAAGATTCGAAATATCTCATTGTTTATATCCAGTTCCTACCAGCATATCAGATCAAAATGATGTTATCGTAGCGAAATACAGAGGATTTTTTCTTTCTTCTGAAAAGAATCAGTGCCAGGAAATAATAAGGGGAATAAGGCAAACTATGGCAAGACAACAAAGTCTTTACACAGACCTTCCAGAATGTGCTGAAGTGCTGATTAAGAAAAACACTTAAATTTTACTTGATTCCTATTTTGAGATAAAGAGGTTTAATCAGGAGCTGTAAGTATACCCAGAAGGCTAATGCTTCCCTGACCACTCTGCTGAAGAGATTGCCATGAAAACTTTAACCTGCAGAGAAACTTGACACTTTTATAAAAGGTAGACTTAGAAGGAATGTCTGGTTTTCTGTCCTTTAGAATCATAGAATGGTTTGGGTTGGTAAGAATAATTAATTATAGTAAAAGGTAAGAGGGAGAAGTCCATGCATTTAAAAAGTTTAGACACCAAGTTCTTCAATTTTAACTAAGAGATGATGACCCTGAATACAAGTGTAAAATTTGAGAAAGGATTTTGATAGACTGCATGCAGTCTATCAATTTTGGCAGAAAGTCTTCAGGACCAATCTCCTGAGAGAGAAGTGTTGCATGTTTTTCTGTATGGAATAGTCAAATCAAAGTTTGGTGACAGTGACAGCAGAAGAGTTTTAGTTGTTTTTTTTTTTTTTCTTTGCTACCTTGGGGAGACTGGAAAATGTTCAGACAGACACAACAGCAATTTTTTAAAACCTTGTTGTCTCCTTGTCATTTCAGTTTCTCTCCTCCTTGTAACCATTCACCCCCTGTCTTCCCTTACCAATCATGCACTAGAATCTCACCTGTACTTCTTATTTTAAGAAATAAAGGTATGCCTTATATGTAGGGTAGTTCTTTCCAGCATCCACTTTGGCTGCTTTTCACTTTTTCTTCTGACCTGTGCTCCTCAGAAGTAAAAGAGAATCTTCAGGCTAAGTCCAGTTGAAGTTAACTCTGCTTTTACAAAACTCAAGGTAGGTTTAGTCAGGGAGTTTGGAGGGGAAAAAGCTAAGCTGGATTATCTCTTTTGAAATCACATCCACAAATGGAACAACCAAGGTAGAGTAATACAAAATCTCCTTCAGAAGTGTTAAATCTGTCAGGATGGAGACGTAAGGCCAAATCCTGAGTTATTGTAAATCAGCATTGACAGTAAACACATTTATGATCCACTCCAGTATCTTCTTCCACCTCTGCACTTTCCCTTAAGGAACTTCAGTTGTAAATGTTCATGACATTAATTCCTCTCTTTCTTCCTCAAAACAAGACCAAATAGTCTTATAAGATCTTAAGCAATGGCTACCTTCTTCTCGAAGTACAATTTGAGGTCTTGATGTTGCTATAAACACCAGAAAGCACAGTGCATTGCTCAGGTCATGCAGATGACAGCTGGAGTTATTTCTCTGTCCCCATCCTAATCTTTCTCCATTAGCTCAAAAAAAAAAATTTAAAAAAATTTAAAAAAAGGAGAATCATACCTTTCAACCCACTAATTAAGCATCATTCTTTCCTCATCATATTGATTAATTGAAATGTTTGATTTCCATCTCATACAAAAGCCTGAGGTCAATGGTAACTTCTGTATGTTTCAACACTGTTTAGCAGAAAAATATATTTCCTTTGCAGTATCTTTTGTAGTTGCCAGCATCACTAATAAAATATAAAACTCTTCAATCAGAGATGAGCCAGAGAAACAATCTTGCTCTGCCCCAGTCTGTGCTCTGATTCCACTTGACATCCACAGGCCCTACCAGGCATTCTCAGAAATGCTTTAAGAAAAGAAACTAAAGAAATAGGAAAAAAACCTCTCCCTGCTTATTCTAGACTTCCATAATAACTTCTGAGGGAGTCATTCCTAATTCACTGTGCTCCCAGACTATCAGGATATTGAAAGGGGAATATGCAGACCACAGGAAACTCAGTCCAAATATCTCAAAAAAAAAAAAAAAAAAAAAAAAAAAAACCCAAAACTTATTTCTGCTGGCAAGTGCAAATTATAGAATAGGAGCTGAATACTTGGCACTCTTCTGCTGACTGTAATTTGCTGCATTTGACTAGTCTACTATTTGCTTCCCCACAACCCATGGGATGCCTCTGGCTAAAACATTGCTTGTAACCTGGATTTCTATTTTATTAACCTTCTCCTTTATCTAATGACAGTCTGTCATGTTCTGGGATGCCAGAACAATGTTTGCCTGATAAGATGTCTCCTGGGAAAACAGGAAGTTACAAGGGATAAAAGCATACAAAAATGGGCAGCTTCAGCAAAAACTGCTGCTCTGTGAACCTCCCTTAATTAATATGTGCTCTACCCTTGGTGCATTTTGCTGCCACAAATGTCATTATTTCCAGTTTATTAAGGATGCCTGCAAAGAGAGAAGAGTTTTTCTGGAAACCTGATATCTTGTATATCTTTTAGATTGGCAGTATGAAAAATAGTGTTCTTGGGGGAGGAGGAAGAATAAGCAAAGAGATATTTTATTATGAAACTGCAGCTTTGAGTTATATGTTTTCATTTGGACATATTATATGGAAATATTCCAGTACTAGAGCTCTGCTATGAGCAATCTGTCTTCATTGTGCATATTTAATATGCATGGAGAGAACAATAGCTTGTGATTTTTCCCCTGGACTTCCTCATTTCATTTCCCTCCATTAATTCCTTTACAGCTTGCAACACCAAAGAATAGATATTCCTTTGGCACATTCTTTTTCTGTCTTCTCAGCCACCACTTGATTTCCTCCTGACAAGAGAATTTCCTGACCAATAAATAAACTTTCTTTGGACAGCAGTTTGAAACACAGGTGTAAAATGCAGAGACAATGTCATGTACTTCAATTTAGACATTCTCCACTTTAGTGACTAAGGCAAATTTTGATCCCTAACTCAAACATCCATCACTCCTATTTTGAGTCTGAGTGCTTAAGAGTTTAATATGGACCAAGCACTGTCCTGTGAGAATCCCCTGAGGAAATCAGAGGAGAATTTATTTAACGAATATATCACCATCATCACTGTAATAGGCAGTTTCCTATTGATTAAAATATGAAAATATCTTATGTCCTTCTTGCCTCATTGTCATCACATGGATTCCCAGGACTTCACCTGTCCTAACACCAGCTATGTTATATCATGGTTCACATAAAACTCCTTATCTTTGGTGCTTTTTGATATCTCTTTAGACTAAGAATCTCAGGTGAAAATTAATTTTATCTTCTTCATAGTACATACAATCACAACTTCTGACAAAAAAAGTTCCAATAACTTCAAATACTGAATATTTTTTTTAACATTTCAGCAAACAACCCTCTGTAGTAGCCTCATACCAGTTAACTGAACACTGCATTTCCCCCTATAAATTCTCCAGACTTTCTATTAACTCTGTGATGTGCTTTTTTTTGTTTTCATTAGTTTCTGGTGTTGGGATGGACATTTTTGTGTTGTTTTTGGTTTGTTTTTAATGAAGTAAACTATTAAGCCAGGAACAGATAGTGAAATAGCAATATAAACAATTTAATTTCATATCTGCTTCTTTCTCCTTTTCATGATTGACATGCCTTTATTGCAAGGTCTTTATTTCTATAGTCCTCTGTGCACAGTAGATTCTGTATAGCTATAACATCTCTAATTAAGCAAAGCCAATGACATATCAGCCAGAAATCTCCCAGGTAGATGGATCAAGTGGTGTCAGCTCTAGCCCAAGGATACTGCTACCTTGGAGGCACATTGATTAGATTTTACAGCTCATTACTTAAAATCAGGAGAAATATAATCTTCAAGTAAACTGTTTGCAGCTTAATTTCTCTACATAATTAATTATTCTTTCCCAAGAAGGGCAGATCCTTCTTGCCACATGGTCTTTTCATTGCTATTAAACCATTTATGGTGGTAGTGTGCATGGGAAGCTCTGCTAATTGTAAACAGCTGAATCCTAATGTGACTTTGATAGAAGTAAAGCTTAGTGACAGAATGCTGGCAATTTTTTAACTAGACCTAAACTCTATCATCCTATTTTAATTCAGAGGATAAATTAAATGCCAATCTGAATGCCTGCATCTGTTATAATAGCCTATATTCAATAAAGGTAGCTGAGAAAGCAGACAGAAAATAACATTATGCTTCTCCAGGCTTGTCTTTGGAAGAGCCATGCCTCCAATTGCTCAGGAATGTTTAGTGTGGTTCAGCTGATACCTTCTGGTGAAGCATCTCTGCCCACCTATGGCCTCCTGATGCAGGAACCACTTACATTTTCTGGTGATAGGGGTATTGGTTATGGTGGAAAATTGTGGGCAAAAAACCAATTTCATCACCTGAGAAAGCTGCCAGGTGAAGGAGGGACCTCTGATGGCAGGATCTGGAGAGCTATCAGCAGCAGGTCTGGCTCTCTACCTGCCACTGTGTGTCTGGATGTCCACCTGCCACTGAGCAGAGCCCAAGAGTAAACTATTTACTTAACCTGTTCTCATTTCAATTTTCAAATCCTACTAAGTGTGAAATAGCATTAGGTTTGCAACAAAGGAGGTGTCAGACTGCTAATGTTCATAGCTGGATGTACACAAGGATGCAAATACACTTCTAACAGACAGCTTCCACTGTGCTGTCCTAGGCAGCTTGGGCATCAGTTAACCATAAAAAAGTAAAATTTATCTTTCAGCAGTCTCAGCTGACACTGCAAATAGTCTGAAAAACACAATGACAGCTTCTAGTCCTTGTGCAGAACTTATCCCTGTAGTATCTTCACAGGTAGAGAAGAGAGGAAAATGCTGTGTGGGCAGGCAACTGAGTGTTGTTACAGGACAGTTCCAACGTATTTTTATGTTTCAAATTTGAATGCAAATATCTTAATACTCCTCCTTAATAGATAATTCTATAATCAGTAGGCAAATATCAGGATTCGATTTTCTCCTTTTTTTTTTTTTTCTTAAGTTGGAAATTATACTGTATTTCCAGAAAAGAAATCAAAAAGCAGATGTCAGGAAAAACTATGAATTTGTAACACTTGTAAAACTATATATTCTAGTGAAAGCTGGAGCAATGCTAATTCAGGTAAGGAATGACTAGAAAGACTTTTATTCCTCATCACACAAAAAGCTCAATCAGTAGATTGGATAGGATTGCAGAAATCCAGGTGCATGCACCTTCATTAGAAAGCCTTCATATAAGTCTGTACATTTGTTAATAAGGCCTCAAGACAGCTGAAGATGAGCAGGCACCTCATGCTGCTGGACACAGGCAGGCACAAGCACATTCCTACAATTAAGGATGTTCTTGCAGATGTTTGTTCTGCTGAGATCTCCCCACAGCCTTCATTATAAACTTGTGTTGCAGACATGAATCTAAAACCACAGAAAATTAAGATAAATGCTCAGTTAGTGATGGAAAAGACAAACTGAGAACAAGAGCCTTAATGTGCACAGGGTTTTATTTCTGCCTGTTCAGGCCCTGGTTTGGTCCTCCCTTGGGAGAATTACAAGGTGCCCTGTCTCCTGCACTACCCCAGCTTCAGGCCAATGATTTCTTACTTATTTCTGTTCCAAGATTTAAGAGAAAAAGTGACAAGCATAGTCTCTTTCTTCATGGCTGCATAAGCAGGCTCATGACAACTTAGGAAATAAGAAAAATATGTGCTTTTGCTATGACTGTACAAAAATAAAATGCATATTTTTCCTTTGTTGTAAATTTCCGTAACTGAGATCTCAAGAATGAGAGTTGGCTGACAGGAACATTTTATTTTTACAAATGCGAGTTTTACAAATGTGAGGACAGAGTGTCCATTCTGGTCATAGGAACATTCAGCATCTTTCTTTGAAGGACAGAAAAGTTGCCATGAGGTTGGGTCCAAAAATAAGTAAAGTATTAATATTCTTCGCCATCAGATGTTTATCAAATAATTGTATCACTATTACTTGTAAATCGGTCCCTGAGGGAACATTTGTGTAACTCATCTGGCCCCATTCCTTTCTTGTATCAGTAACAACGTCCTGGTGAGCTCCCATTTCTGTCCTCAGATTTAACCTTCAGCCTCTTTTCGTTATTTGTGTTGTTCATGTGTCATCCAAGATTTGTGAGGCCCCACCTTGAATTCTGCATCCAACTCTGGGGTCCCCAGCACAGGGAGGACAGAGACCTCTTGGGGTGAGGCCAGAGGAGGCCACCAAGATGATCAGAGGGATGGAGAACCTCTCCCACGAGGAAAGGCTGGGAGAATTGGGATTGTTCAGCCTGGGAAACAGAAGCTTCAGGTGACTTAATTGTGGCCTTCCAGTGCCTGAAGAGAGCCAACAAGAAAGATGGAGAGGGACTTTTTACAGGAACCTTGAGTGACAGGACAAGAGGCAGGATCTTCATACTGAAAGAGAGCAGATTTAGATTAGGTATTAGGAAAAAAATCAATTACTGTGAGGGTTGTGAGGCCCTGCCACAGGTTGCCCAGAGATGCTGTGGATGCCCCATCCCTGGAAATGTTCAAGGCTCAGATGGGGCTTTGGACAATTTGGCCTAGTGAAAATTGTTGGAAGAGAGTTGGAAGAAAATTATCTCCAAGGTCCTTTCCAACCTGTGATTCCATGATTTTGCAATTCTGTGAAATAACAAATCCATTAAATGTTTGCACATTGCAAACACTACAAACTGTGCTTGTGCTCCTCACAGCCATGTTAGGATGATGGTCCCCTGCCTACATGGAGAAGTGTGGGGAACTTTTTTCCTTAGCACTTCTTTCACAAGTGTCACGTAGCCCTGTAGTCCCTGAATTCCAGCAAAACCAAGGAAATATTACCTTTTCCAATGTCCAAAACAAACTGAAAACCAGAGACACATAAGCGCTTTATGGGTTTTGGAGCATCAGAAAAAGACTGGAAGAAATTTACTTCAAATTGTAAAGTGACAAATCTGTCTATGAATAAATATATATTTTTTAAAAATACAGATCTGGGACTAATAATAACAGTAGCATTATTCTTTCAAAAAGAAAGCACACAAAAGTTACACAAATAACTTTTGGTCACCTATGCAAATGTAGAAGAAGGGCTTAAATTCACAGAAATGTCATTGTGTGCCTAAGTTTATAACAGGTGGGTATGTTCTTATTAAATTGTGAATTTGTCTGCCTATCTGCAAATACATAAAAAAATATATTTTAATAACAAGAAAAAAAGCCCCAAACAACACCCATAATTGGAAGTCCTATTTCTGTGATGTTTCTCTTTTATGTTTCTGTGGTAACTGACCCAACAAGACTTTCTACAGCCATGTTGTTGCTCTATTACTTTGCTTGAGCTGTACATGTGAAAAAGCAATTTATCTGAGGTGGCCTGGTCATTCTACTTCAAATGTGTTATTCATCTAAATTCCTGTATATAGATTTTGAAGTATCTCAGGCTCTGAGTAATTTTAAACAAGTGGTATTACTTGCACAGACATGAACTGAAAAACTTTTCTCATAGATGTTACATTTGACTGTGCCTGAAAATTCAAAGGGTAGTTCAGTAACTCAATGATTATGAAAAATAATAGAACTGGTTTCCAGAGCACTCTCGGTTGTGATTTGAGTTCAGTCAAATCACCAGAAGGAGTCAGATGACAGTCTGATTTCAGGAGAACAGACGTTCACAGCACAAAACCATTACCAAAACTTACAGGAACGAGATTCATCGGAAAAGGGTGAAGGACTTAATGGATTTGGAACCTGTACTACCTCTGGGTCAAGCCAAAAGTGCCCTGAGGAGAAGCTTGAGCTATCATGGGGAATAGGAGACTTTGATCTCCAGGGCTGTATCAATCTTCAATCAGCACTGAATTAACAAGAACAATTCAGAAGCAAAGTGAAGGCTTCTGGGCTCTTATCTCAGCCAGTCCTCTGTGACCTTCACAAATAAATCTAAGCTGGAAAAATAGTTGTGTAATGAAGGCTGCACAAGGGAAAGTGATGCAATAGCTAAACTTTAGAGGACAGCACAGGTCTGTAGTTCCTGATGAAAGGGAATCCAATCAAAAATAGCTAGGGGACACCCAATGGAGGAGATGGATAGCTGATGACCTCTGCAGCTTTTGACAGTAAATGTCATTGTTTGCTAACAAAAGAGATCAAAAGTCCCTGCTAAGTCGCTTTGGAGTATTTCTGCTTGCTGTTCTCAATCAGTTCCCTATTTTCACTCTGTTTATTGTGATCTGCTGAGGCTGTTGCTGCCTTTTGGAAGGGGTGTAGGTCTCTGGTATAAGCACACACCTCTTTGCCAGGTTTCATCCTGCTGAAGTTTAGCTCTTGAATAGGCTGGAAAGTATTCCTACATTTGTCTGTGATTCTCCCTGCAGATTTCCATGAGAGGTGGAAAGTCATCAGAAATATGCATCTTCCCCTCAGATGCACCTGATCCTGTAGGAATCATGAGTGAGAGCAGGAGAAGGATGAATCTCCTGTGATGATCTGGCTGTACATGCTCATCCCTTGATTTCTGAAGATCTGGACTTTTCCTGAAGTGCAACGATCCCCCTGGATTCAAACACACCTGCAGTATCCTACACAGCACAGCTGGGACATAGCTCTGGATGACAGGACACAGGGTTCTGCTGTACTTCACACCCCTGCTGATCCAGACTGTACTGATAGAAGAAAAAGTCCATTTTCTCTTCCCCAAAGGATGGTTACCTCCAAAGTGAATCACAGAAGCAAAGAATGGGTAAGGTTGGAACGGACCACAATGGGATGTCTCTGGCTCCTCAAAAATAGGGAGGGAAGCCACTGTGTTTGGAGTGTAGAGGTGGGTTTTGCTTTTCCACAAAGGTTTATTTTTTACTGGGATGGTGCTAATGTCAGTTCATTAGAAAACTCAGTCTGGGCATCAGTGCAGCACCTCATCTGATTCATGACAGTGAATTTTCCTGCACAAACGCTGTATACACAGACCTAAAAAAAAAGTATTATAATGGAGACCTTGGCAACTGCTACCTAGATCTCAGGGCTGAAGAGACCTTAATCAACCCCTGAGCTTGCTGTGATAAACACTGCTACTCTCCAGCTCCTGTGATGTATATCTCAGTGCTCAGCCATTGTATATAAGATGTTTGAAAGCATAAGGCACCAATATAGCTCAGTCCTGCCCAGAACAGGACCATCTACCTGGTGAAAATTGCACTTGAAATAAAACAGATTTTCCTGTCCTGCAAATTTTTAAAAGTGCTGTTAAATGCTTTAGTGGTGTTAATAAATGATGCTTAAGGCACTTTGGAGGGAATAACAATCTGTGCTGTTATACTAATAATGCATACTTTTAATCTCTTCTGCAGCAGAACACAAGAAAGCAAAGTTTCTCTTTGCTCAGGGCTTCAGCTAGGGTTGTAATATTGTTAGATAAAATGTTACACAGGGAAGAGGATAATTATTATTATCCTCAAACAGTTACACATCATGCACTGAGCACCGCAATAAATTAGGATATTATAGCAATAATAATCCAAGTAAAAGTGCTGCTTTTATTCACTTTCAAGTTTTGAGAATTTATAGGTAATATCTTTTGGTTTTTCTATGTAACCATGAAAACTAAAGCATTTTTGTCATCACTGGATTACAGGAACTGGAACTATTTGCAAAACAGACAACATTTTGCAACTCACACTGGCAATAACATTTATTTAGAGGGTAATGATTGAAAGCTGAAAATGGGCAGGTTTTGATTAGATGTTAGGAAGAAATTCTTTACTTAGAGGATGGTGAAACACTGGCACAGGTTGCCCAGAGAGGTCATGACTGCCCCATCCCTGGAAGTGTTCAAGGCCAGGCTGGATGAGGGTCTGAGCAACCTGGTCTGGTAAATGGCATCCCTGTCCATGGCAGCAGGTTTGGAACAAGATTATCTTTAAGGTTCCTTCCGAGGCAAACCATTCTGTGATTCCATGGTTCTATTCTCATGTAGACTGACACAAGAGCCAGAACTATTTGAATAAGTGAAAGTGCTGGTGTATTAACTCAGTTACAGAAGAAAGTCCAGTTTGTTTGCACAACTATAGATTTATATTAGGGCATTTGAAACAAATCAAGTAAATCAATGAAATGGATGAATAAAAGTGCATGAAAGATGGTAACTAAGTAAATCAGAAATAATAAAGAAAGATAGGAAAGCGAACCGTGTTTTCATTCAATTTGATATTCTAGATAGTACTAATCCAGGATGGTCAATGTCAAACTTGGCCTGTGAGGGTCAGAACAACACAGCACCTCCCAGAATCACACTGTGAGTCAATACAATACCATTCTTTGCAATTGTGTCCTAATGTCCCCTTCTTTAATGGGAACAATTAAAACTGGACCTTTACCTTACCCCTACATATTCTTTACACCACTGAGCACTGAATGAATGTAGAGCAGCCATTAAGGCAGGACATTGTTATCTAGCAAATACTTTAAGCTGTTTGACTGTACTCATCAAGATCTGTGAGACAGGTGAGAGTGCAGAAAAATCAATTAATATTACCAATCTTACCTCTTTAAAAGGTAGCATTTAAATGCAGAATCCCTTTCTCTTTGCTGGTTGGAGGTGGAGCAGATCAATCCACTGCCAGTCAGCTCAGCTGAGACAGGGTGGGTTGTCAGACCAGAGCAGAGTAGAATCTGATCCTCCAGAACCATAAGAATTTCTATGCAGTAAGAATTTCTCTAGTAACAAATTGAGCCAATCTCTTGAACATTACTTTGAACTCAAGATCTTGAGAATGGTGGAATAGATCCAGGCAGAATGTTTCACCCAGATTTTGCTCTTTGGTTTTAAGGGGCGGAAATACAACAAAGAAAAATTAATTCACTGTCCAAGGAGGGACTACACCCTTTAAAAAACTTTGAGACTCATGAAATTAAATTTTCTGGATTTATGGTTTGCTTTTGCTTTTCTTTGTGTTTGTCTTTTTAGTTGGAGTTTGATTTTATTTTATTTTGTTTTGTTTTCAAGTGGGAAATTTGTCAGAACAGCAGCTAGGACAGGTCTGATGCTTGATAAATTGATTTTGTTTTTTTTTAAAAAAATATTTTCTCCAAGATTTCCTACCCATCTTTAGTCCACTTCTACTCTAGCATCAAAAACAATAGTGTGATACTCTTTCACCCACCTGAATCATATCTAAAGTTGAATCCCAGGTGTTATCACATAATGCATTCTGTGACCCAAGGATCAATGACACATCCTTCTATTGATGCAACAGAAATGCTCTGGATTTATTTGGACATATACTCTGTCCTCTCTCTCAAGAGGGCATTCTATTCCTTATATCTCACAATATCCACATGCTGCTGTGTTCTGACCACAGAACGTGTTCCTCTTGTCCCAGTCAGCTGCATTATGTTGGGACACCATTAAATATTTACCTTCTGCAGCATAATGCAGCACTTAAACACTAAACTTGCCATTTCTGCCAGACAAACATAAACTATAGCAGGGCTTACAAAGTTATAAGTTCCAGATGGTGATGAATAAGTAATGTTGCACCCTGGGCTTAATTGCTCTAAGTTTTTAGATACCTGCAAACCATCAATTATACATTACAAGTGCTGCTCCTTAATTGTTTCTTGCTGGCACTTCAAAAGAAAATGTAGCACAACAATGGCACTGTATTGCAGGGAATTTCTCTTTGAAAAGTATTTCTTTGCCATTGCTAGATTTTTAAAACACTCTCTGTCTCTGAACGGAGTTTACAAAGCTGGCATTGAAAAAGTTTCCTGAAGACGAAAAAAGGGGAGTCCTCACCGCCTGTTTTACGATAAAAATGGGAATTTACTTGCTGCATGACACTCATTGTGCCTAATATATAATCCAATAAGAGGCTAGGCAGTGTGCTTCCCTTATTAGTGACTTTCACAGGCTTATCCAATTAACTTGGAATTTTACCCTAAATCAGACTCCACCAGCAGCAGAAATAATGACTACTCAGTGTTCCACAGTCCACTGTATCCTTCCAGCTCCCATGTTCCCAGCCTGGCTGCAAGCTCAGCAGGAATTAGCTGCCCTCATCCTTCACAAATCACTAGATCTGTCTTGCCTGGTGAGCTCACTTGTATTTCTGCTCATCTTGACACAGCCCTGTCCCATTGCAAATGCACCTCTCCAAGGAGCTGGTGGCACTTGCAGAAGACCTCCATTGAGAACCATTCTGCAGGTCAGACTGACCTCCAGCATCCTGTGTTTGCCTCCCATCAGTGAGCACTGACCCAAACAAACCCTGGACATGGCTGGGAATTAGTATGAGCAAGAAACTGCTCTCAAAAATAAGTTAGTATGTGGCCATCATCCTTGGAGGTGGAGAAGTTTAATAGCTCAGAGAAAAGCTCTTCCAGGCCAGGTAGCCATGGAGCCAGAGAATAGAATCATAAAAACACAGAATCAATCACAAAATCACAGAATCATAGAATCATAGAAGATAGAACACAGAATCACAGAAACATAGAAACATACAAACAGAATAGTTTGGATTGGAAAGGACTTTTAATGGTCATCTAGTCCAACACTCCTGCAAAAAATAGGGATGTCTTCCCCTAGATCAGGTTGCTCAGAGCCCTGTCCAACCTGATCCTGAGTGTCTCCAGGGATGAAGCTCTCTGGGCAATCTGTGCCAGTGTTTTACCACCTTCACTCTAAAAAAGCTTCTTTCTTCTCTAACCTAAATCTACCCTTTTTTAGTTCAAAACCAGTACCCATGGGCCCTGTTAAAATCTTTGTCCTCATCTTTTCTATAGGCTCCCTTCAGGTAGTGAAAAGACACAATAAGGTCTCCCCAGAGCCTTCTCTTCCCCAGACTGTACAACCCCAGCTCCCTCAGCCTGTCTTCCCAGGAGGGGTGCTCCAACCCTCTGAGCATCTTGGTGGCCTCCTCTGGACTTGATCAATTTAATTTTAACTTAAGCAAAGACTGGAAAACAGCAAAACAAAATCCTAGTGTGGTGAACATAAAACCTCCTTTCTGTTGAGAAAATAAATTTCACAGAATTATTGAAACAGAGAATAGAATCCGAACAAAATACTTCACCTCCTGCTACCTTCATCTTGCCAGATTTAATGACAGGAAAAATAAATACAATTTTAAAAACCACTCTGCCAGAATAGAATGCTGTAGTGATTAGGATACCTGCAGCGTGAACCTGCTGGTTGATTAGGGTCAGTTCAAAAACTGGTTTCTTCTCAGGGAATTCATTGATAAATCGGACTAAGGAAATACACCTTCTCCATAGTCCATGTCTTGGTCTTCACATCAACATGCTTGTCACTGCCACAGCTCTTGGATTCCTCATAGTAGCTTGGGAACAAATATTTATTTCAGTGATGCTTTATGCTGTTTGCTGTCCTAGGGAACACCTTCAGCACAAAGATTTGGGTTTCTGGCTGAAGGCAGACAAATTAGTCTCATCAGAATATTAGACTACCTGAATGTCTACTTATTTTAAAACTGAATTCCAATGTCAACACTGCCATCCTGTCTCCAGATTGTTTATTAGTGATCCAAAAGAGCACAGAAGCATAAGAGAAAAATTTCCAGGTATTTCTGCAATTAGCTGCAGCTTCTTTAGTGTCTTCACAATAAATTTTGTCAGGAGAAAATGAACATTCATCAGGGAGAAAGCTTAATTATTACTTAAGTGCTCCTCTACTAATATATAGCATCTGCCCTGCATATGTAGGCAGATGCCAAATATTTTTTGTGTGTTGCTGAGTTTTTTATTTAGATTTTCAATTTTACTGTGAATGAATTCCTCTCCTCTCCTCTCCTCTCCTCTCCTCTCCTCTCCTCTCCTCTCCTCTCCTCTCCTCTCCTCTCCTCTCCTCTCCTCTCCTCTCCTCTCCTCTCCTCTCCTCTCTCCTCTCCTCTCCTCTCCTCTCCTCTCCTCTCCTCTCCTCTCCTCTCCTCTCCTCTCCTCTCCTCTCCTCTCCCTCTCCCTCTCCCTCTCCCTCTCCCTCTCCCTCTCCCTCTCCCTCTCCCTCTCCTCCCTTCATACAACAGAGAGCCTACAAGTAGTCTTCTGAATATTATATACCTACGTGAGATACAAAACAATTTTTTTTCAAAAGTCCTGTAAAAAGGGCAGATAAAACCAGGCACTGTGATTCATCAAACATAAATTTAGATAACCAGTGTACGTACGCAGCTACCTCCAGAATTTTCAGCTCACCAAAAATTTCCCAAATATACAACCTTAATGCATGATTCCTCCAAATTATTCTGTCCACTTCAGGACACCTTCTTCTGGAAAATATGTAGTCATCCAAATATTAGTCATTTAATTAGTTGAATCTAGGTCTGTGTGTCTATTTGACTTTCAGTTGACCTGAATAATTTTTCTGTGTGGTCTCTGACCCCACAGACATCATTCAGCAAACACAGCTGCTCTGCCCTGTGTTTTGTGCACAGCAAACTCTTCACCTCTTCCTTATTTCATGTATTTCTTCTGACCCACCTGCTTGGGTTTCTTCTGAATAGGCTTTTCTTTCCTCTGTGACTGCAAGTGCTTTGATCTTTATAATTTCTTTTGCATGGATCAAACAATGACTTCAGCCTCTAGTTCTAACCTGAGGCCCCATTACCAATGGTCAGTATAAGGTGTTTTAGTGAATTTTTCTCTCTTGGAAATGCAGAAGAAACTTTGGGCTTTACTCCCCTTCTGTTGGAACATGGATCCCAGCTAGTGACTGGGATCCCAGATGCACATATATTTTATTTCAGTTAATCTGTCAGTTGATCATCCTGTCTGCAGAGCCCAGGCACCCTGTTTATCAAAAATATAAAAAAAATAGAAAATAAATTGCATTAAAAATGAGCATTTGATTTGGAAAAGATGGTCCATACCTATGAAGATGTCTACACTTTTGTAATAGAAAAGAGGATATAGAAGAAGATAATTGTTTGGGCTCAAGGAAAAATTTCTCTGCCATTTGAAGTCACAGGAGACAGAAATCAATAGACCCCAACTGTGCTCAGTTGCACTATTTTCTGCAATCACAGATTTTAGAGTTGGAAGAGTTATATTAGGCTTATCTAATCCATCTCCTTGTCATAGAACTGTATTGTTATTTACTGTACATTCTCCACTGCCTTTCCTGATTTAGCTTATAAAACATGTAAAGCTTAAAATAGCAGGTTAAAGACAAGAAGTGAATTGTTAACTTAGGCTTATTCTTTACTTCTATTAAAATATAGCAGTTTTCTCTAAAACTGTGACCTCTGTGTATTCCTCAGCTCCTTTGTGACATTGCATTTGCTTTACAGCAGTGAAGATACAAAATGTTTAAGCTGATTTTATTTGAGACGTAAGCAGATTGTCCCAGGGTTTTCCACCCCTTTTAAAGAACACATATTTCTGTCTCATTATACCTTGCTGAGTTACTCCGAGTGTAAAATAGCAGCGCAAAATGAGAATCCCATGGAAGAAGAAACAAGGCTCAGGTAAAATCTGGTTGTCAGCCAATATTGTAAAAGATTATTCATATCCTGCACACAACACACAGCTGTTAGGAGCTCAGCATCTGGGAAGTGGGAGAATTTAGGAAAATGGCTTTAAATGATAAAAGGGATCTGCAGAAAGACTTAGGAAAATGGTCCATGCAATAATGAGCAAAGCAGTTGCTGAGACCCTGGAGAGTTGAACATTTCATAATATATGAAATTTAGCATTTGTCAGGTAAAACACCTTGGCCTTGATCTCACCTGCTCAGATGTTACAGTGCTGTCTTTTCACTGTAACAGCAGATGACCCCAATTTCTATTATCACAGTTCAGAGCAACATTTGTCCCTTGCACTGGAACACAAGTGGGTTATTAACCAATTCTTTTGCAAGTTTAACCTTGTAGCCCCTAAAGTTTCTAGATCCCATATGTTTTAGGGGGTTATGTGTGAGGAAAAAAATAACCTCAGTCAAAGCCATATAACTAATTATTGCATTCTGACTTCTAACTGGATCCTGGATCTTCCCATTCCCTGGTATTCTTTCAATGTCAATGCTTTCACTTCTGACTGTTGTTGGCATTCTCCTATTTCTTTCAGTGAGAATATTTCTCTTGTATCATATATTAACATCTTCTAGGTGCTTCTTTTTCAGCTCAAGCATTCATAAAGTTGCTGCTTACAAGTTTTTTTCAATCAATTTTTTTTCTCTCACCAGGGAATCTCTGATACCTCTTTTCAAGGAAGAAAGAGAAAGGCAAATCTCAGTAGGCTGCAACACAGAATGACAGGATCACAGCTATTGCTGGTTCTTGCTCTCACTTTGAGGTATATTGAATGCAGGTTATCCATGTATCCACATGGCAAGGAAGATGTTATGACATAACAGATGTAGGGGGATGAGAAGGTTCATTGACACCCAATAAAATCACAGAATCATAGACACACAGAATTGCAGAATGGCCTGGATTGGACCTTAAAGATCTTGTTCCAATCCCTCTGCTTTGGAAAGAGATACCTTCCACTAGACCAGGCTGCTCAGAGATCCATCCAGTCCAGCTCTGAACACTTTCAGGGATGGGGCAGCCATAGCTTCTCTGGTCAACTTGTGCCAGGTTTTCACCACCTTCACAGTAAGGAATTTTTTCCCTAATATTTAATCTAAACCTACTCTCATTCAGTTTGAAGCCATTCCCTTATTGTCCTGTCACAATATGCCCTTGCTAATAGATAAAATCCCTTAACCTTACCCATGATGTGCTCCACCCTGTTTGATCAGGGCTGGGCTTCACAAATCATCAGCACCAGTTCAATGCAAATACCACATCTGTGCTTTGTAGGCCAGGCATCAGGTTAGGAACTGCCTCAGGAGGAAGATTAAAAAAAGGTAAATGTTATTACACGGCTCTGTAAATGGATGGGGCATCCACAGGTTGCATGTGATATGCTGTCCTGATTCCCCTGTCTCCAAAGGAATACAGGAGTTAGAGAGCAAAGCACAGCAAAGTAAGAGATTCCATAGAAAGAGAGAAAATACACAGGACATTCTTCTTCCTGGGACATGAGAGGAATATAACAAACTGTGCAGCGCCTTAGAATAAGCATCAGTTGAGGTCTTCAATCCTCTGCTGAAATTTGTAAGATTAAGAATGTGTTTCAATATTCCTTGATCTCCCTTTTCATTAGAAAACAGTGATTAATTACAGTTTCAAGTAATAACTATTAGAACAATGTATACTTCTACCACCTATAGGAATTAACTGTCTTTGAATGTTGCTAAGATCTTTGCATCAATTATGATGGAGAAAAAAAAGTGCAGTTTTGCACTCAAGGTCCATTTTGGTCCAGCTGCTATAGCTGCCCATAAGGATGCAGTAATTGAGGCAACTGGAGCAATGGAGCAGTGCATGGCTCCCCCCTGTGAGGGGCTATGTCCCTCACATGTCCCTCTGAGATTCAGCCAACAGAGGGACAGCCGAGGTGCCAGAGTCAAGCAGCAGTAGTGTGCAGCCAGACACATCCTTGCCTTACAGGCATTTTCCTTCACAGGTTTCAAATTCCTCCCATTTCTCTTCTGAGCAGACCCATCAGAATGGGGCCTTTCAAGCCCTGTATCTCACTCCAGTGACCCAGCAGGGATCACAGACACCAACATTAGAAGTTTGTTTTATTAAGTACTTCATAGTCATGTGCAAGTGAGGAATCCAAGTGAGGTAGCCTGGATCTCAAGATTTCATTTTTCTCCGTGGAAATGGGAATAGGTTTCCCAGTGGTAGCCTTCCCCTTTGTTTAGATTTGGATTATAAGCATTTGTAGAAGGAAAGGAATACTGATGGATCAACGAAGAGTCACTACATGCTATTTAAATACTGCCTGTAACTACATGTTCCACATGATTTTTACTTCCTGAAAGGAACATTGACAAAAAAAATGACTTACCATTACATGATTTGGGTTAATTCTAGCTAGAGCAGCTAAATGCAACTCCTCACAGGTAAGCTGAGAAGAGATGAACAAATTCCAGAAAATAACATTGTCAAATAACCCCAGAATTTCCAGCTCAGGTCCTCCTTAACTCACAGAAACTCAAATCTTTCCAGATCTGGTGTGTGTTTTCTACTCTGATGCAACTGCTCTTTCCTTCATATTCAAATTTAGAAGATTAACATGTTATGTTTGAAATTTTAATCTAGATACGTAACAAAGTATGATGTGAGTATGAATGCAGAACACATGAACACATTCAGCAGTTCAGAATGCCATTGGAGCCAGATTTTAAGAGTATTTTTGTTCTCTCTGAGTTTCAGGTTCTTAAACATCTTTAACTATGTGGCTCTGAGTGAGGCTCTTTATATGCAAATGATAGGCAGATTAATTCAATAGCTCACTTGGAAGATTTAAAGAAAGGAAGAGAAGACCTGCCTGCTGGAGCGCTGAACCCTGGGGTACAGCTGTTCAAGAAATACAGCAAAGGACAGGTTTGAACACAGGAGAACATAATGTACAAGTTAAATAGATTCTTTCTGAGCTTGTAGCAGACTCACTTTTAGCTTTCACTCCTTTCCAATTTGGGATCTGGCCCTTCTTAAAATTTACCTCTATTACAACGGAACAAATTTAAACCCACTCCAGAAGTACATTTAATTCAGAGCTGGTCTTCTCTCTCCTTTTCTGTTAGATGCTTTGTTGTCAAGCAAAATAATCCTGCCCCTCCCAGCAGAATGAGGATTCCAGCTAAATGCATTGCCCTCCACTTTCCAGCAAACATTCAGAGCTCTCTTCCATTAATGAGAGATTTATTTCAGCTGAAGAACATATCCACAGGGGAGCAACTGGTTCAGCTCATTTTCATGCTGATATATTTTCTTCTCTGGGAACTGCAGAGCAACAGCATCACTGCTGCAGCACAAAGCTTAGAAGCCACTAAAAGGCATTCCTGAAAATAGCATAAAAGGTTTTCTGTCCCCAAATTCTCTACTCCACACTGCAGTATGGGGGACCCTCTCAGTCTGAGGCAGATTAAAGTGCACCTTCTGAGATGTTGTATTACTTCTGCTGATTGACTGAGTGCAAATTTTACTGAAATCCAAATCCCCGATTTAATCTAAGAAATTTGGAGCTCATGTCCAGCTAAAGAAACAGCAAAAATTTTCAGAAAAAAATGGGATCAGAAAGCATCACATGCACTTCAGAAACCAGGGAAAGGAGATACAGCACCACAGTTGCAAGTTTCATACAAGTGTGTGTTCATGGATTCAGACGATGTCTTCAAGCTCAGTAGTTATCAACTCATCTCCTGCCCACTGTGTTACTTCATAATAACCCACAAATGGTGACAAACCTATTGTCACTGCCTTAGATTACTGAGCAGAGGTCCACAGTTACACAGATCTTGTTTTAAGGGTCCTCAGACTGCAAAAGGTGGAAAATCATTGTCACTGTGAGAAATGGACTGAAATAACTAAAAAATGACTCATTGTTTGTTTAACTGTTTCACATCTCTTTCAGAAGGCAACTCATATTGCAGCTGACAGAAAGTCAGTTTCAGTATATAAGAGCATCAACCAGATCCTTTGTACTGTGACACAGAAGAAGCTTTCTTCTTATAGAAGATCTCCAATGGGATGATGATATTTTAAATTTGAAGGGAAACATTGATGACAAGTGTTACTGAAGGTGAGAATAAGAAAGCAAACAAAGCCATGCTGACATGAGTACAGCAAAATCAATCAGTTTCTAAATTTAGAATTAAATTAATAAATTAAAGAACTGAATGATCTTTCTCAAGTTGTTACAGACATCTAGGAAAAAAAACAGTGTGAATTAGAAACATACCTATTTAATGGACTTTTCCTTCCTTCCTTCCTTCCTTCCTTCCTTCCTTCCTTCCTTCCTTCCTTCCTTCCTTCCTTCCTTCCTTCCTTCCTTCCTTCCTTCCTTCCTTCCTTCCTTCCTTCCTTCCTTCCTTCCTTCCTTCCTTCCTTCCTTCCTTCCTTCCTTCCTTCCTTCCTTCCTTCCTTCCTTCCTTCCTTCCTTCCTTCCTTCCTTCCTTCCTTCCTTCCTTCCTTCCTTCCTTCCTTCCTTCCTTCCTTCCTTCCCTTCCTTCCTTCCTTCCTTCCTTCCTTCCTTCCTTCCTTCCTTCCTTCCTTCCTTCCTTCCTTCCTTCCTTCCTTCCTTCCTTCCTTCCTTCCTTCCTTCCTTCCTTCCTTCCTTCCTTCCTTCCTTCCTTCCTTCCTTCCTTCCTTCCTTCCTTCCTTCCTTCCTTCCTTCCTTCCTTCCTTCCTTCCTTCCTTCCTTCCTTCCTTCCTTCCTTCCTTCCTTCCTTCCTTCCTTCCTTCCTTCCTTCCTTCCTTCCTTCCTTCCTCCCTCCCTCCCTCCCTCCCTCCCTCCCTCCCTCCCTCCCTCCCTCCCTTCCTCCCTTCCTCCCTTCCTCCCTTCCTCCCTCCCTTCCCCACAGAAATCCCATCAGCTTGCCAGAATAGCTAGGATCACAGCCATTCCTAAATCAGGAGACACCCATTATAGCTGCAACTCCAGGCACACACAGCTTTCCCCTCAGTTTGAATTCCAGTTTGCTTTTTGTTTTGCCACAGAGCACATCCTACAACTCCATAAAGCAAAGATATCTGCAGGTAAAGATGTCAGAATCACTTGCTGTAAAGAAATGCTGGAGCAAAGTGTTTTTAGAAAAGACAGTTTCCACTGTATGAAAAAAAATGCTGAATTCAACATGGTTTAGGATGACCAATAAAAACAAATGATATTGCAATAAACCTATTTTTTAAGCTGTTTATCTTTCTTTATTATGGAAATTGAGAAAATATGAACAGCATATTCATGAAATGTGATGCTGGAATGTGACCACTGGAATGTGTTATTAGTAATCATTCTACAAGCTGTATTTAATTAACTTCAGGAATTGGAAATCATTGGAGGAAGGATTTCAACCACATGCACTCCACTGGTATTATATGTGATGTAGAGATAGCTCAGTGGATTTAGTATTTTTCAATGGAGAATGTGAATTCCTGCATAATTTCTATTAACAACAACACACACACACAAGCAAACGAGCAAATAACAAAACCTTTCACCTGACTGGGTTTTTTATCACTGGGTTATACCAGCCATTATTTCAATGAACTCATTAATTTGTGATAGTAAAATTATCTCCGTTTTGATCCATGCACTAGAAAAAGTCAGTGTTAGTGGACAAAAGTAAACTGTGTCCCTTAATACCAGGGAATTCTGAGAAATTTTCTCCATGTCCACTCATAAAGTAAGCAGTGGGAATCCAGGTTGTCTGCAGTGGGATCTCAGACACACTTAATGCTCCTTCCCTCAGAAAGGAGCAAGTGAACCAAGGTGCTCCATGGGCTGGATCCTGCTCCCTGCACACCACTGGAGAGGAAAGTGTGATGTCTCAAATATTTCAGAATACAAGATGACTTGTACATGGCTCGTTTTTCTATTTTCTTCTTCTTTTTTTTTTTTTTTTTTTTTTTCCTCCCCTGTATTTCCATCCTTTTCTGCATCTACTTAGGCTTCAACAGCCCTGGAAAAAATTGGGTCAGATGTCAGTGGCAGGAGTTTGCAAAACCCCACCATGGCTGTGACACCATGAAACCCCAGCTCCTGTGATGAGACACCATCTGACTGCTGCCACGTCCCTCATGGGACATGGTTCACTCCTTGGAATCCTGAACTCTTTCAACTCAGGACAGTCTGACAGGCAAGAAAATAAGCTATCACAGCTTCATCCTTTTCCTGGGAGAAAAGGATGAAGAGTAATGTGGCTCTTTTCACCAGAGTCTGTTCTATTTACAAACACTTTTCTCTGCTGTTCCATTTCAATCCCATATAAACAATTATTAGAAATGCAGATTTATTTTTCCAAATGTAATTGTGTTCTGCAAACCACTCGAGCACTGCTAACCATGACTAATGTTAGCTGGCAAGGCTCACAGGGGCAGCAGCTCTTGGAGGTAGATGTGTTTGTGGCATTTCCCTTGGAAAGGAAACACAGAGACTGAAAAATTATGCATAAAGTATTCCTTACACTCCCAAAAAACACTCATTTGCCATTGCTACCTACAGTAAAAACAAATATACACTGAGGAAAACCTCCTACATAGACTCCCTTTATAAGAAGGTTATGAGCACACTATAATTGTAGCAGTGCTGTGCAAGCTTTTTAAACAAGGACTTAGAGGTCACTGCCACCCAATAATTACAATAAATTCAGTTCACCTCTATTTTTTTTTTTTTTTTTACTTTGCAAACTGCTACTGCAGCAGTGAAAAAGCCTGTGTGGCCACAAGACTGTAGCAGATGGATGTGCAAAGCAAGATGAAATTGTAAAAACCAGCAGATTCTTAGAGATATCACAGGCAGAAAAATCAGATAAAATAAGTAAACTGCCTTTTCATCATAACAGTCCTCCTTCTGTGGGTGTCTGGGCACTGTCAAAGCTCAACTGATTAAATGTAGGCATCTGTATCAGGTAAGCTGGATCACATCTTATATTTCATTGGTTGTTTGACAGAACAAAATATCTAGGAAAATATCTTTTACTATTTGTATTTACCTATAACCTCTTTTTTTATATTGCAATGGTGTACAAAGATATATGCTGAAATTAATATTAAGTTCAGGACATTCATAAAGTATAATTATCTTAATATGGCTGCACATATGACTACTGTTATTTAAAAGAATTGTTTCATTTATTTACTATCATATTACAGTTTGCTTGTCATAGAACAACTTTTCAATTTCATAAATACTCTTAACAACTGGGGTTTAGTACATGCTAGAATGAGATCACTGCCAATGTGAGGACTTGGGTCCAAAACCATCCTCTGGGAAATCACTGTTGTTTGACCAGTGAATTGTTGATCTAAATGCATACAAATATGAATATGGTGGCATGTTTATAGTAGGTAAAGGTCAGTGAAAATTGGGGGTTTTTAGTTCTCAAAACTGTCAAGATTTACAAAATCTCCATTTTATAGATAAAGAGGTAGAAAATGTAGTGTCTTTTCCAAGGTTCAACGGAAGTCATATAAGAATCATCTATTAGAAAGAATTTATTATGTAAAAAGTGTTCTAAAATTACCAGAATTGTTCTAGAATAACTTAATTGTCTGATCACTTTGTCTGCCTTTTTTTTTCTGTAGTGTCACTGTTGGGCCTTGTCTGAATGAAATATTTGAATCTTTCTAGGACTACACTTTCTTTTTAAATATTTGGGCAAGGACTTAAACAAGAGAGTGCTGGAAGTTAACAGTGTTCTTTGGACAGGAGGATGATAAATGGCATAGAGAAGAATCCTGATTAGAAATCAGTTTTATTGCCTCCCAAACTTGCCAACTCACAAGTTCAGTTGTTTCTATGGAAGTCTTTTAATGACTTGAACAATATGCAAAAGAAAGACAATATTGATGGCCCTAATTGAGGTTGTTAATCACTCCAGAGTTCCAAACTTATGTGGGGGACTTGAGAAGCATTAAGTTTCTGTTATCAGTCTTGATTGCAGCAGTGGTTTGGGAAGGAAATGGCCAAATTTCTTCTCAAAACAGACATTTGTAAACTCAGGAAAAATATTTTTTTAAAAACTTTAACCACAAAAAGTATGATCAGGTAGGAAAACATTCGAAAACTGAGCTCAAAGACAGACAATTGAGAAGAGGAGATAGACACAATTAATTCCTGTCTGAGGGGTGAAATGAATTTCAAGGGTGTGAGACAAGGTAGAGCTGTATCCACCCTCACTACAACACATACACAAGTGAGAAGAGATTTAAGGCTCCCTAGACCTCCATTAATTTATTATTTTCATGCTTGTTAGCGCTTCTATTTGCAAAAAAAAAACTGTTTATGATAAGTTTTCTTAAATATCTGCATATAAAAATAATATTACTGGTTTTTTACTCTGTAACTTCTTATTTATAGTTGGAAATGTTGCCAGAAACAAGGAAAGTAAAACAATGCTATACAAAGATTTAGCTCAGGCAGCTAGTAGAGTTTGGGAAGGTCATAGAATAAAGTATATAATAAAAAAAGAAAGAGAATAAATCTTTGCAAACTGTGACTTGAGCATAAAATGTAAAATAACTTTTAGACATGAAGCTCCCATACTGTAAGCTGATCCCAAGTACAGTTTGATATGAATTTTCTCTTTTTCAGATTTCATGAGATATGAATGTGTGTGTCTGTGGCAATCAAACATAATCCTTAAAAATTCACCACTAAAATATCTAAATCCTCCTGCTATTTATATAAATTCCTGGGAATTTTATCATCAGAACTGTGGCACTTAAAATTGTACACATCAGAGATCAAGGGAGACATATAAATGTTTTGAATAGAACATAGTTCATTAGGGTTCTTTTAATCCATAGAGTTTTATGAGCTTTAGAAAGGACTCCATATAAAATTAGACCACATTCATCCAAATAAAATACATTGAAATAAAGTGGGAGAATCTCAGTGAATATTCAGCACTACAGTGCTTTTCCACTGCTCAAGGATACACTGCTGAAGTCCTTGCTGCTAAATAACACCCTAATAATTCTTTCTGTCATCTAAAAGTCTAAAATATAAAAATAACTGTAAATATTTATCTATCATTACAGGGGCAGATCTCTATAAAGAACAAGATAACCACTGTGCAATGTTTATATATTTATTTTAAATGCAGTAAAGGCTTTCCTCCAAATCTAAAAGGGTGGCAATAGTCATTTATACTCTATGTAAGGAGGAAATTTAGGTGGAGTTTCTATTTGTTGAACCTCCCAAATGATGAATAATTAATAAACTCCCAAGCCTCCCATAGATTAAATAGAAATAAAATACTCAGATACAATAGAAGGAATTAATTTAATTTCATGTCTTTCATATTTTAGATGCCTCTTTTTAAGGTAGTCCCTCAGCCATTTTTATTTGTAGTCAGTGGAGAGAAATAGAAACTGGGATTCACCTCATCCCACTGCAGAGGTTGAAAACAGTCCAAATTATTTTAAAAATATACTATTTCTCATAGATGATAATTCTATTCAAGTTCAGTGGTCATTGAAGCCACTAAACCTGGAGTCTGTGGAGCTTCATCCCTTAATGCAAAACCACAGTGAATCACAGCAGAAGGGCTGACTCAGGAATTTCTAAAAGTCATTGAAGTCAACAAATTTTGAGGTTAGCACAGCTTGGGAGGAGTGAAGATTTTTATTTACTACAGCAGTTTAGTTTACGTTACAGCTCTGATCACACCCCACTTAGAGCAGAGAATGCTTTAAAGTTCCACAGCAAACTCTTCCTAACAGATTGGTGGTGTCAGCAAGGTGCCAGCACCAAGGTAACACTGAACAAAGCTGCTCTTACAGCTCCCACAAGCACTTATAATTAATGTTCAGGAGCAGTATTCTCCACAAGAGATCCCATTCAATGCATTAAAGGTGTTTTAATGAGCAAAATGCATGAACTTCCCAATTTGCTGCCAGATTAAACCTTACTTTACATTGCTGCCCATGATTTGCTCTTGCATAGTCCCTTTTCTCATGCAGGTTCTTATGTGGGGTTTGCACCATGGAATGGGTTTGCATATGTCACAACAGTTTCATTAAAAACCACAATGTTCAGGCACACAGCATTAAAGAAGGACAGAGGACAAAAATGTAGGACCAGATTTGCCATTTCATAAGAAAAGCAAACAAGCTTTGGTGGAAAGTCAGAAGAATTTTAGACTCAGCTGTCATCCAGTAGTTTCACAATTAAATTTTTACCTATTCAGTGTTATGATCATGCACTAGATTCAAATAGGGTTTTATGATTTGCACTAAACATAGTTAACTCTACCTTGGACTCACCATATTCAAGGCAGGAATATGGTGAATGTGAATATGTGAATACAGGAGCTCATTTGCTTGCCCATGAGACAAGAGAACCTTGTTTCCAGTGTTTGTCAAGGTTTTCTGAAAAATTTTGTTCTAGGATTATCCCAAAGGCCACCAGGACTCAATCCTCTTCCCTGTACATAACCTGTGAGGCTTATTTTTTTGGCAGACGTGGTATGTCCCAAAGAAATAAAACATTCAGGACATTTAGAAGTGTGTGCATTTCCCTTCGGTACTTGGACACTTGGTGCACAGAGTCTGACTCCAACGCATGGAGGATAAATAATGATGCACCTGGTTTCAGTGATTAACACAGGGCACTGTAACCATGTGCAACACCAGACATCCTTGTGGGTCCTGAAGATCCTAAGATCCATGCCCAAATAGTCTGCTTTGAGTGTTTTTTGAGTCACATCAACTATTTCAAAACACTGCTTCAAGAAAGAGTTCCAGAAACATCAAAAATGCCCCTTTGTCCTCCAATTCACAGCAGCTGCTTAAAACAAAAAGCAAAACCAAAACAAAACAAAATTTAAAAAGCAAATAAACAAACAAATAAAGCCAACCAAAAAAACCCCCAAACAAATCCAACCCAAAAAGCATCAGATCCTCAAATAGTAGCAGCTGTTCCTTTCTATGAGTGCTTACTTTAGCTCTTTCAACTTTCATAGACTATTTAATTCCTCTTATGGATGAAATAGGTGTTTGTACTTGTAGGAGGACACAGAAGGACAAAATTGTCCACTGCTATAAGTGTGTAACCACAGGCAACTAACAAAGCTGCTTTGATTTTCTGTCATATGTCATCAAGCTTCAGAACTTGTTTTAATCTCTGCTACTTTCCCCAATGCATCCAAACATTTATGCCTTTCTTTCCCTTCCTGTTATATTTTTCTTGTTTTCTGGCTGAACTTCTGCTCTTGGAACCTTTGTGTCCTGATCAGAATAACTCTCTAAAGAAGCTTCATCTGCTTCTGCAGTGTGAGCTCCAGGGCTGGTGCAGAGCTGGTCTCTGCTCTAATTACGGCACCAGCTCTAAGTATATAATTAAATAATTAAGTGTAAGCAATAAGAACCAAGTAATACTTTCAGTTTATTTGCTTTGTGAAGAATCACACTCATCTGGGTCAAAATGACCTGACAGATACTTCTGCATGCCATCTGTTTCTGTAAAACACACACACTGCTTCTCAGTACAATATTAACCCTTCTTGTGTTTCATCACTTATCCTGGATTGCTCTTTGATGGGGCATTTTGCAGAGGCCAAACCCTGTAAAAGCCTTGACACTGTGAAGTAAAAATTTTACTGTCTCAGGGGAGAGAACCTCTCAGTATATTCTGATCATTGGCATCATTAGTAAGATTGCAAGAATTTGGAGTATGTCAAGTCAGAGGGGACTCAAGGATCATCAAGGCCAAATCCCTGCTCCATGCAGGACTACCCAAAATTAACCATGTGACTAAAAGCACTGTCTGGACACTCCTTGACTCTGATATCATTAGCATCCTCACATTTCAACAGAATCTTGAATATTCATCCTGTTTCATGAAGAAAAGCAATATCCAGATGTGATCAAAACTGATAGCACCTTATTTACTCATTCACCTTGCTGCAGCCCCTTCTCAAGGTGTAGTTCCTTATGCTGCTGCCTTCATTTTCTTGGTGATCCACTTGAGAGTACACAGCCAACATCATTCCTAAAACATGGTCATCACCAAGCTTTTTTTTGGTGGGCAGCACTTAAATTAAGCCTGTTCTGAATTGTGCCTGGGAGTGTCTTGTACCAGTGGTTTCTGAGCTGCAGGCTACAGAGTAATGGCTGCAATTACAAGGGGAGCATCTTTCCTTCTTTTATCCTTTTACTGGTGACACTGATGGCATTGGACATTATCCTCTGGAGAACAACCTAGATTAAGAACCCCCAGTGCTGGGGTCAGCCAGATTGTGGCTGCAGCGTTGAGATTTCAGCATGTACAATACCATGACTTTGGCCACATCTGAGAAGAACACACAGTGGCTGAAATCATATCCCTTCAAACTGCATCTGTTCTAGATGTACTCTTGTTTTCTCTGTGGCATTCTTACCAACAGTTTACCTGGTTAGGACAAGATTAAAAAAAAAAAAAACAAAAAAAAAAAAAAAAAAAAAAAAAAAAAAAAAAAAAAAAAAAAAAAAAAAAAAAAGAACAAAACAAAACAAAAAAAAACCCACAACATTTAAAATTTAATTCTGTGATTTTAGTTTTCTGGAATGACCACATCTATTGGCCTGGCATGCATTCAACAAGGGCTGACACGAGGAGCCATAATTAGCCCAGATTTTGGGATCACAAGCTTTTCCTCAGCTGGAACAGCTTTGGGAAAAGAGAAATGGGTAACCAAAGAGTTGCTGTGTCGAGAAGTATTTTTGGATCTGTTGGGTGTGATGGCAAAGCCATGGCAACTACCACAGTCCCTGGCCTTCACCAAGGGCAGTGGTTTTCTTCCTCTCCTACTCTGCAGGTCAAGGTTGTCCTGCTATCACTCTTCATGAGGCCACTCTGTAACCAGAAGCACAGAAATACAAGGTGCCTAAAAGTGAAATATAGCCCTTTAAAATGAGCAGGGAAACAGAATGAAGTTCTCCAAGCAGGATAGCTAAGGAGGTGGGAATATGTGTGATATGTGTGGGAGCAGAAGGAGAAGGCATGCATTTTTAAGAGTTTTACTATCAAAAGTAGAATTTTGTTTAATCTGCCCTCTCCTTCAGCATCCCATTCAACCAGTTGGTGCTACAGCACACCAGATTTGGGGTTTGCTCTTTTTCTCACCATCCTTGTATGTGTCTTCTACAGTTTCTACATCTTTCCTCAAGTCTGTGTTTGTACTTTGCCTGTTTTTCTGTGTTTCTATCAGCTGTCTTCTCTTGTGCTTTATTTTTTCACTCGCTCATTTACTTTCTCTTTTGTCTTTCTGACTTACTCTCTTCTCCTGGCCTCCTTCCAGCTTTGCAGCAGTATTTGTCCTCACAGCATCTTGCAAGGTTTTTTCTTGTGCAGATAGGTCTTTTCTTTTTCCTAAATTATTAAAAATTCTAGGCCTTTTCAGGTACAGCATTTTCAAGTACAGCATTTTTAAGTGTATATTTGAGACACTCCCACCAACATCTATTCACCTATTTAAAAAAAACAACAAACCACGAACAAACAACTCTTGCTGTAGAGGTGTTGGATAGAAAAACACAATTTGCCTAATAAGAAAGAAAAGCAGAAGGACTCTCTAGGGAAAACAGCTTTGCCAAAACCAAAGATGTAATATATAAACCCATTTCTACCACTCCTCATTTTGGGAGCAGTGACTCAGATCTCTCTAAACTAGGCACCTGGTGACTGATTGGCTGAATTACCCTCCAAGCTCTGCTGCTCTCTTACCCTCTCTGCTTACTCAGACACTTGGTTTCCATGTAGAAATTTCCATTGTATTGTGCTTGAACTTGAGACTGAACCCTGCCCACAGAGCCCACCAAACTCACTAAATATCTCATTCCAGAAAAGAAAGTCTTTCAAATCCTAGATCTGTTTCAGAAGGAATGAAGTGGCACATCAGGGCTCAATTCAGTCACAGACACGAATCCTTTGGGATGCACTGGGGTATCCAAAGATAACCAGACACATTTGGCAGATGCAGCATTGAACCTACAGGAGACCTATGAGTTTTGGGATGTCACCCTCAGGCCAGAAAGAGTAACCCCAGGCATCTCAGACACCTATGCTCAGTGGAGCTGCACTGTGAGCACCTAAGGAATTCTGTATTAAAATAAGACAATTATTATAAGCACCATATCTCAGCTTTGACTACATGACAATCCTTCCCCTCCTCAGTCAGCATGCACAACTGTGCTGCTCTCACCTTGGCAGGTTCTCTTGGAGGATATTGCACAGTTTCCCACTACAGTCTAAGTCCCACTAAAAAAAAGAATTTTTAATTATAAGGGTGGTGAGACAATGTCAAAGGTTGCCCAGAGAAACTGTGGATGCCCAGTTACTGAAAGTGCTCAAGGCCAGGGTGGAAGGGGCTTGGAGCAACCTGGTCTAGTGGAAGGTGTCCTTGCCTATGGCAGGAGGGTTGAAATTAGATCTTGTTGAAGGTCTGTCTCAACCCTAATCATTCTATGATTTTATGATTTCATGTTATGAGGTATTAGGTTGTTTTGTATTTATATACATACATATACATATATATATATATGTGCATAAAATAATTTCAGCAATGCATCATAAAGCTCAGATAATCTCAAATGATACTTCAGCCAGGTTGACTTGGCCTGGGGCTGGATATGCAGCTGTGCTCCAGTTTTTCACAGACTAACAACTGTAGGTATTTCCTTCACTCCTTTGCCTTTTTTGAAGATGTGAGATTTCCTATTTTTTTGTTCTCCATGTCATCCCATTCATATATTATTTTTCTTTCTCAAGTATTGTGCAATGTCCCCGGTGAACACCTTCCCAATCTGCTCTCCATGATTTCCTTTCAAACCAGAGGCTATCCTCCTGCTCAGCCTAGTTGTTTGTTTCTTTCTGATAGTTCTATTCCCAAGCTTTTCTGTCAGAAACCCAGAGAAATTCTGAGCATGGTGCAGTGGTCCTTGTCTCTCTCACTTTATGAAAAACAAACGATTATAGCCAAAATCCAGCCATGAGATGCTATTGCAGAATTATATATGTCTTGAAATTATCATTGTTGACAGGGATTGAGTTTTCCCATATCAAGGTCCAACTACTCTTAAACTTGTGAAACAAAGTAATATTTGTACAAATTCAGTATTTGGCTGGCAATATTTCTCACTATAATGAGAGTACAATAATCAAAGCATCCATACATATTCATAGAAAATAGTTTTAGAAAATAGTTTTTCTCTTTTAGCTCCCAGTTTACCAGCATCTCATTCCCAGTTGCAGTTGACCTGTCCATCCCTTGAGCTGGATTTTATCACCTCTTAACCATCCTCATGCTGAGCCTCTGTGAGTCAATAGTCTCCAAAGATGGGCTTAGGTTTTAAATTTTCATTCCTCTTTCTGTGTTTTTCTTTTTCCATCGAGTATCTTGGCTAGAGGAAGTCTTTAGCACTATGGAGATGAGCTCACATTTAATACTGATGTCCCTCCTCAAGCCAATTGCAAATGACTGGAGCACTTTGATCTCCTGAGGGAGAGAATTTTCAATAATTACTTACTTCAGCTCTATTAATTCACAAACTAAAATGAAGACTTATCTTGGACTCCAGGACTGGGGAAGCAGACACAGAAGCTGAGCCTTGAGGAGTCAGGAACACCAGGTTGTTCAGCAGAAATATTTTGCTTGGCCTTCCTTTTGTGCTGCAGAGAATGTACTCCTGGTCTGGCTCAGGCTTAGTAAATAGGGCTTCCTTTGTTAGAAATAGTAAAGCCACAGCCACCTGGGACTGGCAGCCCTGGGAAGGACTCTGATTGAGGTGGCTGCAGAAGGAGTGAAGGACAGCCAGTGCCCCAGATCTGCCTCTGGGAACAGTCACACTCGTCCTCCAAAGCTGGAACATTTTCTTATCTGCACCTTCCTTTCCCACCAATGTGCTGGCAGCAGTCCCTGCTTTGCTGTTCACATGGGGGAAGTGAGAGTTCACAATCACAAAATCACCTTGTTCAGCTGCCACTGCTGCTGATGTAGCTGAGCAAACTTCTCCCTATGTATGGAAGGAGTGGCAGATCCCAGGCTCCAGGATCAACCATGGGATGGCAGTAGTTTGGGGGATTTTGCATCTGTACCATGACAAAAAGGGGATGGGAGGTGTTACTTGAGGTCTGGGCCACAGAGCCGAGGGCTACATAACTGTAAATTTCAGAACAAATGACACATCAAACATATTATTTAATTGTAGCTTAATATGAACTCTTTGATGTCCTTTGATTTATGTTTGTCAGCATGTAAAGTTTAACAAATTATCTCTCCTGCCTATGTCACTTGTAGAGCTGTGGCTTTAATAATTTTTGGTTTTTAGAACCCAAGGAAAAGTACTGGAAGGCCACAGTCCACAGCTTGGAGACTGTGGAGGTAGACACTCAGAAACACATGAGAAACAGGGGCTGAGAGGGATTGTCTGGGAAAATACAAGCCAGACCTTATATGTGACTTTTCCTTGGTGTTGGTGGGAGAATTTTTGCTGTCCTGCCTGAGCACAGTGCATAATCAAAGAGTGGAAAGCACTGGGATGAAGAAAAGCCCTCAGGTATCCAAAGTATTAGATTAAATAAAATCAGTGCAATTTGCATTTTAAACATATTTTGGGGGACTCTATGGCTTGTGGATTGCTATATTGGATTATAAAATCGACTACATTAAGTGTCTTGCACTTTGTGCAGCAGTCCAGCATTTCAACTCACCAATTATAGAGGGCTTCTTCTCTCCCCTCTTTCATTCCACATGCAAAAAACCCAAACAAGCAAACAAAGAAAAAAATCAATCATGGAATCTAATTTTTAGTATCCTCAAATAATTTTTTTTTCAAACACCTCTTTTTTCATAGCTAAGGAAAAAATTCTTACAATAAACATGCATCTCAGCCCTGTTTTCATTAATTTTCAAATGATTGCAAGTGTCACTTTTATCCCTTTTTAATTGGAGTGTAATGGGGCATCACTTGATTCTGTAACCTTGCAAGTCTGGCCTTTATCCCCTCTTATCATTTCACTTAAAGGTCAAATTCAGCTGGAGCTATGGCTGTTTCTATTAAGACCAAATTAGACCCATAGGTGGAGGAGAATAACACCCATTAAAAATGAGCAGTGCTCAATGCGTTCATGGTGCATTTTTCTCCTCTTTACTATTCTCAGGCTCTGTGTTTGTGAGACTCACCTGTGCAGTCTCACAGTGCCCAGCAGTGAAGGCAATGCTGTTTTAACACTTGACTCTACTAATACCCAGTGTGAAACTTATATTGACATTTAATAGTCCAAAACTATTACATTCCAACGGATCTGATTCCTTTATTTTTTTTCTTTCAAAAAGCTTTATTTCATCCAATAAAATTTACTGTGAAGTCCAGAACTATTCATGCCCTAATCAGCATATTCACATCTTGGGACTGTCCCTAGCACCATTGCTTTCACGAATCTCAGTGTATCTCTAGATTGGTTAAACTTGCTTTTGTAGAGCCAGTAAGTGCTTGGCAATAATTCCAGAAATCATCTGAATTTACCTCAGTTCTCACATCTTAATTGTGTAGGAGGGGTTGGCATTATACACACAAGAGTTTGGAGGGAAGGTAATCATGGAATTATAGAAGGGCTTGGGTTGCAAGAGACCTTAAAGATTATTCAGTTCCAACCCCCTGCCATGGGCAGGGACACCTTCCACTACTTCCACAACTTCTCTGGAGAACCTCTTCATTTTTGGTTAAGAAATTAAGTTTCAGTGAAAACAAGCATTGCATCCATTCTGTATAAAGGGAAGAATCTACAATACCCTTAAAACTATCTCTTTTGGTATTTTAGGGGTAAAATAGTGAAAAAATACTTTAAATTTCTTATCCATTCAAGTTATTTTAAAATCATTTGTCACGTAAAACCAGATAATAAACACACGATGATGAACTTTAACAAACTCTATGTGGATCTTATGCAGAAAAAAAAACTTCAGCTTTTTTTCCTAACCAAACAACAACAATTCAGCAACTGAACTTCCTTGTGGAAGTTAATCTACTTTGTTCCCTGCTCAATTCTATTTGTGAGCTTTCCCAAGTATTAAGCCACCTGTAAGGGAAAATATTTGTCTAGCAAACTTACAAGTGTTGTTTTCTGCTTCCATTCCCCTCTCCTTGTTAACATTTTATGGGCATTGCAAAGTGAGTCTGAATAGCTTCAGTTCCTTTGTAATTGACTTGTTCTCAGTTAAGTTCAGAGACACTCCTTCTGTGGAGTGTCTGATAATTGTATCCAGCACTGGGGTCCCAGCACAGGGAGGATGTGAACGTGTTGGAGTGAGGCCAGATGTGGGACACCAGGATTATCAGAGGGATGGAGCAGCTGTGCTATGAGGAAAGACTGGGAGAATTGGGATTGTTTGGCCTGGAGAAGAGAAGCTTCAGGGCGACCTGACTGTGACCTGCCAACACCTACCTGAAGGGAGCCAACATGAAAGATGGAGAGGGGCTTCTTACAAGGGTCTGGAGTGACAGGACAAGGGGGAATGGCTTCAAACTGAAAGAGAGCAAGTTAAGATTGGCTACTAGGAAGAAATTCTTCACTGTGAGGGTGGTGAGACACAGGAACAGGTTGCCCACAGAAGCTGTGGCTGTCCCATCCTTGTAAGTGCCCAAGGCCAGGCTGAATGGGGCTCTGAGCAACCTGGTCTAATGCAAGGTATCTGTGCCCATGGGAGGGAGTTGGGACTAGAGGATCTCACATGAGCTCACACCACAGATTTCCTGCCCTCTTTCTCCACTCCTGTGCTCTCTGTACAGTGCCAGCCTATGACAGGGTGAAACAAAGGTGGGGACAGCAGGGTGAATTTGGAATGGCACAGCTATTCCTTTGCTTTGTGAAGTTCCAGACAACTCCTATTTAGAAATAGGCAAAGTCAGTTGGGCACAGTAAAGGCTGGCTGGGTTTAATATAAAGATTTCATTAAAAAACACAGTTTTGTGAAGAACCACATCAAGTGTTCACTGTACCCCAAGAGCCTCATGCTACACTCCAGCAAGAGTTTGTATTCATGCTAAATGACACTTCCTTCTTCAGCATAATTTCTGCTTATGTTCAGATATTTTATGCATTCAACAATATTCAAGATAATTGAGAGTATGCATCCATTTAAGTCCTAAACAAGGGCTTTACAGGTTAGCAGGCAGATGGAGAGATGTCCACCTAATCCCAAGGAGAAAGAGAGAGTTGAAGAATTTTTGACTTAGAAACCTGAAGTCTGCTTCTGAATATTCTTGTTTGGTTGGGCAAGTTGCCAGTGCTATTAATTTTAATGATGCTCCAAGTCCAGCAGAGGCATCTCCTGTTACTGAGCATCCCTAACAGAGTGTGAGACCCATCTGCCCTGGCTCTCTCACCCTGAACAAACACATCTGCCCAGCTAGGAGAGAAGATGTCAAATTTTAAGAAGTTGGTTGAAAAGTTAAATTTTCTCAACAGTAAGCAACACAGAAGATAAACAAGAATATTGCTAAGCTTTGTAGCCAGTAAATGGTCATTTTGCCTTGAGAGGTAATTATAAGTGATAAAATAAACTTTCCTAGCCTAATTTTCTTACCCAAGTTGAAAGCAAAGAGAAAATACAATACTTGGGCTCTTCTTACTGGTTTCTGAGCCTTTACTGACTCTAAGGGTATCCACACTTATATAGACCTCTAAGATTACCAAATCCAACTGTAAATCTACCACCACCACCATATTCACCACTGAACCACATCCTCAAGTGCCATTTCCACATTTTCTGAACACTTCTGGGGGTGGTGACTCCATCACCCCCCTGAGCAGTCTATTCCGGTGTTTGTCAACTATTTCCATGAAGACTTTTTTTTCCTGGTATCTAATGTAAACCTTCCCTGGGGAAACGAAAGATAATTTCTGTATCCTAGGAAAGATAATCCAGTCTGGCCTTAAATACAACCACTGTAACAAAGCAGCCAAGGACATGCCTTGATTTTGGATAGTTTGACTTTGGGCTGTCTCCAAGCCAGCTTTGAGTAAGCTTAGATATGTAGCAAAGGTTGTATAGGGGAAAAACAGCCCAAGAATACACAATTGTTTATCATAGTGAGAACATCTCAAAAATTTTAGAATCAAAGTTGTTTGCTTTCCTAACTTCAACTTTATTTATGACAACTACCAGCCAGAATTGCCATATTTATAATATTTATTGAAAAACTGGGAGATGGGAGTATGACAGATATAGACAAAGACTAGAAAACTAAAATTTATGATAACACAAAAATATGGGATGATTTTTCCCAAATTACTTTTCTAGGGAAAATATAATCAATCATAATTCTCAATCTAGCTTTGTTAATATTTCCAGTTTTAATTATGCACAGACCAGAAGGCTAATCAGGGAAGAATCATACCTCCTAATGTGTGATCAGAGGAGACAGCCTGTCCTAAACATTTCTGAGTGACAGTGGTCCAGGAAATTAACAACTGTCTCTACATATAGAGAGACGAAGTCATAATTAAAAGAGGAAAGCTAATAAAATAAGACCTTCTGTTGGCCATATTTATTCATCCAGTGCAGGTCTATTTGTGGCATTCAATTAAAAGTGTAAATCAGTGCTACTGCTTTCTTAAAATTGCAATACAATATTTCTTGCAGTGGTGCATTGGTTTTAACATTGCTCTGTTCCAGCTAGCCAAGGTCATCAAAAGTAAATTCTGAGAAACCAAAGATCCCCACTCCTAAAAACAACTGTTTTCCATGGAACAGAAGCTTGAAGGGATAAAATTCAATGCAGAAAGTGTGAGAGACTTTCACAGTGCTACACTTAAATATAAGTTGAAATAACATATTTCAGGAGGAGGAAGAATAGGAAATCAAAGAGTTCTGTGAGACAGTGGTGACAAGAGGTTTGGCTGCTTTTCTGTTTTTTTTCCTAAGAGATCATCCTTCTGGGAGCCCTTGTGACTTTGGTTTTGGGAAAGGGAAGAGTATAGCTTGCAAAAGGAAGAGTTTGTGGAAAACATAACAAAATTAGTCTGTAAGCACATGCTATAGGCAAATAGTTTTCTCCACAGGAGGCCAATTTAGCTCCAGAAATGTGGAGTCTATGCATTATTTATCTGCCAGAACACAGAACCTAAAACTTGGTGGGAGATAGATGACATGGGCCTGTATTAAGGTACTCTAAGATGACAGAAGTCACAGATTATGAGAGGTTGTTGTACGGGGAAAACCTACTTAGATGTTTAAGCTAAGTCAGAACAGAAGCAGTTTATTCATTTTTTATCAACACATGATTAACTGACAAATGGTGAGCTGTCTGCTCAGAGTCAGGAGCAGTTGTGTGACAGATGATCACAGGACTGGATACTTTCAGATGTTAACTCCTACAGGGTTCTAACTGTGCTGTCCCCCACTGGCTGGGTACCACATTCCTGCAGCATCCCAGGGGAGATGTTTGGCCCAGCCTGGGCAGGCTGGTGATGTCACAGGGCAACTCCTGATAGACCCAAACCAGGCCCACTCTGCTACTCCTCTCCCTTCAAGATCTCTCTACTACAATACAAATTTTCCTGCCACTCCTTTAGTTCTATTTGGGATGACCCTTCATTTCAGAAATCCTTTTATAAGGATAAAAGGAGTTATCACCAGTTACTATTTCATATGGCTGATGGTCATCTTCTCTCTTACTATGATGAACTTGGGGCACACTGGCCTCCAGTTTGTGTGTTTCATCCATGGTCCCTGTGTGCTCTGACACTCGAGGGAAACAGGGACAATTGTCCAGGCTGTTTGCCAAGTGGGCTGTGCAAGCCCTCCCATAAAGGATGACAGCCACATCTCCTTAGACTGCATTTCTGGCTTTGAATTTTAATACTACAATTTTGATTGTTCTACTTAAAAGTTGTTGAAAGAGGCCATTTGCTCTCATAGTTTCCTGCTTGAGCTCCCAGTGGTCTTTTCCCCTCAAAGTTTATTCCTTGCATACAATAAGTCTTCCTTTTTTCACATCTCTGTGTTTATACTGATAAAATTGTCTTTAAATTTAGCTGCTTATTCTATTCACTGCCTGTGGGCTGAAGCCATAAATCTCTAACAGCCATAACCAGAGCATCTGGCAGCCATTTTATATTTGGTTCACAGGAAGAAATTGCAAAGGAGACATATGTGTTAAGCTTTCTCCTTGAGAATGTGCAGTTATTCCCTTTGTTTTGAATAGAAAAGGGGGATATAAATGATCCTAGACGTCTTAAGAAAATAATACAGGGCAAACCATATATTCTTTGCCCAGCAAATTACATTAGTGTGAGCTATGGATTAACTGGTCTAATCCCCATATAATTTTATCACATTTTCTTTGCTCCTTGCCTGCCATATAACCTCAATAAACAGCTCTCTTTGCCATGTTGAGAGAGAAAAAAGTAGCTGCACGCCGTCATAACTTTGGTATGCATGTACATAATGAATTTGAATATCTATTCTAATTTCTATTATTGTAGAAATAAATACAGATAGTGATCTTTCTGTTAACATTCTCTGTACACAAAGACAAATGAAAAGACAATGTTATTAGGATCCCAAAGAGAGTCAGTATTGACTGAAGGATGGCAGCTAAATTAGAAGCAAGGGCTGTAGAAAGTTTTAACTTGCTTTTCTCAGACTTCTTTACAGTGATCAGATTTTTTCTGCAGTGTATCTTTTGGCAGGCCAGGCAAGGACTTGTAGTACCATGGGAGCTATTTACAACTGTAAAAGTGTACACAAGAGAGGATACAAGTGTATCCTCAAGTATGTTACTGATGTGCTAACACAATTTCATGGATCCCAGTGGACTGTATTATGTTTCACATAGCTGAAGCACGATGCAGCTGGCAGTAAAATACACAGAGACCTCCACGTTTTTGGGCAAGTTTATTAGTTTCTAGGCTCAGCTGTTGCTACCTGCTGCTCACTTAATATTTCTGCAAGCATTAGTGAATCAAAAAGCTGATGGGAGTCTCTGGCCTCACTTGGAGCTCAGGCAACTCATGATGGGATGCCTCAGTGCTGTTAAGATGCCACACGCTATTGTGCTTCCTGCACTAGGTTAAAAATCATCTTGCAGATGTGTTTTTACTTCTGTGAGGCTTAGTACAAGGCTTACCAGGGTGGGGAGTCTTGCTCTTCAGTTCTTCTCATCCCACTTCCGGATAAAGTCGGTTTTGGCTACTGAGCTTGCAAGAGATAAGCAAATCCTTGGGCCGGAGGGACAATTGCCTATCATGAGGTCTGCTTTTTAATTACAAAAACTAAGAAGTACTGACCTTGCTGTACTTTCTCTGTACAAGTGCAGAAGTAGGATTAGTGATGCACTCTTTTGGGACATTGCATTAATATGAGGGAATTTTGCTTTGAAACGAGCATCATCCAACTTCAGCTGGTTTCAGTTCTGTACCCCCAGCAGCTCAGGACACATCACTTACCCTTCACCCAAAGGAAGCAGAACCTTCTTCATAAGGAGGTGAGTGACCATGTCTGTGAGATTGACATCTTCAGCCTTGGTCCTGGTGTTAGGAAGGGGGTTTGCCAAAGTGTACTCAAAGAGTGTGAGGTATGCTTGTCACAACACTGGGCCAGCTGAGGAACCTGACTCCTCACGAAAATAAATTAACACAGATATATCTGATTTAACAGGAAACATATTTTTTTGCTCAATTATATGTGGTGGTTGCAAATGAAGAATGGGCAACACTGTGTAGTAGTAGGTCTATTCTATAAAATATGGCCAAAACATCATGTTCAACCTAATTTTCGAAGAGCTAATGGTAAGTGTGCTAAGCCACAGATGAGATACCACAACCCATCCTCAGGAGTGACAGGGAGTGTGTGGCAAGTCTACAGTCAGGGAATGGGATGTGCACTTCTGACTGCACTCTGATCCCAAGAATCCCAGACTAGGTTTGGAGCCAGACAGCTCAGCCAAGGCTGAGGAAAAGCTCATGCACAAAATCCACTTCCCAGGCTAAGGCAGTTTGTGTCACATTGTCTGGGAATACTTCCTATGTGATTGTGGAGTGAGACCTTAACTGACCTTTCAAAACCTCCATCCTGATGGCTGATATCAGTAATTTATTCTGCATTATCTAAGCCCCATCCAGCCACTGCTTATAGCTGAATCCCATCACCCTGAGTGAGTGCTCTAGTGAAAAGCAGTGGTGGTAAAATGTCTTGAGAAAAGCTTTTGACATGTGATTGCAAAGCATTTTCTGTGATTGAGAAAAATACAGGCTGGATGAATGGGCTTAAATGGGCTGGATATTAGTTGGATTATCAGGCTTAAAGGGCAGTAATGAATAGTTCAGCATCCAGCTGGCAACTACTAAGTGGAGTACAATAGGGAGTGATTCTGGGACAATATTATTCCACATCTTTATCACTGGCCTGAATGATCAGACAGAATGCATCTTCAGCAAATTTGCAGGTGAAGATGCAGTGTGTGGAAATATGTCAAATGACAGTAAAACTTGAAGTTGCAAGGAACTTGATAAACTTGAGCCTGGGAACAGCAGAAATCTCACGGTGTTCAGAAATGAAACAGCACAAAGTTCTGCACATGGGTCTTTCAAACTGCATAATTGGCTACTACAATCTTGCTCATTTATAGGAAATTCACGCCTGCAATGTTGTAATCTGCTTTGTGTCTTCTATTTAAGAGGAGATTGGAAAAACTCTTGCAGAGTGCTAACAAAATTATCAGGGACTTAGAGGATACAAATGCCAAGAAGATGGGGGAATTGAGTTTGTTTAACCTGGAAAAAGGAATCCAAAGAAGAATGTAATTGCAGACCACTTGAAGGATTTTAAAAGGGATGGAGCCAAATTCAGCTCAATAATAGTGACTGGTGGTCAAACATTCAGCAATAGCCAGAAAGTGCAGCTTGGGTGGTTGAAGTAGGTTAGTAGGAAATCCATTTTCACTAGGTGAGTGGTGGAGGCCTAGAATAGCTTGCCAAGAGAAGCTGTTGAATTTCCATTTTCTGAGGTTCTCAAAATCCAGCCAAGCAATGTATGGTTGACATGATTTGGTGCCAGCAACAGCTCTGCTTGAGGTTGGATGTTGCATTAAGTCCCTCTGGAGGTCTGTTCCAGCCTAGGTTTCTAGGATTTGTTCCCCAAAGGTGCATTGACTATACAGATATGACAAATGCTAACCAAGAACAATTAATTTTCCCATCTCTCTCTAGTGGCTGTGTTAAGTAATGCTGGCAGAGCTATATTTTGTAGTCAGTATGCCATTGAAATCCTTCATACAATGGAATCATAGGAAAAGATACTGGATCTGAAGGGATAGCTGCAGGTCTAGTCCAAACTCCTACTCAAAGAGCTATCTTCAAAGCAAGGTCAGATTGCTCAAGGTTATTCAGATCTTGAAAATCTCCAACCTTACCATCACAGAATCATAAAGTTATTAAGGTTAGAAAAGACCTCTAAGATCAAGTGCAAGTGTTAACCTAGCACCACTGTGTTCATCACTAAACCCTATGCCCAAGTGATGGATCCACACACCTTCTGAACATTTCCAGGGTTGGTGATCCCACCACTTCCCTGGGCAGGATATTCCAATGTCTGACCATCCTTTCAGTGAAGAAATTTTTCCTAATATCCAATTTAAACCTCCCTTGGCACAACTTGAGGCCATTTTTGTCAATCTGTTCTAGTGTTTAACATTTCCATTATGAAGAACATATTGAAACGAATATATTGTAACTTCTTCCTGCTGTCCATTTTCACTGTGTGTCTCTGCAAAGAGCCTGTTTCTCCTGTCAGTCACTCATTAGGTCATGGGAGACGTCCGTGAATCCCCCCCATTACCTTCTGTTTCCTGGCTGAATAAACCAAACACCTTCATCCTCTCCCTATAGGTTGGGTGCTCCAGATCACTACAACAGCACACTGCTGAATTCTGTTCTGTTTGCTTTCCCCTGGGACCTTTATTGCAAAGCTTCTTCTAGCCAGTGTTGGAGTAGCAACCCGGTCCTATAGGTGATCAGTTATTCCCCCAACTTTTTGCAATTTTCTGTAATCCACCAATTTGCCAACTTGATCCGGTTTATCTGCAATTTTTCTGTCCAGCCATCCAGCCACACCCCCTTATTCTGTCTGCAAGTCTCTGGGAGACTGTGAAAGGACTTGCTAAAGACAAGGGGAAGAAACAACCACTTCTGTCCTGTCATTCTCAGAGCCCATCTTCTCCTCACAGAAAGCAATGGGGTCAGTACAGCAAAATGTAACCCTGTAAATCCAATTGAGCTGTTTCCTTCACCTTCGTGTCCTTCATGCATTTGGAAATGGCTTCCTGGGAGACTTTCTGCAGCCATCTCTCTGACAAGAACTAAGACTGACAGTCAGTTCCCCCTTTACTTTTTTTCAGGTGGGAGAAATTATCACTATTTTATTTTATTTTATTTTATTTTATTTTATTTTATTTTATTTTATTTTATTTTATTTTATTTTATTTTATTTTATTTTATTTTATTTTATTCAATCCCCAGGGAAACTCTGATGGGCACAACCTTTTAAAGGTGATAGAGAGTGGCCTCAGAACAAAGCTGGCCAACTCCCACAGCACCACAAAAAAACATGTAGTGTAGAATTAAATCTATAATTACATTTTCAAAGGGAGCTCAGAAATATCTTTCCCCTTAGCTAGAGCTTGTACATAATTAAGTCAGCAGATTCAGAGCAGGGAAGCTCTCCCTCCTCCCCTTCCATATCACAATTTTTGAAGTATTATTTTCTAGCTATTACTAAGAAATAAGGGAGGATATAAGGACTAAAAATAACACCAAAAGGGTTTAATGAAAAAAAAAAAATCAGAATTTCAGAAATACATTGACGAATGCAAAGTAGGAAAAGCTTTGGCGAGAGCAAGAACAAAGTTCTTCTGGAAAATTTTTGGAAGCCAAACTGAAAGTGAGCAGCAAAATAAACTGATCCATGAGCTCCTGTTGGCCTCCAGCAGGAGCATGCCTCTCTTCATTAGAGGAGTAAGAGAGGAACAGATGAGTTGCCCTTGTTCTGTTTGCATAGCTGCCAATGGTGCAGCAGACAAGCGTTCCTAAGTCTCCATGCTGCACAGAACTCAGATTAAAACCAGACTTTTTTTTTAATTTTCACATCCTTTTTTTCCCATCTTCTATCCATTCCTATTTTATTTCTCCCATTTTCTGTGAAACTTGTTGATTTTCTTTTTCCCTGAATTCTTTTTTCTGTGCTTCTCCTCATTATATTTATTTTTAATAGCTTTCCTGGCATGCTCTTTGGTTATTCTGTGGTACCCAGAATATTCTGTGTACAGGGATATTCTGTGGTATCTCCAGCACAGCATTCCACCTGCTGGCTTGTCTTCTATTTTACAGTCTCCAGATATACAGACTCAGGGGCACTAATGCAGATAAACTTTATTGCATGCCTGGAGTGCCACAGCATTATTGTAACACAAAAAAATAATACTGCACCATAATGGTTAAGAAAATGTATTACTATTACAAGGGAAAGTTACTGAGACAGTTTCCTAAGGCAATTTGCAAATTCATGAGTTGGAAGACTCTGCAGTTAGCTAGCCACTCTTCAGATCTGGATAGTCAGAACTAGTGAAACACCTCTGATTATTTCTGCACAATCTCTTTTCCCGATTGTTCCCAGACAGAAAATTCAGTCAGATCCTTGTTATCCTGTCTCGATCTCTGCCCACATTCCAAACAACTCTACTTTTGTTTCCCATTGGAAACAGGTTTATTAATCCCCCTTCTGCCTCCAGAGCTAAATCCCCTCCAGGATCAGGTCTGAAGTTCATTCCTCACTCTCCTGCGTGTGCTCACAGCCATGAGCTGCAGCCAGCCTCACTCCCTGGCTCAGAGGGAGTTGCTGTCCTGTTCCCTGAGCACTGCCAGGATTTATGTGAACAATCTCTTTTACTGCCTTCTGTCCCATTTAACAGCCTCAGAGATGGAGACTCACAGTTTGAGAAACATCCCTGTCATGTGTCAATATTCTCCTTTTTGAGATTCTCTTTCAGTTCCTGCTCTATTACATATCAAACTTCAGGAATGGGCAGTTTATGCCAGACCTGCCAGGGCTCTTTCATTCAGTGCAGCACAAGTGCATCAGGGTTGCTCTTGATTTCAGCAGCATGTTAAGTTTTCAGACACCTTCAGCTTGGACTGTCATGCTAAATATCCCCATAAACACCTGGGAGACAGCTTTATTGCTTCCCCACATTCTAAGATCTCTATATGATAACTGCCAAAAAAAAAAAAAGGCCAGAGTTAAGCTCTGCCAGCACAACAGCCTCATTTCCATGGCCAAAAGGCTTTTGGTTTGGAGGAGATGTGTGGTTTCTTCTCTCATACTGGGGTATAGATACTTGCCGGGCAGGAAACCAGGCAGCATCAGGCAAATAAGAGAGTTGGGGCACCTGAACCAAAGCGGTGCTGATGTCCTCTGCATGCCACGTTACCTGACTCAGCAGGGAGAATCAGTCAACGTTTGAGTGTGTGTGGAAAAATTTGTCCTGTATGCTCAGGTAGAGGATGGATAAACAGGGCTTGGCGGGGCAGCCATCCATACAGCTGCACATCCATCACAGCTCTGCTGTTCACCTTGACTGCTCCAGAGCCATGAAATCACCAGGCTGCAGAAAGCTTCAGCTCCTTCACTAGAGTACCAGTCCTAGCCCTTGTCCCTCCCAGTTTCCTGGTGACTGCTAAAAAGCCTTTCTGCAGCCTGTCCTGCAACCTCCTCCCATAGCACAAACAGCCCATGGGACACTCTGGGAGAAATAAAACTCCAAAGCCTCCTCCCTGTGCCCAGATCTCTGAGGATCTAAATCACTGCATGTGCTCTGAGCTTCTCTACCACTCAAAGACTGTGGCAGGAAGAACGTCCCATCCAGAGCTCTCAGAGGAGCCAGTTGCAGATGATGGGGATGCAGGAACCTGTAGAATTAGCAGTGCTAATGCCAGGTGCTAACACAGGGGAAGAACTGGATTTAGCAAACCTTCCTAGCAAATGGGTTTTCCTGCAACAGTCAATGTGTTAAATACCAAAGAAACAACATTTGACTACAGGACGAAACATTGGTTTTATACACAAAAATTCTTTCTTTGTTGCAGGAGAGATACGGTTGTTGTCGAGCCTCCTCTGATTCCTCAGAGAATCAGAGGGGGCTGTTTCCATTTTCTGGTGATGCTGATTTCAGGTGATGCTGATTGTTTTTCAACTTCCCAGAAATATGTCTGCTAAATTCTGTCATCCCCTTGATGTGCAGTTTCTTGGAATCACTGCTCAGCAGCGTGGTTTAATGAGAGGGAAGAGCTGGAGTTATCCACTGGCACATGCTCTCAGTCCTTCTCCAAGTTCTCTTTAGATTGAATGAACTTCTGTTATGCCAGATATATAATTGCTCTGAATTTTACACTTGGCCAATTCTATTGTTCTCTGTCTTGCATTTTTTTTCAAAAACAGTTGGCCACCCAAAAAAGGTCTTACACTGTTTGCATGGCATATAGGTTATATACTGTGAACAGTGAATTTAGTGCACAAATATCCAATCAGGTCAGCAGAAACCAGTAACTGTGAATTGGTATATATATAACAAAACAGCCAAGAGTGCCAGTGTCATTAAAGAAAACCCTGGTGCCAGAAGAGGGACCACAGCCAAGGGTGACAGTGCAGCCAAGGAAATGTCCCCAGACCATGAAACATGATGGTGTCACAAATACCAGCCCTTTGGTGTTTCTTCATCCCCACTAGGAGTCTCCTTCCCCCATGGAAAAGTTGTAGGTCAAGTGTAGGAATGGCTGTGCTGTGACATGCAACAGGAATGGGGAATTGCAGGGTTTAGGTTCTGGAGCTGTGACATTCCTGCTGTGAGCAGTTCTGCTCACTCGCAGCAGCTTCCACCTGCGGCCTCCCGGGAGTGAGCATCCTGCCACTTGTGAGCCACGTGAAAGGCACTAGGACAGCGTGAAGGACTCCAGGAGCACAGATCAATAGATCAATGCTCAGCAGCAGGAGCGGCAGGGCGGAAGGGCTGGCTGCTCTCACCCGCAGTGCAGGCGATGCTTTGCTGCCTCCTCGGCAGCTGCCCAAAGCAAGGGAAGGCTCTGCTCCCCACCTAAACTGTCTCAGACCTCACTAAACCTTTGCAGCACCCTAAACCCACACTGAGCTTGCTGATGTCACTCAGCTCTGTACTCTTGTCCTTTTCCCAAACTTGCAGCAAGCCCTTCCTTTCTTCCTGAACCAAGTCTGCTGCCACAGCAAAAGTGAGTTTTGTCATCCTTTGGATATCATCCTAAGGCAGTTTATCTCATTCCTGCCTGCAGTGCTGAAAAGCCTTGAAATGGCTCCTCTCCAAAATGAAGCTAAAAGGGTATTTTCCTCTGCTGAGGAACAGAGTGAAAGATTACTGAATGGCTCCTGCAATTTTTGTTGGTTTCGGCAGGGTGGCTGCTTGAAGGGAGTACATTTGCCACAGTCTCCTGCAAGGACAAGGAATCTTTTCCCCTGTGTATGTATCCCCAAATTCAGACAGTTTGACAGATTGGGCCTCCCCAAAATCAAATCCCACAAATTAAAGCATTTGTAGGTCATACAACTCAATACCTGAGTGGAGAGTCAAATGCTTTTGCTTCTTCAATCAATTCTTTTTCCACTACATTGCACTGGATCTTTTATAACAACTATTTGACTAGATAAAATCCACCTAAAATGTTCAGTTGAAGGAACAGAAAGATATTCTTCATGACAGATGAAATATTTTCTCAACCTTTAGAAAATGAATCTGAAGTACATTGTAAAAATATTTTTAAGTAATTCTGAAAACATCCAAACTACTCTTTCAACAGTTTCTCCTTGTTTTTCTCTGGGTTTTTAAATGAAATTTCATTAGATTTCCTGAAAAAAAACAGCAAAGCCAGTATTTTTTGCCAGTCTTGCTTACCTCAGACTTTTTCTCATCTGCTCTAATACCTGATTGAGACAAAATGTGTTGTCTGCTCATTTCAAAGGGAACTCTGTTATGAAGCTCAGTGGTGACAGTTTTTGAGGTCAAACACTAACCATGTATACACATTCAGCTAATATTTAAAGAGTGACTTCATGGTGCTAAAAAATACTGAAGGAAAGCATCACATCCCTGCTGTGTGACAAACCAGTCTTGTAAGAAGGGCTGCTTCCAAGTGGCACTGTGCATGAGGGCTCACAGATTATCACCTGACACAAGTAATCAGGTTGGAAAATTGCTCCTACTGTAATTGAGATGTTCAATTGCAACTATTGTTGGAGTTATCTCCTCCTCCTGGCCCAGGAGGCAGAGGAGCAGTCAGATCCTTGTACTTCAAATGCACCTAGCATGGAAAGCTGCAGTGCTGCTGTTTTGTTTCCCAGAAATTAAAGCTGATCTTGGGAGAGATGCATGGAAATTTATCTTTGAATCTAGAGGAGATTGATGAAGTGAATATGTCTGAATCAACCAGCACTGAGACTGATGCTCCATTGGCTTCCAGCTTTCCTTGCCTATTCATAATTTCTAAAAGCTTGATATAAAAGAATCTGGAAAGAGAAACTTGTTGGGAATTTTTATTTGGTAGCACTCTCCTCTGGCAGTTGCTCAGCCATCTCTGACTGTAAGGATCAAAGTAAATAAGAATGACAAACACACTGAATCTGATAGTCTACTTTAAAAATTCAACCAGGTCAGTCAATGGATCATCACATTGCACACATCAAAGCATTACAGCATTACAGCATTACTAGTTAAAACTATTTTTCAGCTCTTCCTTGAAAAGCAGCTTGATGGTCTAAGTATATCAGGACAACAAGCTTGTCTCCCCTGGCTCTGCAACACAAGCATAACCTCAGCCTTTCAAAGTACATGAAGCCCTATGCATGCAGTTAATTATAAACAGTGTTGAAATGGAAGCTTAAAAATGGAAGGTCGTGTTCCCTTCATCTGAACATTAAATCCCTTCAAGATCAGTCTGCCCTAGATAGAAGTGGCTGCATTCAGCTGTGCGGTATCTGTATTACAAAATGTTCTTTGAGACGATCAGGTGGTGAAGGGAGTTTGACTTGTACTTTGCCAGAGAGCCAAAGCAAAGAGGAAGGGTTAGGTACACAGCCTCTGCTAAGTGCTCAGCCAACAACACAACGGTGTTTGTCAGAGCTGCCTGGCCTCAGGGGTGTCTAACGGAGAGCTTGCTTCATCCCCCGGAGATGGGATTCCAAGGAAGGGCAAAGCCCATGAATCGTGGGGTGTAATGCCTGCAGCCATTCCAATACACACACTGCACTTGTTGATATGCCAGGGACCACTGGTGGGCTTTATCACAGCCACCCCACTTTAAACTAATATTCAGTCACAAATGTAAAATACTGAGAGTCAGAAGCCTTTGCTAGTTTTCTGTCATTGCAAATTGACACTGGCCAGAATCTTTTGATTTTCCCCAAAGGTCAACAACCAGCAGAAAGCCATGCCAACCCTGACTCCAGACCACCCTTGGAGAAGGGCTGGCTCTGCTCCCCCCCTGCAAGGGTTGTCAAGCATTGGAATGATCTGCCCAAGGATGCTTTGGAGTCACCATCCCTGGAAGTGTTTAAGAAATGACTGAACTGGGCATTTAGTGCTATGGTTTAGCTGATATGGGGAAAGGTATTCAGTCAAAGAACTCAATGATCTTGAAAGTCTTTTTCAACCTAACTGGTTCTATGATTTGCTTTCTGCCCATGTTAACCTGGTCAGTGTTAGCTGTTTCTCACAGTGTTAACCTGCCAAAGACCAATCCCATGAACCAATCCCAACAAATGTCTCTGCAAAATAACTTCTCTCCTGGTCTGACTATGCCACAGCAACCAGCTCCCAAGAGACTGTTTCCTCTCACTGAAAGCTCTTTGCACCAGCTTTGCCTGGAGCCTCTGACTTACTGAGGAGGTCTGGGGTCTGCCCAGGGTCCACCTACACCTCCCATGTAAAACAACACCAGCCACTATCAGAGAGTGTGGATGCTGCCTGGCATCAGCTGCGCAGCACAGACACACTGGGTTTGTCAAAATAAATCTCTTCCTGAGATTCAGCCCCATTCAAACCGGTTCAATCTACTCTTCCTCAGTCCAGAAAGTATCCTCAATTATCTCTTGGGTGAACTGAATAAAGAAGCTGCTGCTCTTGTTTCTTTTGGAGAAGGTAGATGGGTCTTGGCATGGCCACTTGAAATTGCAGCTAAATACTTTTCCTGGGGTTAAATAATACCTTTTTTTAAAAAAATTTGGTTTCTGGTTTCAATGGAAGCCAAAAATGTGTCGTTCCTTTTCAGTTTTCTCTTTGTATGGTATTTTTAAGAGTGGTGAGGTCTGCTTTAGACCTTGGATTGATTTGTGTGTGCTGTACATATGTAGGATTACTTGGGAACTCTTGCAGACTGTTTTGACCTTCAGCTGCAACACCAGACTGTTCTGTATTTCTCCTTCCACTTTTAAAAACACAGTAGTAGCACTTTCCAGCAGAAACCTGTGCTTTTGGAAGCATGCAAGTCCTATCCAGACAGCAATCAAGTGTGATCAGTGAAAAGCTCCATTGCCCCTTGTGCAAAGAATAGTCACCACCTCTCTGGCACAGGGCAAGGCCAGGGCCGAGAGGAGTATGTGAATATTCCCAAATGCTGCCTTTTAAAAAAGGGAAACAGCATGAAGCACATTCCTGACACAAATCAGCAGAAAAGCAACTCCAAAACAATGATGAAAATTTGTGATTCAGATTATGCAGGTACATGGGAATCAGTAGGATTAGATACCTTGTCTAGGAAAAATAGTGCTGATACCTTTTGCAAAACTATTTTTTGGAACTTCTGCTCATATTTGACAGAAATTGGTGCAACTCCTGTATTACAGTCTGATCTGAGAGATAAGAAAACTATAAAGGATTTTACTGACTGGTCCCCCAAGGGCTTGGATAAGCATCAATTTTACTTGGGCAAGCACATTTTGCAGAGTCAGACCTCTGCTTTTTGGACCTCATTGGCTGTTTAGCTTTGCTCTTTCCCTTTTCTGCTCTTGGACAAAATTGTAGTATGCACTTGTCATCTAAAATTCCAGCACCATATTCATCTGATAAGAATTCAATTGATAAAGAAGGTTCCATGAAATAAATCTAGCACTCTGGCAAAAATCAGAACTGATAACGTGGGAATTGATAACATACAAGCTTAATCCATCCCTCTTTGAGTCTCACTGTCAATTCAAGGCCCACCTGGGGTTGTTATATGGGATGGTTTTTAGGTTGGGTCAAGTTCATGAGAAGAGATTAATAAGAATCTATTTATTATATCTAAGCAAAAACAACTACAGTACACTCATCCAATTCTTTTCAATTGCACATGGATTTTATGACACTATGTATTAACTGATATAATCTTAAATCAAAATAACAGTAGGTCCTTAGAAGAGGTCTGATTTTTGAAAATCCCTTTTATAAAAATTCTCAAGTGAGAAGGAACAACTAAAACCAAACCCATCCACAAAGGAATCAACACAACAGAAGAAAATCCAGTTTGATTATTCTTTTGTCAGCTCCTAAATTGCCTGTCTTCATTCAATTTCCTACCCCTTTTCCCATCAGACACTGTGAGCTTGCACTCAATGGCATCATGGGACTGGAGGTGATTCCAGGACACTCCAGGTGTCTTCTGCTCAGTCCTTCAGTGCCATCCAGCCTGAAGGCATTTGTGTCATCAGAGGCCTGGAAGAATGTGCAGATGCCCACAATTTCCTGTGCCCAAAGATTGGTGACTGCAAATGACAGCGGTAATGATATCCTGGCAATCAGAGCCAAGAATGAGTCACCTGCTGGTTTTAAATGGGACAAAGAAAACCAATCGTATTTCAATCCTGCAGGTGCTGGAAATTGGACACTGGGGTAAATCAGTGTAAAAGATTTTTTTTTTTGTGTGTGTGGTTTGTTGATGCTTCTGGAAAGTAGAAGCTCAAGAAAAAAAAAAAAGACGACTTTGGTTAAAACAAAAAAAAATCAAGGCAAAATCCAGAAATAAATATAATTATATAATTTGGATTCTACAGTTATTTCAGTTTTGGACATTTCTCCAATGCTAAATCCAAAGAAATCTGAAAATTTGTATAATTTTGGATCAATACTTTTTTGGCCATTGTTATTAAAGAAAGGTGACTACTTTCTAATTACATTATTAATGTTGTTTCAGGAACTGGGAATTTGGAAAACTTTGTGCAATATCATGAAATCTGAGGTTTTTTTGCAAAGGAAAAAAGATTAATCTGAAACCTTTTGTAGAGTTTCAGTCTGGGGCATATGTGATATATTAAGATTCCCTGTTACTCAAGTTATAAATACTCCTTCTTCTGTAATCACTTGAATTTAATAGTAACGCTGTGCCTCAAATACAATGTTTTTTATAAAGCAGCACTTTGGCTCAAGGGAAGCTGTCTTCATTTTAAGTGTGTTTCTGCAGGCAGAAGTTACTAACTTCTGTTTTCCATAAAGTCAAACTACCCAAAACATTGAGGGCATCACACAGAAAAAGTTTTGTACAGGGAGAGCTCTGAGGAGTCTGTGTCACAGAATCCATCCTGTGCCCTAATCCCAAAAGGACAAGACAAAAACAGCCTCAGCTCCTAAAAGCAATAGCTTGTGCTCTTTAGTTCTCAGATCCCTGATTCAGTGACTGCAACAGCAGCAAAAATAGCAGCTCTTGTAGACATGTTCTAAATGCAGGTTAGGAATTGCAGCTGAAATTGTTTCGGGGGCTGTCTGTAATGCACAAATATCTGTCTAACCTATCCCATTATCTCTGGGATTGCAGAGGTATTACTGACACTTCAAAAATATTTCATGAGAATATTCTACAAAAACACTAAAAATGCTTTTAAGGCTCTGAGGAACAAATTTTTCCCCCACCCACAGCTGAAAATGTGCTATTGTCTCATTGATGATGGGAATAACTGACTAGAATTTAAGCACAAATGAAATCTGCTATCAGCATTGTAATTCACACTTAAAAGGGGCTCTCACTCCAAAGTCTCGTTGATAATCTCTGCAGGCATTGTGTCTGTTTTATGGAGTGTGGGGCAAAGCTGAATGTTTGGGACCTGCCCTGCAAGAACTCCTCTCTCTTGAGACAGAAACCCTTGCACACCCCAGGTGTGGTAGCACGGATGTGTCTGTGAGACCTCACGGCAACATCAGACTGCACATCCAGCACCTGGGCAGAGCATAACTGCATCAGAAGGATCCTGTCAGTAGGAACTAAGGGAATCCTCTGGGAAGAAAGCAGGAGAAGGGGCTGGAAACCTCAAGAAGAGCTGTCACAGTGCTCAGTTCTGCCCTTGGGCAGGCACAGCACCCACTGAAGGCAGAACTTTTTTAAGGGACTGGCACTTCATATTGCTGCGAAAATTAAATCCAGGCTGGCTCACCAAGTTCTGAAGGAGAATTTCTTTAGAAAATTTCCTATAAATGTTTAATCATTTGATCTTGGATGGCATTTAATGAGCAATCTAATTAACTTTTTTGTATTTATCACTCGCAGAGGATCTTGGCACCTTCCACAGCAGGGCAGGGGATCACAGTATACACAAAGGGGAGTTCCTGGGTGGGGAAGCCCAGGGGAGTGCCAAGAAGTCTCCAGAAGTTCTCCAGAGCAGCTACTGAGGCTTTCAGGGGACCCATCCCTACCAAGGACAGCCCTGGGCAGTGACACAGGGCCAGAGCCTGAGCCAAGGTTCAGGATGGCAGCTTGTTTGGCCTCTGAGGCAGGAGGATGTGCAGAGAGGGCAACTTTTTTGACAGAAGGACGTTCCAGTGGCTGACTGGAGAGTCTTGAAGCCCACATAACTCAGCAACTGAGCACCTCTGTGTGTGTGGCCTCCTGCCAGGCCAAGGGCACTTGCCCTGCCATCCCCTGCAGGCAGAGGGGTGGGGAAAGGCTGCTGCTCTGCCCAGTGCTGGCCAACACCAACACACAGACAGAGCTGCTGAAGGCAGAGATTGGGTCTGGAGATGTCGCACCAGTGCCCTGGTGGACAAAAGGAACAGCCGTGTCCTGGGGCCCGACAAGGGAGGGGAATGCCCACCTCACCTGGAGCCCTGGGGCAGTTTTGGCTGCCACAACATAAGAAGGATATAAAGGTATTAGCGTGCAAAGGAGGGCTACAAAAATGATGAAGGCTCTGGAGGGGAAGCTGTATGAGAAATGGCTGGTGGTACTTGGTCTGTTCAGTTTGGAGAAGATGAGACTGAGGGGAGCCCCCACTGAGGTTGTCGCTGTCGAGCAGGACGGGAACAGAGAACTCCAGATCAGAAGGCAAAGAAAATGAGCTCTGATTTATTTCAAATATACTGCTCTATATATAGAGAACATCGAGAAGATTAATTTCATTGGTCTTAGAGTAAAAACATGTCACACCACTGGTGTGCAGTGAATGACGCACAGTGGCAGAGCATATCTATAAACAATGTGAATAACAAGATAGATTAGAGAATTATTTATATTCTTTCCCAACTGTTTCCCAGGCTCTTGCCTGGTTAGAAAACCTTTCTCTTTCTCTCTGACTGAGCTGAGAATATCCACATGAGGTCTTCAGCTTCCTCATGAGGGGAAGAGGAGGGCAGGCACTGATCTCTTCCCTCTGGTGACCAGTGACAGGACCCGAGGGAATGGTCTGAAATCATGGGAGGTTTAGGTTGGATATGAGGAAAAGGTTTTTCCCCCAGAGGGTGGTTGGGCACCGGAACAGGCTCCCCAGGAACGATCACGGCACCAGTCTGAGCTCCAGAAGCACTTGGACACACTCTTGAGTGTGTGACAATCCATGGTGTCATTCTTAGGGATTCTGCCCTGTGCAGGGCCAGGAGATGGGCTCAGTGATCCTTGTGGGTCCCCTCCCATTCAGGGAGCTCTGTGATTCAGAGCTCAGGCTGCAGAAAGGGCCTGGCCCTTTCTCCTGGGGCAGGACAGGCAGCAGCCCTGCCTGCAAAAGCTGTGCCCAGGTGGAGACACACCTTGCTTGACTCACCTGGTATACTCAGCCCATTGGCTTCTTCCACTTTTTTGACACAATTATTTAAAGACACAAACCTGCTGAAGGTTTTCAAAGTAACTAGCAGCTCTCAGAAAAACACGAAAAAAGCAGAAATTCAGCAAATAAAAAACTTTTAATGAACTACAGAGGTGTTTTAATTGGTTTAATTAATTGGTATTTAAATGGATGTAATGATTGGCATTTAAAATGAGCAAGTGAATATATAATCTAGAGTGTCCTCTCCCCCTTTCATCGCTTAGTAATGAGGAGAAACTTCAAAAACATCTGCTATTTACTTACATATCAGCACAGAACAAATATCTGAGAACCTCATACATCTGCTACTACTGTTTCCCTTTCACACTCTGAGTGCTTTGTCCATGCTTAATGCAAATTATTTTGAGAATTTTCATATTGAGAAAAGATGCTGCATCATTTGGTGCTTGATGATAGGAAACAAATTTCCTAAGATGGCCAGCAAGAGGCCAGTATGACATCTATTAACCAGACAATTCCTGAAGGAGGTGGTCTTTGCTATGTTAGCAGGAGAACCTGTTTTGTTTTGTTGTCCTCCTGCTCATTTTATCCCCTACAACAGTCTATTCTCAGTCTCTGATGAGTGCACACTGCAGTAGAGACTTTCTGAAGTAATTGGGGTTTAATTATTTTGAGGGAAAATACTGAAGTAACTTGCAAATGTACCTGTGTGAGACTGGATTTAGAAAAGAAATAAAACTTGGAATTAATCATGACGTCTGTGTTGCTGCCATTCAGTAACTACATTGATTCAATGTTGGATTAAAAAGGAAAAAAAAATAAAAAAAAAGGGCATGGGGACTGGCAATGAATCCAGGATTTGGGGTATTTTAGCTTAACAATGAGTACATTATTTGTGTGTTGTCCTGTCATATCTAACTAACCTACTGTCTTTTGGTGCTCTGGGAAGAGAGAGTTTGGGACTCAGAGTGATGAAGCAGTTTCCTGATGTAATAATTTATGGGAAAAGACTGACAGGTCTCTGCTTTACTCCAAAATGTTTTAGCAAGACTCAGGCACTTGGGTGATCAAATCATGTCTCCAGAAACACATCTAATACCTGAGGAGGAACTGTCATGTATATCTTATTTATAGCATGGTATTTTCTACTTCCTCTAAATGAGACTGTACTGCATGTGCAAATTGCTCAGTGCCTGGAGGCCAGAGAAAATAGCACCAAAACTTCTTCTTGCTAAAGGGATGGAAATTACCTTATTTGCTTTCCAAGGTTTCAAGAACCTGAGAGAGAGCTCTGAAATATATAAGGACATAATATATTGGCTTCAGCATCTTCTGATCTGCTCTGTGCCAATGCCTGAATACATCACAGAATGACCAATCCTAGATCAACATTCCTAGCAATACCCTTATGCAGAAATAAAGTCTCGGCACTGCTCTATTTTCTGCTTCCAGACAGAAGGAAGGCAGATTTTGCTCAATAGTTAACACCACAGTTGATCTAAAAGCAGGTCTGCTACCTCATTGCAATTCAGGTGCCCTTCATCTTTCTGACACAGTCTTTGTTCTCTTGGATATTACTGTGTCCCACGAGCTACTTGCAAACCCCACAGTGATAAGCAGTAATGAGAGGAAAGAACAGAATCAGCATCATTGGGTCTGTCTAGTAACGAGCCAGGAGACATTTTGAATGTAAGCCATGTTCTTAAATTTGCAAACTGCATGAAAAAAAGAAGAGTAGGGAAGAAGGAAGAAACTAGAACAGTCAGATCAAGATCAGATTCCCCAGCATTAGAAGTTTTTGCTCATGCCAGTGGGTTTTATACAAAGACTAATTAAGTTGTCTGAAAAAGAGACACCAAAGACTATACAGCAGCAAAATCTGGTGGTAGCTGTACTTCTCTTTGTGTTAATTCTTGGAGCTTGAAAAATCTGGTTTCTGTTTCAGTGCTTTCAAAGACAATTTTTTTATTTACCATATTTCACTGATAATTATTTCATGCAGTAACTTTTATACAAGTGGTTGCTGGATGATTATGCTCCAGATGTCTATTAAAGTTGATGAATGTATTTTGGTATTAACATTCTGTAGAATGTAAAACAGTTGCACAAGGACAGATGGCCTCTTGTAATTACTATTTCTGTTAATTATTTATATTTCTCTTTTGTCTAGAACTCCAAAGAGATGAGAAGATTGCTGTGTGAGGTGCTGTTTATTCCCAGTGAAAGAGATGGTTCCTAGACAAGGAAAGAGCAATTTGATAGGTAAGAGGGAGAGAAAAGGTTTATTTTTTTGTTATTGTACAGATAAGATGCTGAAGAATAAACATGATAAGACCTTGCTTCTACTAGCAAACTAGCCAGCACCAGAGATTTTCTCCTAAATCTGAGATAAAATGTCCTTTTTTGTGTCCTACATGACCTGACACGAATAAGGGGCAGGAACCACAAAACTGTGGAAAAATGCAAAGAATAAATTTATTTTCATTGTCAATCAGGAGATCCCTAAAGCAACACCCAGGCAGAGGCACACAAATGAGAATGCAGGCACCATGGAGCTTGATCCATGCTGGAAGGCCAACAAACATGCTGTTTTCACCTGTACTCCAGGCATCCACACAGGTGTGATTTATTGCTGGGCTCTGTTTTTTCCACAACAGGGCAGAAATCACAGGCATGTTTGATAGGATGACTCTAAGCCTGCCAGAAGCTTGTTATCTAAACACAGATATTCTATTTGTCCAACAGACAAGGCCAAACAACAACTAACATAACATGTGTAGGTTTTGACACCTCAGCTACAAGTCACTTGAGCATGTTTACAATCTTTCTCGCCCATCTTCCATTCTTTCCCCACATGTCCCAACCCTTAAACACTCTTAATCTCCAAAGATCTCTGTCTGAATTAGTGTCTGCCTAATGCTGACTTTTAAATTGTACCTAGAAGTTGTCTGGGAGAGCCAGACTGGGGAAAAAAAAACAAGTTTCAACAAGTTGTTTAATGACTTAAAATAGAGAAGGCTGACCTGTAGTGCCCTGGTGTTACCCTATTTGTGCATGGTGCTGTAGTACTCTTTTAGCATTGGATCAAATTGACACAACATTGACATCTGCAATGTAATTGTCCACTTAGATGTTCTTAGTCTAGTGGAAATACCATAAATATATTTATCCCGCTATCTAAGGGATTAAAGTCAGGTTTTTCCTGCTTTTGCAAAAGAACTAATGCAACCTGATCTTCACCTTCTGTTTAGAGTTAGCAACAGCACTGAAATCAGTATTTTTTGTGCTTCTGAAGATGAGATGATCCCAGATGTAATTCAGTAAGTTAAGGTGGGCATGCAAGCTTCATTAAAGAAATATTTTTTAAAAGATACATTTGGGAAAATAAACGGGTTCTGTTTAGACACTGAAAATGGACCAATAATCTGACCTTCTTTCTGCAACAGCTGCATACAATATGTTTTAAGAAGTAATTTTTAGAGTTTTGACAAAAAGACAATCCTTTAACTTCTTCTTGGAACTTGGATTAGTAAGGAAGAGAACATCTCCAAAGATGGAGAATCCAGATTCTCTGCAGGTAACTGTGATAAAGTTCTGATCACTCCCGTGGTAAAAAATAATTTCCTTATATTGAGTTTGAATTCTGCATGTTACAGATTGGATCCACAGCTTCTCATGCTGTTACTGAACACTTCTCTGAAAAGTCTCCTGGTCTTCTCTGTATCCTCCAGTCAGAGAGGTGCAGACAGCAAAAAAATCACCCCTGAAGCTTTCTCTTTTTTAAATTCACACAGAACAAACTCAGTTTCCTGTTTCTTTTTTTACATCTGATACTGCTGCTCCCCATCCTTCTTGAGGGTTCACCTACACTGACTCCATCCAGTGAGTCCCCTCCACTGAACTCAGACGAGTATCTCCATGCCTGTCTTCCACTGGAGAGCTCAGGACAGGGTTCACCAGATGGGTGTAACAAGCACTGACTAGGAGAGAAGGGTCAGTTTAACAAGGCATGATGGCTGAATTCTGGCTGATGCAGCCCAGGAGGGGGTTGCTTTCTTTATTACAAGGGCACATTGCTGGTCCCTGGTCAGCCTGTGCTCCACCAGGACCCTCAGCTGCTCATCTCCAAAGCTTCTCTCAGAAGTCTCTGCCCCCATCTAGTGCTGCGGTTACTTTGTCCCAGGGGCAGGACTTTGCTTTTGCCTTTGTTGAACTTCATGAGGCTCCTGTCAGCCCATATCTCCAGCCTAGCAAGGTCTCCTTGACTAGCAAATATCTTCTGTAAACATGCTGAGAGACAGCTCTGGCACATCATCCAATTCATGAATAAGGTGGTTAAGCAGTAACCACTGGCCTCAGTATGGATCCCTATGGGATGTCACCAGGAGCCAGCCACCAGCTGGACATAGTACTTTGAATCATTTGCTGTTTAACATTTTTCCTTTTCCAGTTACATCAAATCTGTACTGAATAAGGAAAAAATAAAAAGGAGGAATTAATTTCCTGATAGTAACACAACATATGTGAATAAAATTATCAAAAATATGTCTATAGCAATTAGCGGCCAGCTCTGGACTGAAGAAGTAAACTGATATTAATAATGTTTATGTTGAGTTCTGTTTCCAGTGCCTCTGCTGATAGGATAACCTTGGATTAATTACACATTGAGTATTTTTTCACTTATCATTATAAAACTGTTGAATAAACAAATTAATATTATTGACTGTACCAGTATATTAAAGCGGTTCTCATACCTATTACTAGTCTACAACTAGTCTTTATCTAGTTCTGTAAAGTCAGTCAACTCAGACTAAACTGAGTTAGTGAAGCAAGCCAAATAATCTACTAGGATGGTCCATTTCTGTTCCTCTGGAGTTTGCTTTCAGTTAGAAAAGAGTTTCAATGTATGTGAATTCAGCATCAGGATTTCAGAGCAGTTCTGTAAATACAGAGCAGTAATGTTTCTCAACTTTAAATTTGCTTATGCTGAAGTAGAACATTGTTGGGTTTTTGTTTTTTGTTTTTTTTTTTTTTTTTTCCATTTCCCATTATTGTTCCTATTTGAATGGTCTAGGAAGACCACAAGAGAAAAGCACCCTGCTGAGTTATTGCATAACCTTAAGAAAATGATCTGTCCTTGTCTGGACAGAAGAGGGCTGATAACAAAGCCCTTCCTGGGAAATATTCAGGCACATTCCTAAATATATCACAAGGATGAACATTGGTCACCCATAAAGTTAACTACATCTATAAATCAGTTATAGTATCTAGGCTCTAAGGGGTGGGTGTGCATTCTCTCCACCACCTTAAAAGCTCTGCTTGTGGTACAAATTATGACCTAATTATAAACACAATATAAAACTCTGGTGCAAATATGTCTGTTTTCCTCCAGCAGAGCACCTGACAGCATCCAGGAACAGTAGCAATGTTGCTGCTGGTAGCAGGTTTCTTGTTAAGACACCATCCCTGGATCATGCTTGATGTCATTCCCATTATATCTGACTCCTATCACTCCTCTAGGCCAGCACCAGAAACCCGCAGCAACAGCCAAACATTCCACTGATGTGAGCCAAAATTCATTATATCAAACTGCGCTGTCCCATGGCATCTTTCCTGAGTTTTGTTTATTTGCTGCCTCTGAGTGAGGACACTGGGGGATGTCTTTTGGAATGGAACATCTGATTACAGGAATTTTCAAAGCCAGAATGAGGCACTATCAGCCACGTTGCACTGCTGCCTGTGTGAACTCATTTTAAGTGAACTCCATTCCAGATCCCAAAGGGCACTTTCCTGTCTGCCTTGCCTCTTAACTCTGTTCCTCTCCTCTCCTTCTCCAGCGCTCTGTCACTTCTGTTTCATGCCACATTTATTAGATTTCTTTTAGAAGCACTGTCTGCTCAGGTGGAGAAATGTAGTCACTGTTCCCTCCACTATTAATTTTAATTCATCTTTAATGCTTACACAATTCCTCCTTTCAACGGTTTGGCCTAAATGTCTATTTTCTTTTGGATCAAAGACCTTCCTTAAATCCATTCCCATACTTAATAATCCTGTTTCATTTTCTTTTGGCTTTATAATGAATATATTTGCTGGAAAATGAAGTTTTCTAAAAGTAGCTGTCTTCATCTCAGTCTCTCAGACTGGGTTTCTTTACACAGGTTGACATTTAAAATGTATGCCTGTATGAACTGTTGTATGTTCACACAAACAGACAAATATATATTCCTGAAACACAGGAGTGAAAATGCTGCCTGAACACAGCAGGGTTATAAAACCACCACACTAAGCCAAAAGTAACCAATTCTTTCAGATTTAAATGGGTTTTTTTTAATACCAACACCCTTGATGACTTGATTGTTTTTAGGATTAGTCTTTCTTGGTTCACTTTGATTCAAGTTATTGGAAATTCCATGTTGTTATGGAGAGCTTTGGGGTCCACCAAGGGAAAAGATTTGTGAATTGAAACAGGATGATAACTCAGCATAATGTACAAGGCAGCACTATTGCTTAGACATGCTAGAGGTGTGCTAGTAACAGAAAAAGGAGAAAAATTACCAAGGGAAATGCCACGTGGGAGGCTGGAAGAGTATCAATACAGCATTAGACTGCAGCCCATCTCCTTTAAACTGTGAAACTATAAAGGCTACCTTCTGAATATACTTAATTGCTGAATTAGACTGAAGATAAAAGCATATGCTTGCCCCCCTGTGGAAAAGAAGACTCTTTCAGGTATTCCAGTCTCAGGACTCAAACACTGAGGAGTCTGTCATCACCTGAAATGGAATTTCAGAAGGACCATGTCCATCTTTGCAGGATTACTCTGTTTATAGCTTATAAGTACCAAGTTCACCCACCCCTATGGGGGCAGTAAACCTTGTGCCAACTTATCACAGCCTGCACTGGCACAGCAAATAAATGAGTTCACCATCTTCTTTCTTTGCCATCGCATCAGGGAATGACATTTCCCTATTAACCACTGTGGGGGTACCTGGCCAGCATATTACACAACGCTGATAGAAGTGTTTTCCTCCAGAAATTAGTGCCAGTAGAAATCTGTACAATATTTAGACCAGGCAATGGAAGGGAAGGCCAGTTAAATAAGATGCTAAAGTCATTAAATGTTTCCATTATAAATATTTATCTTTGAAAAGGTAAACACACTGCTATTCCCTGATTGTCATCAGCTATTAATTGTATATGTGATTGTAAACACACTTCTGTTGTTTCCTATGTATTTTGGACTCTAAAGGCTGAGAACAGTTGAAAAGCAGTCAAAATTTATTTCCAAATAGCTTGTTCACTAGACAGATTTCCTTAATAGCTTTTTCCTCTGAAGGATTTGAAATTGCATCATATCAAATGTCGAAGCAACCATCTCAGAGATGAATTTGAAACATTGAAGATGAAGGGGGCTCCAGTAAGTCTTCACAAACTCGTGGATGGGTGATCTTGCTGTATAAATTTCCTAAGTAACCACATATGAGCACAAAAATGCCTATTGCAAGCAATAGTAAATGTCCATTTTTAGCAGCATGCTATCCCCAACAACAACTGCAAGCAAATACAAACTGTGTAAGAGTATAACAAAAAGCTAAGTAAATGACATTTTCCCCTCATGGTCTGCCTGCCACTGGCAAGAGCTCTGCAGCACCACTTCTGTTCCATATAAGCTATGCCAGTGAAATATGGTCATCCTTAATATAAATAAATATGAATTATTAGTTTAGTGGTGAGGCTGATTGTTTTCACTCTATTTTATGGCCTTTCCATCCCTCAGTCTTTCTTTACATGACAGAACCATTGGCCCCCAGCTACACCAAGCTAAATGATATCTCTGAAGCCACAGGAATCCCATCACAGAGGACTCCTAAGTCATGGAAATGAACTCTTGTATGGAACAGAACACTGTGGGTGCTTCACCAGACATCTTACACCATGTGGTGAATGTCCTTTATAACCTTCTACAATCAGTGCTCTGCCATGGCAGTCTCCTGGCTGCCAGGTAAAACTAGGGGTAGGATATTTACTTAAAAAAAAATACCCATCTTATACACATTCCAAATATGACTGCCAAACTGGATGACCAGATAGAGAGGATAAAATCAGTTGCATCATCCAGCAGAGAATTAAGTGTAGGATTAGAAAATGGTTGGTCGAATAAAATATTGAAAGGGCTTGGATATTCTCTGGTTGGTTGGCCTTTGTCTTGCAAAGTATAATTGTGATTATAGTGATAATTCTGATTATGATACTTGCTTTAAGGTGTGTAAAAAATGTGACTGTAAGTGCAACACAAAGAGCAAATGTGATGTCTGTAAAGAAACAAAGGGAGACCCATGAAGGCTGGTGGGGAAAACAAACTTCAAAAGCCCCAAAGAGGGGAAACGTTGCCAGAGGGAGAACTATTTGCCCAGCTGGTGGAAAATACAATGCTTATTCTGTAGGATCATGTTAAACATTAAATAAAGTAACAACAATGTGTTCTTGATTAATCAAGTGTCTCACAAAACAGTGAACCAGACTAGTTATGCCAACTCAGCCCAGTATTTGGGAAGTGACACCAAGTTCATTGAGAACTTTGGGGTTGATCACCACCAAGGACCACTGGAGGGACCTTGGGATAAGGGAATGCACAGGCCAAGGGGAGGGCAAATGTTAATGACTTCTGAGAAGTGATTGTTATATGCATGTTTCTTCTGGGAAAACTTATGAATATGTATGTAAAATATAGTATTTCAAAAGGAGTTTTTTCTGTTCTCGGCATGTACAATCCTTGAGCTATAATACAGAATTCCTGCTCCTTAATGCAACATTCGTGTTGAGGAGTTTGTTCTGCCATTTTCAGCAACACCTTAATGCCACATCTGCACATCTTTTAGATATCTCTAAGGATGGTGACTTGACCACTTCCTTGAACAGTATCTTCCAATGCTTGACAATGCCTCTTTGATGAAGAATTTTTCCTAATAGCCAAACTAAACTTCCTATGGCAAAACATGAAACAATTTCCTCTTATCCAATTGCTTGTTATTTGAGAAGAGATTGAACCCCAACTCATTACATCCTCCTTTCAGCAGTTGTAGAGTGTGAGAATGTTCCCCTTGAGCCTCCTTTTCTCCAGGCTAAATACCCCCAGCTCCCTTTAGCTGCTCCTCATCAGATTTGTCCTCCAGAGCCTTCACCAACTTTGTTCCCTTCTTTGGATGGGATGAACACAGGTTTCTGGGACAGGGAGTCAAGTAACCAGTCTCTGCTTTAGGTTTGAGAGGCACAAGGACAGTCAGGAATGCTGCAAAATAATGGGGAGAGCTTGAAGTGAAGGCCAAAACCTCAATGTTAAGCTCAGTGCAAGCTTGGCAAGAGGGAGCGGAGAGAAAGCCAAGTGTTAGACTGATACATTTTCTTTACAGTAGTGGATCCCAATGTGCCCTCAATTGTGTCCTTAGCCAGTTCACTTTGCTGATATTCAGGGCTTTCAGGGGGCATTTATGTCTTTAAATGACCTCTCAGCTGCAAAAGAATCATGCAGCCTGCAAGTTCATCAGTCACATCTCAGCAGTGTAATTCTGTATGGAGCAGTAAAGTCCAGGAAAGCTTTGCAAGTTCACAGCCATGGAATCTTGGCTTTTCCCTCTCCCACCCTCTAATTGGTGTTTTATCAACTGCATTTGCTCCCCTCCCTGAAACAACAGCATTATTAATTAATATTTTACTTGGAAGGGATTTCTTTGTGAAGGTGACAATGTCTGTGTGTCTGTTTCTGTGTCTGCTTATCAGAGAATTGCAATGTCAGTGGAGCACTGCTGAATGCTGGATAAGTACAGAAGCTGCATTTGAGAAAAAAAAAAAAAAAACAGATTTTCACATTTACAAAAATACTTTTTCTGATCATTTTGTTTGAACAGTCTCATACTTTACTTTTATTTATGGAACTAATAACAGTTTGTAATTAAAAGAGGTTTTGTAAACAAACACCAAAACTTTTAATTTCCAAAACCTCTAGAATATTAACGTGAGGTGTTTTGAAGTTTGTTCTCTTGATTTTTGAAACAGAATTTCATCAAAATCAATAGGGCTTTGTGGACAATATTGAAAGTATTGACTAAAGTTTCTGGAAAATATAAATGAGTAAGTACAATCACACTCAGCATCTTAGAAGAAAAAAACCCAACCAGATCTGTTGCTGCCTGCTGTTAAGATCTGGTGAATATCTCTGCAGATTGCAGAAGTTCCTGCAGTTTTCAGTTCCTCTGTTCTGTGCTGCACAGCTCCTTACTTAGCACTAAATTTGCCTGTAATGATCACGCTTGTGTACAACTACTATTCATGTGCACTCGGTGCTTTGTCCTCACTCCTAAGGATTGAATAACATCTCTTAGAATAAGGCATAAAGTAGAAGGAATGAAATTGTTCTGTCATTTGGAGGTATTCACATGAATGTCAAGTGGTGCTGCCAGAAAATCTGGAAGTTGAACCTTATCCCCACTCCCTCTCTCTCTTCTGAATTGATTTCTCACAAGTCTCACTCTCGAGTTTTTCATCTCCGGATTTTGAAATCATTAGAATGATTTGGCATTGCTTCCAGGACAGGCCCAGTAAAACCTCAGGGTCTTACTCTGAAAGTCTGGTTTGGGCTGTGGAGGCTGTCTGTGTAGCCTACGAGCTGAGCTTCTACACATTGTTGAAAGATCATCACATCAGCCAGCTGAAATCTCAGATTCCCACATGGAAGGGCACCAGTGCTATTGGAAACTGCTACTCCAACTAAACAAATGCGACCTGTTCTGTGCTGAAATACAAGATAAAAATATATGTGGTGCTACCAGCTGCCCTGGTTGCAAAAAGAATACACAATTGTACTTCATTGAGGCTGAAATCATTCCTTCATGTTGTCATGAAATATTATTAGAGATGTGGTTTAGTGGTGAATTTGGCAGGGCTGGGCTGAAGGTTGGACTCTAGAGGTGTAGAGGTCTTTTTCAACTTCAATGATTCCATGATTCTAAATCCTGAAAGTTTAGATTTCGACATTTCAGAATTTTTGATCTTTCTCAAAATATTAAGAAATTTATTTTAAAATATTATTTTGAAAAATGAGCGTACGAGATACATGATGACATTTCTGATTTTTTTTTCTTGTTTTTGGTGACCTTTTTAAAAAAGACATATTTTGCAAATTCTTATGCGGCAACTTCCTGCATTGAAGAAGTGGGAGTCTCCTCCTTTCCTTTTCCAGCTGGTAGGCCATGCTGGTTTTCCGGCACAGCCAGTACTGAAAGACTGTTGGGTGCAAACAACACTTGACTCCTCCCCAAAGATATCTCATTCTCAGGGAAAATGAGTAATCCTCTTTGTTGTGGTGTGGTTTTTGCTTTAAGTTTGTGTTTGCCCACTATTCTCCTCCCCAGTCTCCTCCCCTCCTGAGTTGCCAATCTCCCCAAGCCCTTCCCTAACTTCCTCCCTCCCAAGTTGTCAATCCTCCCTATCCCTACCCCTTTTTCCCGAGTGTTCCTTGTCTATCTTGTAGCATTCGATACCCCATTTGTTACTTTGTACTATCCCCCTCCCCTGCTCTCCCTGATAGGAATGTTAGTCCTGCCCTAGACTCTTCCCCTGCTATGCCCTCATGGTTGGTTGCCCTATACCACTCCCCCTATAAAAACCTCTTTAGACCCCCCCTAAGTCTTATCTTGGAGTCCAGGAATAAATCCACCGAGTTCTGCCCCAAGTCCCATGTCATTGTTATCTGTTCTGGCACCGGAGCAAGCGATACCTGGGAATAGCCGAGCTCACGGGGGGAAGGTCGCGCCCCTGCTGTCGCTGCCCAGCACGATACAGTGCACTGCGACACCTCTTGCACTGCCTGCAGATGAACTAAGGTGCCACCTTGGAGAGCACAGCTAATTTTTGGACATCCAAAACTCAGAGGGATGAACATCACTCATGGAAACCAAACATATTGGAATACCCCTGTGAGTAAAACTTAATTTGGACAAAGAGCTGCAGTATTAAATTCATGCTGTATTTTCACCTTCAAAACTAGATTAAAAACACCAAAGTGATCTGGAAGGCGAGGTCAGAAACAAAGAGGTTGCATGTGAGGAAAGACATATCAGGCATCAAAAGGATTCTCATATTTAATTGTAAATAGGAAAGAATCATGTCAGGATAAACCCTGACATATCTCAGAGATTTCAGTCGTTACAACAAAAAAATAAGTCATCTTTTCATCTCTTTAAAGAAGTTTGCTTGTTTCTCTCTTTCATTTTAGCAAAAAAAGAAAAGTAAAATAAAACAGGAAAGAAAATATTTTTCAGTTTGATATCAGATTTGCTCTCTGAGTAGATTAGTTTTGGAGGTCCTTATCAAAATATTCTGGGAAGTTATCATATGAATGCAGTATATATTAGAAATGTCAGAATACCATCTGTGAGCAGAAAAGAACAGCATGGGAACAGAAAGGAAATATCTGTGGGGTGTTTTTAAAATAGGATGCCAATACTCTGATTTCTAAAATTCAATCAAAGCATGAGTGTTGGATGTAAAGGAAATGCTGCACCTCATAAGTAAATGCTTTGTACAATCAGCAACTTTACAAAGAGATTCATGGGGTGCTGGCTTTTTTTTTTTTTAGTCTTAAATTTCGTACCAGCATTAAAACAAATACCCTGAACTCTCACCAAAATGCATGTACAAACTTGTTTCCCAGTCATTCTAACTTTGACAATTGTCTTTTGTTTGAGAAATTAATTCACAATGGTAACTCAAAAATCATTCTCTACATCTTATTGTGATAATTCTTTGAATTTGAATATAAAAACAGTGTCTTCACTGCAGGCCCAATACTCAAACTGTAGATGTCCAGAAGAGGCCTCAGGAGTTATTAAATTGAGGTATTTTAATTAATGTGACTTCTTCATTCCCAGACATCTAGAGAAGAAAATCCAGCTTTATGTTGATAGTCACGGTCTTCAGCCTGAGGTAGGCCCAGTCCCTAAAAAATTAAAAACAGACAAATAAACAAAAAAATTGTTAATTTCGTGCTGTAAGGCAATTCTGCACATCCACAGAAAACAGCAGATCAACTCCAGATTTCAAGACTGAAAATTATCTTTACTTAAACCACTGCAAAGGATGGGTAAGTACTGAACCAACCAGTGAGGAGAAATAAAAACAGCCTTACAATATACTCAAAATATATGGTTTGAGTTTGACTTTCCTGTAATGCAAGTGAAAAATCTGAATTAGTAATTTTGAAATGAAGCAATAAACATTTTGTCACTATAAAAATGCCAGCCTGGGGCACAATGATTTGATGTTGCAATGCCTATTTTACTAAGCAAAATCCAATAGAAAGCAGATTTGTTTAATTACTTTTATTTTCTTAATGCCATTAGTTCCCCTGAGGTTTCTGTAAGTTCTTCTGTACTGCTGACTCTCTTCAAAGCAGGAGGAATTCTGGATTGAAGATCTTCTGGAAAGAGACTTTATCAATTGACCCACATAACTGTCAATGTGCACAGAATGATTTTATTCAAGAGAGCAATGGACTGAGTTGAAAACATGGTATTGGAGCAGGATCAATAGCTTATAGCTTATCCAAATTCTGTCTAAGAGGTCCATCTAATACAACTACTGCAGACTAAGGGGAAAAAATATCCCCATTCTTAAATAAAATCAGCTAAGAAAGATGCATGCACAAATAACAATGGGGCTGCAATCCTCAAAGCGATGCCAGCTTGTTTGTTTTCCTCTTTATGGAAGAGGAATACTGTTTACAGTGCTGTGTGCTCCAACAGAAACCCCAACACACACAAGAGCTTTATCTTTATTGGTCTCTGCTGCTGCAGCAGCCTCTCTTGGTTTCTTTTTGTCATTTTCAGTGTTAATGGCAAAGATCATTGCAAAGCACAACAGAAAGAAAATATTATCATACATCACATGGCACAGTGTATCAAATTGGTTGGTTCTACTAACCATAACCAGAATTAATACTATGTTACCCAGGAAAGAATCAGAAAAACACCACAAATGTAATCAGTTAAACTGGGTTTCAGTTCAACCACCCAGCTGAAAAATACTTGAGTGGAAATAAGTTCACAATTAATACAAACCACCACACAAGTAATAAAGTTATGTGTTGAGGTGGTTTCTGTCAGTTGAATCTCATGTAGTTCTAAATACCATGTGACTTCCAGAGCAGCAGGGTGAAGTGGATGTGGGGTTATATCACTGGGAAACACAGAATTTTACTCTTTTTTTTGACAGTATTTTTCATATTGACAGTATTTTGATAGTATTTTTTCACTGTATGTTTTGATCCAAAAATACAAAGTAACACATTTAGGAGCATCTGTCACAAATACAATTGTGCAGCTTTATCTAAATCAGATGAAAATTCCTTTTACCAAAGCAATATAAAAAATGTTCAGAGCTTTCAGTAACCCTTGCAGTAATTTTATACTAAAATCCAGTTCCACTTGTTGTTAATTACTGCTACTCATATATTAATTAATTTGATTTACTTTTACATTATTTCACCTTCAGAATATTATTTATTATCAATTGCCTGTTATTTACTCTGATACAATACAATAAGACCCAAGATCCCGTTAATATTAAAAATATATTTCAATCATATAGTTATTGCCATAAAAGAAACAAAAGACTGACTGCTTTCTAAATTATTTTGAACCCAAATTTGGTAAAAAACCAACACAAATTCTGAAACTTTTAAAGGAATGTTGAAATAAAACAGTGATGTTAATACTCTCTCTTCGATAAAAATAATTTCTTCCAATTGAAAATATATAATACTAGTTTGTCTTGGCTGTTGTTCAAAGACTTCTTATTTCAAACAACTTGAAATAAGAATTTGAAATAAACTTCTTATTTCAAGCACATTTACCAGGATGTATCTGTAGTGTTCATTGGGATTTGGGAGCAATAAGGCTGAGCGAGCATATTATACCTCACACATATCCAAATTCTTTTCAGTATTCTATTTTTCTTCACAATGCTGCTGCAAATTTTGATTAAGAAAAGGTTCCATGTCATAATTTAAACACACAGAGGCTTTTGATGGAAAATATATCTATGCACTACACCTGACTCCAGGTTTGGTGCTCGGCAGGCTGTGATTGCTGGCTGGGAGTGACATCCCTGCTGTCACTCGCGGTGCTTTAACGCTGTCAGCTCCCCCCCCCCATCCCCTGCTGCCGCTCCTGCTGCATAAGCAGCCCCCAATTACCGAAAAAGGCTCTCTTTGCCTCCAGAGGAGCGCAGCCCTGCCCCGGGGCGTGCTAAATGAAGGGGTTGAAATCACCAGCCTGGGCTCCTGAACAGCCCCTTTTGATGGAAGCTCGGGTCTGAGTTTGAGAGCCTTATTCAGTGTGCTAACACACATAATTGATGCCTTTTCAGCCTCCTTTGTTCAAGTCTCCAGTCAGCCTAATTAAGTTCTTGTGATGCAGTAATGAAGTAAACATTTCCACGAATATCTGCATTAGCTGGATGGCAGATGCCTGCAATTAAAATACTGTAGCTATATTAGAGCACATACATTCCATGTTGCTTTCAGATCTGTTGAAAACTTCTCAAAAGAGTGTTTGTGAGTTTTTTTCCAGCATGGAAAAATACCAACCTGAGTCATGACCCAGGACCTGCACAAATACCAAGAGAAATCAATGGGATGTGGACTGGACCCTTACAGAACTCGGGCTCAGCTTCGATTTTGTGAAAAGAGCTTGGTGTGGCGATACATGTTAGAAAAATTGCATAAAGCCATTTGAGCCTTCACTTTAGTTGCTGAAACTTAGTCATATTTAAGTGGGATAGAGTGAAAAGGATGGGTGAAAAAATATGAGTGGAAGAAGGGACATGGCAGGTAGCTCAGCTCCTTTGCCAAAACAGTCACTGGCATGACTTGAGAGATTTGGGAGCTCAGTAATATACACACACTTCACTATGCCTTTGAATTCAGGACCAGAGGATGGGTCTAAATATCCCCTGTGGCATGGAATATCTTAATTTTCATTAAAAGATGCTTGACTGCTCTACTTAAAGGTTCTTGAACTGAACCCTTTATCTCAAATCACCACCCCTCACAGCCAAGGAGGCACTTCCAGCCTTGCAATTGCTCTGAAATACATAGACTCTGTATTCAGGGGGGAGAAAACAGCTCCCTTTTGCCATCTACACAGCACCTAGGCTAGAGCTATCTCCAAAAAAGTACTCATCTCTCTGTGGCCTCATTACCTTTGGCCATTAAAAGGTAAACCTCCACCTGGGATGGGAGAGCTTCCCTGCCTGGTTTTGTTATCCTGGCAGAGCCCTGAAGGACAGAGTTCAGGAGCAGGGGAGCTGGTGGTAAATAGGAAGGTGTCAGAGTAATCTGACAGACAAACTCCATGTGGAGCAGAATGCAAATTAATCAAAGAGAGCTGGCTTGTAGGTATTTCTGCAGAAGAGAAAGAGACAGCTCACCCAAAAGGACACAAAATTAGAAAAGGGTTGCTTTGTCATGAAATCTATTGCACAAAAGTAACCCTTAATTTTTGCAAGGGGGGGAGGGAGGAAGGATCCACAACCATATGTTCATGTGTCTCTTCATGGTTAAGGCTTTTTTTGCATCAGTAACAGAAACCCTTTTTAGGAAAACCACCATCACTGCTTGTCTGCAGATCTAACACAGCAGATCCAGTACATACATTTCAGCCTTGTTAGAGAAACAGTTCTGTGCTGCATCTTCATTTTTATTCTGGATTATGGAAATGGAAGGGACAGGGACAGGGATAGCAAGAGCAAAATAAATAAATAGAACCTTTTTCTTTCACTCCCTCCTTTCCCACTACCCTGTTAGCAGCTGGGTTCTTGCTGTGTTGTCCTTTTACCATGGACTGTGAGTTCCAGCTCAGCAGTAAGTCCTTCATTACTGTTACCCTCCAGAGCTTCCTAATGAGGGAATTACCATTCATAACTGTTATGGCAAACACAGAAAGCAAATCCTCTTATCACCTGGTTGCTGATAACATCTGCACGCCAGTTCCAAGCATTCATTCACCTTCATAGTCTCTTTTATTGCAAGAGAAACAAGTTTTCTGCAGCCCAAGCTGGAGAGGACACAGATATTGATAAACAGCCCCCAGCCCATCGAGAGCTCACTTCTGTCGTGCTGTTTTCCTGCACTACTCCCAGATCTTTGGATGAAAGCTCTCTGAGAAACATTTCACCTTAATGTGCTAAAGGGAATGAAATACAGAAAAGAGATTCAAGGCACCTCTTAGGGCTCCAAGGCACTGCACATTGCTCTCAGGAGCCTATTTTATAGTGCTTTGTCCAGTGCAGCTCATTTTGCTGTATGGGATCCAGGGGGAAATGGCTCTGAAAGAGAGCTGTAACTATCTAAAGGCAGTTAGGAACTCAGCAGCTAACAAAAGGAAGGAAAACTGCCTGGTTTTTTGTGCTACCACAACACCAGAGTGTGCTGGAGCAAGAGCCTGGGTAAGGTGAAAATAAAATAAAATGTGTGCCAGAAAAACTGGAGCAAAGTAATAGAATGGGGCTTTGACATGATTACAAATCAACTCTGCTCCACACCGAAGGGTGTAACAAGTGAGGAAATTAACTCTAGGACACTAAACCATGGCTGCAGCCTGTATGTGATTATGGAAACCAGGCAACCCCCAACTCAGGGAAGAAATGATGATGTCTGGCTCCAGATCAGAAGGCCGAAGGATAGCTTTATTGAAACTATACTATATTACATTGATATACTATTTAAAGAGAGACAGTCCTATTCTACCTACATACTTCTTACTTATCTATCAACTAACAACTCGTGACTTCTCTGCTGAGAGTCTGAGACACAGCTGGATCTGATTGGTCATTGAACCCAACCAACCTTCACCAGGTTCCAATCAAGCAATCACTTCAGGTAAACAATCTCCACACCAAATTCCACACGGGGAAAACAAAGAGGCAGAGATAAAGATTGTTTTCTCTTCTTCTCTCTGTGCTTCTCCTGAGAGACAGAATTATGTCTCCCTGTCCAGACAGAGAATGTCACACGTGATAGCAGCAGCAGATCAGTATGTGACAGCTTTTGCTGTTGGAGTAAATATGTTAAATATTTTGTTTGGAACATGGCACTTTCCCCAGAGGTACATTAGTGTTTCCAGATACTCATTTCACAGGAGGTTTTAGAAGCTGGCATATTCTGCATCCTAAAGTTAAACGCTGAAAAAATATGGAAGCAGAGAAAGCATTTTTTCCCTTTTTACTATTGCCTTTTAAAAACACTTTCCAGTAAATGTGCCAAATTGTGTTTGTGCTTTAAAAGTATCGTATCAACCATAAGTGACAGTCTTCTTTCTTACCAGCCTAACATTTCCCCTCATTTTAGCTTTTAGAAGGACTAAATAACACATCAAGACATCACATTCACACAAAAACTGATGCTGAGTTTTGAGGCATATGTTCCAAATTAGACTTTTAAAAATGTGACTTTCTGGAATATTTGCATTGCACCACTCATCTTTTTGTCACAAATGAATGGCTAACAATACATTTCTCAGAAATATAATCTAGGAATTTCCATTGTACCATTTCTTGTAATTGCTTTTCTCCTGGTGACTAGTGAAAGCCCTGATAATTAATTGCAGCTTATCTTCATGCTGACATCTTACCTGGACTACTCAAAGGATTAGAAGTGTTTGCATCTAAAAAAAATGGGTACAAAATCTAGTGACAGAGTGAACCAGCATAAATACCATATTCAGAGGGTAAATAATTTCTCTTAGAAGACCCCATTCTTATTGAGAATCTTTGTGATGGTGATGTCTTCAACTTCCTCTCCCCATAAGCGACTCCCGCGTTTAACCATCCTTATTACATAAGATACAGGAATGGATTATCTGAAGGTCAATATTTCTTTACCTTTGTTTTGCAGCCTGTGATTCCTGTTAAGGCAATGTCCATAAATTTGAAAGCCTCACTGCTGCCACACATCTCTACATGTAAATAGCTGCACATAGGGATTAACTTATGTCTTTATTTTTTTTTTTAATGAAGTGAATTAGGTAAACTCCATGGAGCTTTACTCTGTAGGGCTGGTTTCCAACACTTGAATCCTCTCCTGAATTCTCTCTAATACTATTTTCACATCTTAACATGGGTATCCCACAACTAGAAAGGGCTTAGACCAATCTTACACCCTTATTTATGGGAAGGGTCACTTTTCTGTGTCTGAAAGGCAGTTTTTTTTTGCAGGTTGGACTCTAGAGACCCCAGGATCTTTGTCAAGTCCTCAGTAGGTATCCACATGCCATGAAAAAGCCTGTCCCCTTCTTTCCCTGTGTATTACTTTTGGTTATTGGCACTGAAAGGTTAAATGTCTAAGTTTAGACAGGAAATGGAAGATCTAGTCAATGCAGTCAATCAGATCAAGATATTTGGTTGATCTAATGTAGATTTACTGTGGAAAAGCTGAAATCTCCAGGCTTGAAACCAAGATTTTCAAACCATCCTAATAAATTGTAAATTGCCCCCATAGTTGCTGCTATGTCAGTCTTCACATTGTCTGTCAGTCTAGCCATAAAGCATTTTTATTTCCTAAAATATTGATAAAAATATTAAATGGACTTGCAAAATTATCTAAGGACCCATACAGGTAATAGCTAATGAATAACATCTGTTTGAAATCTGGCACTAAGTTTTTAACCCATTTAATACTTCACTACTTAATGAAAGAATTCCAATTCCCCATCAAAATAATACTAAATCTAGTGATTTCCTAGTCCAAGGAAATTTAATTTCCATCCTATTTCTTTAACCAATCATAAATACACACCAAGTCAGTGGGGAATTAGCAAGAGGCTCTGTGGGGTTCAGTTGCTGACTGGGGTTAAACCACAATGCTACCTGACAAATCTGGTCCTTGGCCCTTCTTTGAACTCTTTGATCTAGGTGTTTTTAATAAAGAAAAGCACTAGTTTTACAGCTGCTATAATTTCAAAGACATGTGCATATATTAAAGTTATTATGGCTAGTATAAATTTACTGTAGTAACATAAATTCATTACTCTGTTAATTATTCCAGGTATATTATGTGCACAGAATAATATCCTGTATAACAGCTAATATTCATTTGGCCACTTGGGTCATTCAGGATATAAACTCTTAATGCTTAAAGATTGCACTCCCTTATGCTGTGATAATTCATGCAACAACTCACAGATCTAACCTTCAATTTCAAGGGATGCTTGCATGCTTTTTAGTTTTCCATTGCTCCCCCAACCTCTGCCAATCCTGCTAAGTAAAGCTGTTAAGGACATTTCTCTGAGGCCAAAAACTACATGATTTTCTTGATGGTCATATATCAAAACTCTCTTCCCCTGAAACAAAGTGTCTAAATTCAAATTACCAGTGGGAATAGTTTCTGAGAAATGTGATCCCCAGCCAGTGCCAGGGCCCTGTCTGTGGCTGTGTTAATTAGCACATGCCAAAAGTGTGCCAGGAGCTGTGCTGGCCATTAAACCACACAGGAATTTGGAGGTCGTGCCTGAGCCTGAATCCTGACACCAATTTGTTCCTGGCTGGTCTCAGCTGCAGTTTATACACCACTGAGACTCCAATGTGGCTGGTATCAAAGCCAGATAACTTAAAAAAAAAATATGTATGGGCAAAGAACAATGTCCCAAGGATCAGGAAATTTCTTATCCCCACAGCTGTCTCATGGAAATCACCAATACCAATGTCAAGATGTTCCACTCTTTGGACAAGCAGGTTGACCATCCTGAGGCATCCCAGGGTGCATGTTTTCCTCTCCGGGGCTCATAAGGATAGGGAAGGATATGGAGATGTTAAAGAAGTTTTTCTTGAAGTTTTCTTCAACTCCTTAAGCCTCAGAGGTCCCATTTTGCAGATCTAGCATAGAAGCTGATTGCATCCTCCTCTTTTACCACCCTTTCTGTGCTTGCTGTGTCACCAGACTGATGGTCACTATTTCTCCTGCTATGCTTCTAAAATGGAGCCATTGATTAGCTCTATAGCATGAAACATTTCTTCAAAATAATCAGTTAACTGACCTGAGGAATGATTTGATGAGAACAACCTGGTCTTTTCTCGCTTTCAGACTGTTGACTCCCTCTTTAGTTACTTCATGGAATTTGCTGTGACACAAAACCATGTAGAGATGGCAAATAGTATCAAGTTATTACCCTTGATGGCTTTGTGGATCAATGGGATTTTTGCCTGCTCACTTTAGACATCCAGCTTTAAACTTCCAGTGAATGGCAGACACACCTGAGAATGCCAGAAATTCACAATTAAAGAGTTATATCTGAAAAGTCTTGGAACGAGTAACAGCAAGGATGTAGAAGGTCAGTTATGTGATTTAAAGAGCCTGGGACACTGGAATGAGAAAGTTTAGAGTTTGATTAGATTCTTAATATGCTTGAAGTTTTGATGGACTCATACAACTTTGTTTCTGTGGCAATTTATACAAACACAGATTTGGAAAAGAGTTTTGCTGAGCTCTAGTTCCAGAGCAATTTATGCCGCTTTCTCTCTGGAAAAATAGATGGTAATGAAATGAATTTAGAGTTCTTTATGCAAAGGCCATTTAGTTCCTTGGTTAGATAGTTTTAGTAATATAAATTGCCTGCTGCTGGAAAAAAAAATAACCTAGACTTTTCAATCAGTTTCACCATGAGAATTAAGCCTGAGAAAAAGTAATTATAAAAAATCTAGCAAAACAGAAATAGAAAAAAATGAATGTGCCTCTACAGCTCAGCCTGATAATAACCTCCTCTGTAAAATTACATGAACTCCTTCTCTGTAATATCTATGAACCCTCTGTTCCAGAACAATAGTATAAATTAGTCGATTGTAGATCTAAAAATTATTTGCCAGCTGCTGTTTGTTCTGTTACCAACACCTGTTTTGGCTCATGCCCTCATTAATTAAAATGTGATGAGCAAGCAGACAAGTTCAAAACATAATGCTGACACTCTCTGTACAGCTGACATGAAATCCATCTCTGTAGTCCTCATAGAAAACCAGGAAGTAATATGGCTGTAATGCAATGGGCAGGGGGTTCATAGTTTGGGGTTTTGGGTTTTTTTCATCCTTCCAAACTGCTACAATAATGAATCTGTTCATTGAGCCTATATTTGATTGTGGTAAATTGAGGTCAGAAATCATGGGCTTTCCAGACCAGAAAAGCACCTTTTAAAAAATTATGCCTATTAAATATTACTAGTTAACCATTCCAAACATTATTTGACCATTTTAAAATGCTAAAGTCATTACCAGTTTTCATTGCTGTCTATTCCTTCATTTCAGGACTATCAAAAGTGGATAATAACCCCTTTTAAGAACTTGTACTTCTAAGCACTTTTTTGTGCTGCAGCAGAAGCCTTCAGACCCCCATGACATACAGTCCCATCTGTTTTTCAGAGTTGATTAAGCTGGTTGGAAGAATCTCAAAACTGTGAATGTCACCCTGCTCAGGCTGAAACTTGTCAGAGCATGTAGCACAGCTCCCTGCTCTGTTTTCTTCATGATGGGCACCACTTTTTCCCTAGAGATGCACAACCAACCAAGCTAAACTTCCAGGTTGCAGGACTGCCTGGATGCTCTAAAAAATCCCAAGGTATTGAACATTGATAGAAATATAAGTAAGCTGGCCACTTGTGCCAGCATCCTGTAATTTTCCCACAGGATTGCCTCCTCTTTAGCACACTCACCCACAGAGTGAAGGCCTTGTACTGATGGAGAATTTTGTACAAAATTCTGGGGGAGAGAGTGAAGAAGTGGGTTGTATCATGATAAATATATTCAACAATGCAATTTGATGTTGAAACAAGAGAACAAATGTCATAGAACCAGAAAATGACCAGGCTGAAGGGAGTCTTGTCCTAGCTTGGGAGTTAAGGAACTCTTGCAGAGTCCCAGCAGTCCTACCTTGTGCATTATATATTCAATAAAGATATTCAAGAGATCCTCCAGAACCATCTGGACACAGCCCTGTGCCCTGTACTCTGGGATGGCCTGGCTGCAGCAGGAAGGTGGGACCAGATCAGCCACTGTGGTCCCTTCCAGCCCATTCTGTGACTCTGTGAATAGAACATCACCTGAAAAACCCATTCCTGCAAATTGAGACCCAAATCCCAGTTCTGCCCACTCACCAGTCAGTGTCCTACCAGAGAATTAACACCTCCTTGTTGCTGTTCTTCTGGCCTTGCTCCTGGCTGAACTTCACAGGGCTTTATCTTCAAGGGAAGAAGAAGAAAAAGGAAAGAAGGGGAGGAATATTGAGGCAGGATATCCTGAGATATTGGAGAATACACATGACAACCACCTCAGACCCCAACATTAATCTTTGTTGTCATGAAATGTTTGACAGAGCTGAAAGAAGCACCCAGAAGATGCCAGCTGTGTTAATATCTAATTTCTTCTTCCTGAGATGTTACAAAAAACAGTTCTGTAATAAACACACAGAATAATTAGAATTATTAAATAATTCCCAACAGAGATATTTTCTCCAGAAGTGTTTCTCCTTGTCTTGTTCTTTTTTAATGTAAAGCTTCTGAATATTAATTTGACTATGTATCATGAAGCAGAATTAAATAATTATATACTATATTTGCTGTTTAATAAGTTCTGTTTATGAAATTAAATTGATTTTGATCTTTTACTTTGGGTTTTTTTTTCCCTAGGTTATTGTTAATGTTGTGTTTTCCAGGCTGCTGGAAGGAAATAAACCATGTCCATAAAAATAAGAGAAAGGAAAAGCAACAAATTGACCTTTTCTAGTATACAACCTAGACATTTTTATTATTCTGTTTATTTTTTTCCTGCCTCACATCCTGGACTCATCCAGCCCTAATGTACATATCAAGTGGGGATGACTGTACAGAGTTTATCTCATCCATATCCTGGGGTTTCTTATGCCAAATATTGCTGATGGGAGGCAGAGTCCTTGCTTGAGAGACAACTCATATTATTCAGAAATGTCCTGAAAAATTATTTTGAAGCTAATTTCCCCAGTGAATCTCCATGTTGACTGGCAGCTAACTGTTCACCACAGCAGCATATATGCAAAGGAAAACAATTCCTGGCATGGATTCTCTCCCAAAGAGACATTTATTCCTTCATGTTCTTTAACAATGGCTTTACAGTCCCTTCCTCCCTGAAATTTGCAGCCTTCAGATATTCGCAATTTTTACTCTGTTTCTCTGTTTTTACTCATGTGGGTTGTGCACAAATGAAAACAAGTGAAATTCAGATTTCCCAGTGGTCTGTAACCCTTTTGATTGCAGTTAGTACCAAGAACATGTATTAATTTTCCTTATTCTTTGAATTTCTTACAATTCACCAATCTTTCTATCAGTGTCTTCAGAGTCCTAACAATTGTTCTGTATTTTTAAACTCCTTTCCAAAGAGGAGACATGGAATTTTTTCAATGGCAGATGAAAATATAGCAGTATTATTAGTTTTCAAATATACTTATAAAATTGTACTTGGGACCCATAATGCAGAGGAAAGGTCTATTACATCAAAGAGATTAATTTAAAAACACGAGAAAGATTGAAACTGCTATCTGCATATACTCAGTGCTAACAACAATGCCAGCCTTTGTTTAATAAATAGAATTACATGTAAAATTAGACAGAAAAGACAATGAAATTAAGCATATGCCTAAAGTAGCTTGATTCCATTATTTTAAAATCCTATTAGGAATTAATTATGTCTCTACACTTACTGCTTTTGATGTGTATCAATATTGGAACAGGTGATATTGGAACTGAAAAGTTTTTTAGAAGGAGTTTTGATCCAGAGCAGTTATGGCACAGTCCTCCAATTAACTGCATGTTTGGAGGGTGTTTAAGGGAAACAGACTTGAGCCTCAAAGCAACTCATGTTCCTTACAGCAAGCAAAAGGTAATCAGGTGAGGCCAGAGGTATCTAAGCAATTAAAACTTAATTTTATGCATTCAATTTGGAGTATTCCACCTAATTGAAATTATGTTTCCAAAAAAGCCCTCACTGAGTTGTGACAGGGGACGTAGAGGTTGTTGGGCACAATGGATCCTCCCTTGCCAATCCAAAGGTGAAGCAACTCCACCCTGAGGAGTGAGAGAACCCTGAGCTTAATCTGAACATGGGACAGCATCCACATCCTGCAGGAGCCTGAGGACCCCAGCTCTGCCTGACCCAACACTATTTCATCCCATGGGCATTCAGTGGTGTCTGATCCATCCTCCAATGCACACCACAAACAGGTCTGACCTTCCCTGGCTGCTGAGGCAGCATTCCTGGCAGCCTGGTGTAGGTGACTGCTGAAGTGGATTCATCAGAAGCCCATCTTCCTCAGTTTCACACACACCTGCTCTTGTACAGGAGTGCACACTGTTTATGGGAAGGCACCAATGCCATGGCAGGTTCTGCCCCATCTCCTCTGGCTGACTTTAGGGTGCCTCAAGGGAGAACACTACAGCCAAAACTACCAACAGTGTTTTGGGGCAGAGAGGTAACAATTCAATAGCTTCTCATTTACTTCTCTATAAATTCAGGCTAACTTTATAGAAGCCATTTAGCATACATTAGCATAAAGCAAGAATTGTGACAGAGAGGGATAATGAGGCTCATTAACTTTATATCTGCTTTTAAGTGGAAGAATTGCAGGGGTGTGTACTGAGTGTGGCTGGGACTGAGCTGACTTTCTCGATAGCGTTCCATTTTGGATCCATGACTAAAGCAGTGCTGATGACACAGCCATGAGTTAGCTGTGGCCAAACGCACCTCCTCCTCCCTTCACTTTTAAACTGCCTTTACCTCAGCCCACAAGATTTTTTGTCTTTTTTTCTTCCAGCTCTTTTCCCCGTCCTGCTGGGAGGGGGACTGAGTCAGTGTGTGGCTGTGTGGGTGGGTACCTGCTGGCCAAGGTAAACCTGAGCTCTTTCAGAGATGGTGATAATTGCTTCAGGCTCACCAGAGGAAAAAAAGTGTTTCAAAGAGAGATTTAGATTAGATAATAGGAAGAAATTCTTCCCTGTGAGGGTGGTGAGGCCCTGGCACAGGTTTCCCAGAGAAGCTGTGGATACCCCATCCCTGAAAATGTTCAATGAGTGGAGCTCTGAGCAACCTGTTTTGCTGCCAGGTGTCCCTGCTCATGGCAGGGGATAGAAACTGGAGAATCTTTAAGTTCCCCTACAACACAGGCCATTCTGTGATTCTATGAAAAAATCAAACTATTAAATGCTCCACGTTTTTCAAAATTAGGCCACTGAAAAATTCAGATATGGATTTAGGACTGCACCCGTATTCATCACTTGTGACTCTAATGTTTCTAAACATGTTACTGATGGATCATTTTTAGCATTAACTTTTCCTTGAACCTTAGCTAAGTTAGCTTTCCCTATATAGCTTTGAATAAATGAATAAAAGAAAACCAAGATCAGAGGGTGGTGAGGAGGGGATGTCTGTGATCCCAAAATAACTTCATGTTTTATTTTGTGTTTTTCCCCTCCTTACAGCAGAAAAAAAAGAAGAGAATGAGCTGTGACATCACTGGGTATCTCCAGCTCTGTAGAACCATATTCCAGCCCCATGAGAGTGGGACTTTCAGAGTGACCTAATGGCTGAGACATACAACACTTTTCACTCTGCTGGATGATCCAGTTTTGACAAAAGTGACCAAGGCAAAGCCAAGGCTAAAGGTCAAAATTTGCAGTTGTTTATTGTGCTGAAAATAAACAACTAACCAGTGTGCCTAATCTAGGACCTGGCCAGTCATTCAGTCAGGGGGAAGGCAGGTAGATTTGGAGGGACGAGGTGGTCACTATAGAGACAGGCCAGGGTACCTCATTTCCTAAATTAACTCATCCTATTAAGTGCTTTCATCTAGGAGGATGTACCTAAATGACTCCATTCATCTTTGGAAAGCCAGAACTTTGTTAGTGGGTGGATTTGAGAACTTTAGGTCACATGAAAGAGAGGCCACTCCAAAGAAAGTTGGGATGTAGCCACATTGTTCTGGAGACTAGACAATCCAGATTTGCCTCTGGTTTATCTGACTAATATTGATGTAGCTAGACATGACAGGAGATGGGAGCAAGGTGTTTTGTCAGCTCCCACACTTCTCCCAGATTTTACTGTTTCCATTTGAACAAGGGTTTGGTTCCTTTGTCTCAACATACATCCATAATACAAGCTTTAGCTATTTTCAGTGTTTTAAATACTTTTTCCTAGTTCATTTACAATAAAAGTCTGGAATTTTGTACTGAAGTGAGTTTTATATCTCCCCCTTTTAAAACATTTTTTTCTGTGGTGATCCTACAGCATTTTTCAGCTGGGGGAACCTGCAGGGGGATCCTGAGCAGTGTCAGGTATTCATCTGGATCTCAACAGGTTTAATTACTTTCTGACCTACTCCCATTTTTCTTTCTTGCATTTATTCAAGCTGTTTAAAAGAGGCAAGGCAAGATTGCACCTTCTGCTTCCTTCAAATTTCTTGGAAAGTTACATCCTCACCAATGCAGCCTATGTTGATTTTAGGACAACCTCTACAAATTGCCTTGCTGCAATTTTATACGTATGGGAGTATGTGCAGATTCTAAAGCAAAGTAAATAGATAAAATCCCTAAAACTCAACCATATAAAATATTAATATTGAGCTAGCATAGATTTTTCTCAAGAAAATAATTCCAATTTTGCTGACTGGTGCTTTCATTGTGTTAAACCTCAGAAAAGGTTTGTGGGGTTTTGTTGTTTCCATCAAGGACAATTAAAAAGAGTGTCCTGGAATTATAAGTAGAACTTAATTAGAATCTTCCACTGGCTGGTTGAAACACTAAACTTTTGCTGGCTCAGAGCAGCTTCTCTTTAGAACTATTAATACCATCCTGGGTGATCCCAGGGTGTTCCTTGCCATTCCAGAGCTCCTGCCACTTCAATTCCAGTGAGCTGTCTTGTCCTGACAGTTGAAGCTGATCACCCAAACAACCTGACATGGATTTTGTCACTCACAAAACCTGAGACTGGAAGGTTTTAAAGGATGGAGAGAAAGATGCAGGAAAAGGAGGAGGGAGAGGTTGTGTAGGAGCTCCCATTTCAGTGACAAACACTTTAGTGACACTAAGTTATGCTTAGTGAAGCATAAGCATAAATCTCATTTGCAAATGTGCACTTCTTTGTACATGGGATGGCTTTTTCCCATCTTGCAATATTCTAGCTTGGCTGCCCAGTTCTAAGACAGTAGATGTGAAAAAGAGTAGTAGAGAAGGGGTCAAAATACACATTTACACCAGACACCTGTATGGATTTAGGAATTTAGGACTAGATGTACCACTCTTTCTAGTCCAAGACATCCATATCAAATTAATGTAACAGGAAAATATCTTGCTAAAAGCCCATTAGGTCTCTCCACCAGATCTTTAAAATCTCTTCCAAGACCTTTCTTTTGATAGTCCATCCCCTTGCTAAATTGCAACTTCAACTTCTTTATTATTTATGTTCTATTTTGTTCTTCTTGGACAACTATTCTTTTCCTTCAACACTTCTCATTCCTTTGTGTTGCTCATATAATTGTTATTACACTTGACATTTTCTAGGGTCTGGGTCATGAGTAAGTTCTTCTGCCTTATGGACAGACCAAAAGTTAGATATCTTTCCATAAACAATGTTGTAATTTTCCTATTTTTTCCCCACTTCTATTTCCTGCCTTACATGTTTGGGCTGTGAGGGCTGTAGGGAAAGATATGCTCATACCCAGATATCTGCATGCGTTTTCTTTAACAACCAGGGCCTCTGGGGAGTGAATTGGAAGTTAATAGAGATGACAAGGAGCAAAGGCAATGAGGAATAGCCATCCTACTTGCCTATCACCCAAGAGAAAATGAGTTTGCATTCTTCAGAGTGCTGACTATTGAGTGGTACTTCATCTTGGTTAATTTTTACGTCGTTCTAGAGAGAAGCAGTGCAATCCCTTCATTACTGACCTGGCTGATAACAGCAGACAGAGATGAGATCAGTGTGGGTCTGTGCTCACAGCCTGAAAAATCCTGAAAATCTGCTAATATTGCCAGTCTTCTAGAATCATGAATCATTTTCCCAGACAACATTCTCCTGTGTTGAACAATAATAAAAACAACTTTAAAGATAGTAGAAAAAAATCTACCCTGCTTCCTTGGTGGGAATATTACAATAAAGAAAGTTTGTTTTAAAGACCTGGACTTGAACAAGAATGGATTAAAACAAAAATGTGCTCAGTGGAGATGTGTAAAGCACCTTCTGATATGGTTGGTGCAGCAACACAAAACAGAATGAGTGGCTGCCCTCCAGCCATCACTTTTAGAAATAACCCTGTGGTTTATTTTATCACAGGATTACCATCCTGTGGAATTTGGTTCTAATTGTTCCTATCAAAACTCACTCAGGCTTCTTTTTTTTAAATCTCAAACAATAAAAGAATAACAAAAAGGTCTGTGGTGTTTCAAGTGCTCACCTTTTGACATCTCTTCTATGACATCTCTCTCTTTTGTAGCCTCCTCTGAAACTCCACGTTTGGAAAGTAAGCACAAATTCTCAACCAAACTTTGGATTCCTCTGTGCCTTCCAGCAAGGATGATTGTGATATTCACCCTCAGGTGGTTTTTGCCATAATACTGAGGTTTTGGGCTGTCTAAATGCACTGCGTGGATGTGCAGATGGGTGTAGATGCAGAGCACATTCCAGTTTATATTAAGCCCAAATTTAGGAGAATAAAATACCACATATTACAAAGTGAGATACATTATATTTAGGACAGAAAGAAAATTTATGTCTACACAGAGAACAACCTAATGAAGATGCGATAGGGCAGAAAAAAGATATTTTCAGCTTAGTTAGGACTGTGAGGAAAAAGCAAGCAGAGTATTAGCAAGAGCTTTGTTCTCCATCACAATTCCCAAATTAATTCCAAGATCTCATTTTTTTTCTGCGGGTCACATATCTTTAAATGCAGGGATACCTTTTTCTTTTCATATTACCATCCAAAACTCAAGTCACAAGAACTTTTCAGAGACACAAAGTTCTGAAATTTTGTATTTCTGGAACCCATAAACTGTGATGCAAATTTTATACCAAAACTGATGTATAATTTATCAGGTGTGTACAAGCTGTGGCAACAGTTACTATAGAAAGAGATTAGTCCCTAACCAGATAGGAAACACAGTGATCTTCCAGGAGAATGGTTTGTCTGAATTTCATCAAATATGCATGATATTATACAGTAGTTTTTTTCTCAAGCACCCATTAAGTATCTGACTTTTCTCAGGTTATGATTAATCTATTGAATTCACACTTAAGTAAACTGAATTTGGACTTTCAAATGCAGAAAAACGCTGCAGTTTAGCTGCCTGGGCATTGCGTTTGCTTTCTGGACAGATCTTTGCACACTGAATTGTTGGGAACATGGTAATAATGAACAGCACTTCTGAAATCATCAGGGTAGTTAAACAAGAAGCCAGACCCTTTCAGGAGAGTGTACACTGATTCACTTTAGATCAGCTGGAGCAGCTGCAGCAAAAGAGAAAAGGATGAAAAAGCAAGATTGAAATGGAACAATTAACCTCTCTGCAGGAAAAAGGGCACAAAAGCTACCTAAGGCAACTGCAGATAGCTGTAATTAAGGGATTGTGATTCTCTTTGAACTAGCTAATACCACAAAGACCAAGACTAATCCATTTAGTCTACCACCCCACCTCCCACTGGTCAAAGATAAAGGTTTATGGCCTGTGATAATCAGGAGATTAAGTTAAATGACCATAATGAACCCTCCTCATTTTCAGCTCTATGGGAAGACCTATTTTCTTCCCCACACTGAGGTGGTGGTCCAAAGTAGGTCTTTGGACAGCCATCCAAACTTAGATATCAGCTGTGATTTGAGGTCTGGAAGGGTTTCTGTGGCACCCACAGCAGAGTGGGAAATGCAGGACCTCTGAAGAATGTCTGGTTTTCTGCAGTGGCAGATGGAGTCTGGGTAAGGTTTCTCATTGCTGACTGAAATCTCATTTGCTGCAAAGGCCACCATGTGAGGTAAAAAGCCCAAGCAGAGCACAGTGATTAAACCAAATGTCACACAAGGAACAGGACGGAATTTTTTTTTTTTTTTATGATCTCTACCTCCTGAATGAAGACCTGAACTGGAATTTCACAGTATTGCCCTAATTAAAGGAGATAACAATTGAACTCATGGGCTGATGTAGATGGGTGGAGTTGGTCACAAGTCACGCTGAAACAAGTGGCCTGTGAACTTCAGCAGGTGCCAGAAGAGCAGAATGAGGGGAACTTCCTCCTGCCTTGAGAATCACAGCTAGAGCTGGACCTCAGCCTCACCCAGCTTCATTTCCTCTCATTTACAGGCATTCAGATCCAAGGCTTTCTGTGTTCCTGCCTGCAAACTCTCCATTACAAGCACCATTGTAAGTACAATTATTAATAGCACTGAGGAACGGCATGACTTGAGACATTCTAAGAAAAAACTCTGAAAATACATAAGGAAGCCACGCAGATATTTTTCAGCAGAGTAATTTTTCTTTCCAAATATATTACTTCATCAGCAGCAAAGGATGAGCTTTTTTTGTTGAAACAAGTGAAGATATAATGATATGTTTTGAGAGTATCTGAACTCCTTTTTTCAAATTATTTCTTTTTAACTTTTGGAGATGCCATATTCCATAAGAAGTAGTTGTTAAAGCCAAAAATCAAAAAGAACATTTCAGAATTGTAGAGGCAACTGGGAAGGTTCAGTTGTTTTAAGTTTTTTCCTCTCCCTTCAGAACAGATGTTTTGCTTCCCAAATGACAAAATTTCTTGGGAAGGAGATCATCCAATTTCCCCATGGCCTTACTGGTTTTGTTAATAAGCTTTAAAAACAGATAAATGAAAACATAGACAGAGCTAAATGTAATATAAGGCAGCATGTTTACAATTGCAATGTGTTCCAAGGGATAAATCATTGCTTGACACCTCAGTGGAATGTTGGATTTCACTCCAGTGACTCAGTCCTGCCTTTTCCACCCTGGTTATCCCAGAAGGAAACTCAAGCAGGATCCTTTCCATTCATCATCTCTTTTCCTATATATGCCCTTGTGAGCACTCACAGAGGATCACAGAGAGAAAAGTGTTATGTACCTGTGCAAAATCATAAGAAACATAAGAGGGTCACAGTTCTGTAGGTCAGCATATTTGGGGCAGGTGTTTGCAGAAATTAAGTGCTGTGTTTTCCATTTGTCCTGCTTCCTGCACAGACATCTTTGCACAGCTGAAAAGAACACTCAAAGTAAAGGACTATGGAGAATCACATCCAGCTCAGACACCTCTGCTACAAGGCTGTGGTACTGCTTCCATCATGAGATGGATGCACCACAGGAATTCTTTGCTTGACTCAAAGTGTCCTAATGATACATCCAGGAAAGCAGAAAAAAGCACCAAAAAGGGAGAGGAGAGGAGAGGAGAGGAGAGGAGAGGAGAGGAGAGGAGAGGAGAGGAGAGGAGAGGAGAGGAGAGGAGAGGAGAGGAGAGGAGAGGAGAGGAGAGGAGAGGAGAGGAGAGGAGAGGAGAGGAGAGGAGAGGAGAGGAGAGGAGAGGAGAGGAGAGGAGAGGAGAGGAGAGGAGAGGAGAGGAGAGGAGAGGAGAGGAGAGGAGAGGAGAGGAGAGAGGAGAGGAGAGGAGAGGAGAGGAGAGGAGAGGAGAGGAGAGGAGAGGAGAGGAGAGGAGAGGAGAGGAGAGGAGAGGAGAGGAGAGGAGAGGAGAGGAGAGGAGAGGAGAGGAGAGGAGAGGAGAGGAGAGGAGAGGAGAGGAGAGGAGAGGAGAGGAGGGCTGTCTTTCAGAGCCATCTCTTTCTTCATGCACCTCATTCCTTCTGATGAAGCTCCTGATCTTTTCCCCTCTCTGCCTACAATGTCCTTTTCTCCAGCCTCCATTATTTAAGATTCATATATTTTATCCAGTACCAGAATTCCACTGCCCATAAAGATTCACAATATCTCCCATCCCTAATTTTCATGATGAGCTACGTTCAGTCTTGCACAAGACCCCATTTTCCAAAACACTATATAAACACATCATTAGACGCAGTCCCTTCATCAATAAATTTTCTAATCTAAGCATGAAGAGGAAGGTGAAGGTGCCATCTCACTGACACCTCAGCATCCCATCCTCTGCACTCAAGTGCCTCCTGTATCACCTCAACTTTCCTCTTGCTTTCAGTGTTTGGAAGAGAACAGATGTGGCTGGGCTGCAGGAGGCCAAGTCAGGAGCATTCTTTCTACTCAGGAAGTGTAATAGTGTTTGGCTCTTCAGGGCTGTTTATAGCAGCCAGGACAGCAGGTGTGTTTGGATGGCTCAGAACACCTTCTGCCACTTTCGCAGGCTGTGCTCAACCATAACATCACTGAGCCTGCAAATGAACTGCTGAAGTTATTCCTCTACTTGTCTTTTATACTACCTATGCCAAGGAACATTAAGGGAAAAATTCAAATATAAGGGGGACAGAATAGAAATGGAGGGAACCCCTACCCTCACTATATGTTTTCTGTTTCAGAAAATTGCTGAAAAGGATCAGCAATTTCAGCTTTTATGCAAAAATCCAGAACAATGCTTGTTGTTGAAAAACCTGCTGGGAGGGACCATTTCAGAGCTGCTGAGGAGGTTTCCTCAGCAGGAAGGATGTGACCAGGCCCCAGAAAGCTGTGAGATCACAGCTTACACAGGCACACGTTCCTATTAAAGCAGCCTAAGACAGGCAATGGGATGGTGCTATAACACTGGGTACCCAGTGAGCTCAGTCAGGAGGTGTCAGGTTTTCTGTATTCACAGAAGTACCTGAATTATTATGTGTTAGCTTGATTCTTGTGTCTATGCTATTAATTACAGAATAATTTCCCGATTCCAGCCTGAAAAAATTGCATCTCATCTACTTTAATTACTGGACTTGCTGTGCCAGTGCAGTGAGAAGGACAGCACCCTAAAAAAGGGGAGTTGAGCAAGAAAACTCAAGCTGTGGGGTGGAATGGGGTGCACAAGGTGTGAAGGAACCAGAGGTGAATTCTACCCCACAGAGACTGTATGGACATATAGACACATCCATAGATCCATAGATCTGAGGCACAAATTTTGTCTTATTCCTATCAAGTTACCTGTGTCTTGTCTCATTCATTCACCATCCATCCTTCTCTCTGTGAGGAGACATGTTCTGGGGAGATAGATGTGTTGCACATATTCATGAGTAATCCTGTGTATGTCACTGTGGTAAGCATTCATTTACAGGGTGAACATTGGATAGCTTTCAGGAAAAATACCCATGAATAATTTCCATTGAGAATAATTCCCTTCATTCAGCTGAAATTCAAACCCAAGTTTTCAGTAAGAAGACTGAAAGTTTAATATTGCAGTATTTAAAAAGTTTCTTTTAAATAGGTGGTGCTATTCAGTTCTAATTAATTCTACATTTCATTTCCTACAAAGAAAGAAAGTAACCATTGCATTCATTTTATCTTTTTCTATATACAATTTACCCAATTTGATTATCATTATTATTCAACAGAGGCACTTTAAAGAAACTCAGATTAAACTCCATTATGCAAAGTATTGTATATTCATACAGTAAGAGATAATGCCTGCCTCAAAGAGGTTACAGAACAAATAGATAACAGGCTTGTTGAAGTTCTCATTGTATGGACAGAATTTATACAGCAAAACCACCCTGAATGCCCAAGGACAGAGAGGATTTCTAGAGCAGAACTGACTTCAAACCCTAGGACTTTTAGGATATGTCCACTGGGTTTAAGGGATTTAGGACCAAAATGTCTCCCATATCAATACCAGGCAGGGACAATATCTGAAGATAGTACTAAGCAGCACTTGCAGAAATACCCTTCAAGCCAGAAATATCAATAGGATTCCCCTTTCTCATTGCATCTGGGCTTCGTAAGTTGTCTATAAACTACACCACATGCACCTGCACAAACCAGATTTTTGGGCTACAGTCCAATCAAGGCTGGATTATTGGTAGATAAGTTTAAATTCCATAGAAAATAGTTGCCTGATTTTATATCCTATGTAACACTACACCATCTGAAAGCTTGTCCCTGGGGCTTTTGACTAAATATGTCAATATTACACAAATATTTACATCATTTTTTTTCCCTGCTGGCAAAGAACATCAAAAAGAGAAACATCATATGTTTTTTTTTTTCCCTTAGCAACTTTAGTCTACTCAGCCTTGTGAGTTGTAGGTCATTAGAGCACAATATTTTTCCCTCAGGGCCTACAGCACAGGAAGAACTGTTTATTCCTTATTTTTCCCTGCTACAAAGCATCTTATAAATTTAAACATAGTTAAAGGTAAGTTTTTGATAACAATTGAGTCCTTCAAACTGCTAGGCTACATTTCTTCTCTTTATGAGCCTTGAGATGTTCTTTCCTGACACTGTGGGGAACTACCCAGTTAAGAAACCAGCACAGTAAAACTTTCTCCTAATTTCACAGAAGTAACATACCATAAAAAACATTTCAGTAGTGCCAGAGATCAGCAAATACCAAGCACTTCACAAAAAGTGTATTCAAACATAGGCCAAATATTGAAATACTTTTAACTTCCATAACTTGCTGTGAAATTGCTGCTTAAGACACTTCTCAGTAATGGAAGATGATGTTCCTTCTTCTCCAATATATGCAAGCTTTCCCCTTTTTATGGGATGTACTACTTTATTTCTGACCAATAAGTAAGAACTGTGGCATTTTCTGCTGTGTTTGCTGCATGTTCACTGATGCATCATCACTGCCTCTGACACCTCCAACACCCACTCACCAGGGTGAGCAGAAAGGAAAGCACGGTGACTGGTCTGGTGCTGCAAAACAGCACAGGACTCTGGTTAGCTAACTAGGGCTTTTATTTCATTAAAGCTTTGGGTTGGAGAGGGGCTTTAAAGATTATCAAATCCCTACATCAAGTTGCTTAAAGCCTCATCCATCACGACTTTTAATATTTCCAAAGATGAGGCAGCTACAGCTTCTCTGGGCAACCTGTTCCAGTGTCTCACCAGCATCATCATAAAAAATTCTTCCGTATGTCCAGTCTAAACCTACCCTCTTTCATTTTAAAACCATTGTCCCATGTCCTATCGCTGACTAATTAGTTTTCATGGTTGTGATTACAAGTCAGGGAAAGATTAAGTAAATGCTAATATTCAAAGGAAATGGTAAAACTACAATAAATATAGATATGATACCTATACAAGGAAAAATATGAAGCTGTATCTCACACAACTCAGGAAGTCATCTCAGAACATTTTAATCAGCCTGGTCTGTTTTGGTGAACACTGTGGTAGGTGCATGCAAAACAGGGGAAATGTTCTTTTATTGCTAAGGGACAAGACAAGGTGAGGGGAATGTGCAAAAGTTACAAGAGTAATGAAGTTTTCTCTTGGTCAAACAATCCCTTCCTCATCAATGCAGTGCTGCTCACTTCCCATGGTGTTTTATTCAGTCCTCATGCACTGTGTTTGACAGAGCATTTACCATTTCCCTTGCACACCTAATCTGCAGTCAAAACATCCTCAGCAGGCAGGAATTGTTCACTATACCTAAAGAACAATGAAGAGGGATGTAAAATGCCCTTGGTTCCCACCTGGCCTAGGAAGGCAGAAACTGTTATTCTGCACTGAGATAAGGCACATCTAATTCCAAAGCCACCCCTGCCAAGGGCCATTGGCAGGGGCTGAGAAGGATGGGAGTGCCCAGTCCTTCACCAGATGGTAGTGAGCTGCTTCTCATCTGGTGTTTTTTGCTTCCAGTGCTGCAGCAAGAGGTTTGACATCACCTCCTAGGTGTCCAGAGCAATGTAAGAAATATTATTCATGTCATGGATAACCTTTTTTCCTAATTTATTGTAATTTTAGTCTTAACTGTACACTATAGGAAAATTAATTTCATTTATTGATCTTTTTCTTGGTTTTCTTGAGTTTTCTCTCACACACTTTTCAGTTTCACATAAATCTATCACATCTAAACCTTTTTTCTGTGTGGTTTCATATGAATTTTCAATACAGAATATGCAAGAATCTCACAGTGGTCCAATAAGTGAAGTAATTAATGTCTTCCACTCTTTTCTGTAAACAGGCACACACAAGCCCTGGCATTCTAGATTGTGGGTGGTGATTTTTCACTGGTTTCCTTGTCATGCACCAGGAAGTAGTGCAATTTCAATGAACAACAGTATCTGATATCCACTTTATATCCCTAAGACTGCCCTGTGCTTCACAATGTTCTTCCTCCCCACAGCATAAAAATGCCAGCACGACAAACTGGCATGATTCAGGAGGAAATTAATGGGGACTCTTTGAATTCAACTATCTCAAGAGATGGGCTCTGCAGATTTAGGAATTTAAAGACAAGAGCACAGATTCAAACCCACATTCTTCTACTCTTGAGGTTAAGAAAATTAAAATAGTAACACAGGAATAGCTGATTTGTCGAGGATCCCTGTTGGAGATTGAATCAGCTGCTCATGCATAACTTAGCAAGTCATTTGAGATGTGCTAGAGTATCTCACCTGCCCTCCAGAGTCCTCTGCATAGTGGCACAGATCTCACATATGTCCTGAATCACAGAATTATTTCGGTTGGAAAAGACCTCTAAGAGCATTGAGACGAACCATTAACCCAGTACTGCCACATCCAGGGGTTCACCCTAAATGCCACATCTGCACATCTGTTAAATACCTCCAGGGATGGCTGTCCCCAGGCAGCCTGTTCCAATGCCTGACAATCCTTCTGGTGAAGAGACTTTTCCTGATATCTCATCTAAACCCCCTCTGGTGCAACTGAAACCCATTTCCTCTCAATCTGTCACTTGCTACGTGGGAGAAGAGCCTGACCCTCACCTGGCTGCACCCTCCTGTCAGGGAGTCCTACAGAGCAACGAGGGCCCCTGAGCCTCCTTTTGTCCAGCCTAAACTCCATTTCCCTCAGCTGCTCCTCATTGGATTAAAGTTCCCAGTCTTATGAGGAGCTACTTCTATCTACCACTCTCTTGTGGATGTCTCAGGTGTTTTAAGGTACATTAAATGGCTGAAAGTGCCCAGTGACCCTCAGTGACCAGAAGTCTGCAGATATATGGGAAGGAGCTGCTCATTACTAATGATACAAATGATACCAAAGCTCACCCCTAAAATCCACTTGTTCAAAGAGGCTGTCAAGCAGCCCTTGGACATTTTTTTTTCAAATTAAACCTCTCTTCTTGATGGTTTCACAGGCCATTAGCAGCTCCCTGATCCAGCTGTCACTGTAATCAATTAAACACTATAGGAGGTGTTAAAACATTTGTCTCCTCTGGCATCTCCTTTCTAGTGACTGCTGTGGGAGACCAGACCCCCAGCAGACAGGGAGACAGGTACCTAACAGAAGCCTAAATCTCAGTGTGTAAACCAGGGTGCTTGTGCTCAGAAGGCCTCCTTCAGGGCTGGAGCTGTAGGAGGACAACAGCCCAATACTTCAAAACTACACATGTGGTGGATTTTGACTTGAAACTTTTATTACTCTAAGCTTCTGCAAAATATCCAGTATCAAACCACATTATCATAGAGTAGTTGGGGTTGGAAGGGACCTTAAAGATCATCTTGGCCCAACCCCCTGCTACGGGCAGGGACAACTTCCACCACACCAAGTTGCTCCAAGCCCCATCCAGCCTGGCCTTGAACACTTCCAGGGATGGGGGACCCACAGCTTCTCTGGAGAACCTCTTCCAGTGCCTCACCATCCCCACAGCAAAGAATTCTTTCTATAATATAATCTGAATATCTCCTCTTTAGTATAAAATCATTCTCCCTTGCCCTAGCACTGTGTGCCTGCATAAAAAGCTGCTCTCCATCCTTTATTTCATCATAAGAAGAATGAAGACTTTCAAATGTGTCAAGGGATGGTGAGGATTAGCTATTAACATAGAACACTGATGCTTCTGATATCTCAAAGAAAATACAGTCCTGTTACTACATGTTTAAAGAATGATGAGGCACTAAAAGTAGACATTTCATCCCACAGATCTGAGGTCTGCTTTTCATCTTCCTGATGAAGATCAGAAGTTATTAGATTTAAATCTGTTTTAATTGAGAGTTATGAGAAATAACTGGTGAGAATCATATTAAGTTGTTAAATCAGAACAACTACTGGGGAAAAGTTTTGAGAAGTACAGTTTTGGCATGCTCTAATTTGATTGACTGTTTTTCAGTGTACTATGACCACAGCTTATACATTTTATCAGCACAATGACGGTGGCATCTCTAGTAAGAAAGTGAGTCTTAAAATGTTGAAAAATAAAATATTTCAGTTCTAAAAACTCTGAAGACCATAGTCTTAGTGGATTTATCCTGTAGATATAAAACAATTACCATATCTAAGCTTAGTTTTTTGGGCCAGCTCTATTGGCATTGGAAAAACCGAGGTGATTTCAGCAGCTTCAGTGGGTGATTCATTTCAGACACCTACCTAGAGTGAACTGAGTAACTCACAGCAGATGTCACAGATTATATCTGCTCCTCTGCATGCAACAAGGTTTGAGAATCTCATTCAGAAGGGGATTGTTATTTCATTTCAGAAATCAAACTCCAGCATCACAAGGTAAGAGGAATCCACCCAAATTACCCTTGTAAAAAATTCCCTATTGTTAAATCATAATATAAACACTTTAAGTTAATTTGCTGACTTCTAAACAACTCAGTTTTCACTATTTTCATGCTGATTTTTTTTCCCTGAGGTGGAATTGCAAACTAAAGGGCTCTAAAACCAGCCTGAGACATATAAAAACATTAAGTGTTGCAGTGTGAGCATTATTTAATGCTGCACTATTAATCAGTTGAAGGACCTCTGACTTTCAGAAACAAAGCTGTAAGTAGGTCACTTTCTGCTCTGCAGCAATCTCCTCCTGATTGCAGAGCACTTGCTTTTGTTAATAGGTCACTCTTTCAAATAACTGCTGTGTTTCAACACTTTCCAAAGATTCCTTGGAAAGAAACACAGTAGTCATCTTTCCAGAGCACTCATGTATATCACATGGCTTCTTTCTATTTTAAAATATTTCCTATCAGCTCCTACTGTCACCAGAGCACTTAACAGCTATTTTAGTTTTCCTTCTGGCTGCCATGTGCACTGCTTCCCATCACAGCACCATGTTCATCAAAGTGTAATTCCAAGAATTAATAACCTGAAAAATCCTGGTCCAATGCATACTTCTGGGACCTTGTCTAAGATCATTTCTTGTTGAGATCCAAAGTCCACTACCTCTTACAGTTTTATTAAATGCTATTGCTCAAATATTAGCACCTCCACCTTTACTTCCATTAACAAGTTTGTGCACTGGCAAATGTGATCTGTCAGCCAATGTTAATCACATCATCATCTTTCTGCAGTGTCCTGAGGTTTAGATTGCAATCCATCAAATACTCAAGAAAAGATGGATTGCATCCACCATGAGTTTCACCCACACATCCTGTAATAACCAAAGATGCCACAGTTTTTGTCAGATGTGATTAATGTCTCAAACTCATGGTGCTTATTGCTCAGCAGGTTCATTTCCCCAGAATACTTACTTTTTCAGTCCCTTGCTACTACATTCTAGCCTACTGAAGTCAAGATAAGTGGTCACTGATTTCCCAGGTGGTCTTAAATATCTGCTGTGCTATTTCCATTCAAATAGATTCTCACTCATTTTCCAAGAGCATTTTTCTCCAACTTGTGCATTGCACTCTGTATGGCCTTTTTGAGAACTAGGATGCAATCACCATGTTTTCCTCACAGACCTGAAAATTCATGGGTTTCATCTAGTGAGTCAGTGGAAGTGCTTTGTAGCCACATGTCTATCAGAAATCTATGGTAAATTATAGAAAGTGAGCTGGTGCTCTGAATAAAGACAGAGAACTGAAACCATGTGCAAATGAAAAGTCTTCCCAGTTTTAGAAATCAACAGAAGAAGAAAAAGCACATAACACTGCAAATGTACAGGGATCAGAGTTGAAGTGGTAGGCGAAAGAAATGAATTTCAACAGGCATTCAGACTAAAATAACTTTCATTCCAGGAAGACAGGGATTATAGGAGGGAGGCAGAGAGAAAAGAAAGGAGACGGTGGAGGAGCAAGGTAGGGAAAAACTACATAATCATTAGCAAAAAAATTATTAACCAAAAGCCAGAAAACCAAATTAGCTAGGATGATGTCAAGCTTTGAGATCTGCTGCATCCTTCACAGCAGGGAGAAAATTTAAATTTGAGAATGATGGATGCAGAAATGCATCAAAGAAGCTGGAAGAGGAGTTTTACTGTTTCTGTTGAACTAGAATGAAGAAAATTAGCCACTGAGGAGAAGGCAGCAAAAAAGGAAAAGGTGGTAGTGGCACAAAGGAAAACATGGATCTAAAAATCACCAGGACAAACTGCATAATTATGGAAAGGATCTGGGTGTGAGTTGGCATTCTGCATTGCAGTCTCCTCTTTTTCCCACACTCCAGCCTTGTTTCCCAGAGTCAAATAATGGGATCCAGCAGTCTGTCTGACCCAGGCTCAGGGTGGGCTCTGGGCTGGGCACACTGCCCAGGCCAGGTCTCTTCAGGCTGTCCCTGGGGTGGCTCCATGTCTGAGGGGTCAAAGCAAAATATTCTCCATTTTACAGGGTCTTTCAGACCCATTCTTCAAACACATAAAGTCTACAAGTAAACAACAGGAAAACATAGTCAAGGATGTTCCCAAATAGCTAACAGCAGCTTTGCCAGTTCTAATTACATTTTGTCTATAAACTTATTTTCCTTCATTGCTGGATCATGATATTTTTGTTAAGGAGCTGCAGTGATTTGGGAGTTAGTCAGCCATTGGCACGGTGCAAAGGGGAAGATTTTTGTTTCCCAAGCCTTGGCAAACAGGTAAGCAGGGAAAGGAATAGATCTTTGCTTAAGGAGCAGGGTGAGAGCTGTGGCTGCAAACACATACCAGCAGGTAACAGAGATCTCTCATGTTTATATAGAAGCCCACAGGGACTTTCTGCACCCCTTACAGGTGAAATACCTCTTTTACAACCCCACAGTGGTGTCTGAATTGTGCTTCTCAGCAAAGATGGATTTCTTAAATAAAAGCATAATTATCTCTAGACTCGTGGGTTTTTGTCTCTTCCATGAGTTCCTGGGTAAACCACTGTAGCCCAGAGGAACGAGGCTGACCCAGATCCCCTGGATCCCACACACCTCCTGTTCAATCAATTCTCTTTGTGGTGCTGGTTCCTGGCACTGCTCAGCCCCATCACCTCTGTGCTGCATCATGAAGGATGCACTGCTGCTCTGGGGTGAGCAGTTTTTCTCCTCTAGCTGGGTTCAGCCACCAGCTGTGACCAGCCTCACTGCCCATGGACTGGGAATTAAACAGAAGTTTGGTCCAGGCAGCCACCACTGCTTGTGGCTACTTTTCTCCATTTTTTGTAGCCCTTTGCATCTCACAGTTTGGCTCTGGATCCTTCATTTCTGCTACCCACATCCCTGCCTGAGGAAGAAATTATTAACTTTAGTCATGTTTCTCTTCTTCATAAAACTTTACTATGTCAGTCCTGTGCAAGGAGAATTAATCTGAATTAAAGAAGATGCATGAAAAAGTTAAAATCAGCAAGAAATCATCCAGCTGAAAAAGCTTTTTGGTTTTGGTTAGTGACTAATATAGTAACATTTCAAATGCAGAAATCAATTCTTTATTGTGGTGGATTCTGCATAACCTCTGCATTGGTTCTGCAGGGAATTAACAGGAAACCAGAAAGAAGGAGAATTTGGATTTATCCTTTTTTTTTTTTTTTTTTACCAGCATGTCAATTTGTTCTGGTCTTTTTTTTTTTTTTTTTTTTTTTTTTTTTTTTTTTTTTTTTTTTTTTTGTTCGTTTGCTTAATGTGAAAGGTAGAAAAAATTTTAATGACAAACAGCTTTCAAAGATTTCTTCCCAGTGGATCCATTTAAGCACCTTCCCACATCTTTGTTGAGCAACAGGAAAGATATGAGCTGTTCTGCAGAAGTGCCCTCCAAACAGAGGAGTCCTTGCCAGTTCACTGAGCAGGCAAATTGACATTGTTGTATCTGCAGATCAGCAAAGGGAAGCTCAGCTCTGCTTCCCCAGGTGAGCTCAGCCAGGGACATCTGCAAAGGCCAGGCCAGTGACCTGACTCCTGTGAATTTCCTGGAAGGAACTAAAAGTGCATTAACCTTTTGGTGCCATGGAGAGCTGCCCCTGCTGGAACTTTCCCTCTCAGCATCAGTTGTTCAATTGTCCTGAGCAACAGAATTCCCCTGCTCAGAACTGGAGCCCAGAGTGGACAACTCCACTTCTCAAGGGGAGTGATAACATTGAACAGACAGGTAAAGCTTCTCTGCCCAGCAGAGATTTGTCAGGGACAATGCAGGAACTCAGGATCATTTAAACCTATTCCAAGCTAAAGTACAAACTGCTATCCAAAGCATATATCAGAATAGACACCACAAGAAATTAATCTCCAAACCCAAGCACCACACTGCACATACAGTCTTCCCCACAGAGAAAATACAAGATCAGGATTGGCAAATATTAGTCATATTCTTTACAATAAAATTCACAGTGACCATCTGGATCAGCAGGTATGAGGAGCTGAGAATACAATGTGCAGAGATCCATTTTACCCACCTCAAGCAGGTAGAGAGAAAGATAAAAAGGAGGGTGAGGCAATGACTGCTGGAAACAACTAGGGTTTTTTAGCCACATATATCAAAAAAGTAAACCACTTTAAACACAGCTCCATCTTAAAAAAAATACAAAAACTCCAAAACAAAAAAAAAAAAAAAAAAAAAAAGAAAGACAGAAACTAAAATATTTTATTAAATATTTTATAACAAAGAAAAAGGTGGAGAAGTACTAAACAGCCTCTACTTTCTCCAAAGTGCTGATGATCACAACATTTTCCATGTCTCTGACTGCAGGCTGCTCATTCTCAGGAGGGGATCACAGTCTACCATGAAGCAGGATGATAAGAACCACAACTGCTCACAGGATGGGGAGCATTGGCTGCAATGCAGTGGGGAAGAACGAGCAGCTTGGTCAGGGCAGTCAGAACATTGATAACATGCTCCTGTGGGCTCCTTTTCCTGAAGCACTCTATTTGTAAGCTTGAGGTGTAAAACCTCAAGAGTAGAGAAAATCAAGAATCATTTTTGGATATGGATGTTATGACATCCTGATCACCTACCAAAGGTCTGTACTGACTGGAAATCAGCCAGGGTTATTCCAGTTTGCAAGAATGGTGTGAGGGCAGACCTAGGAAACCACAGGCCTGTTAATCTAACTTCATTTCCCAGAAAAATTGTGGACAAAAATATACTGGGTACTACTGAAAGACATTTAAGTTCTACCATCAGGCATGGACCACAAAGAGAAAGTCCTGTCTAACTAGTTTGATATCATTGATGAAAAGATGATCTGCCCAGTGGATGAAGGGAAGGTCTTTGATGTGCTTTGCAGAGAGGGTGTTCCAGGATTGGAACAGACTTCCTAGAGAGTTGATGCCCCAAGCCTGCCAGTGTTTCACAGGTATTTGGACAATGCCCTTAATAACCTGTTCTAAGGGTTATTTTGGGCAGCCCTGAAGTGGTCAGAAAGCTGGACTGGGTGATCATGTAGGTCCCTCCCAATGAAATTGTCTGTTCTATTCTGTACAGGTCAGCAGAACTAATTTTGAAGAGGCTGCTTTTTATGCCTCCTGTACCTTTTCTCCTCTCAGCAATCCTCTCTCCTTCACGCAGACTTCCCTGTTTCTCTGGGATAAAGAATATGCTGCCTTGTGCTAGCAGTGCTTTGCATTTTTGTACCATTTGCTGACAGGGAATTCAAGGGCTTTGAAAGACTTCAGACTAAAAAATGCTTGTAGGAGCTTGACAAAGGTAAGGAAATGGAAGGCCAGAGCAGCCAGCTGAATACCTAAAGATGGGAAATAACCATGGGGGAGTAGCTACACCTGTGCTTTTGGATCACCATCAAGCAATCTGTGCAGGCAGATGCATATCAGTCTTTTAGTTACCAGTGCAGCTGACTTCAGAGCAGAGCTGAAGTTAGCAATAGCTTAAATGAAATTACTCTGAATGGATTCCCCATGAGGCCCTGTATCACTTTGGTTACATCCAGAGCAGGAGAAAACATTACAATCCAGCTGAAGTGAAACCTAAATATGTATTGTGCTATTGCTGGATGCCACAATATTAATGCAGTGATTTTCAAAGATTGTCAAAGAAAGTCCATCTCAGCTTTCAGATGGGAAGAGCTTTACAGTATTGAAGAGTTTTAGTACTGGCCAAGGGGAAATTAATATTAAGCAAAGCACAAACAGCTACCAGCCAGGCAATCACAGAGGAAATAAATGGGCAAACAACAGCTACAATTCAGGCGTTATTATCAAAGAAGCAGCATATTCAGCTGAAGGTCTTGACTTCAACCTTTCAGAAAGGCAGATGCATCTCCTCTGTTAACAGCCTGAGAAGATTGTATCTCATTTCAAATGCAGATGTTGTTTTGTCTTCAGTATTGCCACTTGACCACATTTTCTGAGAAAAGTAGCAGAAAAGTGAATTATGTAGCAATTCTAAGGATAGCACTTTACATTTTAAACATGCAGGCAGAAAAAATAATGTCTTTTGTTTATATCACGCTCCTTAAACTTGGAGGGCATCCACATTTCAGAGAGTATATAGCTTGGAAAAAGAAAAATCTTCATAGCCTAAATGCTCATTGAAAGGTTAACATTTCTAGAATATGGTTTCTAATAGTAACCTCATTAATTTAACTCTGTAGAATGTAAATGCAAAGCTTTTTGCTGGCCTAGCTCATAGCTAGGTTGATTCTGTATTTCTACAATGCCATATGCTGAGCAAAAAGCAGTTTATTTGCATTTTTATATCCTACTTCTGTTTTGTTATTGCCATTGCTAGTAATGTTCTTTTCCACATTCCCTCACTGATACTTAGTAAGCATCTGGTGTTTCTCCAAAACAAATTTATCCTAAATACTTAATAATAGTAGCCTGCACTTGACCTTCAACTACAACAGATTTTTGTCTTAAAAATGAGAAAAACTGCTCTTTATATCATTCCCTACCACCTGTCCCTCTCATTTTCATTTGCTTATCACAATACTACAATACCTGGTGGTATACAGATCCTTAAAATAGTTGTAATTATTTTCGTTTTCCTCTGTTCTTCAATTTCTTATGTAATTGCCTTACTGAGACATCCTCACTCTACTTCTCTCTTGAAAGAATTTTCTGTTTGATGTGGAGAACACTGAAAGTAGCCCTGGTCCCAGGAGTCACTGCACCAGAGCACACTCAGAGTAAGAAGACTCCTAAGAATGGCAGTCCCATGTCAAACCAAATTTGCTAGTCTCTGTTCAAGGCTTGTTGCATGAGCCTCAGGAAAGGGGCAAGGAAGAAAGTTGGTACAGAACAATCCACCCATTACAGCCCTGAAGCTTCTAGCAAGCTGCATTTTGGGATTTTCAGAGCTAAATGTTATTGATAAGCATATTTAATAGTCATTTTATAGCCATTTTTCCCCCCACCAATAATTCTTCTGATTAACTTTTTTGAGCCTATCATAGAATCATGGAATGGTTTGGGTTGGAAAGGTCATTAAAGTTCATCTAGTTTCAGCTTCCCTGCCGTGGGCAGGGATGCCACCTGCTTGATCAGGTGGCCCAGGGCCCCATCCAACCTGTCCTTGAACACTTCCAGGGATGGGGCACCCACAACTTACAGAGTTATAACTCATGTGTAGGTAGATAGTCAGATAATCTTCAGTCTCCACAGCTTCTCACAGTTATAAGTCCCACACTTATCCACTCTGAAGCAAAATTTCATTCAGGTGGACCAAAAGGATAAAGAAAAATGCTCTGGTTCATATGAATATTTAAATGGTGAAGGCTTTTCTGTGAGTAAGAGAACCTCAATACCTGCTATTTCTATGTTGTCCTCAGTTGTTTTCAAAATTATCTAAAGAAAACCTAGTAGACACTTAAAAAATAAAAGTCTAATTGAATTCTAGCAGGTCAGATGGAGTAGAGGTACTGGGTTTTTGTTACTTAACCTAAAATTTCAGCCTGGATGGATCAAATCTGCTTTCCATCAGCAAAGAATTTTTCAGTGCAGGTAATTCTCTTGTGCAAAGATCAATCTGCAGCATCTACCAAAATTCAATTTATCCACAGGGGTAACCAGGACATAGTCCAGCTCTGCTGATCCTGAAATCTATTGGATAAGACCAGTAGGACAAGCTGACCCAAAGGCATGTTTTGAAACTGTGTGGGTTAATCATGTGAAAGACCTAACTACTTCTATATGGGATTGATTTCATGTATTTAGGTGCCTTCCAAGCTTATTCAAAACTTGTCTGCAGTGTCACCATCACAGACTCGCATATTATTATATTATATTAATTATATTATGTTATATTAATTATATTATATTATATTATTTATATTATATTATATTATATTATATTATATTATATTATATTATATATTATATTATATTTATTATATTATATTATTATAATATTGCCACATTTACAGTAAGGATACCATACCTCATCCTAGAAAGAACAATTACTTTGTATCAGGAAGGTGTGTCTGGACTGTCAGAAAATGTGGATGCATATGTGCATGACTACACCTCCCCATGGGAGTAACATGCCCAAGATATGCCCAAGATTTCAGAAATAATTTCTATATACATATTTTTTAGCACTAATAATACTGATTTAATGACCAGTGTGACTGTGAAAACTCACCATTGTGTTCGATGCATTACAGACAGCAATGAAACTACCATAGCTTCAGGGATTTTACAGTTCTTTATGATCAGAGTAATATGTTTTGTAACAGTAGTAACTACGGTTAACGGAGAAGTGACAAAAGCAATGCAATAGTTTTTAATTTAATTTCATACTGAGGATGGGATGTTGGTATTAAGCTCAGTACATGGGCAGACTGTGGGTCCCAGGTTACATTCCTGCCTGCCCACGCTGTAGTTAAGAGCTGTCAGTTCAGGTGTGCCCATAACAGGGTCTAGCCCAGGTACAAATCCTTGTGCCTCTCTACCCATGCTATCAGAACTGATTCCATTACCTAAAAATCACGGGATCACAGACACCTTCAACCTTCTGGCAATACTTTGCCTAATGCAGCCTAGGATACTTTTAACCCTCTTTGACACCAGGGCACTCTGCTGGCTCATGTTCAGCTTGGTGTCCAACAGGACCCTCAGGACCTTTTCTGCAAACTTGCCTTTGCAGAATAAATTTTATGGTGGTGTCTGAAGGCAAAAATATTTCCTGAGGGCAAGAATTAAACACAGATCAAAAAATATTTGTTAAAGTTCACAATTTCATTATCTTAAATCATTACTGAGGGGTGATGCTGAACATTTTGTAAGGGAATTTTCATTCTTCACATCTTAAGCTTAGCTGCATTTATTTGGGTAGGTGGAGATTATTCAAAATCTGGCTGCTGGAAGGAGAATGACAGTGGTTCAATATCACTCTGTGTCATTTGAGGCTGTCCACTGTCAGCCACTGGAAACCAGTCCAAGTAAATCTCAGGCCTGATTTGGTACAACAGTTCTAAGTGTGGAACAGCTCCAAGACTAAAATTCTTCATGGCATTTCTCACCCTAACCAAATGTGAAAAGTAACACAATCTTTCAAAGCTACTAAAAGGTGAAACTCTACTCTGATTAACTGCTCATCATCTTTTGAGGCATACAAGGCACTCTAGTCCCTCTGGTAGGCAGAGATTTAGCTTGACATCCAAAAACTCTGATATGTTCCACACAGCACAATATAGCTTCTGTTAACTGATTTATATAACTCATTATAGGGGAGATAAACAAAGGACATCAGCACCCACCTGCTGAATGTCAGATTTCACACTGAAAGGTTCCTTGATTATTTGGAGTATATTCATTTTGAAAACTATGGTCAGGAGACAAAATCCAAACTCAAAATCTTTTTATTTCTTTGGTTGAAACATTTCCAGAATTTCTTACAGTGTTTTTGTCTCAGATAGTCTTTTACTACTTCATTCAAATTTTACCTTCCCCCTGCTGACCCCTCAAAGTGGTTTCCTCACTAAAATTGTCATCCAGCACAAATGGTGTAGTCATGCTTGGTAAATCACAGAGACCTCGAAGCAGCTGTTCCTTCACAGCTACAGAAAGGGTTGGACATGGGCACACAGGGCTCCACACAGGAATCTTTGGGCACTTCCCAGAAGCACAGGTGCAATGAAAATCCATGAGCCTGGTAACTGATTACTCTACAAGCTCACTGAACCACAGCTGTGCAAAACTACCCTCTTCTGTAAACAGACAAGAAAAATGGGACAGTTGGCTTGGCAAGGTGGCCATGCAAAAATTGTCTATGCAAGTCAATATGCATGGCTCAGATCACACAATCAGTAAACATGGGGTGGGCCAGAAGGAGCATTTGTTCCCAAGTCCTTCAGAACTAAAAGCAAGAGCAGAGGTCAAAAATAAGTGCCTCTTCCTGATGTGAGCAGCTGATTCATCAGACATTGCAGCCTGACTTGTGACACACAATGGATGGCAGCCTCATGGGAAAAGAGGCACCAAAATTCTACATGACACCCACAGCCTATTGTCAGCAGGAATATTTGAGCCACAGATCATCACCACTCTGGTTGTAACTCTTCCAGTTAAATATACAGTGCCCACATTTGTTCTTTGAGGCACCCTTAGGCCAAGCAGAGCTCTCTGCTCAGAGCCAGGCTGAGGTGGGTGTGTCCAAAATGTCCATTGAAAATGGTCCCTGGTCTCTGCTTAGGCCCAAAATGAAAGCAAAAATCTTTCCTCAGCTGCTAAGCCAACCATGCTAAAGGTGTGCCAAGAACTGTGCTGACAGTTTGGCAATACAGAGGGTTAAGTTTTAGTGCTAAGAAAATCCCCAAAGAGAGTTTGATTTACTAGTATGGATTAACTTAATTATCCAAAACAACTGCTGGTAGGTGGCACAACTTGCCCTACCTTGAAAGGCAGAAGGTAGCCATGTCCCATAACTCCTAAGAGCTGGATAGAGGTGACTGAAGGCATTCTTTTTTTACTTTTTTTGTATTTGTTTATCTTATTGCTTTGTTTGGTCTTTAAAGGTTTTAACTTCTTTTTTTTTTTTTCTTCGTGTACGAGGAACAGACCACAGACATTCTCATTCTGAGACATGAGACAAACTCATGTCTGAGTTTCACTACTCACTGTGTAAAAAAAACATTAAAAAATTGTTCCAAATTTATGTCCTACAAGTACCAAGGAATACTCTGCTCTTCACAGAGAGTTTTCATAAATAAGAGCTCTGCAGTGAATTTTTCCCCCACCTGCATGATTTTAAAATTTTGGTTCCTCACTGTTCTTTTTCCAAATCCCATTACATTCTTCTTGAGATGTAGAGACCCCAAATCCCCAGAGTGTGGGTGCATGGAAGTTTTATGTAGCACTAAAAAGACATGCTAGTCCATTCCTCACTGCCCTTCCTGATGGTTCCTCTGTTCCTGTTGGCTTCTTGCTTGTCACTGCACATCAAGGCAGTGATTTCTGAGCCCTCCAGCACTGATACCAAGGCATCTCTTGTGAGCTGATTGTAAGCATTGAGGAGACACGATTTACATTATTTTCCACAGATGAACTATTGCACATTTATCTTCCTCCGCCACATTCTTTACCTTTCACTCAGTTTTGTTAGATCCGGCAGAAGTTCCTCCCTGTCAATGAGATGTTTGTCAAAGATAGTGAAGATAATCTCTATTATCTGGAAATCTGGACCTTTAACTGCTTGTTCACTTCAAGATAACAGATCAATGTCAAATAAAACTAAGAATGCCCAATTTCTGACTGTAGAGCTGGAAACTCTTTCATTAGTAGACAAGCCCTAAAGGCCATGCCTGTCATTGAGAAGGGAAGAAAATCTCACTAATCCATACAAACCAAAATACATCCCATACCTGCTACCATCAGTGTAAGCTGAGAATGTTGTGAATGCCAACGGTGATTGCACCAGGTCCCTCAGCTCTTGCAGGGTTATATTGCCAATCACATCATTTCCATGCTTACTGATACAGAATGAGCAAGATGACACAAAGACACACATGGTCACAAGCAGCATGAGTGATTAAATACTCAGCAGGTTTTGCATGCAAGTTTTTCTGTCTGGACTGACAGAGTTGGAATAGTGCAGCTGGTGTGGCTGCTGCAGCAGGAGCCGCAGGTGGATGCAGAAGCCACGGAAAACCTGAGGTTTGACACTGGCTGAACTATTTTGCTGACAGAAGTGGGAATGGATCAGGCTTTGTCCTCTGGCAGAGGGATAAAGGCATTGCAAGAACAGCATGGACTGAAAGACTGGTACACGAAACTAAGAGAGTAAACATGACATTATTAAATTCTTTTTGTAGGTTCACTTCTTCTAAGTTTTTTTTTTATTCTCCCCCTCTAGCAGTTTAAGATAATTTCATTTTTTGCAGTGAAACACAGAATTCCCTCATCACTTTACAGAAGGGGTTCAGCAAGAGGGACCCATGGTTTTGAAGTCTGTACAAAACAAACATAAAGCTCTCCCTGTCCTAGCTCTGAGTGCCACCTGTGATGGGAACAACCACAACCAAAGATGCCTTATTTCCATTCTCCTTGAAAGATTCCCTTAAAGTGTGTTTTAACAGATATTTGTCTACCTATCTCCTCTTCTTCTCACCACCTTGGATCACCTAATGTACAAGATAAATCAATAATGTGTGGGCTAAAATCCTCCTAAAACCTAAAGAAGAAAATGCAAAGAAATTCCCAAAGTCCTGCAACAAATTAAGTTGATGCTAATGGTGGATTCTCCTCTCAGCATTCCAGAGTGTTGATAGTCACTGCTTCTGGCTTCAGGGACTGGGAACACTAAAGACCCATGAATAGTTAAATTGTTTTAGACTAGAAATTCAGGGTCTTCCTCAAAAAAGCCCAAAAAGACCCCCAACCCAATAAAAAGCAACCCCCTGCCACCCCCTCCCCCCCAAAAAAAACCCCAATATAAACAAAACAAAACAAAACAAAAAAAATCTCCTGTATTTAAAAGCATGAGGGTTTGGATACTTTGTTTGGTTTCTCTTTTTGCTGTTGTTGTTTTTAGCTTTTAGGGATGACTCAGGTAGCTGCCATAAGTGTTCTCATTATGATTTATTTTCCTAATGCCAGCAGAAGCTTTGTCAGTGCCTTACTAAATATGAATGCAGTTAAACCATAATGAGGTTTTAATATGGTAGTATTAAAGGGTAAGGCCCAAGCCCTGGAAGAAAAGAGATTAAGTTGATATAGAAACACACACAGCTGCAAACCTGTTCATGCTAGTAAGGGTGGCCAACATGATAGAGCACTCACGCTCAGCCAAGCCCTCAGCTTCAAAGTTCTTGGAGGTTTGTGCCCAGTAAATCTATCATTTCTGACACTTGAGTGACAGAAATGGAGTTTCTGCAGTTTAACCACTTACTGCTTGTCAGCTTCATTGAGGTGAAGGCCACCCTCACTCTGTTAGCTGAGAGAAAACATTACCTGACACCACCAGGAACCTTTGGGTGGAAACTGAACTAACTGAGGTTAATGGATTCCATTCTTTTGGGACAAATAAAAGTCATAAGAAAGGGCAGCATAACTCTATGGTGGGCTCAAAGCAATCACAGGATTTCTCCCAGGTGCAAAATTATTATCATCACAACTTCCCAGTGAAAGGGTAACAAATTTTAACAGATTTTGTAGAAAGAGACAGCAGCCAAGCCTCTCTGACTTGCTGGCAAGCGTCTCTCAGGCTCCTTATAAACCATCCTAAAGGACCTATTCACACAAATATTATATCCCCAGGGGAAAAAAAAGTTGTAGCCCCCAGGCAGAAATCAGATGAGGTCACAAAGGGATTTAACATCAAAGTATATGTATTGACAGAGGACTGGTGACTTGAAGAACAAAAAAAAAAAAAGAAAACATAAAAGAAGAAGAGGATGTATCCCCAGCAACGAATCCACATCTTCTCATCAAAAGAGCTGCCAGTGAGGAGAAAGCCAAAATATCCCCAAAGTGAAGAACTCCTTGCACACATTTCTTCCAGAGTTGACATTGATCATAGGTGCTGTCTCAAAGCTCACTGCTTGGGAGAAGCCTGGGACAGGCTCCACTGATGGGAAGGAACACAGGGACACACTGGAGAGATGAACACACAGAGAAGAGATCCTCTGGATGGAAGTGTGGACCCAGCTGCTTTCCTGTGCTGCAGCAGCTCACTGGGCTGTTATTCATGGATAATATCTCCCAGGCTCAATCCCCAGTTCCACTTTCAAGGATAAATTACTTGGATTCTTCTGAGGGCAATTACAAGATCCCCAGGAGTAATAGTATTTTCCTGAAGGAGAGGTTTGCCATGTGAAGACAGACAAGAACATCCAAATGCATTTCATCCAGATTTTCTTATTGCCCTCCATGGATGTTAGAGTGCTATTATTTTAGCAATTGTGTGGTACAACATGGTGTAGCTGCTGAGAGAGCTCTCAAAAGCAGCAGTTGCCATTACAAAGGTGTCAGCATGTGCAATTTACACTTTATACACTCATTTTTATTACTGTTAAAGTAATTACCCCTGAAAGATTGTCCATCAGTACTGCTTAATAATTTAACCATCGATTTGATCCTTAGCAGAACTGGCACCCAGTATCAGACACATTATTGCCATCAAAATATTAAAAACCCCCAAACACTTGTTTACTGAGCCACTATATTGAAGAATTGGGTTTTGTCCAGTTGCATAGTGATCCAAAAATAACATTTGTTAATATGCAATAAACCTTTTGGCAAGATTCCCACTTCTATTTAATTTTTTTCTACTATGTTAGGCAGAAACAAATATTTTGGCTTTCCATTTTAAAATTGAAAATAGTCACATTAGTAACTATCCATGTTTAACTAATGCTCTATTTTACTATGCTTGTAAATTACTTATTCCTTTCCTTGCTGGGGAGCAGAAAACAAAGGCTCTTGAAATCACTGGCAGATTTGAAGAGCTGGTCCTCATCCTCTTCTGGCTTCACAGATACATTTTCTCTTCCTTTCCTACCACCATAATAGCTGTAAATCTATATCCTAAAAGTCTAATGTTTGTGCCTGTTCTTAATGAGCAGTAACTCTGGATGAAAACAAGCTGAGGAATTTCTCTCTATGAAATGAAAAGTTACAGAATTCAATAAGTGAACTGAAAAAATTAGAGTGTGAGGACTACAAGTGTTTGCATCTGCTCCTCTGAGCTCTCCATGTAGTGCAGGGGCAGCGTTCAAGCTCTTCCCTCCCAGCCCTGTGTGGGATATTTTGGCAAGAGGTTTCCATTACTGTTGACTCAAACCATACATTTAATTTCCCTGAACAGCACACAGGAGCTCAGATACACCCACAAGAGTTTCACAAGCACTAACAGAAATTAACAAATCCAAAAGAGAAGGAAATAATCCATTTCAGTTTATTTGATTTACACATTATTAGCTAAGCCAAACATGCTAATACTGACAGGGGGCTTTCAGGATAATCAAGAAGGAGGTCAGAACTTCACTGTTAGGGACAAGCAGGCAACTCCTCTGTCCCAGAATGGCAGATTCAGCAAGAAAGGAGAAAACCATTCATCATGGAAATGTCAGACTGGTACTGCTCAGTTTCCTCACAGCTTTCTACAGGTTCTGGTCCTTTTTAGGGCTGTGAGGAAATGACTGGATCTTTCCTTCAGCCCCAGGCTGAGGATAAGCTGTCCGAATAGGACATTGAAACTGCTGGATGGGACAAGAGCAATGTGCAAAGCTGACAAAAGTCACAGCACATCGAGGGATGACTAAGTTCCCATTTCACAAACCTCCATTTTGCCAGCCAAGGGAAAGGTATGTGAGAAGAGGCCAAACTTCACAGATAACTGAAGGGGGCCTTTTGGGGAATAAAGTCTTGCAAGGCCACAGTGCCTAAGGAACCTGTCTGTAATACCAGCAGCAGTATGTACAGTATCCATAGGCAACAGCTCTGAGAATACCAGACTTTGATATTGATGTAGCAAACTGGGGCCATTAGGGAAGAAAGTCAATTATGGATGGTTTGTTGACATGGAATAAGATCAGGTCAGAGAAAAGGAGGTGCAAGGACTCTGAGCAGAAGAATCCAGAAACAGCAAAGTTGAACAAGTTTCAAACCATTAAAGAAACTTTTTGAAACCACAAAACTATTCTGCTCTTTAGAAGACTAGGAAATTTTCTGTATTTTCACATCCCATATTCAGCCCACATTTATAATTCTGTGCATCAGAAGATCCCAGCTTTTTAAAGGTCTTTCCATCCTGGGAAAAGATGTCTTTCTTAAACATATTTTACTTTATCTCACAGTGTTTCCTGACTGAAAAAGTCTAGTCCAAAGTAGACTTTTGCAATTTTAAATCACTAGTTTCCTAGATATTACACAGTCAGAACAAAATGCACAGGTAATGAAGTATCTGTGGATGAGTCTATGGGGAAAAAGCAGTAAACAAAGATGTTCTGATTTAAAACAAAGACTTCAATATGTTAGAAGCTGACTGTGTGCAATTACTTCGGGTGAAAGTTTCTAAGTTGTCTGAAGGGATTGTGTTGCTGCTAAAAAATTTATTTGAGCCATGTTTTCCTGCTTGCTGATATATAAACACAGCCCACAGAGCAGTCGCTGCCTGGTATTTCCTTTGGGATCAAGCTATAATCTTGCAATACTATACATTTAAGCTTTGAATCCTGACAGATCATAAAAAAAAAAAAAAAAAAGCAAACAAACAGAAACAACCCTCAGACACATTGAATGAATTTTAAAAGAGAAGGAGATTAAGCTCATAGAGCCAAATCACTCCTTGCAGAGCATTTTGTCAGTTTGTTTTGTTGCTACCACACAGGATCCACTCCACCATGTCCTTCAGACCAGAAGTTCCTTTCTTTCCCACTCTCCCAATCTTTGCATGTATCCATGGTTCTCCACATTTCATTCATCCTCACCTTGAGGATGATTGATATCCGTAATTCCCAACATCTCTCACCCTTCCTTTGCCTAATGTACTGAAAAAATCATGACATTGGAGCAGGAGCTGTGGAGTTTGACACCTATGCCATGTCTTTGCTGGACTCTTTCAATTGTCCTTTGGATGTAGTTTGGTTGTAAAATCCAGTTTTCTACATAACTTCATAATACCTCCCACAGCAGCACCTTGATCCTTTTATCAACAAGGTAACATTTCATATTAATTCATACTAAAATGCATCATTTTACCTGTCACATTGAATAAATCATTGCCTGATCACCAGCACTGCCCCAGGACTGTATGTCCTGGGCACTATTTTGTTTCCATGCACGGCACAAATGAGCGCTGATCTTTTCCCAAAGTTTCTCAGTACTACTATGAAACAACTCCACCAAACTGGACCTATTTAGAGGTCATAAAGTGGAATTTTCAAAGCATCTTAATGCATTACTCCTTCTGATCTTTCTCTTTTAAAATCTCCAATCTTATTTTCTCAGAAAAATCTTTCAGCTTTGAGTTTTCAAAGTTTCTGAAAGCAATTATGATTCAAACACCGGGATTGCCTTTTAGACACGATGCTATAGATTTGCACTGATCTACTGACATTCCTGTCACATTTAAAAAAGAAAAGGGCATGTTTTTATAATTCTTTCTACAGTCTGCTACAAGACTCCTTTTTCTTTTCAGATGTCTCCCTAATTTATATTTTCCAGTAAGATTTGAATGCATCCTGTTCATCCAATGCTGACTAGCAAGAAGCTGCACTTCACATTCAATTCCCATAGATTTAAATACAATCAAATGATACAAGATGATGGTGTCTTGGTCTATGAGTCCGAAAATGGGGGATTACATGACAAAAAAGTTATGGTACAGACCATCAGGGCTACAGCTATAGGGTTTATTTATGTCTGAGACAAAGTCTGGCACATAGAAATAGCAGTCTCCAGATAGTCTGTAAGAAGTTTCAGGAGAAAATAATGATCTCTGGGAAAGTCCTTCTTGTTGTACACAGTTTTTGTTAAGTGTACCTTATAAATGTGTTTTCAAAGACAGAAGCCACAAAATGTCTATATTTTTAATCAAAATGTAATGGGAAGATAACACTTTCTTAGTACTGCAAAGCATAAAATCCTTCTCTTTGTCATCCTCCACTGCCAAAGAACTTTCCCTGCAGAATCATTCCAGAACGCCTTTTATTAAAAACTAGTATTTACAGAAAACCAGCAAACATATTTTTTTATCTCTTTTCCACCTGCTTTTTACCTAACATTTTTTCTCTTTGCAGCAGAATTAACACAATGTGAGTGTTGCTGTTGACTTCTGTCATCTTAGAATTGGGCCATTTCTGCCCCAAAAGTGACAGACTGACAGTAGTGACCGAAGCACTGAGACACCAAACATAACATCCTGCAAGGCACTGTGGATGCCTCCAGGCCAGGCTATATATTATCCATCAGAACTGGACCCACCATCCTCTGAGGCTCTGTAAAGGACCAGGTGGGTTTGAAAGCTCAGTGAGGCTGCAGGGTGAAATCCATTTCCCCAAACTGTTTCGTATGCCTCTCACTCCCCAGCTTCTTTTGCATTACTTTCTTGTGGTATGTGGCAGATGTCTTATACTGGTATATTTATTTATTGTGTATGCAGTGCTTACTGGAGTGAGGTGTGTGCTCAGCTGTGTGGCACTGTGTAAGGTCTATCAGTGAATTTCTATTCTAAAAACAAAAACCTGTCTTTTTATTGCTGCCTGAAACAATCACTATCTTCCACCAGTATCCCTAGCATCATCAACCATTCCATCAGCTGGTCTTGTTTGCAAGACAAACTTTCATATCAGTAATATTCTAAGATAAATGTGCAGAATGTTGGTGACTATATAGGAAAATGGCAAGTCACAGCTCAAAGGTTCTCTTCCCTGAAGATGTAATTACTTTTACACAGAGGAAAAGCATTAGGCCCAACACACCACTGACTTTGTACATAGATTTTGTGCTGGTCATTACATAAGAACTGGTCCCACACATGTCCTCCAGTCACCCCCTCTCTGTGACCTGTGTTTTCCTAGCAGCACTAAGGAACACACTGCAAAAGTCAGTCTTCATCTACCGATAAAACTCTTCCTCTTTTTGAATATTTTTAAATATTCCCACACAGACCTAACATAACCCAAAAGGCCCAAAAATATTTTGAAAGTCCACAGACTGTTTGTTTAGTTGTTCGTCTCATTGCAGTTGCTTGGCTCAGACTACACATTTTTAAGTGTTTAGGACTTTTGGGAGTTATCATTTCTGGACACACTGATTTAAAACAAACAAACCAACAAACCAAAAAAAAAAAAAAGAGCATTTTTTGACAATATAAAGACAGATCAATGGATTTTTAGTTCTTTTTGTAGAGATCTGCACACTTTGCAGTATGTGGTCTGCATACCCATGCACAGGGTATCCCTTGTGGTACCCATGCATTCAAGCACGATGATGGGATCTGAGCCCTCCAATTAAATGCTAATACATTCAAATTACCGATGGGAACCACGACTTGGAGGTTACATCTCTATTAACCTGTTCTCCAGCCCTGAGACCAAGTGACAAAGTCTGCCCATGTGCCTATTGTTACACCCCTTTAGCCTCCAGAGCATGTTAACACATCCAAACTGCCTTTGGGGAGATCATACAATTATAGGACAACTAGAGGTTGACAGGAAATGTAAATTACCTATGAAAAACTCTTCTATCCTGAGAGCAATTAACTGCTGACAGAGGAGACCAGAGAGGCTGTGAAAAGCTCATCCTTGGAGATGTTCAGATCTTGACTGGGCACAGCTTCTGAACACATTGCACTGGACCTTTTTCAAACATGGTGTTAAGACCAGGTGACTTCCAGAATTGTCTCCCTGACTAATTTATTGTAGAAATAAATGAAATTTATTGTAGGAATGGTCCTTGGCCCTTGCTAACTTCCAAACAGTGTTTGGGAAGTGTTTGAGAGCCTGTTTATGGTCCAGACAAAACCATGCCAAGTACTTTGCTAAAAATTTAACAGAAGAGAGGATCAAGTTCCTGTGCTCTGGTTAGAGATGTAGATAGAGGTGCTGGTATTCCCAAAGTCATCCAGAATGTCTGTAACAGAGGAGGAGCTTCAGTGCTCACCCTCCTGTCTGAGGCTTACTCTGCATCACTGGCATTCCTCTTCTAATTTTTTGGAGCATCCAGCTTAGACTGTGGTGGAACCTTGACGTGGCTTTTAACTATGATGTGATTCTTTCTGGAATATTTTCAGACACAACTGTTTCTTTATGATACTAATCTCCAAGTACAGATCACCTCTTTTGTAAGCAAGATGAGAGACTATAAAGACAGCCTGTGTCAGGAGGTGCTGTTGACAAAGTGGTTCTAGTGTACTTTTCAGAATCTGGAACTTGGTGAAAGGCTTGCAGTCACAAAAGGCTAAGAACATCACAGACCTTTAGGATAAAAGCCTTAGAACTAAAGCTGGTACCTCACTGTATACTTTTAAATATGACACACCCCCCAAAATCTGCACCCAGATTTATTTCTCCATGTTACTGGCCATCTCTACAGCTTTTGCTTTCAAACAGGTGAATGTTTTCTTTGCATTCCTTCTAGGATGACTGGATCCTGGCAAACTGATTTTAAGGTGTTGGGATTAAAAACAACAGGACTAACCACATTGTGAGCACCATTTTGCATAGCTCTGCCAGGTTCTGGATCAGCGTGTGTTAACATCAGAAAAACAAACCTTGCAAACAAATTGTGCTTCAAATTCCATGGTTATTTTGGAAGACATAATCGGGGGCAAAATTGTGGCATTCATTTGGGAATTTCCAAATTATTGCTCTGGTTATTGCTCTGATATTTACATGTATGAATTGCTTTGCCATTATTTCACAAGCAAGGTGAAATGATAAACCTGAGGCTGTACAATTTGCAGTGGCAGACCTAGCATAGCTTGATCTGCCAAGTGCCAGCAACAAACAGCATAACTTCCACTTTTTCACATTTGAATTTACTATTTCCCCATTTACTAACAAACCCCTTTACTGCTGTGGCTAATCTTTCCCACTCAGTGAGCCATAGTAGTTGATTATTGAGGGATTCTTTACAAGGGCAAGGGGGAATAGCTTTAAACTGAATGAGAATAGGTTTAGATTGGATATTAGAGAGAAATTATTTACAGTGAGAGTGGTGAGGCACTGGCACAGGTTGCCCAAAGCTGTGAATGCTCCATGCCTGAAGTGTTTAAGGCCAGGTTGAATGGAACTCTGAGCAACCTAGTCTAGTGAAAGGTGTCCCTGTCCATGGCAGCAAGTTGGAACTATGTGATCTTTAAGGTCCTTTCCAAACCCAAACCTTATTTCATGATTCTGCATTCAGGCCCTGTCCCTTAACATCACTGACAAATGGCCAAATCAGTGATCTCTCTGTGGAAATATAATATCAGTGTTCCCTCAGACCATTGGAGCACAGTATATTTATTATCCATCTCGATTTTTTTCCTTTGCAGGTTACTTTGCATCTTTCAAGAGGAGTCCCTGGATGCCATTGATAAAGGAGCAGCTGCCTCTGGATGTTGGCTTAGAGGCATCCAATAGATCAGCAGTGTATGAAACAGCAAGGGCAACTAAACAAGCTGGGTGATTTTTGTGCACTAAAAATAAACAGTGAATAAACATTTACATTTAAATAAGCATATTCAGCATGTTCACATATTATATTCTAATTACTTAATAGCTTGAACTTTGTTAAACGGTGCATTTTATAGCGTGCATTCAATCTTTCTTACATTGCACTGATGATGCTGACAGCAGCAAGTAATTGATCTGGGCTGTGCTTCAGGTACTCAAGTAAATCTTGATGTTTCTCTCTTCCTCGCACATTCATTCAATTAATTTCTCCCTAACTTTAATTGACATTCCTCTTTTTTTCAAGGGTTCCCAAACTTTATTTCCCCAAAGATGCTTTGTCATTGAGCTGGTTTCCTAAACCACTTGCAATTTGCACACTTTAGTTTTCCCCTTCTGGCTGCAGATGTTGTCCCTAAATTGTCCTTTCCCTCAAGTCCCAAACGTCTTTTCTATTTCCAGTCATCTCAATTATTTTGCATTTTTAGGGGTCAGAATTAGGTACTCAGTTGCTGTTGCTGGTGGGGTAAGGGAGCCCTGCAGAACCCATAGGTTGGAATATTGCTGCTCTGAAGCAGGATAAACACTACTAATAAGTTCCTATTTGCATGAGAAATACAGAGAATGTAATTTTTTTTGTAAGACCTTGGAAAAACATATGAAAAAAAAATGCTGCTGCATTAACAAAAAACTAAATAGGTTCCTCTCCCTGCTGGTTGCCTACCTTGCCCCAGGGTCTGTGAATCTCAGGGTCCATCCAGACCATATGTGTTAAATTCCTTCTTTCTCTTATAGCAGAAGATACATACCTTGCACAGTCCAAAAAACAATAGCAGAACAGTTACTTAATCATGGAATTCTCCCCTCTTTTAAAAAACCTTCCACTAACAGTAAGGAACAAAAACATTGCAGCAGATTTATACCTCAGGGAGGTGATAAAATCACCCTAGGGATTGCTTTAGTCCATTTGTTCCCTAAAGCCAAATGTCAGAGAAAGTTGCACAAAATAATATGCTGTCTTTGACTCTTTGCAGGAACAAAATCCCTAAAGCTCAAGGCATAATTTGAACCCTTTCTCTGACAGTCCTTATGACTGCAATAAGTATTTTAATGTTATGAACATCTACTCTGGATTCTTCTTATGTCTTTAAAAAGGCAGTGATTCATTGCTTCAAGCTACGCTTTTGAAAGCATCTTATTGCTCGGTTTTACAAAAAGTATTTTTATCAAAGTATAAAAAAAAATGCAGAATTATGTTTCTGGCTGTTGGAAAAGCTTCTAAGTGATTCTTTCACTCCTCCCAAAAAAAGGAAGTTGAAAATCAAAGCAGAATAATTTAAAATAAGTTTGGACTCGTGAAGTTTCTCTCATATTAAATCCTGCTCTTAGCTGGGTTGCTGCAATAGCTGTGCAGGGAAAGAGCCCTCCAGATCCACAGGAACCAAGCTAAGTGTTCAACTCTGTGCTATAAAACCACCACGGGTAAAGATGAGCTGCTGTTTTAGTTTTCCTGGAAAGCATCTAGCAGTCCTCGTGTTTCTGTAATTCCACTGTCATTCCACAGGAGCTGCTCTTACTCGTGCTGTAAAATGCCCAGGAACCTCTCAAAGTGTGATTGGTGCAATAGAACCCAGATTCAGTGTCAGCCAGCATCCAGCCCCCATGGCAGAGCTGTTAATGGGAGTTGTGCACTTTAGAGCTTGGTTTTGTTCATTTTATGGTGAATTCCTCATCTATTGTGTGCCACTTGTGCATGTTTCTGATAAGGCTGAAATAACTCTTCTGCAAACACTGAGCCTTCTGGTACTGCCTTGATTAAATATACATAACAAAGGGCAATCTAAGTATTTTATCAGAAGGCATCGTTTATACCTCCTCTGTAACAATTTACGATGATAACATAAATAGTCACTGAAAAGCTATGAACGTTCTCATTTCAACAGCAGCTCATGCCCTGAACAGAGATGAACTTAAACTGCTGGGCTAAATGCTATAGAAATCAGGAAAGCACAAAGGCCTTTTAAATTAAAAAAAGTCTTTTATTAGAAGCTGTGTATTTTAATAGGAGTTTTTTGAATGAAAATCATGTTTCCAAAGAATAAATATGACTGACATTAAGAATGGAAGCAAAGAAAAACATGGGGACTAGCTTGTGCAGTTTTAGCAGGTCGTGTTCCAATCATGTTTAAATCTTTACCCATATCTGAATCAAAAATTATGTATATTTGAGAAAAATTGACCCCCATACACATGTTTTTACCTAGTAAAACTTCATTTAATTTCTTTTTTGGGGGGCAATACAGAAGAAAAGTTTTCTGGTCTATTTAGAACAGAAATAGAGTAAGAACAGTTCATCTGGAAGGGATTTACAACAATCATCTATCTAACCACCCAACCACAGCAGACCTGACCAAAAATTAAAGCATTTTGCCAAGGGCATTGTCCAAATACCTCTTAAACACTGGGGCATCCACCGCGTCTCTAGGAAGCGTGTTCCAGTGTTGGAGCACCCTCTTGGTAAAGAAAGGCTTCCTATTGTCCAGTCTAAATCTCCTCTGGGGCACTGCTGACACTTTCAAACTAATCCTGCCTCTGGATACCAGGGAAGAAAGCTCAGCATCTTCCTGTCCCATTCCCCACCTCAGGAACCTGCAGAGCATGAGACTGAACCTCAGCCTCCTTTTCTCCAAAGCAGAAAACCCAGTTATGCACTCCTCGTACAACTTGCCTTCCTGCCCTTTCCCCAGCAAAACATATGAATGTCAAGCTTTATTTTAGGAAAAGCTTCACACAGAGACTGTGTGTGGTGTGATTGTGAGGCTGTCTTTACTCACAGCTACAGAAAGCTTCCAGCTGCCTGAAGGACCATGAGAGCAAACAGGATAGAGCTTTGTGGGCATTCTCAACTTTGGGTCAAGCATCACTGCGATGTGCCCATCATCTTCCATTTTTCATGCAAGAAGAAACAAAAAATGAAAAAAAAATGCAATATGAATAAATATATGTCTCCAGTTTCAGTCACAGCTCCCTACAATTAAATTGCAGGAGGCATCTCCCCATGTTAGAGTAGCTTTGCTCAGCATTATTGATGCTGTTTGAACAGACAAACCATGAATTCCATTTTGCTGCAGCGCATTCAATTTGGGAACAATAAACACTTCCTTTTCATTAACTCCTATGAATTATACTGACGTGCCGTTTTTATTCATATAATAGAATAATTAGAAATGCAGAATTACCAAGAACCTTCTCCAGAAGTAAAAGTTCAAGTATATATTTTCACTGATTTTTTTTATAAACTCTGACTAGGTCTCTGACTTTCATTAATTTAGACATCTCAGAACTCAGAGAGCTGAACATAAACAACATATTAGGAAATGGTTTTTAAAGCCTGTTCCCTCTTCCAAGTTTATTTTCCAAATAATACTCAAGATATAAAGACTCATTTCAGGCGCCCTTCTCAAATGTTGTGCTCCAAACATATATTCTCTGCTGCAAAAATACACTCCAGGAACAAAAACAGGGCACAAAGCATTTTGTTCTTGCTTTGGGAAATGTTCAGATATCAAGCCTGGAACTCAAAACACTTTTAGAGGGAGAAAATATATATATTTTAATGGAAATGTCTACATTTTCCAAGGTCGGAGCTTCATTTCCTATGAATACTGTGACAAGACTCATCAGAGACAAGACAAAACTCATCAGAGATTGCAAAAACATATAAACCACTATACAATAATAAGAGTATTTTGACTTTTGTATGGTCAGAATGAGTGGAGCCATTTAGAGTTTGTTTCTTTTGAGAAAAATAAAAGGGAAAATAGTTGGGGGAAAGGCAAAATATGCAGTAAGCAATTTGGTGCAGTTAATTGAGCATCCATGGGCCCACTTCCAGCTTCCTACTCTGAAAAAAGACATTCCCTTTTATGTGCACTCCCCATGTATAAATGCCTGGGATAGACTATTCTCCATGTGCTGGTGTCAGAGTCATCAGATCCTTTTGTGGACAGAACACGCTGGACATTTGCTGAAAACATCACATTTACAAGGTAAATGGGGGATGTGTATGAACATTTTAACAACCATCACAAGTTTTGTCCAGCTGAGCATGAATTTCAGAGGGTGGTGAAAAAACCCTTTTTCTACAATTTCCAGAAGCATCAATCAGGTTGAGGCAATTTTCATTTCATCTGTTGTCTGAAATTATGGGAAAAGCAGAAATCACTTCCCTAATGGACAAAACTGGCTTGGGCAAAACTGCCACAGGGCTTGGACAGCAAGCAGCCACTGAACAGAAGTTTGGTCTGGCAAACAGCAAAGTTTCATTGCATCTGCAGAGCAATGCCAGCTTCTGCCTACAGATTTGCTTCCTTTCCTCTTCCAACCTGTCTAGCAAGTGAAGAAACCTCATTAACAATTAATCAGCTTTGCTGGGACTCAGATTCCTGTGTGTGTTATGGAAGGTTTCTAATCATGGATGGCTTGATTTAAGAATGCATTATATGCTCTACAGATTTGAAAGGAATTCATCACAGTATAATTAAGCTGATAGCTCTTTGGTCATCAAGTGTCCTCCTATTTCCCTCCTGATGGTGGGTGAGATAACAACACTGAAAAATGTAATAGCTGGCTCTAATGACTAACCCCAGACAATTAGGCATTGCTTAGACTAAATTGCTTGCAGGTCACAATTTTTACTCACCACTAACAATTTCTGTCTTCACAGAAAGCTGCCAATCAAAAATATTTTTGATCCAGAAGCAGCATGCAGTATCCTCCAGTAGTGCAGAGCAATGGAAGAGTGCCCAGATGAGGAAGCCCTGCACAGGAAGGGGACAGTCAGTAGCTGATCTCTGCTGGTGACAAGGTGTACTTCAATCTATTGCATTCCTGTCATCAGACTATGGGTTGGATGCTGGTCTAGGCCAAGGCACTGCAGAAAGATAACAAGGGAGCTATAGAGCTCAAGCAAAAAAACCCCAAATCTATAGAGACATCATTTATTGCATTTCCAGGGTAGGGACAGCCTCATGGTTTCTTTGGAAAACCGTGTAACATTTCACTTCAATTGTCAGTTCTCAAAAGTGAGAGGAAGGGAGAAAGAAAGGGACTATTGGTTCAGTCAAAAACAATTAGTCTTTTCAAACAAAGAAAAAAAACCCAAGAGAACCCCTTCAAATAATCAATTTTTTATCAAACTAAAAGCTGTTCTTTTCATTTTCCATTATTAACATCCTTTAATTTTTTTCAACTCAGCCAATTTTGACATGAGCTGCTGTTTCTAACAACAAAAAAAAAAAAATCCATATTTTCTTTTAGGTCAAAACAAGTTTTTCAACATTTAAGCCATTTCTCTCAGTTTTGGGTAAGTCTACTTGTTTCACAACAAGCATCCCCCTGCAACCCGTTTTCAAGCAAATTCAATAAATGTACACAGAACTTGCCTGCTTCCCCAGAAAAAGAATTCCAAGTCAGGATTCTCTGTCCTGCTGCTAAAAACAGCCTGTTTCCATAGCTGTCACCTCCCCTGCAGTGAGGGAGCCTGAAACATCCCTAATTCTTCCCCACATCAATTAAGGCTCTCCTGGCTGGCTGGCAGGCTGCAGGCAGGAGGCAGGAGCAGCCTGTCTGCTGCAGTTCTGACTCACTTCCTTGGCCCAGCCTCAATCAGATGGGGAATCCCTGGAGGATGGATGTGTTGGCAGCACAGCTCCCTTGGCCATGTTTAAAGGTTAGAGGAGCCCAGAGATAACTGGGAGAGGTCTTCCTGCAGCCACCTCCAAGGAAGCTACAGAAGCCTCTCTTGATGCCAGCACCAAGGGCACCAGAAAAGGATTCTTCTGCCAGCAGACTTGCATAAGCTATTCAGGTTGTTTCAACCCTTTATTTCTGTGGTTTTGTCCCCAGAGGAAAAAAAATATTACTTTGAAATCCAAACTAGGTGGCAATAAGAATTTTGCCCACCAGACACTACTTCAGGGCTGCTACAAGCACCCTAAAAGGACCTGAGATAGTGGAGAGCAGCAGAGCATCCACTGGGGTCCAGCCAAAGTGGGTCCAAGTCCCACTGGCACAATTTATAGTCCTGCATACAGCAAGGGTATGAGGATGGACTGAGAGAGACACCCCAGCCCCAGCAACTGCTCCCTTCTCTCCACCCATTAGTGTCCAAGGATATAAAGCCCTTTGGGAATTAAAACCTCCTTTCTATCATCAAAAACATATAAAGCTTTGTCCAGACTGGAGTTGGGCAACAGATTTTAGGCTATTTCTCTTCCAGATATGGAAATGAGGGCTGGCAAGTTTGTCTTGATGGTATTAGGTTAGGTTGCTTTTCTGACAGAAAAAGATATTAACTATTTCATTCCCACATTTTCTTAGTAAAACATTTCAGTGTTAAAATCAAAATAAAATAACTGTGGCACTAAAATTAAATTTCAACACCTAAGTGTACCTAAAATGCAGTTACTTTGACTTGTTCATAATACAGACTTGAAACAGTTGAAATCTGTTTGTTAAGCAGTTGGTTTGATCTTTTCCTCAGCACCGTCTCTGATGATTAAAGTCAGGAAGATGCTGTCTGGAATAGGTATATGGAGCATCTATTGACTCCATGGAATGGAATACACTGTTGGACACCCAAAGCATTAATAATCCATTGTGTGAACAGCCTAAAAGCAAAATTATATTGATTCCTGTAATTTAAGTGAAAAGCAAATTGCCCTGCTCTGGTTCTGGTACTTTGATAGATTTACCTGTTTTGGTTACAGATTACAAGGAGGGGAATGGAATAAAAAGCAGGGACAGTCCTGCAGGCTCTGAGGTACCCTTCACAGCAGGGGCCAGAACACATCTGCATCTTCAGGAAATGAAAACATTGGGCTAGCACTCTCTGGAGTAATGAGGAGGAGGATTTTGCACGACATCCCTGCAGGGATGTGGTAAGTCTGTATCCTATGGAAGGAAGGAAATGCACATGCTGCTGGGATAACAGGACAGCAAGCTTGTAGACCAGCAACAGGGAAAAGAGGATGCAAGAAAAGAGTTGGGGAAGCTGTAAAATCAGTCAGAAAGTTTTGCAATGAGAATTTTAGATCATTTCTAAATTCATCATATGCTTCAATATAAATATTGCAGAGATAGGGTATATTTCTTATCGATTTTTCATTCTTATTTTTGTTGTTGATATCAAGACAGGGGTGTCTTATTGGTACCATATGTATCCATGCATTCAGGGATGAGGGAGTCAGGCTTGGTTTTTTTCCTCTAGTTTGGCAATATTCCGTTACACTGACAGACTTCCTTTTTTCTAGAGTGACATTTAAGTGAATTGATTTTGAATCTTTGACATTGTAATCGATACATGTAAAAGAAAATATTAACTCACAACTGCCAGTTTCTGCTGCGACCATGGTTTTCTTCCTTAGCACCAGATAAGATCAGTAACTGTCTAAACAAAAAGTGCTGAGTAAAGACATTTTACCTAAAAGCAAAGTTCAACCTAAACAAACAAGGACAGAAAGATCAGTGATCCTGAGTCTTTCCAGTTCTATGATGTCCCAGATAACAGAGCCCTCTCACCTCCTCTGCACTCTGGGCTCTCCTCTGAGCACCTGCCCACTCCATTGGATTAATATAGGGCTGGTCATGGGTCATGTGAAGCACAAAGAGACTAATCTTCCTTCTGGCTGCAAACAAAAGACATGTCTGCCTTTCCATACACGGCAGTTTTATTCCCCCTTTTCCTCAAAAAGCATCATTACACTGATGCATTGCTGCCCAACACTGTAAGGGTGGGTATGCTGCACATACCTCTGCAGTTACAAATGGAATGTGAGATTGGGAGGTTTTTGTGGAGACTGGGCAGAATTAAAGCAGCTTTTGTATTGCCAAGGCTCTTACGGGTTATTATGTGTCACTAATTAGTCAAATAACAGATGTAGCTCCTGCAGCATGAAGAGTTGTTGTTGTTTTCTCTTGCTTTTCAATTACTGCCCTGTGAGCTGGGACAAAGTGTATGAAACATGATGGTTTTGTTTTGTATATTTAGTGTCCCTGTGAAAAGAGTTCTGTCGGGCTCCATCCTCAAAACTCAAAGGGAGCACAAGAAAACAGACTTTGAGGCTGTGTCTGCAACAGCTAATTTAGAATTTCCAGGCCCAAGTGCTGGAAATCAATCTCTCCACTGCTGCCTTGCTAGAATAGCTCTGTACCACTCTTTCCTCTTGGCCACCAGCCCCTTCTACAGGCCAAGGAGCAGTGCATGTGTCCCCTCTGCTGTGGCACACCTGGCAGTGTCCTCTGCTGCCACCTCCATGCAAGCTGACCTGAGAGCTGGGGGGTGAACACTGGTGCAGTGTCTGCCACTGGACACATTTCTAATTCTTCTTACAAAGCTGCACTGTACACTGCACCTCTACAGAAGTTTGCAGCTTTTTCCTTCTTTCTAGGCTAAATGGCCAGATGACAGCCTTTTCTTACATTTATGCTGTTTGTTACCCTCTACTCTTTATTTCCTTGGTGGTCACACACCCCTGCTCATTTCTCCTCACCTGGTTTTCCAGTGATCTCTGTCCTCCTGGATGTTGTTTCACCAGGATGAACAAATCAGCCTCAGCTAATCTGTCTCCTGTGGTAGACTAATGTTCCCAGTCACCACTGAGCCTGGAAGCAAAGCGATGATGTGGCTCAAGATCAGCCCCCACTCCTGCTTTGGGAACAAGAGGTTTCCTGGGCCTCTGTGCCCTGATGTTAATAAAGAAACATAATTCCCTAGCATTAGGAAAAATAACTCTAGTTAGTACAAAATATCTTACTCTGTGCACTGATATGAATTTATAGTTTTCTTTTGTTTGACATAATTTAGGAGAGATCTTTAAATATTTTCCCAATAAGAATATGGACAGGAATTCCACACATCCCATTCCCAGTCAAGCAAGAAACTGCTGACTACTTTAGCAGCATAAATTCTTTCAAGTTTATTTTTTTAAGTAACTACTCTATTTGTCACATTTTTCTTAAACTTTTTAGAAATCATTACTACTGAAAACTGGACTTGTAAATAAACTATTGACTTCCTTTAACTGCAGTCCTCAGTTTCTTTGCATTCCATTACTTGTGGAAAATACTGTCTCTGTCTTTCCAAATTCCAGTTTTGATTCTGACATTCAAAATTTTGAGTAGTTCCCCCGTTCTCCTCAGCTGAGGATTTGCAGGCACCACCATATCTACATGTAATCACCCTCAAACATTTGCACCTAGATAATGAATATTTTAGTGTTCTTCATTATAGAAAGACAGAAGTCAAGAGTCACAAATGAAGCAGCTGTTGATTAAGACTGCTCTAGTGAGAGCCCTGAACCTCTCCACAGTTCTGTAAGAGATAAACTGGGGAACAGCATTTGATCTTCATGATGTGTCACGTTGTAGGGCTGGAGAGGTTTTTCTAAATAGCTGGGAGCAAGCACTTATAGGAAGGGTCAGAAACCAGGCTGCTGTCATTATTTAAATGAATTGTGCAGGTAAAAGGTAGAATTTGGTTAAAAATAACCCAGAGTACATGCTCCAAACCTCTCCTTTCCAGTGGAAAGAGGTATTTTGCATTTGCAAAATCACCAAGTGTGTTATTAGCATCCTAAGTGCTAATCTCACACCAGAAAATTAGGCTGTGCTTAAACTTGGGTGCTAAATCCCAGTTGTCTAAATGATGTTATATTGTTAGAATGGTGCCTGGCCAAATGCACTTCCCCCAGACAACTCCTGGACATTGTTCAGAAATTAACATAAGGCAGGAACTATTCCCAGTCGGTACTTTGGATGCACTCACCCTGATTTGAAGGTTAAGATAGTTTAATAGTATAGATGCAGGTCATTCTGTGCCAGTTGGCTTCAACTACTCAAATCTCTTCCTCACCATTTAATTAGCTATTGAAGATACAGCCAAGACCGCCAAAGTGATCTCTTTTACTCCTTTGACTTTCGTTGTAAGAAAAACACTAAATAAGAATACTTCAAACATTGTACTAGGTATGTAAATCAGTTTACAGGTGTTAAAGAAGGAGTCTGAGTGATAGGAGATACAAAGGAAATAGTTCACAATCACAGAGGCAGCCTGCAGCAGAGAAACCTGGCTCTAGACTTCTCACAGCCCAGGTTAGGCAAATATGTATTGGTGGACCTACCCAGCTCAGTTATTCACTTCACTGGGGGCTCCACTAACCTTTATCTGATTGCCTTGCTAAAGCCTTTTTCTTATTTTGCAATATTTTAATCTTTCTGCTAAGGCTTTGTGTTGTTTATTTAGGAATTTCTAGTGTAAAAACAACCCTTTTCATTTCTCTTTGCTCAGAGTGTTTTCACATACATGCAGTGAAGCAAGTCAGATGAGCAGGGAGACTCTTTTCACAGTTTTCCGCTCTTTACCTCCCTGAATACACTAGAGACAATACCAGCTTTGTGTATATTAGTCCATCCCTAATATTTAACCCAAATGTGTGGAAGGGGCACTCAGGGATTCTAACTGCCTAAATTCTTTTGTTGATTATGGTAAGGTAATTTAAGGCATTTCACACCCAGCAGTAACCAGTCCATGAGGAGAAAGCACAGATCAAACTGTTGACATCAAGAGAGATAAGCACAACCTGAGGTGTTCTCTTCAGCACCCTAAACCATGTCCAGCAATCCAGACACATTAAATGCCTATTTAATACAAAATAATTTTAGATCGTACTGTTCTGCCAACTCCTCTTAATTTCCATTTCTCCAAATAATGCAATTTTCCCTGAATAATTGTTGTGATGAGCATAATCTATTAATTCCAGCCCAGCTGCCCACTGGATACCACCAAGGATCATTTGCTCACGAAGGATACGTGCCCCTGCTCATTTGCAGACATATAAATGCATGACGTTCTGCTCCGCTCCCACAGGGGAAAAGCAGTGCCACATCTTCCATCAGAATTGCCTCTCTCTCGCCTCCTGTTCCTGCTAATTTGGCTGGAAGAGCTGCGGCTGCTGAGATTTAAAGGCTTGAGGAAATGCAGCCATTCTGTTGTCAGTGGAGTTAATAAACCAAACAACTCAGATGGTTGAATCCTGCACTCCTTCCCCAGCTGAAATCGGTGGGAGAAAAGCCAAAGGGGCCTGTGGAAGTTTGATAATGCACACTAGCAGACAGTCTGCCTGTGTGTGTGCAGCCACCAAGAAACAAACATTGATTAATCTCTGCTCTTATTGAGGAAGTTTAGTGCTAGCCAGTGTGGCAGAGACGGGATGAGGCTGAGCAGCTTGAAAAAAAATAATTCTTTACACCTTTGAAATGCTGTTTTTAGTCCTCAGATAGAAAAAGGTCCAGAGACAGAAAATCCTGTTCAACAGACAAGACACTTGATGAAATCACACCAAAGAAAGATTCAAGGGGACTAAACAGTCAAGCAGGACAGTTCTTATGATATTTGAATGTCCAGTTTCATCATTTTTAGAATAAAACCTTATCATTTTACCTTGTTGGATCCCTTTTTCATTTTTTATACACTAAGCAAAAATAGAGTGACCTATTTTGACTGAACTGAAACTACTCTTTTATACCTCAGAACATCACTGAAATATTTAAAAGGGAAGACAAATTTCAGAAAAGATCTAAAAAACACATGATTTTCCTTTGTTCCATTCATCCCATGAATGCATCCTATAGAGATAGAATGGGTGACATCCTCATCTGTAAACTAGGGGAACAGGCACATGCTCCCTAAGGAAATAATTAGGGACAGTTAAATGCAGTCAGACTGAGGAAGGGATCGTTCACCTTGTGCTCAGCACTGGTGAGGCCACACTTCAAATCCTGGGTTCAGTTTTTGCCTCTCATGGCAAGAAAAGCATTGAGGGGCTGGAGCATGTCCAGGGAAGAGAGCAGAGCTGGGGAAGGGTCTAGGGCACAGGTCTGAGGAGGGGCAGCTGAGGGAGTTGGGAGAGCTCAGCCTGGAGAAAAGGAGGCTCAGGAGGGAATCTTCTGACTCTCCACTGCTCCCTGACAGAAGGGTGGAGATCAGCCTTTTCTCCCAGGTAAAAAATGATAGGATGGGAGGAAATGGCCTCAGGTTGCACCAGAAAAGATTTAGATTGGATATCAGGAAAAACTTCTTCACAGAAAGGGATTGTCAAGCACTGGAACAAACTGCCCAGGGAAGTGGTGGAGTCACCATCCTCAAAGGGATTTAGAAGACGTGGAGATGTGGCACTTGGGGACATGGTTGAGTGGTGGAATGGAAGTGCTGAGTTAACAGTTGGACTCAAAGCATGACTTAATGACTTAAAGGTCATTTTCAACCTAAATGATTCTCTGATTCTCAGGTTCTATGAAATTAGCAAAGGAAATGCCAGGTGGTCATCAGTAAATCATGGAGCAAGTCCACTCAAGATGACAGGAGATCTGTTAGACTAACAAAAGAAATTTATATCATCCCCTTAAACATACACATGAGGCTTTCAGGAATGTTGAAAATTGTGGAGTCTGGAAGTTCTCTTGGCTAACTCATGTAAAACACCAGCCAGCTACTCCAAACCACAAACAGCTGGAGTTCAGAAGACAATGCAGAAGAAATCAAACACCAATTTTCCTTCTCACATCCTTCCTCTCCCAGTGGAACATTCTACCTGGAAGCATTTTTTTTCAGGACTTTTTAAAACTTTATTTTGGGAAAGGAAATGGAAATTTCCTGAGAAATGAAATTTCCAAGTGTCTTTTGACCATCTGCAGTGATGGTAGGATACAGGACAGTCTGCAACTTGAGACTTTCTCATGACTGCTCTGTATTTTACCACTCTGACACAAACCCATGTGCATGACACGACACAGACCAGTGGAGCCACAGTGCAGCACAAGCTTGCTTTTCTCCAAAATACAACCTCCAGACACACCCTATCACCTCAACATTGTGAGTGACAACCTGATAGCACCAGAGTCAAACAGAAGTTTTTCCCGTTCAGCTGAATTAAACTGATATTGTTTTCCCAGTTGACAATGGAAAATGCATCAGCATTTTTGACCTTGGCAATCTGTAGCATTACTATCTTCCACAGAGTCAATCAAGTACCATTTTGAAACAGACATTTTCACTTCTGGACCTTCCTTCCTGGCATTTGTGAGCAGAGGCTGCAGGGAGTTCGCTAATGCTCTTCCCAAAGTAAGAACAGAAACCTTTGGCCTTAGCATAAGAACAGGATAATGCTCCCATGCCTGCCCAAAGTATTTTGCAAATCCCCAGCCATCTGGGCAGAGAAAACACTTCTTTGGGCGGGAATGTATCCCCCCATGTGAGCAAGCTCTGAAAAGGAGTTGGATATTGAAGTAAACAGTAAAAATCTGCATCAACAATTTCTCCAGTTGAAAAGAAGACAACTATAGTGTGCAGCAATGCTTTCCTCCTTCATCCTTTTGGATTTGTCAGGTCATTGCTTTAGCTCTGTCTACACACACAGCAAATCCTTCTTCATTCCCCTGCAGGGCCTCTAAGCCTTGTACAAAGGCACTATTCCCATAACTTGTGTTCTCTGAAGGCTGGAACTAGAGCCGTGTTCCATCACCACAGCAAGAGCAAAGCTGATCAGTCTGCTGACCAGGTATGTTCCTTCCCCATCTATTCCACAGCCTCATAACTCGTGGTAACTTCTTGTACTAACTGCAAGCAGAGTCAAGACAGAGCTAAAGGACAGCAAGAATTTATTAGGTTTTGAGTTAAGAGTCTTCTAGGCTGAAGATGTTTCATGTCCTCAAGACCATGGCTTGAGATAAGCTCCCTCTGCTTGTGGCAAGTCTACATCAACATCTTAGGTGGGAGAGTGATAACTCATACTTGTCTAGTGATTCATGCCAACAGTGCTTTGATGTGCTCTTTTGGTGTTTTACAGTTGTTTTAATATGAAAATTAGATTTCTTTTGTTGGTAAGTTCTAGTGGTTTCTCCCACGTACCCCATTTTGTTCCCCCAATGGTTCATTCCTAAGTTGTTTACCACAAAATTTTCCTGCCACTTGTCTGTCCATCCTTATGTCAATCTCCCTGTTCCTCCCATTATCCCCTTTTATGCCCTTGTCTGTCCCAGTTGTACTGCCCCCTACCCTTGTCAGTCAGAGTTGCTACACCCCTTTTGTTCTAGAATGTTCCTTGTTACTTACCTTTACCTTAAAAGAGAATTGGTTTTGTAAGGCTTCTTCCCTCCCCTGTGTGAACCCCATTGGACACATTCAGTGATGTACTCCTCCCCTGGCATTCCCTTATTGATTAAGAGATGTTTTCACCCCTTCTACCCTCCCCTCTTTAAAAACACTGTTCAGACCTCAGATCGTGGTCGCTTGCCTGTGACCCCTTCCGGGAGTAAACTTTATTTGGAAATTCAGTCAAGTGATCCTTCCCTTTTCCTTTGCCTCAGACTCCTCGTGTTGTGGCTCTGCTGTGTTACCCACGCCGCAGCAATCACCACCACCCTAGGCGGTCTCGGCAGAGATCAGGGGCGGCCACTCTCGTGAGTGACCTCTGGCCACCGGGAGTGTGCTGGCCGGCAAATCTCCACTCTGTGGCCACAGCGTGCAACCACACTTTGAAATCCCTCAAGCGAACCACAGAGATGAGACTGGCTAAGAAATGGAACCAGACAGAAATTTCCCCTCTCCCAGAACTGAGTTGGGTAGGAAAGCACTATTTCCATCCCCTCTCATACAATTTGCAGGGCAGGCACAAGACCAAGAGCTTCCTTTCAGTGAGACCCACTGTCTCACCTTAACTTGAATTTATTTTCCTATAGTGAATCACATCCCAGCTCCTGCATTCTCCCTGCAGATGAGGCAGAGGATTGATCCTGAGAGAATAATTATAGAATGACAGAAATATATATATATATATATATATATATATATATATATATATATATACACTATGTATGGTGTTGGAATGGACCTCAGAAGTCATTTTGTTCCAACCCCTCTGCCATGGGCAGGGACACCTTCCACTAGACCAGGTGTCTCAGAGCCCCATCCAGCCTGGCCTTGGACACTTCCAGGGAAGGAACATGATTCCAATTTCTCCAAGTTAGAAGCCCAAAGCTGATTCCTCCAGCACATCTCCTGCTCAAGATCAGGTCACATATCTTCACTGCAGACCCCAGTTTTCCTCCTTCTGATTTCCTTCACCTTAAACCCTTCTCATATGAGCTTTTCCCCCTACATAGTGGTTCACACAGAATTGTTTTCATTAATAAAAAAGGCCCCTGTGTTAATAATTCCTCTGTTAGATGGAACAGGGTAGGTGTAATAATGACTACAATTGGGTACTATGTGGCTGCAGGGCGAGAAAAATATTAGAGAAATAAATTATTAGTATTTCAAACTTTATTTGGAGTAAGTCTAAGAAAGTGCTTTTAGAAGCAATAATAACAGTTATAATTAATGAATGTACTGCCAAGTATTGACCAAAAGATTCTTACAAGTTCATCTTTCATTTTCTCAGTGCCTGACTACTCAATTTGTTTCCTTATTAAAATCCAAAGGCTTTGCGAAAATGTCTTGGAAAACAATCCTCAGGATACAACTACTTCTTGTAAAAAAAATCATCAAGAATCAGCTTTTATGCACAATTTTCTGGTCAATACCTATTTTTTTAGAAGGTTTGCATGGTATTTTAAAAATCAGAATAAAAGTACTCCCATATTTGATTGTTATAGAAATTATGTATTTTAAGGTATTTGTATGCACAATGGAATGACTCGAGGATCTGCAAAAGTTCTGATTTGGGAAACTCTAAATGTAAAAAAAGTAAAGTTATTTTGAGAATTAGTAGAATGGGAGTCAATCAAGAGAAGAGGAGGATAACATGATAGCTAATTTTAATTGCAGAATAACAAAGTGCCAAACTTTGTTGTCCAAAGCATAAGCCCAAACAACAATGTAATACAGAGGGAAAGAAAAAATAGATATGTAAATTGGAATTCTCAGGCTAAATTTAAATCGTCATTTTCTGGACATATTTTGCCTTTTGGTGTTTCCATTGATAGCATTTTATGCAAGCAAGCCAGAATATTAAAATCACTGAGATGTCACACAAAAGGATGGTGGGTGGGGCCTTCCCAATCCTTCCACAAATAATTCCAGAAGGGATGTTTAGTGTCCTCCATCAGTGCTCCCATGGTATCATATGCTTGGGTGAGCCATGAGTCACAAGGAGTGAAATCCTGAGCTTGAGTTTAACACATTTAAATCACAGTTGCTTGAGCCAAAACCACTTTAAATGAAGACTGGCATGATCCAGGTGGTAAAGGGAGACAAATACATGTTTTCAGTACAAATGGACGACAGCTGTGAGAATTGGGACATGAGAAATTCTTGCTTCCATGCAGAGCAAGGCCAGAGAATAGTTGTAAATTATGGAAACATGGTGATGTATGCAATTAAATATACTAGCAAGGCTGTCTCACCTGCTGATGTGTCAATACACAGAATTATTTGCATTAAGTTTTATCTCTGCAGGTGAGATCTATTCAGCAAAGGGAAATTGCACAAATCGGAGAATTTCCCCTTCCTTTGTAGCAAAGGACATGCATCATACAGGTATTTTCAACAGGCAAGTCGTCTGCTATTGCAGTACCTATATTGTCAAGGCCCTTTGCTGTAGGTCCCTGACATTTCCAGAGCCTTCATGTGGGCTTGTGCATTTTGCTTTCAGACTGGGTACACAAAAAGCCATTGCTGCAATGGTCTTTTAGCCATTATTTGCTAACCATCTCCTGAACCTTTGCAACTCATGTTCCATGGCATGAATCCTTAGACTCAGCTGTCCATAACCCAGTTTGCCTGCAATTATGAAATAGACAGATTTCAATCTCCCGCTGTTCTTTCCATTTCTATATGCTCTAATGTCACGAGAAGTCACCTCATCTTATATTTATATGCCAGATTGTCAAACAATGGCAATTTCCCATTTTTGCCTCTGTGTCAGATATGTTGGATCAAAAGGTTTCCCTTGCTAATGAAGATATAAAAAGCAGGGCTTGGCATGTGGGCTTTGCTTCCATGTGCAGCTGCCAGATGGGCTAGAGCAGAGATGTGTAAGCATGTGACTGCAGCAAGCAAGGCAAATACACAGCCTCCCTAAAAATAGAAATACTCTCTGCAGGGAGATACTACCCTTCCTCTACAAATCATAGAGCCATAGAAACATTTATGTTGAAACAAACCTCTCAGATCACCAAGTCCAACCATTAACCCAGCACTGCCAAGTCCACCACTAAAACGTGTCCCTAAAAAAAGTATCTGGGCTTCTGAAAAAGGCCAAACTGTAGCAGAGGTAAGTTCTGTGATGGCCAGAATGCCAGGAGAATCTGAGTCCATGAAGTGTACAACTTCTAGATCCAAGCTTTTGTTTTACATTGCTGCCACTCTTGTATGAGCTAAGGGGAGCTGTGTGTGAGGAAAGATGATACAAATTCTTGGAAAAACACTGGGTTTCTGCAAACCTCTTCCCTACACAGTGGAGCAGACAGCCCAAGTTGATGCTGAGGCTGGATATTTTACAAAAACCCTCCCTCCCAAAGTGTGAGTCTCTTCTTTGTAAGAGTCACTGCTGCTTGTACACACCCATTCCAAAATACAATGTTCTCAGTTCTGGTTTGGCTGCAATATCATCTGAACTAAGGGTTGAGAGGCATTTAGCCTCATCCCTTCCTCAAGATGACCTCTTCACCTTCATCAGGTGTGGGCAGGTGTTCACATTTTAACTCCTGAGGTTGATTTGACATAGCACTTCCATATCCTAACTGGATTCCCTAAAACTTTAATATCATTCACCAACTTGCAGGTGAAATGTAGGGCCAGACTTCCTAACTTTCTGGAGCTAACTATCTAAATGATCTTCCAGCCCCACTGAAATGCATAAATATTTTTTTAAATTTGTTACACCTTCCAAAAGGTACCAAATGAATGTGCTGGCAACTGAAAAGCCAATGGAGACTCAGCTGTGACTTTTTTTCCCTACTTTATGTGTTTTCTTTGTCCTTTAACACCCAACTACAAAGTGAGTGATGATAGATGATTTTTCAATTTGAATCATGATCACTGTTAGATGTTAAGGGACAAAGGAAATAAATCATCTCAAAAGACATAAGGAGGTGGTGGTGTTTTCATTATTCAAAGCCCTTTCCAAGTTGTTGGCAAATAAAAGTCTTCTCTGACAATGGTAATTTCACGTTCTTTATCTCTCCTTGAGGAGGAAGTGCATTTGATTGCTTTGAATTTTTGTTATCAGCCTGGTGATTTTTCAGGGCAAAAAAGGTCAAAACCTTGCATAACATTGAAAAGAAAGCTCTGAATAAGAAAGAAACAGTGCAGGTGAAGAGGAGTTTTACACCCTTTGGAATTTCTGTAAGAGGGAAAAAGTCCATCATTAAACTATTTTTTCCTTGCAAACTTGAGGGAAAAAAAATCAATCTCACTTCCAGTCAAGCAAGGCTTTGAAGTTTTTGCCCCAGTGTAAACACTAACAAACCATGCAGGTCCACATTTCTACTTGTGACCATCTGCTGGAAAGCTGGAGGTGCTGGATGCAGCACAGTTTGGGTAACTTGGGAATCTTCTCTGGGTCTCTGCTTCCAAATCAGTGAAGCATTGATATTTATTATTTTAGCCATTATAAACCATGGCTAGGAACAAGGTTTTGAATGCTGAAAAATGTGCACCTAGAGACTGTCCTATTGCTAATCTCTTGATCAACAGTGTTGTCAGAACTGGCTTTGGTTCATTCTCAGTGTCCAGCAAAGGAAAGGATTTCATCTGAGTTTCCTTACAGAGGCTGAAAACAAAAACATTTTGCACTTTAACACAGACTCCATTCATCCTCCTGAAGTACCTTTAGAACAGAGTTCAGCACAAATTCTCCAGTTCTAGAGCTGTATTATCCAAAGGTCTGGGTGACTCTAAATATTTATACCCTCCACATCTTGAAGACCATTAACCTGTAAAGTCAGTTGTGATGTTACTGATGAAAATATTCTTTCCTGTGCCATATGCAGTGATCCACATTTACCAGAGCATTAAAATAAGAGCCCTTGCTATGCTCTTTAGTGCAGATGGAGGATTCCTTACACTAATGCTGGTCCCACTGGAGTCCCTGTAGGATTGATATCTGGGAAATGCATCTCCCTGTGACCTGGGTATTCTGCATAAATGACAGACTGGGTCCTCCAAAAAGGCATGGGAAGATGAAGATACCTAGAATTTTCAGGGATATTTTTATCTTCTGAGGACTATAGAGCAGCCTGTGGGTTACATTTAAGTTCTAGAATGAACCAAATCCAACATGTATTTACTGTTGCTAAAAAAATAGCACATAAATATAAAGCCTTACATCAGCATATTTCCAGAAATTGTGGAATCACCTTGCTGCCTTTTTTTACTGGGTTTTGCAAATGCTTATTGATATCTTACCAAAAAAAGCCCTGGTTTTTCAGTCAAAGGTATCACAGTATAAATCCCAAGCAAGAAAGGGAAATCTGTAGAGACAGTTTTGGTCATTAACTTTTACTGGCAAACTCATTTGATATAATTATCATATGTTGCAGGTAATGGACAGAGTTTACCACTGGAATTTTTTCACCCGTCACCACACATAAATGCTTAAGCTGAAACACAAACCAAGGTCCTACCCTGTGCCACAGTGGTGTCCTGGGCTGGTAGAGAGCAATGTAGGTTGTTGTAGCTGCAGAACCATGCTGCTGGTAACTGGCCATGATGGATTCTGCTGCAAATAACATCAAAGTCTTTCCTACAGATTTTTTAAATGTAGTCAGGGAAGAGAGGTTTCCTTCTGTGCTCACACACTGAGGTGGATCATCCGGGTCACTTAATCAGCACAGCTCCTTATTTAACACTCCAGAGAATCTGGAGTTAGAGGATATTTGTAAGAAGATGCAATTGAACTGTAGATCTATTGTTTACATTTATTTAGTTGCTGTATTGCCTAAGACACTACTGAAACACGAGAGATTTCTATTATCTCTATGTCATAAGCATCACAAAGCAACCAATTTAAGCAGTGTTATTGATAGTGAATACAATGCAATACTCACTCTTTCATCTGTTACAGAACAGGTAGGTTTTGTAATACGATGTTCCTTTTTTTGTATCTCCTTTTCCTTCCAGCATATTGCATGTGTCTCATCATTGCATCACCTCTCCATCTCATTAACTGTCTGTGCTCAGAAGACCTAGTTTTTTCCTTGCCTCTGTTCATTAATTTCCTTCTTCTTCTTTCCCACTGTTTTTCTCTGCCATGTAATTTTTTATGTCTCTAGAGTCATATTTGGGGATGGCTGGGGGGAGAATTTTTTTTGTGGTACAGATGATGTAGTACACAAAATCCTATTTTTCTCATTTGAATAGAAGTCTGCAACAGATCTGGCTTAATTTGTCAGCCATATTTGTGTAATCATGTTTTAGAGGGGCATAGAAATTATTTGGGACCAACCTGTTTAAAACCCAATTAGAGGGACATGGAGCTAGGTACAGGTTAATGACTAAAGTCAAGGATGAAAAATATACAAGTCTGGGATGCTTAAGCTGAAACATTAATAAAGGCAGAAAAAAGGGAAGCCTGAGATAGCAGTCAGGTGAGACTGCACTTTTTGAATTTCAACTTTATAGCTCAATGGCTTCCAGGTAAATTTTCCAGGGAAGGAAGGTCTTCAAAAAGGCTCTTCCCTTTCTAGATGTTCTAATAGCAAAAAAGTAAATCAGGTCTTCAGGTAGAGAAAATTGAAAAAAGCTGTTGAACAAAAGAATACCAGGATATCATGTAAGACAAATCAGTGCCTTACCACAGATATCAAAGGAGCTGTAGCAACTTCTACAAGCCAGAGTTAGAAGTCTCAAAGAGAAACCAAAATATTATCAGTCCAGTTTTGGAAGGACAGTGGTGTCCATCTCTCTGAAATAAAAAGCATTCTAGTTAAACAAAGAGGGCTAGCAAAAAAAAAAAAAAAAAACTAAAAAAAAAAAAATCTACAGTTTTGCACCTTGGTCCTTAGTCTGCACAAGCTGCAGAGCAGCTGTAAAAGAGAAAAAAATTAGGAATTCACTGCACAGTGACCATTACATCTGAGGACAGCATCACCTGTGGTAGGATGATTTGGGTTTAAGTTTGTTGAGTGTTTTTTTGGAAGGAATAATGCAATTATAAATGGCAATTTGCCATTAGCCACATTAAAACTTTAGTAGATTAATAAGGTCCCAGGTTTGACTATCTGGATAACATTAGTAAGATCATTCAATACAGTTGCTCTTCGTACATAACCTTTTTTTTTTTAAATTAGTGTTTTCTGTGTGGCCAGTCTAAAGGTACCATAGTAGCCTGATTCCAAAAGAAAAGCTTCCCTTTCTTTAGGCCTTTTTGATAACCTTTCCCTGAACAATTTCTCTGTCTATTATATCTTTTTTTTATGACACAGAATAAAAAAGTAGGATTCAAGGTTGAGATGCAGACCTGCCTTATATGGAGCAATTAAAATTACCCCAAGAATTCCTATACTTTTATTACTAAATAGTCATTTCAGCATGTCCCTGGATATTATTGACCTTCAACAGCAGTTCCATGCAATGTCACAGTGATAGCCAAGCAACGAAAGTCACCCTTATTTTTTTCTATTATTTTTTTCCTCCTTCCCAAAGCATGCTGAACTGATATTAGTCTAGGCAGACAATGAAGTCTCTCCCTGCAGTGTTTCACAGTCACCATTTCTGCAGTTAAGGTGGCACTCATTGATCCCCAGGTGGAAGATGTGAAAGCACACAGCTGACGTGAGCAGCACGTGTTTGATAGACTGGTCACACACACCAGCAGCAAGGGTCAGCTGTGGCACCCCTTGTGACACAGGATTGTCACCTCTGACACAGGAAGTGACTTCTGTGCTGTGCTACAGCCAGGCTCAGCAAGGAAGGCTGGGATGTGCTGCCTCAATGGGAGCATTCTAAAATAGACAGGCAATGGTGCTACAGGCACCTGCGACCAGGTGAGGGGACAGGCTGCACTCAGAAATGAAGCTGGTGGATTTCAGTAGCCTTGGAAATTATTTCCTCACAAGTGCCATCTCCCACGCTCCTGGCAGGATCACTCATGCTGTGGAAGTGAAGAAAATGTTCCCATCAAATCCATCAGAGAGAGACACTAAGGTGTTTCTCCTCTGGGAGGAGCGAGGGCAAAATGATTTACTGTTCTCTGCCTCTCTCTCTCTGCCCAAGGCAGGGCACACAGACATGTCACAAGAGGTGGGAAAGGTTATTTATGTGTTTACCACTTCCCTGGTATCCTAAAATGTCCCCTCCCCCTGGCAAGTCATCTGTTACTCCTCAGCATCTCCATTAGGATGGAGTGTGATTCCAAAACTATCACAAGAAATTCTGTGATTCAGTGTCAGGTGCAAAGAAATAGCTGAATTGGAAGGATTTTAGAAAATATGAAACTTGCTGCTTGAATATCCTCAATATCCTGGATTTCCAGGATTATGTCTGGATTTCCAATCAGTGGGATGTCATGCATGGCTCCTCAGAAGCTTGGGTAGATGAAAGTAAGCATGTTCTCCTTTAACTCTTCCTCTTTTCAAAAAGCTTCACATCTCTTTGCCTTCTTTTTCTCTCCACACAGACAGACACAAACAGACTCTTTCCCAGCCTTCCTCCCATTTTTTTTCCAAACATTCTTAGTTATAAGAGCAGAAACTCACAAGTTTAAAATAAGCCTCTACTTAAATAACCACATTCAAAACCTGTCTGAAAGGAAGACATTTAACTGGTGGTACATTCAGAGTGTCATAGGACAATTTTGAGCTCCCCTTTTTCTGGTGTTGGGTTTTGTTGTTTTGGTTTTGGTTTGGTTTTTTTGGTTTTTTTTTTTGTTTTTGTTTTTGTTTTTGTTTTTTTTAATGGGGGGTTGGGGTTCTGGGTTTTTTTGTTTGTTTTTTTTTTTTTTTAATTTGTTTCGTTTGTGGTTTTTTCTGGTTTTTTTTTTTGTTATTGTTTTTGAGGTCAAGTTCAAAGTTCAAAGCACATTAGCTCTTTTAAGAAGAAGTGAAATAAGTGGATGCCTTTGATAAATAAAACTATTCTTTCATATGATTAGCCTGTAAGTATGAAGAAAGATAAATATGACTAAACTCTTCCACTGGAAAAAAAAAAAAAAAAAAAAAAAAAACAAAAAAAAAAAAAAAAAAAAACAAAAAAAAAAAAAACAAAAAAAAAACTGAAAGGGACAAATTCTGAGTAGAGAGTTCATCTGAGAGTACTTCTCAGTTTAATGCTGACTGAAGAGAAAAACAGAAATAACCTGCAAAGGGGGCTTACAACAGGGTGTGTTTTATTGGTAGTAGTGATCAATTCCTGTGCCATCCCTGGGTGTCCAAGGCCAGGCTGGATGAGGGTTGGAGCAACCTGGGATAGTGAAAGGTGTCTCTGGCCCTGGCAAGGTCTTTAAGGTCTCTTCCAACCCAAAACATTCTGTTGTCTGACCCAAATTACCAGGGAATGCAATTACCTAAGAAACTGCTACTTATAACCTCACAAAATGAGAAGTACTCACCTCAGAAAACACAGCATTCCCAGCAGAACATTGTTTCTTTAGAATTATTAAGACAAAAGGTCGCACTGCTGCCCTTGAGTCTCTTGCTATTCAAGCTGTGTTATCTACCCTGACATTCTTAAAACTCTTGCTATATTTGACATTTATTATAAAAGTCCAGCTACAATAATGGTGACAGTATGGAAATATCAAACCACCTCTGTTTTTCATGTGTTTCCCACATGCCTGGCAGAAGCTATTTCATAAGAAACAAATATTGTCTATTCATTGGACCCAAAACATTCAGAAGTTTAAAAATCCTCAGGAGACCTTTTCTTCTGTAAAAAAATCAGAATTTGTGATACTGTTTCATGACTTTGAAACAGTCTCTTTTGTGCTTTTGATTATCAATACTAGGAACAGCTGCAGGGTTTAATTCTCAGTCTCAAGATAGGCCAAAATAAACCTTCTGAGGAGAGAAAACAAGTTGTTTGACTTGTTCAGCTCAATAAAAACAAAGTCATCAGCTTCACAGTTAATTTCTAGCAAAGACATCCATCTACGAACAATGTAAGAAACAGTCAGGGGACAACAAAAGAGACATAGATCTTTTCCATCTGGATCCCCAGACACAATCTCAGTTACTGTGCTGGGTTGCTAACACTTACACAATAAATAAAAGTTCAAATTTATCCCAGGTGTAATTCAGTGGAGTTAGTACAGGAATGAATTGCTCTGTTCTGATGTAATTACCCACATTTATTATAAACACTTTTGATAATTTGTTATAAATCTGGAGTATTTCTAGCTTCCATGCCAGCAATACTGGTGATATGCTCCACACAACTGCAGCAGAGGTGGCAGTTTGGCTGACAGAGAAAGAGGTATTTGGGCACAGATGAACTTTGCTGCTGTGTGAGACAAGATAAAGGCTGCATTTGGAAAAAGAGGTTTTTAGAACAAGGAACTTCATAGTTTGAAGTATTTGTATAGCATGCAGTTGTTGGGAGGCCCCCAGAGGTCTCCAGATATGCCAAATATTCTGGTTTTTTTCAGATATATGAACGAACAGAAGGTCTGGAGTGGAAAAGAGGTCTGATGTATGGATGTGCTGTATGCATTCCTCCTCCTCCTCCTCTCCCCCTGCAAAGCTGGAAAACTCTCACACAGCAGCTGCCACCACAAAGCATTCAATCCTGTCACACACTGTCATGCCCTCCAATTAAGCCACTCTGGGAAAGGACCTGCTTCAGTTCCTAGTGCAGGACAAGGGACCCTTCAATCTCCATGAGGTGGCTCTATTCCCAGTTTCTTATCTTCACATAAAAAACCCAAAGAGCAAAGAGACTGACAACACAGCCAGGATCAGGTTGAATAAAAGTGTAGAAGAAGCCTAGAAATGTGTAATAGGGGAAGAGACATCTTCCAGTGAAAAGTGCTGCACCTGGGTTGGTTCTGCCAGGAGCTGCCCTGTGTCATCACCACGCTGCCCAGGCTGGGACAAGTGTCCTTCCCTGGAATGGAGACACAGCACCTGCCCAGCAAGGGACAGCCAGGGGTGGGGAGCAGAGCCCCCAGGGACTGTGTGTGACCTCACAGGGCATTTCACCCCAGCAGGTACATCTGGAGCACCCACATCGCACCCCAAGTATTACCCCAAGTCTATTACTGAGGTTGAGTCATTGAACTAAATGACATTGAACCTAAATGCACTGTTGAGCAAATATCAGCAAAAGGCATGTCATTATTAGTATATTTCCTTGAACATGATTTGGGTTTAAAGCATATAAATCGACTCATTGCAAAAAACAGTGGCATTACTTTTTCATTCCACCAGTAAAACATGCCCTCATATTTAATGGTGACTGGGATGCTCACTCCACTAATCATTTGTTAGGTCTCACAAGGAGCATAAAATACAGAGTAATAGCACTGCAGTGTAATAGCATCATCCTCACCCCTTGGGATCTAACAAAACTGTATTGCAACAATTCCAGTTTAGAACTTGTAGCTCATTTATCCATTTACTAAAGTGCCTTAAAACCAATTTACAGTTAACCACCAGGTGGACCTGAACAAAACACAGACCTAATGTGGCAAGCAAATGTATTGCAGCCATTATGCTTTCTTCAACAGTAACATATTGGATTAAATTAAATCCAATGCTAAACCCAACTACTGCAAGTAGAACCTTGCCAGCTTCCTCTTCACCCCTTTGAGGAAAGCAATTTTGCAAATGGATATGGCAAAATCCAAACTCCTAGAGCCTTGTTTCCTTTGCCTGGTAAGTGATGAATAACCCTGGAGTACATGTATGCATCACCCTGATGGAGGCTGAACTAAAACATTTGCTGTGTTCATTTGTAGGTAATGGGCTTCCTTTCTGAGATGCTCAAAAGCTGTTTCCTCTTGAAGGATGTGAACATGAGACACAGGGTGAAAACCATCTAATCTTTATAGCAGAAACAGGTGACAACCTGGTTAGAGATCTGGCTTTTCATCTAACCGTTCCTCTAGGAAGACCTACATGTGTTTACATAATTTATTTAATTGAAATATACTGTAAAATAAATTGTTTAAAATCAGGACATGTTTTCCTGGTTATTGATTTTTATGCTTTTTCATCTTGTCTTTTGCAGCAGCCAGTTTTGCTAAAAGAGCTACCTTGTCTAAAATACACAAAGTGAAGAAAATTTCCCCTTTCGCAGTTGTCAGTCAGTGTCTTCCTAAACCAAATGTCAAATTATTTTGTATAGCTGTCTATGGATTTTTTTCACCAGAAGTATGTACCTGCTTTTGCATATTTGCTGTTCTAGTGCAGTAGTCTGTATCCTGGGAGTGAAATGCCACCAAGAAATTATAATTGCCATAGAGGGGATAATTATCATACAGCCCAATCCAAACATTTCAAAGTCTCTGCTCAAGTCTGAAGTATCTCTGGATAGAGACTTTAACAAAAATTTAATTTTGCAGTTCTCCCATACTAGTCTGTTCTCTTAAGTGACAAAGCAAAGGTTTTTATGCCCAGAGGATGAGGTCAGCCCTTACTCCAGCTATAACTAAGTCCTTCACGTGCGTCTACAGATTTTTGGACATTTGCCACCTGAATTTAAGAAAAGAACTGCAGAAGTCACCTTCCCTCAAGCGCATGCAGATGTTGCATCAGCAGTTACTGATTCAACAGAAAGTAGGACATTTCAGGATCAAAGCAGATTCAAGAACACCATGAAGACACCAAGACACCTGATGGGAACATGGTTATCATTCATCCTCCCTCCACTAGAGCAGAGGACAGCAGAGGTGTGCCCCTGTGGAGCCAGGAGGTGAGGGAAGGAATGCCTACCATGAAAAGATACACCACACAGAGAAAAGCACAACCCATCTTTCTTCCCTTGGCAAGTGGAGACACACCATTAACATTCACAAGGACACAACGAAATAAGAGACTGCAGTGGCCTGAACAGCAAAAATTTGCATCCTAAGTCACCTGCCTAAGACTGGCCATTTTTAGGTTGATGAGTGATAAATAGGCTGAGATCCTTTAGCTTGTGGATAGACTGCCTGCTACCCTATCCCATGAGCAAGGGAGGGGAAATGGACTGCTCACAATGTCAGGACAGTGTCTCCTCCTGTCATCAATGGGAAGAGTGAGGTGGCCCCTTTCACCAGTAATTCACTGGTGAAGCACACTTCTGAAGGGAGGAGATCCTCACACCTTGAGTATGTTGGAGGAATCTCCTACTGATTGTGCCTTTTCCTTTTGGCCACATAGTGACCCCAGACTAACAGCAGCCTCAATTTGTCCATATGCTGTCATCTACAAAGTAAATATCAGTATTTGTTCTAATTGTCCAGGCTCTGAGCTCAATGGAGGTTCCCTTTGAACACAATGGATAATGTAACCATCCTGAGTCCTGTTTCACTTTCACTTTAGCAAAGAGAGCTAAAATAGATAAAATTGCCCACTGCTTTCCATCTTGCCTAAACAATGTCTAAGATGATTTTTCAGATGCAGACATACATATTGCAGGCATGAAAAACAAGAAGGATGGAATTCCTTATTCACCTTATTCCTGAATAAGGTGAGAGGAATCCCATCAATATGAGTCTGTGCTCAGTTAATTCAGTATTCTGCTTTTGGCAGTAATAAATTGCAAAATACAAAGAAAGACCCAGTTTGGCTTGGCTAAATGTGATCATTGCTGACTTTAGACACCTTTCCAATTAATGAGCCATTCACGAGAAGCGCTGACTTTTCATCTAACATACTTATGAATTTTAAATGTCCACCAAATAAATTCCAGTAAAGATGATGCAACTTGCAAAATGTCCATTTCAATTAACCCCCATATGCACAGGATCACAGAGTTATCTATATACCATCATTCCATGTTTTAAACAGTGGCCTGGTTTAAATCCTAATGAAGATGATGAAGAAAATACATTGACTTTTATAGGTTTTGCCTCTTGACAAAGGAGAATATCGTGGTATGGTTATCAGGGTAGAAACTCCCTAGTACTGATCATGTGAAAAATGCTGTTCCAGTAATCACCAATGTCTCCACAAATACCTGATTATTTTTTTTAGGGGATGTCAGGCAACTGTGAAGGACAATAAACTGACAATGGCATTTTTTCTTCATGAAAATTTTGACAACATCCAAGCACAGTGGTTCTATTGCTAAAAATATGTAATGCCTGCAAGTGTTGAATCAATCAGCAATGCTACAGACAAAAAGGAGATCTCCTGTAACTCCAGATATCCCTTTGCCATGCTGGGAAACCTGAAATTTGCTCTCTTATCTTACTGTGTATGGTCATAATTTTAACTCCAAATCTGACATTTTTAACATGACCTTGGTTTCACAGTTTACTGGGACATGGACTGGTCTCAGGACATTGGTTGCCAATTCATAAAGGTGATATTTCTTTTTCATGTCTTTCTGTGAAACCTCTTGTCAACACCTTTTCCCAACCTGCCTATGCTCCTTGACACAGCAACACCCTCCATATATGAACCCCAGATGATTTATAAGATGTGATGCTGTCCATGAACTTGCTGACACTGCACTGCCCCATCATCCAGGTTATTAATAAAGACATTACTCATTTTTTACCCCAGCAATTTACCTTCAGGGTTGCCACTAAAAACAGCTGCCATTTGTACCACTTATCTCTCCAAACCCAGTGTTCCAGAAAATTTTTCACAATTTCTTCCCTTGTTTTCTCATCACAGATTGTAATCAATTATTAAGCAGTATGCTCAATTTCAAATGTTTTGGTTTGTTGGATATTTTTTTTGTTGCGGAGAGAAAACAGTGGGAATAGATGTCATAGACATCTAAGCACCTAAATATCCTCTTGACATCAATCATAACAAAAACATTGAAATGTCAATGAAAGCAAAAGCAGCATTTTCTCTTGTGTGTTGACAACACTAAATATATCAAATGCATACAACTGTGGTAAGAAGAGAATTTTAGTCTGTGCCTTAGATCTGAAAAGGATATAATGACTAGCATGATTTTCTAGTACTTCAAATTCTGTGATCCCAGCTTGAAATGATGGGCAGGTGGTCCCAAAAAATATGAGGAGCCTTGGCTGAAGGGCCTAGCTAGTTCAGTGACGCATGGAGGGTGTGTGAGGTTTGCATTTTATTTTCTTTTCAGTATTGTTGCTAAATGAAGATATCTTTACTGAGGTGCTGAGCCCTCAGTATTAAATATTGGCTCTCTCTAACTTGAGAGAAAACAAAGATTTTCTGGTCCTGCACCTCTGCAATGTTCTAAAATTAGATCCTCTGTGAAGCATTAACTTCTTTTTCATTTGCCATTGTTGGTACCAGAAAATTAACAACACTGGGGCACAGGTGCAGGAATTCAGCATCCATGATGGTAAAAAGATAAAAAACCCTTCTGGTTTTGGACCAGCCAGTGGCTTCCCAAATGGTTGGTTCCTCAGCATGGTTTGGGAATCAGTTCAGAGCAAGGACCTTCCACATGAAGCTTTGGAGGGAAGGGAATAGTGTGGCACAGCCTGGCTGTGCCAGCTGGTCCCAAAGCTCCACAACAGCTCCCAGCACTGTATGGTCTGCTGGTAGTGGTCCAATGTAAATGTTTTCCCAACCAATTCAGAAGCAAATCCAGCATTTCTCCCATGTTGTGACTCAAATGTCTTCCCTCTTCCCTCTGCAAGGATGTATAGGATTTCTCTACTGTCATTGAGAAGCTGGTATTCTTCCCCCAGCATCTGGGCTTCTCAGTACCTGACCTTAAAGTTTCCTCTGTATCAGACAGAGGCTGCTGCTGCCTTTGAAGGGATTCAGAACTAATAGCCCTGTCTGGCAGGGAGTGACAGGCTCAGAGGATCAAAGACAAGAACATAAATCTAACAACCTCCCGCCCAAGAGCCATCTCCCCCCTCCCTACTGATAAGGATGCAAGATTGAAGAGAGGTGGGAATATTTACTGGGAGCAGAAAACTGTAAGAAGAATGAAGAGAGAGATAACCACATATGAAAGCAGGGCATTTCCCTAGATATTAATATGCACAGATCCCTTTTGAGTCCCTCTGAACCCTCTTAAGGTGATTTGTTTTACTGTATTTTCTCACCTTGGGGCAGGGAAATCCCACTGCTGTGACACTTGGCAGGCTAAACATGGTCACATTCTCCCTTTCCCATGGGGACGTTCCAGCCAGGTTCTGACAGCTTGCCTGCTCCTGGTTTCTTTTAGGGATAATATTTCCCTTGGGCGTGATTAGTGCAATGTCAGAGCACTCTGGATTCCTAAACTAGAGGATTTGCTGAACTTATGGACACCTCCAGGAGCTACAGGGCTGAGGTAGGTTTCTTGCTCACTCTCTTTGCTTTATACCCAGACAGACTGCCCTTTTCCCACTGGGAGCTGGGCAGCCCTTGTGCAGGGAACCACTTGTGCATCACAAGATCCCCCACACCAAAGCTCCTCGGTTGTTCTTTGTGCCATAGAACCATGGAATTATGTGGGTTGGAAAAGACCTTTAAAATCATCATGTCCAACAGTTAAGTCAGCACAGCCACATCCACCACTAAACAATGTCCTTCAGGGTCACACCCACACATCTTCTAAACAGTCCCAGGGGTGGTGACCCCACCACTTCCTGGGCAACCTGCCCCAGTGTTTGACTACAGTGAAGGAATTATTCCTGATATCCAATCTAAACTTGCTCCACTGCAACCTGAGGCCATTTCCTCTCGACCTGGAGATGTCCTTCAGTCTCTCCTTCCTTTCTGCTCTCCAGTCCTGCTAGGATGCACTTTGGGAAGCATGACATCTATATCAGTGTTAATGAATGTATTGGGGTCTGTTAAATCAGTGTTTCAAGGGCAGGAGAATTTTGAAAAGATACTTGCAGATAGCAAGGGATCTAAAAAGTTTACTGGAGGCCTCCACTGTTTTCATTTCTTCACCCCAGATGGCTCTACTTAAACTAATTTTTTTTAGTTATAATGTTAATTATGTTGGAAATCCTTGTTCAAACAGACAATGATCCCAAATGGACTCTTTACCTGGACTAGTATAAATTAAAGCATGAAAGTCTTTTCTACATTCAGAGACTTCTTTGTCCCAAAGGAGCTCAGCTATTTCAGCCCACAGAGGATGGTCCCCATTAACAACTATAACACCACTGACACTGACTCTCAAAAACTGGGCCCGTTCCATTCTGTAGGCAGTGGAATTGACTGAAGGACAGTTTTGGGTCATGGAAGGTGATTGTAACCAAAGATAAAGTAAATTTTGATCTCATCTTCCACCTCATCTCTGACCCCCTGTCATAGGAGAAGGAGGAAGACCAGACTACATATCAATACTAAGCTCAAGAATCAGCTGAAGAACAGTCTGTATCAGGAAATGCTTGGCTGGAAAGCTGGCCACAGTGTAGAAGTCTGCATACCACTAAAATACCTACAAGTGAATTTTCTTGTTATTGTGGAAAAAATGCTGATTTGAAGCCTATAACAGATGAATGTAAACAGTCATGACAGTCAGCAGTACCATCTTGCAGACCTACAGGAAGACTGGGTCAGAACTGGAAAAATAGGATTTTTAATCTCACCCTAGAAATGCAATTGGCTGACTTTCCTTCTAAGTGAAAAAGCAATTACCACTTTCTCCCTGTCACCAAAGCTGCTCCTGCCTTTCTGCCTCCTATCTCCCATAATTAAAGCAGACACCCATAAAGTTTGATATTGACACTGAACTCCTCTGAGGCACTGAACTCCTCTGAGGGGAGGGAAGTCTCTGGGAAAAAGAAAAAGTATGAATGGGTGTCTGGAGTTTTACAATACCTTGTGTTGCAGCCTCCTAAAACTGTCACAAAAACATAAATATCTTGTTTTACAGGTAAATGACTGCAAGATAAATAGATGATCCTATTTCACTAAAGACTTTGAACATGAAAGCCGCATTGAAAAAATCGAGGGTTATTAAATGGAAAGAAGTGAAAATATCAGTAGTGGTTACTGCAGAGGATCGTTTGCTGCACTTTTCTTAAGAGGAAGAAAAAATGGGGTTTGTTTAATGGTACACACAAACAACATATACATCAAAGTTTTACCCTACTAAATTATAAACCTTCTTGTTGAAGATATTCTGTACAGACATAGAAAAGAATGTACACATTCTTTTCTTTGGCTGATAATCTTGCATCAAGAGTGCAGCTACTGAAATAAAACCACTCAACCCCCCCCCCCCAACCAGTTGTATTCATATAAATTGCTTTTTAAATGCAGATGAATCAGATTGAATGAAGATGAAATATACATATATGTGCTGAGACACTGGTTTGTATTTTCTGTTGCCTTTGGTCTGAATTTCAAGTTTTAGCAGAGCTTCCTTTATATTCATAGTTCATCAAAGTCTGGTCACAGTGGGTTTATGTGGGTGTCTTCTGGTCTTCCTCAGTCACTGCTTCCATCACGTGTCTGAATAGTAAATTGAGAATATTTAGGATGCTTGTTTTGTGTATCTGTTTAATTGCACCAGACTGCACAGCCAGTCACTTTGCAAAAAGACCAAAACTAATACATTTTCATTTCTTTTTCTTTGGGCCAATACCAAGTCTTGGAAGTTTATGTAATTTTTATTTTTATTTTAATTATGGGGGAGGGAGATTCAAATTTCTGTGTTTGGCATTGAAAGACTTGAGGTTATTTTTATGGTTAATGTGATTTTCTTTCAAGAATTGTGTCTATTAAAAAATAGATTTTAGAATTCTAGTGAAAAGCAACCAATTGTAGGGTCCCTGTGGCCTCTCAGAAACAACAGTTTGAGTACCAGAATGCCATGTTCCCTGCTGCTGTCCAGCCAAAATGGAAATCTCACTGCAGCTGTCATTTTCAGGCTCAATCTGTAATCATTATACAACAGTAGTAACAGAAAAGGCCCTTACCTATAAACTCTTGCACACAGGACTAATAATAGAAACTTCCTTATTATAATTTTTTGTGCATTATGTGAGTTAGGAATTTTATTTTTCACTGGTAAAAAAGCCAACCAAACAGACAAACAAACATAAAAACTGAAGAATAAGCAGATCATGTGTTAGAATAAGAAACCAGGAAACAACATTCAGATATGGGATGATACAGTTGAGGATGGAAAAGGGGAAGAACTGTCTCCAAAGACGTTGGAGTTTAAAGGAGAATGGGGATATGAACAGCATAATCTAGTCCATGGTGGGGAGGTTGGAATTAGATGAGACTTGAGGTCCCTTCCAACCCAAACCACTCTGTGATTCCTTGATTCTGTATCCCTGACAGTTCCAGACAGAGCCCTTCTGAAATGAGGGATGTTCCCCAAAGATCTGAAGTTACTACAGGTGATGTCCTAGTTAAGCCGGGGTGGCTGAAGGGAGTCAATAGGTTGTGTCTTACTCCTCTGAAGAAACCCTCTGACACATCCCTTGTGTATTAAGCTTCCAGTTTAAGATCTGCCTGTGTTCTCCCTTTTCCCAGCACAACAGTTGCAAGAATTCAGCAGCATTCCATGGATCTTGAAACTTTTTTTTAGATGTTTCTTTCAATTTTTACAGTAACTTGCCTACAATTGACTGGTTGGGTCACCCTCCATCCAAAATGTCATTTGTCCTAGGTCCTTCTGTTTCCACACCTGCACAATTCAGTGACATTTTGTTCCATCTGTCCATCTGGTTAACACACCTGCCTTCCCTTCTTCCAGCTACAGAAGTTGATGACTATGACAAATAAAAGTTTAGACTGAAAAGCAATGCAGTCTTGTTCCTTCATCACACAAGCTATTTTTAAAGGTAAACGTCAATGAAGTTCCAACTCAGTTTTTATTTCAGCAGTAACGGTCCCCTGAAGATTTGCAGGGAGTGAAAGTCAAAAGCAAGATATAGGGAATCAAATCTATTGTTTGACCAATGTGAAGCATCACGGCCTGCAAAAGAATTGGATCAGTTCTTTCATTTTTAGATCACATTGCCCACTTTATTACAGGCTGTTCCAAAATATCTTTGTGCAGTAAAAATTTTACTGATACTTAAGGAGCTCCAAGATTTTTTCAGCATAAAGCAAGCATTCAGTTTGGACTGGAAAAGAAGACAGAAGTATAACTAAGCTATGTCATAAGTTATTGCCATTTAATATAAAGAGGAAAGGCATAGCCCCCAGACTACACTGCATGAGGACCCACAATATGTATTCCTTATAGGCAATATGCAAATGAATTTTTGCATGTCTGAGAGAAAGAGAGAGAAAAAAAATTATTTAATTTGTGGTTGTCCTTAGCAGTATTTCACAGTAAATTATTTTATTTCTCCATGACCTTATGACTGATGGTACTTTACTTTCCCCAACTGTACTGAGTAGAGGTGACAGATGTGATTCTCCCAGTGTTAGTACTTTGCCTGAGCAAGCCTGAAGGGAAAACATCAACATGCACAGAGGAAATGGTAATAGGCATCTCACACTCAAAGGGATCTATGACATGTGGCCATCCCCTCATTATTCAGCTTTTTACTTACTGACAGTTATTTTTCATATGAGTTGAAACAGTTCAGGAAGGAAAAAATGCCTACAGGAGACTTCTGCAGTTCTAGTGGAGTTCAGCAAACTGAATGCCTGACCACTCTCTCTGCAGTCAATCAGTGTTCTGAATCAGAATCTCAGACCAGAAAGGAACAACATGAAGTAATTCAGGTAGTTCTCACTTGCACAGGAACAGTTGGGATGGCTGCAGAGATGTTTTATCATTTTAGATAAACCTTACAAAGCCTGGATAGAAAAAATAGGAAAGTATTAAACCTGATCTTACTACAGAATGGTTTTGGATTTGCCTGTGAGTAAAAGTTTGTTTCAAGTTTCCCTTAGTAAATAAGCCTGAGGTTCAGGAGTTGTAGTTTCCTCTGACCGTGTTTGGGTATCAAAGGTCTGTCTGTCTAGATGGAGGATTTAGATCCTGCTGCTCCTGATGAAAATAAAGGAGCAGAGGGTAATTTCTCTTACCCTGAAATACATGTTTACAAGATTAATTGCTCTCTCATGCTCAGCAAGCCAATCTTTCTTCAGGATCTCCAGTGAGATGTTGCACCTGCCTAAGTAGCTGGTGCCAAGGGATGTCAGACAGGATTTCCCTCTAGAAGCCTTCAAAGGCAGCTCATGCACAACACTGGTGACTCAATAAATGGGGATATTTACTTTCCACAGAAGTGTTTCACTATTACCCTAAAATTTAGGCTCAGGCTGACAGCCTCAGTTCCCTGGACAATTTCTGGCCAATTTTGAATCCTGCTTTTCAGGAATCTAGTGAGCAACCCAGTGCAAGAAAATTAACAAGACATACATTCCTTTTGTAGTTGGAAGAAAAGGACTCTTTCATAGCAACACACACGAGAGAATGACAAACAGGTGGAAAAATCCACAAATTCTCTATGACAAAGTTGTGTTGAAATGAAATTGATCTTTGAAAACTTATACACAAGACAGTATCTCCCAGGTATTTACTCTAGGACAGGGTACATCACAGGAATGTTTCTGAAAATGTCTTGCATCTAGAGTGGGAACACAGAAAAACCTAAACCTGATTGCAGCAGACATGGGGCTGATAAACTAAAGGAACCACCTTGGCATTTTCTGCAGTTGGTTTACAGGGAGGGCTGGAGCCCTGATTCCACAGGCTGCAGCTCACAGAACTGCCTGGAACTGGTGAGATGGCTGAGGGAGAAAGAAAGAAATGGACAGGTAAGAAAAATACATTGCCATATTATCAGGTCAGCTCTGGTGCTTTGGGGGTCCTTCTGCTCAGCACCCTGGAACCACACCCACATGTGCCCTGTGTGCAGCCTCTGCGAATCTGAGCAGTGACACAAGGGTTTGCTGCTCTCTGCAATAGGCAGCTTGTCCCTGGAGCCAAATTCTGCTCACACATAAGTCAACCTTAAAGTTTACCCACACCACCCTGGGAACACAATCAGGCTTTTTCTGTTATGTACTTAATGCTCCCCCAATTGGTGCTCATGAAAGATGATAGTATGCTTCACCAAGAGAGCACTTCATCAAGAGTGAAAAACAGCACCAAGGGAAAGAAAAAAGTTGTTGAATTGAGCAGCCCATTGTCCCCAAACTGTAAAATTAGTCTATAAGGTCATATTTGACAATTGTTTTGCAATTACTGCAAGCTCTTAGGAGACAAATCTTTGTCCGTAGCTTTTGTCACCACTAAAGAGTCACAGGAGCTTAGAAATATAAGCTGGAAAAGACCTCAATAGGTGATCTAATACATCACCCAGAGTCTTTGTTATTCAAACAAATAAAGAGTAATTTCTCTACAGTAACTCCACCACAATTACAGTCAGGGAAAAAAAAAAAAAAAAAGCCCTTTACCAGCATGGCAGTAACTAAAAAATCAAAGGCTGTACTATTCTCTTGCTCCTCTAAGATATACAGCAAAATACATCCCCATCTTCATTTTGCACCGTGAAGTACAGAGAAATTGTTATAATGTATTGCAGTAAATCTGAGAGAGCCTTTCCATAAATCAGGTGAGAATTTCCCTGCTCCTGCTCTACCAGGGCTGTTAGGTGTCGAGCTGGTGAGGGTCCAGTGCGTCAATATCAAGGAGTGTTACTCCAGTACTCCTCACACTCAGAAAAAGTCTGAATAATAGATTGAAGTCACAGAATAGAATGAAGTCACAGAGTCATAGAATCATAAAGATTGGAGAGGGTCTCCAAGATCATCAAGTCCAACTTTTGACCGAATACCACCATGGTGATTAAACCATACCACAAAGTGCCATGTTCACTTGTTTTTTCAATATTTCCAGGGATAGTGACTCCCCTGGAAATGTTGCTCCAATGCTTAACCAGTCTTTCAGTGAAAAAACATTTCCTAATATCCAACCTAGACCTCCCCTGGCACAACTTGAGGCCATAACCATCATAACCCAGACTTTCAGTCTGGGCAGGAGGTGGTACAGCACGTTTCCAACAGCAGCCAAGGTGTGTATCACATTTGTTCTCATGTAAAAGCCAAAACAGGTCAGAAATACTCTTCTTCATGCTGGATCCCTCATCATGCTGCCAGATTTGACCTGTAGTGGGGCAGAGAGCAGTGACTGAGATTGGCTCAGCTGGTCTGAGCATGCTACTGACAACACCAAGGTCATGAGGTTCATCCCTGCATGGGATAAACTTAAGGGTTGGACATGATGGCTATTGTGAGTCCCTTTCAACCCAGAATATTCTACATGAGAATGAGAATGTAAAGTTTTGTCTGTGACACGGGTCTATACATCCTCCACTTCTAGACAGGCAGTGAAGAGCACACAATTTCTACAGCAAGTACCCCAGAGCAACACAAAAGCTGCAGCAAAGCCCATTGGGTGGGTTTTTAGTTATGGGGTGGGTTGTTTTTTTTTTTTTTTTTTTTTTTTTTTTTTTTTTTTTTTTTGGTGCTTTGGGTTTTTTTTAACAACTTAAGCCAAATCATCACTTTAACAGCTGAATGTTGCCTTGCTCCTTTCGGGAGGTGACCTCTGAGGGAGACTTTGCAGTCAGGTTTGTCTGATACCATCAGAGCAGATGAGCCAGCTCACTGCACATACAGTAAGGGAAAACTGCTAATGAAGATGTCTGACCTTGGAACAAAGTGGCTGAGATCCACACTGGAGGGTGAGAGAGCACTGACAGTGAAGGTCCATTGCATGATAAGCTAAATGTGACAGCAGACTAACAGGAAAATTAATTAGCAGCAGCTGAACTCTTATATGTGACCCAGTTTCAGGAAAAAGAGTGTTTTCTTTAAGCAGCTTTCATCATCATCAGCTTCCTCAACACTTTGGGATCTTTTGTGGAAAATGAGACACCAGATGCAGGGGATGGTAATGTGCCCCCAGTTCTCTGTCAGTTTTGATTCAAACCAATGCAGGATACAGTCCAAAGCCCCATGTTTTATAAGCACTAGAAAATATGCATTTGCTGGTGGAAAGGTCATTTTTAATAGCAACGTGATAAATATGAACAGGATCTGTCCTGGAAAATTATCCACAGAGGGCTTCCATACTCCAGGGCTTCATTTATCAGAGGTCTCCTGCTTCACTGTACAGCCCAGCCCACCATAGTGCACCTCCAGATCATCAGATCAAGACAAGAAATATCAGCCATGGTTCACCTCAGAACTTTTAAAGCTCATAATTTTTTTTTTTTGCACTAAAAAGGAAAACAGATTTCAGAAGGTTTCAAAACCTGTAAATGAAACACAGTTCTTTATATGGTTCACACTTAATTATGGCCAAAGATCAAATCCTACATTTTTTTTTAGAGAGAGAAAACAGAAAAACCCAAAGAGCAATAGGAGTTATCAAGAAACATAAGCCCAGTATAGCCCAGTATAAGTGAGTGCTTCATGTCATTCTTGGAACTAGAAATTTGTTCAGTGCTGCAACTTAACCTAAAATACAGCAGCGTGTCTTGCCTGTTTGCTATTCCTTTGCATAAACAAGTGAATTTCAGTGATAATGAAAGATTCCAGAATTTTAGCTCTAGAAGCTGAAATATTCTACAGATCTAGAGGTGAAATAAACCTCAGGAAAATAAATATGATTGCAAAACTTTCATTCATGGCTGAAAAAGCCTTTTTTTTGCTGCAGTTTCCATAACAAGAACAGTTTTCTAAGCTCTTATTTATTTGCTAAAAGGCCTGTAGCAGTTATATCATTCTTATATGAACAGCTTTATCGAATTTTAATGCAACAAAACACTTATTTTACAAAATGCTTTGTAAAATAAATGTATTAAACCACTGAAATAAAATGGCAAATAACAAGATGTTGTTGATTTTTTTGCTGGGAAGTTTTTTCTTGTATCCTGTGGACGCAGGCTGGAAGTCTGTGACTGCATAATATCAGAGCCAACCAGGGAAGAAAAACTATTGATTCTGCACTATTTGGATTAATTTTGCAGCAGACAAAAGAGAGGCTTTTTGCAGGGTTTCATGAGGAAAAGGAGAAATTTGCACTTGCAGAAATACAAGTTCAATGATCCTGACACCAAATATTCACAGCTCACACTCCTTGCAACATGACCTGGTCACCAGGGGGGATTTCAGGTGAGTTTTCCCTTGACATTTAAAATAACTTTGCTTTCTTAATTCTTTTCTAAAGTCACATCTCACTTAAGAGAAACTTTTCTGAGTGAACTTTTTGCCAATCTGAGAACATTTCTGCACATATCAATAGCAATTTCAATAACAAAAAGCTCTTGATAATAAAAAAAATAAATCCTATCCAGCTCTGTGTGCTGTAATCAACAGTTTAATTTCCCAGAGGATTGCTATACAGTGGTGCTTCCATCTCTACAGTGCCTAGCAGTACCATGACAAACCCAAAATTCACCTCAGCACTGAGAAGGTGCTGAACTCCTCACCATCTGTAAAAACCAGCCAGAGCAGCCTTCACTGCTCTTTTATCTCCACCCTTTCAGCTTTCACAGCTGAATTGTTTCACCAGATCCAGGCACAGGCATCTGAATCGTGGCTTCCCCATTTGCCTCTGCAGCTGACAGCTCAGCAGGTTTGTCCAGGACTGTTTCTCACCTCTTCAGGCACAGTGATTGTCTTCAAAGCTGCCTTTGAGCAGGATTGTGCTGGTTCACCCTGTGTGGGTGTGTTTGTCTTTTAATGACATCTCTCCCAAAACCACTGCTGGAAGAGCTGGGGTGAACTGTTTGGGGATTTTAGCCTAAAGAGGATGTCCTGATGTGGTGGGTGGCATCCCTGTCCATGGCATAGGGATGGAATTAGATGACCTTTAAGGTCCCTTCTAACCCAAACCACCCTGTGATTCTATGAAAAAGGGCTCTTGGAGCTTTCTTCCACCACAGAAAGGGTGCCCAGCTCTTCTCATGCCCAAATGGTGCAAGAGAAAAATGCAGGAGACATAAGTTACAGCAGGGGAATTTCTGGATTTATAAGAGGAAAATAAATTCTAAGTGATTAAGCACTATGACAAGGTCCCAGAGAGATCATGAATTGTTTGCCTTTGGAGACATTCTAGACTTGAAAGGAAGCAAATCCTTGAACAAGCTAAATTCAAAGTTAGATCAGCTCTGAGCAGAGGGTTGGAGACCTGCAAAGCTCCCTTCTAGAGCAAGATATGCTGTGAAATCTATTCATTATCTTCTTGAGTTTCTCAGAATTTAATGACAAGCCCGAATAGTTGCCCTGATCAGGTAAAGATGCATTTTGTTTTCAGCCAGGGTAATAAAGAAGTAAACACCCATAGGATGCTGCTTGCATCCTGCAGCTTCAAACAGAGAAGTTCTTTATGCTCACTTAATCCACATCCTATCACCTCTGTGCCACGAAGGACTGCACAGGCCATAACAGCAAGATCCAAATACAATTTCCATCCTCATGTGGCACTTTTCTAAGGGGATGAATTATAAGCATATTACTCTTCACTTACACCAACACTGCAGTCCATACTGATGAGGTTGTCCCAGGAAAGTGTAACATTTTAATATATTTTAATATTTCACTGGTACACACCCCCAGAACTTAACCATTTGCAACTGAGACTAATTCCTATGCCAAAGAATTTTTATTTCATTTTTTTAATAGAATAATTTTTAATTAGCTCTCTGGACATTTTTTTAAGCTAATGGACATTTTACTATCTACAGCATCTTGTGTTAAATCATCCAGTGAAAGACTCCAAATAAATAAAACATAGAATAACACACTACATCACAGAAATAGGTCTTGATTTTGTTAAACACTGCAGAGAAAGAATTCCCATCCACAGCAAGCACAACAGCTCCATCAATACTTAATAGCACTTAGACTTCTGATCAACTCACACAATTTTTTAAAGTTCACTTGAAAAAAAAAAAAAAAAAAAGAAAAAAAGCCAATTAATTTCATTTCACCCAGAAGAAAGTGAAATATAACCCATGGAAATTAACACTGTAATAGAACTGCTCCAGTTTTCTAACCCCTCTGGCACAGCTGTGTCTGTCTGAAAAATGTCAGAGTGGTCCAAAAACCCCAGGCAGGAGGAGTGCTCAGCTTGTCTTGATCCACATGACTGCACAGTAGGTTTCATAACACAGGCTGAAAATCTTGAGTACAACCCAGAAAAAAGTGGATCTGGAAGCCACAGAACAAGTAGCACTGATAATTTTTTAAACCTAGCCCTTTTTTCTTTCTGCTGATTTTCTATTATTATTTGTAATTGCAATCTTTTTTTTTTTTTTTTTTTTTGTTCCCAGCTCAGGTTTCCAGATCAGTTTGGAGGGTGACAGATAGCACATAGCTCCTGTGGGACCCTGAGCTGTGCATGTGCACCACTTCTGCAGCACGCTGGAGGGTTGAGGGGGAAGCCCCAAGCAGAAGCATGATGTCTAACATCCATTTTTAGTTCATGTCATTCCTTGAATGGTGATGCCTCAGAAAATCTGGATCTGGGAGTAAGTGGGATGCTACCAATGGCAAAAAGCATTTTTAATCTATTCCTTCTATCAACCCTGTGTTTGACAATGCAGGACATCCTCTTGCTCCTCTTGGGGCACCAGCCAAGAGATCTTCCCTGGAGGTCCACATATGGGCCCTTGTTTGAAACAGGAAGAAATGATTGCCCTAAAATTCTTTTGCCCCGTCTCACTCCTCAAACACCTCACTTCCAGTTTCACCAATATCTCCATGAATTTATGCAACTACTGCCAGCATCTGTTACATCTGAAATTCTGTGTCCAGTTCTGGGTCCCTCATGACAAGAGAAATATTGAGGGGCTGGAGTGAGTCCAGGGAAGGGAACAGGGCTGGGGAAGGGTCTGGAGCACAGGTCTGAGGAGGAGCAGCTGAGGGAGCTGGGGGGGCTCAGCCTGGAGAAAAGGAGGCTCAGGGGGGATCTTTTGGCTCTGCACAACTCCCTGACAGGTGGGGGACAGCCAGGGGGGTTGGTCTATTTTCCCAGGTAACAATTGACAAGAGGAAAATGGCTCAAGTCATGCCAGAGGAGGTTTAGATCAGATAACAGGGAAATATTTCTTCACTGAAAGGATTGTCAAGCAATGGAACAAACTGCCCAGGGAAGTGGTGGAATCACCATCTCTGGAAATGTCTCAAAAAAAGATGAACGTGGCACTTGAGGACATGGTTTAGTGCTGAACAGAGTTCTGGGTTAACAGTTGGACTCAGTGGTCTTGGAGGGCCCTTCCAACCTAAACAATTCTGTGATTCTGTGAGCTCTGCCTCACTCTGCTCTGCCAATGCAGTCAGTGCTGCAGATGCCATTCCCAGCTCAGGACCATTCCCTGGCACTGCCAGCCTGCTCTGCCTGGCTCTGCTGGCTGGCAGACACGGCTGTCAAGTGCCCTTTGATGGCTGCCAAAGCCCCCATCACCTTGATACACATATTACTGCTATCACAGGCAAATAATGCTGGGTACCACCCTGGCCAGAAGCTTCTATGTGTTAAACAAGGCATAATAATTCACAATTCAGATGTTGATGTTGGTCCAGCACATCTTTTCTCCCACATCAGCAACAGCCATTACTAATTTTGGCTCATATTTCATTTGGAATAATATGAAATATTTGTGAGACTTGCTTCTTATCAGAACTCAGCTGCTCTTATAATATCTTTTGAAATTTTATTTACTTTGTAAGTTTTCTATTATATTTCAAGGATTTAATCTCATTTCTGATGGATTTCCTTTCTTATCAGTGTGTAGCTCTGATTGATTTACCAAGTCAGACATTGAAAACCATCAAAACTGAGGACTCTTTAAGATAAAATAATGAGATTATATTGATCAGAATATTCAAAGCCAGAAAAAAATGAACTGTTAAAAATTGAGTGTAACAAAACTGTCAAGTAAAAATATGTTTCTACCCAATTGAAATTAATTAGAAAGTTACAGATTTTCTTTGTAAACTGCCAGTCATTTTCACAATGTGAACAGCACACAAGCACTTTCCAAAAAATAAGCATTTTTTCCTTCATGGTTCTGTTAGTCAGAAATGGATTTCATACCTTGCTCAGGTGATAAATGTGCTATTGCAGCAGTGAGCTGCTGAAGCAGTAGGAGCAGTGAGGCATAATGGGCAATATTCTACATTTTTTTTACACCTAATATTTTTCAAAGGTTTTCTGGCTAAACACAGACATTTGCAAAGCATTAGCATATAATTAATCCTGCTGAAATCAGCAAATCATATTTTTTGCAAAATAAAGCAAGGATTGGAAAGCAACAAAACTCTGCAGAAAGAGGAAATTATTATTATTTCAGTTGGATGTGTGTTTTCAAAAAGCAGAACAAATATATGAAAAACATCGCTCTGGAACTGAGCATGTGGTTGTGTTTTCCCATGGATATGGGTCATTCAGTCCATTCTACACTGTTGTTAGTGGATTAGCAAAACAGCAAAGTGTCCAAACAGAATCCTTCAGGGAACTTGGGAACCTGAGATTAAGTGTGGGTTGTAGGACACATGAGTAAAGTAATAATGGAGAGGAATTATCTCCTGCAGTTGAAAGCTATAAAGTATGAATGAGCTTGGATTGAATAAGTGTGGATGGTACTTTTTTATCTTACTAGAATCACCCTCTTTTTTAACCATGAGGTAGAATGGCTATACTGAGGCAAACCAGGAAATTGGGTGTTTCAAGCACAGCTCAGATCTGTGCCCAAGAATGACAGATAATTGATGAATTTTCATTTTTAATTAGAATGAAAAATGCTGATGCTTTTGGATGGCAAAGCCAGAGCCATCCCTCTACATTAAATGGAGGATTTCCTTCTGGAAGCAGGAATTGATCAAGGCAAAAATATCGTGAAGGAGTTGAGACTGGAAGCATCACACACTTCAGTCACAAAGCTCCAACTTAAAGGACATTGAGCCTCCCAGCACCCTGCAGGAACCCCCCCTGTGTTTGCCTGGAGGCTGCAAAGGGCACAGGTGGCTGAAAGAGAGAAATCTGTGCACTTGCTTAGGCTTCTGGCAAAAAGAGAGTGGTCCAGGACCACTTTGGGCAGAAGGCAAACACACCCTGGTGGTCTCATTCTCAATTTGCAGTGGCCAACCTTGAGTGTCTGTGAAGGACAGCCACAACTGTCTCTCAGGACAAGTGGTGTCCTAAAAGCCACAGGCACAGCTCTACCCTTGTTAGGCTGTCATCTCTGCAGGTAAGCTTCATTTTTATCCATGCCTGCTTTTCTTCTCAAATCATTTTATTTCAAATGTATGTGAAGTTTGTGGTGCTGACAGTCACCTGTTTCCTCTGTGCCAGCCAGCACAGGTCTCTCCCTACCACTGAGGCTTCTACTGATTTCACTCTACTACTCTCAGTTTTCTCTCTTTTTGCCATGGAGCAGCTGTTCTGTTACGTGAACACATGTAAAACCTTGGTTTCTAAAGAAAGTCATGGGAGGTTTAGGGTCTGATATCTTTAGGTACCAACTTTCTTAATGAAGAAGTACACTCACTACTCAGTATTTCCCTGTAGCATTTATTTGAGAGACAAAAGTAATGAGGTTCTACAGCCTCAGGGTGTCATCTCTTCTGACTGTTAGTACCAATAGTGTTTTTGGGGGTGAGAGGGTTGTTTGACAAAGAGTGCCCTCACCTATGTTATCTGGTTTGGAACAAGAGAAAAAAATCACACAAATTGTGAGAAAAAATTTCACACAAACTGTAATTACATGGCAGAACTCAACAGCTCTTCTGCAAACCTAGACCCACCAGCCACCAAAACCTGAAAACAGCTGGGCCATTATGGCCATTGCTAATAAGAGAACAAAGAACTACTGTCAAGAGCTTTCATTGTTTGATATCTTTATGGACAGTACTGATTATGATACTTGAATATGATTCTTGATTAACTATATAAAGGTATTATTTATTCACTCACTGAGATTCAGAAGAATTAAAGACCTCAGTGTAGGTCTGTGGGCTGTAACCGAGGATGATGTGGGCGAAAGAGAGCAATGAGTGCAAAACTGCAGTGCCCCTAAACACCCCTGGCATAAATGGCCCAGAAGAAAGATATTGGCACAGTCCTAACTCTATTAATATCAGTGGTTACCCAAGGTAGTTGTGGAGGATGAGGATGTCAAACTTCTGTGAGTGAGCTGTCCAAGTATTACTCTACCCTCTTGGAGAAATCTCTCTTTGAAATCCCTCTATCATCAACAGAGAGACACACAAAAATTCTTTCTTTGAAGATCTGTGACATAGTGAAAGTCTTTTGAGATAGAAAAAGTCTTTTATGACTTCAGGGTCATCATACCCCTCTGGAATGCCCCTACCTGAGGCATTTATTTTTTAGAACTTGGGAAAAATCTATTCTTTTCTGTCTTGTGTTCCTTGCTCCCATGCTCCTCTCTGAAATGTCAGTAATAGCTCTCCCAAAGATCCCCAACAGTCACATCATGAGAGCAAGTGCAGTTTTTGTACAGGGGATGAGGTCCTGACGTACATCACTGCATTGCAACTCAGAGGTTTTAATGTGAACTGAGAGAACACAGCCCAGTACACCCTGAACCCAAGAGAATTGCTCTTGAATAATTCATTTTTTCATAAGGAAAGTTTTTGAGATTTTTTTAGTTTCTTCGTATGCCCTGACAACTCTTCTGATTTATGTTTTGCTTTTTCATAAAGAAATTAATACTATGAGCACTGGAAAAATTGATCATTTAATCCCTCAGATTTATAAAATTTTGAATGGGATCCAGTGGAAAAATATCATATGTGCACATTCACAGTGCCTATTTCTAATTGGATTCACAACTTTAAAAAAAGAGGCAACAACAAACCCTTCACTCAGGCACATGTGGGTGTGAAGAGAGAATAGAAATTATTTTAATTCATTGTCATCTATATTTGATATGGTCTATAGTAAAACCAATCCAGAGTGTAAAATTAAACATTGATCCCTGGTCATTCATCCCTCAGACACTCTAACTCTGAATGAAAATCATGCTTCTGAGAAAACCTATGGTGAAAACACAATAATTTTTAGCATCCTTTCCAACCTCCATGGAGAAGAAGAAAGAATCAATGTCCATAAAAGAAGAATATTTTTTTTTAATTTGAAGAAGATTTTTAATGGAAAGTTTCAGGGAAAAAAAAAAAGAAAAAAAAAAGGGAGGGAAGAGGGGCATCAGTTTGGTCTTCTATTTTTGCATGCAAAAAATATAAATATGTGTGAGTGTATACAACATTCTATGTCCTACAGATTTTCCTTGAGAAGGTTCATTCATCCTTCAGCTTTGACAGGAAAATCAATTGAGCATCAGGTATGCACATTTTACTATTTCTCTGAAAAGCATTCACTTTTTTACTAAATGTTTTAAACTGCAAAGCCTTTTCATTGTTAATTCTTTACAAAGGTTCAAAGAGTTCAGCACATAAATTATGGGTCCAGTTCACTTGCACAGAGCATGGTCAGCCTTGAGCAGCATCGAGTTTGCTTTGAGCTCTTCATCCCTCTGATCACGAACTTCTTCCTGGGGGGACCAGGATGGAACCTGCTCAAAGGAATTATGCTGACTTGCTTTTAATTAATGAAGCAGAATATTGATCTGTCTCCACCACTACTTATTTTTCATCTTCTGCAATAAATAATGAGAGGATCACATCAAATCAAGCAAATCTAGTCCCCATGTAACCAATTCCATGTGCCCATGGAATTATGGACCATTTCTACACATGGCCACACAGGGAGTCAAATCAAAATTTCATTTAAAATCTTAACTTTGACATTTTTGAAATCTTGGTCTCTTACTGAGTGTTCCTCGAATGTGCATGAAGTTGCTCACATTTGATTTCCAGTCTTGAGTATTTAAGATTGCAGGGTGCATGTGCAGTGTCTGGAAAACAGATTTTTATTCTCATTAGCTGATTTTCTCCATGAAAAAGAAGTAGTGAATGCTATTTATACTCATCTTCCAGGTGCTCCTTTAATTCTGTCCTGAAAAATGGGAAGGGGAAGGGGAAGGGGAAGGGGAAGGGGAAGGGGAAGGGGAAGGGGAAGGGAGGCAGCATCCATCATCCACTAGAACTAATGTGGAGCTCTATTCACTGGAACTCAGAGATGGTTTAATTCCAGTGTGTCTGGAAAATCTCACACCTGTAGCCTGAGCTGAGCACATATTTCATGACAAATGATGGAGTTGCTCATTTAATTTCCTTTTTTCTTCTCATAAATTATTAAGAGGGAAAAAGGGAAAGAAATCTCCTTGACTTTTTTTTTTTTTTTTTGCATTGTCCAAAGATTATTGTGTTTGACAGAGTGGCTGACAATATCCAAAATTCACATGGGATTGTTAAGAGGAGAGAGGAGAGGTGAGTGGTTGCATTGGAAAGGACAAGAGTCTGCCCTTGGGTGACTTCAGTGAAGTCACCTCTCTGCTCTGCACCTCAGTTTTTATTTGTTGTTGAAGAGGACAACTGGGTATTGCACTCTCTGAAATACTGTTGTAGTTCAGTCTTTTCTTCCCTCATCATTCAGCAAGCCAAGATTTCTCATATTACAAGAGAGAAAGTCTGGGAAGACCTCCAAAGAAGTTTCTCTACCAGCAGAAAATCTAATTTTTCCCATAAGAAAATCTTAAACTCATAAGAAAATAATATTTCAATGCTTTAAGCCCTTTCTTTAGAATGGACAAAGAAAACTTCACGGCCTTGGGAGTGCACAACAGTCCTTATCACTTTTATTTATGGACATTAAAAGTTCAGATCATAAGGGGTGATGGTGGAAAGGCTATTATTATTTCCCTTTTATTCCTCAGAGCAAACCAATCTGTGCTGAGAGGCACACAGTGACACTGGGAAGATGCCATGTAATGGAAATATGTCATCAAAGATGATGAATAAATGTAATTAAATGCAGGAGTACACACCCGAGATCATGTAAATCTACAGACAGAGGCATCAGAGTGCTCAGGTTCAAATCTACCCTTCTGCCTAGCCTCACCCGGTGCTATTTCCAATGTCATAAGGATGATGAATGAAAAATTCCTGATGTGCTCACACATAAGTACAAAAAAGAGCTGTCTTTAGAGTGTAATGTTATTTTTTACAGTTACGAGCCTGCATCTGCAATTCCCATCTTTTCGGAAAATTGGCTTTTTACTTAACTTTACCCACATGCATAAGACCTACTGAATAGCTCATACCTAAATATTTTGTCAGATGGCACTCAAGAGAAGACTGGTCTTGGAGGGCAAGCAGAACTCCTCAGTACCTCCCCACTTTGAGACAGAAACCTCTGTTGTTTTCACATTACAGTGAGTGCCTAAACTGACAACGTGCTACCTCTGTGGCACATCCATCCAGCTGACAAATGACAAAAATATAAACAGACAACCCCTCTGCCAAATGCAGCAGTGAGAGAGACCTGCAGTGTTCAATCAGCCCCTGTGCTCCTGGCCTGAGTAAAACCTCTTTGAAAGATCCTTGCCACCATTTTTTTCCAGCCTGGTTTTCTTTAGACCAGGCTAACTTTAGCCCAAGATGATGTTTGCTAATCTGAAATCAATAGAACATCCTTCTGAGGACTGATGGCAATTCTGCACTGGTGTCACCCTTGTAGTTTTTCTAAAGCATGAGAAAAATTAGCTGTCCACAACCCAAATATGGAGAAATGGAGACACATTTCAAGCCATGCACACAAGTCAGGACAAAGCTAGTGGGAGCTTTGGGTGTAAATCACAGTTTTGGTTCTGAGTTAGACAGAGGTGGAAGTTCTGCCAGGCTACTTCAGAACTGTCCTTTTAATTCAGGACCATCTCAGTAGAACAATCTCTTCTCCCAATAATTAATTGATTCACTTGTCCTTGTTTTCATTTGTCCAGGAAGCAAAAATGACACTAAGGTGACACAACAATACCTGTTGGGATAAAGTCTGTGCTGTAAAAAGCTTAACATTATTTTGACACCATGTTAAGGGGTATGAGAAAGGAATGTACACTTAGCACTTAAGGGACACATATCAGATGAGGCAGGTTCGTAGCATCCCCGACACAATAAGCAGTGATGTCCAAATCAGGGTCATGATTTCATTTTGTCATTAGCAACAAAAGAGATATGAAAAAATTCCTCTGTAATACAGAAATCTCTGCAGTAGGAACAAGAAAAACAGAAAAGAGAGCACAGGAACACTTCTGGTAACAAATGTTCACTTTTACATTTGAATAACACCAATAACTACACACTGGAGCCTGCACTCAGAATTTGTCTAGGCTTAGCTACTACTGTAGGCACAACTCAATAAACCTCCCAAGCTTACCCTGAGGGTTAATTTGGGCAAATGACCATTCCTCATGTGCAGCTCCATTCCTAATTCAGAAGATAAAGACTTTATTAGTATGAACATGGATGGATTGGTCTAAGCTTAGACAACAGAGGCCATGGCACTGCCGTATTTTGAAAATGTATTCTGAGAGCAATGGATTCATCTCAGAGTGAGTTGCACTCCTGAAACTCCTGGCCATGGGTCTGGCATTGCAGCAGAAAAGCACACATTTTGTTTCCTTCTGTCTCCTCTCCTTGTGCTAGGAGTTAACATGAGAGACTCTTACAATTGTAAAGTTAATGACACTTTATTAAAGGAAGTATTTGAAGTATTAGAAGACCCAGAACGTTATGGCTGCCTTCCAGTACCTAGAGAGGACCTACAAGAAAGATGGACAGAGACTTTTGGCAAGGGGAGATGGCTTTAAACTGAAAGAGGGCAGTTTTAGATTAGATATTAGGAAAAACTTCTTTACTGGGTGGTAAGACACTGGCAGAGGTTTCCCAGAGAAGTTGTGGATGTTCCATCCCTGGAAATGTTCAAGGCCAGGAGGGATAGGGCTTGGAGCAACCTGGTCTAGAGGAAGGTGTCCCTGTCCATGGCAAGGGGCTGGACCAAAGAGGCCTTTAAAGTCCCTTCCAACCCAAACCATTCTGTGATTGATTCTATAAGTTCAACAAGAACACTCTCCCTATCTTCAAACTTTTCCTTCTGCTGCCCATTCTCTCTGCAAGTTTCACACAGTTTTATGGTGAACTGTCAATGCAAGTTAATAAAATATTCAAGCAAAGTGAAGGTGAGGAAGATCTCTAGTATCAGTTGATGCTGTATGAGTCCCCTATATATTTTCTTCTTCTAGGGCCTGTTCATAATGAAATGTCCAGCCCTGACTCAACAGACCTGACATAAACCTTCCTGTGTATCCTTCTCTGAGATTGTTTAAGCCTCTGTCATGGTGTTTTCTTTGAATTCAGCTGGAATTAACTCAGGAAGTAACTGGTCCAGTTTGTTGTGCTGCAATACCACCATTAACTAGGTGAAAAAATGCAGCCCAAGCAACTCTCAATTTTAACAAACAATGAGTTACAAAGATATTTTGCACGATCTAGAAAGACAAGCAGAGAGCTGGTGAACCAGGAGTAACTGAATAGTAGCCATGAAGCAATGCAGGTGAGAGTTAGGAGCCTGATTTTTGCCTCACAATGATTTTTTTTAATCCATGATTTCAGTGGTAAGAGGTTCACATCCCAGTTACCTTACTAAGGCAGTGCTTTGAAAAGAGAAAGTAAATTTTGCTAGCAATAATTAAATTTTCTGATAATCATTAGGCTTTCTGATTATAATTAAGTTTTCTGATTATAATTAAGACTTATGCATATATTTGTATATGGAAATAAATATTTGCATAAACAAAGAAAGTGAAGTTGGTCTATACCTTATTGGTACCTAGTTGTTATGCATTACAGAAGTCAGAAGAAATATTGCATTGCTATGTTTACTTTGAAAACAGCAGCCCATCTTTTCTTTTTCTTTGCATACCCTGGTGTCATTTACGTGATTAAGTCACTTTTTAATAAATTTTTGATAAGCAATCACTATTACCTTGTGCTAAACATTCTCCTCAGTAATGCAGATTTATGTATCCAGGGTGAATAAGAATGCTTGAAATGGAGGCGTGCCCTCCAAAAAAGATATATTATACTTTCACCCTGTAATTCAGGGATCAATACATTATTAACTAGTTTACTGCTGAAGATTTGTAGTATTCATTTATTTTTTATCAGGACTAGACAAATTTACAGTATCCCCCAGGTGCTAATTTTACCCTACTCATAATGAGAAAAAAGTGCCAACAAATAGAGTTTTTGCATAAGAATCTTTTTATTTCCTTTTACATAATTAAAATTTTGTTATAATCTTTAAATATTGTCTTGGTGGAGCTCACACAGATTATGAGGATGTGAATCTTCAGCTGCTTTCCACCATTGTGCCTAATCCACTGATGTGCCTGATCATGTTGGGAGTGGCACGTGATGAGGGAGAACCATTTTCGATGTTCTGTCCTCAAAAAAAGGCACAGGAGATCCCTGAGCTTAAAGCAATAAGAACTCAGAGAATATGCCCCAAAAGCTCCATTTTATGCTTTCCCTATTGCTATCCTGTGGTGAAGGCCCAGCCCAGGGTAGGAATGGCCAGATCCCAGAGGGATTTGCCTCCTCATTTGCAGCAAAAAGGGGACAAGCATGTCCCTCCTCTGCAGCTGTTCAACTTAAACTACTTCTTATCTGAAAAGGGGCAAGACAAAACTGTCTCTGCTTGGGGCTGGGATGCTCACACAGGAGCAAGCTGGAAAGATCAGCAAGGGTGAGTTACTTTGCTATTCTTTGCTTCCCTGAGATCCCTGGGAGCCAGCAGAGCTGGGCTATGATTTACAGCTTTCCTGGAGAAATGACTCTTGGGTTCACAGGGTTGGTATTTTGAAAGATCTGGTGAGCCTGGCTGGCTGCCTGCTGTTTATCAGAGCTGTCAGAAGGATGTGGCTTTTGGAGAAAGGTGAGACTTGCTCCTATGACACGGACACGTCGCAGGCAGCAGAAGAGGCAGCTGCACTGTGAGATTAAAGAAAAGCAGATTCTTTCATCTCCGATGCTCTGCTCTAGTTTGAAAACACAGAGAGAGTGGGTGTATTTTTAGTTTTCTATTCTTCCTTTGAGGTTTCTCCTTTCTTTTTTTCTGCTTCACTTTCATTGAAAATGCAATGCAAATAGGTCTGTAAATATGACAGAATTGTTTCATAATCATCACAAAATCCAGGTGCTTGTGCTGTTAGAAACTGGTGCAGCAAGATATGTCTGTGCCCTTTTGATTATATTTACCAAACCTCAGAAATTACCCATCTGAGAGATAAAGCCAAGGCATTAGATTTGAATGTACATCCTCCAAAAACTGATCTTAGAACATTTTGCTCAGCTTCCAGTGCAAATCAAAATTCTTCTATTTAACTGACAATCACAGTGAGATAACACAGAAAAATTTGCTTTATTCTAGCACTTTCAAGAAACAAAACACTCAGAAATGCAGCAGTGTATCATTTTCCTTTCGTATTCAAAGTAACTTAAGCAGCACCTTCTTTTTTTTACTTTCTTTTTTTTTTCTTTTGGCATTTAGCAAGCTGCTGACACACCTGCTGCAATTAGACCATTGCTAAAATTTAGGAACTCGAAGCAAAGTCTCTTGCCATCTAGCAAGTCTGAATGAAGCTTTTGTTCCAAGTCAAGGGGCTATATTTTGTGTCACCTTCTAATGTAGGACCAGTGGAAAATAAACCTGTGCTCAAACGGCACATGAGAAAAGAAAAAAATCTTTAAAATCTGTGCACAAAATCTTCAGAACAATAATTTATAAAGGTGATCTGAGACCAGAAGTAGTCACAGTGACTCAGCTAATGGGTGCCCATAAAATCAAATTCCAAAGTTCTTATTTTCACCCTTTTTCTGCCATTCAGGTAATCGTAAACCCTAACCAAATGGAGTCTGGCACTGTCATCCTTGTGAAATTCAGAGCATACTGGGCCATAGTCAAGGCCCTCTGAACAATGCTTAGCCCTCTGATAGATAAACAGAAGTCCAGTGTGAACATAATACAAGGGACAAGAAGGATTTGGGAGTGGTCCTGCTTGGGATGCCAACGCCAGTGGAAGGATAACACTGCCCAGCATGGCAGGCTGTACCAGGGTGGGTGCAGAGTGTGCCCAGAGGTGCCAGCTCTAGAAGCCAGGGCAGCCTGCATTAGCACCCTGGGGACCTGATTCTGACCTGCACTCAGCTGCTGGACTGATCTTACGAGACTTCCCTCCCTGGATTTTCATCTCGTGATTCATCTGCAGCCCCTTGGCTCAGGTGAGCGTCTTTTCTTTCTCAGAGCGCAGTGGGAATCTTCAACATGTCTAAATCCTCTACTGGTTTTCTCCCATGCAGTACAACTTCCACACTTTTATCTGCTGTTTTCAGTATAGACAATTTCTCCATCAATATGAATAAACTCTCCTAAATTGTGTTCTTCAAACCCCATTGCAGCAAACATTGTTATAGAATGAAAGGGGTAGGAAAAAAAAAAAAAAAAAAAAGTAAGCTAATTTTTCTAGCCAACTCAAGTTAGGATGGATGCTTCCCTTATCCTAGTCCCACAAAATGGAGGCAAAACCTATTCCAGAGACCTGTGTGCCAATGTTTTCTGCAGTGAGGTGGCTGGACAACACAGCATCTATCCATGCCCTGTTTTGCTCAGTCTGGGCTGTGAGCCTGGTGGTAGGTGGGCACAGAGCTCACACTGTGACCAGGAAAAGCCAGAAGCGGGACAGCTGCTGGTGGCCAAAGCTGCAAAGCTGTAGCTCATCCATCCTTCCTCAAGTACAGTATGTGCACCAGCTCTTGCACTCTGAAGAGTTCTCTGCTTTGGCTTAGATCCTCCCCTGGTGTCAGGGCTGGGTGTCCTGTGAGTGACAGGAGAGGATGTCCTTGGAAAGATGCACTTCACTGGCAGTGACAGATGGTATTCAAAACAGTACCTGTCCCAACCAACACCTTTCACTTTTTCTTTCCCTTTGTGGGCTGTCTTCACCTGAGGGAATGTTGCAACAAGGACATTTTGTTTGCATTGCTGCTTCCTGATCTGTAGCAGAAAGTGTTTGCTCACTTCCAGGCTCGCCAGGCACAGCTTGGAGCTGGGAGCAGACTTCAGTGCGTAAACAAACCTGCAAGTGCAAATGGAGGGCAGGCAGAAGCCATTGTATTTACATCCTGAAATACACCACTTAACAAATTCCCACTAGACTGTGATGTGGAAGGGTGATTATGGACAGGGCAGGGGAATGATGTCCCTCAGACTCCAATAGGGATTCAGCAAAGGGGTTATAATTAATGTTTGGCCACTGACTCACTGCCAACCTGCTTAAAACTGGGTGATTATGTCTGTTTATGTAGAGTTTGAGGGTTTTATTAATCTTCAGTATGAATGCTCACTGAATCTAATCCCAGCTTCTAAAAAAATGAATAATTTAAAAAAATGTCTGAAAAAAAGATATTGTTTTCCAAACACAAGTCCAAGAATTGGAAGAAATCTGCACTTGCCCCTCCCTTCAAAAACTGTGTGAGGTGCTGAAGGGTGCAAGGATATTTGGAAATGTGACCATAGTGCCCACTAATCTCTTGGAAGTCAACAGGCAAAAAGAATGAAGAATCTGTTTTAAAAAGGAGTAAAGCACAAGATGCTTGGTACTTGGGCATCAAAGGGAACTTTAACATGATTCTTCACATGCATTCCCATGAAGAGCAGCACACCATGAGTGTTGGTAACTAAGGGTGCAAATCTAACAATTTTTTAATGAAAAGCAATGATTTCCTTTTGAAGGGAAATTGAGAACCCATTTCAAACCCGTATCTTCATTTCTAAACAGTCATTCAAATACAGCTGAAAACTCAAAACTCACTTTGCCTGAAGTTAACAGCAAAGGCGCCTACAGTGGATCTTATGAGAGGCAGGGATTTGATGCCATCTAAAATACCCAGCACACTTCACAGGGATCACTGTGAATGATTCTTACATTAATCAGGCCAGCCTCATTCAAATCTTGACAGATTAGAAAACAAACTTGCATACATCAAGTAATAATTCTTTTCCTGCTTTGCTAAGCAAAACAACAGGACAGAAACAGAATATTTCAGCTTACAGTGGGACAGGCTTAACAGTTTTTTTGCTATTTAGCTCCAGACTTTTGAACAAGAGAAAATGATTTATTATCTCAAGCAACCAATTGATCCCCTCTATCAAAATGTATTATGTGCCTGTCACTAAAGGGTGTTTCCCATCCACAGTGAGTGGAGACTCTGTCAATATACATGCACTCTTCTCAGTATGTATATATATTTTTAACCACTTTTCCAGAAAGTGAAAGGAAATCCTGAGTTCCCAGGGACACTGTAGAATCCAGTGTCCCTGGCTGGATTCTTTAAATTGCTGAATTCTTTATATTCTGTGTGTATTACTGAGGAGTCTGCAGAATATCCATGTTTTGAAGCCCACGGTGCAAATACCGTGGGTCTTCCCAAATCCATATATCCAGACTGAACTTGAAGGGAATGTATAATCTAAAAAATACACCATGAAACCACTTCTTCCAGTCATAGATACTGGATCTCAGTTTATGGAGCATTTTAGCCAGGAGCTGCTGCTCCTTACAAATTGTTTTCTTCAACAGATAAAGGACATTATAATTTATTAGATTCCTGTGAGGAAATGGCAGGGGAGCATTTTGCAATGATTCAGCAGTGAAAAATTAACTCTGATTATATTGCTGTTTTAGTGACAATCCCAGGGTTGTCAAAACCACTTTTGATTCCTCTGACATGAGGTGACACCAGCTACTCATTATGTAAGACTCACATCCAAACCCTGAGCCCAAAATTGAATGAGGACTTATAAATAATGTATCAATAAGGTAAATTATGCAAGAAATCATTCCAGAAAGTGTCTGAACTCATCAACAAATTAGATAACAAGGAGGTCTTTTTTCTACTAACTTAAATAAGCAAATTGAAATGGGATTTGTTCAAGAGCCTCCTCAGCACTTTCTTGGGAGCTACATAGGGTTTCTGAGTAATTTCTTTAAAGCCAGGATTTGCAAAGCCTGTCACCATTGACCCACCCAGAAAATCCTCTTTTTTTCTCTCATGCAATGCACTTTAGTGTTTTTTTTTTTTTTCCCTATTGATCACTGGACCAGCTGACATTGTGGGGGAATCAGTGTTTCTTCCCTTCTTCCCTTCTGCCTGAGGGGACTTCACAGGAGAGGTGGGAGCATCTCCAGAGCACCACAGTGTGACCAGGCACAGGGCTAGAGGTTTGAGCACCAGCCTGTGTGCTCTGAGGTGGTGACAGTGTGAAGGCTGCAGTGCTCTTCTGTGACCTTGCTTCTGGCTTGGAGTGTCATTACTTGACCATCACACAGGATCTCATCTCTAAGAGCCTTTCTAGAAAGATTTAAGCATCTTGTAGGTTCATAACCTTATCTCTCTTTTGCATTTAGAGAGAAAGATTATTTCTGCTGCCCTTTATTAGAGGAGAAATTCAGTGCCCATCAGTGCAAACCATTCTGCACAGTGAGCTTGGATTCCTTTTCAAGATAGACAGCTTAAAATACTCAGTAAAGATTATTTCCAGGTCTCAATTAATATATTTATTTTAAACACTCAAATTACTTCTGTTAAACAAATACAGCTACTGTTGTAACAATCCCAAAGGGAGGTTGGAAGTTCAGGTGTGTTTCTCCTTAGTCTACTGACAGAAATAGCTGTACTGTTGACACTGAAAGGCACCTCTCCCAAATTAGCAGTAGGTACCCAAATCCCTCTGCAGCTCCACATGCTGTAGATCCCAGGGACTTTGAGTGAAGGATTCTGTGCAATGCCAGGAGGGAGCAGTCCCTCCTCTTCTGACTGCCCTTCCCATGGGAATCAAAGTTCCATGTCTTCCCAGCCTCCCCAGAGTCACTCTGCTAGGAAGGCTTTAAGAGAAAAGAGTGAATTTATTTGATTAGAATGCAAAGTAATAAAATTATTATTATTATTATTATTATTATTATTATTATTAGTGTTGTTGTTGTTTTTGTTATTTTTGTTATTATTATATTTAGGGTAAGATGAGCAAATTCACCTAGTTACTTGTAAACAAATGATTTTCTATGCCATCCCAGATACCTATTTTCGGATGAGAAAAAATCATCCACTGGAAATACATATTTCTCTGTGCTGACTCTGCAAATAATCCAAGGTGAGTGGCTCAGATTTGGACCGTGGAATTTTAGATGAGGAAAACAGGTGAGATGAACCCAATTCAAGAGGACAGAACAATTGTTCATGTGATAAGCAACTGACTAATGATGATGACAAAAATCAAATTTTGGTCCAACATCTGATTTCTATGGTAGCCTTTTCCTTAATATTCAAGGAGAAAGGTGTTGTCAGAGGTTTTGCATTATAAATGTGTTGCTGAGCTGTTGGTCACATATTACCATATTTCTTTCATGACGAGCAGTGCTCTCAGCTACACACACTGACATTCTTGAAGCTACTGGAATAATGGATGGCAACAGGGGAAACATTTGTGCTAAATGGCCTGTAGTAATTGTGGCACTGAGTCAAGCTAATAATCATCACACTGTGCTGCAGTGTCTTGGAAGAACATCTTCCCAGCTTATCTAATGGTGTAAAAATGAGATTCTTGGGCTTCATGAAGACAGATATCTCCTCATGTGTGAATTGTATTTGGGTGGGATTGATGTCCTGATTCAATGTTTCCATCTCATCTCTGTCAGCTTGCTGCTGGTCTAGGGAGCAACAAAGCACAAAAAGGCCATCCACAGCCTTCTAGACAAACATCTGTGCTGTTACAGAGGTCATGTCAAACCTAATGTAGATTCCAAATCTCTTCTCAAACTTACTTCAAGTAATATAACTCTGACAACTTTGGTATAGTCAAACCTGATCCATGACAGCAGAAACAAGTAGAGAAACAGACACGATACATAAAGAATTTGGTGTGTTATAAATTTCATTTAATTTATCTGGAAATCCATGGTGTTTCACAAGACTGAGCATGGTCTTAGTTTCTTAGATCTCAGCAGATGGGGCTCGATAGCATAGTCTAGAATTATTCTTTGTAAAATTCCTCCACTGGGATTTTTCAGATTTTCTCTGCAGCAGCCATTTAAAAACTGCTGTGTTCATTGACTGAACTGCAATGTGTTTCCTCAGAAAAATTGCACTTCTTTGTAAAAATGTGCTGTTTGTTTTAGTCAGAGAGGGTTGCCCTCATAAACAAATTCATGGTCTGATGAGGATTTCTTTTGTGTGAGAGAATTTGGGACTAAGAAATTAAAATAACTTCCAGTGTAGGAACTCCACAGTTCTGAATATCAGTTTGGTTTGCAATGGAAAAACTGCCAGACTGACAACAGAGTGCTTTTTAATAACAGTTCTTTCTCCAGAAAATTTAAATTGAAATGGTAATTGTTTTCCTAATTAAAAAGCCTTATTTAGCCTTTCTCTAAGAAGAAGTGAAGACCCAGCCTTTAGCTCAGCTTCCTTTCTTCACTGTGTGCAGAGACCAGATGCAGAGATCTGAGACAATTCTAATGGCTTAAGAGCAGAGCAAATCCACAGGGATATGATTCCTCCATATTTTCACCTCAGTGTATAAATATGATGGCATTTAGCTTTCTCATTAGGCTCCTTTCCTCATCATTTCCTCTTTTCTCTGGGACAAGAAAAACAGATATCTCTGCTCCTGGAAGCAAACAAATTAATTTATTGCAGCTGTATTTTCAAAGTCTAAGTCCAGCATATTCAGCTCCTGTGGGAATTAGTTGTCCACCATAAATATTAATTGATTAAAACAAGTGTAAGCAGCTGAAATAAAAGCATTATGTAATTGTTTCTCTGATTCTGTTGTTGATGTCACTAAAACCAACTGTTCACACATGTCTGCTTTTTTTAAATAAAGCTCATATGACTGTGAGAAATTACGAAATGAAAGGTATTTCCCAGGGAAAAAAATAGTCTTAAAACAGGTTAAATGACAAAAAAAAATTTTCCCACAACATTTCTTTATGTTTTGCAAGCAAAAAAGTGCTCTTCCCTGATTTCAGCTATTTCCTGAGCTTGATATCTGGGCAGAGGGAATGGAAGCATTTGTTCCAGCTGAACAGCAGGAAACAAGCTGAATTTACCAGCAAAGGAGAAGCATGATTTTGCCTCCACATTAAATTTGCTTTCCTTGATGTCAAGGAGCTGCATGGTTTATTGCCAGACCATGCCAGTTAGCCTCCAGGCCAGAGAGTGGGTCCTCACTTATTAATAGCAGACAAATGTGATTCTATTTCCTGAGAACTGTTTGGGGGTTTTTTTCCCCTTCATATCAGGCACCTCTGTGTGATTTCCCCTCGTGTTTCCACTATGGGCAAGGATCACACCACGTGTCAGCTGCCTCCTCCCAGTACCACTGACTGGCCCTGTAGCTCTCCTTGTTCCCAGGAGCAAAGCTTCAGGACCTCTGCTCTGTATCAGGCTGTGCTCTCTTAAGAAATTAAAGTTAAAAGATATAAAAGAAGAAAGAGAGACAAGGTAGAATCACTACAATCCCAAAACAAACAATAGCCCTTGTCACAAGAACTTACAGGCATAGTTCTGCTGCTAAATAAAGCAGGAGACAAAACAGCTGACCTTGCTCCACAGCACACTTCATAGCTCTGTGCTCCCTGAGGTGGCTTGAAGATACATTTATTGTTATTTGCTGTGCATATTCCAGCTCAAAATCTGTGAGGGCTGTTGCACCCCATGGGGCTGTTGTTTTGGTAGCCGGAAAATCAGGGCAGGTGTTGTGAGTTGTGGCGCTGGTTTGAGGATATGTGAGGGGCATTCAAGAACACAAAGCTTCCAGGGACGGCTTTGGTGGATGGTATAAGAAGGCAGGACCCAAATCCAGTTTGATGTTGAATATATAGCCCAATATGCATTTCGTTCCCTGATGTATGATTTCCCCTTTGACTAGGCTTTGTCTGGTCAGTGGCATCTTGAGATGGAATAAAGCTGTCCTAGGCATATACTAGCAGTTATGCAGCATGAAAAATCAGTGGTATATGGCCCTAGCTCATACCTTGGCATAATTTTCTAAGCAGTGTAGTTGTATCCACAGAGAAGCAAAAAGATCTGAAATAGGAGGCCCCACACGAGGAGCACAAAGGAAAACAGTTTGGACATGGGTAGAACAAGACACAGCTTAAGCAGTGAACTCCAGCTGGGTGAGAAGACTAACATGTGGTTCTCCTCATCTCCTGAAGATAAGGTAGACTCAAAACATGCAAGTAAAGAAAAGGAGTTGTGTGACACACAAAAGAGAAGTATTGGGTAAGATGAAAACCATGGCATAATGTAAGCCAAGGAAAGCAAAATAGTTCAACCAAAGAGTGAGCATATTTAGGAAGAAACCAAAAAAAAAAAAAAAAAAAAAAGAGAGAGAGACTGAGAACAGAAATCAGAATTTCTATCCCAAATCACTGATTTTCCTAATATTGATTTAAAGTAGCACTGTATTTACTTCCCTCCACCCTGCCTACCATATTCATCTGTCACACAATCTTCTCTTCCATCTCCTTTGGTCAGGAAATTGAAGAAGTCATTGAAGAGGTCATGTGCAGACCTCTCTTTCTGTGAGTAGAAGAGTGTACAACACCTCTTATTCAGCAATATGCTTTCTCTTCCAGATCCTGTGCTCAAGGATCTCATTAGTGCCTGAGGCAGTTAGCACAGGGTAAAGCAACTGCACAGGAATATTCCATATTTACAGAGTTACAGATGCACCTGGTAAATTCCCCATCTGGTCCAGTAATGCTGTTCAGTGCCTTTTTATTTTTTTTTTTCCTATTCTTCCAGTAACCGAGAAATCAAATAGTCAATAAGCTGATTTTTTTGTATTTTAGATGCTATACATCAATCTATTGAAAATTACAAGCTGAGGATGTAGAGGGGAGGCAGATGCCACAGTAAGGCATTTGTCAAATGATGCACCTGCTTTCTGGCACACTGTCAAACCCAGAGGGTGCAAGAGTAAACAAATCTGAACAATAACTTCCTTCCTCCACATTATGTGTGTGCTAGTGCTGAGAAAGATCTTAAGTGCTGCATTAGCAGGAGAAAAGTCTGCTAGGAAAAGATAGCCACAGGACAGTTGAGGCCACAAAGCCTTTGGATAAGGGTCTTGTGATGTGAGTGGTCACATCCTCCCTTCCCAAAGGCTGCCCCTAACCTAAGGGTGCAGGAAACTAAGAAATATGCCAATATTTCAAAGCTGGGTGGCAAGAGGATGGTTCCAGACTCTTTTCAGTTATGCCCAGCAAGAGAAGGAGGAGCAGTGGCCATAACCTGAAACACAACAAGTTCCACTTCAACATGAGGAAGAACTTCTTAACATGGAGGGTGGCAGAGCACTGGAACAGCTGCCCAGGGAGGGTCTGGAGACATTCCAAACCTCCCTGGGATTGTTCCTGTGTCAGCTGCTCCAGGTGACCCTGCCTTGGCAGGGGGGGTCAAATGGATGGTCTCTTTCCAACCCAACAATTCTGTGATTCTGTGATCATGGTGCACAATGTCTTCCATGCCTAATTTTATACCTAAAGAAGTTGCAACCCACAGACTCCCCTCAGCCACTTCTCAGCATCCAGAGCAGATGTTTGCTGTCCCCAGTGACCTGCAGACTACACTTGCCATGGGAGAGGATGCAAATCTGTTACAGCCAGTAGAAACGTTTGGAGCAGGGGGATCTCTGTGTACTTCTCTTACCCAGATGTTGGAAAGGCATTGTCCAAATTCATCTTAAACACTGCCTCTTAAATTGCTTGAGGCATTGACTGCCTTTCCCAGAATTCTGTTCCAGTATTTAACCACCCTCTTGGTGAAGAAATGCTTCCTAATGTCCAGTGTAAACTTCCCCTGGCACAGCTTTGACCCATTCCTGCACATTCTATCATATTCTCTACCTGCATCCCTGGCAGAAACAATGAAGGAAGCAACTCACAATGGAGCCACTGGGGTAAAAGTGCTATTGGAGTGGATGGAAAGTTTTTCACAGGATATGTCCAGGGAAAGCCAGTGCCTTCTGATGGTTGAGAAGGCACAAATGTGCAAACTGTCATTTCACTAAAATGTATTTCTGATTCAAGGCTTAAAATCAATGAAGGGATTTTCACAGAACTCTCTATAGGGCTTTTAGCACATGCTGTGTTTAAGATAATTACACCATTTTGGAAGACTGTACATTACAGGAAAGTGCATTTCTTTTGAAACTCCTCAAACTCAGCAGAAACTGTGTGGATAGATGGAACTGAAACAAAGAGTTATCTTTCACTCATGAAATCATCAATACAGCTGACACTTCATAACTGTCTGTGAGAGTCTGTGAAAATGGCTATACATGTGCAAAAGTGGCTCCAGCTGGCTCCTGCACAAGAGTACAGAAACCTGTAAACTCTCAGGTACCTTTCAACATCTCTAAGAAATGGTCAAACATCTATTTTATAGGCCTTGAGAGAAAATAAAGGGCAGTGATATGACAGGTTCATCACCAAGGCAGTCTCACTAACTACAAGGTAATTTTCTCTTTTTTTTTTTGCATCTTTTAGATGTACAAGAATGTTTGACTTGTGATAAAAGGCTGATCAGAAGTATGAGAACACATTTCATTCACAAAAAAATAAAATACTAATTTTCTTTCTTCATCTAGTCCCTCCAAGGAAAATAAAACAAAACAAACAAACCAGAACATGCAGAAAGCAAGAGTCTTCAGGCCAGGATATTCACTTGGGAACTAGACAATCCTGATACAAATCCTAACTGGCAATTTTAGAGGGTGGATTTGAACCAGCTTGTATGTGGCCAGTGCTCAGCCACTGACAAGGTACAGTTATCCATCACTAAGCAAATAAATATCTTCCTGTCTTGAAGTGGAGCAGCTACAACCAGACAAATTACTTGCTTAAGCAAGTATCTGCCCCTGTTCAGTTTCCTGCTGCAAATGAGGTAGAATCCATACTATAATCACCTCCTAACCAGGGATATGTTTCCTCATCCGCTGAAGCATTTCTGATCCCATCTCCCAAACAGACAGAGCAGATCTCACTGTGCAATGCCATGTGAGCTGGCTCCACCCACAGCTGTCCCATCCATGTCCTGGAGAGCCCAGAGAGCAGTCCACAATGGCAGACACGTCATCTGTGGCAATTAGGACTTGTGGGTGTCTCTGGTCTGCTGTGCATCAGCTGCTTCTGAGGATGATGGACATGGAGCAGATGGAAGCAAGGACAGCTTGGGGCAAAGCTGGAGCAAAGCAGCCAATTCAATCAATCCTCCCTGGTCAGGCGGCTGGTCTGCCATTCAACCCTGCCTGTTAGCACAGGGGTTAGAGTCTATTTTTTTTTTTTTCCACTTGTTTTGTAATTTGACCATTCAAAAAAAAAATACATTTAAACAAACAAATAAATAGCTTGGCTCTCCACTGCCTTGCACCCTCAGCCTGGTTCTGACAGCCACACAAAGCAGAAGTGAAGTGGCACTACTTGGGAGACAGAAGATGTGGAGGATCACAGCCGCAACCTGCAATGGAGGTTGGCATATTTCCACTGAAATCAATATGAAGCTCCAATGACCAATCGACAGCTTCTGTAAGCTGCGGGTCTGCTGGCAGCTTTCTGTGCAAATTTCTCACCACATGCCATCTGTTCTTCTGGACTTTTCTGGAAATGGAACAGGCATCTTCAGGGTTTTTTGGTGGTCTTGCACCATGCACACTTCTCAGGCTCATTCCTGCTCTTACCCTATGCTGTACTGTGCTTATCTCCAGGAGCCAGAATGAGTACAGTTGTCCCAGAAAAAAATGTTGCCTAATGTGGATATTCTCAGCTCAGTCAGAGAGAAAGACAAAGGTTTTCTAACCAGGCGAGAGCCTGGGAAGCAGTTGGGAAAGAATGTAACTAATTCTCTAATCTATCTTGTTATTCACACTGTTTATAGATATGTTCTGCCACCGTGCATCATTCACTGCACACCAATGGTGTGGGATGTTTTTACTCTAAGGCCAATGAAATTAGTCCGCACGATGTTCTCTATATATAGAGCGGTGCATTTAAAATAAGTCGGGGTTCATTCTCTTTGTCTTCTAACTTGGAGTCTTTCATTCCCGTCCTGCTCAATGGCGTCAGCCTAATCTCTGTATGGCCTCTTCTCCAGCCACATCCTGCTCTTTCTCAGTGTATTATCACCAACAATCCTTGGCTGGCTCCACAGCTATCCCTCTGTCCATGTTTGAGACATGCACATTATATCTCTTTTCTACAAGGCCTCTGCAGGAGTACCTGACATGTTGAATTGACCCAAGCATTCACCACCCCTTGAGCTGATGGTGGTAATTGTAGCAGAAGTTTAGGCTCTCACTAGAGCCTGAAACAGCATAGGTTTACTAAAGTCACTGGAATTCTATGGATTTACACCAGCTGAGAACATGCCCCATTTTTTTTTCAGTGGTTTGAACCAGGATGACAAAACTGGTATAAGCAGACAGTGAGCTGGCCCATTTGTACCCTGGGAGACAACTAAGGAGCAACCCTTTCTGATCCAGATGGTAATTCAGCCCATTTTAGAAGCAGAAGTTTTTTCTCTCTCACTTTGATTCAGAATTTGTCAGTCCTTGTGGGGAGGACAAGGCTGGGAAGCAGGTGCATAGAAAACCATATTAAATTATGCACAGAAGAAAATCTGCAAAATGTACTTCCAAAGCTGGAAACTCACCATGTGTGACTGACAATTGCAGAGAGGCAGGATCCTAATTTCCAGATTAACTATTTAATCAATTAAAGCTGCATTTGAAATCCTTTCTCATTTGTCTGCCAATCTGTGACGGCTGCTGATACAAAGCTATCACCACAATAGAAACCAAAGTGCACATTTTATGCCATATGCATATGGCAACCTACATTTTTTTCCAAGCACAGTAGTTCCAGCTAATTAATTTTATAATGTATTTGCATTTGTTTGTAGAATTCCATGGTTACTATTAAATAGAGACAGGTAATCGAATGAGAAAATTAAGCAAGTCCTGCTGCATGCTGAGTGTTTATGAAATTGAGAGGGCAAGATTTATGGTTAAGATGATGTGGTAGCTGCTTATACAAGAACAAAACACCTCCAACTGATCCACTCAATTCTCAACACATTTTGCAAATGTAGCTCAGCCCCCCAAACCCTTCATGAGTTGAAGTCCCTCCTAAGGGTGCCTTCCAGATCCCTTAGATCCAAGCTTTGTTGTTGCTGTGCTAAGCTCTGGTATATTTTACTTAAATCCAAGCTTAAATTTCAGAGACTCGAATGAGAAGCTGTGAGCTGAGGAAGTCCAGTGACATCTCCTTCGCTAAAAGGAGATATTTATGGTTGTTTTATTACCAAAAACCAGATCTGTAAGAGAAGTGGAACTGAAAGCCAATGGCACATTCACCCTTGGAAAATATATCCAGCCCTGCTTTGCTCTCTGCATCCAAATTCAACTACTTTAATATTTCTGCATGCATTTAGACTAATGCACTGAATTTTCACCCAGAATTGCATCAACCCCCTCAGGACCAAGCACTTCTGGCTATAGCCCATTGTGTGAGGGATGGAGCCAGGCCTTGCCTTGCTCCAGGGACATCTGCAGTATTTCCTTCCCAATACAGTGAAAGCAGCCCATGTAGTCAGGGTTAGGGAAGACTTCCAATACTCATGTGCAATCAGTTTATGGCCCATTTGTGCCTCCCAGCAGGCACAGATGTGTAAATCCCAGCTGCCCACCAAGCCAGGCATCATCCAGCAGAAAGCTCAGTTCTGACAGTAAATCCTGGGAGGCCTCACACGTGCTGAGAGTCCAGGCAAGGCTTTAAGCCAGGCTTTGGAGCCAGACCAGGGCTGATCCCCATGACTTCCCAGCCTCCCAGCCAGAGGAGGTGAGAAGCATCTCCCAGGGAACAGGGTTCCACCGTCGATCTGCAGGTAAAGCCCGAGGTGGTGGCAGCACCGAGGACGAGCTGCAGCCAGCTTCTACTGGGAACTGAGCATCGTGCTGGACTCTGAGCCCCCTCTCACTCATCTCCTGGTGGCCAAGGCTGAATTGGTTCTTTGTGAAGTGCTCCCTCTGCTTTCATTAAGGCTCATTTTCTGAAATTATTTCTTCATTCTAAAGTCATCTTTTCTATCTGCATTTGTATATGTCTCCCTTTAAGATCATTATGTTTAACTTTTTGATTTTTAATAACTTGTTTTGAACCTTCTGTTTATCCTGAACTCACAAAGCAGAGGCCTTATGTCTTCTAAATTAATATTACATTATCTACCATTTTAAAAGATACATGCTCCTTGGCTGAGAACTAGCAGTACTGAAACTCTCTCTTTTTTTTTAAGTTAATAAAAAGCATACTGTCTGGAACACTTATTTCAGAGCTATATATCTAAGAAATTGTTTGCAGTTCCAACACAGTGAAGTTTGTTAAGGTTTGGCAGGGGTAGGGGAAGAGTAGAGTTGAATTATTGGCAGGACATCCGTGAGAATTGAGTCCAAAAAAGCACCAGGCGTTCTCATAAATCTAACCATTTTATATGGTACATTTGGGAATTGTTATTGTCATTATTGTGGTCGGCAAAATATTGGATATATGGTCTTTTTAAATTCTAGAACAAAGTCAAATGAGTTGCTTCCTTATGAGTAAGTAAATCACATACCACGCTACTTGAGTTACTTGAAAACCCACAGGTTCCTGCTGAGATTAAGCCCTTATTGTATAGACAAGAGATAAAACCCATTCTTAAGAATTTATTATCTGCATGCACAAAATGTTAAAGGCTATCAACAGTGAAACTAGTCCCATTTTTCATATAGAAAACTATGGCAGCGGGAGATGAGGGGCTCTGATTTTAATTCCCACCCTCTGAAGTTCATCCCTGTCTTTAACGTACAATTCCATGTGGCCTCTTCAGGAGTCACCCAGGGTGCTCTTAGGAGGGTTTGGGGATAATCCTGTTGTGGCTGTTATGGAAATGCAGCTGCTGCACCTCTCCATGCCCCAGCTGAGCTGGGAGTCCTGGCAAGCACCAGCTGCAGGTGTCTGGATTCACTCACTACAGTCCAGAAATATGTTAAGAGCATCTCTGGACAGGAACTGTAGAAGCAAACACTGTCCTCTGGTAGTCACATTTCTTTATTCATTCACCCAGCCAGGCTGATTTACCCATTCTCTTTTTCATTAACTTACCATCTGTTTCAGAGAAAGTCCAAGGGCAGCCTCAGCTCATCAAGTGCCTGATTTCTGAAGTTATTTCACTACTTAATGTGGGATCCATACCTTTGGAAACCTACACTAGAGTTTTCTAAACATCATCTAGTCATGAAAGTTCTCTTCAAAGTCAGTAAAGAGACGTGGGCATCACTACCAAATGAAACATATGAGCTGTTTCTCACCTCATCTACTTTGCAATCAGACAAAACTTTCTCTAAAAATCACCAGTTTCTCTCCTGTTGCTATTGACAGGCATTTGGTCAGAGATATCTATAATTATGCAAAAAAATTCCACCTGCAAAACTTGTGAAGAATGTGCTCTAAGCCTTTCAAGACATCCAGTTTACACCTAAATATATCAAAATACATTTTTAAATCCAGGTTCTCAGTGCCTAAAGGATCCCCTCTGACCCCCTCTGGTCTCAGTTAAGAGAATGCATTTCAGATCTGCACAGGCTGATGGGTGAGCTGAGGTTAATGGTGAGGTTCAATAACGCAAAGCACTGAGTCCTGCCCTTGGGTCACAGCAAGCCCTGCAGTGCTACAGGATGGGGCCAGAGTGGGTGGAAAGTGGAGAAGGACCTGAGGGTGTTGGTGACAGCAGCTGACCATGAGCCAGGTGTGCCCAGGTGGGCAAGAAGGCCAAAGGCACCTGGGCTGTACCAGCCATGGTGTGGCAGCAGGACCAGGGCAGTGACTTCCCCTGTGCTGGGCACTGCTGAGGCCACACCTCAAGGGCTGTGCTCAGTTCTGGGGCCCTCACAACAAGAAAGACACCAAGGGGCTGGAGTGTGTCCAGGGAAGGGAATGGAGCTGGGGAAGGGTCGGGAGCACATGACCTATGAAGATCGGCTGAGGGAGCTGGGATTTGTTTAACCTGGAGAAAAGGAAGATCATGAGAGACCTTATCACTATTTATTCCCTGAAAGGAAGGTGGAGCCAGGGGGGACTGGGCACTTTTCCCAGGTAAAAGTGATAGGACAAGAGTACATGGCCTCAAGCTGTGCCAGGGAAGGTTCAGGTGGGACATCAGGAAGAATTTCTTCATAGAAAGAGTGGTTAAGCATTTGGAACATGCTGCCCGTGGAGGTGGTGCAATCACCACTGCAGGGACAATTCAAGAAACAACTGGATGTGGTCACTTGATTTGTTCAGCCCAGAGAAGACTGAGGGGAGACCTCCTTGTGGTCTTCAACATCCTCGGGAGGCAGGCACTGATCTCTTCTCTCTGGTGACCAGTGCAAGGACTGAAGGCAATGGCTGGAGCTGAGACAGGGCAGGTTTAGGTTGGATTGAGGAAAAAGTTTTTCCCCCAGAGGGTGGTTGTGCCCTGGAACAGACTCCCCAGGGAAGTGGTCACAGCACCAAGCCTGTGTGAGTCCAATGAGTGTTTGGACAATGTTCTCAGTTACATGGTGGGGTTCTTGGGGTGTCCTGTGTGAGGCCAGGACCTGGACTTAATAATCCTGATGGGTCCTTTCCAACTCAGTGTATTCTATGGTTCTATGATTCTATGATATTCCATGACAAATCCAGCTGTCCTTCCAGCTTTTTTTCCCAGTCATGAGGGAGGGCTTCTAGTTCACTCACAGCTTTAAAGCCATACAGCTTTAAAGTTGGCTTTGAACCCACCTGAGACCCCCTGAGCCTGAGCTGAAAGCAGATCTGGAGAGCAGCAGGGTCTCCCACTTGTCGCTGGAGATGACACATCCAACCTATCTATGATCACACTTGTCAATCAAGGAAAAAGCTCCAGGAAGCCTCTTTCTCTCTATATTGATTTATTTGTTCATGTTTGTCCCATACTTTGGAGGCAAGTACAAGGAATTTTGCAGTCTGCCCAGGGGCTGAGTGGCTGAAGGTTTCATGGGACTGACAATCCCAGCCAATAAAAGCATCTATGAGGAGCTTGCTGACAAGGTAAGAGGCAGACAGCTGCTCTGCATCCCTGAACCAGGCAGGAAAAGAATCCTCTTCGTATTTTTTATGCCTAATTTATTGAGCAATCTTCTGCACTGCTTCTCTGGAAGTCAGTGATACATCCATGATATCACTGGGTCAGCAAAACCTGTTATGAAAAGTGAACCACTGCCTTTCTTTCAAAAGCTGGTTCAGCTGCTTTTCCAATTCATTCCAGATGTCAGGAGCAAGTTATGCTGGAGCAATAACCTGAAGAGTACCAGTCTCCACATACATTGTGTAGGAAACAGGGGTTCAAAACAAGCTGGAAAGAAGAATTAGGATCCTCAGATAAAACACTAAAAGCCCATCAACCATTAGTAAGGGTCTTACCCATTAGTAAGGGTTAGAATACTATTCCTAGACTAAAATCCCAGATGGATAAATTAATAAGAAGTGAATAAGAAGTGCAGGACTTAATAAGAGAAGCATGACATTATGCTGCCTTCTAGATGTAATTATTGAACTCATTTGCATAATTTGCCTGGGATCATAGAATGGATTGGTCTGGAAGGGACCTTAATGATCATCTCCTTCCAACTCCCCTGCTATGGGCAGGGACACCTTCCACTAAACCAGGTTGCTCCAAGTCCCATCCAACCTGACCTTGGACACTTTAAGGAATGGGGCAGCCACAGCTTCTCTGGTCAACCTGTGCCTCACCACCCTCACAGTGAAGAATTTCTTCCTAATATCTAATTGAAATCTACCCTCAGTTTTAAGCCATTGCCTCTTCTTCTATGACTCCATGTCCTTGTAAACAGTCTCTCTCCTGCTCTCTTTTTTATAAGCTCCCTTCACTGGAAGTCTACAAAAATGTCTTCCTGGAGTCTTCTCCAAGCTGAACAGCACCAACTTTCTCAGCCTTTCCTCACAGAAGAGCTGCTCCAGCCCTTTAATCATCTCCCTGTTTCTCCTCTGTACTTTCTAGTAGACATTTGGTTACTGTTTGTAACAACAGAAATGTCTTTCCCACTGCCAGGACCAGGTTTCCAGAGTAAGAATGAGCAAAAGAGGTTCCACATCCAGTCTCACTCCATCTTCCACCCTTTTCAGCAGGTGTGGATATCGTGGAAGCATCTTCTGGACCAGTGTGCCTGTTTGAACATCCCTGAGAAAGCCTTATTCAAGAGAGAAAAGCTGCAGAGAATGCTCTCCAGCACTGCCTCCAAATTTACTGTCTACACAGTCAGCAGAACTGCTTGGCCTGCAACTTAATTCCCAGCCCATAAACAGGGTATTATTTTCTTACAGGATCATGAGAATATTGAGGTCTCAAGGAAATGGAAGCTCAATCACTAATTTGGAGTAAAGGAGTAGAGCCCTTCATTTTCATAGCACTGCCCTTTTCTCTTAGCAGTACTAAGTCCCCATAGCAAGGGGAAAGGAAGAATGTGTGCAAGGTGATCAATTGCCTCCTTCCCTCCTGCTCAGAAAATCTCACACGTGTGCACCAAAAGGGGTTAAAAAAAAGGAAACTCAGATACTTCCAAAGCTGTAAGCTCAATGCAGAAATATCCATCTACCCCATTTGTAATGCCACAGGAGTTCACATGCCTGCTGGATAGCTCAAGCAAATCAAATCATGCAACTTGGGGCAAGTCTACAGGAAAGGCTGCAAAATAAATTAGAAATACTCAAAACACAAAACAAGGTTTAGCCATGCAGAGCTTGAATCAGCTTATTTCAGCCTGCTGAGAACAAGAGAAAATTATCTTCCCTGAGACAGTTCATCCAAAGCTGTGCTAGGGACTTCTCCACTGCAAGCTCAGGTAACTGTGTGCTGCCTGAGCTCATGGATGGGAAGAAAAGTAAAAGCTGCTGCCTTCCCTGGTCCCAAAGGGTTCACAACTTTCTCAGTTGTAGGAGTTTTACTCCTCAGCATCTCATCTGGCCTAATCAAGCAGGTGGTGCCCTTTCCTCCCACTGAAAGAAGCTGACATGGTTTTAGTGCTGGCAGCTGCACCTGACCTTATCTCAGGGATGGGCAATGTGAATGCCAATAGGTTCTACTTGGTAGAGCCATGTCCCATCAGTATTCAGAACATAAATCCCCCAGAAATACAAAACTCTAGTTCTTAACTTCCCAGCAACTCTTTATAGAGTACAGTCACCCAGCTTTCCTATGGAAATATATTTTGACAGTGGGAAGTGTCAGTCCATGAGAATGTTTCCTTGGAATGATCAAAGGGTCTAGGTGGGAGAGACAGAAAAACAATGATGCTTTCTGAGCACTTCAGATATATATGCTCTATGTTATAGAATGTTATATAAATGTTATAGAAACCTTGTAGCATGTGAATGTAACAATTGAAAATTGTAGTAAATCTGTCAAAATATACTCTAATGCAAGGTAATTTGCATAATCTATGTGATTATGCAAATACCACAGAGAATTCTGGGTTTTTTCTCACTGCCGTGTTTCACACTTTCTTAATAGGAGAGGCAAGCAGAGAAGTCACCTTGGTACAGAACCTGTGGGGTCACAGCTTGTACCTGCTTATCCAGGGCTAATCTGTCCTCCAGTGTAAGCCCTGGGAGCCTTGCAGCCATGAGAGAAGAATTCATCTTCCTTACACTCCAGTATGAACTTTGCCACTAATCTCCAGTGCACCTCAGTGCCTGAGCAACAACATAAGGATCAGACTGATTTCTTCTCATGCTTTGTTTGCCTGCGTAATTTAGATTAGAAGATTATCTGGGTGATGGCTGCTTTACTTTAAGCATCTAGAAATGTAGAGTTGTGGTCTCAGCAGGCAGCTCTCAGTTAACAGTAGTGCAAGAAAAAAAAAAATCACAATAAACCAGAAGGAGGAAATAAGATAAATTTTAGTATGTACAACCATACTTCTAATACAGAAAATTTGATTGAAAACAAACTCAGTTTCTACACTGAACTGAAAAATAAAGTGTTAGGCTTGGAAAATTAAGAAAATATCTTTGAAGAAGAACTTTCATTTTGTGACCTTTTATTGAAGCATTGGCAATCGAATATTGTGCAATCTTTTAAAAATAGTTGTATACACCCAAAGCAGTGGCTGTCCTGTAATAAAATTTTAAACTCTTCCTCTCATTGTACAGCACGAAAGAAAGATAGAGTGCAGGTATTGTAATTATGATGGATTTTTGAAATAAAATTATTAATTTACTCTATTAAAATATATTCAGGAAACTTTTACTCTGTTTGCAAATAGTCATGAAGAGCAATTCTAACAAATAGAGACAGTTTTAACTTATCAATTAATTTTGAAATTGAAGTCACAGCATGATTTTCACTACAAAAAATAATTAAATACATTCATTTCAAATAGTTTTTCCAGGGTCAAGGAAAAGCTTCAGAAATATCAGCACAAAGGAAACAAAAGCAGTAAGATAAATGAATCAGCTGCCTCAAAGAAATTATTGGCAACAGCTTACCCAAAAGGGTAAGACATAATTCTTTTTTGATTGAATGTATTGGGCAGCACTGGAGATAGGAGTCACAGTCATCAGGCCAGGCAACAAAAACAACAATATTAACAGATAACTCATATTTATGTCAATTCACTCTGTGCCTCAAGAAAAGTCTAATATGATTCTCCTCTCTGCAATTCAGTGTTGACATCAGAACTTGGATGGACGGCTTCAAAAGGCACAGAAAATACCTTACTTCTAGAAAAAAAATTACTCTCAACTTTCATATTACAGCAGGCATTGGAGCAGGTTTGAGGGAGATGTTGGATCAAAGGACTCAGCCTGAAACAAATAGAAGTTATACAAGTCTTTCCTCCTCAGTAAAACAGCAACTCAAAGCTTGTCTGAATGAAAACAAGTTTTGAGCTTTGTTATTTGACTGGATTTGGGCTGGTAGGTTTTATGCAGAGTATTGTACCTCAGATCTGTAGTCCTACTTTTGGAAGTAGGGAACATTTCTGGGCTAATGGGGGCACATATAATACTTAGTGTAGAAAATATCTACATATAATAGTTATGGGAGGGCCCACTACTTCCTGATGGAGATATTCATATGAACCATTAAGCAACACATCAACTTCAAGTTAGCAGAGAGTTCTCATTTTCAGTATTGCTGTAGGATTTTGGAACAGAGAATTGCTAAGAGATAGAAAGCACAGAAAGATTATTATAAGGTGCTTTTGACACAGACTTCTGCCAAAAATGGTGTTTAACATGAGACATATTGCATATATTTCTTCACATTGATTTCACTTGTCTGCTTGTGCTTTATTAATTCCAAGATGTATTGTGCATATAAACCATATGTTTTAAATTAACTCCCTTGCTTGTAATTGCCATATACAGATTCATTAAGGACATTAAAAACATATATTAACCAATGCCTGTGTGGTTCTCTTAGTTGACAATTTTTAAAATGCTAGTGGGCTATAAATTCTCCCATAGCAGAAATTGTATTTTCCAAAAGAATTCCTGTGGGACACTTTTGCCTGATGAATGTAATAAATACGATAAGTAATAAAAGGTAAGTAGTAGTGAAGAGGAACATGCATGTGAGTGGAAGTACTGCACTAATGGGCCCCTCAGTGAACTGCAAACACCCAGTAGAGGTTACAGGTTCAATTCCTGCTTGCAGGTACAGGTGTAACAACCTGCTCCCTCCAGCTCCAGGCTGTTCCCCACCTCCTGCTTCAGAGCCTGATCAAAGACACCAGGGTGATACCTGCAGAGCAGCAAAGTAAGTGCTTTGGAAAGAAAAGACATCTGGTTTTCTTTGGGAATCAAGATCAGTATTTACTTGGCCACCACCCAGAAGACTGGTCAGGAGGACATGACTTCTTGGATGCCTTGGGATGAAAGGATGTTCTTTGAGAGAGTCAAGCACCTCTTTGAGAAAGTCAAACATTTTCTTTCTAATATGAAAGATTTCTATTTTATATTTACCTGAAATTTCTTTCAGATGTCTCCAAACCAACAAAATCCAAAATCATGCTAAGGACAAATAAAATTTTTGCCACAAATCAAACAGAATATTCTCATCAAGCCTCATATAATTTAACTTTTTAATATATTGTTTTTTTCCACATAAAAACTTCCATTGACTCCTTGCATTTTTATTGGGATCTTTTTTTATTGCTAACAAACCCAAATATCACAATGTCAATCCCAGATCTGATTCAGCTTTTCACAGAAAAAAATTATCATTTTCACAAAATAGTGACAAATGAAACATATGCTTTTGTCAGAATATATATTTTAAGCTTTTAAATCATTAGGTTGACTCACTTCTTTTTTTGTTTTCAAAAGAACTAATTGCAGATAAGAACAAATATTTAGAAATGTGGATGTGGAATTGCTTCTAAGACAGTTCAGTATATGACCTGGACATTCACCTTGTGATGTGCAACCAAAAACAGATACCAGGAGGCAGATTATGATCCCAGTGACCCTGGAGCAAAGTTGAAACCAAAAGGAAGGTTGTCCTGAGTGAGGGATTGGAACCCCCACTGTCATTTCCCATTCCTAAGCAAAAGATGCCTGTGGTCAAAATAGAACAGCAAAAGACAGAGGGATCCAAATGGCTTTACAAGTTTTGTTAGCAAGATACACACTCAGCAAGGAAATTGGTATTGTTCTGCACCTATCTTTGAATAGTAAGGTAAGTAAAAGAATAAAAAAAATGACACAGAGAGAGATCAGATAGGAGAGGAAAGTAAAACCCCAGCCCTGGAGTGTCCAGGGTCTAGGGCAGCACCTGTTTTTGTAGACAGTTTTCCCAGCTCTGGGGCTGATTTTTTCACTTCTCATACAAACAAAATATCATGCACAGTCCATTCTCCTGGATCCTTCTGAAAATGGGTTGGAGCACTTTCAGGGTCTTGGTTGGTCCCAATCCCACTCTGCTGGTCTTGCCTACTCCCTGGCCCCATTCCTGCACTTGCACTGCTCTGTGCTGTGCAGTCTCCACGGACCAAAACAGGGAAGTTGATTCCAAGGAAGTGCTGCCCTACCTCTGCATGGCATTTTTTCCAGCCAGATCCTGTTCTAAATTGCCCTTTTCCACAATAATCTTTGGGTTTTGAGACACTGCAATGCTTAAACTCCTGGTTGCCCAGGCTTCTACACCCACTCACTTCTGTTTAGTTTTTTTCGCAGTGTTCACTATTTCCATCTGGCATTTGATTGGCATTTGCTGACAGCTTTGCTGTAACAGATCAGCAGAAGCAGATAAGATTTCTGAGGAAAGGTGAGAGACAAGTTAAATTAAAAATAACACCTGTATGAGCAATGAAAACCTTTCATCTCCCCTCACTGAATGCATTTTTAAGATGTTAATACATCTTTTCTAAAGAGATGTGAGTTTCAGAAAAGTTAGTTACTATATTTACATTAGATTTATATTACATTTATATTAGATTTAAAATAGTACTTATGTGTTAATATTATCATTGTTCAAATTGAAAATTCTACAATAGGCTGACTTGATAAATAAATCAAGCTATCTTTTAAACATGAGCAAAAATACTTAGGATATACTAATTTTCTCTTTCACTTTCCAAGTCTGTTACACATGTGCCAAGTTTTCTGACATCAGTGGAATCTGTCAAGAAATCTGTTCAGGGAAGTGCTGGAATCACTGTCTCTGGAAGTGTTCAAGAAACATGTAGATGTGGTGTTTAGGGATATGGTTTAGGGGTGGGTCTGGCAGTGCTGGGTTAATGGTTGGGCTTGATGCTTTTAGAGTTCTTTTTGAACCTAAATGATTCTATGATCCTAAGCATTTTGTCCTTATCCTCAGAATTTAAAAAGTGCTGGAAGCCATGAGCAGAGACAATCTGTGAATGGTGTGGTGCAGTAAAGAGAGTGTGAAACTCTCTGAACTTCAAGGAGTCACAACTCATTGAGAAATAACACAGGAGATCAGATGATGTAAACTCCATACAGTCATCTGCCTAAGTTAAGCCTCCAAACTGAGGCAGATGAAATTCCCCTCTGGGTGCTCCAAAGGCATCTTTCTGTGTTTCTAAAAATGTACTCACATGCTTGTGTCTGAGTGAGCATTTCCTCAGCACATTCCTCTTCTCTAGCTAAGCCCTTAGTGAAACCTTAATGCATAGAAATTAATCTTGGGTAGGTGTTGAGATAAGAACTGGACAATATGATTTGAAATAACAGCTGGACAATATGATTCCTTTCTATGGCACCACAGAAGATTGGTTAATTTAGGAGAAAACAATATTTGCTATCTTTGTCAGTTGACAGGTATAAGGAGCATCTTCAACAATAAAAGTGCTTCAATGCACGTTTAAGCGTGATGGGCAAAGTATGGTGAAGGAAACTGCTATCACAGAATGTAGTGCATAAAACCATGAGATTAACAATGGATTACTGTCTTTGTATTTCAAATTCAGCCCTGCTCAACACTATTTAGCTCACTTCTAACTCAGAACCCAAAATCTAACTGAAAATAAATAGCACCTTACATCATGTTGGAGCCTGCCATGGATACAAAATTGCACTGAATTGTTTTTAGATATAATAGAAAGAAAAAAAGATCAGAATAGCTGCTTTATTTGGGAGCTGTCTGGTCTGCACTTGCTATCTTAATATCCTAATATAAGTCTTAGCAGCACACATTTCATACTTCTGGTCTGAACTTGGCACATTTTCTTTCTATTGCAGAAATACAAGGAAAGACATTTGCCTTCCTAGATCAGCAGATAAGGGCTGGAAGGACAGTGCATTGGTCTGTGTATTTACTGGATTAGCAATTCTGCAGAGTCATCTTAAGAAATGCAGAGAAATGCTTCTATCTTGCTTGGCTCAATGCCTTGCTATTCATAAAAACAGAATTCCTGACCCTTTCATTTAAAGACTTTTACCTCCTGCCTAAATCTTAAATCAATCTTGTTGCCTCTGATCAGTGCACATTTAATTCTTAACATCTCCTCTTGAATTTACCTCAAATTCCTCAAAGTCAACACTGCCTGCACAAGTAACCTCTTTCTATCTCAGTGTCTGAAAATGATAGAAACACATGGTCTAAGAGAGGTTTCTCTTTAATACCTACAGAAATCACTTTGGGGTTTGCCATCCTGTCCTGTGCTGCTCAGGATTTATGCCTCAGCTCCCATAAATCCTGAGACTTTACCATTACCATGCAGGAGGAAGTTATTTTTAATCATTAATGAATCCAATCAGATTGGGATTGTACATATGCCTTTGAACAGTAGCAATGTTAATACACACAGGTTAGGATTGAACTTCTACAGAGTGAAAAGTGTTACTTGTGCTTGTAAGTGATGAAGAAAAGCAGGTAACCCATGAGATATATTTGGACAAGGGTTTTGGCTGTCTGGCTCAATGTGGGATATCTCACCTCCTGGAGACACCCATCTCTAAGAGATTTTTAAAAGCTTATATGTCTTGTATAGACTAAATGCCTGTTTTTAGACAGGTAAGTGTAGCTGGGGTGATCCTCACCCTTAATATTTTAGTTAAGATGGAAACAGGAGGAATCAATCATGGTTTCATTCACGTTTAGTAACAGGCTAAACACCTCAGGTGCAATAACAGCTGGTGCATGTGCAGGTGAAGGAAATCAGTCATAGAAAGGATGGGTTGGAAGGGATCTTAAAGATCATGTCATGGGCAGGGGCACCTTCCACTATCCCAGGTTGCTCCAAACCCCATCCAACGTGGCCTTGAACACTTCCAGGGATAGGTCAGCTGCAGCTTCTCTGGGCAACCTGTGACAGTATCTCACCATCCTCAAAATGAAGAATTTCTTCCTACTATCTAATCTGAACCTGCTTTCTGTCAATTTAAAGACCTTATCCTATCACTTCTTTCCCTCTGTAAAACACCTACACCAGACTTCTTGTAGCCCTTTTAGGGCTTTAGGTCTCCCCATATCCCTCTCTTCTCCAGGCTGAACAGTATTTTACTTTCAAGTAAAGGTTTACTGTTTCAAATCACCAGGCTATCTTTTAGAAAATAACTAAAAACATTTTTTCTTGGAAGCTGCATGCATTTTGCAGGTTAAGAAATATATTTTTGATTGAATTATATTTTAAGGTAAGTTTATTATAATTCATTGAGTTCTCGTTTGTTAAGCATGTATTTACTACTTTAATCCCTTTGTGTCTTAACATGCTTAAAATATTGACAAGCTCCATGACCTAGTTCCATTTACAGAATGAAATGCCATAGTTCTAAAGGAGGAATTTGCATAGAAAGTTTTGTTTTGCTTCAACTGAGCAACTGAAAATAGGTATTATAAGAAGAGGACAAAAAAAGCATGGTAACAGGTGGGTGATTGGTACAAGTACCTGAAATTAAGGGATGGAACATTAACCCAGTAATCTGAAAAGTTCAATAGAAGCTCTGTCATGTAACTTCATAGTTACTAGTCCCTAGAAAGGATGAGCAGCTGGAAAAACTGCATAACTCCAGGTAGTTAGAGACTTGAAGCAACTCTCTGCTCCTGAATATCACAGGAGTTCCAAAACAAACCACTGCTTTAGAAATATCCTTGATTGAAATCCTAAAAATGGATTAGCTGACATGAGGACTTGAGTACAGGGATGAAGGGGTTCTTCTTGAGAATTTGTGGATATAATGCAATTAAGTTCAAGCACTCCTGCTCTCACTGGAAAAGCAGGTGCTCATTTTGGAGAGCTTTCAGATGAAGGAATGAGCATAGAATAGCCCAGGTGGACATTCTTAGGAGGGTGGTGAGACACTGGAACAGAGTTTGTGGATTCACCACTCCTGGAGATGTTCAAGGCCAGGCTGGAGGGGGCTCTGAGTAACCTGGTCTGGTGGACATTCCCACACATGGCAGGGGAGTTGGAACAAGATGATCCTTGAGATGATCTCGATGATCTTCCACCCCTAACCATTCTATGATTCTGACATCAAGACTGACCCTTCTCTGGAGGTGTCTGTATCCAGGTGACTAGTGGCACTGGAAGTGTCTAAGCAACCTCTCTTATCTGCACAGATCTCAACTCTGTTGCTTAAGAACAGCTGCCTAGCATGATCCAAGCCACCTGTGGGTATCCAAGTCATCCCACAGGTCTGCCAGATATGTGACAGGACACACAGGAGAACAAAACCTGACTGGTGACTTTGCTCTCCTGTTTTCCATTGTTGGTGTGTGGGCAGTTCAAACAAGTCTTGAGGTAAATAAATGTATCTGCTTTCTTTTTATATGTTGTGCTGTACAAGAAAATAAAGTTGCAAAGCTATGATAGATTGCTGAAGAAGCATGCCAATAGCTGGCTCGCTTTCAGCAAAACTCACTTCCTTCCTGGTATTCAATTAAAAAAAGAAAATTACTGCATTTCAAATGCAGTCTATTTTAGAATTTCATAAGCAGCCTCAAATTCTGTGGCAGTCATGAAATCTGCTTTCCTTATTCAGATATTGCAGTATATTCTGTTCCACAATGAATTCATTAGACATTTTTTCTATATCCTGTCCAAGTGTCACTGTGCAGCTGAGCTTTATCTTCCCATTAATCTGGTATTGCTCTTTTATCTGAAACACTTAAACATGTATAATTTTAAATACTGAAGGAATTTTCGCAGATTTCAGTAAGATTCTTTATATGTTTTAAATTATGTGCATGCTGAAAATAGGGAAAAATCTAGTTATTAGACTCCAACAAGACTTCGTTCCACTTTGTTCCACTGATCACCATCCTCTGAGCATGACTATTCAGACAGTTTTAAATCCACTGTCTGCTTTCACCCAGCTGGTGCATCAGCCTCTTTTCTATGAGAATCTTCATACATTTTGGAAACATTTTGCTTGGGCATCTTGCTTCTTTTATTCTTTCTAACCAGTTCTTGTTGATACAAATTTGTAAAAAATCCAGCAGAGTTTTGCTGGATTCATAAACATTCATAAAGATAGTGAGAATTTAGCATGGAAATGTCATTTCTGCAATCACATCCTATTAATATTTTTAAAAATAAAAAGAGACATTATTTGTTTATCAGACAAGCAAAATTTTGAGCTAAAAATGAGGTGATTTTTTTTACTTAACTGAGTGGTTTATTTACTTGGGGTCATATAACTGCCTTTGCTCTCCTGGTTGTTTAATGATTCTCTACTTTTTTCTAAAACTTTTGTAGCATAGTTTCCTTTCAATTACCCAGCATTTCTTTTTCAGAAATTTCTTTTTTTTTCAAAAGATCCAGCAGCAGTTTGAACTAAAATCTTTCCTAATTTCCTATTTTAAGCATTAAACAATTTTTCTCAGCTCTTACACATCCTTGCCATTCAAGAATCTCACAGCCTTTAGAAATTGTGTCATCTCAATTTAATTTAAAGGCAAATGAAGCCTCAAAGCAATACAGGAACTGGACCCACACTAACCAGTAGGCAAATTGTCAGTGGCACTGATAATCTGCTATATTTCTTTGCACGGATGCTTTCACTTCTTTTTTTTAGTTCCCAGGGAATAGTGGAAGGTCCCTAAGGACTTCAGTTCCATTTTTATGACACCCTGCTTAGCTGTGTTGGTCTCAGGAGGGAAACTGTTATGTTCTGTGCACTTTCCTGCAGCTTGTATGAGGACTGTGGATAATCCAGAGGGAGCATTTTCCAGGGGCAATTTTCAATTCTCAGAGAATTATGGTACTTATGACTCATGCCAACTAAAAAAGCCTGGCAGGTAGGTGGAAATACACACAATTCAATATTAAGACACCTTAGGTGGCCTTTGAAGACACCCAGCATCATGGAAGGACATGGAAGACACCAGCCAGTGCTCAAACCTACAGGAAAGACTTTTCCATCTGGAATTGTAGATAGCACATCCTGGAGCATCCTAAGTGACACAAGACACATGTGTTCATGCCACAGCCCCAGTCACTGGGCACCTCAATGTCTCCAACTCTCCTGACTCCAGCACAGCCAGGATACCTGGAGACCCTACACACATCCCTATGTCAGCAGCTAAATTCAGACACTAAACTTCAAAGTGTTTAAATTTATTTTAAATTTCAAACTCAATCACATCCCTAAATCATTGCAATGCCAAGTGCATTTTGAAAAGGTCTGCACGTGACTTCTCTAGAGAGAGGTGTTTCTTTGGTAAATTGTTATGGAACTAGTTCAACTTTGTGCACATTCCTGGTGGGCTGATATATAGCTTTTCTTTATTTAGCATCACAGTTTTTCTTCCACTTTTAATTGTGCTCCAGATGTTCCTGACATCTGCTAGAAGACTAGGCCATCTGAGCACTCATCAAGCACACACACAAAAACAGCCAGAGGGGAAAGAGTTCCTCTGCCTGCATGAGGACATGTGCAATATGAGCATCCATGTCTCAGCTAATCACTCCCTTTTCTAGGCCAGCAAAAACAGCTCATAGAGAGCCCCTGGCAATCAGATCTAACATTGCAGTTAGTCTTGCTTTGAGCAGAGGGGTGCTCTAAGTGACATCCAGGAATTAGCTCCAGCCTAGTTTTCCTCAGTTAATTTTTCTGGTGTTTTCTCATAAATATGCACTTAATAGCCTGTGAGTCATCTGAGCTGTTTTGGAAATTTAAGTGAGGGGGAAGGAGTTTAGAAGTACTTGCTTTTTTCTATTATCTATGAAAGAAGCCTAGAAAATCAGCTCAGATGTAGACATTTAAACTGAAAACATTTAGATTCATTAGATTAGGAGACACCTACAAGCATTCTTTGGAGCAGTGGGTGGACAGACAGTGTTCTAACTCTCTGAGCCTCTGCTTAAAACTTGTACAATCTGAAAGACTCTGCCCTGTATGTTTCAATAATATTATGTAAGACAAAAACAATAGCTAATTCTTTTTAATGCCATTCTCAGCTATGCCCCAACTTAGAAATATTGAGATTAAAGTCATGGAGAAGCTAAATCAGTAACTCTACATCTCCTGACACAGTCTTGCATTTCAACCTATCAAGCCCTATGGCATCAGCTGAGTGTGTAAGGAAGCCCACTGTTGTGAGAGGCAGCTGACATCTGTGCTTCTGAGCTAATTAGTGACACTGCCTTAACTGGCCCAGTATGACCACAGACATGCTATTAAATTCTCATTTTATTAAAAAAAAAACAAAGGGGGGTAAATGCAACCAAAATGCTTATTATGGATGATGTACAGCAAATAACAAGTCCTCAGCATGCACAGGAATCACTTGCGGAAATATCAGGGGTCTCCCCTATATGTACTGGACAATCAAGTCCCAATGCCCAGCCTCTGGCATTGTTTAATTTGAAACACCAAATATAGCTGTAAAATACCCCATGTTTTTATGCATGAATTATCACTGCAGCTATAGATGATATCCCTTATTTTTTAGGAAAACAAGTTTGGTGCACACTTTGAGATAAATCTTTCCATAATTTCAAAGAAACATTTAGATGTACAGAGAAGTCGTCAGGGACATAGAGTATGACTCAGGAAGTACATTTCCCCAGGATCTTTCAAAGAAAAATGTTCTCTATAAAGTCATAAAATGCATTTTCTGCAAAGAGTATAATTTCTTTGCAGTGTCTGTTATTGAAATAGCCTAAAAATTGGGAGCTTTTGGGTATGCATTCTAGCAGTCTTCATGTTTTAACATTCTGTTTCTAATCTAGCTGTCTTAAGGTTTAATTGCAAAGGATAGAACTAAATTAAAGATAAACTTTCAAATGTGTTTTAGCTATGTGAAGTAATTAGACTTACTGAAAGCAAATTCCAAAATGGCACAGTGTCTATACTGTTAATTACACTTTGCTCACAAATACGAGTTTAATTGTCCATATCAAATGGCATTGTCACGTTTAATTATGTAAAATATTGTAAGATGTACAATAGCATCACTAATTCATGATATGAACTGAGCCCTCCTGAATATAAGAAATGCCATCTCTGGACCAATTACAAAGATGCACATCTGCTAAAGTCAGCAATGTCATTTTGTAGACGTTCATAATCTTCCTTCTCACTGCAGACCAGAGTATTTGAGCATCTGATGGTCACCTAGAAACAAACAGGGCAACTCAAGAACTACACATTTGTCATAAGAAGATGTTAAAAGGAAGGTTAAAATTCAAACAGTCGCAGTGCAAAGAGAGGTATATGCCTATAACCATCTGTGTTCATGGTTCTGTAAGAGTCAGGAGCTGATTAGAAGAAAGGGCGAGATAATTAGGGTTTCTTGCATGATTATGGCTTGCACAGCCTGTATTTTATGGCTCACAACCTGGTTCTTCCTATGGCAAGCAAGAAGGGTTCCATGTGTGGATCTGAATGCACAAAATGTAGTACATCCTGGAGAAAAGAGCAGCTGAAAGACTACTTGGTCCCCCCGTTCAGCGGCTGCTGAATCAAAGCCTCCAGGCACTCTGGGCCAGGGACAGCTGACTACTCTCTGTGGAAGCTTTGAGAACTCCCTCAGTCCCAGAGCCTTGTGGTTCCCCTGACCTTGTCCTTGTCCTTCCTTACCTGGCAGCAGCAGACACACTCAGAGAGTTCCCGTGCCACTGTCCCTAAAAAATGTCCCAGTGAGAGGCTGCTGCACAAGATGCCACATCTGCTGGCTGCTGCCTCCCTTAGCTGTGCTCATGAGCCTCAAGGAGTTCCATGCATTTTTATTGAGAAATCTTTTATAAAAGAGCCTGGGAGCCGAGAGCAGAGCCTGCCATTTCCCAATCATGCCTCATGACCAAATTTTCACTTTTTGTTCTCTCTCTGTCCCCATAAATTTTGTGGTCTTGTCTTCACTGTTTCAAGCAGTAGGAAGTAGGGAGTTCCTGCAGATGTTTTTAATAGTTAATAGTTGGCTGGTTCAGGCACTTCTAGCTGAAAAAGGAGTTTCTGAACATGACGACTTCAGACTGAGGAGAGCAGATGTTGTCCATCCTAGCTGAAAACAATAACCAACACAGTTCTTATTAAAAAGCAGGTTCCTTTCTCTATTTCCTCTCTGTTCAAATGGAAAATGAGTCAACTTGTCTGTATCCAAAAGTAGAACTTTTACATTAATCTGACTTTTTTACAGGTACCTACATCAAAGAGAGAAGAAGGCCTTTAAAAAGCACTACTTTAATAAATATTTCCTGCTTAATATCTTTTACTTCAACATACAAGTGTAACGTATATTGCCTTCCATTTTACAAATTGGCCAGTTTTACAAATTGGCAGTAGAGTCAGTGACTCCATTCCCCTTTCTGCATATAGATTTTACCAGTTTGTAAATAAATCTCACACATTACTTTAGTTGTCCCCTGTGCCTACTATGCCATTGGGAAGGAAACACCTGGAAAAGAATTCAAAGAGAAATCAAGTCTAGTAACAGCAGCAATAGTCTGGGGAAAAAAATGTTTGCAGGAGCCCATTGAACATTGAATGGTGCAGCTGGATTAGGATTCCTGAACAAGCACAGGGATGTAATCTTGAGAGGTTATGGTGACAGCCTGGACACCAGCACTGCCAAGGACAACACGTGGACCCCATCAGACACAGATGGGGCCAGTGGTTCTAACAGGAAGAGTGGCAAAAGTGACACCCAGCCAAGAGCTCTCAGTAAACAGGAAAATAATCTTTTAATCATGACAACAAGCTTGTTGTTAAAGATTTGGCATTTAATTTTACTATTAACAGTAGCTGCAGGTTTGTTTAGGACTCAAACATGAAGCAGAAACCAAATTCATCTTGTACCTTACATCACAAAGCCACAGATTGCCAGACTCAGGGTGAATTCAAATGCTGAGGGTATTTCCCCTCTTTTTATTTTATATTTCTAAGCATTTATGATTTATTCCTAACAGAGATGAGTTTGCACTGTGCAAGGCTCAGCACAGACCAGGGACCATCCCTGATGTTACAAAGCTTGGACATGGTCACTGCTTTTGAAAAGCAGGTAGTTAGAAGGATTAGCCACGTGAGTGAAAATGAACAGTCCCCACTTAATTTACTAGCTATAGCTATGGCTGATGAGTATTTGGCTTGGCTTGTTATTCTTACATTTTAAAATCCATAGAATCATGAAAAATGGGATGAAATGGACTCCTGTGTGTTACCTACTTTGTATTTGTTCCAGGGCAATATCAGCATTAGCTGAACCTTTCCACTGGTCCTATTATTATTACACAGCAGTATAATACAATGACATTTCTGCAATCCATTCATCATAGGCTTTTCATGCAGGAAGAAGATCCATAATGGTGCTGAACTGCTTTTTAATTGCTTCTTTCAATGCATTTGCCTGTAGTCAATTTTCTCCAAGTCATCTTCTCTGGTGAGCCAGCAAATACTTGGATTTTACAGGGGGGTTTTAATGTGATGAAGCTTTGAAAGAGTGCAGAGGGGAATGTGCTGATGGCTGGCTGGACCTGGATTCAAGACCAAGGCTAATGTAAAGCAGAAAAGAATCAGATATTTCCTAACAAAGCTAAGAACAAATCTGCTTAAACATCTGCTGTGGTTACATAGTTGGAAAAACAAGACCCTTCCAACTTCCCAGATTTGCTGGGGCTGCCAGCGCTTGCAGTAAGAAGTGGTGAGTGGTCACAGTCCTGAAACCTGCTGTGTTTCATTCTGCTGCTGTTGAATTCAGGAGAGAAGAGTGATTTGCTGTCTCAGGCCCTATAATACACACCCAATCTTCATCAAACACTTTTCATCACAGTTTCAGTCTCAGAATGAAAACTGCCTTGAAAACCACAGTTGTTTTTTCTCCTGCAAAAGAAAGAAGTCCTTTCCCTACCTTTTTACTTGGGAATCAAACTCTTAAAAATCACTCTAATTTTCATTCCAGCCTACCTAGAAAGGCAAATAAGACTATTATTGAAATTTATAACTTAATTGTTAAATGAAAGTGATTTAGAAACCAATCATTTGGGAATAGAAAAAATTGCAGGGTTCCATTCCAAGAACATAGCCAATAATTGTTGGAATTGAGAACAGTGGCTTTGGTGTTCTTTTTCTGAATATAAAGTAATCAAATCGACATGTTCTTTTGGAAAGTTTTTATATCGATGAAACTGCAGTTTCTCATTTGAAAAATGCCAGGTCTCATCCTGAGCACACGGAGTGAATGTTTTTGCAGCATCACAAAATAAGATGACAGATTGGCATACGTCTACTGAAGATGATTTAGAGGTAATCCTAAGATCAGCACTAGTTCCAGCATTAAAACTTTTACAACATTCTCCAGCAGTGTGTGCTTTACTGATTCTGTCTTCTCATTTGACACATACATTGCAGTGGGACCAAACCAGCAAAACCCCTCTGTGCAAAGATCTATTTAACACATCATCAGCATCAGCCTGCATCAGCAAAATTATGGGGGAAGGAAACCAAAACAAATGAATGTAGGATTGGAATGAGTGTATTCATAATTCTCCTGGTGTTGAACATAACATTGATGAGCAGATGCAGAAAAGATCTGACTGCACACATACACTAGAACATTTTATGTCAGCTCAGCAATATTTCTGTGGTGTTCATATTTTCTTCAAGCCAGAACTGGAGTTTCTGTGCACTTCTAAAGTGATGGATAAGTGGAATCGCAGATCTGATTGGAAGTGCAGGTGCCTGTGCCTTTGCAAACTCCATCCTTGCTTTTCAAGAGGCAGCCAAACGCTCCGGGCTGGTGGAGCAGCCTGTGCTGCAGCGCACGGCCACCAGCAGCTGCCGAAGAGAGCTCATGCCACCGTGTGGTGATGCAGCCCCACCGCTTGAGTCTGCTCTCACCGCCGTACCGATGTAACAGAGCATAAATACACGGGGAGGGAGAATCCTCCAGACCCTGCCAATTTCCCTGCTCCCTCTAATACTTTGAAAGATGTCTGATAGGACAAGGGGTAATGGCCTTAAGTTGTGCCGGGGAGGTTCAGATTAGATATTGGGAAACATTTCTTCACTGTAAAAATGGCAAAGCACCAGAACATGCTTCTCAGGGAAGTGATGGAGTCTCCATCCCTGGAAGTGTGCAAAAATGAGTAGATGTGGCACTTCATGAAATGTTTTTGAGGGCACAGAGGTATTTTCTCAAAGGTTGGAGTTGATCTTGAAGGACTATTCCAATATTTGTGATTCTATGATTTTATGTCTGAAGAGTTTTTGTGTGTCTGGTATTGTTCCATTTGGTCAGAGCTTTTGGAGGTCAGCACCAGCAAAAAGCACACTGAGGCTGATGCACAGAGATGAATCCAGGCAGGAGCACAGAGCTCTGCCCTCTGCACCAGCCCTTTGTGGTGTCTCTTGGGCATCACAGGGTTGGGACATTCCAGCTTCACCAACACAGTTCTGCAGGGAAGCTCTGCACAAAGTGAATCTTGCTGGGTTCAAAGGTTCACTGCTGATGTGGATAGGGCTAAAGTGTCCTGAGCTTACCCACACTCACCTGCACCCCTCTGATCTGGGCTTTTCCTGGCTAAGTGGGGCTCACACTGGGTCCTTCCCAAAACACCAGAGCAGGGGCACTGCCATGGGAAAAGGGCTGCAGACAGAACCTACTCAGGGATGCACAGCACCCCACAGCAGCTTTAAGTGCACAGAGCTATGAGGATGACCGATGTCACACTGTAGAATAACTCAGTAACAACCTTTATCCTGACAGGCACCAGCTCAGAAGCAGCCAAGCACAGATGACATCACTCATTTGTAAACTGGACATAAACACAAAGTATCAGCTGATCCCGACAATGTTGCTGGTTTTCACACCATAGAATTCCCAACACCTAATTTTGGTGTTTGGCCACAGTTTGATTATAAGAGAGCTTCTTAGAAAGATGAAAATATGTTTTGCACCCTGGAGAATGTACAAGGCAGGAAAAGGGCCACAACAGGGTATGGGTGTCACCAAAGGACAGGTGGGAAGGATTGCTGGAGGAAATCACCACCCTTTTAGTAAGTTTTTTTGAGGTGAAAGAGCTGGGGAAAAAAAAAAAAAAAAAAAAAACAACAACAGAGAGACTGTTAAGACCTTTCCAGAGGTTGGCACATCTTTAGAGGATGACTTTCATGGATATTTTCTTGCCTGCGACATTTCCATCATCTCCAGACAGATTGTTTCAAATCTAATCCTTGAGCCACTGCACTATTGATTGCAGGCAGCCACAAAGAAAGTAATTGGATCTGTTTTATTCCTCTCACAGTTCCCTCTCCCCCTCTCCAGCCTCAAAAACCTGCCCTCCCATTTCCCTCCAGCCTATTTCCATGTCCATCTGATCCTTCAGGTAACAGCACTCCTCGCAGAAGGAGATCGAAACACCACAATCCAGAAGCTCCAGTATTTCTTTCTCCCCCTAGATGGAGCCGTGGGCTTTTCGCTGGATTCATCCAATTACTTTTCTCTAAGGTCGAGGCTTTGGTGGAGAGGGATTCAGGCAGCTGCAGGTAGACCCCAGTGGCTATTCTTGCAGAAGCTGTGCTGCCTTATAGTCAAGAGACAAGATGGGGACAGAAAACATAGCTTTTTTATTATTATTAATTGAGTGCAGTCTGGGCTAGCTGAATGTCCATCTCTGTTGTAAGATATTTGATCTCTTGCCTCCTTTATTAATTGTATTTTAATTTTTTGCCATACTTTATTGTCCTGAGTGGTCCTTTTCAGTGGAGTATAAAATAAACCCTATAAGAGCATTAAACTGACTTTTGATAGACAGGGGGCAGGATTTGTCTGTAGAACTGGACAAAGATATTTTATAGTCAAATGAAGGGAACAGAGGTGGTTCCTCCTGGCCTGAGGTAGGTATCTGAAATAGAACAGTACTGTATTTCTTTTCAGGCACTGGAAAAGGACCCCATTACTCCTTGTCCCATCACTTTAAATAGTTCATATATGAGTTAAGTGTTTCATATGTGTGTCTTCACATACTTCATATGTGACTGACACCTAAAGTTAGGGGAGATGAAAAACATTTGAAGTTTCCAAAGAAACTAAATGGCATCAATTTGCTCTGAGTGCCAGGCACAACACAGTCAAGACACAGACAGAAAAGAATAGCATCATTTTGTTGTGGTAAACCTTTAAATATGTTGTATTCCCAGCACACGGGAGTGGCAGATTCATTTTAGCAATGAAAAGATTAATTCTGAGCCAAACTAATCCTGGCCTGGAGATGGCTCAGGTGTGGCTCAGTGTCCTGTTTCAGTGGCCAAGGATTTCTTTGCTGGCCTGAAGGGGAACTACAGTGAGACCCACAGGATTCACACTTGAATCCCCACATTTTCCCCTGTGTAGACTTGTCCTGTTTTGACACATTATTACATCCAGAGAATAAGTTGACAGAGAATCAGGTTTGAGGTCTGCAGTTTTTTTGGTCTGGGCATCCCAGGACATAGCAAAGAGCATGAAAATTCTGTTCAGAGCTCCCAGGCAGGCCTGGGATGGTGGCTGCAACACCAACTAAGGGGTGCACTTTGCCACCATATTTATTCCTCTTCCCTCCTTTCATAGGTGTTATAGGGGAATAAAAATTAAGGTATCTTTCCAAGAAATCATTTGCAAGCATAGCATTGAACTGGCAATGTGCAGCTGCAGTTTTAATAGGGAGGCACAGTCTTCCCTAATCTTTCTCTTTTTTTCCCCTGGGAAATACATAAATTGCTGTTTTTTATGTCAGTCTACAGCGATGTCATCTGCAATTTTTCTCCTTTATTATACGTGTGGGAGTAGGAGGAAATTGCTTGTCACCCAGTGGCGATATGCAGCTTTTATTTACAAGGGAGAGCAATAAAATCGATTGATTCTGAACTGAACATGTCACTTGGCTGGAGTTCAAGGCAAAAGGGCATGTGGGCAACCCTGCCTTCTAACCCAGAGAGGAAGAACTGCTAGGCACCAGGCTGGCCTCCACCTTGGCCAGGTCACTTGCTCACCCACATTTTTACCACATGAAAATAAGGCTCTAACAAGAATTGGTTTGATTGAAGTCTTGTGATATTTAATTAGATGGTCTGGTAAAACTCAAGAGAGTCTGAACAGAAGAGTGGAGATATCTTCATCTGGTGGGCAAGTATTTAAGCAGAGATATCTATCTACACGTGGCTGAAAGAATGCTGCATGTAGTTGGTTTTAAAACCATGTTGAATAAGCAGTGGCAGCAAGCACAGAAAAGAATCATTGATTCAAGAACTGGGAAAACCACCTAACACTCAAGAACTTTGACTGGAACTAGAAGATCCTTTAGGTCCCTTCCAACCCAAACCACTCTGTGACTATGAATTTATGTTGTGTAAAATGTTGGAGAGTGAGAGAACCAACATTTTTATGAGAAAACATCAGAAAACACTGACAAGCTTTCAGAGCTCTTAAGAAGATCTGAAAGCATAGTAAAAACAGTTCATGGAGACAAAGCTTAAACAACCTGCCCTACTGAATCCAGGCTGGGTTAAGAAAATGAAGTTTCAAAGTGAACAAACGGACACCCAGCTCTGCCTCCCTGAGAAATGCATTCTCCTGTTGGACAAAGTTTGACAAAGAAAAGAGCAAGTTATCCAGTAACTCTCCTCAGTGAGGAGTCAATTCTTAGCTCCATGGAGCCGTGCAAGGGAAGGCTGGTAGAGATCACTAAGGCTGCACCATCAGTCACTTCAGTAATCCACTGGAAACTTGGAAAATCAAGTTGAGCCATAGCAAGATGAAAGGATTTTCCTTCCCACTCTGTGACCCAGTAATGAGAGATCAGGGCTGGTTTACTGACAGGAATGTTAAGTGCTGTGATTTTTGAGTGAGACAAGTATTGCAGGGCCAGTTAAGATCTCTGTCCACAAACTCTGCCCCAGTCATGTACTTAGATCAGGACCGCTCAAACAACTCTGTCCTTGGAGACTTCAAAGACCATTTTCACTTCATTCAGCATCTTTTTCTTCCAAGTTAAGTATTTATTTACACAAAAACATCAGAAAGAACAGGTTGGGTGGTTTTCTCCATTGTGATGGGAACCCCTCAGTATATTCCTATGGGTTAACTTTGCTCTGGTAAATGCCACTCCACTCCCTCTGGCTGAATCCATCATATGCACTGTGAGCCCAGGCTGGAGCAGGAGCACCGCAGCCCAGCTGCCTGAATAACTGCTTTGCAGATAAATTCACCTTTTCATGAAGCAGACAAGACCTGACAAGTTTGTGTGACTCAGGGCTGGGAAGTGTCTGGGTCTGGTCTCATTTTCTCTGTGCATTTCCAGTCCCTAGGATGGGTCTAGCTCAGGAGCTCTGCTTTTTCCCACAGATATGTGGCATTAAATATATGTATTCCATGTCAAGCATCCCCTGCATTTAACCTCATGGAAGGCATTAAAGTCTTCATAGTGGTCACCCTCCCCTCTCCAGCTCTGTTTGAAAATGTGATTTATTGCAGTCAAGCTCCTCATAAGGAGAAAGATGCATCGAGTGTGCCCTGTTACAACCACAACATTCACATCTGTCAGTGGCTGTCAGAATGATACACAGGCGAGCAAAATACCCACCTGAATGTAGCTACTGTATTTTCTGGGGGACTATCTCTTTCTGCAGAACCCATAAAACGTGTGCTGCAGCTGTAGCAGACCTCCTGAGAGGGGAATGGCATTCTAGAGTGTAACTCCATGCAGCAGCACTGCTGGGAAAGAAAGTTCAAAGGCATCCAGCTCTCTCCAGAGGACACAGCTATGTGAGACCCTGCTGGATGGATGACTAACTAGGTACCTGTTTTTTGCACCAAAATATTACAAAGAGCTTGTTCTGCCTCCAGGCACATAAGACACATTTCCCATTGGCAAGATGAAAAGAAAACTTTTGCACTTTTGGTTTTTTTGTGGGTTTTTTTGTTTGGTTTGGTTTTTGTTGGTTTTTTTTTTTTTTTTTTTTTTTCTTTTTGCCTTTTTTTTTTAAACACTACATTATGTCCTTTCTGAAAAGAGCTCTATTGTACATGTGGGCCACAGCAAATATTCATGGAAGAGAACTAAATGACAGCTTTTGGTGCTTATATAAACACTCATTAACCCCAGGTTTCAGTTAACTCCAAAGCCTGGCTTGTACCAGATGCCTTGAACTGCAATCTATAGGTATTGTGCAGCTTTCTTCTTGTGCTTTCTTAGCATGAAACTGCTGAAGTGCCTTGTCCATTTTTGTTTGCTTTATAGCAAGGCTGGGAGGTAGAGAAAAAGTCCTGATTTTTCCACTCCCAGACAGATGGTGTGCTCTGCTGGTTTCCCATTTGTATACACTGGTGAATTTTTTAATCTAGATTGAACTTGGAAAGACAGAGCTCAAGAAGCAAATTAGATTTTTCCCAGGCTAATTCTTCTCTCATTTCCTCCAATTTTACACCAGTGACATTAACAGGGTTAGCTTTTGATTTACACTGGTACCAAGGAGAGAAAAATGGGCTCATGAAGAGCTGGCTTTAATTCAAAGCAGCTGGGCAGAAAAAGGTGGTGTGGGAAAATCCTATTCTCCAGGAAAATGAGGACTGACATAGTATTTAGCTGTCCCTGCAGATACCTGCATTTTAATTTACATTGCTTTAGAGGCATAGCTAGTCATTCTTGCTGAATCTAAACCCCATCATGAATGAGTGGCTTTCTTAAATCAGTAAGTCAGTGGAGAGCCCAAAGCAGGCTGGAAGATGCTCAATCTAACTAGAATTCACTCATTTTTAATCTTACCCACTTCTCAGTGCCCAGCCTGGATCATCAAACAGGGAAAATTGTTATTAACTGAACTACAAAAAATAATGCAGCAGGTTAAACTTAATAATTAAAATCATGGATGTTATTCTATATGAGCTAAGAAATAGTTTCTCATGTTTTATGTCACAGCCACAGCTTTCTCAATCTGGTAACTTGCTGAAAATTGCTTTTAGCTCTTAATTAGACCTAGGGGAACAGAGTAATTTGCTCTGTTGAATAACATGCATTAAGTATGGGGACACTAATTATTTTGCAATAGAAGCTCTGATTTAGCAGATAAGAGCACGATCAAGTAGGTGTTCAGCTCTGTTTGAATCTGCACATCAGTTTTATATCATCCTCTTTTATGGCCACTTTGGATGCTCAATACCTTCAGCTGTGAAATCACTCATTTAGATGCCTGCATAGGGATCTCAGTGCCTGCCTCTAAGCACTGGATTTTGATATTTTCTAATTTTTTTTCCTAATCTGCTTGTCATCATTTCACTGCAGTGCTGGTTTCCACCCTTTGGATCTCTGGATGTCCAGGTGGCTTTTGAGGGGTGTTGTCATGACGCACAGCACAGACCAACAGCTTTTTATTCCCCCTGGACTACAGATAATCCATATTTATGCATCTGGGAGCAGGCTTTTCTCTTGAGTGTCAGCTATTCTGCAGATTGATCAAAGCCATCTATTGCACAAGGCATTTCCACGAGCAACAGAGCAGAGGATTTTCTGTTTGGATATCCCTGCCAGGGAACTGCTGGAGAAGGATGCAAAGACAGCAACACAGACGCAGAAAGTGCTGATATGGGAGGCAGGCAAACACAAAATGGGAAAAATCTCTTGGGGTTTGCACAGACCCTAGTGGTGTCACCAGCAGGGACCACCTGAGGTCAGCAGTGAATGGAAGGAACCACACTGGTGCATGGTCAAAACCATGCTAACAAATATGCTGCCTCCTGCCGCCAAAAATTTAGACATCTTGGGTGAATATCCTATTTTTTCTTTGTTTTTTCTTTGTTTGTTTGGTTGGTTGCTTTGTTTTGTTTTGAATAAAGGAGATATAACACAGTCACTCATGATTAAAGGCTGGGAGAGAAGGAATTGTTCAGCTTGGAGAAGAGTTCTGGGGACACCTTATAGCAGCTTTCCTGTACCTCAAGGGGGTCTACAAGAAAGGTATTGACAATTATTGCCAGGGCCTATTGTGATAGGATGAGTGCTAATGGTTTTAAACTGAAAGAGGGCAATTTAGATTAGATGTAAGGAAGGAGTTTTTCACATTGAGGATGGCAAAACACTGGCCCAGATTTCCCAGAGACGTTGTAGAAATCCCCCGTGCCTGGAAACATTCAAGGCCAGGCTGCATGGGGCTTTGAGCAGCATGATCTAGCTGAAGATGTCCCTGGTCATTGCAAGGGGATTGGACTAGATGTTCTTTAAAGGTCCATTCCAACCCAAAAGATTCTATGATTTTATGACTAGCCTGACATTGCAGACTGGGAAACAGAGGTATGGCCCTTTCCCATCCTCCTAGCTCTGACAGTGGAAATATATTTTCCAGGTGGTTTCTTTGGCCATGAGCAAGTCATGTACCATGGGTTCCCTCTTGTGACAGGAATAAGCAGAGAAGATCCAGCCATGAATGACATTATTCAAAGGATTTAGTGAATTTGGGCAGGGTCACACAGGACATCACTTCTCCAGGGCTTGCAGAGTTTACTGATCCTGTTTGGTGGCCTGTCACACACTGGAAGAGCACTTTACAGTCTTTCTTTCTTGCCTGGTATGTGCCCCAGGCCACCAAGAGGCCAGAGGAAGCTGGTCAGAAATGGATGTGCTACATGTGGTATATATCAGCAAATAGGGGGGGTTGGACCCCATTGGAAGCCCTGTGAGTCCTTAATACTGAATTTGCTGTGGCAAAAGCAAAGAACAGATGGTTTTAATCATCACTCAGTCTGTCTTCTGCAGCAGACCCTTTAACAGCTCAGGCAGAAACACTGGATCTTTCAGGCACCTGAGGGAATTGTCAGAGCCCAGATCCAGACCTTATCACTCACCCTGCTCCTTCCTATGTGCTACAGCCCATTAACACCACAGCTCTCAGGGCTCAGCACGTTCAGCTCTGCAGTGGGATGAGCTGCACAGCCTGTTCCACTGCCTCCCCCTCTGCACTGTCATCTGCTGAACACCTCACCTGAAGGATTATGCAATTCAAAAGCCAAAAATAACTTTTTTCCCCGTTCTTTAGGGCTTTACAGTTGGCTGATACAGAGCAAAGCCTGGGACTAAAGTGAATTTAGGCAACAATTATTCTCCTCTGCAGAAGAGATGCACAGGGAGACTGTATTTTCTCACCTTTGTTTGGCTTGTTCTCTCATTCCAGGGAGGAGAAAGGATGTATCAATGCCTCAACAGACCTTAGGAAACAATCTGTTATTTTTTTTTTAATTTAAATCACAGTTCATACAACCCTGGAGTGAAGGAGCTGCTACCTGAAGGGTCACGGCCTTCATGCAGCTTTATGGTTTTGGCTGCTTGGCCAAATGTCTTCTTGCTCCTAAAATATTTGCAAGGGTCCTCAGAGTGAGAATAGGGACTTCTAAAAAGTGATTGTAAAATGTGAACCTCCAGTTCAACAACACTTGCAGAATTATCTTCTTAGCAGCTCTCAAGCTCTAAAGGAGGCATTTGCAGCCTCCAAGGAAATCCTTGACTGGTGACATTCAATAGAAGATGTTTGTTCTTTCAGAACGGAATGGAATCCTCAGTAGAGGGTGAAGCAGCTGACAAGACATTTTTCTCTAGGAAAAATTTCTCACAATTTCCTCTTTTTTTTTTTCCAGTCCCCTCTGGGATGAAAATACAATGCTCTAAATTTCATAATGGAATAGAAATTGCCCAAATTGTTTCCCTTTGAACAGCTGTAATCTAATACTTTCTGATATTCTTCATATCAATAACCCACTCCTCACTTCCCTGGTACCCAATCAATGAAAAATGCAGGAAACCAAGGGAAACCCCAGCAGAGCAATGAAGGCAAAACTGCCAAATTATCAAACATATCAGTAATAATTCAAAATAAAGGCAACATTAAAACAAAACAAAACAAAAAAAAAAACCAAACAAACAAAAAAAAAAAAAAAAAAAAAAAAAAAAAGAAGGAAAAAACCCCACCAGGACTTCAGGATATTTTTCCAAACATGACTATAGCATTTCTTAACACTGGTAATACTTTCAATATTTTTGGCAGAATTTCATGGGAAATTGTCTTTCCGAAGAGCGCACATCCACATGGTGTATGAGACCCTTGCTTGTAATCAATACCCATCTTAAAACTCCTGGCACATTTAGCTTCTTTAAGGGCATCCAAATATTTTGGGTTGGAAGGGATCTTGAAAAGTCATTTAGTCCTGCAAAGATCAGGGACAAGAGATGTGTCTCCGATAGTATTTTACTAGTGATTTACTGTGAGTTTGCTCAGACTGCTTAGATACTTAGAAACTGGAAATCACAGACACCTACAGATGTCCTCAAACCCTGAAACCAAATCAGAAAAGGACTTTCAAAATAGTGCAATTTTTCGGCCTTCCCCAAACTCCCATATGTGACTCCATGGATGTTAGCTGTCAGCTAAGATCTATTAGCTGGAAACTGCAGTAACAGTCCCAAAATGCAGAATGAAAAAGCCCCCAATGGTTTTGCACATGACTAAAACAGATGAAGCACAAGAGCCAGGTGGGGGTTGGTCGCTTCTCCCAGGTAACAAGGGACAGGACAACAAGGAATGGCCTCAAGTTGCACCAGGTTTAGATTAGATATTAGGAAAATTTTCTTCACTGAAAGGGTTGACAGGCATTAGAACAGGCTTCCCAGGGAACAGGCTGAGTCACCATCCCCAGAGGTATTTAATAGATGTGGATGAGGCACTGAGGGACGTGGTTTCGTGGTGGACATGGAAGTGCTGGGTTAATTATTGGACCAGAAGACCTTGGAGGCCTTTTCCAGCTCTAATGATTAGATGATTCTCTGCTCAAGTATGCCATAAGCTGACTCTGCACAGAACCATGGATGCTGGAGGAGACTACCCAAACTTGAACCCAAATTCCCAGCAGGACCATGACTCACAAAGCCAGGACCAGACTTGTCTAAGTCTGGAGCCTCTGCACTGCCCTTAATCTCTAATTCCCAGCTCTGATTCCAGCCTTAGGTCCAAGAATTGGCACCACCCCATTCTTCTCCAAAAAACAGAAGAGCAGCAACAACCAGTTCAGGAAAACAAGGACTAGCCCAATAACTCAAATGATTCCTCAGCTTGCAGTCAGAATAAAAATCTTGGCCAAAATCCCTTCTTCCAATTCACACAGAAGCCATTTTTAAAGGTCTAAGAAGGTCATGCTACTAGCTGGATGCTGTAGAAACAAAATTTTTAAAAAATGGGGCACTGAATTGCATCAGTAATGGTGAATATCCAAATTGCAATGGGCCCGCTTTGCCTTTTGTTTGGGACCTCTAAAACCCTTCAGTTTGTTTTCATTCCAAGCACTTGCCCTCGAAAGCTGTGGAGAGACCAGCCCTTTCCCAGGGGTTCCATCCATGCCAGAGCCTGGCAGTATTCCTCCTCCAGACCATCAGCCCTCCTACGTTATGTCTTGAGAAACATCTGCCGTTCCACATGACAACTCATGACCCTTCCCACATACTTTTGTGTTCTTTGCTAAAAATACCATCACAGTCCCTTTCAACTCTCGTGCCCTGCAGAGGGAGGAGCCCTGCACAGGCTCCAAAGGCTCCACGCTGCAGCCGAGGCTGCTGGCCAAGCTGAGGTGGCAGAACAGTGTGTGCTTTGATGGCCTGTACCTTGTGAGATTGATTCCTGGACTTGGTGCAACACAACAGTAGCTCAGGGATGGATGAAGGAGGAAAGCAGTCCTCTCCCTTGGTTCTTCTGCTCTCTTTCTTTTGTGCTCCTGCGCTCCTTCAACCCACTTCTCCTGGCCCTATTTGTAACCATGGTGCCAAGTCCTGGGGGATTTCCTACCTCTGCTATCATGTCCTCCTCAAGGAAGACAATTAATGCAGAAAGTATTCCCTGGACTTGAAAACTTGACTAGAATAGTCTAATCTGGTTCCTTTACTGAGCCCAGAGGTGAAGTACAGTGCTGTGGGTATAAGTACCAATGCAAGCACCAAGGCCCATGGATTGACAGTCTTTGGGAGAACACCTGGGGGTTTCTCAGGCTTGGTGAGTGCTGGCAGATGGTTACAGGAGACTGGACATGGTGCTCACACATCTGCAAAAATGTGGAAACTCAAAGACAATACATGTAGAAGGTAGATGCTTTTCCACCCCTTGGAGAAGGAAGGGTAGCTGAGTTATCCTTATTCCCATCCCAGATGAGTTAAAGAACAGATCAGCTCCATACAGGAGCAGAGGGAATTGGGAAAGCTTCCGGGAGAGAAAATCAATAAAGCTCAGTGAAGCAGGCTGGGTCTGAGGCCTTGTAAAGAGTGACTCAGCCAGTGCCTCACAGCTCTTGGTAATACTCCTTGCCATAAGGAGCATAAGTGGAGGTGCTGAGTGATTGCTTTATTGTTCCTTACAAACCTTGCTGTGAAATCCCTGTAAATATGTTTATGAGCTTGTTGGGGCAGCTTCCCTGCTGCTGGCAGAACTGTAAATAAACATGCATGCCTTTGATTCACGGAAGTTCATCTTCTGGACTCCATTATGGGCCCTGGCTCTGCTTCCAGCTCAGACGTGAGGCCCCTCCTGCCCCAGCACAAGGAGCACGACATTTCTGCTCTCCAGTGAATAACTGGAAAGATCAGTGCACGTGTTTAGCATTATACACATCCCCATATGGCAACCTCACTTGCGTCCCCCTCATTCCTCTTCCTCCCAGCAGAGCTCTGTGAACTTCAGCAGCTCCAAAAGAGCAGCCTGTGGAAAGGCCACCATGCCTGGGGACAGCTTCCATCCACTGTCCTCCTTTCTCCCACATAGCAAGGACATTTAGATATGACCCTCTGAGCTTGTGTGGGCAAAGCAAGTTTTGGGGGATGCATGTTGCCTGCATCCAAGAGTGATGTTTCCAAGCACAGGGTGTATCTACATTTGAGGGCAGCCTCAAAAAACTCTATTTTGGCTTCCACCCTGCAGTGTGGAGGAGCAACCTGTGCTAAAACCTTGTTGATCAAGGTCAGACAATGAGCCCACCTGAAAAATCTGCCACCCTGTGCTGTTTGCCCTGTCCTGCAGAGCTGAGCTGCCTGTGTGTCATCACAGCCTGGTACTCAAAGCAAGCTGAATTTGCTGCTGTTTTACCCTATAAGCCAGGATTTTGTGATGTCAGTAATGTTCAGGTATTACCAGATGAGTGGCCAAGCTGTCTGTGCAAAGGAGATTCAACACAGACAGGGGCAAATCACAGAATCATAGAAAGGTTTGGATTGGAAGGAACCTCAAAATCACCTTGTCCCAAATCCCTGCCATAGGCAGGGACACCTTCCACCAGACCAGGTCGCTTCAAGCCCCATCCAACCAGGCCTTGGACAATTCCAGGAATGAGACAGCCCCAGCGTCTTTAGGCAACATGTGCCAGGGCCACACAAGACTCACAGGGAAGAATTTCTTCCTAAAATGCAAGGAATAATCTGCAGACATCCCATACCAAGCTGTCCATAGGGTCAAGGACATGCCTGGTTAAGAGTTATGCCTGGGGTTAGGGCTCTGAAAACCACAAAGCTAAGAGCCCCAAGCAAACTGCAGCTCCAAAAGACATGCCAAGAGGAACACAGAACTGCCAAAGCACAGCTTCCTCCATAGCGTTCTCCATGGAAACACCCTTAGCCTAAGCCATGCCATGTACACAGGCAGTGTGCCTGGAGCTCTGGGCTTTGAGGTTTTCAAAACCCTAACCCTAGGCGTAACAATAACCCTAGGCAGAGCAGAAAAAGCAGACGTAGGCTTAGGCTGGTTCCAAGCAGAAAGTGGTGAAGGAAGACATCTTGTAGGAGTTTTGTGTTCCCCTTAGCATGGCTTTTGCAGCTGCAGTGTGTCTGGTGCTCTGGGCTTAGTGGTTTTCAAAACCCTAACCCTAGGCAGAGCACTAAAAGCAGCGCTTTGCCTAGTTCCATGGAGAAAGCTGTGGAGGAAGCCATCTTGTAGGAGTTTTGTGTTCCCCTTGGCATGGCTTTTGCAGCTGCAGTGTGCCTGGAGGTCTGGGCTTTGAGGTTTTCAAAACCCTAACCCTAGGCAGAGCAGTAAAAGCCGCATTGGGCTTTGGCTGCTTCCAGTGCAAAAGCTATGGAGGAGGCCATGTTTTGGAAGTTTTGTACTCCCCTTGGCATGATTTTTGCAGCTGCAGCATGCCTGGAGGTCTGGGCTTTGTGGTTTTTGAGACCCTTACCCTGTGTGTAACCCTAGGGTTACAGTAGAATTTGATCACCTGAAGCCTTTTCTTTTCTAGGCTGAACAATCTGAATTCTCTGAGCCTTTCTTCACATCAGAGGTGTTTTATCCATCCAACCATCTTCACTCACAGAGCTGTCCTGTGACATTCACATTTTCTGGACAGGGAGACATAAGTCTGTCTCTCAGGAAAAGCACAGAGGGAAGAATAGAAAACAATCTTTATCTCTGCTCCTTTGTTTTCCCCATGTGGAATGTGGTATGGAGATTGTTTACCTGAAGTGATTGCTTGATTGGATTCTGGTGAAGGTTGTTTGGGTTCAATGACCAATTGGATCCAGCTGTGTCTGGGACTTTTAACAGAGAGTCACGAGTTTTGTTAGTTAGGTAAGTAAGAGGTAAGTATGTAGAATAGTATTGTATCTCTTTAAATAGTATATTAATGTAATATAGTATAGTTTTAATAAAGCTATCCTTCAGCTTTCTGATCTGGAGCCAGACATCATCATTTTTTCCTTAAATCAGGGATCGCTGCATTTTTTCTGATACTGTCTTACCTTTGTATTCTCTCCAATAGGTCCACGTCCTTGTGCTGTGGACCCCAGAGCTGATGCAGCACTGCAGGTGGGGTTTCAGCAGAGCAGGGTAGAGGGGCAGACTCCTCCCTCCCCTGCAGCCCACCTGCTTTGGATGCAGCCTGGGACACAGCTGGCTTTCATCTTGTGGGTCTCTCCTTCCTTTCTATAGGGTAGGAATAAAAGTCCCGCTTCTCCTGCCTGCCTTGGGTATTTAGGTTGCTGCTTCAGCTGGGTTGAGATTGTCTCCCACTACAGGGTCCTATTAAGTAGCTGGATAAACTGAGAGCCCAGGAGTGTTGTGGCAGATACCCCCATAGCTGCCAGACCCTCCCTTTGCCCAGGTAGGGAAAAAGTTCATCAGGATACCAGTCTGGCACCAGGAGCAATTGAATCTCATTTGGACCACCTACACATTGTGAGGATAAGGAAACTGTCTCCAATTATATTCTGAAAAACAGTCAGAAGGAACCTCTCAACAGATTTCCCTAATTTCTGCCTCTGCAAAAATGTCCATTTTTCTTTTTTTTTTGTTTATCTCCATTTTCCATTTGTGGTTTTCAACTAAACTGCAAGCCTGATGAAGCAAGATGAGTGATGAAGAGGTTTGGTGTTTGTTGATTTAGTTTAATGGTTTGACTGTGGGGTCTCAGCCTGGTATCTACAACACAAAAGTTCCCATCAGTTCTCAGCTGTCTCTGAGACCTTCCACGGAGGAACAGAGCAGGAGGGGAACTTTCAAGTAGAAGAAAAAGCTAATGAAACATTTCTGAAATATATCTGCAGGGACATCCTGTAGAACCAGCAGGATTTGTCAGTCTGGCAATTTGCAGTGACAATGAATATGTTTCCAAAATAGATATCCAGAATATATTTCCTGATATGTTCATTTCTTGCATCTCTGGCTCAGCATGCCTCCAAACACTCCCATGTTTTGGAGAAACGCATATCCTGCTCTGAACTCGCTAGTGTAGTCCCATCTTTAATTTAAACTTCCAGTTATCTGGACTATGTGACTTCAGTGAAAGGGAAAAGAGGATTTCCTTCTCCCGGAATGCAGTTGTCAATTGATCCCAGAAACAATTCAGATTTATTGCTCCAATGTGATGGCTCATGGGAAAGGAATTGGCTCCCCAGCAGTAAGTCAAAGATGGGAAGAGACAGTGGCCTGAGCAGAGTGACTGATGGCCAGAGACAGAAATACTTTCTTCACTGCTTTGCAGGTTAATTGCTGCACCTTAGACCTTAAACCAACATATGGCGAGTGACCTTCAGATACTGATCTGGAGCTTCACCTTTCATCTCCCTCCACTTCTCAAGTTTTCCTCTCTCTATTCTCATCCAAGTCATTGCAAATATTCATCTTTTCTTTTTTGCCTCCCTTTGCTTTGGCTCAGCCAGAGCCTGAAGACTCAAGACAGGAATCATACAGTAATTCTACACCCTGTGTTGTGGAGATAGTCAAGTGAATCCAGTGGCCCCTGCTGGCTTGAAAGTCTCTTCAGACTAAATTCATAATAGTAATGCTAATGCAGACATTTTGCAGATGCTTATTTCAGGACATGGAATGTTTGCAATTCATTTTGTTTGGTGTCCCAGAATATTTCAGCTCCCAAACCAGCACTGACAACCATGTTTGTTAATTTATCAGCACTTAATTCAGTTCTAAACAAACTTAGAAATTCTTGCCCATTTTATTTCAGTATGCATTATTCATGCAGGCCTCAGAAATGGGAGTTTTGGACAAGCCCACTGCATTATTTAGCACGTCTGGACATTTGCTTTTAAATAAATTGTTTACAGCACATTAGGTAGTGAGGAAATGTTAAGTCCTTCTCCCCTAGTCTACAGGACTGGAGTGTCAAAAGAAGCCAGATCAGTACTTCTAAACAATATGAAATTTGCCTCAAAAAACTATAAATCTAATAGCTTCTCCAGCTATGAAAGATATTTGGTCATGATGTTAAGCTTTTGCAAATGATGTCTGTTCTAGAAAATTACCATCCAGAATCAGATCTCAAATAGCCTGGGTTTGAGTGCCTGTTCACAAATCAACAGGATTATGTGGCTTCCAGGGTTTGTCCTGATTGTAAAAAGGAAGCTTGAAGCAAGTTATGAATTCACATGATTCACAACTCCTTTAATTCATCCCCCTTCTGCCAAAAACATCTCCAAAAGATCAGGTGCCAGGCCATCCTCATAACTGAATACAAAATCAACCCCAAAAAAGAGAGAGCATGAAAGGAGAGAGTTAATCCAAACACTGCTTCATCCCCCAACCCAGATGCTTAAAAGATTTAACAAGGGGAGAGCTGCCATGTAGCCTGCACATACATGTTAGAGAACAGTTAATGTGCCCTAAAGTTTGATAATCTGAATAAAAGTGGATTTGAGAAATTTATTTGGATTAACATGATCTGCCTTTTAGTGAAAAGATTTTGAATGCTCAACAAGGAGCTTAGCCACTATTAAGTCATTTAAACACTTTCACAGCTAAATGTGTTCCCAATGCCCCAAGCAGTTAGAGCTTTACCCTTTGGGATTAAGCTAAACCTCATTTGGTGGTTCTCCTACCCTTCTCTTCCATATCTGCTTATTCTGCAGACAGCTCCTCATGGTATCACCTCTACCCTTGCTTTCATTGTAAGGGGCTGGACAACCCAAGACATGGGAATTTCTCCCCATTCTTTCCCATCTGCTTATGGTTTCCTCCCCTCATTGTCTGGTGGCAAAAGAGATAATCTGAGTCACACCCGATTTGCCAGGTCACTGAATAATCCCAGCCATGGAGAGTCACCCAAGCAGCTGCTGCCTCAGACTAATGTGCAACCCTTCCAAGGAAACAGTCTGAGTCCAACTCTCTCTTAGAGATCACCCAGCAATAGGAAATAGTGCTTGAATTATACCTGAGCATCCAGAGCAGTTCTGCTGCCTTCTCCTCATCTCTGGACCTGTCAGGAACGTGTTCTCTGTCTTAATGGACTAAATGAAATGAGGACTTGGGCCTCAAAAGTGCCACTCAGCCATGCACACTCCTGGATTACTGGCATCCCCCTCGGCACAGGTCAGACCTGGGCCGGTCTCAGGGCTCGAGGCACAGGTTAGAACAGGGACCAGTGGGTGATTTGGATGCAGCCATCCTGGACTGGGGATTAGAAGGATTAATGTAAGCTTAAATGGCACAAATTGGCCTCAGCCTAAAGCAGCTCCTCCCCCATTTTATTTGCTGCTATAGGTGGAGCTGCTAAAGGCAGCTAAGGATACCAGAGTATCCTTGGGAAGTCCCAGCAGGGAGATTCCCCTCCCAGTCCCACACCTGAGAGGATCTGCCTGTAAAACTCTTTTTTACTCCATCAGTTGCAGTCCATGTCTGTTGTCTAGGGGTGAGGAAGATTTTTTTTTAATCTCCACAGGAATGTTCTAGGGTTTTGTTTTGTCTTGCTTAGTTTCTTTCCCAAAGGAGGGGGAAGCTCTGTTTTCAGGACTAAAAGCACCTGGAAATAAATTGCATGGTTTATAAAAGACCTTAAAAATTTTATGCTTAGGCTCTTTGCATTTCTTGAGGCTTACTGGTGAACATTGGCATTTTGTGTCCAGACGCAACCTATTACAAGGCAGATGTCTAACCTTAAACTGCTTCTCAGCAGACATGCAAGCTGTGCTTTCTCATCCAGACAGTTTTGCCTTAATTTTTTTTTTCTTTACTGGGGTTTTTTGCAACTTTTATTCATTGTTTTTAAATATTAAAAAAAAAAAAAAAAAAAAAAAAAACACAACACGAAAACCAAAAAAAAAACCCAAACAAAAAAGAAAACAACAACACCAAACCTCTTTTAAAAACTAAATCATAAAAGATGAACTAAAACAAAGTGATGTGAAGAAAATATAGCCTGAGCCTCTCTGGCAGGATTAAGCTTCCCTTAACACTAAATGGCAAAGCCTTGCTCCAAAAGCCCAGGCAATACAAGACATGGAGAAGCTCAAATCTAATTAGAAACGTAGCTTCATTTAGTCAGAATTAATTATGTCACTTATGTAGAAACTTCATGTTGCTACACCAGCCTGGTGATTCAGTGAAACATCTACAAAGTTTTTCTCTCTTTTATTTGCTAAAATATTGATGCAAATGCAACATTTGCCAAAGGCATTGGATTCAGTATCCTCTGGGGTAACGTGCTACAAAATGTGAGGTAATGGGGACAAGAGCTGTAGGGAGAAGTAGGTTCCTACCCTGAACATTTAACTCTGCTCATCCTCAGGATGCCTTGGGGCTCTCTCTGAACCATCTCCATCCAAAGTTCTCCAGAGCCTCAGGTTTCTCTCACTGACCCTAAGCAAAAGTGCTGAAACATTGCATTGCCCTCTTGGACTAGGAACAAACTGGACATTGAAGTCTCAAGGACTTGGTGGTGCCCAGAAAGTCCTCAGAGAATAATTAATCTGTTTTGCCCTGGATACCACCTCAGGATGAGCTGAATCAACTTTCAGAGGTTCTGTTACACTTGGACAAAATATCTAAGGACCACATAATGCCTCTTGTTCTGCCAAAATAACACACATGTGACCACCTCTGTCCAGTCCATGGTGCAAGATCAGAGGATACCACAGGGCAAGGACCACAGCAATCAGCTTCTGACTCTGAGTCTTTGCAAGATGATGCCAAGCATCATATGGCAGCAAACATAAGTCAGACAATGAGACAGTCCTCAGAGTATATACATAGTTTTTGAATGTGGAGTCACAGAGCAGGTAGGTGATGAGGAGGCGACGCTGCAGATGGACACTTCAGTAGAGACATAGACACCTACTCAGGGCTGGGAATCCACCAAGGTTTACGTTATCTAAGAGCTGGGCATTGCAGTCCCGAGAACACATTTTGTCTACATCTTCTAGACCCTTCACAAGAGGGGAGTGGGAAAAACAATGAAAACCTTTCCAACACACTGCTACAAGCCAAAGCTCTATCTGACTGAACAGTTACAGACTGAGAGTAACACTAGTAAAGTATTTTTCCTGCATTGGCTCAATTTCAAGATTATTATTCAGAGCACTTCACTTCTTTCAGCCTAAACAAAAGCACTGATCACTTTAAATAGTGCCCACAACTCCTTAGTTCTGCTTTTACACTTCTGTCTTTAAAAGAACTTTTTTTCCCCTTAAAGCTCAAGATGAGCATTATAAATTGCTTGCTACACACAGAGAAATGCCACTAAGTTGTGAACATGGCTCTGCCTTTGGAAAAGTTGGAAGATAGAACACTCAGGGAAACAGTCTATTTAATGATGGCCATGCCATGTTTTTCTGCTTACAATTAACACTGGAGAGCCGACGCTGCTTAGCTCAAATGGTGTTTTCTGCACAGATCTGAGAAGGGTCCAAAGCTTCTTTTTGTTAATTTGTCAGAGTGGATTAATTTTTCAGCAGCCCATTACTTGAATGCAGCCTGCCCAGCTTCAGGCTTCATTGTGAGAAGACAGTGATGCTGAGCTGAGAGCAGTCGTGGGCAGACAGACAGAGCCCAGATGTGGCACAAATCTGCAAGAACCTTTTGAGGACATCTGGAGATCAGCTTTCTGCTCATGAGCAAGATTCAAAGGATGTATCTCAGACAGAGCTTACTTACTTCCACAACCAAGCAACACTTCCCAGACAAATTAGTGCCAGAATCACAACTGTTGGTTCTTGGAAATTGTCTTCCCTTGACTCACAGCCTGAATGGAACAGCCAAAAAGACAATATACAGCACAAATGTTAATCAAGCACTGGATACCAGCCCTGAAATAGTTCACTAAATAAGCTCCTGTTTAGCACTGATTCTCACTTAACATCAGTAAGAACTTGTAATGAGGATCAAGTCCCAGGAACTACAGACAACTGAGGAGAAGCTTTGTCAAATTCAAACTTTAGATCTTTGGGGTAGTGAAGGACAGAGGTATCAAAACAAATGGTGGTGAAGAGCAGGTCTAAGACTTCTTCAGGCAGACACATACTGTCTCACCCCGGGCTCTGAATTAACCATCTCTGTCCCACAGAGCAGAACTGCAGCACAAAAGCATCAAGTTGCTGTCTCTGTGTGACTTTTTATCTGTAGGACAGCACAGAAGAAACAATCTCAATATAGCACAGAGCCCACATAAAAGTATGGGAAGATGTGCTTGTCTGTCCAACGCTTTTTTCCCCAGCTAGACAAAGGTTGCTGTAGCAGACACACTGTCCTCCAATCCATGCACATCCACAGGGTGTTAGAAGTGTCCCTGCTTCCTGCCCTGTCTGCAAAGCCACAGGTGAGTCTATATATAATTCTGTATATGAGGTAAATGAGAAAACTAGGTCTGATTCAGACATAAAGGTGGGTTCCTTTTCAGCAAAACCAGAACATTGTACTTCTCACTCATGCAGATTCAGTAATTGCAGTGGAGGTTTTGCTGATTTCATTGATGCATTTATTGACCACTTTCTCTTGTTCAACCTAAATCTACATAACTCTATTGAAGCCAGTGCAGAGATGTGGCACTTAAGGGCATGGTTTAGTGGTGGAATTGACACTGCTGGGCTAATGGCCAGACTTAATGATCTTAGACATCTTTTCCAACATTAATGATCTTATTATTCTCTCGCATCCTGTTAACAGATCAGTGTAGAAGCTTCTCTGTAATTCATTTCCTTTTAATTAATGTATTAATAGCAAAGGAATTTCTTAACCTCTTATATACACATTCACAAAACAAATGAAACATCAATCACTAAAAATAATGTAATGGGAAAAAGCAGCATGAAGTGGAATTCATGTTCCACTTGAAGTGCAATTCATGTTCCTTTGCCATCTGTTCTCCTATTTGTTCTCTATTCAAAAAGAAAGATCTACAGCACACTCATCTGCTTTACCTGAATAAAGAAATGCTTGCATAAATCAACACAGATGTTGGGGGGGTTAAGTCTGAAATTCATGAGCAAATGGCAATGACAATTGAATGATTGAATGAAAAATAATAAAGGAATAATTGGCAAGACTGCGATATTAAACATGATGGAACAGCTTGCAGAGATCAGTCTGAAGCCCTGATTTGGATTTTTTTTTTTTTTTTTTTTTTTTTTTTTTTTGTAAATGCAGGGGTACATTCTCAAATGCTGCAGATTCACGTGGCAAAAAATAGCTCCATACAAACCTCAGCAGTCTTTGAGAGTTGTTTGCTGCTACCCCAAGGGATGCTGAGGTACAGGGTCCTGTTCCACCAGAACTCCCCATTCCAAAGTAACTGCCCCTCTTGAGTTTTGGTAACAAATTCTTAACTTGTTAAATTTTGCAGCTTTACAGTGCTGAGTACAAAATTGTGCTTAAGCACAATTATGCAGAAAGGCAAAAAAATCTTACAAATTCTTTGAGGTGGACCCCCAAAAAGTAAAATTAAGTTATTATTGTGGTTGAATACACAGTGCCCATTTTCTGGAGGAGTGCCTGACCATCAGGCATCGCTCAGTTTTGTGTGTTTCTTTGTACATATGTGTACATGTACATGCATTTTAATGTGCTTCCAGTTCTTCAGCTGAAGTTTTCCTTTCCTTGGGATAAGAGTGCTCCCTGCAACAGAAACCAGGAGTGATCTCAAAAATGTTTCTAAGTTCTGTGAGTGAAATGTGAAAATGAACAATTATAGCAAGAACAGAGTTGTGCTTTTCAGACTGCTACAACTTCAATATTAATAAATCACCTCATCTCACTCCAGAAAGGAAGAGCAACAGCAAAGGTTGGCTTCTGTCTGAGGTGGTGAGCCTTTCAGTGCTAGAGAGATTCATATGCCTGAAGGCAGAAGGAGTAACTTCTACAGCAATCAAGGTGAGGACTTCAGATATAAAAGACACCAAAAACGTTGTTAATTCTCAGATCTTTCTAATATGAGTCACAAAATAATTTGAAGGCTGAAAAAAATCACAGGCACTCATTATTTTCAGGCCATGGTGAGTAGTTGCACCATGCACTGTGTCATGTTTATAAAGCATCTTTGCCCAATGACTGCTCAAAATACACACCACCATTAAGTAGTTTTGCCTCTGCTGCTATGAGGCAGTGAAGGACAATGTGCCCTTTGAAATGTAATGAATTCACTGATAGAAGGTCAGCAAGGAAATTATGGCCATGTTATGAATAAAACCAAAGATAAAATATGACACTAGAACCACATGACATGGAATTAAGGTTGAAAGATTAAAAAATTCACAACCAAGCCAATCTTGTATTTAGAAGTTTGCAATTATAAATCACGTTGCAGAGGTCCCTCTCTCAGAGGAGATGGTTTTGAGATAAATGGCTCTAAAGCAATATTCAGAGCCTTGCACTGAGCTAATCAGTGCAAGTCACTTCCTGAGACCTTGAGACCATCAATATTTTATTTATTCAAATGGAAATTCTACCAGCTTTTATAACTGTTTTGCCCTAAGTAGTTTTATTTTACACAAGAATGCACTCATGCTTCTGTTATTTCCATAGGATCAGCAATAAATTCAGAACCTTGTTTAGAAATCAAAAATATCATTCTTCCACAACATCAATGCATTCAGGAAATATCTCACAATCATCACAAGGAGAGTTTGGTTAGAGTCCTCCTGAAATATCTTGAGATTTCTTCAGCTCTGAGCAGTAGGTAGTGTTTTTCCACCCAAGCATACTTAGGAAAAACCTCTACTTGATGAAACATATTAAGGCCATGTTGCCATGACCTAAACAGGACCTGTCTTAAGCCTTATGGTTGCTCCATTCCACAGACTTCAATCTATATGTTTTATTACTCTCTGGTATTTAGACATTCCTGTAGCTTGGACATCTAAAGGAGTGTTGTGAAACCAGAGAGATCTGAGTCTGGGCCTTTGTTTCCATCAGTGGTTGACCAGATTAAGAGCAGAGCTACAACAACCCAGACCCACCTTCTCCCAGACAAGTGCCCCACCTCCTGTGTCATTCTGAATGAGCACAATGTCTACACAGTCAACACACTCAGTGCAGCAGATCTCACAGGGCATTTGGATGCAGAGAATTTCTTCAGTTATTCACAGTGTTGAATCTTAAATATCCAATACTGGCCATAGCTATACACTCAAGAGAGATGTAAGCACCTCTGAAGTAAGGAATCAAAAATAGAATCATAAATAGGAGATTTAAGATGCACTGATCTTTCCCACCTACACGCTAAAATTGCCTGACATTTCTTATCCCACTGCACACCTGAATTCTCCTCCTCTATGTTTTTTTAATATTCATCTTGTCTGTTGAACTAGATGGTCAGTCTCTTCGGGTGGTGGCCAAGCACTAGACAAAATACCATTTCGTGATGCAATGCCTGAACAGAGTTGCAGAGATGGATTTTTGGATGTTTATTTAACAGGCAAAGCACTCCCCAGCACAAAAAAATGAACAATACCATATGACAAAACTCATTCACTGCTCTGAAGAGATGACAAATTCAGAAAGTCTCTCTGGTGGGTGGTTGCTCTGTTATCAGTCCCTCCAGCCCTGGGACAGGCTGCTGCCCAGAGCAGCCCCATGTAGGCCACAAAGTGCGAGCTCTTGGTGCTCCCCGGGTCCCGGTCCAGAGCAGGTTCAAATGGATCCAAGAAAGGGGAAAGAAAACCAGTCCAGGGAAAACCTGGACTGCCTCAGCTAGTTAAACTAACTAAAAAGCAAAGGAGCGCGGTGTTCTGCCCCATCCATGCCCAGACAACAAAGTGGAGTTCTGTGTCCAGCAGACTGTGGAGGAGTGAGTGCAGGCTGATAACAAAACTCTTTGCTTCTTCTTCTCTCTGCCTCCACTCTCAGAGCCCGTCTTGAAGGCACAGAATATAATATCCAGCATAGACAGAACACATGACTGGGGATATGAGCATCATAACGTCACCCTAGGATACCCCCAGCTCTGAGATGGGCAACACACTGCTGTCCTTTCAGGCGTGTTGGGAATGTTCTGTTTGCAAAGCACCCCTGCATTCCCATGACCTGCAAACTGTTGGCACTCAGATCCAGAAAATGAAGCCTGAGGGAGCAGTATCTGCAAAGAAACACCTCCTTGTTACCCCAGCAGTCATGAAACAAGAACATGTAACCCTGTTATCAGTGGTGTCCTTCCCTGGGGGACTCAGAGGTGGCTGTCAACCCTCATCCTGGTTTTGTTTTGAATGCCTGATCCAAACAGCCTGGAGGGCTTTCACAGAGCTTGGGGGAGCAGGACACCTCCTCACTACCTATATTCCTCTGCCACACTATCTGTCTCCATGAGAGAGGAGTGGCTGGAGAGGCTCCATCTCTGAGGGATGGCAAAGTGCTCCGTACGCACCAGCTTCCCCCATCCTGCCAGACTCTCTCACAGCCTCAAAACATGCTTTGAACACCAGATGTCATTTTTCCTCTCTGAGCTCAGTGACTGATGGCTACGAACTACAGCAAGCAGTGATGGACCCTGGTCCCACCAAGGGCCTCCAGTGAGTTTGTCAGCATGACGCCAGGGAAGTGAACTCAGGACCTTCTGCTTGTCATCTCTTAAATAAAAGGAAAATCTCCTGTGACTACTTTCGTAACAAGCCAATTAATTGGGACAGCTACTGCTCAGGGACAGAAGTGTCACCTGATGGGCAGGGCCATCACTTGAAGAGGGCATTGATAGCTCAGAGTATTAATAGCTCAGGATATCAGTAGCTCACAGTATTGATAACTCGGGGTGCTGATAGCTCAGAGTATTGATAACTCAGGGTATTGATAGCTCAGGGTACTGATAGCCCTATGCTATTTCTGAGTTGCTCTATCACCATCACCTGGGCCAGAGCACACCCTGCATTTAGCCCATGGAAGACACTCAGTGTCACACAATATACATTTAGCAGGAGCTGTCCAGACCATCTAATAACACTTCCATATGACATACATCAAGACCTTCTCTGAATTTCTACCTGATCCAGAAGGAAGAATATAATTCAGAAACCCCCTACGCTAATTAAAAATTTCCCATCACATAGAAATCATCACATGTTAATTTCTTCAAATCCCTAATTTTTGCTGTTATTGAAAAAGTCTGGTTTTATGTGCAGCCTGATTTTAGTTTCAGCTCCAGTGTGTGGGATTAGCTAAGTAGTTTTCAGCAAAATATTTATTTTCTTAAAAAAAAAAAAAAGAAAAAAAAGAGAGAGAGAGAGACAGATTTGTGGAAATGGGTTAATTGTGATGAGGTTTCTCAGTTCATCCGTTCACTCCTGTTAGGCAATTTTTAATTGAAATATTCCAGATTACAAGTCAAGAACTAAAGAACTATAGGGTTTTTCTGTTTGTATAATAGCTTGATATGAACTATAAATGGCCCAAATCAAAATGGCACATTCAGAAACTATTTAGTCCTTCATCCTTTCACTGGAGGAGATCTGTGTGGGTGTAATAGACATAAACATTGACTGCTCTCACTGCTGTTTTTTGCTTTTCAATGGCAATTTACAGTAAGGAAGTAAATATAATTAGTTCACATTCAAATGCCATTTTTCCATCCTGGAAAACTGAGCATATTTAATTGCCAGTGTATAAATAAGCCTGTGGTAAATCACATCCCACTGGTTGGCCATACAGCTCCACCACACTAAGAAGAAATGAGATTTTTCTCTTGTGGAAGGTAGAGAGGACTTATTCCTCACCTTTTCATTGCTGAAAGTGGCTCATGTTTTGGAAATAAACCTTTTGAGGCTTGAGCTTTCATCCAAAAGGAACAAGTAACCTAGTGGAGACTGTGCCGTGGCCTATGTCACCAGGCAAAGGAGCCTCCAGAAGGAGGGCTATAGCTGGGAGAGATTTTGGAACACCTGGATGTTGGGGAGAGGGATCTGGGAAGCAAGGTGCTTAGATTCTGGAAGTTCTTTGTTTCTCAGACCTCTTGTTCCTGTCCCTCTTCTCTCCTGTCCTCTCCTCACCAATGAGCCAGAGTCCATTCCCTGGTGGCCCCCAGCCCTCAGCAAGCAAGCTGGGAAGAGGCTCCTCCTCACCAGCCTCATCCCTGCTTGTGCTGCTGGTGTTTGTCCTCCCCTGGTGCACAAGGGACCAGCACCTCTGGGACTGCAGCCCTGACCACACATCCAGGCACGAGAGCCTGCTGAGATGCTGATAGACTACAGGAAGGATCAGGGGAATCTCAGAAGCACTCCAAGATTGTGAGTGGCAGCTTTCAGGGTCTTGTTAGACAATACTAAACCTTCCATCCCAGGAAAAGCATCCTCTGGAACTGCTGTTTGAGGAAATGTATTGTCTTCAAGGCACTATCAGTAGAAATTACTTTTTCTGCTTTTTCAGTTAGTTCTCAGAAGAAAACTTGTCATTGCCAGACCACTTCCAGTTCCAGGAGAAAAATCCTGCATTAGTTTGGATGCAAAGTCACCCATTCTGACTCACATTGGTTTGCTTGATCACTCTTGAACTTTTTCTCTTAAATTGCCCCTTTAAAAGATGCCAGGAATGCACAGATACATTATTGGTGCTGTAATCAGTTTGGGAAATTGGACCCAGGAGGGCTGTGGCATGAAAGAGCAACACACAGAGGTCCAGTTGGGTCTGTTACTTCAGAGCAGCCAGCAAAGAATGAAATTAATACAAAGAACAGTTCTGAAAAGCCATCAGATGCCTCTGAACTCTGCTGATCATGGGTGGTCTAGAGGTTTCAAAAATGCAGAAGGAAAAAGAACTACTTCTGTCCCTTCTAAACAATCCATTCATTTAAAAAGTCCCCTCACACCAGAAATGAGGAGAGGACCATTCCTCATAAAAGGGAATTTCAAAGACTTTTGCAAGAAATGGAATGTACAAATTACTGCCTTTTCAAAAGCCAAAGGTTGTTTTTACAGCATGGCACCGCATCCCCAGAAAGTGCCATGGGGAGTTTTGGTTTCACTCATGATACAGAGAAACATCAGACTGCAAACACCACCAGAAAATAAACAAGCCAAGTGAATGCTCTGGCAGAAACTGCAAAGAAAGATACCTTTTCATTTAGATGTTCCATATCAGGGCTTTTAAATGACAATTTCTATCATATCCTTATAGCTTATATTTCTTCCTGAAGTCATAATGAAAAGGGAAATACATTTTCTAATAGCTCAAAGAAAGAAACTTGACTTTTTTCCCCATCTGCTGTCACTCTTTGTCCTCAGAAAGTTTTTACTTCAGAAACATAAACTTATTATGCGGGAGAAATGATTGAAGCTCTCAGGAGGTGCCAAAGGGGCAATGACTGCATTTGGCAAAGGACACAAAGCCTTGGCAGAAACAGGTTCCCCCCAAGACTGCATTTCCCCTGTTAAAGCTCAGAGGATTTCCTCTCCTTCTCAGCCACCCAGCTTTGCTCAGAACAATGTCCTTTGACAGAAAAAACTATTCAAATCCAGGTTTTGATTTTTTCCCTTTCATCACCACCCCTGCCCCCAATCCACATGTTTTTCAACAGAAAAATGGCAGATGAACTATCAGAAGCCAAGGTCCATCCCAGTGCCATAACTCGATGTTTTCTCAGCAGCTGGCAGAAAACAGGTAGCACAGGACCCCAGCCACCTAGGAAAAGTAAAGGACAAAAAATCAGCCACAGAAATGTGGTCAGTCACAAATTACAGCCCTGGCCATAGCTGGGCAATCTAGGGGTGAAATGGGAAGAGGACTCTAAGAGATTGCTCAGCAAAGGAGTAACATAGGAGGGACTGGGACATGTAAAATTAAAAATGCTTCCAAAGAATGGTGGACTGGGCACTAGCACAGTTGCATACCTCTCTCCATGGATTAGAAGTTCCTCTAGTAGTACAGCTGATAAGAAAATGTCACATGCTCTTTGAAGAACTCTCTTTTAAAATTAATGCCTTTAAAGCAAAAATAATCAAAATCCCTCCAAGAATATTTTTCCAAGTACTTTATTTAGATTCTAATATTGTAGAATGAAATAAAATAAAACAAAACACACTTGCATTTGCTTATACCTTGGGAGGGATCCTGAGGCTTTAGTTATACTAATTCATTTTTTCATTAGGGTGGAAGGTGAAAAGACAAAGCAGGTGTAACAAAACATAAAATCAGGTGATGAATTTCTGGAATTAAAAATGCATCCATATTGGCGAAGGCTCTCAGCCTGGGAGGAGCAGCAGAGGAGAGGTCACTTGGTCTGTTCAGCCTGGAGAAGAGGAGACTGAGGGGACACCTCACTGCAGTTACAGCTTCCTTGCGAGGGGAAGAGGAGGGGCAGGCACTGATCTCTTCTCTGTGGTGACAGTGACAGGATCCAAAGGAATGGTCTGAAGTTGTGTCAGGGGATGTTTAGGGTGGATGTTAGGAAAAGGTTCTTCACCCAGAGGGCAGTTGGGCACTGGAACAGGATCCCCAGGGCAGTGGTCACAGCACCAGCCTGGCAGAACTCAAGTGTTTGGACAATGCTCTCAGGCACAGGGTGTGACTTGTAGAGTGTCCTGTGGAGAGCCAGTAGTGGGACTTTGATGATCCTTAAGTTCCTTGCAACTCAAGATATTATATTATTTTCTGACTTTGAAATGTTTTCTGGATGGTTCTGACAGTACTGAGTGGTTTGGGAAGCAGCCACATATCAGCAAGTGCACAGGTGCAGTGTGAAGCCATCACTGACACATACATGTAGGTGGGCAACTTACCACCAGTCTACTCCCACCCCCCAGATTAGTGTCTTCTCCAGCAGACACTTCTCTTAGCACCAAAAAATTACACTGTCCCTCATGTCCCTCAGGACCTGGTTCCAGAGGAGCAGGCCAGGAAACCTTGCCATTTTTGTCAGGCTGCAGTAGAAGTGGCAGATGTCTCATTGCCTGGCCATGCTCACGGTCCTGACCCCAGTGCCCCAGTACTGTGTCAACAGCCTTTGGTCATCAAAGAATGGCCCCTTTCCCCTGGCTCCTGGTGAAGCCTCAGCACCAGGGAGCCTTGTTTGGAGGTTACAGGTCTGGTAAATCAGCAGCAGGAGTCCCCTCTCCCTCATTCCCAACCATCAATGGATCTGATCAGAGGTTCAGTGTGGAGCACATTGGTGCAGCACCTCCCTCCTTCTGGGGACCTTCCTGAGCTCCCCACCAGATGAGACAGAGGGAAAAGAGAATCAATGTTGACATCCATTAAACCTGACTCTGAAGGTGTTCTGTCCATATTGCCAGGAACCTGAACAAGGAATGTATCTTATCCCTCCCCTCAGCAAACACAGACCTCCCAAGCGAAATAATGGGCCAGTTGCACTCGAGTTTGTTTTGAGGACAAAGCCATCCATCCTTCTGGAGAGACCTACCTGGGGAACTGCCTGGCTCTCATGATATGAGCAAGTGTGCCCCCAGAGCATGCTTCCCAGAGCACCCATGGCACATACCCTTCCAAGCAGCTTCCGTGGTCATGGTTCAGCCCTCACATCATTCCCAGTGACATCACCCCAGTGCCCCAGGCTCCTTGGTGCAATAATCTGAATGGTGACATTACATCACTGTCACTGGAACAGATCCATTCAGTGCCCAGCAACTGAAAACCCCCAAAGAAACTGATTTGCTTTAATATTTGTTTAAATACTACTAAACCACCATGTCACTCAGAGTAAGAGAGCACCTTCAACTCAGGAGTGTAGGAAAGCATGCAATGGTGAGCTGCCCTGTGAAGAACCAAAACCATTTCTGCCTTTTTGATTGGTTGTGTTTAACTGAGAGTCCTTGAGACAACCACAAAAAATAGAGGAAATTGTGTGAAGGAGCAAGCTGCACCACTTCTAATGAGTGTACAAGCAAAGGCAAGCAACACTGGGAATTATTTTTTTGGGGTATCTAAGGACACTAGAAATTCAGATCAGATTATTAAAACTTCACTATGAAGAAACCTCCACAATGATTCTGAGCAGAAAAATTTCTGGGCCAGTCTTAGATGATTAATTGCTTGTGACACCTCCAGAAACTTGAGACACTCCATGCAGCACAAAGGGAAATTCAGATTCCCTGCAGCACCACAGGCATATGCTGTGCATCCTGGCAGAACCATGGCTCAGGGAGCTAATTTTATTTGTGTAGCCCCTGGGATGCTGGGAAGGATGGCAGGCAAGGGGTTAAGTAGTGGCACTGTGGTTTCTGGAAGGGAAAGGCATGCCTCATTATCCAGCTGGAATTCATCGAGGATATGAACACCAGGGTGGACATGGGAAAGGCAGCAAACACCATATTACTGAGATTTTCAGGGTACATTGAACACAGGTCCACAAAGGAGGTCAGCGCCGATGGCCGGATGGTGGCGGGAGGGGAAAAAGGAGAAGTCAGGGGCCATGGGAAGAGAGTAGGAGACCAGGGTGGGGGTCTGGCTGGAGCAACCTTCACTCTGCCACCTCTCCACGCACAGCCATGACTTCTGTAAGCAGCCCCATCTGCCCCACCGGACAGGAGGATAATGAACATGCAGTCGAGGCTCTGAAAACCTGACCCATCGCTTCCATGTGCTCATCTTCCCCCAGGAGTGCAACCCTCAGATTTCCAACCCATCACACCCATTTACTAAACTAACATGGTACAACTGCATGGCTCTGTGGTGACTAATCCAAGTATCCTGCAGTTGCAAGAGGCGTGAAAGTGTCCAGCACAGGCACCTCACTGCTCAAGGCTCACCTGCCCCAAGCCTCGGGCCCAGCAGATGGCGCATGGCAGATGCAATGCTGTCCTTTAAATATAATGTCATGTGCTTCCCCCTATGGTCAAGTCCGGGATTGCTCTGTTATCCCCTGTTATAAAATTCTAAAGTTAAACTGAGGCACAAAAAACAGATCCACATGGAAAATGAATTCAGTATCTCTTTACCCAAAAGGTCAATGATTAGGAATTTCATGTAGGAAACTGGAAAAATTAATTTCAACTCCATTATCTGTCCTGGGGAATTTGAAAAGTGTTATTCTGGAAATAATATTTCATTTTAATGTAAAAAATGAATTAAGCATGGAAGTAGGAGAGCAGAGCTATGCATAACCTCCTACAAGAGGGATTCACAGTAGGCGGGTAGAAAAGCATTTGTTCTCTGCTCTCTGGCTCTATGAGTGTTTTAGTATTTCACATGACACATTGAGCACAACACAGAAGGTGGAAACCAGACAAGTCCAAACGTCCATATGCTTAAGATATTCTTTTGCAGGGTAAGAAATATAGATTTGACCCCATCCCCAGTGAATCCAGCACTCCCATTCTCCAGGTGACTGGTTTTGCTCCATTGCTAGAGCTGTAGGCAAACCGCTGAACTCCTGCCCCATGAATTTTGATTGTGTTTTGTCCCTCAGACAAACTATTAGAACTTCTGAGAAATAGTTACCCAATGACTTAAAGTCTTTTCCATAGCTCAAAGGATTGCAGTTTTTTTTTTTTTTTCTTTAGTCAAATTTTCTTAGAAATGCAAGTCCCTGAGACAAAACAGGAGCTAGAAAGTATGTGAAGGTATTGCTCGTGGTGTGAAGACAGTGAGACTACTTGTATTGCATTTTTTTTTTACCTCAGGCAAGGCTGTAGTGGGCTTGTCTGCTAAACTCTGCTCCTTTTTATTTCAAACTTCATCTAGAAGATTTACAGCAGCACTAGCAATGCTAAGGGAGGACTGTTCATCCATTTGCAACTCAAGTTTGGCTGTGATTTACATTTGAAGCAGATATTTTAATCCCACAGTTGCGTATCAGGTATACTTAGATTTACCACAGTTGTTCTTTCCTCTGGTCAAAAAAAAAGTCATTTGGGAAAATCATACACATAAATCCATTCATTTATAACATTTTTAAAATCAGTTTTGCAAGCTATGTCCCAGGACAGAGCATTCCAAATCTGAAAACATGCTGTCCTTGAATCACCAGGGTTGAGGGACTGTATCATTGTAGGGGAAAACACATGGCCACCAGAACTGACCCCACTGACCTCACCCTGTCTTTGCTCCTCAACACCCTCAGCAGAGTGTGTTCAACATTCCAGCTAAAGCACCTGGCAATGCATCAGGCCTTGGGACCTGCCTCCTGCTTTATTTCTACATATTGGATGCAAAAATTACATTCCATTCCAACACTGAGCTTTTCCATTCAAATTTCACAGGACCAGACCTAGAATCACTCCACAGTGCTCAAACTGCCTTTGCAGGTGAAGCCACCTCTCACCAGCCAGCCTGACCACAGACAGTGCCAGTGCCACCAGCTGCAGGTACTCAGCTTTGCTCTCACCCTGCAAGAGCCACGAGGAGTGTTTGTGGGCACTCCCAATGCAGGTTTCCTCATCAAGCCCCAGTGGCCCCAAAGAGTGCCAAGAAGGCCCCAAGTGCCAGGGGTCTGTCCTACCATGCAGCTGTTTGGCACGGCACATCATCCCTTATAACATCCTCAGTCATCTTGTGGGCAGGTCCACCCATTTCCATCTCTCCTTAAAGCTTGGAAAAAGCTCTGGGTAGTCAGAGCCTTGGATCTTTATTTTCCTTGCAAACGCTTAAGATTCTGGAAATAATATTTCCATGCCCAAATAACAGAGGAGCAGACCCCAAAGCCATGCAGGCTACAGCAGTGCCGTGCAGATGTGAGAAACACCAAGTTCTTCAGCTGGGGTGATGTGAACTGCTGCTTGGGGAGTGAAGAGGGTGGTGAGATCCCATTGAAAACTCCAGGGGACAACTGAAGAAGTACTGAAACATTGCACCTATTCCTCCACACTTTTTTTTCTTTTTTTTTTTAGTTCATTTAACATTTGCTTCTGGCCCAGGTATGATGTGAGTATGGGGAAGAGACTCAAAACATCATGAAATCACGTTGAGGTGACCACTTGAGTAACCAACTTGCTGCTCAGCTCTCCTGCCCATGTGCACCACAGAAGTTGATAGATGTGCTGCAGCCAAAAAAAAAAAAAAAAAAAAGAGGTGCTGCCAGTTTTCTGCATGCAGAAAACATTATCCTTGATTGCTTGCAGAGGTGTGCTACTCTTCCAAAGATCTCCCTCAAGCAACACCTATGCCAAAAGTGAGGATGCAAATTCAATTGTATTGAAACAAACCAGAGTTTATTTAGCATTTATTACCCATTTTGTTGTCAGACATGGCTTCTTCTGTGTTGGTTTTCCTCTGGTAAACACAGACTTTTTAAAATTTTATTTTTTTAATAAAATATATAAAACATTGTGCATTGCTATCCATAGGAAAACTGTAGTTTAATAACAACAACAAAACAACAACAAAAAAAAAAAAATAAGGCACATTCCTGTGCAGCATCTTCAAATATATATATATATATATATTTAAAACACAAAGAAAAACCTTTTCAACCTCTTTGAGGTTGTTAACTTTTCACTAGTGACTGACACATCTCTTATATTACCAGAATTTCACTGTTGAAGATGGGTTGGGTTGTGTTTGACAGGGGCCAGCAGGGAGAGCAAACTCAAAAAAAAAAATAGGATTTTATCCCTGAGGTGTCAGTAAAAAAACTAAATGTTCCCATTGAAAAGGAAGATGAAAAGACAGCCATAAATAACTGAATACACTATGGCAAACATCCAAGCACCGAGATGATTTCACGATGGAAGAATCCCCCTCCCTCCCATCCCCCAGTTCTTAACAAGTCCTATTTGCTGTTGGCTTTTAATTAGGCTAATCTCATGGCTTCTGAAGTCACAAGATAATCGGTCAGGATGCACCGCCCCCGCCCTCCCCAAATCATCTTTCCAGAGTTGTCATTTTGTTCACAATTCTCCCACAGTCCTCGGGAAAAGGAAACCAAAAAATTCTAAATGGAGACCAAATCCTGGAGAACCTCCCTGTCTAGGCAGGAAAGGAGCACTCACACTATGGTGTGCCCAATGCCACATTCCACATGGGGGAGCTGCCATTGTGTCCTCCCTGCCTGCTACCTGGAAATGAAATTGGCAATCACTTCTTTGAAACCAGAAAGTGTCCAGGAAAAGGGGTGATACCAAAATGTCAGGGAGAGAGATGGGGAAAACTTCATGGCTGTCCATCCACACCGCTCCAGGTGGCACACACACCTGACGGGAAAAGGGGAGATGCCCGTGTTGTATTGCTCCCTCCCTCTCCCCTCCGAGGTGTGGGGCAGCCCCGGGGAGCAGGGCAGGAGTGCTGGAGCCCCCGTGGCTCAGTAGTAGCGGTTGAGGCTCCTGGTGCCGGGAATGTCGGGCTGGCCGTTCATCCAGATCTCGCGGATGATGCGCTCCCGCTCCTCCAGGCGCTGCGCTCGCTCCAGCTCCTCCGCCGAGGTGAACACGTTCATGTTCAAAGTCCTCTCGAACCTGCGGTGCCTGCGGGCAGACAGGTCCGACGTGGTGTCCGAGTCGTCGTCGCTGTCGCTGCTGTCGCTGTCGCTCTCCCGCTCCCGAGGAGGTTTTTTGGAGGAGGAGCGCTTGCAGTCCGTCCGGCAGGACACCCTGAGCACCAGGGCCAGCAGGGTCAGCACGAGTCCAATGCACACTCCGGACACGAAATACAGGGCAGCCCGCTCGGGGTTTTCTGCAGGGAGAAAGGAAATGATGGAGGAAAAGAACCCTTCAAAGAACAGAACACACACGGCCCCTCCGTGCACACACCACAACAGTTTCTGGAGTGCCCGAGTTTCCAGTGGCTGCTTTTACTTCCATGCCCTCCTGTCTCATCCCCCCAGGGCAATAAGGAATTCGCTGCCAAGGCATTTGCCCACATGCAGAATGCAGGTTTGCTGCAGTTGTGTTTTGGAGTTGTCTGGAAGGGAAGGGAGCAGCCCACAGAATTAAATCTGATTCCCACGGGGCTGCTGACAGCCAGCTGCAGGATAGTGCATCTTGCTGTCGCATCCACTGCCTTCACACCAGGCAAAAGGATGATTACAAAACTTTATATGCCCTGTGCTGTGGCCCAGCTGAAATGGGAGGCTTGGCAGCATGGCAAAAATGCACATTATTTATTCATAGATTTCATTTGCTTATCTAAAGCAAGAGTGCTGGCTCCCTGCCCAGACCACCAAAATATCTACCTGTGCTCTACAGGCATAGCTGGAGTCAGTGCACCAGCAGGGTGAGTCCTGCACAGCCACATTTCTGAGGTGATATAACAAGACTCCAAAGGATCCACAATGCTTTTCAAACTAGGTCATCTTGTTTATGTACCACCTCCTTTTTTTTTTTTTTTTTTTTTTTTTTTTTTTTTTTTGTTCATGGGATTACTTAGACATGTAATTATGATAAATGTTGTTACTGCCATTCCCCTGGGCTGAATCATCCTGGTTTATTGGGGCACTAAATGGGTAAGGGTGAACTGAGCAGAAGTGTCAAGGCCAGCTCTACTCTGCAGTATCTGCTGGGTGTCTTGAGCTCAAGGATCAAGGATGGAGTCAGTTCCTAAGATGAGTTTTACTCCCTTGAACCCAGAGATGGATCCATAGCAGCTTCTGCCAGCCGAGACCCTGACATTCAGCCCCGAAAGATCTCTGTACCTAAAAGGCTTCATTTCCCTGTACAGTGCTTTTAGAAGTGCCCTTTCCAGCCAATCTCCTAAAGCAAAGTTTCTCAAAGATGAACTGGAAACTATTTGGAGATGGTCAAAATGCAACAGGGCAAGACCCCACTCTAATTTCAAAGCTGGCTCTAAATTAGAAGTTAGCCATGTTCTGACCAGGGGATTAGACCTGGTGACCTGCAGAGGCCTCTTCCAACCTAAATTATTCTTTGAGTCTGTGGTCAGAGCCCAAACACTGGCTTGTGCTGTTCTAAGCAGCATGTAGTTCAGTGCCTGGAGGTGCTCATGGAGCAGTTACAGAGATGAAATGCCTTTGTACTCTTCACTTCTCTCCCAAATGAATCTCAAAGGTGACTGATGAGACGAGGTGGAAGAAGATGTCAAGATAGTCTGAAAATTGGCTAATAAATCATTAGACTGATCCAAGAGTGGTTGATGTGGATGACATGGGGAAAAATCAGGCTGAAGATAGGACAAAGAAAGATGAGAAAAGTGCAGCAGATAAGTCAAAAAAAATAAAGAGGTGGACCAGCCTCCTGCAAACTCAGCTGTAATGCAAAGAACAAGCAGGACACTGAACTGAATGTGCCAGTGGGCCCATGACAGGGAGGTTAGAACTGATGGTCTTGAGATGGTCTGTAAGGTATCTTCCAACCAAACATCTCTATGAAATGCAGCAGTAGTTTGAAGGTCAAGTAAAACCAAAGCCACAGGCTTTAAACGAAGATATTTTGACAAAAGCGAGACAGCACAATTCCAAAGGTAAAAGAGAAGATACCAGAGCAGGCAAGGAGAATGTGCCAATGGCCCTTGCAGCAGCCTGGCTGAGTGAAATCCTGCCTCCATTGAAGGCAATGGCTACTCTGAATTCAAGGGTCAGGACTCAAAACTTCAGCCCCCTTTGTGCAGTAGGAGGAAAATGTAAAAGCTGCTGCTGCCCATCCAGTCCTGTGTGAACAGTAAAGAAAAAAAACAGGAAAAGCGGAATCCCTACCTGATAACACTTTTACCTCCATGTGCAATTCAACTGAGGACAGTAATCACCCAGCTCCTTTTGCAGGTAGCCCTAAGAAGGGCTCTGGATCCAGGGACACCTGGATCATGGGAATGTGAGCAAATGAGCAGAACTGGGGTGTTTATACTGGAAGGCACTGGGTGCAGTCTGCCTTGGCTCTGCCTGGCTGAGAGGATGCCATGAACACTTCCCTGAGCACCACATCCTGCACACACATGGGCTGATTTGGTTGCATTACTTCCACTGCTTGCTCCCTTAGAGCAACTAATAAAAAAAACATAGATTGTATCCTGAGACACAGACACATGTGGATTCTCTGCCCTCAATTTTGCCCTTGTCTTGCCTTTCCTTTCTCCTCCACATTCCTTTTTCCATGCTACTGTATCCAGTTCATGAGCAATTTTACCTCCATTGCCACTTAAGCAACCATTTTTCTTCCCGCTTGTGCTCGTCCGTACAGCCCTTCATGCAGTGCAAGAGCTGTAATCGAATTTTTGGGCTCCAGTGGCATTTATGAGCTCCTACAGCTACTCTGTCAACATCTGAGACACAGTCTGGACTTCCTCACGGAGATGTAACCCTGTGTTCAGCTGCAGTCTTGACATTTATCGTACATACAATCCACTTGCACAGGAGCATAGGAGCATCTCCTTTTTTTTTTTTTTTTCACAGCAGAAAGAGCAATTTAAGCTAAAAAACCACAGGCTCTGCTTTTTCTCACTTAAGGTATTCAAGTCAGCAATACCCTAGATTTTGGCATTTGATGGCTGATTAGTGATTTTGAGAGCCTAACCCACTGCATGTTCTACTTGTAAAGACCAAAACCAGGCACCTTCTTCAGCAAATGGATGCTCAGCACCTTCCAAAAGCTTGAAGGTGGCCCAGATTCGTCACACCAACAGTGAAGCTCCTCAAAACACTCATTATACTTGAAAAAAGAGTTCTTTAAAAGTATATGGACATGAGTATCAGGAGTTAGCACAATTTTGATATGCATTCTTGTGTGCATATGTATGTATACACTCATTAAAACACAGATTTTGACCACTGAAGCTTTTTCTTCCAATGCTGTAGATGACATCTCCAAGCTTTCAGCAGAACCCAGTTTCTGCCAATCTCTTTGGCTGGGGCTATCTTTCTCCTTCCTTGTATTTCTCTCTCTGGATTGGAAGCATTGATAAAAATGTCACTGATTCAAGCCTAAAATTAGTCCATGCAGACAAAAGATATATGCTCTACATAATCCTCTCCACAAAAGCCACCATTTTCTAGGCACTCAAACTGGACAAAAAAATTAAAAACACATTTTATTTTATTTTTCCAACCAAACCAGCAGCAATTATGGAGCTTGTTTCCTGAGGGCTAACAATCTGCTGGGAGCATCAGCCCAGACTGCCATTAATTCCCCAGGAAATGCCCTAGGCCAAGGCTGTTATTGCTATTATAATAAATTGTTTCAATAAATAAAAAAACAATCTAGGCATTAATGCTGCTGGCTTCCTGTAATGGCTTCATGCATTCTGAAACTTCAGTGGGGAGGAAAATTTCAGAGGGCCCCCAGTAAAATGTTCAGCATTAAGCACAGCCAGAGAAACAGTAGGAGCAATATCTTCTAGGGAATTTGCAGTCAGCCCCACAGGCTGCTGAAATCCCCTGGAAGAACAGAGGAAGCTCTCCAGGAGCCCCTTATTAATAAGGCTCAGGCCAAGCAGTCTAAAACTTGGAATGATCTCCCCTGGGCTGCATTTTGGAAGCCCCTTGTTAATAACTTGGCAGCAAAGCTTTGCTTATGAAAGAAGAATAAAAAAGGAATTTGTGGAGGTTTCCCTCCAACTGCTTCATCCTAAATGCAGTGACAAAACTGGGATAAGTCTCCTGTCCAAAAGGAGGCACTGGAAGAGCTCTGATACATTTTGAATGTTTAATATTTATATAACCACAAGGGAGGTTTCTGGTCTTGCTGATAGTCTGTGACTGCAAAGACAGTTCCAGCTGTCACTGAGACTGGTGAAGACTTTCCAAACACTCAGGAACAGGTCTACAACAAATAACAGATCTGAGGTTTGTAGACAGAGATGGCATCTATTTAAAAACCTAATTCTACAAAGAAAATCAGTTTTCAAATAAAAAGTGTCTCTCTGTCTTTTGCAAGACAGAACTCTAAATAATATCTTTCTGTTAGATCAGCTACTAATTTCATTCCTCATTGACATTATTCACACTTTTTCCCTGTTTCTGAAGAAATAGGTTCTGGAATCTGGGATGAGACTGACACCTCAATGGCTCTGATATCTAACCATGATAGCTGCAAATCAAGCCTCTTTTGCTTCCTGCTGTGATTTTTACTATTCAGTTGGCCATAGGAAGATTCCCAGCTCTTATATGGGAATATCAGTCCAAAAGATGGTGGAAATTAGCACAGAGGCTTTTGCTAATACTGGCACTTCTCTGTGCACTGCAAGACTCTGCATGTGTGAGTGACTTGAGTCTGCACACTCTTCACCTGCAGCTGCCTACCCAAAACTGCCATTTTGTGAAGAAAATGTGAACACCATTGAGCAAAGAAGGGATTCCACTATTTTTGGATGCTCTCCCCAGGCTAAAAAACACCCCACTGCCAGAAGAGAGGAAAGGCAGTAGAGAGGATCATCCTTTCAAGCCTGCAGTTTACCTATGAAACAGCAAAATTTCCCTGCAGTGGATCTGAGGGTATCTACCACCCTCTGCCCCAAGAGAAAAACCACTTTTTTATATTGCCCCTGCCTGTTTACAGTTTTATTTTGCAAACTCATATTCTGAGACAACTCATCAGCATGGGAAGCCCTGAATGCAGCACATACAGTCTGCAGAAAACACATGAGGGACATTTTCAGTGTCATGGAACAGAGCAGTTCTTGCACTGCAGTTTCTCTTTGGCACCAGAGCTATGGTTAGGAACAGTGGGAAGATGTGTGACCCAGAACCAGCCCTCCCTGGCTGCTCAATACCCTTCCTCTCCTGAGCCACTATAATGAACCCTCCATGGACATCAGCTGTGGCCTGAGCTGCCTTCAGGGCCCCAAACTCAGGCAGCCATTAAAGAAAAAATCCAACTGCTCTGCTGTTCAAAATATGCACTATGAAGAAGAATGGCTTGGCAGTGCTCTAGTTTTATGTAAATTGTATTTGCACCCTGTGACACAGTTTGTCTTTGAAGTCATAAGCTAAAACATCTCCATACTCACATATAACAAAATAAATCATGACAAATCCATCATTTCCACTGAAAGCAGAGGCTAAAATACATGCAGCAGATAAAGATGGACATCTGCTGTTTCAATCCACGGGTCAGTCATCAAAGATGGACATCTGCTGTTTCAATCCACGGGTCAGTCATCAAATATTTTTATAATAAATAACAAACTGGTCATACATGTCACTGAGACTGAAACCCATCTAACAGCCATGGTGAGGGACATGGAAACCAACTGATCTTAAAGGGCTCTTCCAACCCAAAACATTCTATGGTTCCATGATACACTGGAAAACATAAGCAACAAAGTCCTGAACTCAGCACTTGAAACCAAAGTTCTGAGGTCAGAGTTTACCTATTTGACATCCAGTGGATGTGAACACTACACAAGGAAACCACAACAAGGCAGGACAGACAAATCCCACAACAACAGGACAGTTAAAGTTGTTTGTGCTGTAGTAAAATCTGGAGGCTCTTGCCAAGGCTGACATCTTGTGATGGGGATGAATTAAGACCTTGTGCCCTAAAAACAACATAGAGCCAAAGAACTCTGCTGTGGTCAGTGGAAGAGAAGTCCATGGAGCATTGTCAGCAGCCCTGAATCACAGTCCCAACTATCCTGGACCATTAATCCTACAACTTTCTCTGCTCATTACTGTTCAGATGGGGAACACAATATTAACAGCTTTTTGTTTTATAGTAGGGATGGGAAGGTAGGTATTCTCATGTAAAAAAATGGTAGCTGTAGGTAAGGGGGAAGAAGTGGGATAGACAGAAGACTCCTTTAAAGTTTGTTTAACTTTTCCTTGGAGATACCCATGCAAGAAAACAAATCTATCCTACTCAGCTGTCTTCTGTGAAGAACACTACTAATTCCATTTAATCTGCCTGACTCTGAGGGCTGTCATGAAAAAATGCATCCTGATGACAGCTCTGGATGTGTAGAAGAGCAGAAATTTGTATAACCCTTCATGGTCCTTTTAGAAGAATCCTTCACTAAATAATATGCAGCAATGCTCTCACTAAACTACTCAGTGGTTCCGAAGTGCAAAGCCCAAGTTAGCTGCTTCAAATCCAAATACCTGGATTAGCAGCATGGGGGCATCTCAGCAAGAGCAAGAGCATGGCACCAAGAATGCACACTGCTTAATGAATTAGCAAGACTGAATTAGCTGGCAGACATGAAAAAGTAGCTTGCAAATACTGGAGTTTTAGTTAATACAGCCTTGAACACTTCCAGGAATGGGACAGCCACAACCTCTCTGGGCCAGCTGTGCCAGTGTCTCACCATCCTCACACTAAAGAATTTCTTCCTAATGTCTAATCTAAACCCACTGTCTTTCAGTTTAAAGGCATTCCCCGGTTCTGTCACTTTGCTTTCACCTTTTAAAGTGAATTTTTTTAGAAGACTGCTCCCTCGTTACTTGAAAGATACACGTGGGTGAAAGATAAACTGTGATCCAAGGAAATCTTACTCTAAAGTAGATTTAAATATACAATTAAGTAGACTCTCAAGTTACTTCATCTTCACACTTCTACTGAAGATAAGCCAAATTCTCTTAAGCAGTGTAAAGATTTGAGTGCTGCTTATTTTCCAAATTACAGGACAACAAACTTGCCTCCCTAATGAGCCAGGCTTTGATCTCCAGGAAAATGAAGCATTAGGAATAATACCACATGTAACATTATATTGTGTTGAACTCCAGATGAGAGCAGACCCAGTGGAAAGCAGTGCACAATGAACTCTGTTATACACTGCCTGCTAGAGCTGCCCGGGTCAGGCCTTTCAAGGGAGAATTCACTGAGAGAAGAATGAAATACACAAACAGTTCAGAGAGGCAAATTTAGCCCCAGGTGACTGTGAAAGGAGGGTCTACAAAAAGCTCGCAGGAGCACAGGGAGGTGTGAGCCAGCAGATGTACAGTACCTGTGATGAAGGCATAGGCTGCCAGGATGTTGCTGAGCAGGGCCATCTCCGTGCCGACGCCCACGGGCTCCATGCTGCTGCTGCTGCTGCTGCTGCTGCTGAGCCCCGGCGGTTCTGTCTCATCCACAGGGAGCAGGAGGGGGGTGTTGTCTACAGGATAGAAAGTGGCCGACCTCCCCTTCTTCTTCTCTGCTTTGACACAGAAAGGGAATGAGGAATGAGGAATGTAGAGGGTGACGCAGCCCTGCCCTGCCTTATCCCCACCAGGTCATCATCTGTGTTCAGAAATCTGGAGCTGCTCGACAGGGAGTCACCCAAATTTGCCCCTTTTTGGGGGTAACTAAACCTTCTCAAGCAGCTTCATCTGAGCACATACCCCATCTGTATCCAAGCATCATCATCTCTTCCCCCATCTCCTGCTCTTTCATGTCAGCACTTAGACACACCCACCTATGCTATAGCAAATATATAATCAGGTTTCTTTTCTCTTATGTAAATCAAAGGAGCCTTTATCAACAGTGGGTTCAGCTAAGCTTGTAAGGAGGACTGGAAAACACAGGCAGAGCCCACAGCCTTCTGCTGGTGTGGTGCTGTAGCGATCCATCCACACCTGGCAAACAGACATGCTTTCTCTCCAGCCTTCGTGGGGAAGGGCAGACCTGAGTTTATGACTTCCTTCAGAAGCCTGCTCATATTGTGTTTCACCCAGACACCATTTCCCCTCTGGAGAGGTGAGTGAACATGGGTTAATGATTTGATTTTATTTGTAGAAGACTAGAGCTAAGGAGGCAATTCCAGGAGGCTCAAAGAGACCCTTTCAGACCTTATCAGCTCGCTGTTGAGGGCCCCCACACCTTGATCTGCAGGCAGACACCCCCACTACACACAGAACAGTAATTGTTTTCAACACAAGAAAAAGTCAATGCACAGGATCCAGCTCCATCATCCTTGTGAGTTTTTAACTGTAGCTAACATAGATTTTCAGGCTCCCTTCTCTGAGTGTCTAGTTCTGACCAAAAGCAAGTATCACTGTAAAATCACAGACTTGCACCTGGCTTCCACTTATCTGCAGGTATTAAATTCAGGACACTGCCAGCTCCATCTCCAATGATGCCACCAGTGCCATGCCAGCAAAGGCATTCTGTCAGGAGTGATGATGTGATATTGTCTCTTTTCCTTGGCTGCCTGATCCATCTCCTTTCCCTGCAAACCCAGCAGCACGAGACATCACATTCAGCTTCCCACTGTGGGTGCCAGGAATCAGTTCAGCCCAAGGAAGCAGTAACAGAAAGTGAGGGGTGTCAAAGAGAACAGGTAATACTGGATGGAGAGGGACTGAGGGCAGGAATCTGTGTGCAGTGATGCCAACTCCTAATCTGCCTCAAGGAGAACCAGCAGGGATGGATGTCCAGGTGTCACTGTGAGGGATCAGCCCCAAGGAATGTGGGCACAGCTGTACCTCTGCCACTGAATAGCTGCATGGCCTTGGGAAAGCCACATGTTCCAGGTTACCACAGTGTTAATGACTGGACTTCAAGCGAAGTGTTTAAACATGAGTGCTTGGTTGTCATATCCTAAAGTGTAAAATATCCCAAGAGCTTTAGGAGAATAGAGCTTACTGCAGATCTCTTGTGCAAAAGGGACACAGAAGGTCCAAGGGCATTTTTGGCAGGAAATCAATAGCAACATTTCAATTTTTTTTTTTTAGTTCAGAATTTTTTTAAATTCAGATTAACATGCCCTCTAATATCTCCTTCATCCTCCCTGTCTGGTAAATCTGCCTGTACAAGTTCTCAAATTTTTCCCTACCACTGTTCCAAGGAAATCCACAGATGCAGGGTAAATATTTAACTTCTAAAAACTAAACCTAAAACTCGGATATTTCAGAGCATCTCAAGTAGCACCATGCATCTAAACTAAAGCAAGAGAATCCTGCGATTAGTTGATGGATAGCAGAGAGTCATTCAGCCCTCCCCACAGCAGACACTTGAAGCTCGATGTATTTGCTCATACACAAACATCTAAGACACCTCAGGGTCAGGAGGACATCCATGCAGAGTTGGCAGGTATAAGAAGGGATGCAGGGGAAATGCCCACCCTTCTAGAAGTGAGGTGAACACCCCAGGTCATCACAAATGACACATTTATATGGGGGTAACTTAATCCTGACTGAGATCTGGCTCTGAACTAGCTAATATAAGATCCCTTCACAATCAAGGAAAATGAAGGGCACTACCAGGAAATAATCTCATACATATTTCCTATGTCAGAGGGACACCATCTCTGTTGGGTGTGGACAGCCCTTGTAAACCATGTGCCACAACAGTGTCTTCAGGAGGCAGAGTAAGGGGTAACTCCTCTAGAGATGTGAGATGTAAGAAGAATCCCTTTTTTTTTTTCTTTTAACTTTTAACTTGTCAAATGAAAAGATGCAATCAAACATGTTTTTAAATTAATACTGGCCTGCATACACTAAACTCCAGCAAAGAGCATGACAAAACCACAGAACTGGTTTTATCATTGGCAGGATTGTACAAGCACAGACACGGAAGACAGAAAATGACTGGACTTACGCAGGACTGGAAAAAACAAACACACGTGATTTCACAAGGGCCACGTGTGGCTACACCATGTGGTTCCCTGATCTGCCATTCCTTTCAGAATCATACAAAAAGATATTCCCTTTCCTCCTTGCTAGCTTTGAAGACTTTTCAATGCCTAATCAGCTCACTACTACTGGTTTTCTCCTCACCACTCTTTCTTAGCTGTTGCCAGTCACTTGAACGGTGAGTTCACACCAAACTCTGTGAGTTTACACCAAAGCTGAACAAAATTCTTTCAGCCAGCAGTAAATTTGCCCAACACCACAGTATAAGCGCAGGAGAGGTTATTCATGATATCAGACTGATGTTAGCAAATAGTTTTAACAAAAGAAATAAAATAGGAAGGGAGAGTACAGAAATTTTCAAGTATTTTGTTATTTTTGAAACATTCTTCTAGGTTTTAATTTCAAAATGACATCTTTGTTTGAAAAGTGGTGCATATTTTGAAAGTGATTGAATAAACAATGTGAAAACTAAACAAAAGGTGTCATTCAGAGAAGTAAAATGTTTAGATGAGTGGAAATCAGTTCCGGATATTTTTCCTTGCTTAAAAGACTCTCCACGATCACAATATTTATTTAGGGCTAACTTAAAACTCTTTTCCTTGACAGTTTTTCAGTAAGGCGTCCAAACTGACAAACCTGTTATTGCGAGTTCTTATTTGTGAATTTACTATCCAAGCTGTGGATTAACTTTGCCAGGAGTGTAGACAGAGACAAGCTCTACCCATACCCACCCTCAAGCTGAATCTCTGGGAGCAGAGACTGGGATTTTCAGTAGTGTTGTAAACCATCTCCTGCATATTGGGAAACAATGCAAAACCACTGAGGAACCCAACACGTGCTCACCTGTGCTTTTCCTTTATTCATACACCACCCCTTCCTCCTACTCACCTATCTAAGATCTGACTTCATTCATATCTCTTCTCTTTGCATTTTATGAAAATAGCCTTGTATTTCAAAGCTCAGTTGAAAACTTCTCTGTCCCGTGAGGCAGTTCTACTGTGTCTGCCCTGTTTTTTTTTTCTTTGCCACTAGACAGGTCTGGAAAGTATTTCTGTGATGATTTTGGACATGCATGGCCATGACTGCTATTCCAAAAACTCAGTGTTTCTTGAACAGTTTCTCAGTTCACTTTAGCCTGTCACTAAAGTCATATCTTGAAGCTGCCACAGCCCTTTCTGACCGTGACTTGGATGGGATTTAGAAGCAATACAGAAAGCCAGAAAAGAGGAGATGGAAAGGAACAGTTACCACAACACTGTTAGGTCTGGGCCAACATCACAATGGTCACAGGTACCTGGGAGAGCTCGCTCTATGTTGGAAGGAGAGAAATCCGAAAGAAACACGCCGTCCCCTATAACATTGGGATCAAACACTCTTGGCTGCAGTGGAAAATGTGGCTTCTGATACCCTTGTTGATTGGTTGGCCTTGCCTGAGTTTCATGCAGAAGCTTCTTGGGAACTGAAAGAGAGGAGCAAGAAGAGCACAGTTGTTAGAGTGAGTTATTTCAGCTGGTCAGAATGAGAATTGTCACATCACGCTACGGGCTCAGCTGATAGTTAATTCTACCATGTGCAGCCCAAACAGACACTCATTTGCCACTATCGTGAACACTCTCCAAACAGCAGCACAGAGACATTCAACGAGAGAATGCTGGAAACCATAAAGTGAATAAGATACTGTTTATTTACAATTAAGCCTTGAGACTAGGCTAAGGATCAGATTCAGACGTTCTATTTAGACACTCATCTCAGAAACTGAAATAGAGCTTAGTAAACCAGGCTTTGGCCTCAGCTCTAGGCTTCAGAGCACTCCAGTTAGAGCTCTCTGTTCCTACTATGACAGCAGTCTGGACAGGATGCCCTACAGCCATGGGAACTATAGCTATGCCTGAAATCCTGCTTCTCTCAGCCATCAAGCTGCTGGCTCAAGACTGAACATCAGAAGTTTCTATCCACTCCAGATTCACAAAACCAAACTCTAGAGGATGCTGCTCATGTGAAATCATAAAGCTTAAATAATCCATCACAAAAATAAGTTCCTGCTATAATAAACCCTCCCCACCCTGTGAGATCCAAAATCCACTGTTTCCCATTGAGTTTTAGGCTGTAAAATGGGAAATGCCCATTCTTCATTCCCACCATCCTGAGGAACATTAAGACTCAGCTAATCCCTACTGCTCTGTCTTTTGTCAGCCACAGCATGAGCAATATGGAGGTGAAATGATGGGTTAATATGTGACAGATTTTTTTGACATCTCTGGTCTCTTCTTTGGACCAAAGCCCTAATAACAGGAGTGTTTTCTCCTCCTTATAAGGCCAGTTCTTCATCTGTACAACCAGGTAAAGAAATCAAAGCTGGTGTAACTACCTCAGTGTACACCCATTGAAGGTGAATCCACACAGTGAATTCACTAATTTCCCCTGTAGGGACAAAGAATGGAGTCTCCTATGGAGCTGAACCAGTTCTCTTCCTCAGCCACAGCCAACACCTGAGGCTATTTCAGAGCAAAGTGCTTCTCCATACAAAGAAAAGAAATATGTATATGGGTCATTCTCTTCAGAAAGTAGAGGAATTGAGTGATGAAAAACAAAAATAAATTAAAATTTCCACAGGAGAAAGATTTATTCTGCCTGTCACTGACTATACATTAATGCCTAGCAGACAATCAAGTGTGCTTAAGACACAGTCTGTTGAGCACTAGGCACAAGTTCGGTAGACCCAGATGAGCTTCAAGAGAAGATTTCTGGGATGCCCATTTCCCCTTTCTCCAAGTATAACACCACCTTCTTCTCTCATTCCAAGCAGGCTGTCACCTCCCAGTGCCTCAGTTTCCCCAGGGCTCCACTTGGATCATGCTATTTCTCATCTCCACCCTTCACAGGGGCATGAAGAAGCACAATTAAAAATGCAAAGCACTTTGAGATGTTTGGCAGAAGCTTGAAGGAGAACTTGGAAAGAGGGCAGCTCTGGATCAGAAAGGAAATTCCTGCCTGCCCCCTGCAGCTAATCAGCTGCCAGACTGGAACAGGAGATTTAATCGCACCCATTAAATTTGCCTGCATCATCCACCAAATTACTGGTGGGTGAAGTGATCCAGCCACTTTGTTTACATTATGTTTGACTTACTGTCTTTGCTGAGGCAAAGAAAATTGTAACTAGATTTACAGACTGACCTCCTGTATTAGGCTGCCAAGACATCAGCACTGAAGTTCTTGCATTATTAGAAGAGGCATGCTAGGTCAGGAAACAGACAGAAAACCCCTCAGCTTCTGAATATCAAAGAGCTGGCACAGAGGTTTCTAGTGAAAACTGAATTGGCATCAGTTGGAAGGCAGCAAAAAAACACATCTCCTAGTAGGAACCAGACAGGAATGAGGGGGATACCTGTGCCAGGGAAATATCAGAAAGTCTGGAGTGGGGGTGGGTAGAACAGAGACTATCCTGCAAACCACAGCCAGGGAGAACTGCAGTTCTGGGTGCAAAATTTGAGGCACCCAAAAGGACACATAGAGCTCAGCACCCTGCAAAAACAAAGAGTCCTATTGCTGTCTCTCGGACTGAGGACCTGATAAGTATTTAAAAGACATAGGACATTTTCCTTTATACACTTTTCACCCAAACTGCATCCCAGTAACCTGTTGATAGGTATCCAGTGAAGAAAATGAAGAAAAAGCTTTCATGTTTCAGACTTACTCTTCTTCATAAACATCTCCTTTACCTCTCAGCATTCATGACCATCTCCAGGGCACAAGACAGACTGGATGAACCTGCATCTTCCATAGAAAAAGTGACACTACCCAACACTACCCTACTTAAACATTTGAGTGAAGTAGGGGAAAGAAACACCATCATCTCTGGGTGTTCCTATGCACACCCAGAGAACTGAGATATGGCTTTTCCATCTTGGCATCTGTACCACCACCACTTGAATGCTACCTACAGGACCAGGGGAGGAGTCAGGTAAGGCAAAACATTGCTAAATCAGTCAGCAACTGGTCAACAGAATCCCAAGGAAGAGTAGAGATGGAGAAGTATTCAAGGAGAAGCATTGATAGAGAGTATTATTGTCACAGCATCTTATGGAGTAGGGCTGTGCTGTTACCTGTTTGGGATGGCTGAGGACATAAGAACACTATCAGGTAGTCATTTGGTGCCTTAAAACAGAGGTGGCTGTGAGATTCCCAAAAGCAGGCACATGCTTAACATCTGTGACTAGCACACACTTTGATACTTTCAAAAATTCCAAGAGGTGTTTTTCTTCACGTCAGCAACTAGAACCCTTTAAAACTGTGGAAGCAACTTAGAGCAGCACAGGATGTCTACAGCACACAAACTTGGACTTTTCCATTTCCAAGGGATCATTTTTCTCTGTGGACTCCATAAACATCTTGAGTACATTTTGCCAGGAAAGGCCCATCTTTGCAAAGAGTACACAGAGAGATGGCATGCAACAAGTCTGCTCTTTTTCTAGTTTATATGATGCTCAGCCGATACACAGCTTTCTTTTGATTTAGAAAGACTGTGAAATGGAAAGCATTTCTCAAGTGTAAAATACCTCACAATTTCCAGTTAGCTCCTATGTGGCAGCCAATTCCACAAGAAAGATTAAACATCTGGTTCCTTTGAAATGCCCTCCTTAAATTCTCCAGAGAGGAGTGCATCTGACACAAAGCATGGCATGAGTTGAAGCAAAGTGTCAAGGAAAGTTATTTATTATTAAAACCACTAGAAAAAAAGTACCAAGGATTTTAGTCGTATCTCAGTATTAAGCACAGAAATCCTGGCAGGGAAGGGTTGGCACTTATCCTGCCCTATGCAATCGAGCAGAGAAGTTAAAGCAATTCAGTCAGCAGAATGAGTGATGGATCAAGAGGGGAAGAAATAGCTTCAATCAAACTGTTCAAGCACCTCGTAGTCAGGAACCCTGCACTTAAAAATGCACATGAGAAATGAGCTTGGATCATCCAAAAGAGAGGAGATTAATTGCTCTGGGGGCCTCTAGGGACTCTCAGTCTCTCAGGGGGCAGCAGTCAGCATTGAGATGTGGGCATTTATCCAAATGATAAAATTCTACAGCAACTTGAGCTGTGCATCTGAGAAGCACAGGCAGAGGTGTAACTTTTCAGATGGCAAGCCTTGCTCAGCCACTCACCCTGGAGTTCAACTCAAACATCACATGGATTCCATGTCAGCCAGGACTTGATCTGGAGACAAAGTGTCACCATCTCTGTGACACTCCGTGAAGGTACCTGCAGAAGTTGGTTCTAGGTTATAAATCTGCAAGGGAGCTTTTGGATCAGCAAGTTCATTCCTCTTCCATTACAGGCTTTCAAGTCTTTACATAATCCCTCTGTGTCTGCTTTAAAAGCAATCCCAGCTCCCACTGCTCATCTGTCCGAATCAACATCGTGCTAGCAATAATTTATACCAGTTCCCATCCCAAGAGCTGCATTACCCATTTGCAATGAATTAATGGCACCAATCTCACAATGAAACCTCTCCTGAACTGCCTGGCAGCCTCCCCCCACTGCAGAAACAGGGGTGAAGGAAAATCAAAACCAGAGTGTGCTCTCAGGGGCAGAGCAGATCCATCAGAGTCAGTGGGAGCAGCCAGCAGGACAGTGTGAAAAGGCACATGCTGGTGCTGCTGACAGTATCCTTATTTGTACTCAGTGGAGACGCCTTCTGCTGGAATTTTCACACAAGCAGTTTCTTGTGTGGCCAGAAAATCCAGAGCTGATGAAAAGAAAAAGTTACTGTGTCTACAAGCAGCAACATTCCGAATTGCAGTGCTAAGAGATGGAAAAGGCCAGTCAATACTTTACCACTGTTCTTTAAGGGAAGATAATCTCAGACTGTTTTGGGTTGGAACAAGACTACCTTGTTCCAACTCCCCTGCCCTGGGCAGGGACACCTTCCACCACACCAGGTTGCTCCAAGCCCCATCCAGCCTGGCCTTGGACAATGCCACAGCATCGCTGGGCAACCTCTGCCAGGGCCTCACCACCCTCACAGTCAAGAATTTCTTCCTAATACCCAATCTAAACCTATTCTTTTTCAGTTTAAAGCCATTCCTCCTTGGCTTGTCATTACACATCCATGTTTCTCCTCAGGTTTCTTGTAGGCCCTCTTCATGTACAAAAAAGACCATAATGAGATAATTTGCTGTGTTTCCTATGTTGATCTCTCTAGTTTTAAACACTCCAGTCCTGGGGGTTCAACCAATTGCCACAATATACTATTTTCAGAAGAATACTGCTCTTTCTGTGTAATTATTTTCCAGCGTTGCTGAGTGTTTCAATTTAAGCACATATATTATTCCCCTAATCCAAACAGTTGAGGCTATAGGCCCCATATTTTATGGATGGGGAATTGGCTCAGGGACAGAGTTTTGAAAGTGTTTAAATATCAAAATTATTTGTCCAATCTCACAGAGGGAGTCTGTGCCAAAGAAAGGAAACAAGCTCAGCCTTGCACTCAAACCATTCCCTCTTTTGGCTAATTTGATCATTTGGTGTTTTCTGATGCTTGCTCTGTCCTAAACAGGCTTAAAGACTTCCACTCCCAGGAAGCAATTATCCCCTGACCTCCATCTTCAATGGATATACACATCAGTCAACTGGAAGGGATCAATGAAAGCTCAGTGTTTAAAACACATAGACAAGGGTCTTGTCATTTTCCAGTCCTCTGCTCTATATTCTCCTGTGCATTTGCTCCCAAAGCTCAGCATGATTAAAGCAAATCTGCAGGGTCTTCAGCAAACTCTCCTGAGCATGGTTGAAGCAGAGTGCAATTTGAACAAAAACATTACTCCCTTACCCAGGAAAATTACAACCAAGCCTTTTATCTGGGCAGGTTTGGGCCAGGAACTGTTGGTGCTCAACATATTTTTAAAATAATAATAATAATAATAATAATAATAATAATAATAATAATAATAATAAAAGCTCCTGTGAGTAAACACCCAATATAAACTGTTTTTAGAGGTAGCATCTCTGAAGGATTCTTTTTTGAGACTTAAAAATTCACATCATTCAGCCTGAAATAGGATCATTCATGATTTCAAGTTCTTATAAGAAAGAATTCCTTAGTACACGTGTATATGGCTCTCTTAAACTGCAGAACTAACAGTGGGTTTTAGTAAAACCTAAATTCACTAAGCAGTCAGTCAACAATACCTATTAAAATAATGGATTTTGGCTGTGCCAGACTATAAAATATCACAGAACAATCAGAAAGCAAGAAGGAAAAATCCCATACAAAAGAAGACTGCACCTGGTGACAACAGCAACACCACTGTGCAGCTGGAAACACGGGGGTGGAAGATGATCATTTGATTAACAAAAGTAAATTGAGGCACAGCCTACCCCCTTGGCTTTATCGCAAGGGTCTCAGACATGGCCAAGGAACAAGTTGAAACCTTTTCCAGCTATCCTTGCTCCATCTAGCTCAGGGCCTCACATGGAAAGAGGGTTTGCTTCTTCTCATGATCAGGTGTGTCAGACATCCAAAGCCTACCTTCAAGTCCTGCCCTGCCACCAGACATTCTGACAGGGGGAATTTTTGGTCAGATAGGAGCATAATCACCTGATTATCAGGAGATCATCAGATCCTGCAGCTCTCAAATATCTCCATTAGCCTTGGAGAAGGCTGAGTGCACTTGACATCAGCTCTGTACCTTGGCTACAAAGGCATGTCAAACCTATATCCTATATTTTATTTTACTAATATATATTTATTAGTTATGTTATACCATATCCTGTATTTTATTTAGAGTGAAGGTACAATACCATTTAAACAGGAAGTGTAAATTGTCCCAGGAGACAACAGGAGACATGAAGGGACTTTCTGCAACAGACCGTAAGTCTGAAAGTTGGGATTTGATCAATAAACTGCCATGAAAAACCTTCAATCTCACAAAAATCCCCAAACACCAGATCAGAGATTTAAAAAATGCAAGTGGTCCAGACCTCAGCTTCCATCTCCTTCAGTTATTTTGAAAAAAACATTTTTTCACCCAGCATGGATATAGGCCACAATCCTGAAGCCAAATGCAAAGCCCAAGAGCAAGAGGGAGTTCCTCAGCCTGCTGCAGGCGTGTTTTCCATGCATGGTGCTCCAAACCACCAATAACAAGGAAGTGACTCATGCCAGTTACAGTAAGGCCACTTCCAAGCACCATGCAGAAAGCAAGTGAAACTGTCTGGGAAACGAGCTCTGTCACAACCAAAGCCACCTACACCTCCCTGAGCCCACAGCCTGCACCAGGGCCCTCCCTCCAGACTCTGCCCAAAGCAGGAATCTGTCTGTTCTGCTGGTGTTTGGGGGTGGTGGGAAGTGGTACAAGCTGGGATGTCTAACACAACCCATAAAAACTTTCAGATCACTCTGCCAAGACTCCTCCTGAGACAGCCCAGATGCTTTGCCTTTTACAATATCTCCTGGCAGCAGCCAGCTACAGAAGTGTTGTGCAGTAAGAATATAAATATAATACAAACAACCCTTTCTCTTATTTGCCCTCCACAGAAAAGGACATGCTTATCCTTTCCTCATGTAGCTGCAATCAGAGAAGTGATTTCCAAAGTGGAAGCAATTCCAGTCCAGAAACAAAGCCCGTGGAACACAAATTAGCTCAGCCTCACCGTTGCTCCCAGTGAAATCTTTCACAGGTAAAAGGCCCAGTGATGTGAGAGGCTCTGGGAGATGAAGGAGATTTAGGAAAAGCTGCACCTCCAACTGAGACTCCACGGGGAAGAGACAAACATGAGCACCATTCCCTGCCAGGCTCTCCTCCTCCTGCACAGGGCAGTGGAACACTTTTCCCTGACTCCTCTGATTTCTGCCAGCCCAGAAATGCAATAATGTTATTAGAAGATCCAATTCACCTAATCTAGGAGCTCAACCCATGCCCTGTAGGTACCTAAGGAAGAAGCCCTTCTTAAATAAGCTATGTTCCTAAGCTCCCTGTATCATCAAGAGTGAAAGGTGGGTGCCTTTGAAAGCCTCCAGGCAAGATTCTGTCTACTTAAATTTAGGAGCCTAATTAGGGATAGTTAATGAATCATAATGTTACCTTTGGATTTATTCTCCTGAGTGTATCTGAGTTGAAATCTTACAAACTGCCTCACCTCTTTTACTCAGATATTTTTCTGCTATCTTGAACTTTCCAAATCTGAATTTGAAGCTATAAAACACCTTAATTTCTATCCAGTGATGCATGTGCTCGATCTGTCCACAGGCAGTTTTCCTACTGCTTTCATAGCCATGAAAGTCAGTTGTTCTTCTTTCATCATCTGAAATGTAATAACAGAATATGAAGCATCTCTTGCCAGCAACTCATAAATCTCCTGCTTGATGTGGCTTTTGGTCTCCGAAGGGCACAGGGGAAAGCATCGCATGTGCCAGTTTGCTCCCTACATGTTCTATTTGGAAAGAAAAATGGATCAAAAGGAAGAAAGCCTTGTAAGAGATACCTGTAGATACATAGAGGTACTTTCATCTGGTAAATTTCTGCCTGCTCCCAAAGTCAGGAGAGTTCTGCATTTTCACAAGATAACTCATCTTGAGGAGGATGAGACTCAAGCTGATTCTTGTCCAAATTCCAGCATGCTCAGCTACATCCAACCATGGCACCTTTGCTACCCATAGCTGTAGGACCTTGCTGGTAGTACGGCTGCATCTCATCTCCACCAGGCCCAGAAGAATCAGATTAACAAGGAAGTCAGGCTCATTCTGCCAGTCTTCCCTATTTCCCCTATTTGGGCTGCATTTGTCACATATTTTCACTGGTACTGTGCAAACCAGCCCTGGCTTTCTTAGGCATTTAGGGAATATTTGTTGGTTGGTTTCTTCAGAGACTTATTAGAAGCTGGAATTTTATGCAATGCTCTGAATATATATCCACTTCACTTTGGAGCAAAGTAGAGTTACACTAATTTTCAGACTTTGACACAACTCCTATTTCTTTTCATCATTTTCACACATTTTAGTTAAACATTTAACACTGCAAGACTTTAGCTGAATTGGTCAGACCCTGGTGCTAAAAATGCCAAGGTTGTGCCATTCATTTAAGAGCTCGACTTGGCGATCCTTGTGGGTCCCTTCCAACCCAGAGTACTGTGATTACTCTTATAATACAGAACTATTTTGACATTTAGGCTATAGGCTTGGCAGAAATTCTTTTGTGCCTCTTATCTGTTTTTCAGGAAATATGTGGCACAAAATGTGGCTCCCAGGAGGACACTGACAGAGCAGTGAGTATTGTGTGTTCAAGTGTGGCCGATCCAAAGTCAGGGCATTGCTCACCAACAAGGGAGAGTCTCTGTACTCAGGATGCCAGCCCATACCCAAGTGGTTCCAGCCCTGCAAGTTATCAGGAAACAGCTGAGTCACAGCAACCAATTCTGTAAAACCTGGGCCAAAAGACACTCCCTTAAATTTCAGTGAAAGGTGTACACAAACACTGTCAGGGAAAGTGGCCCTTGGAGATCTTCAGGACTGTATACCCAAAAGCAATGTTTGGGTGAGCATTATCTATCACTGTGGGACACTTAAATGAGAGCTAGGGCAAGGATATCCAAGATAAAGTAGGGAGAAAGGGATGGGGTAAAGGGCCAGAGATCCTGAAACCCTCTAGAGCTGATGGCATGGCTATGCCAGCCTCCACCAAGCACAGGAGAGGAACGGCAGGTAAGCAGAAGTCCAGGAAGGCAAGGAAGATATCAGGGAAAATAACATCTACATTTGCACTGCCCAAATATTTTAATAAAGAGTAAGAAGCCTTATGCTTCAGCATCTGAGCCAACAACTAGCCTGGTATGATCCAATCATTATATTCCAAGAGTTAGGAACATAATTTCTCCTCCAAGACTACTGACCAGATAGATATTTAGGGGATTTTCTGTGCCTGGCTCTGAAGCAATGTCATCCTCCCTGTAGTCCACTGACCACTGATGACCACTGAGACACCAGAAGATCAATTCAACAAAGAAACCTAATTCAAAGAGAAACCACAACCAGCACATCTCTGGATGTTCTCCCATGTTTTGTTTCAGTATCTGCTGGCAGGCACAGCTTGGAGATTCTTCTCATCTGCTCTCCTTGCGTAATTAAAGTGTTGGTAATTACGGCAGAAAACTATGCTGTATGCAAAAAAATTTTCTTTTTATCCGAGTGCTACTTATCCAAAAGTGAGTGCTAGTTCTTTATCTGCTCATCAGCTTTTCCTATTTGCAATCAAACAACAGAGAACTAGGCAAGGGGCTAGAAGTTTTTCCCAAAAAGAGCAGTGTCATGATAGCAGGAGATGAGGAACATCATCAGAAAGCAGCTGGTAACCTCTGCCATTAAAGGCAGTGACTTCTTCTGGTCACATGTTTGACTTAGTGTGGCAATTCCCAGGGTCCCATGAGATGCCCAAACTGAAGACCCTGCACAGGGAAAGGTTATCAATTGCATTGGAATAAAGATTAGGAGCGAACAAAACTGTGTAAGGAAGCTACAGGTCTAAATGACCTTCAATTATATACAGATGAATGCAGATCAATATTTACTGAACAAAAACACAGCTTAGTTTGAGACCCAAAACTCAGTGTGGGGATCACTGGCTCCTCAGTGGTTCATCACTTGGCTTATAGAAACCAGGCTACACTAACAAACTTGAAATCCAAGGATCTGTGAACAAAGTGGCAAAACTGTTTTCAATATAAATCTTTCCATTCACATGGTTATAACCTATGAGACATCCTCCTTTGGGGCTGAGATTTCCTGAGCACAGTGGAAAGTTTGAGGAAAAACCCTATAGATGTTTTTTAATTATGAGTATTAAGCCTCCCCTGTTTTTTCAAAGAAGTACATTTACAGGCAGAACCTCTCTTAACACACAGCATCAGCTTTAAATAATCTGGCTTGGAGACTGTGAAAAGTTCTTTGCCTGGTTTATGGTTTTTTTTTTTGTTTTTTTTTTTTTTTTTTTCTGGTAGAAAAACACGTAGCATGCATCATCTTGCTTCCATGCATACCCCAAGGGAGCAGTAAGGACTGCAAGCCCAAATCTTACTACAATTGCTACTGTGACTAACTGCCAGTTTTGTGAAACAGCAAATTACAGTCACTTTCCTGACCCCACATAAAAGCAGATACACACCATGGAAAACAATGCCAGGGTTTTGTTATAGCCCAGTGAGGATGTTCCTGAGCACCTACTCCACGCTCTTAGGCAACTTGCCCTGCAGCTACAGTCTGGGAGCACTGGGAAGAAACTGTGGGAATACTCAGTACTGGATTCTTGTGTGGCAGCTTTCCAGCACTTAATAGTGATTTTTATTTTTTTTAAGAGAACACAAGGTTTTTTAAAGTTAAGTGTTTGTTTCTATTAGGCTTCATAAAATGTCCAGCAGGGACATTTCTTGTGCACCAGTCTGTTCTTTCCCAATCTCCACACATGTTAATAAGATTCATTTATATGAATATCTCAAATGATACCTGGATTCACATCACTTAATTGAAGGTAGTTTACTGGGATGGGAGGGGGTTAATTTGTCCCCCCATCAGTTATACAGATAGGCTGACTAATCCCTCAGTTTAACCCCTTCGGTTAAATATCTGCATTAGTGCACTTAAAGCTTTGCAAGACTGAGCTGCAAGCTTGCACATTATGTATGGATATACATTCAGGTGTAGGACATTGCTGGGCAAAAAGCTTCTCTCATTTATTCCAAAGTTAATAGAGGTAAACAATCCTGAATCAAATCCTACCCGCCTATTAATGCAGAAATTATTCCAGGACTGCTTGGGGCTCCCTTCAGACCTCTCCAACAGGCTGGCAAGTCTCTGAAGACCCTGACTACTTGCAATACTTGATTCACCAGGTTGCCACCCCAGCCAAGCCCCAGGGGCTCATTCTGGGAAGGTCAGCAATGCTCTTCTTCTGGTGGCCTTTGCTAAGTACTGCCCAGTTTCTGCCTATTTGAGTAGCAAGGCCCATCCACTGGCATTGCTCCCCTTTCAAAATTACTGAATTCAATCAGTTAAAACATGTAAATGGAGACACATCTTATCCTGCCATGTGTTTGAAAGTGTTTCTTATCACATATTCCAAAGGAAATGCAGGTTGCTAACTTACGGCCAAGGAACTCCATACTGTAGGACCTCTATTTTTAGCCTTCCTTTTTGGGATTCTTAGAAAAAACATGACTTTAGCACATACCTTTGCTGCTAGCAACTTGAACCCAGAGCAGAGTCTTTATCTGGCATGCACTCAATTTAAGGTGCCACTTCTTTCAAGTGGAATATAATGCTCTGTACTGCAGTATTTGCTCCCTCCACTGGATATCTTGAGCCCACCAAGCCTGATATCTTATCATCAGATAAAAGGATTAATCCAGCACAAAGAGGCTGTGAGCACCTTTTGAACAAGTAAACCTTTAACAAACAAATTTCCTGGATGGGGGGATAGACAGGGATGGTTTATGAGACCCTGTAAACAGCAGAGAAACTCATAAATACAGTCCTTCAAAGTACTTCTGTCCCATGCTGGGATGACCCCACCTCATACCACAGGAGCCACTGCCCATCTCTGTAAAGCCACATGCTACAGGACTGGCTCAGCTCACAAACTGGAGCTGCCAAAGGAAAATGAACCCCTATCAATGCAGCTGCATAGGATAAAATCTACCTCACAACCTGCTTGGGTTATAGTGACAAGATGTTATTAATTGCAATTCCAATAACCATCCACATTACCTAAAATCTGAAGTAATCCACTTTAATTACCTTAACTCTAATAACTGCATGGGATCATAACAGCTAGAGGAGAAAAAATAGTTGTTAACTTGTTGACTGCCAGATGCAGACTGCTGATATGAGATTTATCAAATATTATAGTATTAAAACTGACCTCAGCTTGGCAGGAGAAGGCTATGATTCATGCCCATAACTCTTGGGCACAGGGGGAATACAACAAATAATTGAACGAAGATTAAAGCATTAGCTGTTTCAGTAGAATAAGACAGGAGATTAATTTCATTTACACTCAGGTAAACCTCTTTCCTAACTTTCTCCCAGTTCAGCAAGAACTGCAGCAAGTCCACTGTACAAGTCTGTTAGATCACTGGCTTGTTTAGACCTCTATCATTCCATTAAAATCAATGTTTCAGTAGAGGGTGAGAACTGGATCACTCTTCTGGCTGGTCTGAGCTTTCCACCTTTGAACTGATTCAGACTTTGTGGAAAAATAAAGAACCTATCTTAAAAATCTGTATTAAAAAAAATCTTGCATCAAAACTATTTTTTTTTCACCCTTGGGCAAATAACTCACTTCCAAATATGTTCCAGGTAATGGAAAGTCTTAGACAAATAGAGTTCAAAGTGAGGCTCATTGTGAAAGAGGCACACTAATTACAAACACTCTATGGAGAAGAAATGGCATCTTTGTGTTTGTACAGCAGCTGGTGCAAGGAACTGCCTGCCCAGTTTCCCAACAGCAACCCAAACTCTGGAGGTACCCAAGTACCAGTTTGCAGCCAAGTTTCACACAGCTGGAAATCAAAATCCATCTGTAGGCTGGCCTCCCTACAGTGGGCTGATAAAAGGAGTGAAATGGCTGGGACATTTATTCAAACTCAAGCATCTAATGGGACATATGAGCAGTAACTCTGATCTCTCACTTGTTTCCCAGGCTCTTCCAAGGGGAATCACAGCAGTTTGCACTGCAGGGTCTTGCACCAAGCCTCATGCAGCTCATACCACCCTGTAAATCTGCTGTGATGGGACTGAAAGGACAGAGGTGAGATGAATGGTCAGATGACTCTTCAAATAATCATAAAATGGTTGGGGTTGGAAGGGATCTTTAAAGGTCACCTAATGCAAACCCCTGCAATGAGCAGGGACATGTACCTGACCTCGAAGACCAAGCCTCCCTGTTTCCCTGCAGGCCAAGCAGGCAGTGAAGTGGTTGGTGCTGCTTGTTATGATGAGGACAATGTCCACCCTCAGATTTTGTATTTCCCCAGATCGTCTACAGAGGCAGAAAATATTCTTCCTCAGTGGTGTCTTGATGTCATCTGAAGATGTGTTTTTTTAGCTTCTCCTGAAAGGTCAGAGACTAAATACCCAATACCTACAATCATCTGCAGTTTACAAGCACCTGGCAGAGGAGGAAGAGGGATGCTGTGATCTGAAAAGAAGCCCACACATTGGAGTGATGACCTTACCCACATCAGCAGACTCTGGCCTTCAAGCAAAGGGTGCCTGAAATCATCCCACAATCACAGAAGCATCAAGATTGGAAGGAACTTTAGAGATAAATTAGTCCAAACCACCAACCCAGCCCCACCATAATCACCCCTAAAACATATCCATATCTAGACACCTCTTGAACGTTTCCAAAGAGTGATTTCACCACCTCCCTGGACAACTTATTCCAATGCCCAACTGTCTTTCAGTGAATTTTTTTTTCTCTAATATCTAATCTGAACCTCACCTGGTACAACTGAAGGTCATTTCTTCTCATGCTTTCACTTGAGACATGGTAGAAAAGACTGGCCCTCACCTGGCTACAACTTCCTTTCAGGGAGTTGTAGAGAGCAGTGAGGTCTGCTCTGAGCTTTCACACTAAACATTTCCAGCTCCCTCAGCCACTCCTCATAAAACATTTTCTAGACCCTTCAGCAGCTTCATCACCAAAAACAATCAGGAAGCCTGGGAAGGAAAATGTGTGTGGTCCTTCCAGCGTTCTGTTTAGACCGTGAAGATTTTGTGATAGATAAAATAAAGATCACCTAATCCTTGAAACTGTTTACAATGACACAAAGAGCATTAAACTCCACTCTTACACATTCTGGAAGAAGTAAACTGTGGTTGCTGTGATGCAAGAAAATTAAACACAATATTCACCTGGTACAGTGTGACCTTTGTGTTGTTAAACTCACTTCACACTCAAAACAAGGTGACTCCATCCAGAATGCCTGCTGGGAAAAGCATGTGGTCCCTGCTGACTTCTAAGCCATGTCCAGACCATGGAACATAAAATGTCATTTTTGTAACTTAGCAGGAGGTCCACGGAGTTCCAGTGTCACAGATCATGGAATTATGGAATCATAAATGGCTTGGGCTGAAACAAACCCTACAGACCACCTAGTTCCAAGCCCCCTGCCATGGCAGGGATGCTACCCATTAGATCAGGTTGCCAGGGCACCACCAGCCTCACCAACGTGTCAAGATCTGGGCTTTGGCACTATTTTGTTCATCGGTACAGAAGTGCTCGGTGAAGTCCAGAGGTCAAACACAAAGACTAAGCAGCTGTCCAAGCCTGGGAGGTCACTGCTGCTCCTCAGGGCTCAGAGCATGTGGGACATCACATCACAGGTCTGTGGCAGCACAACAGACACAGGATGCAATGATGACCTGGAGATGTGTAAGGCCAAGCAAGGAGCTGAATTTGCTGCCTGTCCACAGCAAAGAAAGCTGGAACAGCCCTGAGGGACTGTATCCAGACACAGGGCCATGACACTTATTCAGCTCAGGGATGTTATCAGCTGTGTGCTATCTGAATGGACAGCCCTTTAGAAACACTGAATGCTGAAATGCTCCACAGGCAAAGAAGATGGCTGAAAAAAATTGCCTGGACACCTCTGAATTGTCTCTGCACACGTTCCAGCCACATCTCTGGCAAAAATACTGATTGCATACAGAGGTACCTGCTCCAACAGCCCATCTCTGCTGCACCATCTGCCCTTATGGAGCAGGACACATTCCTTCAATTTGTCAGAGCTCCATGGAAAGCAGGTCTCAGCCTCCTCCAAGGATGAAAGGATTGAACTCAGCCAACCTGAGCTGAACACTCTTATCAAACTACTTTGTTAGCACAGCATAAACCTTCTACTACCCAGAAACAAGAAGGAAATGCATTACCACATCTTTCCCCAATGTCCTCTTGTCCTATTAAACTCAAGGAACACAAAGGTTGTGTTAGAGAGTTCAGCAGGCTCCTGTGATTGCAAAAGGATTTCATACTGGATATCTCATCCATCAAGGACACCAGCAGGGTTTAAGGGAAAGATGGTGGGATAAAATAGTCTCCTGGGTCAAATTCAAGCCATAAATGTTGCTCCTTTTTATGCCAAAGGGAAGTCTTTGACTTTTAATCTTTCCATATTTCAGTTAAATTATGCAAATGACAGAGAACTAAAATAGATGATAGATGCACAGCTAAACCTCCCCCATGTTCTTGAGTTCCCAAGATTTCTCTTGTAAATGCCACTATAAACACTGTAAAACTACAGTGGAACTTATTCTTAAGCCATGCTTATATCAATAATTTGATTTAATGAGCAACGATTGCTTCCCATCAGTGTTTGTTTTCCTGTGATAGAACCAACTGCAGAGATAAAAGATAACTTCCTGTGCTCATACTCTCAGCCCACAAACATTTCCATCTAGACAAGGCTTCAAAGCCACACTTGGACAAAATTAACCATGACTGCATTTTTCCAAAAATGTGATGCTATAGTCAGATATTAAAAATCCTCTTCCCTCTCAGTTTGACTGAGTGAAAACAAAAGTCCACTTTCTGATGGAGCTCCCTCAGGCCAACACCTTGAGTTCTTGAAAGAATAATATCCTGCCTAAAGAGGGTAGATTTAGATAGGACACAAGGAAGAAATTCTTGACTGTGAGGGTGATGAAGCCCTGGTACATGTTGTCCTGAAAAGTTTTTGATGCTCTATCTCTGGAAGTGTTCAAGGCCAGGTTGGACAGGATTTAGAGCAACCTGGGATAGTGGAAGGAACTCCCTGCCCAGGGCTGGGGGTTGGAATGAGATGCTCTTTAAGGTCCCTTCCAATACAAACCACTTTATGATTCTATGATATGATGATGTTTCGATCTCTTACAGACATGTTTTGCATTTATTTATTTTCTTGTACTTCTATTGTTATTTATCAGGTGTTTTGCAGCACGGGAGACCCTGTTTGTACTCTCAAAAAAAAAAAAAAAAAAAAAAAAACAACAAAAAACCAGAGGAAACAGTCCTAGAGAAATAAGTCCCTGTCAGCACTGAGCATGTGGAGCAGACATACAGCTCTAGCAAGGTGATTACACACAGACACAACAAACTGCATCCTCTCACTTCCAAAACAGGCAAAGATTACAAGAATTGCAGATCTCCTGAGACAGAAACCTTCCACCCAAGCTAAATACAGGTACAGCTTCCCATGGCTGTGCTCCCAGGCCCGGCTCCAACTCTGGAAAGCAAAAACTCCTCTTGGAATTAATTATTAATGGAAGTCTTGCCAAAGACACCTTGACAAAAAACTCAAAAGGATGTCTTACATTGGCTTCTGCTACTGTTGGCACATGAACACAGATGGACACAAGCCACCATGAAAGATGGGCTGTCAGGAGAAGGATTAAAAGCTGGCTGTGCTATTAGTCCTGACCAGCCTTCTTCTCCTCTGTTCTGTGCTCCAGCTTTAGCACTAATGGCAGCAAAGAGCTGTAAAAATACTGATGATAAATGTGAGCCTTAATCAAACAAAGCACTTTTAACTATTTGATTAGGAATAATTTTATTTTTACAAATATAGGGGAAATTCAAAACAGTTGAGCCCTTCTACATCCATAGGGTAGAAGTGACCACTGTGGCATTTGAACAGAGTTTGCTGAGGTTTCTGACTGCCAGTGATGCCCAGATGATTTTTTGCCTTTTCTTTTCTGTACCTTTTACATAACTTCTACGTATCCTCAGTATTCTTAGCATGCATACTTGTAATTCCTTAAGTCTGATAACTTAGCATAGCCTTAGTATTTTGTTAGGCCAGGAGACCAAACATCCTAAAGGCCTCACAGTAGGACACTGGAAAACCCTATGCTACCTTGGGAAACCAAGGTGCTCTCTAGAGCATACCCTGTAAACTAGAGATGTGGCCCATGCAGGGGGGGATTCCTTGGATGGGGGAATATCACAACATTCATCCAGGCCTCCCGTTGGGGCATCCTTGTTAGATATGCTAATTTGCAAGGTCTATAAATTGGATACAGAACTTATCATGTGTGTGCATTGCAGCATGTTCCACCTTGGCGAAGTGGCGCTCCAGTAAGGATCCTTGTTAAAATACCGAGGTAAAAACCCCTTATCCCTTACCTGTGTCTGGCTCTCAATTTTCTAAGACCAGGAAAAGGCATCACCAGGCCAGAGTGAACCAGACCACATCCTGGCCTCTTGGGAGGAATGTTTGGACACAGGAATTGCTCTTTTCCCCAGGTGGACGCAACCAGTCAGGCATCAACAGATTGGGATTCAAGCACTACAAAGATGTCAGTCAAAAAATATGCCAAAAAGGCAAAAGATTATATCTGAGTGATGAATTAAGTGAAATGAATGTGCTACCCTTGTTTCAGCAGTCATCAGGAAAAATCACAATTGCCAACAACTCTAAAAGGAAGACTTGTTGGCTGTCATGGTTTGAATGCCAAAAACATAATGAATGTCCCCTCTCCCCTGGGATGGCATGGCTCTTGTACCCAGATGTGGTCCTTCCAAAGCAAGCTTGTGACAGGGAGGTGATGTGTGAAGCTGACATGGCTGAGACTGTGTGATTCCTGCTGACAACCAGTGCATATCCACCCCAGGCTACAGGGCTGTCAGCTCCACAGCCTTCACTAGTCCCCATTTGTAAGTCAAATGCTGAACGTTATAAACTGTTAGAGACTGGTCCTGTGTGGCTGCCTGCAACAAATTCAGAGAGTGTCGCAAAGATTACAAGCCAGTGACCCAAAAAAACCCGAAGTAAATTTGATTTGCATATTAGATTAGAAGATTCATTCTGGTGCCATACATGCACTACCACCAAATCTGATTGAATGTAACCTCCGTCAAGAAGAAAACATTTCCTTTTACAGTCTTCAGACTGCCTTGGTCCATAGCTGACAATTACCAACTGTTTCTCCTCAAAAATGAACCCAACCAAAACATCTCCCAAATACATGGTACATTGAGTCTACAGGCATGTTCCCCCCAGCCACCAGGTCTTAGAGGTGCACTGGCTCGCACCACAAATGCTGTCAGCTCTCAGAACAACCACAGAAGATGGGGTTAGAGCTGGCACCCCACCTGTCTGGATGCTCCCAGCTGAGTGTCTGGGTCCCTGGCCAAAGCACCTGGAGCATGAGCTTTGTCATGAGTTTAGAAGAAGGTTTAAACACTGGATTTCTGGTGTGAGTCATTAATTGCTGCATCAGTACCGGCTTCAGCTGAGTGACATGCTGTTCTGCCAGGATGGAACTCCTACAGAGCATCCTACAGAGCTCAGCTGCAGGGTCCTCCCAGCACTGAGCTCCCTGGTGTGCTGGCACTGCTGCTGTAGGTCCTCCTTGCTAACTGAGGAGGCCCAGGGCATTGGTCCAAGCACTAGCAAATGATCATTTGTACTCTTTAAATGTTCAAACAGTGCTCAACAGCAACTTGGCCCATGCCAGCTAGTGCTGTCCCCAGTCACAGCTGGCCGTAGACTGGATCGCTGCCCTCGGGTAGTTGGGATATGTGTGACTGCACTGTTTTGAAGGAAAAACATCTGGCTAGATGCAAGTCCTGCTGTGCCACTCATCCCTAGGACAAGAGAAGCTTTGCTACATTTTATGTCACAGGACAAGTGCAGTCCCTGTGCTCTGAGTAGTGCCCGTTCATGATCATTCATTAACACCTAACTCCACGAGTTTTGGTAAGGAGTAAGACTCTCAGCACAGATACTCATACCTTCCCATTTGCACAAGAGAGAGCACGCCAGAGTCTGAGCTGATTTAAATTGTCCTGAGAAATCTGGCAGGGACTCCTGTGCTGTAGAGTGAAGCCAGCTGGAACATAAGGCTTTCCACTCCACACTCTGTGTACCCAGCCAAAAATCACATGTGGGTAGCGTCACCGAAAACCAAACACCTTCTCCTGTCCTGCCTCAAGTTCTGTGTGAAAACAAACGTTCTCCTTCACGGCTGGAAAACTCATATTTCAAGGTAGAGTTTTCTGCTTCAGGAAAAAAACATCCCAAAGTGAAAGAGCAGCATTAGCTTTGGCACTGCTGAGGAGAAGTCCACGGAGAGTTCGACTGGCAAACAGTCAGAGGAGAAGCACAGCAAATCCTGGCCTCTGAACAACACACTGCGTGGGTTTAGGAAAGTCACTAGTTCAGCCTGAGGCAATTACAAATTAGAGCTGAGTGTCACAGAGAAGCAGAGCTGGAAATGAGTTTGCTGGGTCATCTAGTCTACCCTTCTAGACTCGTAGCAGGATCCCATCTAGCTTGCTTTCAAAGATCCTCAATGATGTAGACCCAGTGAAAACCATTCCAGAACATCTCTCTTTTCACCTCTATAACATTTTTCTGAATATAGAGCTCCAATTCCTTTGCTACACGTTATGCTCTTAGCCTCTCATGCAAGGTGATCAATAGGCTATCTCCACATCTCTGCCACAGCCTTTTATGTGTCTGAAAACTCCTAACCTACTCTCTTCCCAGACTTCTAATTTTAGTCTAAATGACTGCAAATTAGGATTCATTTTACCAATGTACCCAAAGGCAAAAACAAGACTGATGTCCTCCCTGGAACCACATAAACACAGTTCCAAAATGTTTATAATTAACATAGAATATCAGGGGAAGATGAAAGTAAAAAGGTCAAAGAAATATATTATTCCTATTTTAAATGTAGGAACTTGGTACAGAGAGACACGTGTTTAGTCTTTTCAAGAACTCCCATAGCTGCAAAGAAGTTTACAGAGGGCTTAATACCTAACCAAATTACTGCATTTGAAAATGGGCTTATTTCTGCCTCTTCTGAGCTACTAGATAAACTATTTTGAATTACAGCCTGAAGATGTATGAATGTTCGTGACATCTGGGAAACACAAACCAGATCCTCCAAGTGCCCCTCCAAAGCCCTAATCTCAAAACCATTCTTCCTTGTGGGTGAAGCAGAGATGATTAATAGCATTTTTCAAAGCTCTCCAAAGATCTTATTTTTTCTACAGGAGCTTGAGACAAAATGATCATTACTTGCCTGACATACTTACATTCAAGGCAAACCCTAACAATGAATATAAGTCAAAAGGATTCTGCATATCAAATTTACTGTACATGCAAATTTCCTTCAGAGAGAACCATTAATAATTGTCTGAATGGTAAAATTTAAGATTTTCTAAAAAGGCCTTCTGAGTTTGTGTGTGCATTCCTTATCATTCATCTGCTTCACTGGGCAATTACTCACCATTTTAATTCATTTTTTTGACATTAACACACACATAAATTCTTTGCTTGTTGCCATTTTATGCTTTAGCAACATTTTACATGCCCTGGACTGCCATAGTTTCAAATTCAAATAACTCATACAGGAGAGGCAAGTGTAATTCCAGCATATCCACAGAATACCAGACTGTTTATGCCTATCTGGAGCAATATTAGAATTTATTAGACTCTGAATATATTGTAATAAATGTAAAGTTAATTCTAATGAACAACAACAACAAAAAAAAGGCAAACCAGTAACAAAAACAAAACAAAACAAAAACAAAAACAAAACAGGGAACAGAATGCTTCTAAATAAATATAAACACTACATAGCTGATTTGGTGGGGGGGTAGGAAGTTGCATGGATGGAGTTAGACAAACAACTTGATGAAAAAATCTGGTCCTAAAAGAACCTCAGGGGAAGCAATAAATCTTGAATTTTTCAGATATGAAGTATCCAAATAGAAATTTGTTGCTAGTCATTAGCCACAGGGCATGCTTGGGTTGATGACCTCAGTCTGCTCGTGCCCACACAACTGTGGCAGCAAACCATCAGGCAGCAGAGCAGCAGGCCAGGAGTAGAGTCAAATCCTATCTAACGGATGGAGTTTTACCTCACTGAAAGGGTGGTCAGGCATTGGAACAGGCTACTCATGGAGATGGTAAAATAATTTCTGGAAGTGTTAAAAAAGGTGTGGATATGGCACTCAGAGATACAGATTAGTTAACAGATCTCAGGGGTCTTTCCCAATTTTAATGATTTCATTATTCTTGCAGTCCTTTTGCTTTAACTTGAAAAATGATGAATGAAGACACAGAGATGAGTTTGCCATGTTGATGCCTTAAGATTTTAGCCTTTATATTCTTCAAATCCTGTGCTGCATAAGTGCGTAACTCTAAACTTCATATAAAGTGTTAACTACTGTCTTCCCGCTTTGTCAGACAAAACAATTCCTCTGGGCCTGGAACCCAAGGACATCCTACAGCCTCAGGCCCTGAAAAGCATAAACAAAAATGAATTGGGGAGGAGCAAACTGGGCGAATATGACTTCATAACCTGAAGCTGCAACTGGAGAATTAATCCCTGATATGCAAATAGACCAAACTTATATCTATCTGAAAAACTCATGACTGTCATCTATCTTGGATGTAGCCCCTCTCAGAGGCTTCTGGCTGCCCAAGGTGTATCTATTGAAGGCCTTTAATAAATATCCACTTCATTCTCTTAACTTTGTCTAGCCTCTGTTGTAGGTAGCCACTCCAAGGCATCAATGTGATTCAAGACCTGAATGCTGGAAAATGGAAAGAGAGTGCTGTTTACTGTATCAACATGGAGTCTGTGAAAGATGCCTTAATGTATGAAGAGAAGGAAACTGCCAGCTTCCAGTGAACATATCAGTCATAACATACTCCCCAAATTATAGAAACACTGCAGGTCTTAAACAGTCAGGATCACTAATCTTTACTATCACTGCTACAGGTGCCTTGTCCTTCTTATGGGTTCTCCAGACAAGGTCTAAGGCCCACGATGGGATGTGTTGATTGTACTGAACTTAGTATAAAGGTACATGGATAAGATGTAATTAGATTTGTATGTCTTACATCATGTTGGATGATCCCACAGTCTCTTCTGGCTTTTAAACTCCACAAATGAGCCCATGACCTTTATAAAGCACTGGATGTACTGGAGAAGATATTTAAATGTATGTGTAATGAGTTTCCCATTATGCTAAAGCATGCATCTTCAGCTCTGCTTCTAACATCACTTAACCTCATGTTTTTCCAAACATGAATTATACTCCAATACTTTCAGCTCCTGCATTACTATTACTATTTACGTGCACACAAAGATAGTGTTTCCTGTGATCTCAGCACCATCAGACTCCTTTCTGTTCTGCTAGAATTGTCTGTTCCCCTCCCAGCTCTTCCCCTAGTACTCATGCAGCCAACACTCTTCCTTCTCCTGTTCCCCTGAGCTGGTGTCCCCCTTGCTGTTCCACCCTGCTGTCTCTAAGGAATTCCCCAAATTAGACATCACTTAAACTCTCTGTCTTGCTTTGGGCCAGACCTCCAGGAACTATCTTTCTCCCAGTACACTTAGGGATGATCTCTCCTTAGCGTTTAATACTGTCCCTTATCCCACCCAGACCTCCCAGACAGACAATTTAGGGCATTTTGCACCAGTTGTCCTGTATCCATGTCCATGTGGACGGTGGTAGCTGAATATGACTGTAGGGTAAGAGTTCAAAGCTCTTTAATTGTGGTTCAAACAAAAACATCTAATTTAAAATCAAAGTCAAAGCTAAAGCCAAAGCTAAAGGCTGAGATTTTCACTATGCAGAAAGAAGGGCTATGTAACCATCTCAGCATTTGTCCTGTTTCCCAACACCCTATATGCTACCTGCTGCAAATCCCTGAGCAACCCAGTCTGCCCTGTAGCTGATCCAGCTTTGAGCAGGAGGTAGGACCAGAGCCCTTCAGGGCTCCCTCCCAACCTGAATTACCATACGGCAAGTGATCCTGTGATCCTATTTCATTGCCTATTTGTGATGGAATTCTGCCTGCAGCCACTTGCAAGAATCAGGGTTTATTTTACCTGGTTTGGCTCTGGGTATGTTTCTGTTCCAACACTGTGGATCACATGCCTGGGGAATAAAAAATAAATGAGCAAAAAGGCAGGAAGGTCTACCCGACCAGGCATAGTATTTGAAGTAGGCAATGGACTTTTATGCATAGTTCTCTCTCCAAGGTGAGCTAGTAAGACCCTCTAACCTAAATAAATGCATTTTGCACGCATTTATTTCGTGTTGATGCTCATTTCTTACATTCCTGACTCCTGAAGGCTACTTAAAACCCTCCTGCACTTGCATCTGTCCCACGGAGACAACGTGTAAGTCAGTGTGTCTCACCCTGCCACCTCTGAAAGCTGTCCTGTGGCCCCTCGGACCCAGAGCCCTCTCTGTTCACTGCCCTGTCGTTTCCCTTCCCTCTCACAGAGGGAATGGTTAATGGCAATCACATGTGCAAGGGGTGTCACCTCCCCCCGGCTCAGGCCTGCCTGGGATTTATCACCCTCCACTTCCTGGCACTCAGGCAGCCCCACATCTGGTTGTGACTAGTGCCCCATTTTGGCCTCTTTCCTTCTCTGAGAGCACTGAGAACCAGCAATGAGAGAAGGGGCAAACCACCCCACACTGCGCTGGGACAGGGCTTGAGTCTTCCCAAAAGCAATTGGGGAGCAACTTTCAGCAATGTGCATCTACACAACACAGTCTGTTTAATTCCTGTTTACAGCTTTATATGACCAGACTCTGCTTGATGTCCTGCTGACACTCAAGATGTGGTTTGCAAAGCACTCAGGAATGGCTTGCTAAGGAAAACTTATTTTTATCCTCTTCACCTTTAAAAATTTGAGGAGCTTCCCAGCCTGCTTTCACAGCAGGCAGATGGCTTGGAAAATAACAACTTACATGGTAGAGGGTTAGATCAGAATGCCCATTTTCACTGTCCAACTCAGACATCCTAATTATCATGAAATCTAAATTCAAGATGATGATGAGCAATTCAGAGAATTGCCAGAGGCTCAGAGCTTGGCTCATAACATCGTTAACAGTGAGAAATAATCACTGATTCCACACTGGAAACCTGTAACAAGCAGAATTCATAATTGCCAATCAATTGGATGTGTGAAAAAAATCAACCCTTAATCAGCATCGTGGAGCTGGTAAATCTTGAGGGTGGATCAGTTCCTGTTGGAGCTGCTAAGGACATTTCAGAAAGTTTTTTAATTGGCAATGATCAAAGTGAGGACTTAAGAGAGACCTGTCTGTGAACTTTCAGAAGTATCATCTGGGAAAAAAACAAATATTGCAATACAGTTCCACCCTGCTCCGTGGTAGTTCATATGCCTCATTAAAGGTGCTGGTGTGACAGAGCAGGTGCTGGTTCATAGGCCCATTTCAGGACCATTATTGCACAAAGCCAGAAGAAAAGCGCTTTCATCCCTAGTCTGGAGACCTGAAATGGCCTCTCAGGACAAGAAATGGCAAACAATGCTGACAGCTCCAGCACAACAAGTGACAGCCTGGGAACAGCAGGCCAGTGACTGAGGTTACCTTTAACACACCTGAGCTCCAAACAGAAACCGCTCTTCTGATGAAATGTTTCCCACTGAGGTAGCCTTTGTAGCTCAGGGAGAGTTATTCTCTCTTTCACATTTTGACTTTGAATGCTTTCCCAGGACACCTTCCTGACCTGACAGAGACACTTAAAGAACAATAAGCCTGAAATCCAAGCAACAGAACAAGAAGCAATGGGCAGAAACTGATGCCCAGGAAGTTCCACATGGATATGAAGAATTTCTATCCCGTGCAGTGACCAAACACTGGAACAGCACAATCTTGTGCCTTGTGCTCTGGGTAATTCTGCTCAAGCACATGACTGACCCACTGAGGTCCATTCCAACTTGATCCTGTGATTCTATGATATCTACAAAAGAGAGTTGCAAAGAAATCTGGTGTATAAAACAAACTAAAAACCTCTCAAAGTATGTTAACAGGAGCCCAAATCATAGAATCATGTAATGGTTTGGGTTGGAAGGGACCTTAAAGATCACCTAAATCCAACCCCCCTGACATAGGGGCTGAGGTCAGGTTGCTCAAAGCCCCATCCAACCTTACCTTGAACACTTCCAGCAGTGGGGCATCCACATCTTCTCTGGGCAACCAGGTCCAGTTTATCACCACCCTCATAAAAAAGATTTTTTTTTTCCTTATACCTAATGCCATCTACCCGCTTTCAACTTAAAACTATTTTCCCTTCTCCTGTCCATGGGTCTTGGAAAAAAACTCTCTCTCTCTGATTGTAATGCTGCAAGTCCATGTTGCTGGCTCACATCCAATTTTCATCCCCACATCCTTCTCCACAGGGCTGCTTTCAATCCCTTCAGCCTCTAGTCATTAATGAAACTGGAGATTATCCAGGTGCAGAACCTGGAACTTGGATTTGTTGAACTTTGTGGAGACTGCCAAGGTCCCTTTGGATGGCACCCCTTCCCTCAAGTTCATCAGCTGCATTGCTCATCTTGGTATCATCCACTGGCTGACAAAAACTTGGCACAATATCCAGCATGTCTGGTGTGGGACTGTGTGGTGACCAATGGCTTTTAGCAAGAAGAAATGCTGCTGCTAATCAGTATTTGCATCATTCAAAGTATAGAATGTTAGCACCACTATAGAAGGAATAGAAACCTGGGTTGAGACTAAGCATACAGAAATGTCAGGCTTCATCCTTGTCTTGACTTTTTAATGTAAATAATTACATGTGAACTGGTCCAATATCAGGCTTCTTCCAATATCAGTGTAAAATTTAAAAGGTTAGTTCAAACTAGATGATGAAATCTCCTATGTCACTAACAGGTGGAGGCAATTCACCTTCCCGAGGCAATTCAGCCCATTCTGAAATAGGTGCTAGTGATTCTTGGACTGACTGATTCTTTGAAGTCACCTACCCATCTCCATCACCTAGAAAAGTGTTCACCAAGAGAGTTAAGGCAATCAAGAGTCTATTGTTGCCAGAAAGGGGAGGCTTAACTTACCCTCAACTCTGCCCTGCTTTTCTCTCCTTCTGATTCCCTCCCTTTCCCTATTTCTAGCTATCCCCACACCCACACTTGATCTCTTCCCCTGCCCAGTCAAAAGCAAGCTGGTTTTACTTGCAAATCCAAGCAGTCACTTTTTCACCTTTTCAATTTTCTGCCATTTCAGTGAATCGAATGAGCCAATTTAGCAAACAGTTGGCAGGAGCAATCAGCCAGGTTTGTCCTGCTTCTGTGCTCAAGAGTTTGTAATTAGCTCCAGTCATGCCATGAAGCACATGTGTAAGCATCCTTGTACACTCAGCTGCTCACAGAATAAATTTAATGAGTCAAAAATCCAAACAACAAACTTGTCTTTCTCTTCCTCCACACCATAAATTGGATATCAATGAAAAAAAACTATTTTGAAGACAAGCCCATGGCTTACAAAGTGCTAAGCCTCAATCACAAAAAAACCTTTGTCCAAACAAATTCAGTACATGTGAATGGTCATAAAACTCACCTATGTGCAAGTATTAGCATCTGGGCTTAAAAACAAACCCAGCAGAAGCAGAAGGGGAAAGAGACCTTGCAAATAAATTAAAATGTTATTGAAGTATTCTGTACCTTTTCTTACAATGCAAGGGCTCTGCAGCCTCTATGTCTCTGCTTATAAACAAGACAGGTCAAGGCTCATTCTCTGACCCCCGGGGCAACAGGCACAGCACAGATTGTGTCCATATGGCTAAACTTTCTCCCTTGCACCCTCCCACATGGTATGGTTTCATTCTTATTGCTCACTGGGAAGAGCCATGCTGGCTCCCAAACCATGTGTGGATGAGAGTTATGTAGCAGGGGGCAAAGCCAGGGCAAAGAGCACAGAAACAATTAAACCATTTGGATGATGCTTGAACCCACACCTTGGACCTGTGCAGTTTGCTGGCATGGATACAGCCAGTGAGAGCAGTCAGAAACAGAGGCAAAAAGCCTGTGTCTGTAAATTTTAAATGACTAGTTTGATCAGAGGTGAGCTAAAGTCAGAATCTGTGATGCAGACAATGTAGAAAGAAAAGTTATTTTTACCCCTCTTCCAGATAATGCACTGTAAAAAAAAATACTAACAGCAAATTCCTACTGAGCACCTATTTATATGCAGTATCATAGAACTGCAGAATGCAGAATCATACAGTGGTTTGGGTTGGAAGGGACCTTAAAGATCATCTTATTCCAATGCCCTTTACATGGGCAGAGATGCCATTCAGGCATAGACCAGGTCACTCAGGGCCCCATCAAACCTGGACTTGAACAATTCCAGGGATGTGGCATCCACAGCCTCTCTGGGCTTCCTGTCCCACTGTCTCACTGTGTTATGAGTACAGAAATTCTTCCTGACATCTAATCTAAACCTGCCCTCTTTCAGTTTAAAACCTTAATCCCTTGTCCTGTCACTGTCTGCCTGTATAAAAAGTCCCTCTCCCTCCTTTTTTATAACCCCCTTTAGGGCACTGGAAGGATGCAATGATTTTTCCCCAAAGCTTTCTCATCTCCAGGCTGAACAACCCCAGCTCTCTCAGTCTTTCTTTGTAGGGAAGGTGCTGCTCTGATACCTTTGTGTCCCTTCTCTGGACCCACTCCAACAGGTCCATCTCTGTCTTGTGCTAAGGACCCCAAACCTGGATGCAGTACTCTAGGGTGGAATTCATAATATATTCCTTCTGGCTGTATCTCATTTATTATTGATGGTAAGTATCTGATTCTTATGTTTTAATCTAGAAAAAATGTCTTTGCAAACCAGAACTTGCCAATTCTGCAAGTAAAATCAACTTTCTAGGCAAAGGCTGGCTGCTGACTTCCAAATGTGCAGCTCTTCAGAAAGGTGTGGGAACACCAACACTCATTCTAGACAGTATTTCCCTGTCTTGGAAAAGGTGTTTTGGAGAGGGGAAAATTCATGTGCCTCTAGTAGGAAAGTCAGTGAAATGTTCTGAAAGATGCACTGTCTGCCTTGTAGCATCAAATGCTGTGTGGTCTTGAGAGCTGTGCTGCTGCTCAGAAAATGAGGGGGGAAATGAACAGTAGCCTTCAGAGTGGCCACTGTGTGTTCTAGCATTTCATTTATGGTCTGCCTTCACCAGAGGATTAATTTACTGCTAATCTGAACCTTCCCTATTCAGAGGCTCCACATCAGCAGTGTTCTGGAAAGAACAGTGTCTCTCAGGACCTTCTCACAATCAAACTACAGAAGCACAGTGTATTCTTAGGGCAGGAATCAAACTAACTGGAAAAGTGTTTATGTAGTTATCAAGGATTCATTTTTCACAGTGAAAGGATACATCAAGCAGGGTTTTACAGAGGTCAGTCCTAGATCCGATTCTAATGAAAATATTTTCATTTTCCTGAGAACAGAGTACCTGGATGATGACCAGGATGCTGGAATATAGATAATGTTTATTACATTTTCAGATTATACCATACTAGGAAGGACACCAATAAAATGAGAGGGAGAGAATTCTAACATGATTGTGAGAGACTGGAGATACATGCAAGTCCAAGATACTAAAATCAGCCAGGAACATTCCACAAGGAAGATACAGAATGAAAATCAGCTTTCTGCACAGCTGTCCTGCAGATCAGAATGGTGAACAACAACCAGTGATATCAAGTGGCTGATGGACCTCAGACCACATCTAAACCCTTTCCTTTTGCTCAGTGGTAGTAAGATCTCAGCTAGAGTCCTCTGCCTGGTCTGGTGCTCTGGAATGCAAGTGAATTGTGGAGCTCCATGAGAGATTCCAGAGGAAAGAGCAAGAATGATCACAAATTTTAGGCAGCACTGATACTGTCACTGAACAGCATGTTGATACTCCTCAACAGCAGGAGATTGAGGAGGAACCTGAGAGACATAAAAACAGCCTTCAAAAATACAGAGGTTGCTAGACAGCAGAAAGAAAAATATCTGTTTTCTGTACTCATTTGGACATGTGACAGGTCATGGGCTAAGAAGTTACATCAGGAGAACATTGATTAGTCACTAGGAAAACACTTCTAATGGAAAGGAAAGCAAAGCATGGACGTGCATTGCCAGAAGAGTCTCCCCTGACTGAATGTCTGTCAGGGGTGGTCAGTGTCCACCCTGCTTGGTGACTAATAAGCTTCTAAAAGGAGTTCACAGTTGCATGACTCAGGAATGAGCAGTTTTCTCTCCATATGAGCCAGAAGATGCTGACAAAGCCCACCTGCCTCAGCAGCCTTTAATTGTTTGCTGACATAGACACAGTACAATATTAAAATCATTCTTGGTTTCCCAGTCACTTTCCCCAGATCTCCAGAGCCAGCAATCTTAATCCAGACTAATTCAGTCAAAGTTGCTTGCTTGAACATCAAATCCTTTTACCTGGATGACAACTGAGTTTTGGTCACCTCAGTTTCAGGCGGCAGAGCTAAAGTTTGGAATAAGTCACTGAGGCATTCTGTTCCCAGCTGACCAGGAGCTCTTCCCAAAGCATGATTTGGGAATGGGAGCTTCCACAATGCAGAGCTTCTAAAATCATCACCTAAGGGTTGCAGGGAGACAAAGCCTGAAATAACCAAGCATTCAGAGAGTGACCAGCAGTGACCTGATTCTGGCAGACAGTGATGTTGTTCTAGCAGAGGATGTTGCTTGACACCTAACCCAAATAAATACATCATCCTGGCAAAACAAGGAGAAAAAGAAGAGAAGCAGACAAGGTGGCCTTTTTCTGCAGAAACCACAACAGACAGAGAGCTCCAGAGCCATGACCACTGGCATAAAGGATTTTGTTGGTGTTACCACATCAGCCCTAGCAAAGACAAAGCCCTGAGGTTGGGCTCTGCCTGCTTTTTCTTTGCCCTCATTTTATTTCTCACCCTGGGAGTACCACTGGAGGTAGGATTCGCGCGACACAGCAATCAGGCACATGAATTTTCCTTCAGGGAGAAAGTAAGTGCTTAACACTAACAAAATGAGTCACAAAAAAAATACTGATTTCCTGCCCAGGCACCTCACTAAATTCCTTCGCACCTAGACTTACTTTGACATCTAAGGCTGGCATCCTCTGCACATGCCTGGGAATGCCACTGGCTCAGATAATCACTCACGAAGGACTCATCTTCTCCAGCAGGATCTTGTCACAGTGACGGCCCCAGCTTCAGAGCAAAGCCCAGCAGTCACAGTCACTCTCCACCAAACAAGTGCACATAAAAGCCATCTTCTGCAACACTGTCAGTGGAGCTCAGGGGACACAGGCTGCACTTCCAAACCTCACCTCAGCCTCAGGAGGGCTTGATAATTTCCACATCCTGAAGGGAGCAGAGAGCCCTGCTGAAGGAGTTGCCTTCTCCTCCTGGGGAAGCTCAGCCCTACACAGACCTGAGCCCAAAAGGCACAGGGCACAGCCTTGCTGTGAAGCTTCATCACCACATGGGTGGATTTGATTTTGGCAACCCCAGTGAGGAAGGGCTGTGTCCCTGACAGCAGCCATGGTGGTCCACAGTGCTGCTCTTCTCTCAGGAGCATCAGTAACGAGAGCCTGGCCATCCTGGTCATCCCATCTAGGTAAATATGAGGAACTGTCCCTTGCTTCAGACATCACCCCCACAAGGCAGACACCTACTGGGTGCCTCCACTGGGCCTTGATCAGGGAGGCAGAAAAATTGCTGGCAGCATGGAATTTGGCTCTTGCAGTCTTCAAGATGGGACTGAGAGAATGGGTGTGTGGTCCTGATTCCTGGCTCATGCACACAAGCACCTAAGAGCTCATGTGGGTCAGGATTTACCTTTCATGGCCTCAGTCCTGCATTCAGCACCTCTGTGGGGCACTGAGGGCTGGCATCAAGATTTTCAGGGACAGTGAGTGGGACCCGTACATTGCTCTCACAGACAGGTACAGCCCTTGCCCTTGCAAGCACTACAAGAGGAAACAAGTTAAACCATGTCCATGCTCTCTCCAACCTCTTTAGTGAAGGTTTCTAGCTGGAGGAGTTTTCATAGCAAGAGTCCAAAAGCATTCTGAGGAAAGAGGAACTACAGCTCCTACAGCCCTGTCATGCTCTAAGGACTGTATCATGCTTTCACTGGCCCCCACTATAGCGTTTTTATGGTTTTCTTGCTTTCCTTTCTGCTTTTCTCATGGTCCCCCAGAGTTTCAATCAAAGTTGCATTTCTCTGCTTCTTGTCCCCCCCAGCCCCTTGCATTCCTGGAAGGAAAACAAGGACAGATGGAGCTGCCTGGCTGTAAAAAGCTGTTCTTACAATGAAAGCAGTGCTTTCCAATAAAAGTTAAGCAGTCTGGCTGCACTGCCTGTGTTCTGCTTCCCTGCTTTAGGGCACATCTGCAAAGATAAAGCAACCTCAGATGGGTGACATAAATAATACAGAATTCTTCTTAATAATCAAGCAACATCAGCCTTGCCAAAAAAGTAGCCAATACACCCAATCCAACTACTGCACACTTATAAATATGTTGATCTCCAGAGCCCCCCTTCCCCCAGAGCTGATGACTGAGCCAATCCCAAGTTTGATTTTTCTTTTAGTTGTGTTGTTTGTTGCCAAATTCCAAAACAAAACTAAGCAAAATACACACACACAAAAAAAAGTCACTTTTCAAATGTGATTTATGAAGTGTCTCTAAGTAAGTGCATGCATCACACATAAAAACACCCAGGGCTGGGGTTCCAGCTGCACGGGAAGAGTGGCAGCAGGAACTCTCACTGCATAATAAACTACCTGAGCGAGCCCTTTGCTTTGCCTGTGAAGGCTTGGGGACAGATCTTCAGGGAGAGGCATAACTGCAGCACTTCATTACCCTTCAAGCTGTGAAATTATGTATTTTTTGTTTCATTCTGAAAAGCTTCTTTTATACAAGAAAGGCAACTATCAGCCTTTAGTCAGTTCACACTACACCATTCCTGCATGTTGACATAGTTTAATATCCCTAACTTTAAGCCTTTACCAGCGTCTCTTCTGTCATAGAAGAGAAAGGCTGCCTAATTTTGTTTTAAAGGAGGAAAAGCACATTAATCTTCAGCCCATCTTTGGTTAACAGCAGTGCTGTGTACTCTGTCCCAAAGCACTGTCCAAGATACTCTCACAGCTATTGGCAGAGCAGAGGCTCTTATATCACTCTTGTAAACTCAGTATGTAAGCCACTGAGCTGCAAAACAGGGTTTTCAGCAAGGACAGAGGTCATTTGCTGTAACTCGCATGCTCTGAGTGGCCAAATTGAGCAAAACACTATGAGGCCCATGACACACCCTACTACCTACTACCCTGTGGTAGTTCCTGGTCCAACAAGAGTGTTGTGGCAAGGTGTTGGGGACCTGCAGCCCTTGTTCCAGAGGTGCATGCTCTGTGCTTTACCCTGACTCCTGCTCTCCTTCCCAGGCCTGTGGAAGTTCAGATATTTTTATCCATTTGCCATGAGTGAAGGAATGTCTTTTCCAAAGTTACCTCATTCCTAAGGGCAGCTCTGCCAAGACAAACAGGTCCTAAGTGTGATTGCTCCAACTGCAGCCAGGGGAGAGAGCTCACACCACAGTAATGTGCATGCTCGAGTCCTAAGTACTTGGAATTATTAGTATTTATGGTGCATGAAATTACATTCCTCGCTTCCTCACCTGGCCACACAGATAGGAGGGGGAAGCAATTTCTGATCCTTCCTGCCATTATGTGGCTGACCACTTCTGAAAGCAAAGGGGCAGCCCTGAGATCCCCAAGACATAGGAACAGGGGGATTTATCATGGGATGCTCTCTGGACTGGGGCCTTTTCAGGAATGCATGCCAAAAGGAAAGCCAGAGGCCAATAGCAACTCAGTTTCTCACCTGGGGAAATCTGTACTACCCCAGGCTTGTTTTGTTAATCACACACTCACCTCCATATGCCTTTACTCTCATCTCATTAGGACCATCCCAAAAGCATACAGCAATTAACACCATCCAGAGCAAAGGGACCAAGAACTCAGTGAAATACCCCTATGGAAAACTAATGTGCCTCAAACACCAACTAATTAATTCTCAAAAACACCATAAATGTTTTAAAACCAGCATAGCATTTACCTCTCACAAGTGAGAAAACTGAACCATGGAACTTAATTGACTAGCCCATGGCCACCAAGGCAAATCCGTGTCGGAGTAAAAAGCCAGCAAAGCTGCTTCCTCACCCTGCCCACACTGCCTGTGTGATCACAGGGCTGAGAACAGGATTTCTCTGCTTCTGAGGGCTTTCAGCAAACCCCTTCAAGGTGTTCAGACACAACTTTACCTGCAGATACCACATAATGATGGCAACTACTTGGAATTTTGGGCTTATGCACTCCAGCTGTGCCAGATTTATATATTAAAAACTTCAGCTACCACTTTATCTGTTTTAAAAAATTTATCTAGGCCCTCCCAGAAATATAAGAACAGCTAACTCAGTGCACAGAGTGATACTTCTCATGTTACCCACCACTAGCAGGAGATACCTGTTCCATAGGGAATAAGTACACAAATAGGCTTGAGATGTGGAAAATATTGATATGCAGTCCGTCCCTGCTTTATCCATTTTGGACCCTGCCTCAGAATCACCGAGCAGCCTTCAGCCACAGCCTTAGAGCTGCTCTGCACTGCCCAGGTTGTTGCACTGTGAGCACTTGCTGGCTTTTCATTAACAAAAATTATAATACAGGTGATGACGGGCAAAGAGACAACGACATCCATCCCCTAGCAGGGACACAAGTTCCTCGTGGTGGGTCTTGTGCACAGCATTTATCATCCTCTCAGCAGTGACAAACACAGGAACAACAACAATAACAACAGCAGCCAAAAGGCTTAATCCCTTTCCAGGGAGTTCTTGTCTGTAAAATCCTCCTTATGAAAGACAAATGTGAACCTGCCAGTCCAGTCAGATGCAGGAATGAACATTCTCACACACAGAATTGGCAAGGAATAACAGGGAGATTCAAACAATGAAAGAAGTAAACCATTTCAATATGACAGGCTGGATTTGAGAACAATTTCAGACCATGGACGCAGAAATCAAAGACCATCATCTCTGGCAATCCCAAAGGAAAACAATCCTTTCCTTTCCCCAGAAAGTAAAGTTAGGAGTGAAGGTGAAGCAAATTGAGACTGAGGAAGGGAATGATCCTTATCCAGCAAGGCACATTGCAATAATCAAAGCACACACATTTCCAGTGATATAATTTAAAGCAGAGATCAAATTCTACAAAGCAAGGAAAAGAAAAAAAAAAAGTAATAGTAAAGGAATTCTATGAGCAACGGGAAACCTCAGCACTGACAGGCCTTTGCTGAGCATTACACAAACCATATAGCAAAAACTGCACCTGAGAGGACCTTTCTTATTGCACAAGTATTCAAACTCCCTGCCAGACTGTGAGTGTGATTTTGCTCTGCTTTTCATTAGCCAGGATCAAGATCCAGCATCTAATGAAAGCTCTAAGTCTCTCTAACCAGCAGGAATAAGAGAGATGCCAGCTGAATTTCCTGGATTAAGACAAAACAACAGGAAAGCTTGGGAGGTCTGAGTCTTATCTTGGACTGCTGGCAGCAAAGTGGGACAGCACCAGATCTGCTTCCCGCATCAAAGATAATGCCAAGCCCACTTTTAGGGTGATGTGAACAGCACCTTCCCAAACTAGAAAATCACCATTGTTCAGAAATGCAGAGCACCCAGGTAAAACCGGGGAGGTGACAAGTGGCAGCTCAGCCAAGCTCAGCCCATTGGTGGAAATCACAGCATGGACACACCAATCCCATGGATCACTCACCCAGGGAGGGGAAACTCTGCACTCTCAGAAGTGCCTGTTCAGGTGGTGGCCTGAAAAGCCTGAAAAATGCACCAGGATGGAGAACTCCAGGCCCAAAGCAATGGTCTCTTCTTCCACCAAGCATCCCATCCCTGCTTACCAGCACTCCAAAGATAGGAGATACTGGTTGTATTAATTCTCAGCCTCCATGTCTTGTCTTTTTTTTAAACAATTTGAAACCATGTCCCATTTGTCCCCTCAAACAGACTATTAGTTCAATTACTTTCTTGTTTCTTTCATTCATGTTAAAGTGTTCCCAAACTTTTTAATCAAAATAATAGCAGTTAATTTAAAAAACTTGATTTATAGGTGACTAAGGTCCATTCACAACTCTCTGACCTGCAAGCCAACCAGCTTTGACTTCGCAATACATTTGGTAAATCTTGAGCACATTTTAGGGAGGGATATTGTGATTAAGAAAGCACAAAATATGTATAGCATTGTTTGCTATTCTTCTACCACTTCAAAATCATTTTGGAGTTACGTGGCATTTCTGCATTTGTCTTCTTTGCACCAATTTTCATGTCTGGGGATGTAAAACTTCTTCAGTCTTTCAGTTGTTTTTCTCCCCAGAAAGATGACAAACCTTTTTTGCACACTGCAGGGATGTCCTCACAAGTCTCTAATCACAAGGTTTTCTGCTGTGGGTCACTGCAAGTGACAATTTGAACTATGCAAGTCCTGTCCCAATACAAGACCAGCTGCTGCTGCTGCTTGGGACGTGGCCACTGCTCAGCAGAGCACAACCACCCTGTGCCTTCCTGGGAAAAGCAAGAGTGAGTGTCATTTGTGCAGCATGTGAAACATTAGGTAAAGCTGGGGGATTTACAGATGAAGAAGAGACGGTGATTCCAGCACCATCAGCTCGGGCATCAGTACAATACTGACTCCTGCAATGACCCCCACAGCTCTTCCTTAGTGCTCTCTCCCTTCCACCCAGGGGTGTCCCACACACCTGCAGGTTGCCATAGCTAAGGGGAAAACACAGGCACCTTCACATAATTTCTCTCTTTTCATAGTTCTTGTTCACCTGCTCCCAGTTTCCCATATTTATCACTGTGAAATCAAATTAGATATTTGAAAATATATATCAACTCCCTGACATTTGAAAAATCTATTTACAGCGCTTTTCTTCCCATTACCTTGTTTACTTTACAACTTTGATTTTATTGAAATGCCATTTTGGAATATTGATTTCACCTGAATTGCAAATAAAAATGGTCTTTCTTGGAGAAAATTAAATATATATTTCATATGCAACAGACAGGAAAATCTCTCTGAGTCACTCTTGCATAGAGAAAAAATTGGCCTATTTAAGAGGGTTGTGTAATGTTGTGTAACTCAGGAGACTGAGGGCTAAATGCTTGTGTGCTGGGAAAATGGGGGGTTTAAAACCTGCTCACAGTCCAGCATCATCAGACCCATTTATTCAGTTTGTTATTTCCACTTGTCATGGCCCCGATGAGGAAAATTTCTGCAGCAAAACTTGGCATTTGACTCATTCTGTTCTCTACTGCAGCTATCACCAGCCCTGCAGCTCTCTCTATAAAGCTTTTAGCAAAAGGTGGGTGAGCAGGACTGGGGAAGGGACGTGACATTGCCTCCTTCTGTACATAAACAATTTGCCAGTAACACTTTTTCCATAAGATGTGTGAAAAATGGCACAGCTGACAGGGTTATGCAAACAGAGCAGCTCATGCTGGGGCCAGGTACTCTATTTGCTGCTTAATCTCTCCTTCTAAGCAATAGAGTTAAACAAAAAAAACATTTTGTCAGAGACTAGCTTTGTCTTTACTGGGAAAATGTATTAATAGAGTTTGGTTGATAGAGTTGTAAATCAAGTTAAGCAAAGCAACCCCTGTGTTTGAGGAGGAAGAAAAAAGTGTCATTACAAAGGATGTGCTCACTGTAGGGCTGTGAACGGCCACTAGAGATGGATCCAGATTTCTACCAGAGGGAACTCCTAAAATCCTCTGTGACATGGTCCAAGTGCCTTCCCACCCCAAATGGAGGCTTATTGGGAGCTAAACCCTGCATATCAATCCTTGCCCTACCACAGGGAAAAGTGTCCATGCATTCAAAGAAAGGACCTTTGCAAGCCCTTCATATATTGAGCATTCCCATGCACATTTTTGCTTAGAAAAAAAACAAACATCCATGAGAAGTGTTGCAGAAAGAATTAGACCTCAGAAACCTAAAGGGAAGAATTTCAGACTCAGGGGAGTCTTCTACATCAAAGAAAATGGGACAACTGGAAATGTGGAAGCAACCTAAACTTGCCACAAAGGGGTCTCCGCAACTTGCTGCAAAGCTGACAGACATCTGTATTCCCTCGTGCTCCTCCTGTGCTTAACAACAAAATAAACCAATAGCTGTACTTATCTGTGTTCTGAAAGAACAGTCACATCATGTGGCAAGTCCCCCAAGGTGTCAGGACTGAAACTGGGCCCCAGAGAGCCCAAAAGGGCACAACTTCAGCCTCGGGCTGAAGAACCAGCAGTCCCTTTCCGTCCTGGTGCCAGGCTGTGCTGACAGAACGGCTTTGAGCCAACCTGCTCACAGGCAGCTCAGCAGAGCTCCACTCACTGCTGCAGGGGCAGCTCCCAGGAGTGGGATGGCATGTGCTAGGATAGCATACCCCTGCAGGACCTCATGGATTTACATCTGGCCCCTACAGCAGGTGGGCTGGAGCCAACGCCTCCAGGCAAATCTCCAGCTCAATGTCTTATTAATGCAAATCCCTACATAACCCTCCTAACTCATTGTGGCAGGTGCCATTTGCTGCTCACAAGAGAGGCAACAGAAGCTTCTGGGTAGGAGGGTCCCATAGATACAAAACTTGCTGGTAACAAGTGATGTTTGACTGTTCAAAAGAATATATATTACCAATGAGCCAAACACCAAGAGGATGAAAAATCTGAAATTTTTGAAGCAGTTATTAATCATAGAATCAGTTAGGTTGGAAAAGACCTCTAAGATCATTGAGTCCAACCATTAACCCAGCACTGCCAAGCCCACCACTAAATCAGTCCCTAAGTGACACATCTACACATTTTTGAACACTTCCAGGGAGTCATTTCATCACCTCCCTGGGCAGTCTGTTCCAATGCCTGACTACACTTTTAATGAAGAGACTTTCCCTAATATTCAATCCAAACCTTATCTGGTGCAACCTGAGGCCATTTCCTCATTTCCTGGAAGAAGAGACTGACTCCCACCTGCCTTTCATGCAGATAAAGTCACCACTTAACTTACCAACAGCTATCAGAAAGACATGCAAGACAATTTCCCTTTAAACTTTCCTATAGTAAACAATGTCCAATAGCCAAAGTTGCCTTTGAAGTGACAGACAGGATGTACACATGAATGTCAATATATACAGCAGGAGGATCAGGGAACAGGTAGTCTACATTGTAGATACTTGCCTTGACAATGCTGTCATTGCACTGCTTGCATTGCCTCCTAATCCATCTGCAGGAAACCTTCAAATACGGAAAGTTATTAAATCCAGAAACAATAAATTATCTACAAGGAAAAGGGAGAAGAAGTAGCTGTTTTAATCTTCCAATAAAGAAGCAAAGGAAATTGCATCATGCCCTGATGGGAGACCAGTGTGGCTGGCCAGGCAGACAGAGGGATCACTGTGCTGGCATCAGTGACACTGCTTGCACAGACACAGACAAGACAGACAGCTCAAGAGGAGAGGACTGAAGGGAATGCCTAGATCCAGCTCCCTCCTGGCCATCTAAGAGTCTTGACACAATCTTTGTATCTGATTACTCTTTCTCACATACAGCACATCAATTCCCCAGCCCTAATGCATAGGGGGAGTGAACTTTGCTGCTCAGACACATTTCTGATGTGGTTCTCAAACAATGTGGGAAAGACAAGTTGTAGCTCTCTTTGACCAAGTGTAAAACTCACCAACTACAAAGTGAAGCCGAGCTGGAAAACTACACTTGTCTTAATTTTCAGAGGAACGTAAAAATAAATGAGAAACAGATTTTGACTGGGCATTTTTTTTTTAGCACTACAGTTTTTTAATTTTTTTTTTTCTGATCCATTATCTCATCAGTAGCAACACAGTTTATTTTCTGGCCTCCTTCCACAAGCTCTCTGGGTCAGATAGAGGTATTTGTTTTAATATAATAAATATGGTTGTTAAACAAAAAGAGGCAGATGTTTATCCCCAGAATGTTCCTTACGCGTTCTTAACCCTCTTTCACTGAGATTATTTCTTGTCTAAATTAAGTGCATTTAAAAACCTGTCTGAAGTAACTACTCCAGAGGCCAACAAATAACTGCTCCTTAGTGGAGAATGATATCTTGAGGACTTCATTCCTTCTGGCCATGCCCCTCACTGTTTACACCTCCCCAGAGGAGAGTAAATGTTGACAAATTAAGGAAGCACCATTTCAGACTTGGTCTCAGAATCACAGAATCACAGAATGAGTCTGGCTGGAAGGGACCAGAGGGATTCATCTGGTCCAACCTCCCTGCTCAGGCAGGGTCATCCCAGAGCACAGGGCACAGGATTGTGTCCAGGTGGGTCTGGAATACCTCCAGTGAGGAAGGCTTCACACCCTCTCTGGGCAATCTGTTCCAATGCTTTGTTATTGCACAGAAAAGTTCTTCCTCGCAGTCAGGTGGAACTTCCTGGGCATCAGCTTCTGCTTCTTGTCCTATTGCTTGCCACCACCAAGCAGAGCTTGGCTCCATCCTCTGACACCCTCCCTTCATATATTTATATGCACTTATAAGTCTTCCTTATTAGTGCCAGGTAAGAGGTTTTTCTATGGCTCAGCCCCTCTGAAGACTTAATGTATGGAGACCCTTACACCATTAGCTTTGACCCAGTTGTAGTAACTGTCCAAAAAACCCAAAAAAGGATAAAAAGAGCAGAAATCTACAAGAAGCCAGGTTCACAGCTGACTAAACGAAGGCAGATTAATCTGCCATTGCCTGAGACCAAGCTCACAGCCAGTTACTACAGAGCCACCAAGAAGCAGCAACTATTGCTTGTCTGAGCCCTTCAAAGTCCTGATA